>NC_083801.1:19066777-20469743 GCF_015708825.2 Lethenteron reissneri
CATAATTCTAACAACCCATAGCCATTGTGATGTTTCACTGCAGTGATTATGAGGCCTCAAATATTGAGAATAACAATATCATACATCATATCAGACACTGAAAGCATAAACCTATTTGTTGTCAACATACTATAATCATACATTGCATTGATACGTGACTCAGGCCTTTTTAACCAAAATGTGTGGCTTATCTGCATGCAAACATTCAATATAGTCCATGGAAAGCTGAAAAACTATACATATCAGATGTTTTAAACAATGAGTGCAGTAATGCAGTAATTGCATTGTGAAAGGTTGTGTGCAAACGACAAGGCTATGTGAATAATTGCATTGTCTGCAATAAAATATTTGATATTTAAAGGTTGAATGTATTCCGACAATTGTGTCCTTACACAATAATGCACGTTTCTTTCAAATAAACAAACTGGGTAAGCCAGTCCATTAAGTGGTTTTGCCCGCAATGTTAACATTTAATAATTCCGATTATACATGCAAGAAAGTCTCACAATGTAGGAGATTTCTGCATTGGAATGTTTTTACAATTCCATTTTAAGGAGTGCTTTTAAAACTTAACGGACACTGTAGAACAAGAAAATATTAGCTGAAATCACAAAAAAATGTATATATCATTCAAAATAAGTACATTTTATTTATTTCATTTGTATTGTAATATTTTAAAAATTACATTTGAAAAAAAAAAACAATGACTTTGCTGTATTTAAATGTGCCTGTCTCAGAAATGAATAGGCATTGCAGCGACGATTGACAGGTGTATGCTCGTGAATGTATCCAATAGAAGCAATAAAATGCTAGCACTTATCTCGAAGCTGGAACCATGAGACAAACAAATTGACGCTTGTAATCCTCCTGCGCACTAATAATTACGAGGAGAAAATACATGCTTGTTGGTTTAATGTAATGTTAGAAATGAAAGAAACCACCGCATTTGTTGCAACATTTTCCAAGTGATTTTACAGGAATCATATAAATCACAGCAATCCGCCACAGTGGACACGAGATGCATGAGATATATGTGCAACATAAGAGTTCATTTTTAAACAGTGCGAGATAGCCTACAGTCCGGACATTAAAAGGAATGCTTTTGCAGCCTGTGTGAGCAGGAGAAGCAAAGAAGTGATCTAAATGCATACAATTGTAGAGGAGTAAAATGGGGACGTGACGTCAGGTGTGCCGTTCAGGGCGATGACGTCACGTCTCCTAGGGTACTTAAGGGAGACCCCGTGACGTAAGCGGGGTCACTGTGGGAACGGGTAGAGTAAGCAGGGTGAAGAGGGAACCAGGGGTAGAGAGAGGGATCGAATAGGGAGTCTGGGGAGAAGCCGGTGGTAGCCGTAGAGGTGCTTCTCTCTCCGCTCGGTGGAGTCGGCAGAGTCCCCGATCCGACACGAGAGAGAGAGACCGGAGCTAGCCGGCAGGGACCCGGACTCAGAGTAGGACCCCTAGCCCCTGGGAGTTGTGTACCCTGTGTATTATTGATAAGCTTTAACAAACCCTAGCGAAAGCCCTTAACTTACCTCCGTCTCCGAGTACGTCCGTCAGGAATTTCTCTACACAATCATGGGAGACTGTATCATACAGCAAACCCTCTCTGGAGTGAAGGGCTTGTAAGGGAGAATAGGGGGCATATAGTATTTAGCCAGTACTGCACGGCACCTCTTTGTCAAACCTCCAATACATCACAAAGCATTTCCTCCACTCATGTCCACTGTCACTGCTGTAATCTCCTGTAAGTTTGGACTGCCGTATGGAATGAAGCCGGCTGATGGAAAATGCATTTTAGTTTTTTTGTCAGTGCCTTGTACGTTATCCTGATAACATGTCCTTCTCACTTACAAAGCCTGAATTTTATATTCTCACTGACCCTTCGTTCCCCTTTCCTTCCTCTGATGCTTTGGCTCGAGACTCTATCTGCATTGAATTCTGAGAATCCATCACTAACTTACATTCACAATTTTTTTTTTCATTTTTGTTGGCCATCATGTTTCACAGTTATCCTGGCGTACAATCAGTATCGCTTTCACTGGTGATGTCTTGTTGGCTTTCAGATTAAAATGTTATTCTTTCCCATTTTTGTTTAGAGTAAGTACAACATCATCCCATTCAATTTGTAATAAACGCAACATTTGGCCTGCATTTCAGGACTGTGCACCTTTATAATATATTCCCATATGTTTTAGTTTAAA
Organism: Lethenteron reissneri; assembly: GCF_015708825.2. NCBI lineage: Eukaryota > Metazoa > Chordata > Hyperoartia > Petromyzontiformes > Petromyzontidae > Lethenteron > Lethenteron reissneri. The sequence goes on from NC_083801.1 coordinate 19,068,982, forward strand.
GCCTGAATGCTGCTTGCAGTAGAACCAATATTTTAAATATGGATTGGCAGATAATGCTTACTCAGGAATGCTAATGCTCACGTGAGCCGATCCTGGGAAATGAGTGTAAAATTATTATGATGAAGAAGTAGCTTTTTGGCTAACCATCGAACAAAGATGGTCACTGCATCGCAAACTTTCAGATGCGCTTATGTGGCCGTCTGGAACGCTCTTACTTACAATATTAGGAAGCTTTGCAGTTTTAATCATCTAGATTGAAAACTCATTTCTTTCGGACTGCTTTTTGTGTTCAGTTTGTTGCCCTTTCCCTGCACCTCCGATTAGCACGGTTGGCTATATACAGTGTGAAAGAAGTTCAATATACGTCTGCATCTGAGCAGAAGTTTTTAAAGATTAGCTGACCAGGAAGCACTGCATTGTCACGTAGTGAACTATTTTAGTTACTAAATTTGTGATAGGTGCTCTTGATGGCCTCAGTATATATATCACTTAAATGTAGTGGTAATGTATCATAAACGATGCTCATTAAACCAGTTAACCATGTCATGTTGCCCTGTTCCAATCACATTTGCCACTTCCTATTATCATTGTATCACACCACTACTCACACTTGTGCTGTATGTAATCACCATAAAAACTTTAATACATATATAAACTAAAAACAAAAGTGGGATATGGGAAGGACACAACTCTAACAAGTATGAAATATTGAATGGTGATGGAATGGGAGCTAAATTAGTTGAACGCACACGAGAGAACAATAACCCTGGATATGGAGTGACGAGATCTGTCAATAAAACGGATTGAAGCAAGACCTTAAGGGATGGTGACGGCTTCGGGAAACCTTCATCCAACAGTGGATGGATTGTGGATGATACTCATAATGACGACTTTTGATGAGTGACTCTTCATAGCATATGAATACAGCCTGGATTTATTTGTAATTTAATTTGTTCAAGGTGTTTTTCATGTTTTCATCTGCATATATGGTATGTATGAAAACGTGCATATTAAATAGCTTGCTTATTTTATTATTAAAATTAAACATGTCTTTATCTGAATGAATAGAAACCACAATACACAATTTCCTTCGTGCCATTGGCCTTATATAGTTCGTATAACAAGCATCATATATTTCAATAACCTACGTTCTGAGAAAGCTTATAGTATTTTCTATTAAAACATTCCAAATTAATAAAAACCATATGCAGTGTATGCTCAAATAACAATATTCTGTTAGCATATTGAGTGTTTTGAATTCGTATCCTTATAACAAATGAATTGTCAACTACCCAGTGTATTAATAACCAATACACACCACGTCACTTCCATACACAAACAAATGTATTGCAGTGCACCAAAAACACTGCTATTCATTCTATCAACCAATAGCCAAGAAGGCCCTCGGTTTTATTTTACTCAAACATGAGAAATGCCTTAATGACAGATTTGCTTCTGGGGCGCCAACTAAAGCTTGCCTACCAGTCGTGCTGATTGCTTTGTCAGCAATACACGGGCTACATAATGCATCAGGGGATGCAGCTCGGCTCTCAGTCACCAAATTAGGAACTGGATGTGGACCGAGCTCCAATGGTGCAGAGAAACCTCCAGTGGAGTGTTAAATATCTGAATGGTCTATCATCAGCCAGACGATTGACTGTTGAAAGATTTAACCAGTTCCACCTCTTTTCTGCACTGCTTCATGACATTTAATGCTTCGTGTGCTGGCAAAAACTTGGCACTTAAAGTGCGCATATATGTTTGAAAAATGAAGTTTCTACGTATGTTTTCCTTCACTCTTTTTTTTACGGGTTTGTAAATCAAAAATATCGTTGCTGTTTAACGATTTGTCACTGCACAGCCCATAGAATATAAATTCACGTGTTATATTCATTATAGCTGTTGTGCAGTATTGTTGATTTTTAAGTCTGCTTTTCCTATAATTTACGACTAAAGTTTCATGTTTTAAAACAGTTATCCCAAATATTTTGGGAGCAGGGCGATTTTTTGTAATTATGTATTTGGCTTGGTTTTATGATGAATGCAAGTCATTAAATGCTTGAACAAACTAATGCAATGCACCTATAACATATTGCATATCAGTTAATATTGTAATGCTTAAATAATGAACAAGTTAACTTCTTTCAGTACCAATATATTTTACATGTGACGGACTTTACATTAATAGCAATACATAACGTATGACTGCACATAATCCATTTACAATGTACGCACCCTAAACCAACCCTTGTCAGAATTAGCAACAACATAAATTCACGTTGTTTCAAGTAGAGTCCAGTGAAGTACTGTATTATACCACACGATCAATAATACTTCACAACCCTTTGTAAATCTACTGCTGGATGGTGGCCTACCTGTGCTGTTTCAGTTTTAGGGATTGCTTCATCATAATTCACCATGCTGCTCAAAGTGGGTTTAAGGGAGGAACCAAGACTTCAGATGTCACTCATCACAAACATCACTTATGATTGTGCATACACATAAGGTCGCCAGGTTATCCCGGTAGTATACTAACCATTATCACAATGCCGCAGTATTAATATTTGTATTGTTTTTACATGAAGGTGTGTGTTAATAGAGAGACTTTCCATTGCATACAAGGCGAGGGACTGTGAACATACACCCTCCGTTTGCACTATTTGCCTGAAACAAGATATATAATGTGCAACTGTAATTGTGATCTTTCACGTGACACTTTCTTGGCTGTTATATAAACCTCATCAACTCTCCCACACATCTCTCTCTGTAGCGACCAGGTGGAAAACGAAGTACTGTATGGTGATGAACACTACACATCCATAAAACAGTATGTTGTTCACTTCAGAAAGTCTATGGAAAAGTCAGCATCTTTGTTTATCAGAAATGGCTGAGACTAAAATAATCCGGGGCTGATTCAGGGAGAATTTGTTACCACACTTTTGCAGATTTTCTGGAGTTAGCCAGAAATTGTGCCAACGTAAACCCACCAAATTTCGTGTCATCTTCCACAGGAGGTGAATTACTTGGTTCATTGTTTAACTGTTTTGCACGGGAATGAAATAAATCTAGACCTTTCGGCTGACCCTGGCCCATAATTGAAATATTTCGGATTTTAAATGTCGAGTTGTATGCATCGACTTCACTATATCCGTGCTAAATTGACCTTTTCAGCCCTTCTACATCACTAAATGCACATCAGTTTGGATTCCCCACCGATGTCAAAGAAAGCTTATGTACAGTATTCTCCATGTTAAATGCAGTGACATGTTATGGCCTGATGTACAGTATATCTGCTTCATAGTAGGGACCCTTTGTGCTGTAGTTTTTAAATGACAGGAAGCCTGGGCAAGAGAACTAAAGCACATGATGTAACATCGATTCATTGCGAATGACAATGCAGGCCTTTGAGTTTTCCATGAGAAGCCGAGCTCGTTAAACCCAAATATGAAATGAATGCTTTCACAAAACATTTACAAACATACGCAAAAGATCTTATCACATAAACCTGGCATGGCGCAGCACACGCCGAATACATAGAGCTCTCGTAAAAAAACATAAGGGCTTACAATTCATGAAGTTTAAAATATAAATTAGTTTTTTTTTAATGGGCGCAATGAAATAGTTTTGAAAGTTAAAGAATGAGTGGCATGAAGAGCAGTGGAGGGACCCAAAATGCTAAAGTTTATTTTTATATATGTTGTTCTAATGCAGTGCAATATATGAAAATAAAATTACATAAAACACATTCTTGTGCACAAGGAAGAAGAGCGTTTATATCTTGTTAAAAGCATATACATATGAAGTCAATCCTGTCTTGTACTTGGGGTGTGTACAACATCAAACCTTTTCAAACATTCGAAATAAATGATCCCTATCCGCATGGTATGCTACTCGTGGTGGCGGTATACAAAGACATGTTTTACAAAACACAACATATTAGACACAAAAAAACAATGGCCGTTACCACCCATGAACTGCATGACGGAAAACCTCATTATTGTTGTGAATGCTTAGATAACGTTCAAATAGACATTGCATCATGAATGGTGGAAAACATAATTTTCTGGAGGGGAGCGTGGGAGGGGGGGAGGAACAAGAGGGTCGGGTGCAGAGAGCAAGCAGATCACCAGCTCGTCGATGTCCGTCATCCAACCAACATCGACAGCGGAGACTTTGCTTCTTTGGACGACGTTGCCCGGCCCGGCCGGGTGCCTCGTGCCAGATCGTGCCAGATCCCTGCAGGACTGGCAGACCACCACGGCTGTCCATGATAGAGGGTTCCCTTGGGTTAGATCGCGTAAATGTAAGTGTGTCGTCAAACCCGCCACCACCCGACACAGCCAATTAGTCAAGGTTTGTCACGTAAACAAAACATGCCAATTTGTTACTAGTTCAGCACGCAGGTGCGTTGGAGCGTGGACCCGCAGCATTTACTCGCAATTATAAACGTTGCGTTCTCGAAATCCTACGTGTTCAACTCACCACGGTTGATTTGGGCACGCACCATGGACTGTGTTCAGCGTGGCAGCTTGCTCAGGATAGGGTCGCCTGGCGGCAAAGAGACAGACAGACACAGACATGAGACAAAGAACGTGGAGACACAAGAAGACAGGCAGAGAGACGTGAAAAACGACATACAATGAAAAATGGGCAAACAGAAAGACAGAGATACAGACAGAGAAACAGACGAATATGGAGATACACACGGAGTGACATGGAGAAAGATGGAAATACATGAAGAGATACGTATTGCCCTATCAATAACGACACTACTGTCCGCTGTGAAAAACATTTCCCATATTTATGCGTGAGGGCAGTGCCTGTGTAATGGGTAAGTGTGCACATGATGAATTGTACGCAGGATCGCCGATAGAAAGTCGACCATTGGTTCTTTCAGAGACAGGGGGAGAGGCAGCCAATGTACGGGAGTGAGCCAGAGGTCGCAAACGGGTTTTGATTCCTTACCCGTACCCGTACCCGGCTGCACCAGGGTCGCAAACGGGTACCCGTACCCGTACCCGGCTGCACCAGGGTCGCAAACGGGTACCCGTACCCGGCCGTACCCGTACCCTACCCGTACCCGGCCGGGTACGGGTAGGGTACGGGTATCGGGTACCTGATTGCGACCTCTGGGATGAAGCCATGTTGCAGGCGCGGGTGGGTTGATACTAGGAATTTGAATTGTGAGAAGAGACAAGACGTTGGGAAATGAGTGACAAACAGTTACTCACCAGTGACTCACGGTCTACCCGTACCCGGCCGGGTACGGGTAGCCAGGTATCGGGTAGGGTACGGGTATCGGGTACCCGGTTGCGACCTCTGGAGTGAGCATCTCAGATGCACGTGTCGTTCTGAGCGGGCTTGTGTTGAGCAGACGAAAAAAGATCCACCGTGGTTCATCGCTGACTCTCGAGTCCTTCTCTGCATGACACTGGGTCTCACTGAAGCAAGGACACAATCCAGAGTGACATCATCAAACGCTCCCGAGTTGCATTAACCGACCCTGTAGTCTCGGTGGGATCGAGACCGGGAAGCGAGACGCATCTGACCTTAGGAACGACAGGGGATACCAGCCCGGGCCACATTTATGGGCTCTGCAACAATGGCATTACATGTTAATAGCAAAACATACGAGTATCTATATACTTACAATTTTCACACTAATTCTCAAGTTAAATAATTGTATTCTGACTTAGTACTTTATACATTCAAGTGTTAAGGACTTTGCCTCATGCACAACGTGTTTAACCAGCATACTGCAGGTCAAAGTAACCCTCGCACTGCTCAACATTTGAATTCCCTCCCATCGTCTCTCTTCCCGAATTAAAATAATCTTGATCAATTCCAGAAAAATGCACAAATTCTTAAATATTTCACCTTCAATACCGGAGTGCTTGACTTAAAGCTTTCGTGACTGCAGGGATTTATATTCTTTGGGTCTTTCGGTAAAGACACGTAGATGGTTCAAAGAAAATAACAAAAAGTTACGACGTTTCGATCACAACACAAACGATCCAGACGACTGATCGCTTGTGTTGTGATCAAAACGTCGTAGTTTATTGTTATTTTCTTTGAACCATCTACGTGACTTTACAGAAAGACCCAAAGAATTCCAGAGTGCTGTTTATTGATGGCCCCGTGGCATTTTTGACTTTTTGGGCTATGCTCAGCAAACCATGATTGGACATGAGTCACCTTGGTTTCTCCATCACTGCGGACGGACCCCAGCATAGATCACTTAAGAGAGGATGTAGAACTTCAAACCATCAATAGAAACATTTCTCCGACATCTTTTTCCATACCATACCTAAAAAGTTGCAACATTTCAGTGACGAATTGCACGATACTCATTTCCCAGTCAACCTCATGAAGAAATATTTTCCAGTGTTTTTTATTATGTCTGGGAAAATATAATTCAATGCTCATATAACGATTATTACGACTGTATAGCAGCCATAAAACTTCACCTCATCCCACCCCCATTGATATGTTATCACGATTTGGGGTCACAGATTCAAGAATCAATTCTTTATTTAATTGATTTTGTCCTGTGTGTACAGTTTAATTTGTGCGGTAGGTCTCGTATATAGCATTCTAATTATTCTGCCTTGTTCTTTAGGCATGTGAAATAATAATAAAAAATTACAGATACAATTTTGCGCATGTATCTTGAGTGCATAATTTTATATCTGTTATCGACTCAAGAATAAATTCCATTTTGTCTTGCTATTTTGTAGGATTTATATTCGTGTGAATTTATGAGACTTTACATTAGTTTATTGAATCTATTCAATAATTTATATGAGTGTTTATCAAAATAATACCATTTTTTTTATTTATAGAATCTGTACTATCAATTAAACCTGAAGAAAAGCATGCGATTGGGATTGGGTTATGCTGCTTCGCAATAAAATGTGGATCGGATACACGCGACTCAGCAACGTATTCTGGTTGTAATCTGACCCAACATAATGAGCTCCCGTCAGATCTAAATCGTACGCCTCTACAAGTAACAACGTATGTTTTCAAGAAGTAATTCAAACTGCTTTTGCGTTGTACGCAGCAAAATTCCGGCAGGGAATTTCTTCACAAGCTAGGGCGTTTAAATAAATATAGCAACATGTATTGTAAGAAAACTAACAATACATTCTTTTACAGAATTTAACAAAACCATCGAGCATGGCAGTCGGGTACTCTGAAGCACTCCCACCTCGTGCACCCTTGAGCCCTCACTCCCTTAGGGACCATGAAAAAGCCAGGCTCCAAGACACCATTATGACAGTGGCCTCCCCATCACCCCGCTCAGGGCCGACCCGCACAGAGACACTCTTTGTAGCGCGTGTGTCGTCAGTTGGCGAGGCAGTGTTAGCCGTTCAACAAAATCCCATTTATGGACTGAGTAGACTTGGTCTTGGTAGACTCAGCCAACTGCTAAAGACTCTGAAATGTCACACGTTGAGTGGCGATGAGGACGAATGTTTCTAATTGTACATTGATATAAAGAGATCTACATCAATTATTGAAATCGTGCACTGTAATTGGTACTGCTGATCGTTCTTATTATGGTATAACAATTGCCTTCCATTCGTTCACGAATATCTTTTGTTAGTTTGTTATTGAGGATAATCCGTTGCTTAATGATACATTTTCTTATTAGCATCAAATATTGCAAATGAGTGCAGTCAGAACATCCGCTTGTGTTGCTTAGTGTCAGCCTTGTGCATTGCAGCATCACTGTAGGGGAATGTGTCTTATGCAAAGAAGGAAACCGAAATCCATCACATGCTTTGAAAAATTAATCCTTCCAACACGAGAACATTCTAACACTATTAATTTGCACTTTTGACCAGGGGTCAATACGGTATTCCTCTACATCCTGATTCAACATTCTTGTTGACTTTACATATTACACTGTAGAACAATTTTTTATAGATTTTTTTGTTCCTGGGTAGTAAGTGTTATTTCCGAATTGCTTAATCCTCAAAAGAATAGAAAATGACTTATTCCCCACAAACTTTGCTTTTGTGATCAGGACAGTGATATTTAGAAATTTACCTATTTTCAATGAGAAAATGGGCGAATTTGTGTCTTTTCGTTCACATCAAGTCAGAAAAAAACAACATATGAATCAAAAGTAACATGTATTTATACTATTTCAAAACAAATGAAACAAAACAACTTCATTTGTATTCGTGTAAAACACAACCCCCACTTTTCCTGGTGCTGTTGGGACTACATTGGGTCTGGATTGGTTTTTCCACATGGGCACTCACAGTGGCTAATGGCTGTTTAAAAAAATTCGCCTTTGTGTGCCCTTAAGCGCTTGCATTTAAAAGTTTACAATGGAAAAGTGCGTTTTTTTTACTACTGTTCTACAAACACAAAAACATTTGCATATAAACAATTCCTACAAAACATATAAAATATATCCCCAGACATAATTCCATGCCAGTGTAAAATTGTATTTATAATAGTGTTCTTAACATAATAGTGTACTTAACATGTTTACTATGTAAAGTAAACAACACCAAATAATGGCAAGAAAACTATATATTTTTTCTAAGTTGAATTCTAAAATGTATTGCACTAGGATTAAATACTGTATAGTTTTTTTTTTTTCACATAAGTGAGTTTGTTATGCTATAAGTAAATGTAATATTAACTTCATGGGACTAGTATCAAAATATAAGAATAGGTTTTACCCTTTCTGGCAACAAAACGGGTGTTAAGATTTTAAAATACCAAGCTGAAACCTTTAACAAGGAATCATGTCTGCATTAACCACAATACTTGTGGTCAGAATCCAAACAAAACAACATACTATCTTGATTTGAAGCTGTCGTGACTGCAGGAATCCATACTCTTTGGTTCTTTCGGGAAAGTCACGTAGGTATAAAATAAAAAAAAACATACTCTGATAATATATGCATTGTCTTTGAAAGTGATTGGTCCACACCAGAGACAGCTTTCTTTTGAGCCTCGTCTCAAACGGTGTTAGACAAGAGGACATCAAAAAGCGTGGTTAATGCAGACATGATTCCTTGTAAAAAAGTTTCAGTTTGGTGTTTTAAAATCTTAACACCCATTTTGTTTCCAGAAAAAGGGGAAAACCCTATTATCATATTTTGGTCCTGGCAAAGGAGGTTCCATGATCATAACACCTGTTTTATTGCCAGAAAGGGTAAACCCTATTCTTATTTTGTAATTATAACTTAGTACCGCTAAATAGAATTTAACTGGTTAAGGAACCACAGCAATAAGTAACCAATAAAAACAGCGAAATTCCATGCCACCGTTTTTTAACACCGTTAGTGCTCAACCAGTAATCACAATGCATACCCAAGAGTAACCAAATGCTGTGGGAAAATCCACTTCATGGAGGCTCTTTTGTAATCCGGTAAACTTGATCGCATCTCTCACAGCCCTGTCTGCTTTTACAACGCCAATGCAATTCCCCTGACCACACACAGCAATTAACAATATAATTGCGGTACCACCAGAAAACCTCATTTAAAATTAACAATCTTCATAACCCTTGATGTAACATTCAATGCACAAACAATAATAGCAGTACATTAGAAGTAATTATGAGTTTCAGAGTTATTTTTATGTTTTGTTTGTTTAACTCTGGTGGGAGGATTTCGCAGAGTGCTGGACTCAGATCCAGAACTGTTACGAATAGCAATCCGAGATACACGCTGAGACATCACATCTCATTACTCTGTGTTTACCTCCTAAAGGGCAAGGCAAATTACCCTTTACTGATCGATTTAAAGTCACCACATTAGCCTTATTTGCAAGTGCCTTCAAAATAGAGGCCACTCAGAATCAGAACATTCATACTGGACGAATCCGATGAGCTATAAAGCTCTTTTCATAGGTGTCCAGGAGGGGCGGGTAAGAACGTTACAACAACAAACAGTAAAAAACACATGATCGGAGTGTAAAGTACAATCAGGCAAGATACTCCTGTCAAAAGAAAAGGCGAGGTGATGTCCTGCTAAACTGAGCATTGAGGCGATGTTCATGTCCCGTTTAGGGTCCTCAGCCCGTTGTGGGAACTCTATTCCGATGATGGGAGCGTGTCTATCCATACGACATCTGCTGTTGACTTCCCCATGAAGTGGTACTCGTGTTAACGATCCTGGAAACACTTTGTATTGTGAGCCACTCACTCGACCTATGAGCTACCAGGCTGGTATAATCCGTATATTCCACTTGACATGATTTATTCTCGTAATTTTACAATTAACTCGTTTATTCAAATTAATACTTTTACTCAAATCCTGCATGAAATATTTAAATGACTTTTGTAAACTGTATTCAAATGTTTGAGAGCATACGTTTCCCTTTGATAAAAAGACATATGTTATTCTATGGGGACCTCATTTGCCAGTAAAAATATGATAATTGGTTCTTTACCCTTCTATCTGGCAACAAAACTGACACCTTTTTTGCAAGGAGTCATGTTTGCATAGACCGCAATACCTGCAGTCATAATACAAACAAAAGAACATAACTCTGATAATGTGCACTGTCCTTGAAGTTGATTGGTCCACACCCGAGACAGCTTTCCTTCGAGCCTAGTCTCATATGGGTTGGACCAGATGACGCCAAAAGGCGCACAACTCAAGGACAATGCACCATCAGAGTATGAGAGCTCGGGGCAAGCATCTACACTAGATCTACACTAGATGCTTGCCCCGAGCTCTCATACTCTGATGGTGCATTGTCCTTGAGTTGTGCGCCTTTTGGCGTCATCTGGTCCAACCCATATGAGACTAGGCTCGAAGGAAAGCTGTCTCGGGTGTGGACCAATCAACTTCAAGGACAGTGCACATTATCAGAGTTATGTTCTTTTGTTTGTATTATGACTGCAGGTATTGCGGTCTATGCAAACATGACTCCTTGCAAAAAAGGTGTCAGTTTTGTTGCCAGATAGAAGGGTAAAGAACCAATTAACATATGTTATTGTTTTTTTTCCTTATCAGTGGAGAGAATTGCCATCGATAGATAATGTGGAAGGCTTTGCAGATCCCGACACTCATCGTTAAATAAATCTGGACAATTAAGCAAAACCAGACAGAACATATGAAGCTTACGGCGGAACCCCGGGGTGCCATCAGCCCCCGGCTCTCGCATAAACTGCATTGCGACGTCATTTTATGCCAATTGAATGCGAACGACACGCAATCTATTCCTCTCGACGAGCTATACACAATGCGCTAATCAAAGTTGTGTTTCTTCTGCGCATTCGTCCTCGCCGCAACGTTGGACGACACGGCAACAGAACGATCCGCGCGTTTATGTGCGCGGTGGAACGGAGTCGCTAAAAATAAATTAGTTAATTACGATTTTGACTTCTGTTTATTCGGGACCCCGGGGTCCCGCCATGAGGTTCAAATGAGAAACAATAGAAATAAGGTAGTCAAAAGGAGACTGACAAAGGATCGCATCGCTGGAGGAGGAATTGTGACATGCTTAATTCACTCTGTGGTATTAAAACAATTACAGTGATTCGCTGTGACAGCGTGACATCTATGAAAACTGCTTCGAGATAGTTCACTAATCATGTGATGCTACTCATCACATTCATCAAGCATTAGGTGGGAAAAGGGTCATTTTCATGTCCACATTTATTATTCGTAGCGCAGCTAATATTTTGACACGATTGCATTACAGTATTTACTTAACATTACCCTGGAGCTTTATAAAGATTTTTGGCTGTGCATGTGTGGTGTTTACTTCGTAAAATGTTTTTTTGGCTTCGAGCAGTGTTGTTGCAGACATTTTAAATGAGGCACATTGGTTAAGGACTAACCGAATAAAGTTTTCCCACTTAGAAATCATTGCCTGCTATATGTCCTGAAATATGACCTGAACAATTATTGGGGGTCAAGACAGTTTTCCATGCCTGGTGCTCAAATAGTTACATTTTAGTTTGGCTCACTACATGATGCATACAGGGACCCGCAGGCTCCCACTGCAATGAAGCAGGTAGATGCAATATTCGCCGTTAAATGTTATAGCTCCATATTAAACCACAGTTTATAGCTCAAATAAACGTTGCATTTGGCCCGGCTGTCGGTGAAGAGGATCCCAGCACACTATCAGCACTGTAAGATCGTAGGTACAGCAACCACCCAAGTCTGGTTGTGGCAAAGCCTGGGTCCAGTGTGGTTCCAAGTGATTGATGCATGTGGTGACATTTCAGGCATCGTGTAGCTTAATGGTATACATCCTGTGCATATTCAACTTATATCACCGATTTTTATATTCCCTTACTCACATAATGACAATGATTCTTCTGAAAAATGCTGCAACCTGTTAAGGATTTAATTTTGTAGATGGTTTATTTCAAGGTCGTAACCATGGACTCTACATTGGGGAGGACCAAATCTCAATTTGAAAACTCATTTCCTGCCATTTCCTGCCTAAAATATAAAAAAAAATCACTAACACATGGGATGGACTTTTTTTTTATTTTTTACAATGTCTAATAGTGTATTGTATTACATAGCTTTTATTTATTTATTTACCTTAGGGATCCATAAAGTACAACCATAACCACAATCATATAAACATAAATCTATGCATTGTTACATGAAGACAAGTCCAGATATTGTGGACAATGTTTAGCAATTTTTTTTTATTTACATAGTATCGTAATTATTATTTTTTAAAATATTTTTATAGCAATATATTGGGGGGGACATTTTGAGCATATTTGAATATTGGGGGGTATGTGTGTCCCCCAATATATGTTATAATTACGGCCTTGGTTTATTTATTATAATATATGCATTAAAACGTAACGGATAAAGGTGCAGCCCTGCAATAGATTGTTTACACCGCTGTTGAAGGAAAACCCTCCACAAGAGAGAACTCCCGAAAGCCCCTCTTTGATGGTATTTTGGCCTACTCTTTCATGCTGACCTCTCTAAATGCGGTGCACCAATTTTACCTACTGGTTAGAGAAAGGTCAGGGGGATTAAAAAAAAAAACTTTCCCCAGGTATCCACTGCCATGCCAGGTTAACGTTAATCAAATCAGGACCTCTATATCGCAAGTCCAGTGTACGAAATCATTATGGCATGTACGTATTTTAAATTTATTTTGGCAGCATCTCATCTTCGTGCAGTAACGCTTATTACAAAGCATTTTGTGAGCCACGTCAAAATACACAGCTGGGGGGGGGGGTATTTGCCAACACCATTTGTTTCATATGTCATATGTCACGCAACTGTGTTGTACATAACAAGTGACTTCACTGGCTGCTAACCAAACATGTCTAAGACGATTCAAAGTCTGTCATACGAGTGTAAAGTGTATTGCCCTTTTTGTTCAGGGACATCTTTATATGTCCATAAACAACAGCGCTAAAGCCTCCGTATAAATGACTAATCGTAATTCTCACAGGACCCTGGAGGCCTCTGCTGCGTTTACTTCGAGGCGTTGCTGCTCAGTCCTTTACAATAAACTGTTTACGGTAGAAGTCAGTTCCCCCAAAAAACAGCTGTACGTGTCCTTTAAAGGAATAGTACATTTTTATTATAGATTGCCATTTGAAATGACGTTACATTTTGATTGGTATTAAAATCTAGAGTTATCCTCATCCCCCTGATGCACAGCTGGATTCAATTTACATTCAAATAATTTAAGTATAATAGAGGACTGCCTAAAACTTCCTCATATCCACCTATCCAATTTCAATTCATACAAACCACCCACGGAGAATCAACGTGCAGCTCAAAAGCAATTTATTCAACTGTCCAAAAGAAAAGTATTGCATATACAGTGTTGTAAAGTTTATTTTTGAACTCTTGTCTTTGTACCATACCATTCATCAGCCCAAAATATTATAATAAATATCTCAGACTTAAACAAAATATGATTATGCATTTTACCAGCTTTTATACTGAATCGTAAACCATGTTAACCAAGAAGTTTAAATTCATGCTTGCATGATATTTGTACTGTAATAATTAGAAGACCACACACGCAGTAGAAATTGGAATTAAAACTATTTTAAAGGAACATAATTTTTCTACAAGGCCCATGTGTATCTGATCATCTCTGTGCAATGGATATTTGGAAGTTTAGGGAATAGTTATAAAAATGCCTACTTTTTACATCATCATTTTTAAATGTTATAAATATCTAAAAATAACCTCCATCAGAATAAATCATAGGATATCCCCAAAAGTTCAATATATATCATTACAACCGATACTATTTCAAATATTTTTTTTACTTATCATGGATCAAGGGAAAATTGGAAAGCAACTGCAAGAACAATGAAATACAAGAAGGTAAAGAGAAAGGCACAGCCCTGCAATCTCTTGCTCATGCCACTGCTGACAGAAGGGCTTCCACTCGAGAGAAGCTTTGGAGAGGACATCCAGGGAGTATTTGGTCTACTCTTCCACGATGGCCAGATATCTTTAAATAGGTGGGAGTACCCACACTTAACCTCACCACATGCGATCTGCCAATCGACTAAAGGTGGTGCATCTATTTACACTGTCGTGTGGACAGGATGGGCGATCGAACTTGCGACCTTTTCATTCCAAGTCCAGTGTGCTAACCATTACACTATGACAAGATAGAATGAGAAGAGTGAAATAAATATGTGCAGATAAAGTGTTGTTTTGTTAAGTTGCAAGAAATGTCTTAGCTATTGAGTACCATTGTGAAGTAACCTTTACAACCACATTCTTTGATATTCCTTGTATAAAAAAGGGTCTTCTGATGTAAATAATGGCCTGGGTCCATACCCATCATTATTGTAAAGTTTGTGTTATTAAAGGTCATGTTAAACAAGATTTAATGGCCTGGGGCTGGCCTGCATTGCTTTGTTGAAGGCAAATATTTCAGATGTAGATCAAGGGGCCTTGTTAGCAATGTCAGACGCACATTTCTCCTGACACATCAGTGTTACAGTGTTTTTATGCAATTTATTGCATGAAATATAAAACATATAAACATGACATTTGTTTTCCCATGGAAACATTGACCCGTCAACTAAAATGCGCACAAAGATGTGGTGTGTGTATATACGGGTAGAGTAATACATTTATACACGCCATATTTCATAGAGGCAACATAATATATACATGTGTAGTGGGTTCCACGGAGACACCCACTTGACTCTGGAGGCAACACGTTGATTCTAATACCACAACGGGGTAACTATATAAACGTACACGGGATAACGATATAGGTGGTAACTACCACGATTAAATTTCGATTTAAAGCTTTCGTGACTGCAGGGATTCATCTTCTTGGTTTTTTCCATTCAGACGCTGTCTTTCTGACATACCTGTTCTTCACCTGAGAATGGCTGCTTAAGTTGTGGCCAAAACGTCGTGAGAATTGTATTTTATTATGTTTTATTTTCATTATTTTATTATTTCCCTTCTACCACGATTAACTATACCACAACGGAGTAACTACAGATATGGGTCAGGTCAGTCCCTCTCGCCACCTTTTGACCCCCCTCATTATCTTATCCTGGTCACGTGCCCTCTCGGGTTCACCTAGACTGTCACGTCCTCAACTGCCCTCTCCCTGACTGTCATCAGAACCATGCCCCCTAGGGCCCTCTTCCATGCCATACATCCTCTGGTGCCGGAGAGAGGCTCCAACACGCACAGTTGCACTCTTCTCTCAGGAGCTGGCGCTAAACACTGCAGGACCCAATATACGTCATTACACATGCAATATTGCGCATGAATTAATCAGAGAACACTACTCAAGTTGCAGTCCCAAGCGTAGTGTAAACCATTACATCTTTTCTTTTTAATATATATAAAAGTAAAAAATTGTCTGTTTGTGGGTTTCTGTGTGGCTTTGCGTGTGTTCGCGCGCTTGCGAAGGATTTGGCTCTCCAACGATGGGGATTACGTTAAATAAAAATAGACAGGTACCACGCCGTAAGCCCCGCCGTGAGCAAGCACTATTCCTTTTTCACATCCGTCAACTTGAAATTTGTTTAATTAGCGAGTTAGTGCGATTTTTGTGTTCTATTTATTTATGACGTGTGCATGACCATACCAACTCACGCACCTTTGGTGGGGGGGACGGCCCATGCCAAGTCGCACGCCTTTGATGGGAGTGAAGGGGACATTTTCTTTCACGTTAAAAATGCTATAACAATGCTGAGCTTAAATCTTCACTGTGTGATGCCCCCCCCCCCACCCCGATGCGTGCAGTTACTACTATACAGTCGCTAGATGCTACCACTATAGGCCGTAGATCTTACTGCAGAGTGGCTGGGGAGATCGTGGTTGGGGGGGGGGGGGGTCAGGGGTAGCAGCCCAGCCCCAGCCTGTCAAGGTACCACCTCGACCGGCTGGACAATCTAGGCGAGGCCGGAGGCTCTGCATGGGACTAGGCCTCACCACGCCACTCTGTCAGGTGAGTACTTTGTGCTATAGAGTCGATAAATACTGGTATAAAGTCAGCATGTACTACTTGAGTGATAGCAGGTACCACCACAGTCGGTAAGCACTGCTGTAATCATAGCAGGTACCACCACAGTCAGTACGCACTGCTGTTAGATTTTAAATAGTTTTGAAAAAAAGAAAATTGGCCCGGGCAAAGCCGGGTATATAAGCTAGAAATTATATAAGCTCCAGTGTAATCAGTAACGAGTGAATGATTACTTACTAACTACAGCAGTAAACGTTCCATCGTTGCCCACCGGTATGATTAATACGGCTTCAATTCAGACTGGCCTGAGGTGGCTCAGAGAGAGATGCATTTTGCTATTTTTTTAACACGCTCGCACATTTTTCACGCATCAATATTTAGAAGTCACCAGTTTGCTCGCGCGTTGTGCAAAGGGTCAACATTTTGTGCAACACGCGTTGCTGCTTAGAGAGTGTCCCAACAGAAGCCACCGCTGCGTGACATCACCCCCCCCCCCCACCCCTGGCCAGGCTTTGTTGAGAATTGGTGAAGAAAGCTCCTCGATAATGCTTCCTGCTGTCCATGACAGATTTTTGTACAATTCTCAACAGAGTGTGCACCCATTGAGAAAGCCATTTGGGAGCTCCCTCCTCGCCGGGAGTGGCTGTTGGCAGCGCTCCCCACAGCAGCGGGACTCTCCACTTGCATTGGGTAATGCATTTCTATTGGGCTAAAATCAATCAAGCTTAAACTTTCTCAAAGGCATCACGTGGACTGTTATTCTAATGGTGCTATCGGCATCGTGTCATGAGACCACAAATATTTGTCCGGAACTATCGCAGAGGAATGGCACACATACCCCGTGTATGAGAATATGGCCCTGGTTCTCTAAAACATGATAAGACTTTGCCAAGAATGAAAACAAATCTGTGCTTATCAGCACAAGTCTTTTTTTATCAACGAAATGGGCTTTCTGACACATCCTTCGACGTAGAGAGGGTTATTGCAGTCACACCGACAAACCATACAACGTTTTTCATTTTTCATAGGTGATAATTACAATCAAACGAAGTAAAAAATTCTGTTTAATGAAGTAGGATTTTGTGCGGTCGTTGGTGACCAGGTTGATCATTAAGTAGCAACACTTGAAGACCTGGTATCATTATTTTGATTACACTCGTTTACACAGGAAAGCCTCGCATAGTATTTGACTCTCTTTTCGGAGGTTTCTGAAAAATATTCGCAGTAGGGGGCCAGTGATTGCTATGTAAATTCCAATTGAGTAATTTGCAGGAAAAGCAAAGCCTTGCCCATCACGGGGGTTTGGTTCACAGTAACCCTACACCAACCGAAACATTAAACAGGAAGTATTTTGAATGTCATCATCACCACGGTCCATGGGCATATAGCCCGTAGGTGTCTACTGCACATTTTGTTATTTGTTTCCACTTTCCTCGATCTTGTATGCTCAAGTAGTGCGCACATCTTTCTGGCACCAATCTCGTCGTCTGGCCATGCCCTCTTCTTGGTTCTTTCGGTAAAGTCACGTAGAAGGGAAGTAATAAAATAATAAAAATAAAACATGATAAAATAATATAATAATATAATTATATTGTTTTATTTTATTATTTTTATTTTTATTATTTTATTACTTCCCTTCTACGTGACTTTACCGAAAGAACCAAGAAGATTAATCCCTGCAGTCACGAAAGCTTTAAATGGCTATGCCCTGTTAGGTCTTCCTCTCTCTCTCCGGTTCCTTCCATTTTTCCAAACAACACACTATCGTTTTTTCCCGTTGTCTATCCTACATATCTGCCCAAATATGAATAATATTTTCTAGCGTTGAATATTACTTGTATGGTCAATGTATAGAATTAATTTAATAATTTACAGGAATAAAAAAAACATGTGGCTGAAACCTGGAGTCTGGGAACACATGACCTGGGACACACGATGGGTTGCTTGGAAGACAAGATGGAGACAAGACGGCACCGCGTGCTTTCTTCCGCGGCAGCAGCATCATCGCAAGCAGTACAGTTACGACACGTGCAGGAATCTCGCAGTCAACCGCGAATGGTCGCGCCACATGGCCGTGATCGGCGAACTGTGCCTCAATCAAATTCGGTATGAAACCGCATCAGCGCGATAGCTAAACCCACAAGAGGGACGGGTTTGTTGCAATAACGTGTCTTGACAAATTTGGACCATGATGCTGCCACGCAATCGCCTAATCTTCCAAGTGACATCACGGCATCTTTATTATCCACCGTGAAGCTGATTGCACGTTTATTTTTTTCTCATGGTTGATCCACACCTTCAGCGTCAAATCCGCTGCTGGATTAAAACCGCGAACATCTGCAAAGGGGCCGTCCATAAATGACGTCACGCGATTTTGGACGATTTTTGACCCCCCCCCCCCCCCTTCGTCACACGGCGTCACAAAAACCCTGACGCCCCCTCAAATATGACGTCACAAAGCTCTGCCCCCTCCCCCCGCAAAAAAAATAAAACATGCTTCAAATCGCTTTAAACTATTGTCATTGTAGTGCGTATTTAATGTGGCGCTGCACTCTGATGTTGTAGGAGAAAATATTTATTAAAAAGTACATTTAATTAAGTAGAATGTGTTGTCTATATTTATTTAAAGTTGCGCATTTTGATGTCACGTTACATTTCTCAACCCCCTCCCCCCTCGTCACACATCGTCACAAATGTCTGACCCCCCCCCCCTCCCCCCGGGTGCGTGACGTCATTTATGGACGGCCCCAAATGCACTACCGCTGGGTCCAAGTCACCGGCCCACAGGGTGATGTCACCCACGATGTTCAGATCGCCCAGCCACCTCCCACGAGTTGGAATTTTGTTTAACATTTTCTTTGGCATATTGTTTGCTCTCAGTTGATTGGGAGTGAACCTATCAGAGTGACCACCTTCGAGATAAATACTTGTGTAAAAGGTTAACAAGCACATAATTTGCGATGCTTTCAATACGTAATGTAACGGTGCAGCCCTCTCACACTTTACTCCACCACATGCAACCTGCCGATTAAGTACTGTGGAGTACTCGTTTATTCTGCTGGATGGACAAGAGTGGGTGGATTTAGCAAAACTGGCCACACTGGGATGTTGAATTCGAACTGGCAACCTCTGGATTGAAAGTCCAGTGGGTTGACCATTGCACCATGGCAGTATCCTCTATTCAATGTCGAGTACTTCAATCACGATGATATGTTGCATATGCCGAAAGGTGTCTTCAGCACCAAAACATAACAGGACTCATGTACATGGTTATTGATGTGTGGCTAATGTAAGGTGAAGGCTATCCCTGTGCATAGAAATATGTGTTTCTTTGATTTAGATTATTCGGCTGCTTTACATTTCCACGTGCCACTTGGTTGAGCTATCGTTTGTGGTCAGGTTGCTTCTGAAAGAGAAGCTAATAGCTCGGTGGGTTTTACGTGGTAAAATAAAAAAAATATTGTTTAGTCCTCTTGTATTTTTTTTAGTGATTTTCTTACCTTTCCTACACTTTGCACGCCCATCGTGTTTTTGTATTGTCTGTTGTTGTAACGTTCTGACCCGCCTCTACTGGAAATCTGTAAAAAAAATAAGCGATATAGCTCATCGGATTTCTCCAGTATATGTGTTGTCTCTCTCTATGTATCTCTGTGATATCTGTCTGCTTATATGTGCGTCTATATGTCTCTGGTTCTGTGTTGTATCTCTCTCTCAAATTTAGCATTCTCAGGAAGAACGTAATCAACCAGGTAGGGTGTTGACTGTTATGTTATCCGACTCTCTGTTGTATTACATTACATTTCTAAGTATACTAGATTTGTGTTTTTATTTCATTTATACCTGATGATTGCTTGTGTTGCAATCGAAACGTCGTATGCTAGTATTTAATTTATTATTCTATCTTTATACGTGACTTTACCGAAAGAACCAAAGAGTAATTCCTGCAGTCACGAAAGCTCCAAATTAAGTTTACATATTCTCATTCTGATAGTGATTGATTGCAACTGTGAAGGATTCTCCCTCTCGCCCACTCTTCAGCACTTGACAGGTCTATGTGTCGGACGAGACGGGTGGATACACACTGCCCCACGAGAAGACAGCTGCTCATTGCTATATTACGATCATTTGTATATCGTACAATTTGTACAAATACAGTACTGTATTGACATTTTGACTCAATTGCACGAAAAAAAAATACGTGGTCGTGCTGTTCTGATTTGAAATGTAACTTAGAATGCCCTGAATGTATAGCCCGCTTATTTTACATTGCAGAGTATAAACATTTAGCAGCATGCTGGAACACACTTAATCCCTTCAGAGAGTTCCCACCACAGGAAGGGTAGTAACCAAAGTGTCAACAAATTAATCTTTATTCCACGGGTCACTGGAGACTGGGGCCTATGTTTCTGTATAAAGGCCTGAAAATAGCACAAAATTCCGGTTTTCACAGGTGGCATATGAAAGCACTTACGTCTGGCCAATAAACTCTGCATTTGTGTGGATAAATGGCCGGTAATACCAGAGGGCAGCAGGAAACAAAAGGTTAGAGTAAAATTACGCTTCGTGACGCTATACTGTATGTTCACATCTGCAAGATGATATCTGTATCCTGTTGTAGAGTTGCATGGATGTGGGTGATTTCCTTTAAATGTAAGATATTTGGCTTTTAAAATAAGATGTTAATCCTCTTTTTTTGAAGATAGGAAGAATACAAATAAAGAAGAAGGAAAAGGGAGAAAAAACACGAGAAAACTTGGGCCCAGGTGCTCTGTGTAAAATGAAGCATTGCATCATTGCACGAAAATGTAAAGAAATGGCATCACCTTCAATGAGGATTCAATTCTGAAATCCCAGTAAAATGCCACTTATACGCATGATGTGTAATTCTGCGGATGTTTATTATGAGAACATTTTGTGTCATAATTTTATGTATCCAAAATATAACTGGAAAATGTTGTGGATTATTTTTCGCAATGATAATCCAATTGCGCTATTGTTATCACATCACAAAATGAAGACATTTCTATTTGGAACTCTCATAGCAAACGATTGTAAGACAATGACCCCCAGAAGATGACATTTCATAACTACTACTTTATACACAAGAGGGGCATATATTTAAATATACTATGCAACAATCACGTATCAAAACAAATAGGTTTAAATCTCAGAGCTGGAGTAAACCTGACCAAGTAAAAACATAAAATACATGTAATTTAATATCTTGTGTTTATGTGGTCATTGGCTTTCAGTCGTATGGCTTCAGCCTCAATTCAATCAAATGTATTATAATCATGGGTTTGATGTCCAGATTTGTAGTGCTGCCTCAGTATTCTGAGTACTCTGAGCTACCCAGTCACCACAGCTACTTTTTGTTTTAAGTTCACAAGATCCCAATGATTCAACTAACATCGAGTCTTTACATTCGAACGGCTGTAAAGTGTAGCCGTTAAAAGCTAATAATGCCGGTATTATGGTACAAAAAGTCAGCTTAAATATGTATTATATTTGGCCTGAGGTGAATTGCAACGGCATCCATCATTGCTAAAAAGAGAGCTTAAACAGAACCTCTATTGAGGCATATATTATTTTTTTCTCACAAGCATGATTAATAAACATTCTTTACTTGCTGAAGATTGGAAATTTAAATAAACAGGTTCAATTAAAAGAAGGTTGGAAACCTCCTGTTTGCTGTTCAACATGTCAAAAAAGTGCTCTTAAAATGTGATGTGATACATGTCATAAAAGGTATGTCATTTTCATAACTTTCTTGACTTTTTTAGAACACTTACAAAGCAAGCCTTGGAGGAGATTGCATCTCTCAGACAAGAATAAAAAAGAATAATTGAAATACCACATTACTTCTGCAAGTGTTTCAGTCGATTAACATTCTTGTCTATTTTTTCTTGCCTGAACATTATTGCTATGTTGAGCCATTAATTTAAATACAAATTATCCCATACTTTGATAAATACGGTATGCGATTTAGGAAGAAACAGTACATACTAGGAGATTACCTACAGTTTCAAAATGATCGGACCTGATCATATCAGGTCTGATCAGACCTTGATTCCACATATTGTTGTCATTTAATCGGATTTCTAGGAAGAAAAATCCAATTTGATCACCAGATTAGGATCATATTGTAACTATTCAAAAAAGTATACAAGTAATAACATACCATCCAATGCGATTTGACTTCGATAATAACAGAAAAGTACGGATAATTACTTTTATTTGGTTGTGCCAGTACTTTCAATACATTTTACTGAGGAATTATCTTTGCAATAATAAAATCGCCACCAACACCGACACCACGTGGCCAAGGGGATTTGACACTTGTCGACCTCACTCTGCACACATCCACGTGACAGTACAGGACGTGGTTTTGATTCCCTGTTTCAGGTGACAAGTGACTATTCTTGTTTTCCAGATAAAATCCTTTTAGTTTGATATTCATCATCATCATCAATGTTGAGCTCAGTGAGTGTGAATCACAAAATGAAGTCGTGTTTGACCGCTCAAATTTCAGCACGTGGTGCGGAAACTCCGGACATCGTGACCAACAAACACAGGCACAATGTGAAACACATCCATGGGCTCTAAAACCCATAATCTTAGGAGCCTGGGATTACAGTAACACTAACCCCTAAATCCATCTATTCACCTTATTTATTGTGTATGTGAGGACGTTACGTAACATGTTTAGGTCGTTTCTTTGCGGTTTTGTTCACAATTCTTCAGCTCACCTTAATTCTGTTTAGCTTTGAACTGGATAAGTTTATCTTGGAACCCAAATCGGATTTTTTTTTTGTAAACCACACTCATGCAACATGGGCTTGTACAAAGCATGGATCTCAGCCAGCCTGACCTGGCTTCAGAAGTAATAACAGTCATTTTGTTTATTGCTTACCATTTACAATTAATTTTTGCTGAAGTCTGCTGAGTAAACTATCTATTTATGTACTTTAAAATATTATAGCTTAGAATTAAAACAATGCGATCCCACTCTTTGTTTTGTTATGGATCTCTGAGTTGCTTTAAGTAATGCTGCTTGGAACATGTGCAGCAGTGGTATAACAAGCTTTACATCTATATATAAGGGAAATTTGTGAATATGTGTATTTGTTCGAAATGTTTATCATACTTCCCGACATGCAATAAACTTGAAATTTGGCATGTGGGTAGTTTCCAGACTGTACACAATGCAAAAAGTAAAAAAAAAAGATTTTTAATATTAATATTATTTTATTATTTCCCTTCTACGTGACTTTACCGAAAGAACCAAGAATATGAATCCCTGCAGTCACGAAAGCTTTAAATCAAAATATAAAAATAGACATATTTTGGATATAATTTGCACGGCAAGTGAGCGGTGACGTCACATCTGTGATGTCACCCGCATGCGGCAGCGTCACGCAGTGTGCCTTCTGACGTCACGCATCCCCCCCCCCCACCCTCCGCGTCGGCCGCGTATTAATCAAAGACAAGAATCCAAGTCCCGGGCGAAGCCGGGTAGCAAAGCTAGTAATATAAAAAAAAAAACTTAATTAAATGTAACAAAAGTATTGTAACTTTCATATTACAACTGTCAATTTGACTGTATTACGAAAAATAATTGAGGCTAAGAAAAAGCAAACTTATTGAAGTGATTTTTTTCTTCCATAATAAGAAAAAAATGAGAACACAAAATTAATACATTGCTCTATAAAGCAGCGCGCTCAATCCGAGAAAGCGAAAACATGGCCTGAAATGTCCAGCTCAATTATTTTGCAAAGCCAACATTGCCGGTGATGGCTCAGCAGTAAATTACGACCGCAAATATAAATCTACTTACGACCAGTTAAGTGACTCGTGACAATGCGCGTGCCCTTTCAGCGTCCCTCTGCACGTCAGCGATGGGAAATGAATGGGAGAGTTGCCAAGGAGACGGCTAAAACCCTGTTGCCTTGCTGTGACAAGAGTGCAGCCATCAGGAAAACCCGTCTTGGCAGAGCTGACCTCAAGATGTTTTGCATTTATTTTGTGTTCTCTGCGCTATTTACACACCCGTTTCCATTGTCCGAAATTACTCTATTCCATTTGGAGTTAACAGAGGCTTGGACACTTTTTCAGCGCTTAGAAAACATCTCCGTCAAACATCATCGATCGCACTTTGGGTGGTTGGGTGGGGGGATTGTTGAAAAAAGAAAATAAAGTGACGCACATGCGTGGTGATAACACTGCCAATGCCAGCACATTCAGTCTGCGGCTACTTAAAACAAATAATGTCCACAGAGATAAACTTAATGTGTTTTTTTAATTAAGCACTGGGATAACTCATCTTAATTCATGTGACATGCTTAATCAACAAGGTCACATCTGTTTTTTTTTACAAGAAATCTTCATTAATTTGATTCGTGTGGTTTTTTTTCGTCACTGTTAACCTTCACAATAAACGGGGAAAGGCATTAAATGCACTGCTCTTGACATAAACCCCTGATGTTTCGCCAAATTAGATGTTAAACGGTGAAATGTGCGTGCAATAATGCTGCTTAAAATAATGCTGCCCGGCTTGCATCATTTAACAACGTTCGCATATAAATGAGTAAATAGACGCTGCTCATGCCTCTGCAACGCGCAATGTAGTTAAAACCTCTCGTTTTAAATGTATGTTGCTGAAAAAGAAGAACGTGTTCTGATTGGCTAGACGGTGCCCCTTGTTCGCTAGGGCAATGCTAATTTAAAGGTGGCTAAAATGATTTACCCATGACATCGTGGCGTTTAATTCTAACTAGTTATTCGTCTATCTTGATCAAGAAGACGCTCAATCTTTGTTACGTTCACCCTTACAATTTCTCAAGTAAGCCTGTGTTGTTCATTTAACAACACAAGCAAGGTGCATTTCATCGCCTATACCTGCTGCTGGCGTGAGAAGCGAAGGGAAGAGAGTGAGGGATGGGCCAAGC
This sequence comes from Lethenteron reissneri, assembly GCF_015708825.2. NCBI lineage: Eukaryota > Metazoa > Chordata > Hyperoartia > Petromyzontiformes > Petromyzontidae > Lethenteron > Lethenteron reissneri. Next base: position 19,094,364 of record NC_083801.1, read on the forward strand.
GGTGCCACCACCCTTATTGTACAAAGGCGAGGACCATTAATGACTTCAATGGCTCAATAATGTGCAACCTTACTGCCACTGCAGAAGCAAGGAAGTGTCAGTGTTTCGACTAGAAATGTGGACAACATTATACAAATGCAAATAAGCGACGCGCATGAGGAATGCTGCTGAGTTTAACGTACTCTTTGCGAAAAAAATGTGGGCTATGCTTGAAAACTACCAGATACGCTTACGAGATACGAGACTGATATTTTTTTATCGTATCAACAAGGTTTGTTATGGTTACTATAACGTTGAGCTCAAACATTCTACTGTGCCCATGCAGGTTTCCAGAAGTCCGGCGTATCTTCATTGCCATTCAGATAGCATGTGTTATTGTTAACGGTTGTGAAATGAATTGCAACATCTTGTTTAAAGTAAAGCCTACTTACCTCCTTTGAGCATCTGCCTTGAAATCAATGCTGTTCTTGTTTTTTTTTCCTGGCTGAAATATAATAAACACGTAGACTCCTACCTGAGCAAATAGAATTTTTACCTTGAAAATTACAAATCTAAATCCTGTTCAAATATTAGAGCCATTATTCTGGGAATGCTGTATATTATTTACAAACCTGCTCTATGCCCTAACGGAACATTTAAATGTGGCACTGCAGCTGCATTAGCGAGGTATTTGTCCCTCATCAATGGAGGAATATTACACATTGAGTTATTTTTTTGCCCTGGCATTTTAGGCCATGGCCATCAGCACACAATGGTGAAACGTGTTGTGGAAGCCATCACCGGCTTGAAGAAGCAGACTGAGCAGCGTGTGTAGCAATATTCCCTCCGTGGAAGGCCTTTTGCTAATGCAGCTGCAGTGTATTAAGGGTGTCAAGTTGGAAGCTCGAATCTGTGAACCTTGAGAAAAAATGCTTCTTTGCTCGGCCACCCAGTCATGCCAGGTATGATACCCCCTACTGTATTTTAATGTAAAAGCAAAGCTGAACATTGCAGAGAAACGTAAAGTAGTCTGTAGGGATACCGTTGACACGCGTGTGAGGAAATAAATTAATACTTCCCATGCTTTCCTGTTTTTGAAGTAATTTGAGCATTTCTTTTCTCATAATTTGGTGCAATCAAAATTCCATTTTTTGCTGGAACCAGTCACATTTTTACAAATTTCCTGCTCACAAAAATATAATAAAAAATAAAAAATAAAAAATCAGCCTTCCCCTTAAGTGCTGCATGCCTGACTTAAAGCAACAAACTACCCTCCCTCGTCACACGAAGGTAAACAGACACACCTGCTAAATGTATGGCATACAAAACACATCCCAATTATATTATATCAATAGGCTGCAGTGTTGACTTTGTTTCTACTGAGCTTTTATTGTTGTATCTATCTCGGGTAAGCCTTTTAGCTACATAAATCACATTTTAACAGCCTTTGATGTGCACACAAATCCGATGTGGAAAAAAAAACCCCCACAAAGCAGCATCAACAGTGCATCCCAGGGATTGAAATGCTCAGTGGAGGCGGTGGCATATTTAGGGGGTTCGCAATGTGCTGCGGCACTTTCACGTTTAAGTGCCGATTTCTGCAGAGTTCAATATGTGTCTACATCAGTCCATTAAGCAACAGCACCTGAAGAAAAGATCACAGGCATACAAAGCACATTAACATTCAGAACGTCCTAAAGGGGCCTTCTCGAAGCGCAGTGATGCAAACCAGGGTTGACACGAGTGCATTAGTCGAAAACAGCTCTTTGCCTCTCTCCCTCTGTCTTTTTTTTCTCTGCACAATATCAATTTGTAACGTATACAGTGCAGTCGTATACACATTGGCTACACAGCCTAGCACCTAAATTTTTTGGCTTGCTTGTTTGTATTCTGTATAAGAATAAAACTAAAACCTGTGTGAGAAACTAAACAGTGGCACAAAATGTAATGACAAGTTATAAAAACATCACTATTAAATTGCATGTATAGAGGCATGTACCATCATCGTAACAAACATCGCAATAGTTTCAGCAAATTAGTCCAACCGAGGTTTCTTTGGAATGTGTCCCAATAAAAAATGGATCACGGCCTGATTAAAATATTCTCTTTTTTTAATCCTATAATGTAAAAAAAAACATCCGCCAGAGTTGCAATTACATTCACGAGTCACATTTCAATCTGCTAAATTATTCCTTAAAATTGTCATCAAATAATCTGCCATGATCAATCCCCTGCTGGAGAAACGTCTCCCCTGCGCCTTCGCCATCTCGCATCAGCCCAGCGATGTCACAATCCATTCTGCTGCTGTGCACCAGGACCAGTTAACTGTAACTCTAATCAATAAGTAATTATATTAAGTCAGAATAAGTGTGTTAACGTTGGTTATAAATCAAATAATTTCAGTCTTCAAGCTACTCTGCTATAAATTCTTTTAAAACATTAATGATTCGCTTGAACATCAGTCCCGTTTTTTTTAAGCCGGTTAACATAATGCACGACCAGTATTATTAAGGCATATCCTCAGAGCGCATTTGCAACAGTGTTTAAACAAGAAGTGTTTTTTGATGAATGGAAGCTGTTTAAACTGGCCAGAAAAGAAAAACATCGGGCATTGGAATTGCTAGTCACGTCCTCACACTACCCATTTCCCAGTTGTTCCCAAGGAAGCAAGGATCACATTTTAGCTTAAGGGTCGATCTCATTGGCTAAATCAAAGGACCACCTTCCAAAAACAACAGCTCGTATACTGCACAAAGATCAGTGGAATACCGCACGGGCACATACGCTTAAAACAACACACTTTTGTGCAAGCTGAAAAGCACGGGAGTTATAACCACGTATCAGATTATTTTGGTGGTAATGCATTGGCAGTGATGCACAAGCAGAAATAGCAAAACAACTCAACGCATGTATCAATAATAATGCCTTGGAAAGAAAAAGTATAACATAGGCGACAGTTTCATGCCCTTCTTCACACCACATACCTCTCCCTATGTGCTGTGAAGAAGGGCGATTGGCCCAAATGTCACCTATTATTTTTTAAAATATTTAATGATGAATGTGCTTCGTGTTTTTTTTTACCATGTATCAGCATGGAATATTAATAGAGTACATGAAGTATAAATCCAGATTTAATTATATATTCATATGTGCATGTTTGTATTTAGCTACATTGCACGGGTTCACCATGTAATTCCAGATGATTGTGTCATTTCGGTGTATTAGTACTCTCGTATCAATATATACAATACATTCTCGCGAAGCTGCATAAATTGCCAGTTTTTCTGTTTTTGTTATCTGATGCCACTGTATAAATTCACATTTTTCACAGCCGACAGCCCCAAAGCAAACACTATTTATATAGATGGACACTATGGTAACAATGCGATTTAAAAAGCAACTGAAAGCAATAAAGCACCGCGATTCGCTACTTTGTTATTGATAAAAGGACACACGTGGTGCACGTCATTTATACTACGCTGTGTTCCACTGGAAAGTTGGCATCATTGAAGTGGGCTTGAAATGTCATCATGGGTCATGTAAACGAAAATCACGAACAATGATCTACACTTGCAGAATTGTCTCGTTGCTTACATAAAATGTGCACCTCATCCTTGCTAAGCCACTTCGGGTGGGAGATCACTCTCATTTAACGGCAAATTCATTACGTTGAACATGAATTACACCTTCATGTATGTATGATCAACTTCTTTTGCACTAATGGGAGGTGTGCGGTTGAAGGCGGTCGACCGAGCGGATCGCAATCGGTAGGTTGCAAGTTTAAATCCTTTGCCAGTAAATTGAGTACCACTTCATGGGGAAGTCAGCAATGGCTGTTTATAGACATACTCTGTCCTGCCATATGAATGTGGAATTTCCATTGCATGGCTCGGGGATGCAAACAGGAGATGAACATTGCCTCAAAACTCACTTGAGCAAGAAATCACATCGACTACTACATGCTATATTTTTGCTAAGGTTTGTTGTTTAAGGTATTAAACACCTACAATTGCATTACCGTCCATTAATAAGACAAATATGAATTGCTGTACGCATACGCATTAAATAGGCACAATGTAATTAACTGGGGTCGAATTTATGCAGGGCCATGGACTAGCTGGAGTCTGGAACACATTTGGTTGACATGTGCAAATGTCGAATTGCTTTATTAAAACAGTTTTCAAGCTGTGGTTTGCCTGCGACCATCAGTGGTATGTTTAGCCGAGCGCAATGAATTGGCTACATGTATCATATTGGAGAAAGATCTAAATGTAAAAAAAAGCAGATTGAGTTTTAAGACATGGAGATCTCTGCCAGTGACAGTCAATAATTCATTTGTAATAAGTGAATGCATGTACATGCTCGTTATGTAGAACATATATTTGGGGGGAAGGGGATTTTTGAGTTATACAATGGAAAATCAAGTTTAATTGATTTCATTTAATCACTATCTCTCATTCACAACTTATATGCTTATTTGTATTATTGTTATTATGTAGGTGTTACTCTGAAGGATGTAAAGCATGTTCCTATTATTTTGACTTTAAAGTCAGAGTCCATTACCTACGCTTTTACATAATGGGAATTTCCATTTTCTCTCAAATGCACACAACACGTGTTTTGGATTCATTTTGTGTTGGTCCGTTTTAACTGGCTTGGCTGAAGGCCATTTCACACGAGAAATTGTTGCATGCAAAAAGGACACATTCTCAAAAAATTACTTTCGTTATTTTGACAAACAAATGAGTATTTTCAGAAGGCTGTGCAAACACATCACCAGATGGTATCACCCTGGAACGGTATAATAATATGTACGCATTAAATGGCAGCATTTATGACCACTCTCTAATTATGTCCAGAATGCACAATGAAAAACTGGCACGGGCACTTGTGATTATAGTTACAGTTAACTTGTGTTCTTAATCTAAAACAAATTAGATCATTTTTTTGCTTTGCGAAAAGAGGCACCAATGTACGTTAGACGTCAGCTTGCCGCATTGCCAAACTGCTAAGCCATGTTGACATCTGAGCAGATGGGCTGTAACTGTTCGACTAAACGTCATAAGCCTCCATGGCTAAGTGTTCAACACCCACGTAGAGCAGGACATCCGGATTTCTAATAGAATCTTAACAGTCGGGGGCCATCGATGGTGAGTACAACATTGAAATGTTAATTGCACAACGTCGAGGTAGAAATGCTGTCCCTGATCCCCTCAAACAGTTGATGAGGTTCACCCTATGCCCACTAATTACTAGCAGTCTACCCGATAATCTACTAAGTTTTTTTTTGGAAACGAAGAAAAGCATACGTTATTTTCAATCGGATGGTTCCAAATTTATTGGTTGGTTATATATATATAAGTTAGTTGAAATTTGTAATGATGTATCAAGTTAGGGTGGTTCTCAACACTGTTGTGCATTATCATTTCCTCGTTTCTAAATGAACTTATTAGAGTTGTGGGACAATTTTTCTACTCGATTGTACAGCAACGCCATGGATATTTACGAGAAGCATTAAATGAGTGAATGTTGAATGAATCTTGTTTATAAATGCATGTTTTGATAACGATTGGTAACCATACATATTCGTTGGGTCTTTCGGTAAAGTCACGTAGATAGGTTCAAAGAAAATAACAAAAACCAAAAACCACGACGTTTCGATCGCAACACAAGCGGTCTTCTTTTTCTAAAGACGATCGCTTGTGTTGCGATCGAAACGTCGTAGTTTTTGTTTCTGTTATTATTTTTTTACCTATCTATGTGACTTTACCGAAAGACCCAAATAATATGAATTCCTGCAGTCAGGTAAAGCTTTAAGTCAAGATTTGGTTACCATACATTGAGGAACATGCTGAGACGCATAAGCCATAAAGGACACACAATTCGATGCTCGTCAATAATTTAACAAAATTTGTGGTCAGCTACTGATGCAGCAGTTAAATGTGGAAAAAGTGGGTCACATCAATTCTGGATTAAGCGGGATTTGTACATTTTTCAGAACGAATATCTGGGGAGATGAGTATAGTTGTCGGCTTTTGCGGAGTGCAACCAAACACAGCGGCGTTTGTATCACAATGAATCCGGTCGCAAAAAATGTAGATATGCCAAGCATGGGCAAAGCAAACAGACATAAGTGAGGTAATGAACGCATACCCTGCACAGCAAGTGTCTGAAGGGGCCAGACAGACACATGCTTTATTATTTCAAAGTGTTGCATTATTTATTCACAACGGGAGAACCTCCTCCGCTGACGGACCAGCTGTGACATTCCACTCATCCGTGAGTGATGCATTTTCCATCTGGCTGCATCAGAGCATGGATGATCGTGGGCTGTGTCTAAAGTATACTCAACAAGGACTAAGGGCACATCGCATACATTTCCACACAACATACATGAGAGAGTTTTCATAAAAAAAGTATATTCACTCAAATTAATTTCCAATTAATAATGACTACATTTTTAAAAGGCTTGAAGACACAAATATAACAGAAACCCCATCTGTATTCCCCACGCAATGGTGTATGTTATGTTGTTTGCATACATGTGTAAATACTGCATGAAATCGGATGAATCACTGCAAACATGTCACACCCAATTATGTTCAAAAGGTCATTGGCGGTTATAACAGGTGCTAAAAGCCTGGAAATGCCACGTGCCCGATTTGTTTTTCAAACTTACATGAAAGGACATTATTTGCGGGTAATATGCCACGACTGACATTTACTACCTCTGATGTCAAATTTAACAGGCCTCATTTTCAGGATTGTACATCTTCAATGATACTTCAAAATTGTCAATCAATAACGGAATCACTAATTATTTTACTTTAACACGTACTGCAAACATAAATGACATTTCCCCTGTGTTACATCCAAATTTACTTCCAAAATTGTCAGTGAGATATTGTTAATATAATTTTGGTGATCACGTGAGGACAAATATGGCTGACTGTAATATCATATTCATGGTGATAAACAAAAAAAACAAACTATGATTAACATAATGCTATCTCTATGACCTCCATAGATCCCCCATTTCCATTTAAATTGAAAATGCGTGTGTTATTTTAAACATTCATTTAGATTTAAGTCGGTATCTGTATGAAAAACAGAAAGGTCACTGAGTCCCTATCAAACAAAACGAGATAAAAAAAAAATTGTCCTATTCGTTTTTGGACTCCATATCTATTTCACAAAATAGAGCAATTTTTTTTATTTCCACATGACTGCATTTATAATAGCTTAGCATTCATAGTCCACTTCCATAAAAGCATGAAACAATATGCCACATTTCATCTGCTCATTTGCTGAACGGAAGACAATATGCCTTTGTCCGATCTCCCAGTTTCTTTGAAATTGTATAAAATAAGTACAGCATGTCTGGCCTGTGCACCAGGTATACCGGGCAATTCCACAAAGGCAATGGCGTCCTACGATCGCTTTACCAATTAGACCGCTGCAGTTGCCAAGACTTTTTTTTGTTCATGTACGTTGTTGAAGGGTGTAAGTTTAGAACTGGAGGAGTATTAGGTTAAGGGATTCTTGGCCAAGTGGTGACACGCTAAATTACTTGTACCAGTGTTCAGTTTCCACTCGCTGAGCTGGGACATACTGTGTAAACCACATGAAAAGGTTTCCCAGCTTGTTTTGTTGAAGAATAATTTATCGGTGAATGTATTATTTTCAAAGAGCAATTGCATTTAGCACCCTCTTCAACCTTAAGCCATTGCCTTAGTATTTTCTAAAAGTAAAGTAGGTACCATACCCTGACTTTGCATCATGTCTCTGAGCATAATATGGGCCTAGTCATTGTAATAATGATGAAAGACAGATTGTGTGGTGCTATGTGAAGCTAGCAATCACATTATTGTGGTTTCACAATATTCAAATGAATGATCTAGACAACTGCTTGGATTAAAACAGTTCACAAACCTCATTTGAGAGAGCAATTTTCAACCAATATACCATACCTACTTTATTAGCCATGCCCAGCACTGCTCAGAAATGTTCTGCCTCAAAGTCCTCTTCTCCAAACAATTTGTTATCATCATCAGCCACTCAATTCGCCGCTGGATGAAGGAAGGCCTCCCCACGCTGCTGCCACAGCGTTGGTGTTACGGTGCTTTTTATGGAAGACTTTGCAGTTTTTTCCTGGATGTTTCTGTTTGTGCATAGTCACTTTAAGATGTTTTCTTGTTTATGTTTTTGTTTTTTGTTTGTTGCGGTTGCACCCGATTCAAGAGCCGAATGGCTCAGAGGGCTATACCAAATGAATGAAACTGAAAACTGAAACTGAAAAATCTCTCACGATCCTGCGGTGTAATGAACTAATTTCACCACTCCACCTCCTCGGTGAATGTATTCGAAGACGCGTTTTATTCTTTGGCTGTCTCATCGTTATCGTTTTTTGTTTTTACAACAATAACACACATCTATTTAGATGTGGTGAGTAGAGTAGGTGTGAAGTCGGTCATGAAGACTGGTCGTGAAGAGGTCATTGCTGGAGCTGCTGCTGCTCCACTGAAACACGTGGAGTGACCGGTGAAATGTACTCTCATCGCTGCCTGGCGTCTTTTGGATCCATGTAAACAGCTATAAGTAGAACCACACACACACACTAAGCCTTCGCAGATGTAAAAACACATTTTTAGAGTAGTTCACAAAAATAATGTATCGTAACATTTACATGTTATGATAAATTCAGATGTGGGAAATGCATAACTGGTATAAATTTGATCAATTTAGACATTCTACAAATAGCTTATTGTTCCACTTCCTACATTCTGATTTCATTAAATTACCAATAATTTAATCACGTGCTTCCTATTATAAGTAGGAAAGCTGAAGTTTGTTTTAATTTCAATCAGAATTAATGTGTCCTGTGCAATGTTTGTACTTGTCCAAGGAAGATGCAACTCGAGGAACAATTTAATTGTGCTCCGGTAAACAAATGCTGCACGACCGGCTCACCTCTGAAATTCTACCTACAGGGGGGCTGCAACCGCTCGTGTCGTCATGGTGCTCTCTAAGCTTCCTAGTTCATAGTGGTGCCAGTTAACTGCAGCCCTGTAGCATTGGCGGGGGGTGGGGGGGGCTGCAGTGGGGCTGAGCACCCCCATTAAAGGCTCAGGACCCCTTCTAAGGTTTTATTTTTTGCAATGCATCCTTGAGTGGTTGCATGCCTCCCCTACACAGCCCCGTGGCCCACCCGTGATGCAGAAATTGGCGAACGCTTTGTGGCTCTCGGCATGCACAGTGCACGGTGGTTGCCATCGGGGCCGTCCATAAATGACGTCACGCAATTTTGGACGATTTTTGACCCCCCCCCCCCCTTCGTCACACGGCGTCACAAAAAGTCAGACCCCCCATCAAATATGACGTCACAAAGCTCGGCCCCCCCCCCCCCAAAAAAAAATAAAACATGCTTAAAATCGCTTTAAATTACGGTCATTGTAGTGCGTATTTAATGTGGCGCTGCACTCTGATGTTGTAGGAGAAAACATTGATTAAAAAGTCTATTTAATTAAGTAGAACGTGTTGTCTATATTCATTTAAAGTTGCGCATTTTGATGCGACGTCACATTTCTCAACCCCCCCTCGTCACACATCGTCACAAATGTCTGACCCCCCATAGGTGCGTGACGTCATTTATGGACGGCCCCATAGGTGCTGTGCGATGTTCGCAACTCGTGAATGGAGGTGAGGTGTGGCTCTGGGTTTCTAGGTGGGTGCACATTGAAACTGCGGTTAATGTTGATGCTGTGGGCTCCTAATGAACCTGTTTGGGTTTATGTTGAGACTGTGGGTTTCATTTTTCGATTTAAAGCTTTCGTGACTGCAGGGATTCATCTTCGTGGTTCTTTCGGTAAAGTCACGTAGAAGGGCAATAATAAAATAATAAAAAATAAAACTTAATAAAATAATTCTCACGACGTTTCGGCCACAACGCAAGCAGCCATCCTCAGGTGAAGACCAGGTCTGTCGGGGAGACAGCGTCTGACAGACCTGGTCTTCACCTGAGGACGGCTGCTTGCGCTGTGGGTTTCGTTTTCAGACTGTAAGTCAACGTTGAGGCTCTGGATTCACGTTAAGGCGGTGGGTAGCATTGAGGCTCTGGATTTATTGTTTCGGCTGTGCGGTTAGTTTTGAAGCTGTGGGTTCGTGCCCAAGGCTGAGTGTTGAGGCTGTACAGATGCCTGAATGCGCGATTCAATGCTAGGTGGTAAACGCGTTGAGGAGAGCACGGTTTTCCTAATTTTCTCCTGGAAACCTATCTTAAAGACAATCGATTGAAAAAAAATCACTCCTAATGTAAATACGCGTATAGCAGTCGTTACTGAGTGGGATGAATAGAAAGGGCATCGTAGCAACTCCTGAAACTCAGGTTTCTGTGATTTAACATACTTTTAAATATGACTACATTTGTTTTTTTGGGTTGCGTGTCTTCCTTAAAGAACAATAGCAGTGAATGGGCGTAACTATAGTACACAAATTGCACACATTTCTGTTGGGAAACTACGTTTTTTTACCCTTACGGCTGACACCAACTCATCAATTCTGGACTCTGATGAATTAGGGTCACCAGCTATGACCTGAGAAATGCGTACAAAAGGGAAAGGAAGGAAAGCCAATGTAACATTCCGGATGATGTATGTTGGTGCAGTAATAATAATTTACTACCCTTTCTCCATCCACTACTGAATGACGGCCTCCCCGTGTTGTGTCAGTCATCGGGGTTGTTTGCCCATACTTCATCATAAAATAATAAGTGATTCCGTTATTGATTGACAATTTTGAAGTATCATTGAAGATGTACAATCCTGAAAATGAGGCCTGTTAAATTTGACATCAGAGGTAGTAAATGTCAGTCGTGGCATATTACCCGCAAATAATGTCCTTTCATGTAAGTTTGAAAAACAAATCGGGCACGTGGCATTTCCAGGCTTTTAGCACCTGTTATAACCGCCAATGACCTTTTGAACATAATTGGGTGTGACATGTTTGCAGTGATTCATCCGATTTCATGCAGTATTTACACATGTATGCAAACAACATAACATACACCATTGCGTGGGGAATACAGATGGGGTTTCTGTTATATTTGTGTCTTCAAGCCTTTTAAAAATGTAGTCATTATTAATTGGAAATTAATTTGAGCAGTCCCAAGACTGGTTCAGATATTACCCACCATGATGCTAGCTGTGGATAGGAATCAACTCAGATCACCATCTCGATAGCATCGTATGTACATATACATGTTGATGCTTGTCCATTATATAATTTCTTGATAGACATTTTCCATAGATTACGATGAAAATACTCTACAGCCCCCATTTTGCACTACGTGCCTGTAACAAGATATGCTCTGTGTGGTAGTTTCTGAGATGCAAAACAACCCAATACACTCTTCTCAAAAGTCTCTCCCTGTGAGACCAGGCGCAAATCTGGTTGTGATGAGGACTCGCTGATGTTAGCCGTGACCCTCGGATTCAAATCACGTCGCCAGGTTTACAGCGCAGTGTGCTAACCACTGTACCACAACTCCAACCGCTGGTGTAACGATGTGCATAAAACAAACACTCGCTGATGTTATGGTTACGCTTTCACGATGCATAAAAATGCTGCTTCGTCATTGTGCTAGCTTAGCAATGCATTCTGAGGAAATCAAATCAAGGAATGAAATCATTGTGTTCGAATTAGCATGCGTAGAGCCACACATATCCAGCGTCCTTTTGACGCTGGATAAATTGGATGCTAAATTATTACAAAGCATTTAATCGTAAGCGTAGAACGAATTTAAACCCTCGAATTAACATGAATGTCACCCTAGTGTACTCTGTCTCGTTGTGCACCTGATGGAATTCTGTTAGACAGCTACGGCTGTTACGAGCAGCTGTGACACTGCTACTCTGTCCACTCATTTACATTACCTGTAACAAAGACGTGATGTTGTTAAATGCAAATAAACCGCTCCACACCTCATGCTTCATCAGATCACAATAGTGGCAAAGGATAGTTACGTCATCATGGGACCTCCTTTTCCAGTACCAAAATATGAGAATAGGTTTTCCCCTTTTTTTCTGGCAACAAAACAGGTGTTAAGTTGTTAAAACACCACAATGCTTGTGGTCAGAATGCAAAAAAAAAACGTACTCTGCATTGTCTTTGAAACTGATGGGTCCACACCAGAGATGCCGATTGTTACGTCAATAAGAAAGAATATTTTCAGTGTAAAAAAAAACATATTGCTGTAAATTCCCATGTGAAATAGTGTTGCGTCTGTGAAGGATAGAGTATTTTTTATGTACAAGAAAATATTACACTGGATTTACAGCGTAATAAGAAATGTTTTATTTGCAAACATAGTTACAGACTACAACAAAAGCACCAGGAATGAAGCAGAGGGCAACAGGATCCCATGGCTGCTGAGAAGCAGTTTTGTTTCAGGGCCCTGGTGGACTTGTATATTACAATATCAGAATGTCAACTGGCGTAATGCTTGTTTGCCGAATCCCACCTGTATGTCAGTGATTGTCCCAGTGGTTGACCTTCATGGCCAAGCAAAATCTGAACATGTTAAATGTGCTCCCAGTTTTTTTTAAGGAAACCATTTGAAGGAATAACACTGTAAGAATTATTTTTTGTTCCTGTGCAGTAAGGGTTATTTCCTAATTGCTTATGCTTCAAAAGTACAGAACATTGCTATTATTCCCCACAAACTTTGGTTTTATAACCAGGACATTGATATTTTGAAATTCACCTATTTTCCAGAACATTCCAGATAGATTCAGTGCTGAGTAAACTTGGAGTAACTTCTAGAACATTCTAGAACTTTCCAGTAATATAAATAGTATAAATACAGGGGCCTTAAGCCCACCAATTCAGTTTAGTTCCAGCTGCCTAAGTGGATACATATCTGCATTTTTATGAGATGGCATCAAGAGGCTGCAAGCATCTGGCATGCGAATTTTGCTATGTCTGCGGCCAATTTATCAACACAAGAGCGAAAAAGTACTCTATGGAAGCATCGGCTGAGATGTGTGAGGCCTACAAGGCATATTTCGGCATGCCTATTGGGGATCAAGACAAACTCCAGGCACCTCATTTCACTAAGCACTGACTTAACAATGTCACTGAAAGTGCTTTGCCATAATGCAGGGTCAGTGACCTCATAGCACCAGGAATGGCTTGGTTGCTGATTTGATTCTTGTGAACTGCCCAATTGCTCCTGAGGTGGAAATGATGGTTCTTGTATACTATTAGCTGTTGAGGGTTCACCTTCAAACGATGGCTTAGGGGGAGTGACATTACTGGAAACTGAACTAATGCTAGTTCCTTCCTCACAGCTGACAATAATGCTGCTGTCGTCATCATTACTATCAGAGGGTTTTCGAAAGAACTTGGCAATGAGGTGAACACTTTGTAGGAAAACTGCCTCTTTTGCCTCCTTTTCTTTTTTGGCTTTCCTTTTGGAAGTACCACTATTGCAACGTTTGTGGTCCATATTTAGAACTAGTATGCTATTTATATTTAATATTTATAGCATATCTCAATACTTATTAAATATTATAATTTATATATATTAATAATGACAACACCATTCAAATACTGTTGTTGAAAAATACAATCAAGTGGTAGTATTTTATAGTCTATTTGTACCTAAAGGCAGCTTTGAGTAGATAAAAAAAAGAAAACACGTAAACGAAAATAGCACTAAGCCTTTAAAAAGGCTGTTAGAAAATAGCCCTTAGGAGGGATTGTTGAAATAGCCTTTAAAAAGGTTGTTTTATAAAAATATTTAAAAGTCTCTGAATATTTCGATTTAAAGCTTTCGTGACTGCAGGGATTCTTCTTCTTGGTTCTTTCGGTAAAGTCACGTAGAATGGAAATAATAAAATAATACAAATAAAACATAATAACGTCGTGAGAATTATTTTATGTTTTATTTGTATTATTTTATTATTTCCATTCTACGTGACATTACCGAAAGAACCAAGAAGAGGAGTCTCTGAATATATTACTGTGGCATACCAAGCAAGAAAACAGGCATCTGTCTGTGGCTTTTCTTACCAAGAAATGTCTTATATACCTGCAGAGAGAATTATGTTGCTTGAAATTCAAAAGATAACTTATTTTTCATTGGCTGAACAACCAACAAAGGTTTCTGATAAGTCAGTGAAATGACTTGGTGGAGACTATGCACATAGGCCACATCCCATCGATGGGGAGGGGAAAAAAAGACCTCGTAAGAGCTGTCGACAATTTGCATGTCAACGTTAGCATTATCTACTTCCGTGGATATAAAAACAGACGGTCTATGGAAAAAATGAATGGGGTTTAACTTAATCTTTAAGTATGGATTGGGTCTCTTATATATGCATTAGTAGATGAAAAAATATAGCTTTTGGCATATATTTTTTATGTTTCACAAGACTGTGGTGTATTTTTAATAATTGATTTGTCAACGGCTAACTAAGCTTTCAACAAACGACAAGCCCTCGGTCTCACTAGCTGGCTTTTTAGTGCAGCTAATTTGGTTGTAAGGGCAGCTAGCTGTCAAAACTGTCAGCTAGCTAACTAATTTATGTTATCAAGCTGAATCTTACGTGCAGCTAGCGAGTGAAAATGGACAGCGAGCTAAAATAAAGGGATAGCTAGTGACGGTGAGTCAAATAACGAACGGCTTGCCGTAATATGACGCCCTTCAAACTGTCCTGTTATGCAGAATGAACTGACTTGTTGGTGAATATTGTATCATGTCACAGCATATTGTAGCGTGCCAACCAGTGGCTCCGTTGTACAGAAGCGCTGTACAATCCGAGAGGCTCTCGTTTTAAGCATGTGTAGGGGTGTCGGGGGAAGGATTCCCACCAATAGGAGGGTTAGTGGGAGGGGTAATCGAGGAGATATGAGGGGAGAACGGGTGGGAAGAAGGGGCTTTTGGCGGGAACGAGATTGGGACAGCTGGGGAGAGGTGTGGATGGGAGGAAAGGATTAAAAGACTAACCCCCCTGCAATATTGTGTCGGCTCTCCTTTACACATGCACTGTTATGTACCAAGTGGCCCAGGTGTTACACTCGATGTATGCACCGAGGGGCCTGGGGGCCCTAGTGGTCAACTCACGCTTTAAGCGCGGAGGTGCCCAGGGACCCTCACACTGTAGGTGCCGAGGGGCCCAGAGGCCCTAGTGGTCAGATCATGCTTTAAGCCCCAGGGGCCTAGGGGCCCTCACATTGTAAACACCAAGGGGTCTGGAGTGCCCTCACATTGTAAGCACTGAGGGGTCTGGGGGGCCCTAGTGGTTGGCTCACGCTATAAGCACCCAGGGGCCTAGTGGTCAGCTTGCGCTGTGTGCACTGAGGGGCCTTCAGAAGTTGAACGCTGAAGTCTTGGGTCACGCACCACGCGCGGCCTGAGGCTTGGAGGCCCGCTGGCAGTCCGAGGCCCTGGGGCACTGGACCCACTGGCCCAGTCCATAATCCAGTCTTGCTGGGAGGTCATCCAAGACTTCAAAATGGTGGCATTCCTGATGGGTCTCCAAGGCTGTTTTACCAAATTTCCCTGCTATCTTTGCCTTTGGGGCATCAGGGACACCAAGGCGCACTACCACAGGTGTGACTGGCCACAGCGGACCGATTTCTCTGTGGGGAGGAACAACGTCAAGTGGGAGCCACTGGTGGACCCCCGGAAGGTGCTGATGCCACCACCGCACATCAAATTGGGCCTTATGAAACGATTTGTCATAGCTGTAGATAAGGAGTCGTCAGCCTTCAAGTACCTTCAAGACTTCTTCACTAAGCTGTCTGAGGCAAAGGTCAAAGCCGGTGTCTTCATCGGACCACAGATAGAGAAGATCCTGGAGTGCAATGAATTCCCCAAGAAGCTCACGAGTAAGGAGAAAGCGGCTTGGAACAGCTTTGTAGCAGTGGTTCGTGGCTTCCTGGGCAATCACAAGGTCGAAAACTATGTGTAGAGCTGGTTGAGACTGGTGAAGAACTACGGCACAATGGGCTGTAGGATGTCCCTCAAAGTCCATATCCTTGATGCTCAATTTGATCAATTCAAGAACATGAGAACGTACTCGGAAGAGCAAGGCGAGCGCTTCCACCAGCATATACTGGACTTTGAACGCTACTACCAAGGACAGTATGACGAGAACACGATGGGAGATATTTGGGGGCTGATTCGTGAAAGTGATTTACAGTATAATCGTAAATCTCGAAAAACGACTCACTTCTAAATCTTTTGTAGTAATTCTTTGTATTTACTTTATGTGAACGAAAATAGAGAAATTTGCCCGTTTTCTCATTGAAAATAGGTACATTTCAAAATATTACTGCCCTGGTCATAAAAGCAAAGTTTGTGGGATATAATAGCCATTTTCTATACTGTTTAGGCATAAGCAATTCCGAAATAACACTTACTACCCAGGAACAAAAATTGTGTTACATAGTGTAATCCATCCGATTGCCTTGTCATTTCCAGGCAGAGTTGAATTTTGGTTATGCTTCCCGTTATATGGTTAATAGACAATCCGTAATGTTCAATTTAGAAAAAATGTGACATGTACAGATGATTAAACATTGAATAGGGTGGTCTGAAAGATACACAATAACAACACAAAGTGCTACTGACATCGAGCTTAAAACACCATGACACCCCCCCTGATGGATTTGATTGTGTCAATGCAATCGTCCTGTTTATTAATTTATTGCTCATATGTATCGTGACATAATCATTATGACTGTAAAACCAACATTATTTGTACACTCATGTTTTAACATGATAACAAACGTAAAGCAAATGTATTTATAGTTTTTAAATATACATACCATAATAATGCTACTGGTTTGCAATATTCTTGATTTAAAGCTTTATGATACACTGTACGTATGATACACTGTATGCCACACTAAGTTGGCCAAAAATAATTGAATGACACAAAGCACATTTAAAATCTAGGTATTTTACAATATAACGTTCAATCAAACTGCCCATCCGTTATCTAAAACAGCCATTCATTTCAAAGGTCACTGATAGAAGCAGTGTGTTTAAAAAAATTCACATTGTGCTTACTACTCACCTCACGTGGAAAATGTACTGCACTGAATTCACCATAATGTCTTTGTGCATGATTGTCTTCTGAATGTGATACGATTGCATGGCAATGCTTCCCTCAGCCATCTGACTGGGCCAGTAAAACACATTTCATTGAATGTGTAGGCGTGATGCATGAATATAATTTCCTGTTTTTTGTCAAATGCAAAATGTGTAGCATTGTATTAGTGCAATGTATGCATGTATGTTGAACTTCTTTCAATCTAGGAGCATTACATGTTTTTACACATGCTGTGTATTTTTTGGCAGCATAACCAAATGTGGATCTATTTAACTTGGCTCAACCTAGAACGCAGACGTTTTAATGTCGTATAAAAAGAATGAACGACCACTCAGAGGCTACAGTATTGGAGATTGGTTCGTCAGGCAGTGTCCTGTAACACTTCAGCCTTCTCCCATTCGAACGTGGCGCAAATCAAAACAAAAAATAGTTACGGTGATCCACGTGTAGCACCAGGTGCACAATGGAACATTTGCAAAAAAATATCACTCGACATTTTAGTGAGCGAGAAATTTAAAAACATATCCACACCTATTATGTGTTGACATGTCATCAAACACCCGACCCCTTAACAAGTGAATGAATTGTCACGAGTCAGGATCAATATTTAATAAAAAATGTATCAATTATTTAAATTCTTGGGTCTTTCGGCAAAGTCACATAGATAGATTATTTAATGTCTCGTGTTTTTCGTTGTTGCTCATATTGTTTCTTTGTCACGTTATTCATGTAACATGAAGTATTACTTTCGTGAACATTTTAATACAAATTATCATCATACGGTATCTACTTTGATTCTACTGATGCATCATTACGTGTCCAGTGACCAAGCATCGCAGTGAGCACACTTGTGACCGAGTCGGTTTGGATGGAATCGTTCATTAATTTCCCATTGTCATTTGGTACTTTCTTCAGAAAACATATATAAAGCATGCCCATCTGCAATACGGTGGACATTAAAGATGTTCTAACAGCAGTAGGCAGTTGTTTGGAGTATTTGCCTTGGGTGATTTTGCAACGATGAGTCTCCCTTCCAAAAGAGTTGGCATGTAGTCTCCAACAATATTTTGACAAAATGGCCAAATTCGTGCTCTTTGTGTTAGGCTGGTGGAAAATCTATTCCTGCCAACACATAAATCAGTTCCAATAAATCGCAATGCCTCTCACTGGGTAAGTAAAGTATATTACAGGACGAGGTTTTTAACAGAAACATGAATGTGTCCCTTGTTGAATGAAGCCTGTTTCGACTGAATTTTGGTTATATGCCAGCTGCATGTATGTTGAACTTCTTTCGCACTGTACATAGCCACACTCATTACACACAAAGTACTTCCCAAAAATGCACCACAATACCTGGCTGATCTCGTCAAGAAGCATAAACCATCACCAAGCAAACTCCAGGAATCCTCGTAGCGGCGGCTTTTGGGTAGCCATCGAGCAAAGACGGTCACCGCATTTCACGCTTTCAGATGCGTATCAGCGGCCGTCTGGAACACTCTTCCTTCCGATATTAGGAAGCCACTGGAGTTATGCACTTTTAAATCATCTAAATTGAAAACTAGTTTCTTTGGAACTCCTTTTTGTGATTAATTTGTTGTCCTTCCCCCGCACCTCTGATTAGCACGGTTGGCTACAAACGGTGTAAAAGAAGCTCAACATACATACCAACATAGCCAACCGTGCTAATCGGGGGTGCGGATATTACGATAATGTAGGTGAAACCATGATTATAATATAAACTGTGGAGTTAGCCATTTGCAACGTTAACACGACGCTGTTCACGGTGTAATTGATTGCAAAAGCAGTACTGCTGGAGTCATCAATACACAACTAGACTGTAAATGAGCCTCAACATTTCTGAATCGTTTAATATTACCACTGTAGTGTCTAGACACCGCAATAATACAAGTTTAGAAAAGCATAAGAGATCTGTCCTACATTAAGAAATTGTATGTGAATGTTTTTGAATTCTTCAGCCTCAGTCCTGTGTTGAATGTCAAGCTCATAGGCTGTCACCAGCCCCTCCCAGGGCCTCCTGCACAGCATTTCAGATCCATGATAAATAGGAATAGGTTTTACCCTTTCTGGCAATTAAAACGGGTGTTAAGATGTTCAAACACCAAATAGATTCCTTTTGCAAAGAACCAAGTCTGCATTAACCACATATACTTGTGGTGAACATGCAAACAAACATGCTCTAATAATAAATGGCATTGTCTTTGAAACTGATTGGCCTACACCAGAGACAGCCTTCTTTATGGCCTAGTTTCACCAGTGTCAGACCAGAGAACGCCAAAAGGCACACGGTACAAAGACAATGCCACTATCAGAGCATTTATAGCTCGGGCTGAGCAGCTATATCGTGGGATCTTTTTCCAGTGTCAAAGTATGATGCTGGAAAAAATGTCCCATGATATTTGAAATACACCTTGTACTTCCACTGCACACGTTGAGAATGCACAATGACTTGATTCAATTGCAATTATTGCATTCTATTAATATGTAGACATTACATATTTTGAAATTGTACCCTTATATTTTGATGAACAATACATGATTGATTGTAATAGGCCTCGAAAAGTGAACTTTAGCCACACGTGTTGTTTTGTAAGAACAAAATAAAAATGTAGGTTGAGAGTGTCCACACCCAGTGTGACTGTTGTTATAATTATATATAAAACAAAATATTGTGCATTTTTTGTAAAGACTCAATTTGTCACAGTTTAAGCCCTAATAATAAAATTTAAACTTGTTTTACTTTCAAAATATACCTTATATGTTTGTAATCACTAAATTAGTCAATCTAGTTTAAATACTATGTTATAGATTCTATTATACAGTGCAAAGCGTCGGTACTGCTCTATCAAAAATTACGATCGAGGGACTTGTTGGTGGATAGACTCTGGCAAGATCACATTCTGTAACGTAACAATGTGGCACTGCACATGATTGAGTGTCTATTCTCACTTGAGTTTTCAGGTTGTTGCCATGTGTTGTCAAGCACGGTGCCTGACGTTTCGCACTACATCGGACGTCATGTCGAACAACCTACAAACAATTCGGAGAACTCCACAGCAGAACGGTAAAAACCGAGTGCGTATTCTTAAGCAGTTTGTGTGAAAGCCACCGATGCTGATGTACACTTTTGTATCCTACTTCTTCAACGTTAAACCTGAGCGCAATGGTCGAGTGATAAGTGGGCCTAGCAAAGTTTTGCTCAACAAAAAGGGGACACAATTGGAAAACACAGCAAAAAAATGCACACCCGAAGCTAATTATGGAAGGTAAATGGGGATACACGTTATTAAATAAAGAGGCGATCAAGAGCAAGATTAATGCAACTTTGGGGAAAACAAATTTGATCATGCAAATGAGCATCTCTGCCTGCTTGAAGGACACTTTTCAATCGATGCACATCTCCCACTGAGAGGTACACCAAAAACATCGACAATAACAAAGGCGTTTAAACAAAAGATGAAAAGTACACAAGCAAGCAAGAGATGGATGCTTGGCATGGCACTGCGAACACAGCTCACGCGTAGGAGTGAGATGGATTGTGGCATTGCAGCTCATGTGGGATGGTGGCAGTGGGGGAAGAATTTCATCCAGCAGTAGATAGACAATGGGTGATGATGATGATGTGCCAAACTTGAGGATTGTAAATACGGTCTGGTAAAATCAGTGAGGTTTACACCGCTTAAAGGGTACACCATTGATCATTGTGAAATAAAAATGGAAGTACTGTACAATGATACCATTAAGAATAATGTTGATATAAAGTACATTTTATAAAAGTAGATACTAATTTAATTGAAATTCCATGCTTGATCAGCAATACTAATTATCATTACTTATTCAAAAAACATTATTCTTTTGTCATGTTTTTTACAATTCTATTTTATAATTCTATTGTAAAACTTCTAAATATCTTCCGAATAACACTAGAATAGCTGCCTCGCCACTCGTGCATCAAATACACGGTTACAACTATTTTACGAAGACTCGTTCATCGACGTGTAGACAGTCGTTCCTCTCAGGATCTAAAATTATTTAGTTATTATAAAAAAAAACGCAGTTAATAATCGCAGCGTGTTTTTCACGTGAAGTTTTCTGTTAGCTGCGAATGTCTACTCTCTCATTAACGTCATCATATTGTTAATGTACGTATGGTTGACCTTTCGCACCGTACGTAGCCAACCGAACTAAACGGGAGGTTGCGGATGAAGCACAACAAACTGAAGACAAAAATCAGTTCGCTAGAAATGAGTTTTCAATCTATGTTTAAAAGTTCCAATTGAAAGGGCTCCATTCCAACTGGGCCCATGAGATCAACAGTCTTGAGTTGATTCCAATGAAGGAAAATTGAAAGGGATGCTATGGAGGCCAAACCCCATGACATCCTGTTTCATAACAAATGGACAGTTATTTTACCACACGTATTTCAGCAAATCACAGGCGTCGCTTTGCGATGTTAAACACATAATGCAATAGCGTAATCGATTTGCACTTGAATCTGATTCCAGTTGCTTTTGCCGTTGTATTTGGGTATGATGTACCCTCCATGCAGACTCACATCTATGAATCTAGTTTGAGTGACGGACTTGGACATAGATATTCCAAAATGCTTCCACTTTTATTTAGCAGTAAGACAATATTAAAAATAAGTACATTATTAACATATTTTATGTTTTTTTATATTCTGGCACTTTAACAATTACACGTGAATTTCTTCATAGTTGTCTTTATTGAAGTCCTGTGCATTGTTTTGGTCGTTTCATAATTGCACAATTAAATACTGGTAGATTTCAGTGGTTAATTAACATTATTTTGAGACGTAATGTATATATATACAATGGTTATTTTTCATCTGGTTGATTTGTTCTTTTGTAAATAGGTAGTGTAGCGATGTATTCGATGTATTCTACAATCGTCTCACAAACTCATAATTGTTACATTTGCTTATGGCTATGTACTGCAATATTCAAAACAACAATGAAAAGAAAACAATCCTTTAATCTGCACCACACCCAACAGTTCATACAACCTTAAACTATATATAAAAAAAATACTGAGTGGTGGAATATTTCAAAATGAAAGCAACAAAATAATAATAATAATCACTCTCTCTCTCTCTCTGATGTCTTTTCGGGTTGTGTTGTTCAGCATGGAAATCACGCCGAACAACACGCGGTGTGATTCACATGCCGAACAACACTCGGTGTGATTCACATGCCGAACAACACGCGGTGTGATTCACATGCCGAACAACACGCGGTGTGATTCACATGCCGAACAACACGCAGTGTGATTCACATGCCGAACAACACGCGGTGTGATTCACATGCCGAACAACACGCGGTGTGATTCACATGCCGAACAACACGCGGTGTGATTCACATGCCGAACAACACGCGGTGTGATTCACATGCCGAACAACACTCGGTGTGATTCACATGCCGAACAACACGCGGTGTGATTCACATGCCGAACAACACGCGGTGTGATTCACATGCCGAACAACACGCAGTGTGATTCCCATGCCGAACAACACGTGTGTGAATCCCATGCCGAACAACATGCGGTGTGATTTCCATGTTGAACAGCACGCGGTGTGATTCCTATGCCAGACAGCAAGCGATGTGAATCCCATGCCGAACAACGCGTGGAGCAACCAGGACGCACATTGTCGGAGAGCCGGGAGGTGGGCGTTGATCTGAGGAGGCGCTGTCAGCATGTGTAGCTATTCGCACATTTTTTTTTTGGGTCAGATCGCGTAAGTAAAATGTGTATTGCAAACTCCCTCCACCCGACACAGCCAATTAATGAGGTTGTCACGCGAACAATCGCGCCAATCTATGACTGCTGAGAAATTCACAACATTTAACAATTGTTGCATATTAGAGGAGGGATTTACGACACATTTAGCTGACGCGATCTGACCCTAAAATCAATAATGAACCGTGATGTTGGTTGCGAAAGCCTCCGTGTTAAGATGTAGTTATGTTCATGATAGTGTGTGCTCATAACCATGCCACCTTGGGACAAACAATTGGGAGGGGGGGATGGCAGTTTGCACAGGGGCCCCATTCTCCTAATGGGTGGACACCACAACCACAACTACCTACACAACAATAGAAATAAAAAGCCTTCATTACACAAATACCCATTTACTCTGCGCTTTGGTGCAGGTCAGATTACTCCGCCGACAATTCACCACCGCCACAGTCTCTTGAACGATAGCGTGCTCAAAAAATTGCTTGGCATGGGAAGCACATAATATCTCAGCATTGTTTTACAATGTTAATAAGCTAAATCCTTCAGATAGTTCAGAAAAAAAGAGGCCAGGGTCCACTTCATAGTGCAACATGGTTTCATTCCTTCCTCTGCAGAGTTGCAGCCGTTATTATAATAAGTTTATATAGTCTTTAAAAAAAGAAAGGAAAACAACTCATGGGTACATATATTACAGTATAGTCAGTAAATAATGTTCATAATAATAAAAAAAATATCAGGTTATGTATGCCAGATTTTTGTTTTTATCTCTTGTGTCTGTGTTATACTTTCATATAAAATTGGCATCTCTTCATGCCTGATTTTTGTGCGTTACTTTTATCATAGCCACATTGACTTATCAGCAACATGTTGTAAACAAACCAAAAATAATGCATCATTACATTTTTCCATATTGTGTCAAATGCAATAATCATCACACATAATATCATATACCTTTAACACTGACAGTTTTTGGAACTTTAATGGTCAATCTTAGAATCACACCAACTTACCAGCCAAATCATCAGATTAATACTCTCTGCAGATCATAAAATAAAAATGTATAACATTATGTGTGTCTAACAACAATAATAATGATGATGACAAAAAAAAAGGTTAGTGCATGTGAAATACACATATCAGGATCACAAAAACATGTATACATATTAAATTAAAAACAGAACAAGAGCTTTCAAAACTTTGTGGCACACTTACTCTATGGCAATAACACTGCATCATTTTGCTGGTAACACTTTAGTGTCTAGCTTGGAAGAGGGCACAGATGGGGTTTTCCTTTGCCACCCTTTTTCACGAGTCCAGAAAGTACTGCATGGCATCAGGCATGGGCTGGCTCATGCCAGGGTGGACTGGAAGGCTTTCCCCGTCAGGAAAACTGCTCAGCTGCTCGCAGTTGACGCCTTCGTAGAGCACGTTGCCATTTCCGATGTTGCGGTCCATGGAGAGCTGGGAGAGAACAGAATCGTTTAAAGATCGCGGCGATATATATATTTTTTAAAGCAAATCCTTCTATTTGACCATGTTAGTGCTAGGGTTGAGACGTGTTGTCGTCGCATTCGCAAGCAAAAGGATGAATTTTTTTCGCGGGTATGGACACGTTTAAAATGTGAGACTTTCAATAATAATCGCACTGCAAAACAATTAAATAATGCCATGTCACCTTTCAATACCTTTCACCTACAAGCATATCATGTGGCCAGGTAATGCTCTGCCACATTTTCGAGTGTCCACAAGAATCAAGCGTCCTAAAATAGCTCGGTGAGAAACGTGCAAACCCTCGCACCATCCTGCACATATTATGCATGCATGTATACGGTGCTGGGTTGGGCATGTCGCGAGAGGGAACGCACCGCTGAAGGAGGTCATCGAGGAATTATTATTTCTCAAAAGATCAAGAGAAAGAATGGAGATGCTAGGTGATGTTAACAAGGACGTACGGAGAGTTGAAAAGAGCAGCGGAAGTCAGAGAAACATGGAGTATCTTCTTGGTTATTTCGGTAAAGTCACGTAGAAGGGAAGTAATAAAATAATAAAAATAAAACATAATAAAACAATTCTCACGACGTTTCGGCGACAACGCAAGCAGCCGTCTTGCGTTGTAGCCGAAACGTCGTGAGAATTGTCTTATTATGTTTTATTTTTATTATTTTATTACTTCCCTTCTACGTGACTTTACCGAAAGAACCAAGAAGATGAATCCCTGCAGTCACGAAAGCTTTAAATCGAAAAAAAAACATGGAGTAGATAGTGCCTCGGTCCTGACTAGGGCCAGAACACTTAAATGAATAAGTTTATAGTAGATACGTAAATATATTCACCTTGTACTGCCTTTCCTGTTCCACTGTGCATGAGATGCCTGAACAAGACATCATGAGGTCCTCCTGCTGCAGTTGCTGCAGTTGCTGCTGCTGCCGCTCAGATACCTCGCCGGTGAGCTGCTCTTTCATGACAGTAGCTGGGCACTGTTGGCTCTGGTACTGGCAAGAGGACAGCAGGTTAAAGTTCTGCTTGAGCATGAAGCTTTGAGCAGCCGGCATCTTCGAGGGCACGAACTGCTGTAGCTGAGTGGCATAGCCACAAATGGAGGTTCCGGCTGCAGCTGTCCTGCACTGCCCTTCTCCTGCCTGGGTCGCCCCGTTGCTGCTGCTGCTGCTGAAGCCCAGGCGGCCGTAGCTGCTGCTGTCGACCGCAACCCTGCTGTTCAGCTGCATTTGCTGACAGGCTGGAAAGCTCTGGGTGTAACTAGCGGCAGTAGCAGCTTCCACGTTATACTGCTCACCACCGTCATCCAAAGGAGTGAATTGGTATGACTGCATCGCTTGCTGCTGCTGTGTGTGCTGCTGAATTTGCCCATTGACGATCAGGGCCCCTGCTTGGTGCTGCATTAATTGCAATCTCTGCCGCTGGGGCTGGTGTGACGTCTGGGGATGCTGGTGCATTGCTGCGTGTTGCTGTTGCTCATCCCAGCTGGTGTATCTCCTGTTTATCTTCGCCTGGTAAAACATTTGCTGCTGTGCTTGCTTGGCAGGCGGCTGCTGCTGCTGCTGCGGCTGCTGCTGCTGCTGATTAGTCACTTGTGGCTGCATGTAAGCAAGACTCTGTGATGAGGTCGGACAGGAAAGGGAGCTCTCAGGCTTGGCCAGGAGCTCTCCCTGGGAGAACTGCCCCGTGCGGCGGCTCAGCGAGTCGTCGACGTAGTCGAGGATGTCCATGTTGGAGATGGTCTCGTTGAGCTGCGCCGACAGCGAGTCGAGCTCCAGCATCACGAGCCGCTCGTCCTGCTCGAACACATCCAGCTCGTCCACGCTGATGCCGAAGCACTGCAGGGCGCTGAGGAGGTCGCCACCGGCCCCGTCGTCGCTGTCGCCCTCGCCGCCGAGGCCGGGGCCGGCCATCGTGGACCAGCTCTGCTGCCCAAAGTCAGGCAGCTCGTGTGTGAGCATGAGGGCCGTGTTAATATCCGGCTTCATGTCGGCCTGTGAAAACGACACAACTTTGGTCGACGGCACGGCTCACAGTCGCACGCGCCTAAAACTTTGTGTTTTCGTACGAGGAGATTACGTGAGATCCCGCAACTTCCGATGAGCGCGGCTGGCTACGTTCAGTGCGAAAGAAATTCAACGTGCATACATACATAAGTAGAATATTGCGTCATTAATTGTAGGGCATTACTTAATTACAGAGATAATTATTTTCCTTAACATTCATGCAACTATATGGATAATTATCGGATGTGTCAAGGACACGGTAATCGTTTGAATCTGTAATGTTGTACAATTGCCGAAGATAAACACTGCATTTGAAGACCCATTGGCTTAACAATGAAATAAAACAATAAAAAATGACACGCTGGATATCATCATGCACACATCATCAGAAACCTCTGCATATGCAGCCGCAACTGCATTCAACCTACAGAGGAGTCCTCTGTGATGGTGGCCCTGTCGACCGCACGGCCCCTCGACAGTTGGTCCGCAATGTCCAAGCTTCCCATGCCGCCCAGCTCCGAGAAGTAGCTCTTGGAGAAAGAGAACTTGGGAACGGGGTCGGGCGGACACACGTACACCGACTCGTCCTGCCGGAGCATCGCGCCCAGCAAAGAATCGGGATCCAGCGAGCCCCGAGCACCTGACCCCCCGGCTGCCCCTTTGGAGCCCGAGCCCTTTTTCCCACGGCCACCACCGCCGTGCCCCTTCGGCTGCATGGGGTCGAGCGATGGGGGCAGCGCGAAGCTGCACTCGTAGAGCACCGCCTCGCCCGTGGCTGTACGTGAAGGGCAGGTGCAACGAGCGCTTGCGCAGCTGCTCTGCTCCCTCCTCGTCCCTGGGGAAGCACGCACAAAGGCAACGATCCCCCGAATAGCCATTGGCAGACTGTTGTGGCAAGCGCTGTGAGCGAGCATACTGCGAAGGCTTGCATGGCACACGAGGGTGGTGGGTGGTCAGCACCACACCTGGTAGCCTCTGTAGCTGTTGTGTAAAATACATGTTCACTGCGATGTGCTCACGAAAGTGGCCGCTGAGTTGCAATGATGTAGTCAGGCCTCCCGTTCTTGTACACAAGCCGAGCGTTTGCCTGGACCCAGGTCCAGCCTTTGTCCTTGGTGAGAAGCCTGAACACCGTGAGGCCACTTTCTCCTGTCCTCATCACTGCACGAACACAAAGGCGCAGCGTTCTATCGCACATGTCCTACATTCACGTGGGATGCTGCCACGGGTGTTGCACGATTAGCACGCAGGAATTACAATCCAAAGGCCATTGGTTTGACTCGATCTTCTACTGGTCCAGCAACTGAAATAATGAACAAGTTTCTTAAATCATCCCTTGCTCTGTCAACCCAGCATTTTAAATTGGTAGTCGAGAGACAGGTTGTGTGTAGTGGGGTAAATTGTTGGTGCTCCCGCCTATTCCGAGATGTCTGGAAACAGAGGTCAAATTCCCTCGAGAAGGGCTTTCTAGAATCCCCTCTAGTCGAGGCCTTTCCACTACCAGTGGCACGAGCAAAAAAATGCAGGGATTCATATTTAGCCACCACAACTACTTCAGTCATGTTTACCACACGTTTCGGTCTGAAGCATACTGCTGTATAATGTGTCAACAGCCCATCTTGTAATTCTAATTGTGCACGTATCACACATATGACGCTATGAAGGCAATCTATCAACCCCTCGTCGCTTAAACAATGCATCACAAGTAAATATTTCAAAGATATCTATGAAAGTTGGATCGGACCCGACAAGCCGGTGAGTCTTACTCCGCACGTGATTCTCTGCGCAGTGCAGCATGTCAGCAGCGTGGATGAACTGGTACCCAGTGCCCCGCATGCACAGCTCGATCTCTGTGTAGCCCAACACCACACGGCCCCTGCACGCATCATCAACAACCAGCGACAAGAGAGAGGCATCAGTCAAGACGATCTGCAGGAAGGCCTCGCAGCATCCGCATAATTGACCTTGCTCAAGCTGCTGCCCTTCATACTCATGAATGGAATCTTACGCTGCACACAGTCGATGTCAAGAGCAAAACTAGTGCCAACGTCCCTGGAAAGCTGTCACGGTGCCGAGATATTTTCTGTACTTATAAAAAAAAAGTGTGCTATCAGCATCTTTTTTCGATTTAAAGCTTTCGTGACTGCAGGGATTCATCGTCTTGGTTCTTTGGTAAAGTCACGTAGAAGGGAACTAATACAATAATAATAAAACATAATAAAATAATTCTCATGACGTTTCGGCCACAACGCAAGCAGCCGTCCTCAGGTGAAGAACAGGTCTGTCTTCTCGACAGACCTGTTCTTCTCGACAGACCTGTTCTTCACCTGATGACGGCTGCTTGCGTTGTGGCCGAAACGTCGTGAGAATTATTTTATTATGTTTTATTTTTATTATGCTATTACTTCCCTTCTACGTGACTTTACCGAAAGAACCAAGAAGATGTATCAGCATCTTCATGAGGAACCTTCCATTGCAAACCCTCAAATGTAGCAGTGCATTGTCCTGTGTTGGAAGATTGCCCCATAACAGGATGTTCCAGGACTAGTTCTAAAGTCACTACAATGGACCTTTTTATTTGCACTCAGGGTCACCTTTTATATGTCCTACAAACAGGGTTTGCTAATATTAATTATATCAACATTTGTCATTCTCAAAGATAGAATAAACTGGAAGAGAATGATATATATCCCATGATTCTTTTTTTGTCAATCAACTTGCCACAGTTGAGAGAATCCAGTTCATTCATGGCTGCTTCCTGTGACTACACTGTTATCCATTGCGATCTCAGCAACGCTGGCTCACCGGTCTGAAATGGTATGAGCCTCCTCAACCACTAAGCCCCATCCATGCTGAGTTATTCCAGAAACCTTCCGCAACCATCAACATTCATGAACTTAATGATATGCACGCTCGGACACTGAAATCAGCTGTAACAGCTCAATAGTTTTTTTTAACACCCGGAGGCATCATTGCACGCCGCAGCACCATCGCCGGACGGCCGATGGCGTACTTGGCATCGCAGCCGAGGGGAGTGAAGTCCAGTTTGTGCTTGGTGCGGAAGATCATGTTCTTGGTGCGGATCTCCAGGATGGCGGGCGGCTGGAGCGGCGTGGCGACGGCGAACAGCGCCAGCTGGGACGGCACCTGGTTGCCGTCGGCCGCCTTGCGGTTCTGCCCGTGCAGGAACTTGAGGCGGCCCTGGAAGTGCAGCGCCTGCACGGGTCCGCACACGGTGCAGCAAGGGAAGGTCGTCGGTGCGACTGGGAAGCCACGGTGCAGCCGGTGCGGAACACAATTTGAAGGAGGAATGGTATCAAGGACCGCTGTCCAATAGTGTCGCTGTCCGCTGCATCCAGTAACAAACTCCGCACTGATCTCATGAAGGCGTATTATTATTTATTGTTACGTTTGTTTATACTTGTAAAGTCTCTTATATGACTCATGACTCTTTCGCAGGTGGCATCTGCCAAGTGTTTTTTTTTGCAGTTAAAATTACTGATTGGAGACATTTTCAAATTTGGCAATTTTGAACCGTGACGCTGGGATACACAATGGCCTACTCTTGCAGCATCTGTGTTAATTTTGTTAATATATTTAATATTAGTCCTTTCCCCGCACCTCCGATTATCACGGTTGGCTACGTGAAGTGTGAAAGAAGGTAAACAAACATACAGAGTGATGAAATTATTAATCAATTAAGTGTTTTTTTACCTTAGAAAATCATCAAGTGTTATGATGACTACCGATAGCCAAATATGTGTGTCCACAAAGCAATGTATTTATGATGTTGGAACTTTTTATTTATTTTCCCCACCTATGAGCATACACAAATGCAGAAAATGAATAAAATGCTAATAGCATTTTGCCTTTCCAGTTTTGAGAAATAAAATGTCTTTAATATCTTGGCAAACAGGCATTTAACAAAAATGTACTTCGTTGAATATAAGCGTTACATATATATAATCAGTAATTTAATTACGTATATTTCATAAGGTGTCACGGTTGAATTCATCACTCGTTTATCTCCATCATTTTCGCCTGGCTTCGCCACTTATCTCACTGCACAGCCAAAAAAACAACAACCCCAACAACTCCATACAATGATATTGCCTCTGGCATCTTGGTTTAGGCCCACATCTCAGGGGTTATGCACCCCCCCCCCCCCCGTCTTGGGCAGCGCCAGGCCTCTGGTGCTACGTTTTGCTAGGTAAACATGCGTACGGGCACTCTCGCCACTGCTACCAGCACGAGTGGGGCCCGCACCAGGCGACAACCTAACTGCCCCCGGGAATAATCCTGTCGCCCCACTTTGCAGCACACAGGCAGGCCAAATGCCTCTCAAAAGCCTCTGTATGCGGCGTGCCAAAATAAAAATAACTTTCATGGCGGATGCATCGTGGAGAGAGCCATACCAGGAGAGGGGGTTGTCACTTTTGATCCGTCACGCCGGTTGAACGCGGCGTGCAAAGCCTTCTCAGCGGAAGGCAAAGCTTCGCCAAGGCATACTCTACCCCCACCTCCCCTCTTCAATCCTCTTCCCAGCATGAACTAACCTTGCTAAGGGATGGATGGCTAACCTTCTCGTTCCTGCTGGTGCACTGAAGGTCAGTGGGAAGGGCTGAATGCCATCATGTCACCATTGCTGTGCATGAATATGTGCTGTTTATGCATTGAAAGTGTTTTAATACAATTTCAAATACACGTTTATAGTCATCACACGAGGTGGCGTATAATATTACAAACTTTAAAACCCACTTAAATGTATTTAAGGTTTTAGGTTATTATTCATTAACTTGTGTGTGTGTGTATATATAAACATAGTATTATTTTGTAATAAAATGAGCAATTACAGTATCTGAATAATCTTTTGTCAAGATGTACAATGAGAAATTTAATATACTCCACAAGATAGAAAACGACAAAAGTAACAAATGACTCTTGTAGATATGTACTTGGCTGTAACACAAGCTTAAAGCTTCGCGAATAAAAACAAATTGAAGTCACTATTAAATACGTCGTTATGACACTATTGAACCCTCTGTGACAGCACACCCATACATCCTCATACAAGATCAGCGCCGTTATCTCAGTGAAGTTCCCGGCCATGAATGTAACATCTTTCATCCCGTTAACTCATCTTGAATCTCTTGTTAAGACAACCTGGGATACCCAACCTAGTTACCCATCCGCGTTGCAGATTCATTTAAAGTTGTATAATTATTTTAAGATACATTTGTAAACAATTAATCGTATGGTTTTGCAATGCACTCGCAGCTAACCGGCCATGCAACACACATTGAAATTATATATTAGTGCAGCTGATTATACACAACTCGAGGTCCTCCTAATGCTGTCCTTGGCTTTCGAACAATAAAAGTAACAAAAAGCTCAGATTTGGCACAAAAATCAAGTCACAAGCCAGGACATGTAACGCCTCATATGATTTTGAAAATAAAAAATAAAATCAATGCAGAACACAATCTCCTTGAAACTGTTTTGCCAAAGCACACTATGCATACTCGTACAGTACGTTCAAATTTAATTTCCACAGAAAAACCACAAGGGCCAGGTGTTGAGTAGGAATATCTAAGGCCTCTCATCAGCGCCACATTGCAGACACAAAACGCATTTACCATGAATCCAGAGGAGTTGTCCAAGAGGCAGCGGAAGCGCGCTACAAAGTTGCGCTCCAGGAAAGAAGAATTTTCAGGTGGCAGCTGCTCGGGGTTATACGTCACCAGGAACGAGCAGGACGGAGTCTCTGCTGAGAACGTAGCGGAGATCCACACAAGCACACACAAAGACAGAGATTCTTCATTTGGCTCTCACTACATTCTGAGAGCGTTTATATAAAGGAAGAAATTGGAATACCGGGTGACCATCAATGAAGAAATACGAACGTTCTGAAACTACTAGAGTAGATTATATAAATCTTGAGGGAACTTAAGAGGTTCAAGGTACTCTCCTTGGCACCTGGCTTGGAATTAATGACCCAATTTTCTGTTGTTGTTGCAAAGTTGAAGTATGAGCAATGAAGTAATTACCAATATTTTTGCTCAAACGTGCAAGTCACCCGTTTCACAATTCAGAATAAGTGCCGCAATGGACATCAGTTGGCACATCAGGAACTTTGTATAAAATGTTATGTAACAAATCATATTGCAAAAATTATAAATGTAATTTAATGATGAAGAACTACTCAAGAAACCACTGAATAAAAATTATAATTTCTGAATGGTTTTGCAAGGTATGAACATCTGCTGCAATGAAAACAATTTTAGCTCACTTGATCATTAGCGAGTGTGTGTGTGTGCAAATGTTTGCATAGCTTCTCATGTATGCACACGTGCGCATGTAGGTATCTGTGCAGGTGTGCATGCAAGCAAGCAAGCAAGCCCATTCCTGTACGTGTGCTTGCATGTATTTGTATGCACGGTGAGCTTATGACGCTGTGTGTATGCAGGTGCGTGCCTGGATACGCGCATGCACATGTGCTGCTCGCGCAAGTGCTACGCGCGTGCTAGGCCGATGTGAACGGATGGTTTTGCAAGACCGTGAGTGTCCGTCGCGCTGTCCTGTCCGCCCGGTGGGTTGAACGCCCAGTGCAGCTGGCGTTGGAACTCGCTGCGGTCCTCGGTGTGAATGAGCTCAAACACACTCTGGTTGATGACATCGGACTGGAAACGGCATAAAAATCAGCCGGGCAACAGGGGTTCTACGATTACTGACAAGCAACGTGTGGCGAAAAAAGAAACACATTTCATTTGTATCGATGATCAAACTCGGCTTCGCTGACACACTTCCAACACGTGAGTCGATTTAGCGGTACAATATCACACTTGATGACTGAAATGTACCGACGTGCAGAGCGTGAGTCCAGTGCTCATGGCTGGACTCACCTGGTGGAAGCCAAGGTAGTCCTGGATGGTGTGTGATGAGTAAAATACGAGGCCCTCCGATGTGACAACCAACACGAAGCCGTTGAGGGCCTGGAAAATAAAAAGTCACCACGCTTGAGTGCCGCGCTTCTATTCACGAAAAAATATATATTCAGCTCTTTTGAGTGCGGATATTCTCCACGCTCTATATGGTAATTCAGTAATGGACACAACAAATTCATTACGCATACATTAAGCAAAACTACATTCTCTATTTACATAATTAACAATACACTTTAGAAATTGATATCATGACAAGAATTTAAATAAGGTACTTTCATACACTTGATCTGTATGATTAAATAATAATTCCTCGTAATTATTGTTTCTATCCGGCATATATATCTCCATAATGCACAGAATACATAATTAACTAAAGATCTCAACATATTATTAATAATAAAAATAATGCACTTAAAGACGTGTTTTTTTTAGTTTGGAAACCTGGCAGTTTTCATGCCAAAACCCTCCACCACCCAGCAAGATTGTCAGGTTTACAAAAATACTATTTATACATGGCCCACTGTGTTAATCAAATTCTGACCGATGGCTTAAACATTTTCAAGACTGAATTAAACACCAACATATAACGACATTTCCCTTAAAATGCTTTGAGCTTCATGTGGAAGTCTTTATCGAAAAATAATTTATTTTGAACTGCTTCTTGTGTTTAGTTTGTTGTCCATCCCTCGCACCTCCTGTTAGCATGGCTGGCTACGTACGGTTCGAGATAAGTTCAACATACACACATACATCCTCTAAAATCGCTTTGGCTTCATCAGATGACTTTGCACTTTAAGTACTTTCAAGGAAAATGCACTTTCATACACTTAAGATATTATATGCCTGCTGAATGACTTTCTAGGAAACAGGAACATCTGACAAGAGTAAACTTTAACATAGCCATATGAATGTTATTTAATTTTAACTACCGCTTTAAAAACGTGTTAAGTTAAATGGATTTCCGTTTCCAATTTTTTTTCTATTAGATGAGTCTGGTACCAAAACTTCAGTGCGCAAAGGATGGATAATTCCCCCGATGTATCAACTAACAAATCACTGCATTTGGCACTGTGGTCTATGTCATACTAATATAATATATAGATAATATCAATATCAAAACATACTTAGCAATTAATTGCGAAGTTGAAAAA
Source organism: Lethenteron reissneri (assembly GCF_015708825.2). Taxonomy (NCBI): domain Eukaryota; kingdom Metazoa; phylum Chordata; class Hyperoartia; order Petromyzontiformes; family Petromyzontidae; genus Lethenteron; species Lethenteron reissneri. The sequence continues at coordinate 19,128,836 of NC_083801.1, forward strand.
CAACAGCACATCAAGTGAATGCTATCAACGGGTATTTGTTTCTCTTTGTCCCCTCTGTGCTTGCAGCGAAGTCAAACCCAAAGTGCTGATATATGTGCAATTCTCTCTTGCCTCGCGTTTCTGTTTGCTTTCAGTGAACCGATGTGGCCTTGTTGTGTGCCAGGGATGCCATAAATCAGCTTAATGTGGGCAATATTGTCACCTTAGGGCGAGTGTGGTTTTTGCTGAACAAACACGAAGTGAATGGCAGCGGCACATCAAAGGTCTTCACACATCCTGTAAACCAACAGCGGCTCACTTACTCAGTCGCACGACCCCTTCCTCAGTGGGTGTCTCTGCGTGGGACTGGGAGCGCATCGGACTCGTAAAGCGCATGAGCCCGGGCTAAAATGCCATCGCAAAAGGACGCGTGTATTTATTCCCAACACGAAACGCCCTTGGTATTAACGATGCCGAACAATCAAAGGTCTTTACGCAAAAACTACAAAGGCACACGGTTCTGTGTTTAGCGAACGTCTCCATTTGCTTGTGCGTTGCAAAACAAAGCATCGCACGCATCTGTCGATGAGCCTCTAATAGAGAGGTGACCTGTGTCCGGCTGCTGAGGCTTGCAGATGTTTACAGGATCACACTGGAGACTGTAATTCAAAGTCAGTGCGAGTCATCGAGGCTCTTAAAGGCATCGCTTTCCACGGAGCATTGCCAGAACATTAAGTCGATTCTCATCAGCTACGAAAGTTGAGATCCAGTGGTAATTATTACCAACCAATGCAGCTTGTGTACAAAATAAACAACTTTTTTTAAAGGGTACAAGGTGCAGCCCTGCAAATTGCTTGCCCACGCCACTGCTGGTGGACGAGTCTCTCTACTAGAGGGACCTCTAGAAATCCCCTCTGTAGAGTTTGTTGACTTTCCCTTCCACACTGGCTAAGACGTCTTGGAAGAGGTGGGTTTACCCACAGTTGACGCCACTACACACACGAAGAACTGTGGTGTAACCCATTCACACCGAATGGTGGACGTGGGAAGGAGGATTCAAGGATACAAGCCCCATTGTTTCAACTGCCAGGCGAGTGCATATCATTATCATAGTTGTTTCTTTTTGTTTGCATTTTGACTGCTTGTGTTGTGGTTATTTCAAACATGATCCCTTGTATAAAGGTGTCAGTTTTGTACCAGTTGAAAGGGTAAAAACCTATTACTATATTTTGCCACTGGTAAAGGAGATCTCATAGTGTAAATGCTTACCCCGAGCTCTCAATACTCTGATAGTGCGCTGTTTTTGAGTTGTACGCCTTTTGGCGTCATCTGGTCCAACACCAATGGAAACTAGGCTCTAAGAAAAGCTGTCTCGGGTGTGGACCAATCTACTTCAAGGTCAGTGCATATCATTATCATCATCATAGTTGTTTCTTTTTGTTTGCATTTTGACTGCTTGTGTTGTGGTTATTGCAAACATGATCCCTTGTATAAAGGTGTCAGTTTTGTACCAGTTGAAAGGGTAAAAACCTATTACTATATTTTGCCACTGGTAAAGGAGGTTTCATAGTGTACCATGCGAGGGCCACGAACCGATGGCCTCGGATATTTCATTGAGGCGAATTGTACGTGTTGGATTCTGGCTGTGACAACAGTAAGCGGTGGATGGAAATTCCACTTTCCTGCAAAGAAATCTGAATGTACCGCAAATGTTGCCCGGTTTGGTCGTTGTCCACAGAAAATGTATTTACTTCCTTCACGAAAACTTGTGCAGTGGTGAGATGGAGCCATTATGCCGCACACCCAGCTGAAATCTCCACTATAGCATTGACTCATCTCACGACAGAGCTACATCTCAAAACTGACGGCAATTGAATTAATTCCGTTGAACGATAACTCACGTTGTAATAAATGCCGTATGTATTATTACCATCATCAGCAAGCGCGGTCGTTATTTGTTAACCTACAGAGGCCATCGAGTTTGGAACTGGATTTACTGCCGAGGCTCTTGTCATCACCTCACTAATGAGCCCTGCAGGAATCAAGGCAAATCCTTTCTAATTACCATCCTCACAAAAGGAAACCACAGATTTCATGGCTGTTAGCCAGCCAGAGATGCAACAAGCACATGCGCTGCCAAAGCTCATGATCATCTTCTATTTCATTTTCAGATCAGGCTTGTTGTGACTAATCTGCTCCAAATCCCACATCACAGACCTTGGCTGGTTATGAGCGGCACATCCTTTATTTATTTAATCATGCTTTTATTTATTTTTTACACAATAAAGCTTAGCTGAGTCTCGTGATTCTTTGTCAGGAGGGTCCCGCCAAGTTTTCGTAGTCGAGAGCGAAGTTGCTGTGCGTAATTGCTAATGGGTTTTTTTCAGCATTGAGATGTTTGTATGTTTGTTTTGCTATGGGAGGAAAGCAGAGAACATGGGGGAAACCCATGCAGAACACGCGGAAAACATACAAACTCCACGTGAAAAGGCATCAGAGTCGGGAATCGAACGGAGGACCTTCTTGCTGCGAGGCACAGATGTGACCACTACGACACCCTGCCTCTCATTTAATCAATTTAATTTTAGTTTTACGAGTATCACCTGTGACAAGCCCGTTCTAAGTGACGTTTTTTAAGGACTTTAATTTAAGGTGAGATATTGATGCAATCTCCATAACTGAATTGTTTCTCTAGTAAATACGCTCCAATTGAAGAAATATGCTAATTTATTTCGCCCTTAACTACCATAAACTGAAACTGTATGGGTAAACTATGTCTGTGCTTATCTTATTGGTTCTTTCGGTAAAGTCACGTAGAAGTTATTTAATAAAACATAATAAAATAAAATAATATAATATTATTTTATTTTATTATGTTTTATTTTTATTATTTTATTACTTCCCTTCTACGTGACTTTACCGAAAGAACCAAGAAGATGAATCCCTGCAGTCACGAAATCTTTAAATCGAAATTTATGTCTGTGCTATTCACACGCGACATTCATCAATCATCTCTGTTTTTCTTTAATATGTGAATTGGTATTCATACACCGTGCAATTAATCTTCCAGCAACGTCACATATTTAGTGTATTATAAACTTAGTGGAGGTATTAATCATTTGAATGCAATAAGGTATCCTCAACAGTAACAATGTAACATGTTTCCTAGAATGCTTTGCATGTCAAGATGACTTCACCATCCTTGTGTGTATACTTCGCACTGCTATCTGATGGCCACCAGGTGAACACAATCTGAGATTGCGGCAGTTTTAACTTAAGCAAAAGGCATCGGGCTCCACCATGATTAGGACTCATCAGTATAGAAATGCCATCATTGGCGACTGCCGTCATTTTAATGTAGCTTTTAGCTGTTGCTCTTAGGCTGTGCTGAATTTGTCCCCACATTGTATGGAGAACAGTGCTTAACCCAAGTTCATAAATGGATCAGTCTATCATCATCAGCCACTGCTGGCTAATGTCCTCTCCTCGGCGCCACCATCATCTCTCGTGATTCTGGAATGAGAATAATCCACCTAGCTCCTGTACAACAATTGATTTTACAGCTCCATCTCCTCACTTATACATCCTCACGGATGAATTCCATTTCTTTAGAGCCACTGTTATTATTCTAGCAATGAGTCGTGCCCATGCCCCGCTTACCTGAAGTCAATAAATCATTTTTTTCCCAGCAATACAATCATTTTGTTTGGCTGTTGAATTGCCGTGTAGGTACTCACACAATGGGGCTCAGCCTGTGCCCACGTACTCAATAATAACAAGCTGAAATGTCAGCAAATCACATTGTGACTAACGACCTGTTAAGTGTGAACTTGGCAACACACTTGGCACACAGATGGCACGTATTGTGAGTATGAAGGGGACGACGGCAAAGCATGCAACTGCCAGGTTACATTTCATTGCGGTGCATCGCATAACCATCTACGTAACGAACAACATTCAGCAAGCCATGCTCACACCAAAACATACATTCTCATGTGCGTGTGCATTTATGCTTGTCATTTAAAATTTCCCGAAGCAGTTGATGTATTCTCACAAGGTTTTGTGGCAAATGTTCACTCATGTAACATGTGTGGGGACAGTAATCTTGTAGTGCACTGTCATTTATGTTGAGAGTTAACCGAGTAATGTTGATTCAGATTTTCTGTACTTGTACACTGCCAAGTGTGTATAAGTCTACTCAACTTTGGAATAATTCCTAACCCTACTCGAATTCACGTAAAGATCCCAAAAAAATAATCATCACGAAAGATCTATCCACTGCTGGATGAAGGCATCCACAAGCCCCCCACCCCCATCTCTCACCATCTCGCAATGTGACGATCTTTCTAACTCCTCCAGCATACATGAGCTAATTTCCTCGCTTCATCTCCATGGCAAACATCCTAGATTTGAAGCTTTCGTGACTGCAGGAATTCATACTCTCAGGTTTTTTCGGTAAAGTCACGTAGGTAAAAAGATAAATACATAAATATATTCTTTTATTTCTATTATTTGTTTTATTATTTATTATTATTAATTTTATTTTTTTATTTTTTACCTACGTGACTTTACCGAAAAAACATGAGAGTAGGTAAACATCCTCATGGGCATATTCCCTCCTTTGGCTGCCACTCGATCATGAGTCTCCACCATCGACCACCATCCCTCTAGCGACGGCTTCAACGCGACTGCTCGGGGAATACAGTTCAACACACGGAGATGTTCATATTCTTTGGGTCTTTCGGTAAAGTCACGTGGATAGGTTCAAAGAAAAGAACAAAAAACGACGACGTTTCGATCACAACACAAGCGGTCGTCCTCTTTTTTCCTCCTGATGACGGTCGCTTGTGTTGCGATCGAAACGTCGTCGTTTTTTGTTCTTTTCTTTGAACCTATCTACGTGACTTTACCGAAAGACCCAAAGAATATGAATTCCTGCAGTCATGACAGCTTTAAGTCAAGATTACACACGAAGGTGCTTAAGCAACCAACGCATCCAGGTCACAGGCAAGCACAGCCTAACTGGATCTAACAAAGCCATGAATCCAATTAGTTAGAGGCATAATACTGTAAACATTGAGTACTCACTGCTTAGGATCAAAAAGGATATCTAATTACTTATGAGGATGAACTGTTTGAAACTGTGTGCACATCGAATCTTGTACAGCAGCTGAAAGGGAACACTTATATGCATCATGTGCCAGCTTCCCGTGTCTTGCTCTTGTGCTACCGGCATTACGTGGTTGGTTACAGATCATACTGATCCCGTGGTATTCCTGGTGAGAATATGACCCGAGACATTGTCAGATCATTCTAGATTTGAAGCTTTCGTGACTGCAAGGAGTCGTACTCTTTGTTTTTTTCGGTAAAGTCACGTAGGTAAAAAAATTAAATAAATTAAATCACGACGTTTCGGGCGCAACACAAGCGTCCTTCTTCAGGTGGGGACAACGTAGCGAAAGCACAGCTGCTTAGGTGAGCGTGATTTAATTTATTGAAATTTTTTACCTACGTGACTTTACCGAAAAAAACAAAAAGTATGGTAAGATCAATCACGACAGACGTTCACAAATCAAATACACTTCTTAAAATGCCTTCCATTACAACAAACTGTATAAATTAAAAATCAAGTTCCTAAGATCACCCACATGTACTTGCGTTAAAATGACCACATTGCAATCACTCATTTGGTAGGACAATTATAGTTCAAATTCACAGTCTCTCATTTTCTTTCACTGCATCAGATATTTCTTGCAATACACATTTCAGAAAATCTAGCAAACTCCTGAAATGGCAAAAATATTTATTTTTACGTTGCATTCTGGTCACGTCCTCTTTTACAATTTGGTTTGCACAATTTTGAATGAGAAGCCCCAGGATACAATGTAAGTGTGGCCAGTGCTGCATATTGTGACCAGAGTAGCAGCTGTTTACACTTCTGTGAAGAAAGCGGGGGAAAATAATGTCTTTGAGCATAACCGATCAAAAGTGCATTGCACAGGAAGGATTCTAGAATAAGGAAATACAATACTCACAACCACAATCAGGAATTCTCAACGGACGCCATGGTGCTATGAGAGCTGAACTAAGTGTTTTTTCCCATGAAAATTATTTGCCGAGCCTATTACCAAAAAATGTTTCGGCTTCAGACAGCCATTCAGGCATCATGCATGCTTGAAAATGCAAGCCGGACTTTATGGACTGCTGGGAAATCATGATGCGCATTTCTGTCAATGTCAGAAAATAATGCTGTCATATCCAGACAAAATTCGGGTTTCCCTCGACCAGAACATTAGAAGTGATCTCTATGGAGAACAATATTTAAATGCTGTTGTCATTGCGCACTTTTTAACCGTTAAATGTCATTATCTGCACAATGTGGCAGTTTTACAATTGTTCCTGGATCGCTTTGTACGAACAACATTTTACAGATGTTCACCTCCCTCCCATCCCCATTGGTGAGTGCATTGGGCTACGAACCAGGTGGCTGAAGTTCAGTTCCTGACCACAGTTAAACATGGTTGAGTGATGCCAGAACACGGACTTTGGCACTGCATTCACCAACCCGTACGTTCGAATATTCTCCACAACCGACATGACTTGGGTAGGCCTTTATCCAGCAAGTGGATCGACACATGGTTGTAAATCATGCTCACTGGCCGAGTAGAGTTTAAGAGCCTTCAACTCAGGGGCGGTTTCTTCATTAGGGCGATTGGGCGACGCACCACCAATGTCATTCAACCACAGAGTCACGCTAGCCGTCACTGTGCCTCTGGATATAGTCCAATCAGCGTCATGTCACGTTCTGTGGAGTACCGCCTCTTTTTGGGCGATTTCACTCTGGCTGAGAATCGCCCAGAGTGTTCCCATAGACTTACATTCAAAGATGTTTTTTTTTCGAACGGCGGGCGCTGCAATGCATTCTCTATGGCTTCCGGGAGGGCTCGCACTAACGTGCTTACGTCATCATACGTAAGCACGTTTCAGTCAACAATATTATTTGTCGCTACCTAGTGGAATCTTTAATAAAAGAAACTGAGTGGATTGTAATAATAGTGAGTATAGAAACAAACAAGATGTATTGTAAGAGTCACTTTATTTTTCATTAATATTAAAGAAGTGAAGTTGCCTTTACATGCTTAAGCTATTAATTTATCCATTGCATGGGTGGACCTTATCCTTATCAATCATCCAGACATTTGCCCCCCCCTGAGAGATTTTGCAGGAGCCGCCACTGCTTAAACTAGTATTAAAGCTAACACCTCCACCATATATTCACGAACTAATCCATCCGTAAACCCCCTCAAGGTCGTTAAGATCTGCAGACTCTGCCCTTCTGCGCATCCCTCGATCCCGGCTGCGTTCCTGGGGTGAGCGGGCGGCTTGCTGTGTCTGCGCCTTGCATTTTCCATGAATATGCTAAATTCCTCTTCATATGCACATTCTTTTGTTAAGGCGCTCTTCTTCTTCCACCTCCAACGCAGCTTATATATAAGCTCCTAGCTTGGCATTGTCTCATTCTTCACCTGAAGACGGCTGCTTGCGTTGTAGCCGAAACGTCGTGAGAATTATTTTATTTTATTATGTTTTATTTTTATTATTTTATTACTTCCCTTCTACGTGACTTTACCGAAAGAACCAAGAAGATGAATCCCTACCGTTGGAAATTTGTTTAACCGACAATGTGGGTACTTTTAAGTCGCGTCTAAAAAGACATTTTACTAAGTCCGTTTATTCTATTTAGCTCTCCTTCTCTCTTGGCCTTTCCTTAACCTTATTATTACAAGGCGCCTTGAGACATTAGTGGAAGGCGCCTGACATATAGATGTAAATTATTATTATCTACCGTTGCTGAACACAGTAAAGTGATATTATAATTTGACAATATGTAATACTTACATCTCTCTCAGAAACATTTTAGTCAGATAAAGCATTACTGAGTGTGGAGCTATACCCCTATGACGCAGCATTTCTATATAGTAATGCAGCGTAGATGTCTGATGATGTGTTTTCGGGTTTGTATACCATGTTGTTCAGAATGATGTCCAACGTTTTGCTCCACACGCTGGGATCTGCTCCAGGAGCTGAATTTCGCACCTCCGATAAGCACGGTTGGCTACGTACGGTGCGAAAGAAGTTCAAGATACATACAGTTCCTGAAAAAGCTCCCAGTATGTGACATCGTGCCAAAAAACTCACGGTACAACCCAAAAACATTGGATCACTCCACAGCACAACCACAAATACCAATCCACTAAGTTTTAATATAATTCTTGATTTTATTTATATATATGAAATACTGGAAGATACCAACATAACTCCCCACCACTTGCCTCCTGTCTTTTCTTTGCCAAAATATAGCGCTTAAATAGAGCATTTAAAATGGCTGCAAACCCATAGACTTTAGAAACGACCAAAAGAACCAGCTGCTAATTCAACCGACATAATTTTCCACTTCCTAAACAAAATAGCAGCTGCTGGGTCTGCGAAGTATTGGCGAGGCTCTTTGGAAAGTTCAGTCCACGCCATCGGTCACTTTATTTGACAAACATTGCAACAAGTGATCATCCAACTATACGCCATGAACAAAAGCCTCTCAAAGAGAAATGTGTGTATACTGTCTAAACGGGCATGGCTTAATTGAACTTGCATGCTCGTAATTAATAGAATGACGCAGTTTTCCACATGAGCATACAGCTCTCAACCCCCCATTTCCCCCTTCTCGCAAAATACACAAAACAGCAGCCAACACCATAACATCATACAGAAATAATCGTCCCTGACAACCATACAGAAAATATTAGAGTTTTTTTTATGGTAGATCGTGTTAATATATACATGTGTCGTTAAACCCGCCACCACCCGACACAGCCAACTAGTAAGGGTTGTCATGTAAACAGAACGTGGCCAATTCGTCACGAGTACAGCACACCGGTGTGTTGGAGAGCCAATCCACAACATTTACAATCTGAGTACGACGTTTCGCCAGTAATTACAACTAGCTTCATCAGGCAACAGCCAGATTTGTGGAGAAGTCCACTTGTTTAATTCCTTATATACGTGACAAACAGCCATACAATAGTTCTACAGCCATACAATAGCACAACACTCACGCTGAGTGTTTTGACTCATGTGTGCACGTGTCTACCTGCGCACCCATCCAGCCAGCACCATCTCACGGTTACAAAATAGGGTTGTTAAAATTGTAGTTTTTTTCTTTGCAATACTGGTAACCCCACAATCCAGAGGTACGTTGTAGCAGTGGTTTGATCCGGTCTCCCACCGCAGCCGTTGAAACAAGGGGAAGCTTCTTAAATCCCCGACCCACCAAGCAGGGTAATGATGATCCCACCGTTAATCAATCGGCAAGTCACGTGTGGTGGACTAAAGTTTGGGTATCCCCATGTCTTCCAATATATCCAGCCAGCGTGGGAGAGTTGAACAGATTCCCTTTAGAGCTTACTCTAGTGGACGATGCCCGATCCACGAATACGAAGGAGACATCACGGCGGTCACGATCCGCTGCAACCTGGACACGGTTATTGTGGCTTTACCACGTGGATCAGCCATACGAGGTGGGGCAGCCTTCTGTCAGCAGCAGCGTGGAGCAAGTGTTAGCGGGGCTGCACCGTCGCCTCCGTGCCTCTTCGCCCTTCATTAAGAAACGAAGGCACGGCGAAGGTCATCGGTGTGAGAAGGCCGCTGCCGTTGGGTCACTCAGAGTCGCACGCGCCATGCCGTTTGCGCGCTCGCGCGTGCCAATTGGTGCGTTCACTCTGAACATTCCACCACTTCCTGACTTTTCGCACTGGCAAGTCTAATAAGACGAATAATCACCAGTCACCGGTGGCTGTTTAACAACCGGATTACATAATCATTGTTATAAAAAAGGACGATCAATGTGATTTTAAATTTCGCATGGGGAGTGTAAGATCATCGGGAATGACTGACTGGGGAGAGGGGATCTAAGTTGGGGGGGGGGGGGGGGGACATGGGCAGAGTTTGAGAGGGGTGGCACGGGGGGGGCAACGCCCCTCTCAAGCTGGAAACTTTAATTAATTTATTTTCATTAGTTTACAATTAAAATTAAACTTGCATTAATTATAGGCACCTGCGATTCTTCATGTGAGAGACAAAGCGAACCCCTGCCTCCCCCCTCCCCAAATATAGAGGTTAAACTCCACCTATGTGGGGTGGTTGAGAATTAAGAGAGGGGTGGAGGGTTATAACAGATTCCTATGATGGTGCCATGGGCCTATGAGGGTGTTAATCATGGAGTATTCCGAGAGGCTGGCGCCGGAGCTGCAGTGATGAAGTTGGTGATATTTGTCGCTAATTGTTCATGGGATTCACGAATAAAATGACGTGTCCAAGAGCCTGATATGATCGCTGCTCTGCTGCACAAACACACTCAATAAAATCTCTGCCCACTTCGAGGAAGAGCTGCAATGTTGATACGTATCACCTTGCCATCCCAATGGTTATATAAAACCAATGTACAGCCCGATGTCAATCCACTGCTTGATAAAGGCCTCCCCCCCCCACGCTGTTGTCGGTCATGGAGGTTGTTTGACCAGACTTCACAATGCTAGCCAGTGTGGGTTGGTGAAGGGGGAGAAACCAGGCCCGATTCCTCATATAATTCACCTCGGACATTAGAGTTGCTAGGAATCGAACTCTGGATATGAATGCTGCTCACTGGTTATTTAGACATGCATTTACATGCGTAAATGCACTATTCTAAATATGTTTCGGACCATTTGCTCGGAGATGGACCATTTGCTCTGAAGGGGAGTACTAAATATGCACAATTGATTTACTGGGTGAATTATGACTGCAGGACATTAGTAGGAAGGCAAACATAACTTCAAGCCAGGTTACAAACTGTTACACTTCAGGCCATGAAAATTAAGCTTTTCTTTTTTTACTAATCAGCCACCTCCACATGGTTTCTGTAATGCTCTTTTCATCACTTGGTAATTGTAGCCTCACGCAGCCCTACATTTATATAGGGCAGAGTAATGTGCAATGGCATTCACGTTTATTTTGTTGAGCCAGGTGAGAACTGAAAAGACATCTGTGAAAAAGAGCTTTAAAGCACATCGGATTTCTCCAGTATCAATAAATATTACGATTCTGATATGCAAGGGTGACCAGGGGCATTCGTCTGTAAGTAGGGGGCAATGACTGCTATGTAAAATCCCAATTGGACAATTTGCAGGAAATGTATCAAATTTTGACTCCGCACACACAGTGGCCTCCTCTTGCGACCGACGTCAGGGGCATCTTCGACGTCCACTGTGTGCCAGACGGCACGCGGTAATCATCTGCAACGAGCAGCGTACGCGCACCACCACTCCTGGGCCTTGCCAGTCACTGGCATTGCCTGAGGAAGCCAACGCAGGATACATGCACAGCAACACCTTGTAGCCAATTGCCCCGGATGCAATGTACCGATACACCGCCAACAAAAGGCACAATCTCATCGGAGTATGGCAGCCAAATCACGATTTGCAGTCAGTGGGAACGGAAAGCGGTTATTTTTACAGGAGTGCTGCTGAGTGGCAGCGGGGAACATTAGGCAACTTTGGGGGTTTTTTGTCCAAACGCTGATCCGGCCAACACAAAGGCAAACACTATGTGTTTTGATAACATTACTCCTTCGGCAAAAAAAAAAATTCTTACAGTTCTACCAAACCAGACCCTGATAAGTCACGCAATTGCTCTTTTAGCTTACATAATTAATTTTGGGCTTCGCTTAACTGCTGAAGTAAGGCTTTCCCTACAGAAGTTAAATCTAAACAGATGATAAAGTTAAAAGGGGCTACAACTCTTCTACCAAATATGCACTGCTCAGCTAAGTTGATTATGGTCGAGTTTCACGTGCTGATTTTAGGGCAGTTGTGGACTTAAAACATAAAATTCGCATTAATAAACAGACGGCAAAAACCCTTGAAAAATTATCTACAGATCCCTTGGCTTGGAAAACGCAGCTCTTTTGATTTTATCGACTTACAAATGTGAAACAGATTAGTTTCAGATCACTGTGTATAAACCATGCTGTGATGAAAAACTATTTCATATAAATATGTGCACATGGTGGGCTTTCGTTAATGTTGCCACCGACACTACAACAGATACAGTATCGCTGTCTCACTGTAATCGATGAAAGTGGCAAAAATATCTTATGGTTTCATAACTGATCGGAAACCTAATATTCTGGAGGTGCATTTCAATGAACTTTGAGATTTACATGGTTCAATACGACGTGTTCCTCTTTTCCTAGTTTTGCTACCCTTTTATCCAGAATTGTTTATGCTCCCTCTAGATACATTATCGATTATCATCAGTGCAAACGCACTTTAGCTTTGAGAGTTCTTTCATATGACGGATGCAGAATTCGTGAAGTTTCTTAATCCATGAAAAACACATTCCTGCGGAGGGAGCTGGTAGGAACGTTGGATTGCTCGGTCAATGGCGGCGTGATTCCGCAAATATGCCCGACTGTGAGGGCGGGCACAAGTCGGCGTGAGTAGGTTAAGCTTTGAGTTTTATAAGGGCACCACGGGGTGACCAGCCCCTCCCCACCCAGCCCCACCCCTCCCACCCCCCACCCAGCCCCACCCTCCCCACCCAACCCCACCCCTCCCACCCCCCACCCAGCCCCACCCTCCCCACCCTCCCCTCTCAACCCAGCCCCACCGCTCCCATTTTTTATGCACGACGGACGGACACAATAATCCCCTGTGGGCTGGTGGAACCAGTGAGTTCCTACCAGTATTAGTTTCCAAGTATGAGGGTCACCAGAGCCTGCGTAGCCGATATGGGGTTAATGTAATGACACGTATAATAATTATCAATGGAGTTAATGATGACCATGAATTGGACACATAGACTCATGTGACTGCATTGTAGGCCACGGCCATCAGTAGAGTAATCAATTGAGGGTACAGGGCATCAAATTCAGATTCGGATGGACGCTGTACGGAGATTGAGCAAGTGAGATGGATGTGTAACGTATGGTCGATTGGTGTGCATCTGGTCAAAATAACAGAACACTTTGAAATAAAGAGTTGCAGTTCCACAACCCTCTGGTGTCCATCGGTGGTGGAGTCGCTCAAGAGGAGGGCAGAACACAGTGCAGAGTATCCACTCGTCGCCTCTGAACTCGTCTGTTACTGTTGTCTTCATGAACCGGCCTGTCCCCTCGTTACAATCACGGACGGAGAGGTACAGGGCGAGCCAGTTGCACCTGCAATATGATGAAAGTCTCCGCACTTTACCGCAGCACAAACTTAAATAAAATCCCCGCGTGAAGACATGAAAAGTACCATGGCTGTCCACACCACGAAGGCCAAAGTGTGAAAATGTCATGGCCGATGCTAACCACCCGAAATGGTTCTAGATTTGAAGCTTTCGTGACTGCAAGGAATCATATTCTTAGGTTTTTTCCGGTAAAGTCACGTAGGTAAAACATCAAAATTAATACAAATAAAATAATAAAATAATGATTTTTGTTTTATTTTATTTGTATTAATTTTGATGTTTTACCTACGTGACTTTACCGAAAAAACCTAAGAATATGCACCCGAAATGGGTTCAATTCCATGGGAAGAAGAGGTTCTTTTCAGCTTGGTTCCACAGGTCATAAGTTTCATCTGAAAAATAATTTAACTTGATGTGCTGTGCTTAGAGTTGCTATAGATGCTTGGCAATTCCTGATGGAGTAAGGATTTCATTGTTTCAGGCATCGTTATGTTTTCAGACTATTGGAATGTACAAATGACCTTTTTGGAACTCACCCAAGGATCCGATGTGCCGAAGTAAAAAAACGTGGAACATTTCACACATTTTCTATTACAAAAAAACATTCAATGGAGGGGCTTTCGTTGTTTTGTTTACAAAACAGCAATGGTAAATCCATTTCATTATCAGATCAGAAATGATATAATTATCATTTTACGTGTTCAATGGGGTCTGAAATGTAAAACGCATGACTATTCATCCATGGAAACAACCCTTCAGCAACTTACATGTACAGTACCCTGATGAAGCTGATACTTTGTTTAGCATTCCCTTGTTAATAGTGAACATTTGACAAGTTGTATTAATCGGATCATTGGTTATGTATGAACATGTGCAATTTAATTGTGTTATTCATTGAAAAAACTGTACGATTAGGCATGAATGTACTTTAAATAATTTCAATTTAACAATATAATGGCTTTTCATTAACACGTGCAACCAACGGACTCAAAGTTGTCTGTGCATGTGAACACATTCATGAGATAAGTTTAACAGGATGATGTCACTGCATTTCTCTTTTGTTTTAAAAACAAGACGTACAAGAATGGCTCAGACATTCAACATCCTGTTTTTTGGATGCACTGTAGCCAATGACAAACATACACCGCTGTAATGTGTTTTGCTGTTTTATTTATGAACCGCACATCAGAAATGTTCTCTGTATTAAAATTAAACACAAATGTCGAACATTAATATACAGCAGGACCGTGAGAGAAATGGGGATGGCTTTGGGAGGCCTTCGTCCAGCGGTGGATTGATGATCAGAATCAAAATCTTTATTTATCCTGGAGAAATCCAATAAGCTATGAAGCTCTTTCATCGCAGATGGCTGATGATGACGGCGATCATGAACAAGCGGGAAACAAACATCATTCAAAAATTAGACTTCTGGGTATGTTAAATAATAACGTCATTGAAAATTAAAAAAAATATTTTTAAGATAGAGAAACCATGTGCTAAGTCGCAAGCACATGTAACCTGCTCACCCACTCATACTGGACATCTGTGGAAAAAGAGCTTTACAGCTCATCGGATTCCTCGTGCAGTCTAACTAGAGATTCTGATTGTGACGTGGTCGTTCATGGCCGCTTGCGCGAGTGCACGTGGGGGTACGCCGCTTCCATTTTGACCCCTCCACAGTACCAGGCCACGTGGCCATTACGGCAGACACTGGCACTCGTCACGCGAACGCATGCAGACAACCGTGGGTGGGTGGGGGGGGGGGTTTAGTTCAGGTGCAGCTCGGCCACAACACAGGACTCAACAGCACAGTGGCGGACGCCGCAGAGGAATACATTAGCATTCATCGTAAAATAATTATGTTTTTCTTTTAAATTAGCATATTTCTGGTATGCATCCCATTTTGTTTCTTTAATTTGTTTTTTTACCAAGAAGCGCATGGGAGAATGACCAATGCGCACTTCCAAAAACCACAGAGTAGCACACATGCACGGTATTATAACATGATGCATTATCGCTAAGTCTCAAAAGAGATTTAAAAGTTAAAATCTGCAATTGCTGCCAACGTTTTGCTTTGCGATTTGAGAATTTTTCTCTTAGGTCATGTGTTACAAATTTCGTTGACAACATTATTTTTGCTTCACAGCAGCACGAGATACTGCCCTGAGCCACAGCTAGTACCACTGCATGCACATCTGTAACATTTAATGATGTATGTTTGTCCTTTTTTTACCAAGCATGTCCGTTGCTGTTCCATGACGATGAGGTATAACCCTAAGCAAGGATAGCCATAAATGCACAATTTAGCATGTGCCACCACCACCCACTTACCATAGCAAATTCAATTACCAGACAGTGCCGGATTGTATGTATGTATGTCAACTTCCTTCGTACCATATATAGTCAACCGTGATATATAATCGGAAGCGCGGGGGAAGGACAACAAACTAAACACCAAAAAGCAGTTCTAAAGAAATTAGTTTTCAATCTAGATTTAAAAGTGCATAGCTCCAGTGGCTTCCTAATATCGGAAGGAAGAGCGTTCCAGACGGTCGCAGAAGCGCATCTGAAAGCGTGCAATACAGTGACCATTTTTGTTCAATGGTTAGCCAAAAGCCACGATGAAATTTAATAATGATAATAGATAAATGTGCAACCATGCCATTTCTTGCTCATGCCACTCCTGGTGGAAAGGCCTCAGCTATAGGCAGCACTATAGAGTCCCGACAGAGATATTAATACTACTCTATTCACAAAATGTGTGGTATCGATCTGAACTAAATAAATCCAACAGCAGAATGTAAGCATGGGAAATAGTTAAAACTGCATTCCATCAGTCGTCAACCGAAAGTGCACTTCACATTCTCTTCTCATGATGAATGGTAAAGGTCAGTCCACTGCATCTCCAAGCCCTTCGCCTTCATAATGGAGTGCAAAACAGCAACCCACTGGCCAAAAGGATTTAGATATTTTCGATCCATATCGGTCCAATTAGGGGCAGGCACCGTCATGTAGAGGTGACCACAATGGATTCTGGAGGTCACTGGTTCAATCTCCCGGCGTGGTAGTTGCCACATAGGGCAGGTTCCTTCACTCTCTCCACCTCTATCTACCTAACAGTATAAATGGATACACCACAGTTACTTGAGCATACGGGTCACGAGGGATGTGGGTAAAATGTGGGAACTCCCTCTTCATTCAAGATGTCTGGCCCGCTTTAGACAAAATACTGTCTAAATGTGCCTCTCGAGAGGGTCTCTCTAGTGGGGTCCACTATTTGCCAGCAGTGGCATGAGCAGGCAATTTCAGGGCTGCCTCTTTACCTTTGTATACTTTTCAGCATTAATCAACTGGTAACCAGTTATAGGATAAGTCTATCCCAAAGGGCTTCCGCGACTATTCCACAACGTGTTGCGTTCTTCAGAAGAACTAATTATATTTTGTCCTACAATGTATTACTAAAAAAAAAATCATCATTATATATGGATAGTATCCATGTCACCATATACTGTAGTACATATTTGATATATGATTGAGTTTTTTCCCCCCTTTGTTCTCCATAAACGAATGAATGTGTTGTATTATTTTATTATTTCCCTTCTACGTGACTTTACCGAAGAACCAATAATTGGAATGAATGTGTGTTATTTAAGAGAGATCTGCCAGACCGCCTCATTATCAATCACCAGCCATGATCAATCTACTGCTGGATGAAGGTCTCCATAAGCTGTCACCGCCTTTCACAATTACCCTCCCACCACCCCAGCTATGACAAACCCTATCATACCTTCCCCTTTTTATGCCACAAACAATGCTGCTTTGACACGGACCACTCCAATAAATTACATCTACAATAATAGTGCATGTCCCGTCCCACTACAAACAGTGCCTCGTGGAAAATGGCGGTGCGTTTTCATGACGCCTCCTAACGTCCACGTACACGAGTAAGTGATTGACACCAGGGGGCCGATGGCTCGGCGATATCAGAGATTCGGTTATGAGATTAGAACTAAGCAGAAAGCTCTTGATACATACATCCAGTTCACCAGTAGTTCAGCCGACAGATGGGGTAGGGTAAGCTGGCTAAACAAACAAATGCCTGATGCACAGCCTCAGACTGTTCCCAATAAAAAAGAAAACATCTGTCAGGGACTTCACCGTTCATCATCCTTCACATATTTTGCATCCGTCCATTAAAGTTGTACTTCGACAGTGATTGCATGCGGTACACAGTGCCAATATGCGAAGGTCATCAAATGTATGGCCAATACTGGGCAATCAGAAGCTTACATAAGAAGTTACATACGTATAGGTTATCACTATATTGTGAGTGTTTATCAGTAAAATAACATACGATCCAGAAACACAGACTTGCTGTTCCTAAAACAAAACGCAAGTGAGTCTATGAATGTGAACATGTGTCTTCAATAAATATTTATTACGTGAATCCATTTATTTAAGTGTGAAATGTTGTGACGTTTTAGCAACATTTTTGGAAGCCTCATTGATCCGTTGCTAGATTCGAGAACCCAATAGCCGATCTCCCAATGATCTTATGCGTGCCATCTATCCATCTCCACTCATACGATGACCTGCAACCCTTCCTTCAAGGAAAGTTTTCTCGAGGTTACGTCCCATATTTTTTACATACCAAAAATTACACAAAGTTGCACCTTTAGATTTTTTACAGTAGGGTCTGCATCTCGCCAATATTTCTTAGGCAAGCGTTCATCTACGTCTCCATGCAGGAGATGTGCAAAAATATTCATCAGGACCACATCTCAAAAGCGTACATTTTCATCTTGCTAGCAGTATAGCAGCATTAATTGATCGTTAGTTGCATGGGTAAGTTGTGATGGTAAAAAAATACTTCTCACCAGCCAAAACTTTCGTACATTCAAGGTGCCATGAACAACGGCTGAGTTATTCAATAATTTCCTTGAGTTAATTTTCATAGATTTTTTAAATCATAACTGTTGTCAGCAACTCTGATGTGGCAAGTGTTCTCTCCATTAATGAACATTGAGTTCTCGAATACAATTTTCAGAAAACATCTTCAAATGTTACTGTGAATGATCACCTGAGTGAGAGTGCGCATACTTTCCCACTTCCACTACTTTCATTAAACTCGGTGTGGAACTGTCATTACATATATAATTCAGATAACACATTTGATAAGGTTCTTAAATAGCTAGGTCTATATATAGTGTAAAATCTGTACATCAAATACAAAATAAATGTGCATGTTAAGTTTGTAATCGGGAACTACAATAATGTAGTTCTTAATTTTTCGTCCTGATAAAATAATCAATTGATAAACTTACAAATGTTCAGTATACCAAGCTATTAAATTGGCAATATTTAAACACAGTCCAAGTTTCATGCATTGCTGTATTTATATGAAACAAGATGGAACCAGTCATAATATTTACGAATGCTCAAAATTACAGAATGCTGAACTTGAGAAGCTATCTTGGAGTAAACTCAACTGACTCATCAGTGGCACTGCAATGAACAAAGCCAGTGACCACAGTAAGCTATACAACAACTATAAACATTTTTTATTTTATCTTACCATGTAAGGCCCACTGAACTATATAACGTTTTTTCAGAAGCTACCTAGCCACAAATGATAGCCGATTAAATGGCTTATCATATGGAAAGTTATAACAGCAATATACTCCAATAAAGCAATATCCATTTACTTCCATGACGCCAAAACAAATTATCCAGATGATGAACTTAACCTCTATAGAGCTGAAGCCCAAAGCGTCCACTCATTCTCCAATACAACGGCCATCATGTGCCACTCAGTGGCAAGTGATATTACCGAGGCGTGTTACCATGGCCAAGCCCGGTGCACTTTCAAGGCACGGTGGAATGGTAAACGTTCTCTGTTAAGGAGTCCCACAACAAGCCTCGTATGATATGCATTAGCACACATACATTACACACTCAAACAGAGTCCACAGCGGCTTACTCGATGTCGAGAAACTTGACAGCGAGCGGCTTGGAGAGGGATGGTTCTTATCCATAACCCGACAACCCATTGAAGTTATTTCCCCCATGCGCAAAGGCAAGCGGTGTGCTGTCCTGTGTCTGTTATAGCAGCGCTTCAGGCCTTGGGCGATGTAAATACTGTAGCCGCATAATGGAATTCCCCATTTGTTCATTACAGAACACTTGTCAGAGTGGATCACGTCAATGAAGGGCCAGCCTTCCATGGACAGTGCGCAAGGCGTGATGAAGGGACACACACATTTGCCAGCAAAGGATATTTATTTTGCTTGCTCTAGGAGACCTAGGCAAGTAACACGCAGACTTTTGGGGCCCAATTCATGAGGTGTTTTTTGGTTGATTACCAATGTTAACAAGAAATTCCGCAACAGCGACTCTGACTGATTCCTGCAGCAGTTTTATGGCATGCCTTTTCTGTAAAGAATCAGTGGGATCCCTTTCCACACTAAAAACCCAAAGCCAATCAGTGGCTGGGGGAGTGCCGATGGGAATCAGGGTCGTGGTGCTGACATCAATATCTTGCCCCATTGACGGACAGAGCCAACCACTCAGGCCTCGTCCAAATCACAAAGACAAAGATCCCAATATAGCCTTAATAGACTTTCAGGATCAAGTGCTATTAGCGAGTAACACCTATGAAGGCCGGCACGGCAGACGAGGCAGTGGGTGACCAGCAAAACACGCCCGACCGCCTATGTCTCCCTAGTGGCAATGTTTATACATTGCGAAAGGTACTCATTTGAGGTTCAGTCAACCTAGGAGAAACCCAGTTCAGATAATCGTCACTTTCAAATAACAAAAACACACACAAAACAATGTAACTGGTGTTGACAAAACATCTTTACCTGCAAATAAATCAGTTGCCATGACAATACACATCGCAAACATCACTCCCTGCTGTGAAAACTCAGCAGTACCTTCCTGAAAAAAAGAGTCTTCAGCCTCAGTGAGGGTTTCTTGAGTAAACAAGCATAACAATAATTCTACGGTTTTACCACATGTTATTTGGCATGACGTCCAATGTTTTGCTCTTGCAGAAGCTACTAGTACACTTTTTTTACGGTAGTTTTTTTACATTTCATTTCGTCTGAAAAAAACCCTTGAGACAGAACACCTTGCTAACAAGAGTGTCCAGGCTGTCAATTGATATATACATAGCGAACAGGTAATGACATGCATACAAAACATATTGATACTATCATTTACAGAGTAAGTGGAACCGAGTTCATGAAAAAGCTCCCAGCACGTGGAGCGAAACGTCGGACACCATGCCGAACAACACGCTCGGTGCAACCCGAAAACACATTGGAGAGGTACGCTGCACAACCGCGGAAATCTATGCAGCGAGACCCCACTGAGGAACAGAATTAGAGCGCTACTTAAAAACAATGTTGGTGATGATGATGATAATGATGATGTCCAACATCATTCATTTTATACTATTAACTATTTTTATTTTGCCAGGTAAGGCCCACTGAGCTATATTGCGGTTTTCCAGATGATAGCTCAACGAAGCAGCTTATCACGTGGAAATTTATAGCAGCCTAATACTCTAAACGCACGTTGATTCTAAATGTGGAGGAAAAAAACAGAGGACCGGGAAGAAAATCCACGCGACCACAGACAGAACATGCAAACTCAAAATATACAGCAGCAGGCGTCAGGGTCGGGATCGAAGCCACGACCTCACGCATACCAGGCGAGGTAGTCAACATCTCCTAGCCACCGTGATGATGAGAGAAACAGGCAAACTCCAAATATACAGCAGCAGGCGTCAGGGTCGGGATCGAAGCCACGACCTCCTGTATACCAGGCGAGGTAGTCAACATCTCCTAGCCACCGTGATGATGAGAGAGACAGGCAAACTCCAAATATACAGCAGCAGGCGTCAGGGTCGGGATCGAAGCCACGACCTCCTGTATACCAGGCGAGGTAGTCAACATCTCCTAGCCACCGTGATGATGAGAGAGACAGGCAAACTCCAAATATACAGCAGCAGGCGTCAGGGTCGGGATCGAAGCCACGACCTCCTGTATACCAGGCGAGGTAGTCAACATCTCCTAGCCACCGTGATGATGAGAGAGACAGGCAAACTCCAAATATACAGCAGGCACCAGGGTCGGGATCGAAGCCACGACCTCCTGTATATCAGGCAAAGTAGTTATTATCTCGCCACTGTGTACCCACCTGCAAAAGGAGTTCACCCTCGGGTAGGACCATGTCGCTTGTCCCCGAGGCATCCTTGATCCGGTCACCACTGTTGCTTTTCAGGGCTAATTTAAGAGAGAGAGAGAAGCAACGCCACAACAAAAACGCATAATTTAAACGGACGTAAAATAATTTGCCCAGAAAAATATTCACGAGCAGAATTTCCCTTCACAAGTAAATTGACAAATCCGTGCAGAACGTCTCATATACAGACAGACAAGAGAAAGCAGCCAACCTTTAAGTGGACAAAAACTCAATGTCAACATATGACCAGGACTCCCTTGCAACACATTCCTGCGGAGGGAGCTGGTAGGAACGTTGGGTTGCTCGGTCAATGGCCTGCAGGGTCAACGGCGGCGTGGTGTATTCCGCAAATATGCCCGACTGTGAGGGCGGGCACAAGCCGGCGTGAGTAGGTTAAACGTTGAGTTTTATAAGGGCACCACGGGGTGACCAGCCCCTCCCCACCCAGCCCCTCCCTGCACGACGGACGGACGGACACAATAATCCCCTGTGGGCTGGTGTAACCAGGAGGTTCCTACCAGTAAAAAGTGTATATTGAACTGGAATGGCTACTCGCTGGGAATTTATTTTTATTGCACCAGGTGTGCAACGTTCCCCTCCACTTGCTGGAAGTACAACCCGAAAAGGCACGAGAGAGTTTATTGTTCTTTATTTTAGCAAATATGTCGTCTTATCTACACACTGCATCTATGGACGTTATTTATAGCCAGAATATAACACACTATTAGAAAGACCATCTCTTTACAGGTGAATTTTTTAATCGTAAATTCTGCATTTACCTTTCAATGCCACAAACAAAGCTGTTTCAATTATCCTAGAAATCTATTTTTATGAATATTAAACTAATCACCCACTTTCACATCACACAGAAGAGATGCAGCGTTCAATTTTAGAATGGTGTGTTACGTAACATGCTTTTTTATATTTGTTCACGTATTTATTTATTTGCTGATTATAAAGAGAGAATGGGGCGTAAATGCAATGAACTCGCTAAACTAATGGCAAGGTAAAATAGCACATTTTAGTTTCATTTATTAGGTATAGCCCTGTGAGCCATGTGGCTCTTGACTCGGGTGCAAACATGAACAAAGAACATCTTAAAGTGACTACGCTCAACAGAAACATCCAGGAAAAAATCAGTCGATGTGCATGCATTGGGTTCAAGCGGTGAAGCGGTCAAGAGTACACGATGTCTCTGATTCGCCACAGTGGCAAGATGTTATCTCCCTCGCCTGGTATGCAGGAGGTCGTGGGTTTTATCCAGAACCTGACGCCTGTATGCAGGAGGTCGTGGGTTTTATCCAGAACCTGACGCCTGTATATTTTGAGTTTGCATGTTCTCCCCATGGTCGCGTGGATTTTTCTCCGAGTCCTCTGGTTTATCTCTCCACAATTAGAATCAACGTGCGTTTAGAGTATTTGGCTGCGACACATTTCCACACAATGAGCCAATTCGTTGAGCTATATTTTTTGTGGCCAGATCACTTCTGAAAAAGAGCAACACAGCTCAGTCGTAGTTTAATAGGCTGACCTAATGTGATCGCCCATCACTAGTTTGACCTGAAGAATACTGCTCTTCCCTGTGCACAGCGTCGTGGTTGTTATGAAATGCCACATATTTGGCAGAAAGCTTTTGAACTGTCCACGTCTTTTGGGGGCCAGCATGCCAACAGCGGACAGTGTTAGTCACAATGTCCCATCTGTTTACCCGCAATGTGAACTAATGCCCTTACAGTCCCTCAATAAAAAAAAGCAATCAGCCAACACCCTCAGGCTATATTTGCCATAGTATTTCATTATGAGGAATACCTGTCATAAATCATTAGAACAAATAAAGCAATGTGGAAATGTATCTAATTACTAGAAATAAATTCCAGGTCAATATCATCTGTGCATGAAGGCTCAATAGAGACAGGCTCATCCAGGTTAATAATCAACTTCGACAAGGTCGCATAAAATTGCTGCAGCCTCAGACAAATGGAAAGCATGGCGAGAAGCATGCATGTCTTTGCATGTGTAGTGGGTTCAACTGAGTCGCAGACGTATACTTGGAGGCAACACATTTATTTAACTCCAACACAAAGGGGTAATTTCCCCTAACAAAATAAAAACCTATGGTGGTGACCACCAGGCTAACTACACTAGTTACAACGTAACTGCTACTACAGACCGGGACCAACAGCTTGGGTCTGGGTCCACGTGTTGGAGACTCGTTGATCGGAGAACGTAGAGCGTAGACGAAGGTTTCTTCAGGATGAACAACAACGCCGGTCCCTCTGGGGGACCCGGCTTATATTCTCTGCAGCGTGGCCGGCTCCGCCCTTGGCCACGACCACCTTCCAGAATCCTCGAGCAGGATCTGGACCCCGAACCACGTGACCACCCCTAGCCCCCACTTGGGGCCACTTTGTAGACTGAACTGGTCACGTGTCTTCTCGGGACAACCAGAGTGCCATGGCCTTTAGTAACTTCATTCCTACGCCCGGCACTCCCACACCCTGTCCTGTCGGGCTGGCACTGCACGCCAAATGTGGTGCCGTCTAGCGCTATCAATCAGCGCTCACCGGGCTCCTCTAGGTCCGGCACTACACCCACACCATTGTGGTGTCCGCGATGTCAATAGACCGCACGGCGATCGCAACACAAGCAATCGTCTTCAGGTGAAGAAATACAGCAGGTGGACTGCTGAGGCATGAAGAAATATAGCGAGAGAGCTACTGAAGCCAAAGGTTATATACGTTTGAGATGGGTACAACCCAAGGGTAAGTGGGCAGGGCTAGAGATGTAATTTGCAAGTAAATGTAAGATCGCAGAGCTAGGTACACCTATATATTCCCAGTGGTTATGAGAAGACAAAAATCAGCCATTACAGTACTCTTGTAGACAACACGATCGAGTCTGAATCTGAATATGGCATACCTGTCAACCCCTTATCAGTGCCTACCTTATTACAAACCAATTCAGACCTTATTGGTCACCCCGTGCCCTTATAAATATCAACGTTCATTCTATAAAGTACCATCACATTGGAGAAACACGCACAAATAGACAAAAACATGTTTAGCCCGTATTGAAACGGCTGTATGCCGTATGGACCTGAAAACTAAATTTCCCTGTCCAAGAATAGAGGTAAACCGTATGGGTTGACAGATATGGTATGGAATGATCTTACGTGTTGCGTACACTTACAACTATATCATGGTTACGCATATGCGCATGCGTGCTCGCGTTACATGCATCCATAGCCGTCCATCTGTACACATATGCGTCTTTGTTTATGCAAGCGCAGCATGGAGCTGATCGTTTTAACTCAGCGCAAATAAAGAACGCGTTTCTGACGGTAATCTGATTATCATATTTAATCTGCGGCACGTTGGACAAAAAAAACAGCTCACGCTCAAATGTTGTAATTGTATCCAACTTAGAGGAAAACCTCGGTTTTTTTGCTGGACACATCTGTCATAACTTGCTCTCGTTGCTCAGGTAAATCATGAATAGAAATGAAAATCCTACATTTTCCATTCACAAAAATGGTCAATTGTTTTCAAGGGCATAATGCTTATAGGTGTTATATGCATGCAGCCCATGTATAATTACAATCCTTCCATTTTCTCGAAGTATGCAAATAAATGCTTAAACATTCATGAGTTGTCAACAAAGCAGCACAGCAAGGTATCTTAAAATAAGTAAATATAATTAGATAGGAATAGTTTATATATGTTATGGTTACTGCTTTGCCATCGTAAAATGATAACGTATGATTTAGTCTCTTTGGAGAGTATGAAAAGTGAGATAATATACAACGTTCAGCAGATAAATATGTTATAAACCCTACATGTGTTTGCAATTGTTTTCCTGTACATGTCTGCACATTGTTAAAGGCAATGTAATTGTTCATCTGGCTTTTGGAAATTATTCTTTAGGCATCTGAGACCAATTGTCAAGGGTGTGAAATGCGAACATTTGAATGATGCTACAAGGCACGTTGCACCGAATGTACTAGTGCATAGGTCATATATACAGAACTCTCTACACTTGACATCTGTGATGAAGAGCTTCATAGCTCATAGGATCCCTCCAGTCTAAATACAAATTCTGATTCGATACCAATTCATGCAAGTTGGCATAGAGGTTATACTCTTGAGGTATACAAATGGACACAACTTCAGAGTATGTATACATAAGGATATTATTGAAAGCAGTCTGGGATTAAAATATATATTTCAAAATAACTTTGAAGCCACAATCGTCCACTGTTATCAAAGACATTGTGTACCGTTATATGAATGCATCCTATGTATCATTATAATACTCCTATTAAATCTAGATTATAATACTCCTATTTCCAAAAAACAAGGTAGACAAATGCTAAAACATTGCTAAATTGTATAAATAATTACTGTATAAGTTATACATTTAACATGTTTGTATACGTGCCAATGATCCATCTTGATTCTTTGGTTCTTTCGGTTAAGTCACGTCTAAAGATAAAATAATAAATTAAAATAAAAGCATATTACGACGTTTCGATTGCAACACAAGCAATCATCATCAGGCAAAAAAAGAAATAGCAACAAAAATCTAACTAGAAAACTGTAGACAGACATACAGGCAGACAGACATCACAAGGACACACAGAGAGAGGACACATATCGGCACAAAGAGAGGTCGTTTTTTTATCTGCCCCCTCCCTCTCTCCGTCCCTGCCCCCCTCTCTATATTTAAGGGACCGTCACAGAAACGACCCCTCTCTTTGTGCCAAGATGTGTCCTCTCTCTGTGTGTCCTTGTGATGTCTGTCTGCCTGTATGTCTGTCTATAGTTTTCTAGTTAGATTTCTGTTGCTATTTCTTTTTTTGCCTGATGATGATTGCTTGTGTTGCAATCGAAACGTCGTAATATGCTTTTATTTTAATTTATTATTTTATCTTTAGACGTGACTTAACCGAAAGAACCAAAGAATAATTCCTGCAGTCACGAAAGCTCCATAATTAAGATTGATCCATCTTGAGTTTAACCAGACTGGATTTTGTGGGATCCTTTAAAGATCTAGACAGTCTCATCAGTGAGCTCTTCTCGAAAGTGATGCTGCATTGGCTGGGTCATGTAGCCCACATACCAAGCAACTGCATGCCCAAGCAGCTTCTGTTTGGCCGGAGAGAAGGGGCTAAATGGACACGGCTTGGGCTAGAGAACAAAAAAGGGCTGATGTGGTACAAGAGGATGTTAAGCTGAATGGACTTGCGAATGACCGGTTTAAGTGGTGTCAAGATTGGTCTCTGTGGAGGAGGCACGTGAAGGACGCTGCTACTGGGCAGTTGGAGGCAGCCGCCCTCCAACAACAGCGGAGGGCATGTGTGCGACGCTCACAACGAGCAGAGGCCGGGCAGCCAAAACCAATAACACATTGGTCTGTATTGTGACCTCCTGTCAACGAGCCTTCGACACTCCACATGGCCTCAAGGTGCACCACGCCTGGCACAAGCGCCGTAGTGATCGCCCACCACTTATTGGTAAATGGTGTTGTCCTTGTTGTTGCAATTAACACCTTGGGCACCTTTGCAAACAACGGTGTTCCATCTCAAGATATTTTCCAGGCGAACTATTTTAACAAATAACATGAGCACGGGTTGGCTAAATATGGTGCGAAAGAAGTTCAACATATATTTATACATACAAAGCCATGCAGTTCAAATAATGCATTGCCTAAAGAACAGAAGTAATTATTTCATGCATGTGTGGTTTAGCCTCGTGACAATGACCGATATACGCTGTGATAGGACGCTCACGCATGCTTAGCACTGCTAGCGCACTTACACTGCACCCACCGCTGGCTCTTTTATGATTTAAATATGCGGCATCTTTCCATGTTGTGGTTTCAAATGGACTCTTTGTGCACATGTGTAGTGATGTATATTGGGTCACTACGGCGTTTAACGCCAGCTACTGAGAGAATAGTGCAACTGTGCGTGTTAGAGCCTCTCTCTGGCACCAGAGTATGTATGGCATGGAAGAGGGCCCTAGGGGGCATGGTTCTGGTGACAGTCAGGGAGAGGGCAGTTGAGGACATGACATTCTAGGTGAACCCGAGAGGGCATGTGACCAGTTCAGGATAATGAGGGGGGCCAAAAGGTGGCGAGAAGGACACGTGATGTATAGCCCAGAACCTTCTAGTAGGATCTAGAGGGGGGCGTGGCCAAGGGCGGGGCCAGGCCACGCTCAGGGGCATAAAAGGGAGGTCCCGAGAGCCGATCGAGGCTGTCTTCTGGAATCAACCCATCGGTGCTACGTCTCTTCGATCCTCGGTCTTCGGTCTTTACGCTAGGCATCGTGGGTCAGGCAGTGTGTTACTGACTGACCTGGTTATGTAGTTACCCCGTTGTGGTTTAGTTAACCAGTGTACGTTTATGCAGTTACCCTGTTGGGGTGTGAGAATACATGTGTTGCCTCCAAGTTCAAGTGTATGCCTCCGTAGAACCCACTACACATGTATAAACATCAAGATAACTATATCCAGACCACTGCACCTTCAGTCAAATATACAAATTACTGGCAAAATGAATTTCAAAGTAATGTCAGCGCTGAAGTGTAATTCATCGACTACATATATAAGGCTCATTTTATAACAGAAAGTCATGAGCCTATGATATTTTCCTATGAGAAACTAAAATATGTTTAAAGTACATTGCTGAAATAATATCATGATACATTTTGCCTACATTTCAGTTCAAGAAAATTTTACATAAATATACAAACATACATGATGATTATTTTTACAGCCATTTATATAAAGCGAATTACTAATGTTTTTAAACATATTCTTAAAATAAAGAATAAAAGATTGCATTTTCAATATATTTTGGCCTGAATATGATATATTAATTTCACGTATATTGAGAATATTTTGCAAATTTAAACGTATTGTCTATATATTTAACGCGTTAATATGTTTAAAAATTGTATTTAAAGTAAATATATATTTGTTCTGTATGGGAATTAATGCGCCTTTAAATTCACCAAATAAGTAGGCAAGGGAGTATGTCAAATGATGTTTTAAAAGCCTGTGGACTTTCCTGATGACCGTCGCCCAGTTACAAACAAGGTAATCACAGATTTAACTTCACTGAGTCTCATATTCTTGGGTCTTTCGGTAAAGTCACGTAAATAGGTTCAAATAATATAATAATAAAAAAAGAGAAAACTACGACGTTTCGATCGCAACACAAGCGGTCGTCTTCAGGAAAAAGACGACCGTTTTCTGTAATTTTTGATTATTTTCTTTGAACCTATCTACGTGACTTTACCGAAAGACCCAAGAATATGAACTTCTGCAGTCACGAAAGCTTTAAGTCAAGATTCACTGAGTCTCACCAACGAGGAATGTGGCCTGCTGAGCGATTGCTTCACCCGGTAACCTTGTACCATAATCAGGTCGAGTACGACCCACTGGACACCCATCCATGATCCCAGCACCTTCCACCTCCTTCTACTTCTACCCCTCACTGCCTCTTGGTAGTTGGGCAAGAATCGAACCTGCAACGTTCTTGTTCGCCAGCAACCTCGGCCACGGTCTGCCCCTTCTGTGACTGCCGTCTCAGATTCCAAAGCACAGACCATTTTCTGTCCAGCCCTTCACTTTCTCAATACATGACCGAAGTAGGACATTTCAGTTGTTTCCATACCGTGACTTCCAATGGGGAAGTCGTGACTCCTTCTTACTGGCCAATAAAATGTGAGAGTCAACTATGAACAATGGGCGGACAAATCACTTTCACAGCCATCATCACTTCCACTCCTACTTGAGGCCAAGGCATGTGAGACAAAGGTATATTATGAATATAGTATTACAATATTTTATATTTATAATCTAGTTATCTAACAAGAATTAATTATTGTTCTCATCTTACAGTATTACTTACTGAAGCTTGATGACTCGAATTTTAGATGTATTAATTTAAACAAACGACTTCTCACAATTATTCCATTAAAACATTAATTCCATATGCAACAGAAAAAAATCACAATTAAAAATACCTCGTGAGGTACAGTTACATTTAAACGCGATACAAATCCAAATTGCATGTTATCGAGTTGTATCGGGTTTTATTATTTTATTAATATGGGACGTAACAAATATACTGACTGTTCTATCCCTGGACAGTTATATGCTCAATGTAGAGTTCCCAAGCTCAGCCAGTTATTGTACAGTATAACACATACAACATAGCCGTGATTGATGTGCAACTTGCCTTGAAGCCTAGTTTGTATGTGCTCATGATCATGTCATAACCTCGTATTGCATATCAGTCAAAGAGTGAAGAAGCATTTTTCCACTTCTACTACCCAATGTATTATTTGTTCACGATGTGTGGTCTCTGTATGAAGACACATTTAAGAATCTGCACATAAAATCTCAACTTTTGGACAGAACTAGTGAATACATTCTAAAGTCACCAAACCTCCTTCACTTTGTCTATCATCCCTCTGAGGTCAATAAAATGTATACCACATAAATAGGATCTGTGGTAAAAAAAAAAATACACCCTTCATTATATCAATTCTGATCCCTTTAAAAATGTGTCTGAATTCACCCTGCAGAAAATGTCAGGTGCATCACATGTACCATATATAGTACAAGCACGCATATGGAAACAAAGCTCATGCTGTACGAATGTGAATTTGCAATGGATTCATATTCTTAGTTTTTTTCGGTAAAGTCACGTAGGTAAAAAACATTAAAAAGCAAAATAAAATAAAAAATAAAAAATCACGACGTTTCGGAGGCATAATTTTTTATTTTTTATTTTATTTTACTTTTTAATGTTTTTTACCTACGTGACTTTACCGAAAAAACCTAAGAATATGAATCCCTGCAGTCACGAAAGCTTCAAATCTAGAATTAAGGTGCAATGGCTTTGTCATCACTGTGGCACTAGCTGGATAGAATAAATGTTCCATAATACACGAGAGTGTGTGCCAACTAACATGTGGTTGAATTATAGACATTATGGTATTCATTGCAGCTGGTGTGGGGTAACACTGTTATAATTCAGACAGCTAAAGTGTTTTAACTGATTCTTTGCGTGACTGTGGCATCATGTGAAGGAGGCATATGTTACAAGGGTGAAAATGCAGCTTATGTACTGAATACAAGTCGTTTTGAAATTAAACCAAAAACACATTATCCTTTTTTACAGAATGAAGAAGTTGTGAGCAGCAGTTTAGACCACATGGTAAAACATGATCTTAACAATTTAGTCTGTTAGATTTACGCACAGTGCAGTAATTTCACATTTCAGACCACAGGCACTGACCTCCTTTCCTCTGTCTTCTATTTCAAAAGTGCAGGTGCAAGTCAATGTCAATTGAATTTCTGCCATCTGAGACACAGATGTTCTGCATAGACCTAACAGACGAGAGACCCAGGTACGATACAAAGGTTTAAACAGAATAATGCAAACAGCTTTTGTCACTTTGTCCCAGTGAAACTCTTTTTATGAAGCGGCTGCTTCCACAAAATAAATGCTCGGAAAAGGAATTTATCACAAATCGTCTGTCTTTCATTGCTACTGATTCCTTTCCACCTTTATAATTCACATCACAGCTCGAACCGAAATGAACCCCGCACAATTATGGAAGTGCAGTGGCTAAATAGTGCTGCTAAACACAGACTTCTTTTTACACTGTTATGATTACAGCACAGTGACTTGTCAAAACATAACGTGAAACACCAAACTATATCATGCATTTCAGAAATTGCAAGTGGGGGTGGTGACTGCACCGCCAACTAAAACGACACGTGTCCCACCATCAACTGACGTGCATAAGCAATTTGGCACCACCCAGCTACTGGTTGTGCGCATGTACCCACACGTGCACCCACACATGGACCCACACATGCACCCACACGTGCACCCACACATGGACCCACACGTGCACCCACACATTGACCCACACATGAACCCACAGAGGCACCCACACATGAACCCACACATGCACCCACACATGAACCCACACGTGCACCCACACATGGACCCACACATGAACCCACAGAGGCACCCACACATGCACCCACACATGGACCCACACATTAACCCACACATGAACCCACACATGCACCTACACATGCACCCACACATTAACCCACACATGCACCCACACATGAACCCACACATGAACCCACACATTAACCCACACATACACCCACACATGCACCCACACATACACCCGCACATTAACCCACACATACACCCAAACATTAACCCACACATGCACCCACACATTAACCCACACATACACCCACACATGCACCTACACATGCACCCACACATGAACCCACACACGCATCCACACGTTCTTACATGTGTAGTGGCGTAACGCACGGGGTTGTCAAACAGCGGGTGCATTTGAGGGCGAGTAGGTGCAAGCGTCAAGACATGGAGTAGCAGCCAGAGAGTGGCGAGCAATTAGGGAGAGAAGCAGTGATAAAGCGGGCGCATTTGGGGACAGGCAGGTGTGAGCGTGGGAACACGGGGTAGACGCCGGAGAGGCGGAAGATGGAGATGATAAGAGAGAGAGAGAGAGCACGTGCAGGAGGCGCCTCTGAGGTGCCAGCTTAATGGGGGGTAACTGGGAACCCTTAATGAGGAGGGGGATATAAGGGTTTGTGCGGAGCAACACGGGATTGTTGGTTGGAGCTGAAGGAACGAATAGGACAAGAGCCGGGGAGAAGAAGCCTGGGACCTCGCCCTCCACACCTCGTCCTCCCCAGGAGTGTTGTCTGATCCCCTGCTGGGGGCAAGGACGAGGGTGGTGGTGTGAGAGAAGAGTGACAGGCTAACGGAGTATAGAGTGACAGGCGAGCAGAGTCTAGAGAGAGGGAGTTCGGAGCAAGGGTGCGTTGTGTTAGTGTGAGGAGCATCCATAAGGGATGCGATGTAATAAAGTGACACAGGAGAAAAGCTAAAAATGTCCGTGTGAATACACCACTACACATGCACCCACACATGCACCCATACATGTACCCACATATGCACATGCACCCACACGTACTTGCATACATGCACCTACACGTGCTCCCTACACATCAGTCACAGAGTCATTTTAATGGATGTAAGTTGGACCAAGGAGGGTCTGTCTGCCCATATCGGCACCATCTGAAAGGCAGGGCCTACTTGGCCAGTATGCAACCTTCACATACTGTATACAACCACAGCCTGTCAAAGAATGGAATTCCACACACACTTTCATCTAATGGGACATTCAAAAGGAAACTCTCACAAAGTAAAATGAACAGCATCAGGTTTTCCAGCCAGAAGCATCAGCGACTGCCTCTTTATTTTGGGAGCTTGCTTTAACTGTAAAAAATGCCTTTTAACTCATCCCAGGTCTACACATTCACGTGTGAGTGCCACGACTCGTAAACTAGAAAAAGCTAATAAAACAGGCCGAAGTATAGCTGAGGCAGCAGAAATCACAGCTGCAAAGCACCACCTTGAAGACGTGTAATCTGTGTTGTGTTAATATTTGTACAATTACTGTGCAGCAACTTACTAAAGTAACTAACTACTGTATTTAATTCACAAAAAAAAATCTGAAAAATCAGTTATATATATTTTTGTGTTATTCATCCTATTATTATTGGACCAATTTAAACTAAGGGGCTGCATGGTGGAAAGATGATAACTACCTCGTCTGGTATGCAGGAGGTCGTGGGTTTGATCCTGACCCTGACGCCTGCTGTATATTTGGAGTTTGCATGTTCTCCCCGTGGACGCGTGGATATTTCTCCGGGACCTCCAGTTTTTCCCTCCACATTAAGAGCATTTGGCTGCTATGAATTTCTACGTGATAAGCCACTTGTTGAGCTATCATTTGTGGCCAGGTTAATTCTGGAAAAGAGCTAAAAGATCAGCGGGCCTTGATCCGGTAAAATAAAAATACAGGGACTCCTCTACTTACGTACACTCGACTAACGAATTTTCAGAGATACAAAAAACCGATCCGTATGTCCAGTTTCCTGTTCGGACTGAGAGACCTAAGTTCAACCGCCACGCAATAGATGGCGGTGGTGGTATCTACATCTGCAGAACATGAAAAACCAGTGGCATCTACATCTATAGGAGATTATACAACTTTTAAAGCCATTCCCCGTGTTTAGTGTACATGCTATATCAAAAGTTTGGAATCGACAGGAGTAAAGTTTAATGTAAAAAACAAAAATAGCAATTAGAACGGGTGGAAAAGTTCTGCTACCGACTGAAGATATCTCCAAGGTTGCTCTGTTAGATCCGCTTCAGTGGGCCGTTCTCTAACAAAAATTACTGCACTGCCCTGCGAGAGATCCGGAGAGATTATTCATCTTACGATGAAGCCGATAGCACAATCGGGATAGATTTTTGTTTCTCAAAGAAAATGAACAGATCTTCTTGGTTCTTTCGGTAAAGTCACGTAGAAGGGAAGTAATAAAATAATAAAAATAAAACATAATAAAATGATTCTCACGACGTTTCGGCCACAACGCAAGCAGCCGTCTTCAGGTGGAGAACAGGTCTGTCAAGTAGACAGAGTCAAGTAGACAGAGTCTGAATGACAGACCTGTTCTCCACCTGAAGATGGCTGCTTGCGTTGTGGCCGAAACGTCGTGAGAATTATTTTATTATGTTTTATTTTTATTATTTTATTACTTCCCTTCTACGTGACTTTACCGAAAGAACCAAGAAGATGAATCCCTGCAGTCACGAAAGCTTTAAATCGAAAATGAACAGATGTTGATGCAGCGTGGTTAGTGTGAGATTGTTACACCATCTCTGTGCACGGTTCCAGCCTTGGGATGTTTTTTTTCAGTTTTTTTTGGAGGAGTAAGCTGACTCTCCCACTCTGTGCCATGTGCAATGGTTTGTGTGAGAGGCACTCACTCCCCCATGCAATTAACAAAAAACCCAAACGCATTTGTCAGTGTATCATTTGAATAACATTTGTTTCCGATTAAGGATTATCATCTTCAAATTTCTATCTTATGTGATGCCCTGCCACGATCTAAGTAATACTGAGTGTAATGTTATGATGTCTGTGTGAGTGTAACTAACAAGAAAATATCTTCTCTCCGTAGTATACATGACAACACGTTGAGAGAAAAGGGTTTGTGTGTGATAAATTTCACACATTGGCTTATGTAATTAAACTTTCTCTGCAATGTCCCTCCAATGTAGTAAAAAAATGTTGCATATATTTACAGATCTATTCGGTGGGAATCGTAACATTTTCCAACACAAACGGTATTTTCTGCAATGCTCTTAGGCTGTATCAGTAAAGTGGGGATGTATTGGCAAGTTCTATTTGCTATAATGAAAGGGTTGTGCTCACTGCACGATGGACATGGACACTAGAAAAAAGTTGATGATGGTTCTTAAATGAGAAGCAACTATGATAGATTCCGTTCTAAGTGGTTTAGCCATTCAAATGCTTTGTCTGAGAGTTGGTGAATTGCAGACACACCGCCTTCTTCATAAATATTTTATATTATTGATATTCTTATTTTTATTTATATTGTTCATATCAATATTATGCATAATTATATATTTTTTAAATTATCTATTTTATATATTTAAACAATATTAGTTTTATTTAGATTTTTTAAATATATATTTTAAATATTATATTAATATTTTGGGGGAGTGCAAAATCATACGGCCCATGGTCTGGTCTTTCATAGCCACGGTATCCATATCTTCCTAAACTAAAACACATTTATGTTGATTGACGCCAATATTTCCATAAGGTGGAACGATCCTTCACATTTGAATGTGAATTAATCTGCAACACTTATTCATGGAGGTTTGCGGAGCAATTTGTATTTTTTTTTCCATTCAATTAATAAGAACATTATATATAAAAAAGCATAGGGCGTGCACTTTATGCTGCCTACTTTGTGCATGGCATTGCATAACTCCTTGCAGCCCTCCCTGCCAGTCAGCTGTGCATCTAAATCCGATTGGTTGAAACGGAAGGTCAGTGTAGTGGCCACAGCTGATCTGGATTTGTTTTAATCGCTGCGATGAGGATGCAATGCAAGCCACATGGCCTGCCCAGCCGAGCCCCCCTGCTCATCCATTCCTACAGCCAGTGTCTCCATTCCGCAGTTATATTATGTGTCATATGTGCACCTAGATCTATAGATTTTTAGGCCAAATTATACACAACGTCGAATGTGCAAGTCCAGTGTGCCAAAGCAAATATTCCGAAATCACTTTGTCCACATAAAAATATTCGGCATTACTGCCAAGTTTTTTTTACAGTTAAAGCAAGCTCCCAAAATAAAGAGGCAGTCGCTAATGCTTCTGGCTGGAAAACCTGATGCTGTTCATTTTACTTTGTAAGTATTGAGTAAATTAAATAGAAATATGATGTAACCTTAGTGTTGCAATGCTCTTGAAAATTTATATTTAAAAACCTCTCATATGCATTTCGCATTTGTGTGCATTTTTCTCTCTTCATTTTTCAAGAGCTTGATTTTAAACAAAATATAAAAGTCAGTGACAATTTAAAGCACTCTGGAGTGCAAAAAAAATACTTGCTCCCCCATTACTGGCAAAGATCTAAGCCACGAGTTGGTTAAGCACAATTATGTGTCATGGGTTTCCCATGGCCCCCATGGCAATATAGTCGATGTGTATTCACTGGTACTCTGCCATTCTTCCTTGCAGCCCATTGGTTGAAATGTGGCATTGGCGATTTTGAAAATGTATCGTACATCGAATAGTGTAGCATGTATATAAGCTAAACTGAAGAAAAACTCATCTGGCTTGTGACTAAGGAGAAGGCAAAGGTGCAGCTCAACAATATCTTACTTACATCACTGATGGTGAAAGAATTCCCACTAGACGAAGCACTAGAGATTCCCTCTGGATGTTATTTGGCTTCTCTTCCACTCTGGACAGATATCATGGAAGAGGTATGTGTAAGCCTCGGGTTGTCTGATGCATGTTACACATGTCACTGACTCGAGGTGTCACGATAAATAAATAAATAACATTGAACCCTGGCAATATGCTTTGGAATCAAACATTGTCAACAGTCCGACCGACATACACATTTTCTGACCATTTGTGTTGATGAAAATGTTTTGGTAAAGACTACGATATGCCTTATATTCCGACCTACCGTACTTAAATAATTACAATTGTTGATTTTTTTAATGTATTGCCAAAGCTTGACATTGTATTAATCTCGAGGGAAAGTGCAGTCGTGTGCAGCTTTGCTGAAAATCTGTATTTAGAATACAACTAAAAGAACAAACTTTTCAGTATTCGCAAAATTTATTTCATTAAAAGTGAAACTGACTTTTGAGAAAAACATAGCATAATATTTGTACACATCATTTGTTAAAGTTCACTCTGTTTCGCCACATATATTAATCTGGGGTGTTTTGGGGTTTCGTCACGAAAAGTCACACTTACAATAAAGAAGCTAAATAACATTTTCAAACATCAAAAATATATAGATAGCGATAGAAAGCACAAATTGTGTCGTCCTGACCACAGCCTGTGTGCCTGCAACTAACACCACCACCGTGGTGAACGGTCATTACCGTTAAAGACTCTCCGCGCTGTAAATCCTGTTTGTATAAATCCACATGGGCACCAGCTGTTGTGTTTTCGAGCTGACAGCGTTGTTTCTCCCACCAGCACAAGCACTGCCGCTAATGAAGCAACAGCGAGCTTCCGCGTCCTCGTTGGAGGCAGCCGGCGGGACCTTTCTGGAGGCAACACGGCAGCACCGTCTCTTTTGGGAAAGGAAACGTCCCACGCCTCTCCCGGGAGTTGCATCGCTCCGGATTTAGATGGTCCTCGGCTTCCTTTTGCTTTCCCAGAACAGGGTTACCCTCGGTTCTCACCCACGACCACGTGTCCCTTTTCCGCTTTTAGCAGATATTGTTTTTTTTTGTGGCATCCGCGCTCGTTCAAAAAGAGCTCATGGCCAAATTGTTGCTGAGTTCATCAAAGATTGGGGGTCAATCAGAAAGGCGGTTTCCACAGGCATTTCCCAGAAATGGCTGTACAATTCTGTAACGAGGGATATGGTGAACAGTGCACCTCGACCGAGCTCTGGATTAGAGGCACAGACAGCTCTAATTACTCTCTGCCACTACTGACAATCCCCAGGCTTCTGGAGGACATTCTATTAAAGCTCTAATGCTCTTACCAGAAATCTCATTAATGAATTAAAGAAATGTCAGAGACAGACAGAGGGTCAATCTGAGAACTCGGCTTCTTTGCCAGTATTTAAACTTCTGGATATCACATTTTCTGATGGCCGAAAACAACACAAAAGTGCCCGCTGTAAAGAAGATGAATAAGAAAAATCTGTATTTAATATGGTGCCACTTTTTCCATCAGAGGCCAACAGATTAAAATTCTGCGATGTTAAAGAAATTATATGATAAATATATTTCTTTTGTTGAAACACTATAGATACAACG
This sequence comes from Lethenteron reissneri, assembly GCF_015708825.2. NCBI lineage: Eukaryota > Metazoa > Chordata > Hyperoartia > Petromyzontiformes > Petromyzontidae > Lethenteron > Lethenteron reissneri. The sequence continues at coordinate 19,166,810 of NC_083801.1, forward strand.
TTTTCAGAAGAGAAAATTGACATTGCACAAAAGCTTGCTCTTATAAGTAATCATTCTCGGCAGCAAAACACGCATTGTACAAAAGTATTCGCTTTGCATAAAAGTTTAATAAGTGCACATGGGGTTTCACAAGCAGCAAATATAACTGATTCTCAAAACCTAACCACCTACCATTTGAAATACAATCATGTTTATTTACAGTGTACATAAACACACACACACAAACTGCTATGTGTGCGTCATCACTAATATTTAAGAAACTGTTGGCTCATTACCACGACCATGAAGAATTGGCTTCCCTCACTGAGACAGCCCTATAGATACACAACTTGTAATGAAATCATATTGCGTTATTGGGATTATTTCCGCACTATAGGACAGATGTAGCCTTCCCTTGCAGTGCTGTGCCTGAGCACGAGGCTCGCCACTCGTCCTGTATTTTTTTTCCCAGGGCGCCCACGTGCTGAGGTAGTAGCTGCCCTGGGGAAATCTGTCGGTCTTCACCGGACACTGAAAGTCCTTGTTCTTGTCAGTTGGATAATAATAATAACCCACTCAAGACAATGCATTGTCATGTATCTTCTTGGTTCTTTCGGTAAAGTCACGTAGAATGGAAATAATAAAATAATAAAAATAAAACATAATGAAATAATTCTCACGACGTTTCGGCCACAACGCATGCAGCCGTCCTCAGGTGGAGAACAGGTCTGTCGAGAAGACAGAGTCTGAATGACACACCCCAGGCTTGGAGCGACTATTTAAACTGGGATGGAGGGGCGAAAAGCGCCTTGACAAAATAATTTGCATATGAAGAGGAATTTAGCATATTTGTGAAACGTCGTGAGAATTATTTTATTATGTTTTATTTTTATTATTTTATTATTTCCATTCTACGTGACTTTACCGAAAGAACCAAGAAGATGAATCCCTGCAATCACGAAAGCTTTAAATCATTGTCATGTAGTTCACCCCTATTCTAATACTGTGGAATTGTCTTTTTCCCTTGATTTGCCTCGGGTTTTTTTGTACATCAGATGTGGTAACCCTACAAAGCATCACAATCAAAGTAATGCCATAATGTGATAGAGGTTGCGATAACGAGTACCACTTTGTAGAACATTTAACAGTGGTTGTTTTGTAGAGACTGGTTCCCTTCATAGAAGTGTGGAAATTCCACGAATGGCCGAGGACTTCCAACTACTATGAGAACACCTGATTCAGCATCGGGACGCAAGCACGTTTTGACTTCGACTTAGAAGATGGATCTACTTTACTGAGATTTCTTGCGCGGTGCTGTCATATTTAACCTGTCGGGATGACACGTGGCATGTGTGTATCTCTTGTGCTGGGTGTGCTGATTAGAGGGGTGACACGAGGCCTGGTGAAGTCACGGTGCTAAGCCTGTTCATCACGAGGGCCAACCCCTACGACTCACAACACATCTGCTTTGTGTTCCAAGATACACTCCCACTAAGATCGACAAACCAGAGCCACAGACGCGTAGCTTTTATTGCAGCTTTCATGTCAAAATATTAGTTTACAGAACAGACCTCGTGACAGCCAGCGCTCCACGCATGTTTTAATCGAGGAATCTTTTTCACTCACGATGAGTAACTTTATTATCTCTCTCTGAATTATTTTTTGGGAATTTATGCATTATTTTGCCTCTCTCCCACTGAATAGTACTGGTAATAAAAAAACCCCCACAATATTTGTATTAAGATCAACACATTGTGCAACCAAGCAAAGTAATGTTGATTAAAATCAACAAAAGGACTGAATTGCCATCATGAGAATTCCCATGCAACAATATTGATGCCAAATCTAGTTAAATTGCAGCCATTGCTCCATCCGTTAAATACATGTTTGAAGAAGGAAAAAAACGTGTGACACTGTGTTAACAACACAAATTCAACACAAATGTCAATAGCACTGCCCTAAAAGAAAAAGACACGGCGATGCGTGGTGTATTGGGCAATGGCCGTTCTTTGAGAGCTAAAGTGAGGCCAGATCATTTGGGTGACTAACAGTTGGAGACTGCTCCGATAAAACAAATAATATATTTCAAGAATATTTAAACGTGTTGAATGTTTTATATTTTTCAAAGAGAAGACTTCGCCGTGGGATAGTGTTAACAAAAGGAACGTTAGCCAATTGCCAAACGAGCCAAGGCTGCAGTAAGATATGTATTCTCATGGAGAATCACCGTGTAAGCCGTGGCTATATATACTTGAATCCCACACGCGCACACCCCCCCCGCCTCATCTTCCACTAAGCACATTTCATAACACAGAATATAATCTGCAGGCGTGGGGCCTGTTATTATTCATGATCCATTCCCTGACTTATTTTGGTGCCACTTCGTACCACAGCAGATTTATGTGTAAACCCTCATTTTTAAAACTCCATGTGCTACAACCAAAAGTTGCAGTAAATACTCAATTTAAAAGACCAGTCTGCTTGATGCTGAAATATACTGTATATACAAATTAAGACCCCTCACTCATTTGCGATGACCTATATCTGACCTAGCCTTAACACTGAAACACCTATTCAAAGGATAATCATTCCATCTGTGTGAAGTTACACATATACAGTAATATGCAAATACACGCCACCTAATATGAATACATGAGACGCAGAGCACGCTATTTCACTTGGTGCATGCACCTATTGAAAAAAAATGTGACTAAATAAACAGCTGTTATTTGCGGCTCCAAGTGTCGGCACAAAACGCACCACATGATGCAGCCAGCTGGTCGCAGCAGCGGCAGGCAAAACTTCATCATCTCACGTGCAGCTCGAGTGAAACACTTCCTACACACAGCTGAGTCTACCCGATGAGTGAGACAATAGGCGCGGGTGGGATGGTACGGGAGAAGCACATGGGATTCGATATTTGGCTGTCAATTTCAATTATCACACGGGAAGCAAGAGGATGTGTACCACAACAGAGGCCGCGTCCCTCTTTGTTTTTTGGTGCTGTGAGAATCAATAATTGTATTATCTCATTTTAATAACATACCCACACAACGCTGATAGCACTGGACGTTTTGCGAACGGTTTAAAAAAAAATACCACGGGGAGAAAAAAGGGGCAGTCGTCCCCCACCGCCCCCAAAAATATTGATATGTCCGTTACGTTACGAACGTGAAATTGTAAATATGCATTATTATGTTACTTTTAAAAAATGCGGAATGCAGATCAGCAATGCAATGAGACTGATGGAAGACGGAGAGATTATACGATGCACACTACCAGCTGCCCTTTGGGAAGGAAGATGGCACGAGACTAGACAAGAATGAAAACGTAATTCACATGACATATATTGTTTCCCACAATTATTATCCCCTCCGAGATTTGTGCCCTCCCAAATGTTTAGCTGTGTCTGGCAATGATTCTGTGCATATTCTAATACCGCACCCATGAGATCAAACTTTGCGAGAATTGTGCATGGCACAATATTGTCTAAGTTTGAGGAAATTACTTCTGGCATTCTTAATCATGGCAAGCCTAGCCAATTCAAGCTTCCCAGTCAGGAAGGACCGTGTTACTTTAAGTATGCTGGCCGTTTCTTGCACAAACATTCAGCAGTTTAGACGATTTAGAATGAGTGTTATTTAAACGACTTGTCCTTGACAAAAAAGAAGCCAGGGTGTGCTTGTAATAGTATAGTGTTGCTGGCCTTTGCAGTCAGTTTTAACATTCGCTTACAGAGACAACTTCACTTGGCTGCCTGCAGCAATTACATGAAGTTCGTTTCGCTGTGAATATTGTATAACAAAGGTTATGTTGTGTCTTTTACACAGCTCTTGCCATTCTACAAACACCAGGATTTATATTTTACAACTGCTTGCAATCAGAGCCTGAAATGCCACGATCTCAATCGTCTTATATTTGTCTCGCCAAATAAATTTGCTTGTCAAAAAATTGCATCTCAGAGAGATCCAAAATATGTTTTTTACTTAAACCGCACCTACTATGCGTTGTGTACATGACTGAAACCAAGATGCATATTCAAGTGCTTTATCTGTGGATTAAACACGTGTATAGGTTTCCATGGACGCCTTTGAATTTTATGTCCAACTGAAATAACTGCAGAAAACACCAAACCTGGTGCATTTGAATACACAGGACATATATGTATTGTCTGTGCATTTTACTCACATCATCGGACTCGGATAGCTTCCCTCTTTTGCATTTTTAGCATGTTCCACGCTTGTCTTCACGATTGTCATTTCATTGCATTACCACGCGGTGTTTTTTTGCAGTCAAAAAAATGTAAAATAGACTTAAAGTTTTCGTGACTGCAGGAATTCATATTCTTTGGGTCTTTGGGTAAAGTCACGCACTGTATATAGGTTCAAAGAAAATAACAACAAATTACGACGTTTCGATCGCAACACAATCTAGATTGAAAACTAATCTCTTTAGAACCGATTTTTGTGTTTAGTTCGTTGTCCTTCCCACGCACCTCCTATTAACACTGTTGGCTATGTAGGGTGAGAAAAAAGTTCAACAAACATTCTAACCTGCGGTACATGGTGGTCGCACATCCTAGCACTATGCAGTGCATATAATAGAATTCGGTATATTTTGGATGAATCCAATTCAGCTTCCAGGACCATTCACACCCAACACTTCCCATCAACATCTCTCGGCATTACATATTTACCCCCAGAGCTTGTGCATGTGGTGGCCCCATGCATTGCACAGATGGGGAAAGTTTCTCTGCCAAGCCATCATTGGGGAATTACGTTAGATTTATTTTAATGAATAACATCCAATGGAATAGCCAGACCTTTCCAAAGAACATAGTTTGTGATTACAACGCGCAGAGATGCGGTCAGAAACAGCGAAAACATACGCTGCATTTCCATACCTTACTGTACTGTCGAGTCAAATCTAATTTACGTCAAATTATACGAATTGATGGTGATTACAGTAAGGTGGATTAGTGGAGGAGTGCATGAGCCCTACAACCCGAGTTCAATACCCGGCCACGTTATATCAGAACTGATCCTGCCTTCCACCTCTTCACCAGCCTGCACTGAACAACATAGTGAAGTGTCTTCTTGGTTCTTTCGGTAAAGTCACGTAGAAGGGAAGTAATAAAATAATAAAAATAAAACATAATAAAATTATTCTCACGACGTTTCGGCCACAATGCAAGTAGCTGTCCTCAGGTGAAAACCAGGTTTGTCGAGGCGACCTGAGGACGGGTACTTGCGTTGTGGCCGAAACGTCGTGAGAATAATTGTATTATGTTTTATTTTTATTATTTTATTACTTCCCTTCTACGTGACTTTACCGAAAGAACCAAGAAGATGAATCCCTGCAGTCACGAAAGCTTTAAATAGTGAAGTATGGTTAAAAACAGTATTACCATAATTGAGGTTGACTAGTGATTGTATACTGTGACTCATTTTACATAAAAGAGTGATAACTTGTAATATTGTGTGAAACTGGTACTGAATTTATGAAATTACAAGCCCTTTTTCCACATGTCAATACACGGGTTTTAACGACACATTCATATATTTACGCGATCTAACCCAAAAAAACCTCTATTACAAAACTCAAGAGACCATTATAATAACATTTTCAAGAGTGACCAGCAGTGCCCCAAATACTTGGGCACCTATTTTCTAAACGAGCTGATTGCACCTCATACGTTCTTCATATTTGATGAGCTCCATTCATTGCCCAGTGTGCTGAGAAATATTGCCTCGGTGTAACCATTGATTTATTATCAAATGCAAAAAACAAGTCAATGAGCATATGCAAAGGTCACCATTCCTGCAACATTCGATATCCAACACTTTAGCCGATCCTATCGCAGACAACTGTGAGACAATTGGAAAAAAAAAATTTATCCCAACACTTCCATAACAGAAACCAAATATTTGGTAATGTTTCGTCTTCTTTTCCGGTAATTGTTGATTACAAAATCCAGCCTACAGCATCTAGCGACCCAGGTCAGAGCACGGTCAGTATGTTCGGGGGCCCCATTACGTAATATTACGCCTTTCATGCACACTAAATCCACGTTCAGTGCCGGCCACCTCGAACATTGCGTAACGCTTCCCTCTGAGATAGCGCCTTCATTACAATTTAAATTGCTGAAGGATTCAACAAGCGTGCTGCTGCTGTTATTGCACTGCAGCTTCTTTCAGTGAAAATTTACGCTAAAGGGTTTTTTTTCCAAGGGTAAGCATCGTACACACTGCCTTTTAAATCCAGAAGCACATGCACATTGTCTTTACATATTTATTTCGGAAATAATTATGTTCATGGGTATCTGCAAAGAATGTCTAGTTTGCACACAAGTGATATAGTTTACTTAAGGAAAGGACATACAAGATGTCATATAATATATCCTATTCAGCTTGTATAGCTGCTTGTTTGTGTACACGCGTGTTTGTTACATGTCTCTTCCCTTCATTTGACTTTGCGAAAGCTTATGCAGTTTAAATGAATATTGTTGAGTCTGCGGGGCCCAGAAAAGCTGACACTCATACACTGTTCTTGGAGATGGGCTAAACAGGGCAGGCGTGGAATTTAAGGCAGGAGAGGGGCAAGGGTTGAGCGAGAGAAAGGCTGGAGAACGGTGGCTATTAGTAAGGATTACAGGTGTAAGGGAGATGCTTTGGAAAACAGTGAGGAATGCTTTTGACAATATTGATGGATATATTTTTCCATTATTGTTAATTATTTAAGTACTACATTAAAATGATATGTGGTTATTACATCGAAGCATCTTGAGATATGGTGATGGCTTGGGGAGGCCTTTATCTAGCAGTGGATTGATCTCGGATGACGATGAATAAAGTTCAAATGTTGTTGTATACATAGTGTTTATGTAATTAAACAAAATGAAAATGGTAAAGACAAAGTCAACATATATTCTAAATTAAATAAGCATTGGTGCTTTAGTAGCAGTCCTGGGCCCGTGGTGAGATTATTGGGAAACCAATATTCTAATACAAATTTGTAGGAAAATAAACACTATAATGGGACCTTTTTGCCAGTATCAAAGTACTAAAAATAACAATAGGTTTTACCCTGGTGTTAAGATGTTCAAACACCAAATAGATACCTTTTGCAAGACATCAAGGCTGCATGAACCACACGTGACCAATACGTCCCATGATACAGCTGCTCACCCCGAGCTATAAATGCTCTGATAGTGCATTGCCTTTGTACTGTCCGTCTTTTGGCATTCTCTGGTCTGACACTTTTGAGGTTAGGCCCTAAAGAAGGCTGTCTCTGGTGTAGGCCAATCAGTTTCAAAGACAATGCGTCTATTATCAGTGCATGTTTGTTTGCATGTTCACCAAAAGTACCTGTTTTATTGCCAGAAAGGGTAAAACCCATTCTTACTTTTCATACAATCAACCACTGTACATAGAGATACACTGTATCTTATCAGTGCACCTCCCCTGGGGGAGACGGAGTGATGAAATCAATGAATGTGCAGGCAGCTTGCAGGGAAGCTTTCATCCAGTGGTGGATTGACCACGGCTCATTATTATTATTATTACGAGGATGACTACGACACAAATGTAAATGTTGCAAAGTGAGTTTTCTCAAAAAGAAATCCAGGTTAGAGCCAGCTGCGCCAAGGCCTCTTCACTTTCAGTCCAGTGCCACGTGACAGCGGGGGCTGCAGCTGTTGTGCGACATTTAAATCTGCAGCTCCTACCCACGTGCCCATCTGCAACTATTCCCACAGCTGTCGTGTCGTTCAACGCCGCATTATAATTTTCAAAAGCATTTCTAAGTCCCTATTTTTATTGTTCCAGCCTGTCATCTTCACCGCTGTTATCTGTCACCCTCGGCACAATCATCATCAATCTTCCAGAGGGTCCCAGGAAACTCCTGAGATTTAACTGATGCCTGTCTGTGGAGAAGTTGTTTCCATTTATAAACCTAGACACTGTTGCCTGGAGCTATGATACTTAGCCACCCTTTACAAGATGTACTGCTTAGTAATCAGGTCTCCTGGCCCTTAACGGAAGTCTATATTATAAGAAGAAAATGTATTGTAATAGATTGATGTAATCATCATCAGATATTATAAATCCACTGCTGAAAGTGTTCACCGTCTCTCATGATTCGAATGTAATCAACTTCTTATTGTTGTTGAAGTTTTAGGGAAAACAAAAACTTATATGTATCAGTTTGCCCTGTATTGAAACGTTTCGGCTCATACATACGTCGTGTAACATTAAGAGGCTGTTAGGGTTGCATTAAATATATCAAAGCAATTAACAGAGATTGCATACAGTTCAGTACTACATCAATCAGCTCGTGTAAAGGTGCCAGATGGTTTGTGTCACAGGACCATGAGAGATGACAGTTTGGGGAGGGTTTCATCCAGCAGTGGACAGATGGATGGCTGCTGATGATGATATACTGCACCAAAGGCAAAATTTAGTTCGTTTATGTATTAAATTTCGATTTAAAGCTTTCGTGACTGCAGGGATTCATCTTCTTGGTTCTTTCGGTAAAGTCACGTAGAAGGGAAATAATAAAATAATAAAAATAAAACATAATAAAATAATTCTCACGACGATTTAAAGCTTTCGTGACTGCAGGGATTCATCTTCTTGGTTCTTTCGGTAAAGTCACGTAGAAGAAAAATAATAAAATAATAAAAATATAACATAATAAAATAATTCTCACGACGTTTCGGCCACAACGCAAGCAGCCGTCCTCAGGTGAAGAACAGGTCTGTCGGAAAGACAGCGTCTGAATGAGCACCACCAAGCCTGGACGGCTGCTTGCGTTGTGGCCGAAACGTCGTGAGAATTATTTTATTATGTTTATTTTTATTATTTTATTATTTCCCTTTCTACGTGACTTTACCGAAAGAACCAAAAAGTTGATGTATTGTTTTCAGAGATATATCCTTTTTATCTATCTCAGAATGTCGCAACAGCTGAGACCCAACATGAGTGACAATTAATCCCGAGGGGAGTTTTTGTTGGCAGTGAGGGGTTAAAGTGGGTCAAGGGGTTCCATCTCTGAATGAACTCGAGCTCCATTATGTGCAGGCATTAGCAGAGCAGTGGGATCACGGGGTGCAACACTTGTAAGTATTGTATTGTCACAGTGGGGGTGCCTGTGTGGGTGGCTTCCCACCACTGCCACGGCTCTAATAGGATCTGGATGGCTGCGATGGAGAGCTGAATGAACGTTGGGAACGCCGCTGCTCAATAACACCCATTGCTTAGGTTGTCGTGGTTGTGCTCTACCGCTCTGCGATGTGTTTTTGGTCTGTGCTGCATGTTGTTTGGCACGACGTCTGACGTTTCGCTCCACGTGTTTTCACTCCACCGCTCAATGATGCCAACCACCTCTGCAGAAAGTAAAATCCACTTACATGAAGGCCGAGTAAATGGAATGAATGCAAATTGCCGCACTGTGTAAAACGTGCTATTGATTTGAAGGCAATTTACAGTACATACGGGGCATGTTCTAAAGCACCAACAAATATGTCCACTCTATGTACCTTGCATTGGCATCTCATCATCACCGAAGGTATTTATATTCGGTAACTTCTACGCCCATTTGTTGCGTAGACACGTTATTGGCCCGGGGGGCTTTTAATTGACTGAACAAATCTGGTCGCCGTTGAAACAAATTTAGCATGGAACTGGAATAATTGTCTTGCGCTCGGGAATACTGTCACCAGATCTTCCGTCTCTACAACTTCAAACATAGGATGATTATTTTAATTTGAGGTGCAATTATAATGCAGCATGTGCTGTTGAATGAATTAATAACAATAAAAAAAATGTAGGTGGCACAGTAGGCAGCATACTGTACTATGGACCCAAGTGGCCTGAGTTTTATTTCTGTCCATTTGTAAAAAAAGAGCTTCATAGCTAATCGGATTCCTCGAGGATGAGTACATATTCTGATTCTTAGTCTGAGCAGTGAGTGGTCCTGCCCTTCTTCACCAACCCGGACTGAAAAGCATGATTAAGTACGGTGAAAACATGGCCAAACAACCCCCATCGTCAACAAAGTGTGGAGAGCCCTTAATCCAGCATTGGATTGACAATGGGTTGGAAATTATAAATGTTACTTAACTTATGGATTGTCGGTAATGTCAGTTATTTACCTAGGAGTCTCTAGAATGTGTGTCAGGCAAGTCCTGCATTGGGATATTTGGTATGTGCAAGTGGATAAATACTCAAAGCTTTGCACAGTTACAATCAACCCACAGACATAACCTCTTGGAACTGAAGCATGGAATATGATGTTAAATATTTAATTTTGACGCTGGATTTTTTTTTTATGTTTGTAAAAAAAATTGAGAAAACTGTGCACACCCCATAACAGAAGGGTATGATAAAGAAGATAAAATAATTCATATATTTTTGTGACACCTATTACAAATCTGCCCATTGCTAGGTCACACACCTACTCCAGACTGTACAGGACAACTCCTCTCACCCATGGCCACATTTCTTCCTATTAACCACAGTTATCCACAAATTGTTCCATAATGCGTGGCGAAGCAGCTTCCTAATACTCGCGAATTTCCCGCAGATAAGAGCAGTCACACAGCAAATTAATCCTAATGCCCGTCCATGGGTTATCCGCAATTTCTACCCCACGGGTAAGACAACCACAATCGCGGATAACTCCACGGATAATAGGATCCCTGATATTGGTTCCCCATATCACCGTGGATCAGATGCGTTCAGTAACTTGAGCATGGCAAAGCCTGTAGTGGTTTTATCATTGTAAGGCAGTACACCTTGATAGACATTGAACAGCCTCACACAACAAAGGTGCCATTCAGCTGTGCAATGGATTGAACTGGACAGTGAGCCTGATCTGAGAACACAAGAGACTAGTTTTCAGCATGCTTCACCAAAAGCAGTGAAAGGGCAAGCAAGCTCGCTCAGTGAATAGACATGTTCTGTCGTGCACAATATGCCCACTCACTGATAGCTAAAGTGGTAAAAAAATAAACTATTTGCAATTCATTCAGCTCAGAGTACCTTCGTTTAGGAAAAAAACTACTTCGTGTGTGCCCACAGCGTTAAAACAATGATCAGCCACGGCCAAGACTAAGGTACTCTGCAAACCCACTGGCTATCAGCAAAAGATTCGTTCATGAAGCCATCCAGATATATAAACACAGACACAATTTCAACCGAGAAGATGGGTATACAACCGAGCAATCATTGGAAGGACGTTATTAACCAGTTTAAGTCATAACTGGCTGCGATGTTGCCATCCTACCTGCCGATGTTAGCAGTTGTTTTCGACTCTCTGAGTTACATTACCAGGTTAAATGTCTTCACATTAACACGCTAAATGTCTCACTAACACAGCCAGCCGTTGCTCGTTTTCCTCGATGTGGTGGTGGTTTTCTTGTTCTTCGTTTTTCTGACATTGACATGCTAATCTATCACAACACAATGGCCATCTCCACAGCTTCGTCGTCGTGGAGGTAGCCCAGCTCTCCGATTTTACATTTACATGCAAATTTCATCTCTAGCCCCGCCCACTTCGCTTATGACCCTTGGGCTACACCCATCTCAAACCTTTATAACATCCTGCCTCAGCAACTCTGCCACTATATTTTTTCCTGCCTCAGCAGCTCTCCCACTATATTTTTTCGCCTGATGACGATTGCTTGTGTTGCGATCGAAACGTCATAATATCGACATGTAGTGCCCAAAATATGAAAGCGTGGTAAAGATGTGGCCATTCTAACTCATAGAATGCTTTGTTAAAACATTTGTGTGATTTAAACTTGTATCAATACTGTGAAAATGGTATAAAAATATTTTTATTGAACGTCATTGAAAACGTTCCTATCATAACACCACCTCTCATTATTTAATACCTCATTATATCCAGAACATCAGAATAGAAAACATAGTATTACCTTGCAAGCGGATACTTTAGTATAGAAATCATGTAACAAAATAATGTTAATATCAAGCTGCATGTTTTTTTTATACAAAGGCTAGGTTGTTTACACCAATTTTTGACTTTCATTATCAGTCTGGCTCATTACCAACAGCAGGAAGTCAGCAATTTCACAGAAAATATATCTGTACGAGAGACATTTATGGATTCAACTAACAATTGAAGACCCGAACCATTGCCTGCAGTTCATCTACATTGTTATCTTTAACTTGGTAAACCCAAGCATATCTGGAAAGGATGAACTTTATAAGAAGAAAAAACAGTCTACAAAATATTACGTATCCTGGATTTACATTGGAGACTGACCAAAATTTCAACACTAACATTTGGGATTCAACAGGTCATCATAGTTCCCAGGAAACATAAATTAAAGTCATAAAAACTAAATGTAATCAAAGCGCACTGATTGTAAAGCACTACAGCCTTGGGAGGTAGCGGGTGAGTGATATGCCAAAGGCCCAACCTTTCTCAAGCCCTCCCCAGAATCCAAGCCAGGAGTCTCTTGGGGCAAAGCATTGGCAGCAGACGGCACAAGGCATTCATAAGCAGCCCACTGGGAAGGGAATGGTCAAGGGTTCACACGGCCCACTCACGCAACCCAGGTGTCAGTCAAAGTTGCCTTACTGGGGAGACACTGCCCTCAAGCAGTCCATAACATATCCCAATTGTGTGATTCCATGGCGTGTGATTTGTTTTCACCACTAAGTGAAACTAGCAAAGGGAAATAAGCACTTGCGGTGACCACCGTATCTTTTATCTTTGTGTGTGTGTGTGTTGGGGGAGCTGTAGCTTAGTGGTCACTGCACTGTGAGATTCATACTCGCAGTCAACATCAGTGGCTAATTATCTAAACCCAAGGTTAACTCAGCCATACATTACGACCTGGTGCAGTGTGCGGAAATATCAGCGTTGGAGAAACAAAGGCATAAAGCAAGGTTCTGGCCACACCACCCCCTCATCTGCAGTGCTGACCTTACTAGGTGTTCACTAAAAACAACAATTGCTCCAAAAGTTTAAAAAGGCTTAGTGGAGGATATTTGTATTTGTCTTTGTGTGCACTTCAGTGTCACTGATTGTTATGACTCCAATATAACTTGAAGGTCCATTGCCTGGGATTTTTGCAACAGCCACCTCAATGCAAGCAGTGAGTAAACATTGATGAGGTTTTGTCAAATGTTTATCTCGCCAGTATAACGTCACACCAACTTTTGATGCACGTTTAAAAAAATCTGTGGATATTTTGTCAATTTAGCGCAGCATTGCTCCATGTTCTACTGTATTGATTAGCTCTAAAACACAAATAATTGACAACAGACTTTTGAGTACATGTCGATATGTGTTATAAGTCTGATTGTGCTCATAGGATGTTTATTTATTGCACCATTTTGCAAAAAAATATAGAAAGGTATACGTGGTCCAGTGTTGAAAGACACTGGGGCCAGTATAACCTCACATTTTGAAGCTGTAACTTTAGTTTCAAAGTTTAGTTAATCGATGGGCACACGTGGTGTTTGTACGCGTGAATGTATAACCCAACATGTGTTTGCATCTTTTCCCCCCAGGATGTCTCCCTGTGTCCAGACACTCCCTATACACGAACAATTCTGTGAAGATAAAATTCTAATTGATACTGAAGTAAGTAATTCTATTTTGTACACCAAAGTACCAAACCATACACAATATCACTCACTCACAAGACAACGTGGCTATTCATGGTATTTGTTAAAAAAAAAAAACATCATTTTGGCATTACAAAAGCCCAACTTTTTTCCTTTTTTATATTTGAATATCAGTGTGCATACATTAACTCATCTATAAAACATTACACTGTGTGGAATGCTTATGGTTTGAGTTAAGAAAAGTGTCAACACCGAGACTATATATCTGCACGAGATAATTCCGGTAGTAATTACTGGCGAAACGTCGCACTCAGATTGTAAATGTTGTGGATTTGCTCTCCAAAACACCGGTTAGTGCTGTACTAGTAACGAATTGGCATGTTCTGTTTACTGACAAACCTTACTAATTAGCTGTGTCGGGTGGTGGCGGGTTTAACGACTCATTTATATTGACGCGATCTAAAAAAGAAACTGTATTATGGACCAAGGCGTTGTTTTGTAATCGTGCTAAAATCTAACATTCAAATAAATAGTACGTACAAAGTTGAGCACTTTGTTGATACTGCACATATGAGCAAAGCTTGATCGTCATCTGAGTTGCTATTACTTCCATCAAAGGGTTTCAGAGTTACCATAGCAAAGGAAAAACTTTGACCGTATAGGAGTTGCAAGCCTATTGGATTATTCCGGTTTAATACTTTCCCTATAAACTTGAACGACAGAGTTAAGAGTCTTCTGCTGTAAAGTGCCATCTATTGCACACGATGACCTTCATCGATCGCAGCCCGGTCGTAGCGACTGGGATGTCAGAAACATAAACTTTGGTCCGAGTGAACTGTAAATGGAGTTTTAGTAACGGCTCGGTGAACTTTACAAGGTTTTTCTCCCAGCGTTTGGGAATTGGTGACGTTACAGATGACCTTCTTTCACGTGACAATATATGACCACCAAAGCACAGATGCGTATGTGGTTAAACGTTGCAGTCACGAAAGCTTCAAATCTAGAAATAAACGTTGCAGTCTTTGGTAATGATGGAATGAATGAAAAAACCCACGTGTGCACGGAGGTGTACACGCAAAGACAACGATCGTCATATATATATATAACCCTATATACAACATAGAGTGTTGTGAGTGAGCACATGGAAATTTAACAATATAAGATCCCCATATAGCCATACAAACTTGAGAAAAACACTGTTAGTGTGCACCAATTGAGACGAGAATGATGCGTGCATTAATGAATCATGTGGCCAGGACCATACCTCGCTGCCTTTGTCTCCCCAGCACGGATGTTTACAAACAGCACCAGTTATACACTTTCAGCTTAGTTGAAATATGGAAGGCCCTTGACAGGTTTTCATATAACTTGCCAACACTCTTATCCATGGCCAGAATAAACACCCAGGACATTAAATTTGTAGTCGAGTGCGCTAATCAGTACTTATCCCATTCCCCACTGTACACATACACACACACGCAAATATGCACGCTCACACTCTCACAAGGGACTCCGAATGCATCCACACTCAGTACGTTCCAGTTCACATGCTCTTAGAATCATGACCTGCACCTTTCCAACGATCCGAATTACCATCAGAACCATAAGTGTTACCAGGAAGCATTGCATTACATTGTATAGTTTGCACTCTCAATTTCACGTTATTTTATTACGTAAGATTCACAACCGTTTAAAATTACCCCCTGTGTGTGTATGTTGAACTTCTTTTGCACCGTACGTAGCCAACCATGCTAATCAGAGGTGCGAGCAAAGGACAACAAACTACCATGAGTCACCCGAGCGAAATATTTACATTTAAGAAGCACGTGTGTGTAACCGTACACAACTTATGAATGTGTAAATCACTTTCACATTGACTCTGCTATTCTCTACAACACACTCACAGTCTTACATTTTCTTCTTGAGGGAAAGTGTATTGAATGAGTATACATATTTATGACATACGAGAGTTAGAAGTAACCATCGCCTTTGAGAACGATGCTCAAATCTCCATTGTCAATATTGTCCACACATTTGTGTGCGATGCATGTGCCTGGCCGTACCAAATGTCTAAATATTCTGAGAACCAACATTTGTATTTGATTTTGACCTGCAACCACAGCAGTGTTTAACCTAACATTCACTTTATGGTGCCCATGTGTGCGAACCAGACTTTTCAAAATAGAAAATTTGGCATTTTTAATTAACACAAGGTCCACTTACATATGCCACACGATGACTAAATTAGTTACACCTCCTATTAACACTGAAGAATCCAGGCTGGAGTCAGACAGGCAAGCCTGGAAATTACTTTGACCCTTGTCCATGACCCAGGAAACTTTGCAATTTCCACGGAACCACTCAAGTAACCAACAATATAATTGCGAATACGACGAACATTTCTTCAAAACAAATTCAACAACAAAAGCGAAACCACATGTCAATAACATGCCTATGCTCCGTTTGCAGTGTGATAAAATATGATTTGGCAAGGACTTGAATGAAACACTCATAGGTCAAAATAGTAGACCTGCGATCAGCGGGGGGTGTTTGTCTGGGAATTTGAAATGTTAATGAATGAGGAATCCCCTTACTCAAAGTTACAGCAGCTTTTGAGTTGGGATTTTTTTCTAACACAAGAGATGAAAAGGTAGAGGTACAGCCCTACAATTGCTTGCTCTCTCACACTACTGCTGAAGGATGGAGTTTCACCCACAGGGTATTTGGGCTGATATATATTTGGCCTAATATTCTAGGTCGGTCATACGTTTTCTCAGAGGTGGGGGAACCCACCTCTTTACCCAACGCAGGGCAGGCACAGCAGTGAGATGCAGAGCTGGAAGCACATGCTGTTTAATTAAGGGCAACTCTGTTCGGAAAGCAGGGCTACCGTAGAACCCTTACTACTTCATGACCACAAGAATAATGAGCCGGCTGCCAAGGAGAGGGCCTTTAAAGGACCCTGCAACGTCGAGGCCCATTCGCTGAGCAGTGCCACAGATCTTCTTTATACAAAAAACATAGGTGGGGATAAGGTCACCGATGTCTTTATTATACAAACGGGGAAAAAATACCTAAAATGTCATATTTAATTATATACTTTATTCAATGTTAACATTTCAGAATTGCACTGTGCTACTACATTAACCACTGTCACATATTTACAGTCAGAATGTAAAATTAATTTCTGCACTCAACAGTAGCGTTTGACCTGCATGAAGAATTAGATTATTCTACTTCTACCCTGGATTATTGTTGCAGGAATCACGATTCTTCTCTGGGAGATTCTCTGTGTAGGTCTCCCCATGAATTAGAATCGAATTCGAACAGGGATTCTGTAATGAAGAATGTATGGAACATGTGATTGTATTGAGTCTAGCATTGCTAAGCCAGTGCCGGATTATCCTAGTAGCAAAAGTAGGATATGCTGCAGGCCCCGCACTTTCAAGGGCCCCGCGCTAAATGCTTTCAAGCTATCAATTCCGGTTCAGTGATTCTGCACTTGCTCTATTACTATAGTACTATACTGCCTTCAACTTTCAGGAACGACTGTGTGTTTAAGGTTAGCGATTTGTCGTATTATCTGGCTGTATAGCAAATGAAAAAATACAATTACTTTACTATGCAAGTAAAAAATGTGTGATTTAATATTTATGCGTGTTTTTTTGTTATTAGGGCCCCTTTATAACATATGCTACAGGCCCCGCACTAAACATCGGCTATTTTCGGTTTCCAGAATGGCAAATCTGGGAAATTATAGGCTCGGAATCGTAATAAATTGCCCATTTCTAACAGACAGTAGCCAGTACAAGCAGTCTCCATCATAATTTCGAAACTGCCCACATCTGGCTAATCATGAACACATTGACTACATGTAGCAGTTTTCACAAACTCCTTCACTATTATCCTTAATATGAAAATCATGATTGAGTAACATATCATCAATAAACGGAAGCTTAACAGTGGTACTCTTCGCTTATTATGCTGAAGGTGTGTTAATATTGTGATTCGTTTTGGGAACATACTTCAAGACACAGACTAACGTCTGCAGATTATCGTGACATTTAGACATCCAAGGGGCACTTCGGATTAAATAAGTTGAACGACTCTCTGAATTAAACGTATTCTTTTGTTCAGCTCAAATTATCTACAAACATGACCACAACATATCGATTACTTCAAGCTTTAGCCGGTCGCTAGAGCTGACTTGACATGGGGTGGTCTACAGCAGGCACCTCAAAACCTGGTCGGCTCACCCGTGTGACGTTACCCTCCCCGAACAGCGTATCTCGATATCGTAAACCAATCAGGGTAGCATTTCCCTTCAACAAAATTAGTCCGTTTTGTTTTACATGTGATGTCCTGGGTGGTTAGGATCCCTGGAATAATGTCTAAGTGCTCCCATTGAGAGAACGGCACCCAGCTCAGGTTAGAGACCACACACACTTCATTCCTTATATGAAGAACCGCTGTCTTCAATGCCCACCTTAGACCACTGCCCTGATAACATACCGGGCATGAAAAATGTTGATAGCACGCAATTATCTCCAAGATTTCCATCATTTTTGGCAACCGAGAAAGCATAAGTGCACAAACCTACATCTTCTTGGCAATTCACCAATATGAAGTCTTGCATTACCGTGACTTATTTGGCCCTTGTACACGTTCTGCTTTTGTAAATCATCAAACAAAATTCACGCACAAATGCACATCTGAAGTAGAGCTTTTACACATCACAGAGCCAACATAGACGTTTACAGCATGAATGCAAAACAACTAAATTAAACACTTCTAACATTGAGAACGACAACCGGAATAGCGGAAGGGTGTCCCGCTATTGAGCTCACAACTAAATTAGTGTTGTAGATAAATCTACTCCTGTTGCAATCATATTTCAGTTTGCCTTTAAGGTCCCTTCAATTCATTTTAAGCACCCAAAATCCATAGGAAATTAAATGTGTGTGTGCACTACAATATAATTGGATCTGTAGGTGTGCTTAAAGGCAACCACATCCCAAGCCACTGTGCAGCAATATGACGATTGGATATTTGCACAGATGGGTGCACAGATTATAATCAGTGTTTGTGGATATAAAATTAAATACCGTACATGTAGTGTATACATGTAAATCGTACTGTATATGTGTGTCAATGAAATGCATTTGTGGTGTGTGTGTGCATTATATTGTCTCCTGTAATCTTTAATACAAACATATACATTTGGACATTTCTAATCTCTATAATTTCATAAATGACAGTTAGGGAAATATAATGTCACTGTGGGTGGATTTATTCAAATCAGGATCGTGCCATTGAAGGTGATTTTGCACCAACCACGACAACATTGTATTGATAGCGCAGTGTGATATATTTAACGTGAGACATCGTCACGTTGGCAGTGTTTCAGCCCACTGATGCTCCAAAGGGGAAGCTTAGAGGTGTCCCATATGGTGTCCAGATGTGGAGTGGATCACTAGGGTCCTCACTGTATGAAGTGTTGTGTCAGACAGACGCATCTTCATACCAATATCCAGCGATTTTGGTGTCAAGGTCAAAGTTAAAATGTGCCCAGACTGTACCATAACATTATGTTCATCTGTGGCTACATCTGTGACTCCTTTCATTTATACACGTGAAGATAAAAGTGCTTTCCATTGCTTGGCTCAATGAAATCAATGGAAGCCGCTTGGAATGAGTAAGTATTACATTGATTTATATTCACAGTGTATATGTGCACAAATTAAGAGAGAAGAGTCAACAAATTAACGCCACTGCAAATGCCATTTGAAATGCTTCCTCTGTATGTAAATGCTAAGATTACTATACTTTAGCTCTAGCATCACTCAAAAGGGATGTTTAGAAACAAAGTAGATTAATTCCAAATGTAAACATATAGTGGTTGTGGACGCACATTGATGATGTCACACCCCATATGTAAGGCCCACAATTTCCACAATGCTGGCTACTGCTTGATGATGCTGGTTGGAATTACTCCATCAGAGAAATGTCGTACCCATTAAAATATTGTGAGATTGCTCTCCAACACACCAGTGTGCAGAAGCAGTTATAAATTGGCACGCTTGTTCACGTGACAACTTAATTAATTGGCCGTGTTGGTTGGACCAGGGTTTGCACACACATTTTATTTACCCAATCTGACCCAGAAATAAATTCCAGTGCATGAAACATATTGATTACAATTCCCACAATGCAAACAGTGCTACAACTGGATGGTAAATATGAGATCCCGTCACATTGACGAAACTGAGAATGAATTTGTTTTTATTTCTACATTCATGGGAAGGGTTGTAGAGGGACACATATAGTGTGACTTTATTTATGCATGAATAAATGTACGTGCCTAAATGTTGTGCTCAACAGTATTCGAACCCTCATCGTCTACAAGGGTGAACAGGCCATCTTTTAAAATGATAGGGAATGCTTTATTAGTTCAAAAAATATATAGGTTTAATTTAACTATTGTTACGATTGAATGTAAAAGAATTAAAACGTTTCTTTGTAAGTTGCATTCTACAAGACAATATACTTTACACTGTACTGTTTGAATGTTAAAGCATATGTAGAAAAAATCTTTGGCTAAGGAATTCCATTTTTTTTCTTATTTTTGGTGGAAAAAGTAAAAAAGACAAAACACTGTCAGCCACCACGATGAAAGAACAAAAGAAGCTGATCTTTGGTACTGCAGAGTTAGTTGAGAAACATCTGGAATGGATTTTCACGTCTCATCTTTGGCGATGCTGCAGTGCAGCCTAAGAACACTTTTTTGACCTTACACTTACATTTTCATAAACTCTACATTAATGAACCGTTGACACATTTTGTAAGCCAACGCTGATGAAAGCTACGAATGGAGCGTTAGTTTGAATGGCGCGTTGGTTGAAGAGGTGGGTGAAGAGGGCTATAATTCAGGGAGTATTTTGCCAGCAGTGCTTCCTCTCTGATCTTTCTCTTTGCCTCTGCTTTTGGGGCGATTTTCAAAGTACACAAAAAGGGTTTTCATGTCATCTCGCAGCACTTCCTGACAGCTCCCCCGATGGTGGCAAATCACATTCATCACAGGCTAGAGCTCAGTGTGAAGGTCACCAAAGTGCTCGCCTGGGCTACATCAGGACCTCTTCTCACCTCCCAAGGCCCCTCTGTGCCTCCCTACCCCCCACGCCACTTGAAATGCATCCTCCGCCCGCCCATCACGCCCACATTGACCTTGCTCCTCTGGGTGCACCCTTCACAGAGCCAGGGGACTTGCCATTAATCAAGAAGGGCTCCCCAGTCACGCTTCCTCCACATCGAGACCCGACGGATCTACTTGTCGATGGGAACAATGGCGAGGTCCCCTCGGGCAGGTGAAGTCATGTGTTTTGCTGGCACGTGGCTCTGTCCAGTTACAGCAGCGTTATTGTTTAAACGATGATTGCTGCTGTTGATAGGGGGGGATGCTGCCCGTGCTGCAACGAGTTTCAAACAACACGCAAACTGTGGACAAAAAAGCACTCGGTCTTTGTGCATTGTACAAAAAACCCATGAACGTCTCCTGAAGAATTGCATTTTGTCCGACTCTATGTATGTGCAGTACGTTGAACTTATTTCACGCCGTACGTAGCCAACCGTGCTAATCCGAGGTGCCGAGTATATTTAAATGGGTCGGACACATTTAAACCGTGGACAGATTGCATGTGGTGGGGTTTAGTCTCGGTCTGCCAAGACTTCTGGCCAACAAGGAAGACGCTCTAGTGGAGGCCCTACCTCGAGCAGTGACATTAGCAAGCAATTGCAAGGCTACATGTTTATATTTTTGCGTTAAGAATTCCAGTTTTTATATAATCCATAATATAATATCCACTTATTTTAGCTTAATATGTATTTTTTTAAAGGTAAGGAGTATTTTTATTGTATTCATGATACTGCTGGAGTCTATTCAGTTTTTTCTGTGTCATTTTTATTTGTATGCATTCACTTGTTTAAATTTAATTGAAGGCAAATTCACATTGTATACATTTTTGCTGACGTGAGCCTGTTCAATTTTAACGTTGTCCTTTTTTTTGTTTCAGTTTTCAGCATGTGTTCCTTAACATACGAACACTGCATATGTATATAAATCACGTAAGTAAACAACAGTAACTGACATAGATGAAGGGAGGGAGAGAGAGAGAGAAAAAACACATTTAAAGTTCAGGAGGAGGAGGCTATTTATAAATTGGGGACTCTTTTATTCCCGGAAGTCTGTGGCACTGTGCCCAGGGTATGAATGGCAGCAGTGTGGGGGTAGCCCCCCTCCCAGCCATGCAGACTGCGGCATTACTGTACATGCACAATGATGCCCTTTGTTTAATCTCCAACACTGCTGGTGGCTGCATGATATCCAACCCACCCCGCTCCACTCAACTAAGCAGCCGTGACCACTGTAACCCTGCCCCATCCTGGAATAAAAACACAAATACCTGCACCGTGGTGGAAGACACACCACGTGTACTGAAGTTATACCTTGCATGGCGTATGCTTGAACTTCTTTCACAGCCTACGTAGCCGACCGTGCGCATCGGAGGTGCAGGACAAGAAGCTTAAACACAAAAAGCGGTTCGAGATTTGAAAGTGCATTGCTCCAGTGGCTTCCTAATATCGTAAATTATGATGCACATGATGATTAGTCACATTTTTATATATTAATAGTCAATCTCTGGCACCGTTTGGCATAGATCAGCCATGCAAGGCAAACTTGCAAAGATAATACTGGCAACATGAATGTTTTCACGCGACGTGCGAATTGGCACAATCTTGTTTACAATTGTTTGGAAACGGTGGATTTAATACGCATTAAAATCCCCATTATTTCTATGGTTTATGCTTTACATCGTTTTTTTCTAGTTTTGGTGGCAATGATTTGTAGATGAAGAATTACCAACCTTTCCAAAGTACAATCTTATAGGTTTTAATGGAAAATGTGGATCCATAATTCAGCTACATCTTACACTGTTTGGAAGTTTAAAGAATATGCTGATGTCATAAAAATGTTGACTGAGATAGCAACTTTAAAAAAATTAATTGTAAGTATTTTTACTTATTTATATTATCCTCATCATCAAAAGCAGTCATCATCATAATCTACAATGGCTAAAACCTTCCACGTTTATATTTAAGGATTCTTTTTTTTCAAACAAATGTTTCAGAAGATATCTTGTAATGTTGCTCTAAGTAACCTTGGTGACAAGGACACTGCTTGGCTGGATGCTCTTACGCCTTGTACTTTACCACTCCACTCTTGTACAATCTCAATGTAGAAGTTGACCCTTGCAAATGGTGTTGGTAATCTCGATATATATTTATTTCCCTCCGTTTGTGTGAGCTTGGATGACTACTTCAGTTTCAAATGATTCAAATGCCCTTTCATCATTGATAAAAGCCCAACAAATTGTATTTGATATGCAAGTCTTTTTAATGATTTAATTGCTATACAGCGCTGTTTTAACATGTGGTTGACATTTATTTTAGAATGTTTATCCCAACGTGTAAAACAAAGATACATTTTTTTCTAAATATGCCAATTTTTCCAGCCGTTCACAAATTGGCTCACCCATTCAAAAAAGATTGCCGAAGTCAGCTCTGCCCCACTGCATGGGGAAGGGGCCTTTGCTTGTGAAGGGCATCTATCAACCGATTTCACACAGGAAAGGTGAATTAAATAATCCTTCCACTCACACTGTACCAGCGATGCAATGCAAGAGAAGGGACTAACCCCCACACATAGTCCAACAGAAACCTTTACGCTTTTAACCACAGCATATCTATTTCACTCAAGACGGTGACTCAGGAAAGGTGGCTGAAAAAACTTTTCCCAAATTTTATACCACGTTTATTGGGAATCATCCTTATTTTCGCTGATATACGAGACGGTGACATGTGCTCATACAACAGCTTCACCGTTATAAAATGTAGACGTAGTGAATGGATATTGATTATATTTCTACACTTTTTAATGTTTTCCCAGGGTATCATATTACAAATAAAAAGTTTTCATATTTTTTAATGAATAATCTGAAGAATATAAATCAATTTGAAAACATTCTGTAATAGCATCGTAGAATAAAATGTTTAACTTCTGTACATAAACCACATTCAAACAACGTTCTCTATTTACACAAATACTTAAAACCAACAAGAATTCCAAAGTATATGTGTTAATATTTTATATCTCCTACTTTGAATCGTACACAAACAAATTAAATAGAGATGTCATTATAGTTCTCAGAAATAAATATGTTACAGGCAGCTGGATAGTGTGCAGTGTCTTTGAGCTCAGTCATCATACAAAAACAAATACCACCAGCATGGACTTTTAACAGGCTGTCGGGGAATGAGCTGTTAGCGAGCACCTATGAAAGTCAGCACGGCACACAACGGGGTTGGTATAGCCAACATCACTCCCATCTGCCTTTGTTCCCTTAGTGCAGATGTTTGCACACTGTTCCAATTTCTCATTTGAAGCTGAGTCGACCTAGAGGAGGCCTAGGAAAGGTTCAAATAATCGTCAATGACGATTATAATCGTCAATGATCTTAGCTATGGCCAGGAATCTAACTCAGTTCGCTGGGTTTGTAGTGCAGTGCACAAACCACTGCGCCACCGCTCCACCGATGATATACAAGCATGATGTGTGACACACACAAGTCAATATTTCATTACAGTATTGGGAAGGAAATTATGTACAGGCCAGAGTGTTGTGTGGTTTTTCACTGTTAACATAATCACCGGCATGTAATTTGTCTCCCTATTGTGTATGAGATCCAGCATACTAGTGAATGCCAAGCAAACGTTGCGCTGCTGGACAGGCACATCCAGACATTACTGGCACGGCGCACAAGATTGCACTATCGGCAGCCACAATGAGCCCAGCCTAAGGCAATCCATGTGGACTTGGCCGACCAACCATCATGATGCACAGTGAAGGCATTGTCAATTCAGCTACAGCCACC
This sequence comes from Lethenteron reissneri, assembly GCF_015708825.2. Lineage (NCBI taxonomy): Eukaryota > Metazoa > Chordata > Hyperoartia > Petromyzontiformes > Petromyzontidae > Lethenteron > Lethenteron reissneri. Next base: position 19,191,378 of record NC_083801.1, read on the forward strand.
ACCTACATTGGGATTGTGCCTTTGCTAAGGCTCTTTCAGAGCTACAGTCTGGTGAATGGTGGAAGTGAACACATGCCACTTTATTCGTTAAGAAATGTACTTAATCGTTGCAATGCTCACAAGACTCCCATTTATCAAAGTGTAAAGTCACAGGAGCTAACCTAACAATGACCACACTGTTTGTGGATAGTTGAGAATTTATAGCAGTTACATGTTGGAAAGCAAGTGGATTCTGTGATACAGCAGCAGAAGAAGATCACGAGGTACAACAACACAAAAATAAACATTTCACTTGCAACTGGCAAAGACATTTCTGGTTTGGCTAAAACTATTTGACACAAATGCCCGACCATGTTGTGGTATTGTTTAAAAGTATGCAGAGCACATGTGCATAAGCAATCCTGTGGGGTAACGGCTGTGCTAGTATATAATTGTGACTGTGTGATAAAAAAAATCCAAGCAAGTGAATGCAAGCACATGCACAGCGATGGTAAAATAGAGGCCTGTTTCTCATTTTCAATTGCTATCTCCATGAAAATACTGTATAATGTGGGCACGTAAGAGACAGGAAAACTATGCATGATGGATATATACACTGGGTAAAGGCATCCCCATGCCAAGACATTCACGGGGGTTTTGTGACCACGCTGGTCTGGACAATTTGACGGAGTTTGGGGGTGAAACGGTCCAAATTTCAAGCTCCACTGATGTTAGCCATGGCTGGGAATTGAACTCAGGTGAGTAGGTTCATCGTGCAGAGAACTAACCACTGTGTCATCACTCACCGCCAAACAATATATACCCATGCAGGAATATTGCTTATGGAATTTTAGATTTATTTTGTATTCCACTATAAAACAAAGTGTTCTCTATTTATACAAATACTTAAACGCAACAGGAATTCCAAAGTGTTGCTGCTTGTTGTATTTACGAGGGCAGTTGGTTCAGGAACACCAAGAGAAGAACATTTTAAACCAACAAACTGGCTTTTATCACGTGCATTTTCACAGTCTATCACAGAGGCGTGCCGACTGTGATCTTAATCTCACCTTTTCCCCCTCAAAATTATCGAATCCAAACGTCTTCTCCCCCTGATTGAATAAATTACATTTATTGAAATGTCTCCTTCCTAGAGCAGTTTTCCATGGTTGACTAAAATAAAATTGGGATTTATTTAAATGTTTAAATTAAACAAATGTGTATCGGTACTGTACATGTCACAGCATTAGCACATATAGCAATTGTCTGTAGTATAAAAAAAAAACATGGTCAACCCATTTTCACGCAGCTGATTATTGAAATATCTGTCATGATCAAGGCACAGTATAGACTATTTAGCGCAGCAATGACCTTGAAAGGAATGACGCATTAGCCATTCAAAACAACGCCGGGGTCAGAGGACAGAATCTACATGTGACATTACTGCACCGCCAGGCATTGTGTACATTTGTTGACATTTGGGGAATTGTGCGTAAGAGTGGCAGCATGCCGCTTGTGCCTCACAGCAGGCTTAAGCCTATAAAGGCCATGAGCCAGTGGTGGGTGGTCTATTAGGGTGCCTTGTCGACTTGTCAACTCACAACATGAATTTATGCTGGCCCGCAGGGCATGTCCGTGATCACACAGCTGCGGCCCCTCCTCCTCGCATGCTAATCGGCCGCGCGTCGGTCGTACGAGCTCCCAGCTCACCAGCATCACGGTTTAATGATAAAACTGTAGATTATGTACAATAAACAAAACAAATACAGAGCAACTTGCCATTGTACTGCCTTTTTACACGTTAGCGCACGAAGCGCTGAATCTGCTCGTGTTTCTGTATCCAAATTGAGCGATGAACGGTTTTAATAGTGCTTAGTCCAAGCACACATGAACCAAACAAAGTTAGTTTGATTTTAACATTGATGAACGTTCGTTCAGTATATATATTTTTTTTATTTTGCTCCGATTTATATTTTCTTAGTTTTTGTACTTTATTTAATTGTATCAGGGTTTTTTTCGTCAATTTGCTAATGAAACCATCATGGTCTCTTGGGTCCTCACATGGTTTTCTAAAAAAAATACACTTACTTCACTGCAAATAAGTGACCACTTATATATATACTTGGCAGTGTGTGAAACAAATACTGGCTCCGAAGCAAAATCCGTGGGCCAGGACCGATAATAACAAAAAAAGTTTAAAGAATTGCTGGATATTGTGATTTATAACATATTTAGAACATATTTATAACATACTGTTTTACAACCTTCATAAAATCAGAACTCCCTGGTATAAAATGTTGCATTATGGGAAAGAATAAAAAATAGAAATAAAATAAAGTTACAAAATGCATGAATTGTGGTAAATAACTTCAGAAATGTAGTGCTTATAATGTATATAAATGTTGTTATCACCTTGTCAATGAAGACGAATATATTGGCCGAATCAATTGGTGTTGACGAATCAGCAAGAATGTATGTACTTGTGCAATTTGTACTTCCAAACTCTATTTACATTAATAGTAAATTGCTTACATTTTCTCTATCTTACGGTCATATGTTTTTTTGTGTTGTTTGTTGATGTAACTTTATGACTTCCCCCCCACTGGATATATGTGAAAAAGAGCTTCATAGCTAATCGGATTCCTCTAGTCTAAATAAAGATTCTGATTCTGACTGCTGAGGGCTCCCATACTAAATCCTGTAGAGCAGATCAACCCTCTCGTATTTCACAATTTTACCATCCCTGCCTTCCTGCCTCGCCACACTGGAAAATGGCTCAAGTGAACTGATGCAGGCAGTAATGAGAAGGACACTGTCCCTATTTGAACACATATGTATGATGGGCAAGAACAATAAAATCAAAAGTGTGTTGTTTTGAAAAATGTAGGGAACTGGAAAGAGAGGAAGACCTAGCAGAGAACGGCTTCACAACAAGATCAGAAATTGGTGCCTGACAAATGTGGCAGTACTTGAGCATATTGGCGCAAGACAGAGGAAAGTGGAAACAAATGATGAAATGTCAAGTGGATACCTACGGGCTATCTGCCCGTGGACCGTGATGATGATGAATACAACAGTAATGGCTTTTAAGTGACTTCAAGTGGGTGTATTTTTGTGTTTAAGTATTTGCTAAAATTAGACACACAGCGCTACCTCTCACACTCTCACACCCTCTCCTATATTTTTAGAGCCCATTGATGTGTTTATGCTTGACCCTATGTAAACTTCAACACAGTATTCAATGGAAATCAGTGAAAACATGAGAAAATGCAAATTCCAAATAGCATTGTGTACCTATGTAAAAATATGCACACTAAATATATATGAAGGTTTGGCAAAAACACAACATATATTAAAATGTATATTATATTGTGTTATCTCAAATTAAAACTTTCACAAACAATTCATGGAAATAATCATGAAACCTATATAGTTGAAAGTAATCAAGTCAAAAATAAACTTAAGGGGTCTTGATTGATTCCAGATCAACACTCGTAGGGAGTTCAAAGAAGAACATTAATTTATGGTTATGTGAACGTAGGCCAAGTTTGTTTTATGTCGTTGGATGCTTATGAACATAAAACACACACCACATACAACAGGGCAAGCCAACAAACAAACGCAACAGAGTCCACCAGCTTGACCGCCTCGTAAGACTTCTGTTTGTGGGAGGATCAACAGGAGGGGCGGGTGGGTGAGTGGGGAAGTAATTGGGCTGAGCATGTGAACTTTGGCAGACGCCACAACCAGCTACGAAACAACTTAGCGTGGCAATTTTCAAGCCCCAACAGCGGCTTCTCTCACGGTTTGGTTGTGAATAAGACCAAGACCCCCCCCCCCCCACCAATGTCGGGCCAATCGTGGGAGACATGATCCTCCTCCACAAGCTGCTAACCGCCCCCCTCCCTCAGCTGTTGCATACAAGCATGGAAATAAAGCTATAATTAGACAAGTGAATAAATAGCACTGCCATCAAGTGCAAGATTGCTGTTACACTTGGTTGCTTGGTCATTGTGGTCAATAAACATTGAGCTGGCTCTGGGAATGACATGTTTCATATTTTGATTTTAACCTCAGATGTGGAAAAGAGCAGTTGTTTTATGTAAGTCAAACAAGAAGTATATAAGTTATTTTAATAAAATGCAGTGTTTCCAAAAATCACAACGTAGAGGGATTTTGATGTGCAATTAAAATTACGTGCCATAGTTTTAATTGCAAAATAAAAAATATTTGCTCTTCACAAAATTCTGCTTTGTAACTAATTTTTTTGCAATAAATCAACTGAATAAAATTCAGCATGATCTACATGTCCACCGTTTAACCAGTATACTATAGATTTCAACTGAGGTATTTTTATCCACCGAGAAATTGTATCCCATGATTCCCTTTGGAAGTTCAAGTGATGAGCCCAGCAACAGAATTTAGAATCATTGGTGGTTTTATTATGAATTTAAAGCATCTATAGATTGTATGAACAATATTTGCAGTACAGTGCTATAATCAAAAAAAGGATAGAAGGCATGAGGTTTTGTTTACACATCTAACATATTTCACTGCATAATGCAGCTGAATTTGACATGCATGCCAAGAACATTTACCTAAATGAATATAAATAACTTCATCATGTCTAAGTATAACTATTGTATATTGTAGCAGGTATTATAGGCCAACACAGCATGACGATTAGTTATAAAGACACAAGCATAAACATGGGCAGTGGTTTATCGCTCACATGCGGGAACAGAAAGTACACATCTCCTGTTTGAAGCCCTGAAATGGTGGGCCGATATTCCACATTCCTATTCTAGAGCACAACTGCTTGCTTATTGGCTTCTCGCAAAGGGATGGAAGGTTGAATAAAGACCAAATGCTCGATTAACATTTGTCACATCTGTCCTCGGGAAGAAAAAATAAGATTTATATCTAAAACACATTAGGCTAAAGCCGCTATAGCAACACTGCTTTCACATAGTGCATACACCTGAATCTCCAGCAAGGTTTTTATGAAGCTGCAGCTATAGAACTGTCAGGGTACTTCTCCATCCACTCGTAAAGAGTTCCATTCAAACGCTTGACGTAAATAATAAATGAGCAGAATGCACCACCACATGAAAGAAGATTAAGATATTCTTTCATCATCTAGAGTTAATGGGCTTTCCCAATGAGCTCCAAGAACCACATCCCTAGATGCCTCACCCGTCATCACTTAACACGTGCTCTCACGCCAGCCGGTCATTGCAACAGCTCAGCTTAATTAACTGCAAGCGGTAGGAACTGGATGTCAAATGTGAGGATAAGCTCCGAGATCTGGCCAGGGCTTTTTAAATTCACCATTTCCACATACGTATATGAGGGCGTGAGTGGCTGTATCACTTTCAACTTTTAAAAATTTCTATGCGCAGTGAATAAAATTAAGTTTTCGTGTTAGTGTGGCCGGTTAATTTGTCATTACACGTCTCCAGTTTCAGAAGCTGTAGAAGTTTACATGAAATAAAACTAGAACATTAACTCTTGGACAGTAGATTTATGTTTAAACCAAACACAACTACTGTATAATGTAAAGTGCAGTTGAAAGCTGAGGTTTTTACAGGGGCAAGTCCTCCAACGGTCAAGTAAATCACAGAAGAAGAAAAAAAGCCAGACCTGAACTGCAGATAGACACAGCTGCATCGAATGGTGTTTGTGTGAAAGATAATGCCACACAAATGTAACTCGAGGACAAATGTTTTCTCATTTAATGGCATGCTGGCTTCGAAGACATTAATGGCACTTTCATAAAATGCCCTGAGCATTTGTAATGAGGCACGGGTAATGCCATTTTGGCCGGTCTAAATGAAACTCACTATAAAAGTGCACTTAGCTACATTACTGGTGTTTCCGTGAGGGTTCGTTCATTCATGTAGTTTTTCACTCAGTGATCGAAAGGGACAGGTCGACAGCCTCATTTCCCAGTCACCTCCCTATCTCGGGGTAAAAACGAATGGGCAAGTGTTGGTTGGGCCGTCCACTTTTTGTTGTTGCTGCCACACAGATCGCTCCTGGGCCTAATTAGATGCAGTTACCAGCTCTTGTGGTGGTGACTGCTTCTCGTTCTCCAAGACAAGATAAGTGTTTTGTTTTTGTTTTTGGCTGCCTATTTATTAGAATTACTATCATAGCTAATTGTATTCAGTGACGTTGATCATGGAATTTGACGGAATTTTTGTTACTTTTTATAGCACTTAGATACAATCATTTGAGAGTATCACAGTTGTCTCATAGAAGAAAAGGTAACGGTAGCAGCCCTGCTGGCAGAAGGAACTCCACGAGAGGGAGCTTTAGCCCATTGACAATTGAAACGGAAATATTAACCCTTTCCCGTTCCGAGACGTCTGCAATTTGTAGGGTGGGCCCAGTTCACCGCTGAATCTTGGAACGCGAAAAGCGGTTAGCCTTTATTTTATTTAGAGAGGCGTAGCGCCGCTGTTTTTAAAGACATTGTACTCACCGCAGAGAACTGTAGCGACACGACCGCACTCTGTGATAGCTTGCACCAAACTGTGGCATGCGCCCTCCCGCATGTCCTTTTACTTCCGATCCCGTTAGTACGTGTATGTAATCGGAAGTGTGGCTGTCTTACAGCTATATCACCACTAATCTTCTCATGGGTTAACGGTGAGGCAATTCATTTCATCTTCATTCATAATACGGGTTTTTCTGGGTTAGATCGCATAAATATAAAATGTTCGTTACCGCCCGACACAGCCAATTAGTAAGGTTTGTCACGTAAACAGAACATGCCAATTAGTTACGAGTACAGCGCACAGGAAACACTCTGAGGCACGTGCAGATGAATTTTGAGAATAATATTTTACAGGGGCATTAACAGAGCCTTGACAGTAGCTGCAAGGGTTGGATTGTATATAAAATGTCAAACGGACACCATTGACAAAGGTTGTGTTAACACTTTATTGTAATTATGTAAATTAGAATCCCGAGTTCAATTAACATCAGCATAAAAAGGTTAATTTAATTGCATTCCAGCCACATTAAGTATTATATTTATTTGTTTAGGGTATTGAGCTTTGCCATCAACTATATAGAGTATTAGCATGTACACGAACCAAAGTGAATGTACGACAATGCTGCCTGGACATCTGTGAAAGAAAAAAAACGTTATAGTTCATCGGATGTCTCCAGTCTAAATAAAGATTGATTGTGAAAAAGAAACTATCCTGCACTGAAAATTCACAGGTGCGATCTTAAAGGATCGGTAATTGTTACAAATCGTGACACCACAAAGAAAGAGCACATCACATCAGTTGTTTTACTTTTAGTGCAAACTCATCTCACTCAACCGCAGTAACGTAACACAATTGTGCTGCTCGTGTCTTAAACGAGACAATCTCCGAATATGAATGTGTATAAACATTTTACGAAGACAACTGCATCAACAATTAGGTGCATAATTTGAAGATAGATTTATCATGAACATCATTAAAATTTACACAGTTTCAGTATCGACAGCACCAATTCTACAGCCGAAAATTACTCACAAATATACTCTTGAAAATGTCTAAACAAAACTGACTTATTTTGAGTAAGCACTATAGAACCAAGATTATAAAAAAACTAAATATATAGAATGTATTAAAATAGTTAATTTACATTTGTTTAGATGACGTACTTATTTTCATATGACCATATTTGCACATTAACTACAGCATGAAAACATATTAAAATAAAATAAAAAAAATTCCGCTTCTATTATGGCAGCTACATCTTAAAAACATGAAAGATGGCGATGCTTTGGGGAGGCCTTCATCCAGAAGTGAATTGATCATGGCCGGCCATGATGATGGCAAGTTACATTTATAGAGTGTATGAATCACAACATATGCATTTAACTAAACACGGTGAGATGGCTTTTCCACAGCGTGTGGCATATTTTCTATGGTACGATGGTCATGTGAGTCCCTGCCAATCATTTCAGCTGAGCTTCCCTTGACTTTGGAGTAATCCATGGCCTTCATAATGAGCGCAAATCTAAAATCCCTGCCACACAAATCCAACTTTATATAAAGCTTACATTCCCCATTGTTTATGGCACTGCAGGTGAAATTACAACTAGTTTGTTTTTTCTCTCTGCCAAGCTCTAACTAATACCACACAATCCTCAATACTATTTGCGAATGTTTTCATCGACGAAATCTGCGCTGCGTTAAAATAAGATAAACTTTTGCCGTTCGAATCTCGGCAGCGTTTAAAAAATAAAAAACACAATAAATTCTTGCTAAGATACATTGTGGCGTTGCGTCTCCCGGAATAAGTTTTGCACGATCGCACCGCTGCGTGCACACTACCGTGCAGTAAAAAGGGTCAAGAACAATAAAGGGGGCACGGGTGGATGCTGCAAATCGCTTGACTGAAATATTTATTTGGGAGGACCAGCCAAGTGACAGAATGAATAAAATTTATTCTCAACCACTGCAATTTTGTGATGTCTCTAATAGTCCCAAAAAACTTCCTTGACCTCAATATTTAAAGTCACCAGAGACGTGAGTTTGGCAGTTGACTACTGCTCTAAAACAGACATTCCATATTTGGCATGGAGTATATTCTTCTGGAAAACATCCAGAAAACATTGTTAACATTTCTGAACATACAGTGAAGAGAAGGCAGACAGGTAAAGGTTGCTGCACTGTCTAAAATTTTAATTTGAAATTGTATTAATATTTAATATTATTTATCAATTGTTACAGTACTGGGTAATGCAAGCAGAGATTGTATTTGACGTGTTTTTTGAGAAGCATTTTAAGCCACGTGAACAGGAGACCCATTAATTTGGATCATTCAATTTGCAAGAAACACGTTGCTCACCTTTGCCTTTGGTAAGATGCGGATTGTTATTTTTTATGCTTTGTTAGCAATTGTTGATACTGCACCTTAAGGTTTAATGTACTCCCGCTAAATAACCATTTTCTTAGGAGGCACCATTCACCATTACCATGTCTATAGACAGTTGCATTATACAAAGCAGGCAGTGGTAACACATTCCTAGAATTTTTTCAGATTTAGTGGAAATCCATCCAGCTCAGGGACAAACTAAAGCACTTTAAAGTAAAGGAAAGTGTCAATGCACAGACCACGCCTCAGATGTGTAGGCTTTTGTTCGATCGTTAAGATTCCTTTAAGGTAGAATTTGGAGCTTTTAGAGCCACTACAAACTTGGAAATTCAACTCTGTAGAGGGGCTCACCCATTGCATTCACACTTCACGTGGCGTATTTGACCAGCCCTTGTTATCTGGCTCTCTTGCATACAAACACTTGCCTCTGTCCATACAGTATATCATATTATAAAAAATGCGTTTTTGACCGTGGCTTGGGTGGTATGATTCTTTTGAGTAACCCAGATGATGCATACAACACGTGCCAGGGTAAACAATTCATCCATGTGTTAACAGACAATTGTAACTGTAAGAGACGATTTGAACCATTAAAAGAAAGTGCTCTTACAAAGCATATACGTAATGAGCATATACCTCTGAAAATATAAAACATTGTCAATCCTCTGTCAAATTTGTGGAAAAGCACTACAATGGCAATGTATCTCATTAAGACAATCACCATGCTATGTAGTATTGCATTTTCTGTTATTTACTCCCGCATATATGTTAAATGGCAAGTATATAAGATTAATAGACAACAGATCCACGTTTTTTCTACTTCGATTTTTTTATATTCCATCTGGGCTATGAGAAGTGCAAATTGTTGATGATTTTTGCTGGTTAGACCGGTTGCCACGTAACACTCAGAGCAGTGTTTCTTAACCTTTACTGCAGCCTTGCACTCCTCTGGGTCTCAATCGTGAAAAACATGTATGTTATTAAACACATAGGGTTTGATGAAACAAAGTAAGTTGTACTTACGTGCCCGTGCGTCATTTGTGTTTCGATTATTGACTTTCTAAAAAAATCTGGCCACGTCTCGCACCCCCAGAAAGGGCATCTCGCATCCCCAGAGGGTGCGTGCACACCAGGTTAAGAAGAACCACAGACTTAAGAGTATTAGAACTGCATCAGTGACATGAGTTAGTCATCAATTAAGGCGCAGACAAGGAAGACACTTGCCCTCAGCCCTTCGTTTCAGGGGATCCTCACAAGGTTGAGTCTTGTAAGTTAACCACTCGGATATTCTTCTCAGGGGAATGCCCTCAGGAATGTTATTATCAGGGAACCCCAAAGGGAATGTTGGTGCTGAAGCCCTTGACCTGTGCCCCATCACTCTGTGGAGGTTTACTCAAGCACTCCTGTGCCACTAATGGCTTAATTACACAGCCTCTGCAACTTGAGAGCTTTATACAGTGGCTTGTCCAGCAATTTCATTCCACCTATGTAAACATTAACCCTTTGTTTACACCAAGGAATTCAACATTTTGGGGATTTAGTAAATTCACAAGGACTTCTCCATGTGCGAGAAAAAAAATATAGTGGTCTTAAAGAACCCACTCACCAAAGCGATGTGCTAAAAAAAACACTTGTGCTTATTTTATGATGAATGCTGTAGACAGTTCCATGAATGGACTTCGACAATGCGCGCGACCTTCACGTTTTGGCATTTACAAGCACGGAGAAAGAAAAAAAAATACTACGCGCCAGAAAGAAAGAAATCTCCAACTGTGGAGCCAAGCTAATTCCCAACCACACCCCACTAATTATTGAGAAAACAAAGCAGCGCACAATGAGGCCCGGCTTGTAGAGATCTTTTGTATTAATGAGGACATTTCTAGCACCGGGCTGACGCACGGCAGACAGGGGCCCCGCGATGCACACAAAGTGCCCCGTTCTCCGCGGACAAGTCAGACTCGCTGCATTATTTAGTGACAGCTGTCAGAAGGCATTTCATTCCAAAAGGAATGAAAAATTCATTTTCCCACAGCGCTGCTTGTGCACACATGCCGTGCTCTCGCTCTCTCTACCATGCTGTCACCCACACTTCCCCACCCCCATCACCCAGTCCCCCCCTCCCGTGTGACATTGCACACCATCATGCTTTCAATTGGACCACCACTCTCTACTGATTTTTGTAAACATTTAAGCTGCGACCTTTATCAAAAAATTACCCGAACTCAGAAGCATCTGAATACACATTTACGTGGACAGGGGGGGGGGGAAACGATGGATCTCTATTTTTATATTTGTGTCTGCCAGACTGGTTATAGCGAGACTCCTGGCATAATTTACACCCACCGCTTCTATATCACACGTTCCTGGCATACAGGATGCATCCAATTGTTTCTGACTTGATTACAACCGCTGCGAAATATGTGTAACAATTTAATCGAGTTCCGCATGGGGATGACAAATTGTTGAGTAAATATCACTCAACAATGATGATCCGAAAAGTCATTCACCGAACTCCGTTTTGTTGTTGTTTACATAAACCACGCACGCTCACAGTGTAGTTTTCCTGCCACCCATCTGTACAGTATTTGCAAAAAGCAACCGAGCACGATGACCTCATTACAGTGCACACGTGCACCAATAATTACTAGGCTTATACAGTCCAGTGTAATGTGATGGTCTATTTGGAATCACGCGTCTCGCATTAAGCGTCTCGGAGCAAAGTGCTTTAGACGCTGTTCGTCGACACACCTTCTTCACGAAGACAAACGCTACCGGCCGTTCCTCCCAAATAAATCTTTCAGTTAAGCGATTTTCAGCACCCCCCCCCCCTCCTCTGCCCCCTTTATCGTTCTTGACCCTTTTTTATTCCACCCTGGCGTGCTGCGTAGCAGCGGTGCGATCGTGCAAAACTTATTCCGGGAGACGCAACGCCACAATGCATTTTAGGAGAATTTTAGGGGTGTTTTTTTTCTTTTCTAAACGCTGCTGCCGAGATTTTAACGGCAAAAGGTTAATCTTATTTTAACGCAGCGCAGATGTTGTCGATGAAAACATTGCGAAATGAAGTCCGCATTTGAAGGCAAATCTTCATTTCATTAACGTCGTAAAAAATGATGCTTGTTTTAAATAGCAAATGATACAAGCCTCCTTTTCAGATTTATCCCTGCGCATACAAATTAGACGTAAAGTATATATATTTTAAACATCCCATCCTTTTTACACAATCACTCCTACCCAGAAGGCCACATGGCTCACGGGATATGTAAAACACACTTGAACTTGTTTTTATTGGATGGACAGGCATGTGACGGAGGTAATGTTATCTGCTTATTTTGTCACTGATATATTCTTCACAATGACGCAAGTTATGATTTAGTGTTATGCATTATACATACACAGTAGTTTTTGCATAGACTTAGGACGCATATCTAAGATAGAGAGTCCTGGCCAAAAATCGTCTGGCAGTTCAGCAGCATTTGTTTAAGCAAGCTGTGAGTGTGTTGACCAGATAGTGAATGTGAGTATGCTTGTATTAAACCAATCCTGCTGACAAACAATAACTCCCAAAATGTTGTGTGGCTGACGCGATGTGTAGAAAAGATTTGTGTTATTGTTTAGGGGGACATATATGGGAAGAAGTCGTGTATAGTCTGCTTTTTTGGATTTGTTTTGTATAATCTCCACAATCACGCTGATTATTTTGCATATAATTGTTGGACTTATAAATAAACTGCCTCTTAACACAATTCAAGTTACTCCCATTTACTCACAAAGCACACAGGCAAACACGCAACCCACACGGGTGCATAAACATACACAAATACATCGTATATATTATAGTGAACATCTGGAAATACATTGTTGAGTATCGCACCATAACATTGCATACAGCACTGTGATGATGATGATGATGATATACGTGGTGTCCTACAGTGTTGAATTGAGATTGGCATATGTGTAAAACATATTAATTCTCAGCCCTCGTCAAATTGCTCGCGTGAAAATATATAATACTGTACTGAATATGTATCAAGTAATGGCTATTATTGAAGTGTACATTGTACACAAATGTAAATAATGTATAGTGGCAGATGTAAACATCACAAGATGGTAAAGTTCAACCAAAGCATTGGAGTATAAGAATTTGTCCCGTCAATATTATTCTTCTGGACAATGTTTTTGTAGCTTTCATAAAAATGTTGTGGATTATGTATTTATGTGATAATGAGGCTTACGGCTAAAGAAAGAGCTTATTATGTTGGAGAGAGGGTTATTATGTTGGTGGTAATTGCAAGGACTATTACATTAATGTAGACTAAGAGAATGGTGAAAGCACTGTGACATGTCATCTGAGCGGCAGTGTATCATGTAGAGTACTGTAGTATGTAAAAAGACATTTTTAAAAAACATGCACACATATCAAGTGTGGCAGATTCCACAGTGCTGATAATAATTCGGTATGCCGCAAGATCAATAAGTAATTATTGCACTCTTCACCTAATTAATTGCATAGTGTTTTCACGTTAGGCTGCAATAAATACAAGGCTTTCAACAGCTGATATTAATGGTTATGAGATAAGCTATGTCCAATAAGTAGTTCACATAAGCCCTTTCTGGCATTATAACCCTGGGATACTTTCAAAGAAGACATGCTTGGGTTCAAGTCATATATTTAGAAAAGTATAGGTTCAGCCCTGCAATGTCTTGCACATGCCACTGCTGGCAGAAGGACCTCTACAAGTGTCAAGTGGATACTCGGCCTACTTTTTCACACTGGCCAAATGTCTTAGAACTAAGCCGATCGGTAAACTCTTTATTGAGCTTCTTGAGCGAGCTGGTCTGGATTGAGCAAGGCCGGAGCCCCATTTCACCCAGGAAACTGAAGAGTACAGACTGTCGATATTTCTTGTCTTATCGCTATAGCATAAACTACAAATATTTAAGAGCGCACATGAAAAAAAAACTAAATAACAAATACAATGAAGAAAATATAAGAAAAATGTAACCTTAAAAAATTAGCAATGATTCTCATACTGTCTGGGCCACTGTGATGTTGTTACCCATTTACACTGCTGGGTGGACAGTGGCAAAGAGATACAAACAAACAAAAATAACTTGATTGTTTCAAACGCGGCGCTACGAGATCGAATTCGAACCAGCGACCTCTGGGGTTGCCAACCCACTCTGCCAACCATCACACCCGTAGCACCTATTATAACACATTCCTGCGGAGGGAGCTGGTAGGAACGTTGGGTTGCTCGGTCAATGGCCAGGGTCAACGGCGGCGTGGTGTATTCCGCAAATATGGCCGACTGTGAGGGCGGGCACAAGCCGGCGTGAGTAGGTTAAACGTTGAGTTTTATAAGGGCACCACGGGGTGACCAGCCCCTCCCCACCCAGCCCCACCGCTCCCACCCCCACCCAGCCCCACCCTCCCCACCCAGCCCAGCCCCTCCCCACCCTCCCCTCCCCACCCAGCCCCACCCTCCCCCCCCCACCCAGCCCCTCCCTCCCCACCCAGCCTCTCCCTGCACGATGGACGGACACAATAATCCCCTGTGGGCTGGTTTAACCAAGAGGTTCCTATCAGTACATGACTATACATACGACACGTAACATTCCTTAATCTTGGATGATTATTCCCCACCGCCGCCCCAAATAAAGGCACAAATCCCACAAAACAAAGTGTTAATTCAAACTGTTCCAGATGTGTATTGCATTAATTCATGAGCAAACGTGTACCTGATATCATATGACCCTAATATAACAACAAAAATATTCAGATAAACACCATTATGCAAAGTGATGCTACATTGCACGGCCTTATGTAAAAAGAGGTCAAATACGTCTGATTTAGAAAGTGCAATACAGCATTAGACTGTACATATCCCTCTGGCATCTCTCACACGCTGGGTTGACAGGCAGAGGCACTATCTAGGAAAGCTTGGGTGCTTTAACTTAGACACGTTATAGCACAGAAGTCACACAATATTTCCACTCAGTTCATGCGCACTTTGAATCAATATCTAAAGCACTTGGTTAACGCTTTGTTACTGTGTGGCCATTTCGGCCTTTTACAATTTTTAGAATGTGGTTTTAACTGTCATTTAAATCTAGGCCACAGATTAATATCCCACGAAAGCAAGGCCTCTGTTGACCTACAAACATTGACATAGCGTATTTTCCTGCTTAATGTTTTTTTTGTTGAATTGAAATTCTGCCAAAGGAAATATTTTAAGTTTGTTCAACTGGCCAATGGAAGTAATATTACACATACAAAGATGTCAGTGTTGCATCATGAAGAAAGAAAATGTTATTACTGTATAAATAAGATTCATTTCTAAGGGATAAACATATCTTTATTTTAATATGTTATTTAAATGATACTCATTATTAATATCAGATGGAAAATAAAATCCTTACCAGAGAGGACATGATTTAAAATGGCAATGTGCAAAAGCAGTTTGTGATTGTAGTGCTTGATTCCAAAATGTTCATTTAGAAAACATGTTTTAAACCGACAGTTGTTTTCCTTATTTTTTTCAGCGCAACATCGAATAAAATTACAATGTGTACATTGTCAAGGAATGGTGTTGCTTTGTATCTATAAAAACTCTACATTTCACACCACGAGCATATGTGTGTTAATTAAAGTGGGCTTTAGTCAGTGAAATACGTTACGATGTTAAAGGTTTTAGTTACATTATGACAGAAACTGATATATTAGTTTTTTTGTTCATTGTGTTCTTGCTTGCGGATGTTGCTGATCAGGTTGGGTGGATGAATGGACACAGTGTGTATGGGTGCAACCATGCTTTCATGTGTGTATAGACAGTCTTAAACCTGGAAGACGTTCTACAAGTGTCCAGGCTTTAGCCTGGAAGACTTTACATGTGTGCGTGGACATCCACGCGTGTGCGTGCGTGATGTGTGTATACGTTCCGCCCAAGAATATCCATGAGTATGCGGGCTTTACCCTGAAGAAACGACGTGCAAGTGCGTGTCTTCATCTTGGAATGCCTGTGTCTGCGTGCGTGAACACGCTTTACCACCAAAAAACAATATACGTGTGCGCGCACGCGCGTGTTTAAAGTTATTACCGTGGAAGAAGCTCTTGGCACGAAGGAAGCTGACACTGAGGCGGAGGATGGACAGCTTGTCCAGCCGGGAGATGACGTCCTGTTGGAAGGGCAGCAACCCCGCCAGCCGTTCCAGCTCTGCATTCAGGCGCTCACGATGCCGCTTGGATGGGTTAGACTTGGCTCCTTCCACCGGCACCAGCTTGGTGCTGCGGGCACACGAACCCGGCAAAGGCTGGCTCAGGACGATGGCCGTGTGACGCACACGCAGAGGCAATGCTGAGGCACAGTGGCACATGCCCTGTGAAATCCGCTAACTTTGGAGGAGCAGGAGGTTGTGGCGGAATAAGCAGCGACGTGAGTGACACCCACCCTTCAGGACTGTGGCGTTCAAGTTGGAGAATGTGTGGTTATCGTCATTATCATCAGCCACTGTCTCTCCACTGGCCTCGCCACACTGTAGCCAATGCTCACGATCTAATTATTTTACCATCCATCTTCTTGCACATGAACTGATCTCATAGCTCCATCTCCATAGCGGTCTTCCTCTTGGGCACGTTTTCTCCTTTGGCTCGTACATCGGCCATTATCCCATCTAGTGGTGCGTTCTGCCCAAGCTTATTCACTTTTCTTATTTCTCAAGATGATGTATCTGACTTGTGTTTGTTCCCTAAAGCATCTCTTCATTTGTGTAATTGCGAGCAAGCATATCTCTAAACTTCGTTGAATTGATATCTCTACAAATGTAAATAATTAACTATGTACACTGTGGCCAGTGGACATATGATGTGGCCTATTGAAGGCCACACAAAGTAGAGTTTTGACCTATCTGTATGGATTGTTTTTATTTGTCTGGGCATGCTGATTAAATCCCCCACACACTCAATACGATTTTAGTTAAATAACCCAAGTAAAATCCCTTATAACACCGAGTTTTAATAAAAACATATTTTAAAAAATATTTCATTTGACCAAGGATAAAATGTAGAGATATAAATGAGCTACCACTCCTCACATATAAGCCGGTACCGATAATAGGTTAATGTTATTGACAGTACAACATAATCTATGTAGCTGCTAACTTTTGTATATTCCATTCCATGACCTCATGAGAAAGTTTTTTTGCAAAACCATTTTTTTAAAAAACCTCACATATTATTGATTGTCAAAGGTGTCTCCATAAAAAAACTAACCCATTCCTCACATAAAAACATACCAAAGGTCAAATCAAAGTGCCTGCTTACTTAAACCAACGGGGCAGTGTTCATTATCACTAATGGATCTGAGCCAATGAGGTGGAAATTCCACATTCCCATGGGCGGCCTACATTGTACAAAAAAGCAGATATAAATATATCCTCAATGAGACACAATACAAATTGGGTGAAAATATATACGCTTCATAACAGGTCATTGCTCAAAACGTTGCCGATTATGTTATATTTACTCATGTTGAGTTCTTTAAAAATGTGCTTGTGACACCGCTGCCAACGCAGCATCACAATGTTTGTGCTACTTGGAACCGTGGTCAATGATTAGGGATAAATGTGCCGAATGTGGTGAGCATGACCGCGATTGGGAACGTTTCACATGGCGTTGGTGTATCAACCTGCAGAAAACCAACCTTTAGGGCTGAGGTGGCCCTCATTCGACTGTTCACCAAGTCGTGATTGCTAACCAGCAGCAGTATATGTAAACTCTACACATTTGTGGATCATGTGAATAGATGTATAATCGTTTAGATGATGCAACAACCATTTGTTAATGAGCCAAACATGTCACGTACTGTTTCAACAATTATTATATTCGCATATTGACCGCATTGCACAAGTGCATGATGTATGCATTGTATGAATATAAATGCACATGTGCAATCAGTGTTTCGCGTGTTTACATACTGCATTTCAAATGTTTGACGCTATGCCTAAAACAAGATTGCAATACAATTTGAGCAAACAATACGTTCAAGTTATTTGCGCGTACAAATATAACGGCGCATGGAAATAGCTTTCCTGCCTAGGAGCGAGCGGTCAATGTATTTTTGCAATCCAATACCTACAACGAGAGCCCTGTTCTCATAGCGTGACCATATCACGCTCCTTACTGCACTGCAACAGCAGCGATATCAACAATGCACCGAGCCACCTCGACGAGACACCGTCACCGAAACGTCGGCCACGCGGCGTCGGCTGAAGGTGCTGCTGCTGCCACGCATGGCACCTCGAGATTGCAACAAACAGCACGTGAGACTAACAACAGCACGTGCTGTAAAGTAAACAACAGCAAGTGCTGTAAAGTAAACAACAACAGCAGCAAGTGCTGTAAAGTAAACAACAACAACAGCAGCAGGAGGAGGAGGAGGCTCCGCTCATGTTAAAACACGCACAGCTGAATCTATTACGGGCACGGCACATCGCATGCATGTTAAATCACCACGTATGTTAAGTGCGCGCGTGTGTACATGTGCGTGTGTGTACATGTGTGTGTACATGTGCGTGTGTACATGTGCGTGTGTGTACATGTGTGTGTGTGCATGTGTGTGTACATGTGTGTGTGTACATGTGCGTGTGTGTGTGTGCATGTGTGTGTACATGTGCGTGTGTACATGTGCGTGTGTACATGTGCGTGTGTGTACATGTGCGTGTGTGTGCATGTGTGAGTACATGTGCGCGTGTGTACATGTGCGTGTGTGTACATGTGTGTGTACATGTGCATGTGTGTACATGTGCATGTGTGTGAGTGCATGTACATGTGTGTGTACATGTGCGCGTGTGTACATGTGCGTGTGTGTACATGTGCGTGTGTGTACATGTGTGTGTACATGTGCATGTGTGTGTACATGTGCGTGTGTGTACATGTGCGTGTGTGTACATGTGTGTGTGCATGTGCGCGCGTGTGTGTACGCGTGTGCAACGCGAGCCGTCACATTCCATTGCGTGAAACGCTGCGAGGATAACGAAGTGTTGTGCATTCGAAAGTGAACTGGGATGATGATGACGATGACGACGACGACGGTGATGGTGATGATGATGATAACCCAAACCCACCACCGTACCTTCGTTGGACAGGCTTTCTCCTCTTACGTCCGGCGTACATAATGTTCAAGGGGTGCAGAGAAGCGCGCCTACGGGCCGAGAAGGAGACGAGTGGTCGGGCGGAGGGGTTGGAGGGCTGCCTGTCTGTGTGTGTCTGTCTGTCTATCTGTCTGTCTGTGTGTGTGTGTCTGTGTGTGTGCTGGAGTCGGCGTCTTGCTCCCAGGGACGAGAGGGAACGCACGGAGGAGTGCGCAGGTCCCACACGCGCGTGTTTGCGGAGCCGGGCAGGTTTTTAAGTGCGCTGCGCTCTTGATTTCTCCTCTTCTCCCAGCTCCTCTGGCATCCAAAACTACAAGCACCACCCCCCCCTCCACCCCACTCAGCCAGCGAGCCAGGCGACGAACACGTACTAGCTGTTATTGTCTTTTATAATTATTATTATCACAATTATTACGTATTCGTAGTAATGTAAAACGCGCGCGCGTACGTGCGCGTTTTTGCGTAAAAATTAATTGCACGCGGGAGGAGGCGTCGGAGATGAACGATGACGGCTCAGCCGAAGTTGCCACTGACACGGAGAGACAAACACGAGCAGAGCTTGTGGTGGACAAGGCAAGACCCCCCCCCCTCCTCCCCCACTGAGCCCACGATGGATGGGACGGAGAGCGCAAAGAGTCCAGAGTGGGGGTGGTGGTGGTGGTTGTTGCAAGCAAGCCGGCACCGAGAGTTTGCTGTCCGAACTGCCCGAGCGATTGATGGGAGAAAGCCGTGGGGTAGCCGTGCCAGTGGGGGGTGGGGGAGGATGCTGAGAGACGGAGGCTAGGTCAAGGGGAAGGGCGAAGGCGAGTTAAGACGTGGGTGGGTGGTGGTGGTAGTGGGTAGCAGGGCTTTTTGTTGTTGTTGCTTACTACACTTCCACTTGTACAGCCCCACGTCCCCTCCCTCACCCTCTCTGTCCACCCTCTCAGCCACGGTCACGGACAAGCCCGCTTCGGAGATTAATCATGCACGGTTAACGTGCTGTGCGTGCCCCAGCAATTAAGGACCACTCACCGTAACGTTTCACAGCAGCTTTAATTAAGTTGAAGCTGCCATTGTCACTTATTTTAATAGGAATGTGACCGGCGGGTGAGTGGGTGAGTGGGTGGGGGGGCAGTAAATGTTTGTTAGCAGGGTGGAGAGCACCGTTTGAAGAAGCATCTGATTGTCTTGCGAGCGAAACCGGTGTGAATTGACTTGCTCAGTCATGAATATATCAATGTTCGGTGGCTGCGCAAGTAAGTGGTTGAGGCTTTGGGTGCGAATTTTAGGGAACCGCCAAGGCCCCTGGAATTTTTTGTTAACACTTCTCTAGAAATGTCTGTTGAGATATATATATATGAACGCAGTGCAACAATATGTAAAAAATGTATCCGTCATCTGCCAGGCTTCACAGATGCTTGTAATATTATGGCATCTTTGCATGGATAGATCCAAAAGAGAGATTTTATATGAAAAGAGCCTCCCGCACAGGCTGCCTTCCGGTGCCAGCTTTCATCACATTTCACACACCTGATACTGCACACAAGAAATGTGTGTAACTTCAAAATTGCCTCGTGTGCTTAAAACCGGGCAAAAATGCAGTTTGGTGAAATTTGTATCGACTTCCTCGATATATATTTGTTTTCATTAAATGCCATTATTCGACCTGCTCGTTTTCTGATTCAACCAGAAAATGCATAATAACAGGATATGTATGTAGTTTAAACATATGCTATGACCTCAGTCTTCATAATTTTAAACTACACAGGACATTATGTAATTAAACTTCATTGCTCTTGCCACATAGCTGCTTTCTCAAAATTAACGCAAAAATAATTTTAAATAATAGCATCTTGCGTATATTTTAGGTATCCGCATTGGACAATACAGAATTGCAATGCTCATTGAAATTGAACTGCAACGTTAAATTAAACAGGTGATAATTGTAAAAAAAATGGCATGAAGTTCAAACGATATTTCATTCCGATTTATGCAAAGAATGCCTACTCGTTTCATAATTGGTTATTTACCAAAAACTAATGTGCAACACATGACAAGAGTCACAAGTACATGTAATTAAAGAAACCCTGGGAAAATAGCAGCCATACATTTTGCAACGTACACCCTAATTAGGACAGAGTTGGCTTGTGTTGTTGGCACAGAAAAATGTGTTTCAACATTAAGCACATGTTTCTATTGTCACTCTAGTTCATATTATGTAACTGTCTACGCCAACTACTAACCCCAACCCTTTCACAAATGTGCATCCATTCATTCGTCTGACCTCCTTCAATTCTTGTCTCGTCCCATTAGTACTGCAGGCATAGCCACAGCCCCACCTGCAAGCAATCTATTTGTGTGCAGGCACAGGCAAATCACTGTTCAAATGTTCACTGATACAACAAATATGTATCTGTAATCACAATGCATCCAACAACTTCACATCTAACCCCAGCAGCTTCTAAATACAGTACTTAGAATTCAAGTGCAGGAGGTTGGTTGCTTCCGTAGTCAGCATGCTGCCACAATTCTGTTGTCAAGCGAGAGTGTGGCATATAGAATCCAACCGTTGCTACATTATGAGCAGTCTTGTTTAAAGTCAATGTTCAGAATATTAATGCAATAGTCTATTTGTAAAATGGTTTAATTTATGGTGATGTAAATATTATATATAAAAAAGCTGCATTACACCACTTCCATTATTTTTGAAGGTGATGTAATAGTGTGTGACTAATATTTCAACCTATTTTTCCATAATTTTACTTATTTTCCCATAATACCACAATGCACAGTTAATTCACGACTGACCCAGGACCTCATATCCCATCAAGCCCTCACGTAATATTGAGAGTTCTAAATTATTGTCTTTCCAAACAATAGTCTATACATAGGATGTTGTGCATTGTTTTTTTGAGAACCCACTGAGACCTAATGCTTATTTGGCATAAGCTACCTGAGTGGCTAGTTACGAGAAAACAGGCAAGATGTTGTGACATTTGTTTGCAGTTAATGTTTAAATGATGAATGTGGGGGCTTAGGTGACGTCACAGGACCATATTTGCAACCCCTTACATATGATATAATTAATGGGTTCGTGGTCTTTGTTTCACTTTACAATTAACCAATTTGACCATGGCATTTTAAAATGTTCAGAGCAACTCCGGAAAGTATGAGGTATTATTTTCCTGATGGCAGATACACACATTTGTGTGGACTGGCAGTAAAATACCACATTTCCATAATCGCCAGGCTTTTCACCTCTTATTTCTAGATTTGAAGCTTTCGTGACTGCAAGGATTCATGCTCTTAGGTTTTTAGGTAAAGTCACGTAGGTAAAAAATAATAAAAGTAAAATAATAATAAATGAAAATAAATCAATTAAATCACGACGTTTCGGAGGCAACACAAGCTTCCTTCATCAGGTGTAAAAAGGCACAGCAAAATTATTGTAGCACTACAGTTATTTTGATTGATTTATTCTCATTCATTATTATTTTACTTTTATTATTTTTCACCTCTTCCCTCACTTACCAAACACCCCACTTAAAATCCCAATGGATGAACCTAATTTGTATATGTGACGTAACAGCAGCACGTATCACCTTTAGGGAGGTTTTAGAGCAAAGGTAAGTCAATGCTTCCAATTTAAATTAAAGTCTGAGACATCTGCAAAAGAAGAACAACTCAGGTAAGGTTCACGATGGAAAAAGGCTCCCTGTAGAATACGGAACATGGCTCCATGGCCACCAGCAGCGGTCTCGGTTCAAAATCTCTCCTGCCTGACGTGATTCTGGCCAGAAATAGAACTTTCAACCCCACCAACCCCAGGAGACTTGTCACCATCGGCTCAAAATGGGCCCGACAGCAGGCTTCTAATTCCAATGGCAAGGCCATCGCGCTCTTGCTGCCTTCCTCGGCTGCTTCTCCCAGCACTGCTATACAGAGCAACGCTCGTACCAGCTCGCGTGACCCTAGGGCACATTTCGTGTGGGGGGGTCATACGAAACTCAAGTAGCCACTGTCTTCGTGGTTATCATGAGCCTTGGTCAAGCCACTGCTGGATGAAGGTGCTTGCCAAGCTGTCATGATGCTGCAGGGTAAATAATCCACTGAACACCTGTGCACGTAGCTACTTTGCCTGTCCAAAACTATGTTCTGAATTTTCTTTACGTCTTACGTCTTAATTCTCAAAACATTGGTTTCCACTTGCCTTCACATGCGATTGTGGCAGAGGTACGGTTGAAGTAGTCGACGTCTGACCATAATTTGGCCTTAAGACCTTCTCATGTTGACTTTCCCAGATAAGGGTATTATATAAAGATACAGTACATATTAAAAAAAACACCTATATCTGATGTTGCTTTCGAAAAGCTTATCAACACATTTTCTTTATAAGGACTAACTTGGTAAGGTTAATTCCTGCGATGTTTTTCATCCAATGGCAGGGCCACCTGTCTGCGTTTGACCAGGACAGTCCAGGAATTGGAATCTGTGGCATGTGGCAGGAAATGATTTGTACCAAAATCTGGTACCGGTATCGTGTTGAACTTGGTTACACTGCAATGCACGGTTTTGATAGATCCAAGCTGAGACATGTGTCCGTGTTTGTTCTGTGGAAAAGGTTGCAAGTCTGGCCAACGGCCATTCAAGAGACACATTCGGACACACAGTGGAGGCATGGGCAAGCTTCACCTTTATGAAGGCTCACTAAAGAGTCACGCTGATAAATGTTCTACTATGAACATCAATAGTGATATAGATGAGACCACAGCTAAGCAACGGGGCCTCGCAGAGGTCTAGTTACTGTAATACATTGCCATATTGTTCCTGTATTTAACCCTCAGTCGAAGTGTGTTTTACAGAGGTCAATGTTTAAGATGAAAATATTAGGAAACATAGATTTTTAATTCTTATCGAAATTGTTGAACCATTTATGGGTTGTTGGATTTTGGTAAATATTCACATCTCGGAGAACACTACAATACAGCATACACGGTATAACTAATGACTCTATGATGCAGAGTGACCACCTAGTGGCTGAACTGATGTAATTTTCAATGGAGCCAATGAGCCACCCGCTCATGAGTTTCAAGGATTGTCTTTTCACAACAGCACCCGATCGAGATAATATTTCTCTTTTCTCCGTGGCAAAGTTTTTAATTAGTCCTGATGGCAAACATATGTGTGTGATTTATACTATCTAATTATTTTAAACCGTTTCTGAGCACAAGAAATGTCAAGCGGTCAGCAACAAACATCACTCACTATCAAAGTGTTGTTGTGGTAGTAAAAGTTAAGAGTTAACACGTTTGTTAATTTGAGGGGGGGTTATACATGCTTGGGAAAAGAGACGATGGGAGGAAATTCCAAAGTTGAACAGGAAGGAGAAATTAGTGATTTGACCTGCAGTGTGGTTGGTTGAACGCAATGTGGATGAGACGAAACAGTCTGGGGGAGACCAAGACCTCAATGGGTGGAGGAATCAAAAAAGTGAAGTTCATGGGAACGGTAAACATGGTTAGTTGTGGTAATAGAAGAGGAACAAGCAAATTCATGATCAATTACGTACGATTGCAATTGTATTTGACATATATCCTCATCTCGTTACATACTCGTGCAATATAATTAGTTTACATCCATGCTGATTATAACTTAGAACTTAATTTGAAGATTAATGGGGTTTTTTTTACAAGTCATTTGTCCGAACCGACTTTCGTTGCAGGAAAATAATTCACTTTCGATTTATGTTTGTTCGCTGTTTTCGATTTCTTCCGTGACGCGGATGTTTTTTGCTCCAATTTTTATTTTTGGCTGCAGTTGCTCTGATTTCTGGTTGCTTTATTGTTGCACTTTTGTTTCAACGTGACCCAGATCACTCTTGCAAATAGGACTGTCCTGGTCTCTTGAATTATCATCTCGTTAACAAAATTAAGCTGATTTCCAGCTGGGATATATAGTACATTTTAGTTTTATTAAGTTTTGCTTATCATTAATGAGTTGATTGTGAAACATAAACGTCAACTGAAACCGAATTATGTATATCATTATATACACGACCAGCAAATTATTGGGATTCATGTGAACTTATTCATTGAACACAGACACAATCTACTACATAATATTATAGTCGCTGTAGCATTACTGTATCGTGTCCCACAATATGCTGCAGTGAGATCGTAAGACCTCAGATCTGGAATGAATACATCTAAAATTGTCATTGAAAGGCCATACGTTGTGGTTTGTTGTCTCATAAGAGAATGGAGACTCTTATCTTATACATGATGGCAGCTCAATGGGACTATTTTTTAATCCTCAAACTTGACCTGGCATCTTACGCACTGCTTACCATGTACTCATTCTCCAATATCGTTAAAAATCAGTAAAACTACACTCAAACATTAACATAGTATGATGAGATATTATGTGATATGATTATAACTCTTTTGAATGTTGCTGACTGAATTGCATTTTATAAATCGTTGTGGGCACAAGCGTTAATGTAAAAAAAAATTGGATTTCAAAAGAGATTGCTACAGTTGTACTATATTTTCACCACAGCCTGTAAGGGAATTCATGAGTATTTTTTAATGAATATTACTCCGCTTTGCGATACAAATGACCATGCAGATCAGTTCGCTTTGGCAGCAATAATGCAGTTTTTGTATCTAGTGAAGCAATCATAATTATGTTTTCTACACGAGTAAAGCAAAAATCACTGTAGAGCAGCAGCCAAAATAACATTTGGGAAATTTCCCAGCATGTAAAAAAATGTTAACACAAAAGCTAATACAGTATCTCCGTTCCCATACAGGAACCGAATGAGAAAACATTGACAGAATAAGTGAGTTCAGAATTACTGTATTCACTTTTTTCCCAACACATGGGGTGCACGTATAATTTGCAAAAGTGTATTACCTAAATATATATTTAGGGTTTCGTGTTAAAACTTAATCCTTATAACTTTTCCACATTCCCAGTATCCCATACCATACCGAACTCATATCTTTGTACAATTAATTGTCTACACGAAATATGACTTACAATACATAGTGCACACATGTTAATTCATTTAGTTAAGAGCCACCAATTAAGATGTGCTGTTGCCAAGATGTACTGTTGTTAAGTATCCACATTTGTCTCTGCCAATTATCAAGCATCCTGTGTATACGAGACGTCATCTTGATAAGGGCCGTGGTGTTATTCTGTTCGAGCCTTGTTTTGATGTTTATTTTTTCCCCTCCATAAAAGCCACGACACAAATCAAAACTTTTAGTTTAGGGAAAAAATAAAAACTTGTTTTCTTTGAGGATATATAAAATTATTTTTGGAGGTTTTTCATCAGAAGTAAAAGCTTGCCTTGTCGATGCTAAACTTTCCCAGATCTTCCTTACAAAAGAGAAACAGTATCTCCACACTCTTTAAGTTACATTGAAAAGTGCGTGTGTGCGTGCTTTAACCACTGCGTGGGGAGTGGTAGTGTGGTGATTAGCGCGCTGCGCTACGAACCCGGCGACCCGAGTTCGATTCCCGCTTACGGCCAACACCAGTGACGATTATCTGAATCGGTCCTGGGCCTCTCCTAGGTCGACTCAGCCTCAATTGAGTACCTAGTGCTATATGAAAAAGCAATGCCACTAGGGAGACAAAGGTGGCCGGGCATAGTGTTGGCCACCAACCCCCTCGTGTGCTGTAGCTGGCCTTCCCAGGTGCTCGCTAACAGCACGTGCCCCAATAGTCTGCTTAGGCTATACGGGGGATTTTTGTCTTTGTTAACCACTGCATTGTGCATTTTTGTACACACCACAATGGAGTGCTTTGCTTTAAAATTCTGAATGAGGAATCATGGCAGGATTTTCCCGGTGCCTAACATGGTCAGCAAATGTATTTTGCCTACCATCGAGATTTGCACTGACGGTTCTAGCTGCAAAGCAAAGAAGAACTCCTCCATATTGCGAACTAGACCTCAGCATCACCAGTGCGACACTCAAAAGATCATGCAGAACAGCAAATGCAAAGTCAGAGGCACTGCCTATTCCTCATCTGTTCGACATGCAGTGATACTCTGGACATTGAACACATTTTCAGCAGAGCACCACCATGTATAAAAAACAAATACATGTAGAAACCAACAGCATCCATGATCTAGCTACTGCTGGATGAAGACCTCCCCAAGCCATCACCATCTCTCACGGTCATGCAATGTAAAAAAGGCGAGATCCGGATTCCTTTCAAAAGCTATGCTCTATAACAAATATTATGATGGTACTAAGTACCTAATTTCTCCGTGAATGCAGGGATAGTAACAAATGCAACTGTTAGGTTTTTTCGGTAAAGTCACGTAGGTAAAGATAAAAATAAATAATAATAAAATAATAGAAATAATAGAAATAAAATAATAAATCACGAAAAAACGGTGACTTTACCGAGAAAACCTAAGAGTATGAATCATTGCAGTCACGAAAGCTTCAAATCTAAAATTAACAAATAAACATTTTGTAGGTTGACTCAAATCACTTGCATAGCATTTTTTGGGAGCTGAAGTGACTATTTTCGCAGTGTACGACAACATTAAATAATGTAGCATCTGTCTCTGCCTCTCTCTTCTTAATCATGTATAACATGTTCGGAAAAACACAGCTGCTGCCAAATGTGCAAAGTCTATTTGAATGTGTGTGCTTATATCCCTTCCAGCATTCCTTCACTTTAACTCCAGCTCAGCAGTTCAATATATTATGAGCTGTTCGATTTTAAAACATGTCATGTCCATAGTGAAAGTGCACATCTTTACTCATTGTGCCATTGCTATTTTGACATTTGCTCTTTCTGCAGGTATCATAATTGTTACCTTCAATCATATCTGTACAAACTATGAAAATAGCTTGTGAACAGTTAACTGTATATACAGATATGACCAACATATATTAATTGAAGTACGTATAAAAAGATAACTCATATCCCCAGATGGCACATTTATTTCAGCAACTTAACTCAATGCTACGTAGAGTGCTAAAACAAGTCTTCAAATTGGATTTTGTTTCCAGGGCATCTGATTATAAAATGAATAAACTGATTCACAATATTTTGATTTAAAGCTTTCGTGACTGCAGGGATTCATATTCTTGGTTCTGTCGGTAAAGTCACGTAGAAGGGAAATAATAAAATAATAAAATCTAAAACACTATTTTTTTTTTTTCCCTTTTACGTGACTTTACCAAAAGAACCAAGAATATGATTCACAATAATTGTCCCAACCCAGCCATCATCACAACTAACACACAATATGCGTGTTGTAAACGTTTGCATGTAAACTTTTCAGTGCAGTTTCATTCGATGTATAGAACGTGCGTAGGCCGATGAATGGAACGTGTCTGAGAAACCATCCACCGAGGAAACGGAGCAACGAAATCAGCGCGTTGGTGCCAATTGTTACATCACAGGATCGCGGGAGCCGTTTGTCGGCTTGGAGTGGCCTCCATCCAGCATTGGATAGACCACAACTGATTATGATGACGATGAGAGTTAATCTTGTACTATGACAACAGTAGGTGTGCTGGTAACTTAGTCATCATCTTCTTCTTCTTTCGTATGGCTGATGTAGATGCAGAGCATCAATTACAATTTCACATTGAGGTGGTCGAGTCAGACAACCGCATCACGAGGAGCGGGGTGTAATCGCTGCGATGTCTACTTCGTATTTGTGGAGCGGGCACTGCGTCGTTATATGTTGTGTGGTCTGTTCTGGACGACCTCAGTCGCACACTGTAGATTGTTTAATCGACATATGTGCATCAGGTGTCCGCATATGCCATGGTTTGTAGCGGATGCGATAGTAGGGTGGACAATGAGCATCGTGCAAGATCAAACCCAGAGATATTCTGCAGTTGAGTGTGGATATTTTAGTGATACGATATGTTAAATTATTTCTCAACATTTGTCGTTGTTTTTTCTCTCCAAGTCAAGAGTGTAAGACGTGGACGTAAACAAAGTGGTCTACTCTCAGTTACATTGACACATGCTAAAAGCACTAGTTCTATTTTCGGTTTTGTGACGTTTCTACGACTGCATCAATGTCTTGTAGAAATGACACTGAGATCGTGAGTGCTTTGTCAGTTTATGCTGGAAAGCAGTTTTGAGGACAGATGTTAAAGTATGTTTACCTTTTAGCCCAGGGGGGAGAGGGAGGGGAAGGAATGGTAATCAAAACCCCCTGCTGTAAACAAAACCAATCAATGCTGGGGCATAATAATTCCAAGAAAAGTAAACACCAACCACGAAGAACAAGTGCAATATTAATACGTATTGTGTATCAATGGGAATGTTGCCATGGTGCAATAGCACATTGGACTTGCATTTCAGAGGTTCCCGGTTCATCGTATTTCTCCGGAATAAAAAATAATCTGATTCTGATCAAATACTATACCTTTTTTGGGGTGCGCTAAATGCAGCAACGCTGTACAAAAATTAAACATCGTTGACTCAGTTGTGAAAGAAACTAACAACAGCGACTTTTCTGCAACATGTTTTTTTTTGCGAGCCAACGCAGTTTGGCGAACAGCCATGAAACTCTCACTTAATATTTTCACCAACACCGTTGACCACATTGTCTGCAAAGAGTATATTAAACCCAGAAATAAATCCCATCCCTGAATTACATTTCTGAACAGCCAAAGGTTAAACTGTATTTCCAGTGATGAGAGCTTTAGCTTGAACACAAGAAAAATATGAATAGGCTAAATGTAAACGTTTCCACCAAACGCTTGTCAGACATAACCCCAGTGACATACTTCCCTTGGCATTGTATTATTTAAAATATACTTCATTTGACCATATAGACTCCCACAGGTCGCTTCATTCTTTTCACAGTCATACGCTGAATAATATTGTGCACACTATGATACATGAAAGAGGCCATTCATGCCGTCCTTTGGTGGTATATTCGAAGGTTATGCATAGTTGTGGTATATTATAAACACATAACAACATTATAGAGCTGTAACTGCAATAGTTGTTTTTAGATTAGTCTTACTGTGCCAACACAACACAGGGTGTCGCATATTCAACGTGTTCTTGATATTATCGTCTACAACGTACATGGTCAGACTCATCTCTGGGAGTAAACAAAGCAGATCACTGAGCTTAGTACCATGCATACTCACCAAGTGTGCGTCTTAACCTTGGAGTTGACGTGTGTTTTCATACGTGTGGTAACTGACCATATTCTCTCTTCAGACCAGAACTCATTCTCACTCCTAGTTCTCCTCGACCTTTCTGCCGATTTGCATACCAGAGACCACTCTATCCTCCTTGAGTGCCTCCATGACCATGTGTGTGCATCTGGCACACCTCTCTCCTGCATCAGGTCTCAGCTCTCGAACCGTTCGATTCACGTTTCCACAGAATGACCTCTTCATCGCATGAACCACAATGCTATGATGTCCCAAAAGGCCCTCTCATCAGTCCCATGCTCTTCTAAATGTTTCACCTCCCTCTTGGCGAACATTTAATCAAGTTTGAATGTCGACAATCACTTCTATGCTGAGACCCGGCTCAAGATTGTTATCGACACCATAAACCCATCCTCACTGTCCACTGGCATCTTGTTTTGACACAGTCTCATCTTGGATTGTTTTCATTTCTTCCAGCTAAATGTTGCAAAAACCGAAGCATTCTTCATTGGCAAAGGTACACTTTTAGCAAAGACTCCAATTTCATATTTTAGAAATCACGTATTTACATATTTTATCAAATGTGTATAGAAGCCAAGTGATGCACAGAGATGATTCTGTGGCTGTACTTAAAATCAACAATCATTTATTACCAGCTCGTAGACTTAAATTATAAGGTGACAGGATTCCAATATTTTGACACGAAAGCAAAGTTAACTTGAGAGGCAACCATTAGTGAATGCATTTTTCTTTCTCCACACTATACTTCGTTTTTTTCTCGTGAATATTTTAGTTACTTCCTCCCTATCCCGAATCTTTTGACATGCATCAGCAGGGCTGGATGTGGAGAGGAAGACGCAGCAGGGAGGAAGTTGCGTTTCCTTGACACGAGTGGAGGGAAGTGGATAGGAGGGGAAACAAGGAATAGCGTGGCAGTCCCAGGAAGTACTGCTGTACATGGAAAGTGTCTGCCATGAGAACAATAGCAGTGCATGGTTCAGGTTGCCCCACCAAGAAAGTCTGCGGGATCAACAACTTTAACAGTATTGGTTCTTTTTATAATTCCTCGAAAGAACTAAGTGTTTTTTTTATTTTGCACAATTATACTTAACTCCATGTGTACCCAATAGGACAACAACCAGTGTTGGAGATGGAGTGATGAAATCCATTCAAGTGCAGGATGGTGTTTGGCATGGCAGAACTGTGAAGGGTGGCGACAGAGGGTAAACCTTCATCTAGCAGTGCATAGAAAATGGCTGATGACGACAATTATGATTGCTTGAAACTGAAACACTACATTACAATATGAATGTGAAGATGTAGATTTATATATAGATGTTTTTTTTGTAAATGCATTAAAATTCAGTGTGACAATGCGGTTAGTCGTGGATACTTTCCCAACAATATTCCAATTTTCACAGTTTTCACGCGAAAGTAATCGTAGGGCAACTGTGAAATGTTGATATGTTTAACTTGACAAGGGCTCCACATGAGTGCTGTAAAGTAATATGATTTGTAATAAGCACATTGTGGGTGGTCTTGAAGCACGCCCACCTCGAAGCTAAAGATATAGCGTTTCAAATGCCTGTCGTGTTCGATAATAATTATAAATAAACACTGGCCAATTATTCCCAAAGCATAAATAATCTGCTCTAACATTTGCAGTGATTAGTATATTGAAGACTCAATGGGAGAAAACGTAATGGCACTAAACCATGCACATGTGCTTTCAACGTTCAGGCGAAAAATCCAGACAGCTGTTCAGTTTCCTTTAAATCTCACTCTAAATTCCCCACTAATCCTCTCAAAAGCCTCAAAATAAACAGAAAATGTGAAGAATTCTCATTGGACTGAAGAAAAATACAATATCAATCTAACTACCTTCTTCTGACCTTGATTAAGGCATAATATGGGCTGCCAACAAATGCACACATGTTGAAAAGAAACATATCTAACATTCCGCTTCAGTAAATATGCGTAGATGATAATATATTGCAAAATTAAAAATATAAAGAGACGTACAGTACATTTTCAAATGTCGGAATTACACAGCGTTAAACCCTCTTTCACTTGGCACACTGGTATGTCTTTAAAGTGACAGCAGTGAAAATTATTTCCATCAACAAATGAGCTCGGTCCTCATGATTCTAGAGTGATGGTGTCCCCCCCGCCCCCCATACAACTAGGCCAGCACACTGCAGATGTACTGCGTGGAAGACACGGTTGGCTACGTACGGTGCGAAAGAAGTCGAACATTCATACACACGCGATGATGCATGCATACTGAATCAGTAGGAATAGGGCATTTGTTTTTGAATAACCATGTATGCATTGGGGCGGTGTGCATATCCACTGAAATCTTTAACTCAGGTGTTGGAAATTCCACATTTTCAGCATGACAAAGGCCAATAGCTTCATAGGACGACCAAAGTTGATTTGCAACAAAGTTGTCACACTTTTTATAACCTTAGTAGGGATAGGGATGATGGGCTTTGTCGAGTGTCAAGCATTATTCTCCAGTTATTAATGTTTTACAATTGTACTCATCTGTTGATTGGCGAACAAGGGAATCTCATGGGGAGGGTTCATGATTCGAGGCTGTGAATAGTATGGTTTAAAAGAATGTGAATTTCCAGAGAACCTGAAATAAATCACCCAGATTAAACTGTCAAGAGCAAACAGGAACCAAGACGGATGTTTCATCCCACTAATTTACTATTCGGAAATGTGGATGTATCTGTAGATCATTCACCATATGTTTAAATAGCTTCATAGCAACTCAAGAAGCCTTTGGATGACAGCTGTGCTGGAGGGCTCATTCATGTGGCTTTTAGGTAAAGTACTGCTCTTATGTCATGCATAACACAAGGCTGTAGAGAGTACATGCTGTATTCATCTCTGGTGTTATAATCGCATTACACGGAATAATTACAAAGAATGTTTACTTGCCATTTTGGCAAAAATATGCATGGATTAATTGTTTCAATATATTCGGCAAAAATATATGTATTATATGCTTCAGTATAAGTATCCCTACCAGGACGTGTTTAATATTGTGTCAGATTGACAGTCTTGGATTCCAGGCCAGAACCCACGCGTCAAATGCCGAGATCAATGCCGTAAACCTTTTAGGTCACGGTTGAGGCCTGTGTCAAGCCCAGTTGAGGCCGGATTCCTCTACGTCGAGGTCGGTGTCAAGGCTGTCGCCACGAAGCCAAGTCCTCGGACCGAGGTCACAACCACGAGGCCAAGGTCAAGGACAAGCGCTGAGAAATATCCTGGAGCCTCCCTGGAGGCCAAGGACCAGTCTCAGAGACTCAAGGCTGCATGTGTAAGAAATTAAAAAAAATTGTGTCCGTGCTTATGGTTCCCAAATATCCTTTTATAGTCATGTCTCAGCTTTAATGTGTTTTGTTCACAAGCATTAATAACACCGGCGAACATTCAGCACACGTAATATGATATGAAAACATGCTGAAATGTTGATAATGCCAGAAATTTACTCCGAGAAAAGCATGAAGGAACCTGGCATTCAAAAACTCGTAAAGTTGTATTCCCCAGTGGTAATTTTTGTCTTGAGTTACAGCTTATAAAAAAGTATTTTATTATAATTATTGCCATGCTGCTGAAATTATATTTGTTCCCTCTTTGGCCAAAATAATGACTGAATACTTTAACTGAGATACACTTTTTTTATTGCCAATGTATACATATCAATGTGGGAGCAGTTGTAGATGTTAATGCGCTATGCTATGATCCCAGTATCCTGAGTTTGATTCGCAGCCGTGGCTAACATTACACTGCAGAGATGTCAACTACCTCACACGGTATACAGGAGGTCGTGGGTTCGATCCCGACCCTGATGCCTGTATTTCTTATAGTTTGCATGTTCTCTCCGTGGTTGTGAGTATTTTTCTCCGGGTCCTCCGGTTTTGCCTCCACATTTATAAATGCGTTTAGAGAATTTAGCTGCTATAAATGTCCACAGTGATGAGCCACTTCATTGGGCTATCATATGTGGCCCGGTCGCTTCTGAAAAACAGCTATATAAGTAAGTGGGCCTTACCTGGTAAAATGATAATAAATGTAATAGTAACATCAGTGATGAGTGATATGCAAATTAGTCATGAGCCTCTCTTAAAAAGTCTGCACAAATAGAGCTGCCAATTGCGATTGATATTTACACTTTTGAATAGTCAATGAAAAAATATATGACTGTGATTGAAAACACAATCACGTATGCACTGTAATCGTATATACAATATCTTATATTGGGAATATAATATTTTACTGCACAGCTTAACATCGACGCATCTTACAATAAGCCCCATGGAATTAATTTAGAGATATATACATACACTGGTATGAGAGAACAGGAATATTCTAACGACTATTTTAGCAACTGACATAAAAGTGTCTTTCATTGTTAACATTGGTGTAACACAACGTTTATTTTGCTCTTAATTTCCTTCGACAGAAGGGGCCTTAAATGTGCAAACTCCCTCCCGACTGCTGGAGGGTAAAGCAGCGATGCATGAGCCTTCTGCTCATCCCACACATACCAAAAACAGATCTTATTAAAGTGTACATTTGGATTAAATGCACGCTTTTATTATTGCCATTGTTATTTCTATTCATATGGTAGCCTGGCAGTTGTCAGTCCTGTGCCAACATGCTATCTGGCCATGCTAAGATTCCACAGATGAAAGCAAAAGCAAAGTCTACTGCATATGTCACTGGGGATTATTACAATTGTATCAGGAATCCAGGTTTAAATTGCACAATGCTTCCTTTCTGGAAAGCCAGTTTTTTTTTTCCTTGTGTATGGAATGGAGTGTTCAGACCCGACCTCTTAAACATTGCCTGACAATCATGCAAATATTGAAAGCGGTAATCCTGCTTTCGGCAATCATCGCGTCTCATCATATTTCCCCCTTGCAACTTAGGGAAAGCGACATCACCACTGGTGGCAGAGTCAGTGCACACAAAACGGATTGCGTGCACAAAGGTCTCCACAATGCACTTAGTCGCAAAACACAGGACAGCTGTTGCACACCATGATATGTTTACTTTTATGTAACGGCACTGATGATCTCGCATTTCCCCTCCCACCACATCCGCCCCGCTTACTAAATTGGGTCAGCATCCTCTGCTGTGTTATCACATCACCAGGGGGTGACCCAGCATCAGTTACAAGTGCTGATACACGAAACAGGCCCGCTGTTCACGTTGGGTTAGGATTTCCCATATTTGGTGACATAAGGTCAAAACAGAAACTCGGAATGAAATCTTGCCTTAGTCTATACACCGCAATTAATCAACAACGCTTTCCTTCTCTGTGCCTAATGGAAAGCTATTAGCAGAAACGTTCTTCAGCCGATCGTATCTCATAATCTCCACATGCTTTTAGCGATATTAAGCTATGTGTGTAAAAAAATTACATTGAAGTGAAATGATTAGCATTATTTTAAACTGGTCCTTACGGAAATTGCTTTCTGCTTTTGTCATGGCAATGCAAATTTTCACGTTAATTTATTTGTCTGCTGCTAAGCTGACGAAATACCGGAAATACTGTGAGTGTATTAACCATAAAAATGATTCGTCTGCTTCACAGTGGATGCAAGAGACCCTTTGACGTCATTAAGATTAGGCTGTCATTGCATGCCAGCGCAATGGTCAAATCTTGCCAATTTTTTTTATTTCCCGCAAATTACCCCATTGGATATACACAGCAATCGCCAGCTGCCCCTTAAATGCAAAAAAACAAACTTGGCAGGACTCTCCTGAAAAAAGTCAATAGACTCAGTGAGGCTTTCCTCGGTAAAATAAGCGTACAAGAAATATCATCCAGGGCTTACTTTCTAACTGAATATCTTCTAGGTGTTCTTGGTTCTTTCGGTAAAGTCACGTAGAATAAAGATAATAAAATAATAAAATAAAATAATAAAATAATTCTGACGACATTTCGGCCACAACGCAAGCAATAAAACATATGTTTTATTTTTATTATTTTATTATTTCCATTGTACGTGACTTTACCGAAAGAACCAAGAATATTAATCCTTGCAGTCACAAAAGCTTTAAATCGAAATCTTATAGGTGGCTATAAGATGGCAGTAAGGCATTCGACGAGTAGCCACAGTGAAGAGGTTGGTGTGCCCGGGTGCAAAATAAGCCGTGTACCATTACAATTTGTATTATTATAATACTTCTTCTTGGTTCTTTCGGTAAAGTCACGTAGAAGGAAAATAATAAAATAATACAAATAAAACATAATAAATCAGCACTTTTATTATTTTATTATTTTCCTTCTACATGACTTTACTGAAAGAACCAAGAAGATGAATCCCTGCAGTCACGAAAGCTTTAAATCGAAATTATAATACTTATACTTGTTTACCCGGGAAAGGATCACTGAGGCTCAATACTCTTTTTCAGGAGGGTGCTGTCACGTTTTCGCAGTGGGGGGGGGGGGGGGGGCGATGTTGCTAAGTGCTCTCCCAATTGTGTAATGTGCATGGAATTTTTCAACATGGGTTTTATTTTTGGGCCAATTCCAGATACAGTGGTTTATTTTTTTTGGCTATGGGAGGAAACCGGAGAACCCAGAGGGAACCCATGCAGAACAGAGCCAGAACATGTAAACTGCACAAAGAAAGGCACCCAAGTTGGGAATCAAACCCAGACGCTTCTGGTTGTAAGGCGAAAGTATCACCACTGCGCCACGCTGCCTCCCAATATTAATCGCAAGAGATACGTAAGTGTGTGTTTTGCCTTTGAAAACAATACCGCAAAATGCATCCTGCTAGGTCCGCCAGCTGCTGTATTACAAATAAACAGTGTAGCTAGCAGCAGTCTCTGTGTGTACGGAGGTCTGCCCAGGAAAAGGCCAATTTACACGACGATAATTGATTTTTATCAGACACGGCAAGGAAGTTGTGCCTGCGTGCTGTTGAAAAAAAACCAGCGAAATATTTTTTTTTATTTGCAATATGTGTTTTGCCTGTTCAGCAGCCTTCTGTCAACACAGCAAATGGTACACATCCAGGCAGATAGCCTATGTTGATGAATTGTGATGTAAACATAAATACGTTCATTGCCAACTATGGAACCCTTTGGGATGCTAATTCTGATAGTGCTGTATTGCCTCGTGCTATATATAAGTATACTATCATACTCAGCATCAGACAATCTGTAAAATGTATACAGTATAGGATATAGGGAAGTAATCATTTCTAAAAAGATTGGTTGAATGTGGTCATCAATAGATATTATTCACGTTTGATCAAACTCGACACGATCAGATCCACCCACATGGCATATTTAAAGTTTGTTGCATGTCGGGAAGTACGCTAAACATTTTGAACCGACACACATAATCACATATATATGGAGATATCATCATGGAGGATACCTACAGTATGAGTCGTGGCTTGTGTTTGACGTGGTAAAGTTGATGTGCTGAGTTCGTTGAGTACTTCAGATCTGTTTAACACGTGAGCTTTCGCGACCATTATTATCAATAATAGAGAGTTTTTTTGGGTGACATCGCGTAAATATCTCTTTCAGAGCTATTCATGAATGTTTGCCTTGAAAGAGACACAGTTTAACAAAGACAACTGTGGATGTATTTAATCCTACTATTGATGTGTCTAATACTTCATAGAAGATTGTTAATAATAATAATAAAATTGACAAATCACTAGGGACTAATGAGATCATTCTGAGAGCTATGTTGAAAAATAAACATCTGGCAATACCATCAGGGGACTGGTGAAGAACGTGGAGACGTGAGATTTATGAAGCGTGTGTGCCGAGGTTAACAATTGCAAGAAGTGCAATGATGCAATACAGCTATGGTTTTTTGGCAATCGCGATTGTCTTAGGATTGAAAGGTCTCAAAGAAGACTTTTGAAAATGACACATTTACTTTTTATTATGTTTAATGTGTATTATTTTATTTTTTCCCTTCTACGTGACTTTACCGAAAGAACCTAGAATATGACATATTTACTATTTTTGCAGTTAATAAAGTACATATTTACATTAGAATTTATACGAGGTGATGTTTAATGGAATGGCAGCCAAGGACTTGAACGCGTCCAAGAAGACTCCGTCCAGGAGATGGAGCGATGGATCAGCTTGTGTGCAGGCACTAGCAAGGTGGATTATTACATCGCATGAGAGAGGGTGATGCGCTTGGCAAGGCTTTCATCCAGCAGTGGATTAATCATCGCTGAAAATGGTTATAAAGTAATGTGTATAGTTGAAATGTTTATGGTGTGATTACCATAGTCTATGTATGAACAATTGTGTAAAAAAAGAATTTCCTATTAATTCAATCATGCATTGCGATTACCAAAATTGTAATAATATAACGTTCGTATTATTCATCGGTTCAAGTTGGACAACTACATTAAGTGGACAAAATTACAGGAAAGCGCATTAAACATTTTAATTTTGTATAAACACTTCCCCGGAATTGGTGCAATTACGTGGCATTTACGAGAGCAAAATGTAAAACTCTCGAAAGCACGTCAAATTGCATTTCACCCTCATCCACAATGACCGAGATATGGCCAGAGGCACAGCCACACGTACACTTTGCTTGTTAACGGTGCACAGTAAGACACGAGACGATATGGCTTACATTGTACCGATAATGTAAGCAGGGAAGTTCAATGTCCCATGTTAAACCCCACAAAGCAGGCTGTTCTCCTATAACGCGGTAGTTGCGTTCCTGAAGAAAACCGCGTTATGGAGAAACCGCGTTATAATAAATAATACGTAATATTGGGAAAAGCACAGTCTGCAATACCACGTGAGATGTCTACCCAGGCTTAACAAAGACTGAGGCGCGTGGGGTAGCATCTCGAAGCATCCAGCAGCATCCCGCTTATTCCCCGCTTATTCTTTCTCGCGTTGTATCCAATTCGTATCCGCGTTATATGAAAAAAAATGTGTTCCCAAATGCACTCGTCGCGTTATATGCAATTCACGTTTGCGAAAACGATGCGTTATACGAGCACAGATTGTAATAGGCTTCTACAGAATCTCTTGAGCTCAAACATACCCAGCCAGCTGAAACATGTATGTGAAAATAGAACACAAAGCTATACTGTAAGGTTGCATGCTACACATTGCTTGAAGGTTACTCTCTGGAGACAAGGTGTCAAACCCACAGACTGGGCACGTGAAGAGACTTGTAAGCAAACAGCCAATCTGCCAATCACAACCAATCACTCAAGACATTTCGTGTGGTTTTTTTGTGTTTTATTGTCACGTATTTGCGGATAGCAGTAAGCAGCGAACTGTAGAAAATGCATAGCATTTGAAGTGTCAATTTTAAATGTGTTCTGTTCGTAGACACTGGCTTTATCGCAAAAAAATCGCTTGTATGTTTCCCTTTAGAACAAATTAAAGTGATTTTATTTGAGTTTTTTTTAAGTCTTGTGAGGCTACATTATCCACATCATACGGCAGAAATATATTTTTCCGCTGGATTAAAATTATAAGACGTGCGATTGCATCCGATCGTAGCATTGGCTGAGATGAGTAGAACCACATACATCTCCTGACGATGGCATTAACCATCAACATTTTGTCTTGAGCTCCAAAAGTGACCTCAGACCCAATCCAACGTTCTTCTGAAACAACATTTCAAGCTCTTGACCTTTAAAAAGTGGCCGTTTGCTGCCAAGCCTTAATACTGTGGCATGAATCACTTCGAATCTGGCACTGTGTTATGCACATACGATGTAATTGTGTAACTTACAACTTTCCAGGGAGCACTCAGTTGCGTGGTGGCTTGGCTTTCGGACAGCCCCAATGCTGGTCATTATGATTTAACACTCAAAGACCATCGTGAGCCCCATCCGACAGGCACATTTAAACCGAAAGGTCAAAACGGGCGGTAGTGGCGTAGTATGGTTGACATGGGCCCTTGGTGCAAGGAATGCAAACGGACTTCCCTGTCCAATGTCACCCCCCTCTTCGGAGCCCAGGACCTGGGCCCCGGTGCAGTTTCACCACCTGCACACCCCGATAGCTACCCCACTGTACGCACGGTCAATGGCCTTGCAGCGGAGAAAGGCAGCGCTCGCAGCGCGGGGCAATGTGAACAAAGGGCGACTGCAGAGAAAGCGAGTGTCGCCTCAAGTCACAGCACGCGGAGAAGGAGATGGAGGAGTAAGATGAATTGAAGCGGCGCATTTCCCTCGGCAGTGTCGTCGGCAAATGAATAGCCTTTGTCAGCGATGGATTGGGAAGGCTGGCGGGTGGTGAATGATAAAAGAGAGAACGAGTCGAAGTAGCGGCTGACTGAAAAAAATAATGATGTAAATTAAATGGCAAGGTCTACTCAACACTGCGCCATAGCAGAGTGCATAGTTAAGGGAGGCAATTAATGTTTTTGTTTGCGATATCACACAAAAATTAACTGCCACGTGAAAATAAAAAACAGTCATGCGACCTCATTTCAACATTCAGGATACGGTATTAAGGATTAAGCATTGAACAATGCTGGTGACTGTAAATTAAGTCATGCTTTTTAAATGTGTGCAAGAGCACATGGTTGTAAATGTAATGTAGTTATTTTTTCAGAATCATTACTCCATTCTGTTCTCGCCAAAGTTTATTAATGCCAAGACGAACTGAATGGGGGCTCAAAGAACGAGTTATCAAGCCAAGTCTGTAAT
Source organism: Lethenteron reissneri (assembly GCF_015708825.2). Taxonomy (NCBI): domain Eukaryota; kingdom Metazoa; phylum Chordata; class Hyperoartia; order Petromyzontiformes; family Petromyzontidae; genus Lethenteron; species Lethenteron reissneri. The sequence goes on from NC_083801.1 coordinate 19,232,239, forward strand.
GCAATGGGAAATAATTATTTGGACGGGGAAAATACATTTCCCTTGAAAATTACAATTTAATATGTTACAGTCACGCAAGTAATGTAAAAAAAATATATACGGCATTTTTTAACGCAACATTGGTTCCCTTGTAAAATACAATGTAGGGCATTTAGCTAAACAAGTAAACCAAAAAATGGAACATTTGGCGCGTTGCGAAAGGGCGTTAGAAATTCTCACGAAAAAAAATCTAAAACTCACCGTAACATGTTAACAGTGTCAAACAAGAAATCGCGTTAACATAGCAATTATCAGCAATCAAATGACAATAAAAGACACATTTTAATGATCAACCTTTTTGTATTCAATCGAGAAGTCGCTGTAGTCAGATGTGGTTTTGCTGGACCTTGAAATATGAACTAAATGTTTCATATTCTCCCTGCATCTTGTCACATTTTTTTTCCTTAAACATCGTTTCGGCTTTTGCTTATCTTGGTAATTGTGTCCAAACGTATCTTGTGCTACATTTTCTGCATGATTCCATACCTTCTGTCACATTATTCACAACATTGCCAGTCATTTCCACACTTTGTTTTCAGGAGACGCTATATTCGGCGCTGTGTTGACACAAGACTGCCAGATCAGATATGTCCAGCATTTCGACTTAATGGCTCTACCGCACGCTTGGCCGTGCATTATGGAGCACTGGGCCAGCACAGGAAACACAAAGTTTGACACTGCAGCAAACCCTTATTTTTTTTTCCTCGTAGAAAAAATATATATAAACAATCAATGCCAGTCTCCCATTTCCACCAACTTAGACAACAAAAACAGCCCCCGTACATTTTTGATCGAAAACGTGTTTTAATGTAACCTTTGTGTCAGTCATGTCCATTGGTGTATATACACTCCTCTACTTACCAACACGCGCTTCCGAATCGGCTTCCATGAAATGCTTTTTTTTTACATTGACTTAAAACGCGAAATCCCACTTGCAAATTGAACCATGGCACTATTTAATTCAGCTGAGCGATCCCACTGCGAGATGTAATTGAGTCGGCCTCGTGCTGGCAATGAGCGTTTGTGTGTGTGTATGGGCATTTAGAAATGCAGTCGATTACTGTGTTCCAACCTACGAACCGTTCGACTTACGAATAGGCCCCAGCAACGAATTGTGTTTGTAAAGTCCAGCACTGTTCGTGATTCCGAAGCCAGGTGTACCGAGAGGTGAGATAGCAGGACTCGGTGTGCCCAGTTCTGGGCTGATGGGACCTGAGCATGTGGGGCTCTCATCGTCACCCTAAATCGGATTCCGAGTTGATACGAGCCGATGCATAAGCGTTGTAAAAAATTTACAAATTATGTTGCTGCGTTGGCAGTGGTCCACAAGCACAAATAACGACAAACAAACAAAAACTCGAACACGTCCGTCAATTGCACGGCCTTAAAAAGGACAGCATACCCGGGCGAATGAAGGAGTTTGTGCGCCCAAAATGTCATCCGTTATATACTTCCCCTTGTAAGGTCGTTGTTATTCACGAATGTGTTTGATTTTTCGTTTTTTGGTAAAGCGTTGTCGGATCTGATCGGCCGCTCAAGTAAAATATTTGATCCTGGTCATGTTGAGCCAGCACCCAATAGCGTCAGTGGGTTAGCCACCTCCAATTGAGGTGCAAAGCGCCCGATTGGATACCCAGTTGAAGTATGTTTGTTGGTTAATATTCTTGAACAATAACAATTTCATTGATTACATTGTATATGTATATTAATATATGAGATTAATATTTATAATTAACGTATTTTGGGCTAGATCGCATACATTTGTCGTACACCCACCTCGACCCAATACAGTGAATTAGCAAAAATATTTTATTTAAAATATGCAAGTTTTAATACTGTCAAAACATGTAACAATTTAAACAAACCCCACTTCGGAATTAAAGCCATAGAATTGTATTGCAGCAGGAGGGCGTATGTGTAGGCCTCTACACAAGAGCAATGCTGACTGCTGGGGCTACTTTGAATGAACAATTCTCACGGATCCGTAGATGATCAGAACACGGTCCAATCGTTATTTTGTAAAATTCTGATCCATGCACAATTGGTCTGATCAGCCAATATAAACCGAATGTGTATCATTAATATGTAGATGAATGATAATTTACACTGGGCTACGCACAAACTAAGCGCAATGCAGATGCCACTGTAAATTATGTTGAGAACCTCTCGGCAAACTCTGTGTGTGTTATCATCATTGGACAGAGAGGGGGGAGGGGGAGGTTTGTCCAATGCGTTGGCGTGGGCAGCAGTGTGTCGCTTGCGCACAATAGCTTCCACGCCGTCGCCCACCCTTTTTTGGCCCCTCTCTCCCGATACTTTCCATTCATTGGCTACCACATTCTGATGAGCCCCCCCCCCCTCTCCTCCCCCCCCCCTCAACTCGCTTTTAAGGGATTACATCTTGAATCATTGCCTCACTTGATGCAGCTAATCTGGCTGTGACTGTCCCACCTGATGACGTCGTGATATTTATTTTATTTTATTATTTTATTAATTTTGATGTTTTACCTACGTGACTTTACCGAAAACACCTAAGAATATGATTCCTTGCAGTCACGAAAGCTTCAAGTCTAGAATGAATCCCTTGGCAGCTTCCTTGCTATTAGTAATGGAGACATCCACATATTTTTGGTCAGAAATTAGACGTGAACTGTTGCATAGAATATTTTCAAAACTATACTGTATATGCAGAAAGTGTCTTGTACAGAACGTCACATCACCAACCCACTGGGGACTGAGGCATAGGCAGATATGTGAAGAGGTTGTATGAGTGAACAGCTTTAGAAAATGGCACTTACAACATGCACGTATAGGTGACTGAACAAATTAAACTAAAACGATTTTTTTTTGTATTTTACTAGGGAAGGCCCACTGAGCTATATAGCTCTTTTTCAGAAGCGACCTGGCCACAAATGATAGCTCAAGGTCGTGGCTTAACGTGTCGACGTTTATAGCAACCAACTACTCTAAACGCATGCTTATAAACGTGGAATGGAAAACCGGAGGACCCGGAAAAAAATCCATGCAACCACGGGGAAGGAGAGCATGCAGACTGCAAATATACAAGCGTCAGAGCTTGGAATCGAACTCATGACCTCCTGTATACCAGGCGAGGTAGTTAACATCTCGCCACCGTCGTGCAAACTGCTTGTACACATGGGAAATTATTGACTGCACTTTAGACGCACATTGTTGAGAATACATTACTGTATGTGAAATGCTTAAACAAGTGAACATCGATGGAAACAACGATTGGTTCCACCATGCATAAATAATGTACTGCTCAGGGTGTGGGTGGTTAATTGGTCAGGGCAGAAAATAATAATTTATTTTTTTTTGTAAAGCGGCTTCCACTAATGTCTCAAGGCACCTTTTAAGAATAAGGATAAGGAAATGCCAAGGGAGAATGAGAAGCTAAATCGAATATGCTGATTTAAAAAATGTACTCTTTAGAAATAAAATAAAACAAATCACGACGTTTCGATTGCAACACAAACAATCTTCATCACCTGATGTGACTTTACCGAAAGAACCAAAGAGTATGGATTCCTGCAGTCACGAAAGCTTCAAATCAAGATTAAGAAAATGTTTGGTTAAGACGAGACTTTAAAGTAATCCACATTATCGGTTAAACGAATTTCCAACGCTATGGAATTCCACGACCGGTAGCACAGCCACACCAAGTGGCCGCTCAGCCCAGGAACGCAGCCGGGATCGAGGGACGCACAGAAGGGCAGAGTCTGTAGATCTTAGCGACATTGAGGGAGTGTACGGATGGATTAGTTCGTGAGTATAACATGGTGGTGCTGGCCCATGCAAGGCTTTAAACCCAGTAGAGGGCTCTTAAACTCTACTCGTTTCAAGATCGGAAGCCAGTATAATGATAAAGAGATATGTGATGGTTGGAAATACGACATTGTACATACTGTATAATGACGTAACATGAAACGTTTAAGAACTAAAAAGCATTGGATTTATTTTTTGAGAAAACGACTCATTGTCTGTGCCAAAAACAGACTGAATAATAGACGATAAGTGCAAGACCGCAATGTAAACCGCACCTCTGCATAAACAGAACCTTGCAGGCTGGGTGGTCCACACACGTGGTGTCAATGTTTGTTAAAGACCAGCAGTCAAGTTTATTGACAGGTAGTCGCTGCCTTTGAATCTTGCTCTTTGTCTCTGCCTTTGACTGGCCCAAATGCCATCAGTTTCACTTTAGATGTGATACACCTCAGATCATTTGTGAAAATAGTATCACCGTAAATGAAATGGTTATATTTATATTATCCCCATTACATTAAGCTTGCCTTGACAGCAAACACATCTGGTTTGAAATGAGCCACGTGATTTCCACAACAGTCATTGGGCCGAGTAAATTTTATATTAATGTTGTAGATGATTTCGATTTAAAGCTTTCGTGACTGCAGGGATTCATCTTCTTGTTTCTTTCGGTAAAGTCACGTAGAAGGGAAGTAATAAAATAATAAAAATAAAACATAATAAAACAATTCTCACGACGTTTCGGCTACAACGCAAGCAGCCGTCTTCAGGTGAAGAATGAGACACTACCAAACTAGGAGCTTATATATAAGCTGCATTGGGGGTTGAAGAGCGCCTTAACAAAAAGAATGTGCATGTGAAGAGGGATTTAGCATATTCATGGAAAATGCGTAGGCGTTGGGCGGGGGGGTGTCAAAGTCATATTATGCCCATGCATTATGCAGGATCAGCAGCAACCAAGGGGGGTGCAGGGATTAGCAGTAACAAAGGAAAGGAATGTTAATGATATGTAGCTGCAGTTACTCAACAACACGTAGAAAACTAAAGTATAAACTACATAAAAAACTAAAGTATAAACTGCATCGCACCATCAGTATACTTACTATACTCTATAATAAGCTGAGTTACTAACAGCAAGTAATACATTACAATTTTACCTCGTAAAAATTCTATAATATGCTTCCATCTAAACCTTATTCTCTTACATCACACGAGCATATACCGTACTATATACTGCCATAGATAAACCCAACATTAAATTATATACTGTATTGCTGTAAACCAACCTATATCTTATACATTTAATATCACACTATGTATTATTCTACACACCCTAATGTGTATCGAAATGGTTTATTACGTCCTTCCAATGATTGCTGAGCCAGAATCCATCTTCTCGGTTAAAGTTGTCTCTGTGTTTGTATATGTGGATCGCCTCATGAACGAATCTCTCATGATAGCCAGATGGCTTGCAGAGAACCTCTGTCTTGGAGAAGTCAATATCATGTGAGCCCACTGAGTTGTAACAGTGATCTGCCACGGCTGAGGTGTTAGTCCTACCGTGTTTCAGGTCAGCTTTATGTTCACGGATGCGGTCCGAGACATGTCGTTTGGTTTCCCCAATGTAACTGCTACCACAGAGGCAACTTAGTTTGTAGACGCCAGGGTACTGTATGTCTGGAACCACATCTTTTACAGACGGTACCAGATCACGGATTTTATGTACTGTGTTGAATCGGACCTGGATCTTGTGTTTAATCAGGATTTTGGAGATCTTTTTTGTGACCCCAGCAATGTAGGGTAAGGTGATGGTCTTGAAAGGCTCCTCAACAGGATCCTTCTTGATGGTTGGAGTGATGGCTTTGCGGATTGTATAGTCGGAGTAACCATTTGCCTTAAGAGCTTGGCGTACGTGTTTGAGTTCACTGGAAATGTGTTCATGGTCGGAGATGCATTGGGCTCTATGATATAGAGTCTTGATGAGGGAATTCTTCTGAGATGGATGGTGGTGGGAATCCGGTTTTAGATAAGCATCCGTGTGGGTGGCTTTCCTGTAGACAGAGTGGCTCATTGAACCATCAGGTCTCCTTTTGATTAGGACATCCAAAAAGGGTAGCTTGCCATCATTTTCGACTTCCATGGTGAATCTGATGGCTGGGTGTATGGAATTGATGTGGTCGAGAAATTGGTCTAGAGCAGGCCGGCCATGTGGCCAGATGACAAAAGTGTCGTCTACGTACCTCTTCCATAAGGTCGGGCGTAGAGTGGCAGTCTGGATGGCGTCCGTCTCAAATTTCTCCATGAAGATGTTGGCTACAACCGGAGATAGGGGGGAGCCCATTGGGGTGCCCTCAATTTGCTTGTAGAAGGTTCCATTCCAGGTGAAGTATGTATTGGTTAAGCAGTGTCTCACCAGGGGGGGTACCCCAGCATTCAGTCCTTGATGAACCAAGTCTTCAATGATTGCGATGGTGTCAGGCACAGGTACCTTGGTGAACAAGGAAACCACATCAAAACTGACAAGCAGGTCGTCTGGGGACAGGGCAATCCCCTTGATTGTCGATACCAGGTCAGTAGAGTTTAGTACTGCAGAGGTGGTTTTTCCAGTGAAAGGCCGTAGGATTTCGGACAAAAAACGAGCCAGTTTGTAAGTGGGGGAGTTGATAGTAGAGACAATGGGACGAAGAGGTGTATCTTCTTTATGTATCTTTGGCAAGCCGTACAATCTTGGTGGTCTGGCTGCAGAAGGTTTCAACGAGAACTGTTTGGTCTGATCAATTAATGCGGTTGAAGCAGAAATGATGTTGTTGGTTTTGGAGACGAGGCTGTTGGTGGGGTCTCTTTTTATTTTTGTATAGCTGCCATCGTTTAGTAGTTCTTGAATTTTGTTGTTGTATTCTATTTTGTCCATGATGACAGTGGCATTGCCTTTGTCGGCTGAGAGGATGACAATGTCATCCCTCTTTTTTAATTGAGCTAATTCAAAACGCTCCTCTTTGCTGATGTTGCTAGCTGGCATCTTAGCGTTTTTGAGGGTTACAGAGATTTCGGATCTTGCTACGTCTGCAGCGATGTGACTCAAGCCCTTGAGAGCTACATCAAGGATGAAGCTTATCAGAATTACCATTTGTTTGGCCCCATGCACTCAGATTTCACAAATGTTTTACTGTATTTACACTGTTACAATGACCCCAATTCGGTATACCATTCAAATAACAAATAATAGGGATTTTATGCGGTTATTTTCATCAAACTGGTGCCCAGAAAATCTTCATTTTGAAGAATGATTCCGATATTTCAGAATGTTGGGAACTCCAACTCACAGGACTGACTCCTGATGCCCTCTTACGTTCCTTGTAGTCTCATGGATATACTCCAAAGCACTCCCCATGTCAAGATGTACAATAATGCATGAACACAATGTGTTCCCGTCTTACTCGGGAGCGATGGAGGTCTCTTCGTCAGGTCACTGACAGAACAACGGATCATCTTTTTTTCATATCAGCGAGAACAAAACTTTCAAGCAAGGTGAGCTGGGTTTCATACGCTTGTTGTGAACGGCACAGGCTTCATTATAAAACACTCTGGCACAGAGTTATCCTCTCTTTGAACTTTTGTTCCAAGAGTGTCTCTCTTCCGTCTGCTTTAATTACTCAGAGCCTACACAACAGTGCGCCTGTCAGATCTTACCTCAACAACGTACAGTGCGATTTCTTTTTAGACTGTTAAAATAAAACGTCTGCTGTGCACTGAACTGGTATATAGTTAATCATTCAACAAACATGAATAAAATATTCAATAAGGAAAGTAAACTGTGCCCACCAGGCATACAATATTCAACATTCTGTTGTCCAGGGAACATGAGGATTTTTTTCTCCTGGGAATGGCAAGTGTGATGACAGCCAAATGTCTGGACCGTAGCGAGGTCCGGCGGCGTGGTGTATTCCGCAAATATGGCCGACTGTAAGGGCGGGCACAAGCCGGCGTGAGTAGGTTAAACGTTGAGTTTTATAAGGGCACCACGGGGTGACCAGCCCCTCCCCACCCAGCCCCACCGCTCCCACCCCACACCCAGACCCACCCTCCCCACCCAGCCCCTCCCCACCCTCCCCACCCAGCCCCTCCCAATCCTCCCCTCCCCACCCAGCCCCTCCCTGCACGACGGACGGACGGACACAATAATCCCCTGTGGGCTGGTGGAACCAGTGAGTTCCTACCAGTATAAACTCATGGCTAGCAGTCTGATCGGCTGATAAGGAGTCCCACAGATCATCACTTTAATTACTATGGAGGTCCATGCACTTGTGCTCATGTGTTAGCATCGTCAAAGTGGCACTGGGTTCTGACTCGTGTTGCTCGACACGACGTTGGACGTTTCGCTCCATGCAATGTTGGCTTAATCATGTCGGTAACTCGTTAAACAGATATAACACACCTTCCAATTTGCAGTACTCACATGCCTGGCTCTGCCCTATAACAATGTGTCAATCATCCACTTCGTTAATATGTAGAGTGTGTATGTTGAATTTCTTCTGCACCGTACGTATCCAACCACGCTCATCGGATTTAAAAGTGCATAGCTCCAGTGGCTTCCTAACATCGGAAGGGAGAGCGTTCCAGACGGCCGCTGAAGCACATCTGCAAGTGTGCGATGCAGTGACGATCTTTGTTCGATGGAAAGGCAAAACATCATCACAATATGTTCTAAAAAATCGTTTCTGGTTGAGTGTGCAAAGTCGTCATAAACTCCATTGGTTGGTGTTTATCCGTGAAGCTGTGTGTGGACAAAACTTCCCCAAAATCACAGTGAGTTCCTGACGCTACTAACACCTTCTCCATGCTCTCAGTTCAGATATCTCTCACACCCAAGACTTCCTTTATCAAGCACTTCTGTAAATATAACTAGTTCTCAATCCAAACGACAGACTGCTTTGATCAGCTAATTTCTTTAAATGTCGCAGAAAATGTACATTTCTTTTTTACAAAAAGATATTTTAAAAAATGACAAAAACTTTCATGATTGACTCCCACCCCCCCCCCCCACAAAGTCTCCAAACATCTCTCCACGCGGACCTTGAACACAGACATCAATACACAAAATCACGCAATGACACAGACTACCCTTTAACACACAGACTAGATGTACACGCACACATAGTACTGTATTTAATATTGAGCATTCGTCTGGCTCTAAGAAAGGTAAGAGACATCATGCTGACAGTTATAGTGTGTCATACGTGCAGCAACAATGTACATTTCCTGCCAACTGCATAAACGAAGCTCTGTCACATTCACAAATCCTGTTCTGGTCACATCACTATCTACCACAGTGATTGTGATGGCATGGGACTTCCGCTCCATCAACCAAGTGGCTTAGTTAATACCTTAGGTGTTCACACACTCTATGCTGTCAAAAAAATAAGTCAGTGCATTTGCAATTTGTACAATTCTTACGACATGAGGATATTACGAGGACCCGACGTTTCGCACACATAGCCCGCAGCAGTTTAACAGCGAGGGGGCGATGTCGCTGCGTGCAATCCAAATTAACTCATATTAGAGTCATTTGATCGAGTTTGGCAAATTTACACCACGATACCCGCACACGATGTCCCACTCATTTCGAATAACGTCAGGCAATTCTTACGCGGCCACTGTCAAGGGCGATGTTGCATACTTTATGGTTAATACTTCCGCAGTCGTTCCCAGGGCGACCTGCCCATGTCGAAACCTCGAACCTCTGCAGTAAGCGGTGAACGCAAGAACACTCGGCCATGTCGCGCTCAGTACACACAAAGTGCTCGCCACGAATGAACCACGATGCCTCGCTGATCTCGGCAAGGAGCATAAACCATCATCACGCAAACTCTGGTCCATCCTGGCCATCGAACAAGGACGGTAACCGCATCGCGCGCTTTCAGATGCGCTTCTGGAACGCTCTTTCTTCTGATATCAGGAAGACACTGGAGCTATGCACTTTTAAATCTAAATTGAAAACTAATTTCTTGAGAACTGCTTTTGGTGTTTCGTTTGTTGTCCTTCCCCCCGCACCTCCTATGAGCACGCTTGGCTACGTACGGTGTGAAAAAAAGGTTCAACATACGTACATGTCACCGCCCAAATACCGCACTGCGTCATAAATGAATTACTAATTTGACCTACAATTACTTTATTTAGACAATACCTATCCGCATGATGCCCTTTACTAGATTTCCATCACGACTAGTGAGATTCTAGGATATGTACCTCTGTTAATATCATCACTTTTTCATCAGAGCTAAATGCGTGTTAAATCACTTGTGGATGCCTCTTGGCAAAAAAACAATACAAACACATGTCGTCTGCTGATTTGTTTATAGTTCATTAATGTAACTAAATTTGATTAGATAAAGTCTAGTGTTCTGCGCTAATGTTATTACTGGAATGTGGTTAATTTTTTTAAAGCTCAAATATCTAATTAGACCCTGCAATTTGTTGATGAGAAGCATTTTAATGCTGAATTCTTGGATTTCACAAGCATGACTGGACCCAGCTCTGACGACCTACATTTAGCAGCAGCTATTTTTATGCCACTTTGTAAGTAATGCTGGCAATTGAAACCTTTGACACATCATATTGATTGTTACCACATGTCACCAAAATGGGTGCTCCAATGCCTTTCACTACATTTAAACCAAAAATACATTCTATTCTGAGAACTGGTTAATATTTTAACAATAATGATGGTTGTTTAGCAATGATATTTACACATGACCAACAAATCATTGGTGTAATTTTGTTACTAATCAAATGTGTTGTTCTTTCCTATTTAAAATGCAAAGGACATTACATCATCTCACAAACATTCCCAGGCACTACTGCAATATGTTATGAGTATTAGGTCATTGCAAAAAGAGCTGAGCTCTGCTGTGGACAGATTTATATACAGTCCTTAAAAACAATGTATTAAACCATTTCCCTTAGCATCGCAGGATATAAAATCCGCGCCGTCGCCTTCGGACTCTTTGGTGTGATGTCAAGTTTTTTTTCCCTCTCTCTCCATATTCTACCGCTGTATTTCCATGAGCCACGGAGTACTACTTTGAGTTGTTTCCCCCGGCAGCGCGTTTTGACACATGTTTTGTCAACTCAAATTGGCTGCCACTTCGCGCTGTGGGGTTCTCATTGTCCAGGAATTGTTTTTTGTTTCTGGTCCGAATTTTCCAACATTACGATTTGGGCAGAGAAGCCAAATGCATCACTTAAATGTGTTAGAATCAAACATTTTGCAGCAGGCGGTGGGAAATGTTGGCTCGACATTAAAATTTCGCGTGTTTTTCAGCAATTCATGTATGCACCGTTTGCTGTTGTAATGTTCTGACCCGCCCCTACTGGACATCCAGTATAAATACATATTCTGATTCTGTGTGTTGAACTTCTTTCGCACCATACGTAGCCAAATGTGTTAATCGGAGGACCTTTAATTTCGGTGTGTTTCTGGCAGAGACCTGCCCAACTGACGTGGTAACTCAATTACTGCAAATTAAAAAAATCGTGGAGACACCACTTTTTATTAACCAACTTCAGTTGTCCTTCATCTTGAGTTCTGGCTGACTGGCATGTGTTTGAGTCAACCCGAGTTAGCTGTACATGGAAAATAGCAAATATCATCTTTCTTTTATCAAGCTTTCAGTGACAATTTCAAGCAAAGAAGAGAAATTAGTATATTTTAGCATTTTTGCAGAGTTTTATGTCAACCACATTCATTTAAGACTCAACAAAGTTGATAAGTCCGTTTTTAGACCAGTTATATCATAAAAATTGCACGTCAATCCAATATCTATTTCGAATACTTGCAATTGCTTCAGATAATAAGTGTAAGGTGCTCAAGGTAGGTACATGTCTACAAAACACACGCCCCTGAAGCAGCCGTCATGGCACACTGGATGCCCGTAAGGTCAAAGCGAATCCAAGGGAGGTCGATCTTTTAGCAGCAACAAATTAAGTGGCATGTAAAGCCCTAAAAATATCGAGTTCGGCTCATTCACCATTTTTCATACACACATTCGTCATCTGAATACCATCGACTTACTTTAAACCATTAAGAATAGTGCCCAAACACGCTTTCAGTGTTGACACAACCGCTCTAAGATGTATAGTGCATGGCCTCCAAAGGCGTTATTAAATATTCAGACTCCGGTTGCCTGCTTTTGTGTGGGGCTCCTAAAGTGAGCACCTCTTGAGGTTTCGTGTGTCCTTGCTAAACTCAATTCACAAATGAATAGGAATTCTAAATATGTTTTAACGTATCAATCTTTACAGCTGAAAAATGAATATCTAACATCACAAGGACAACATTTTAAAAAAAAGTTATGGAATGCCCGAATTAAAACATGTGTTTTATTGATATGGCTCTTACCAGAAAATAACTTGTAGCGGTTTACATATTCTTTGGGTCTTTCGGTAAAGTCACTAATCGCATTGTTTAAAATTGCGATTTCGATTTGAAATCGATTAATCGTTCAGCCCTAGTCAACACTGTTGTGTTTAAACATTTACGTAATAATAGACACATTTTTCAGGACACAATAGGCCTTGTTATCTGTATGTAAGCAAAGTTAAAGAAGGTAGCAATGTCAGACTACTTCAAGCCACTGAATTGATTGAATTGATTAGAGGGCTGCGTTGTGGTATACACGAGCAAGTTAATCCCACATTTGAATTCAGTAAAGGTTCAACATTTGTTGGTGCTCCTGAGTGAGTTGTGAAAACTCTAAATTTCCTTTGATGGGAACCCAGACAACCGTTGACTCCTGCTGACTCTGCTGTATCGAGGAATTCACTCAAGAATTATGACAACAATAGTCTTCGCAATATTGCAAACGCACAATGAGTTCAATCGTAGGTTCAAATAAATCCGCATTTCCATTTGCCTCAGCACTGTGATCCATCCTGCACACAACGAGCATTGTCCCCTACATCATCACCGTGATGACATTGTGATCACGCAGTCAGACAAGAAGACTAAGATCCACCGTGTAGCCTACGCAGTGTTTAGTCTGTTGTCCTCCCCCTCCCCCCGCAGCTCCACTTATCACGGTTGGCTACGTACGGTACGAAAGAAGTTCAACCTGCATACACAGGCTGATGGGGCGAATATTGTTAGTCAGCACCTATGGTGCACGAGCGGGCGGTGTATGGGCAGAATAATGTTCAGCCACCAGGGCTAATCTTTTCCACAGATGTTTAAGGCTGAGTTGACCTAGGGAAGGCGCGGAACAGGTTCAGACAATCGCCACGAGAATACTCCTCCCTCACGAGCCGTCCACAGATATGCACGTGCGGACACTGCGCATAGGAAGAAAAAAAGACCCCGCTGTGACTGGCTCGCCCCTCGTGAGCCTATTCCACTCGTCCATTGTGCCGAAGCGACGGGACGCACAGCAGCGGTGCACTCTAACGGGTTCAGTTTTCAATTTCATTTATTTGGTATAGCCCTGTGAGCCATTCGGCTCTTGAATCGGGTGCGACCGCAACAAACAAAAAAACAAAAACATGAACAAGAAAACATCTTAAAGTGACTATATGACTAAGCGCTAACAGAAAATCCAAGAAAAGACGGCAAAATATTGCAGGAAAAGCACCGTAGACCAACGCTGTGTGTGCAAAAATCCCAGTGAGATGCAAGTCACACGGGACAGCGGTGTCGGCATAGAGGAACACGGGGTGCGTTTTATTTAAAATAAGTATAACCCGTAAAAACAAAGTTTTTCACTATAAATCCGTTATATGCCTGGCGACTAGAGTCCTCTCGTCCTCTGGCTTGAGATGGCTGCCACCTATGGGTCAGATGATTGTCTGCAGTATTAAACAATTGGTAATTAAATATTTAATTTGTTTTCCCTAAACAGTGTAAAATTTTGGACATTTTTTTTCACGAACATTAATTGTCTCGCACAACGAGTCTGTGTGCAAAATGTCAGCTCGATTGGATCACGGGAAGTGGGTAAAAAAACGACCGAAAGATTTGCACGGTCGTAAGCAAGCAAGCAAGCACGCAAGCACGCAAGCAAGCAAGCGAACTTAATATAAAGGATTTAAAAAGGCACGCAGATCGTGGAGCTGCTGAACATTGATATTGGCCTTGACACCTGTTACCCCACAGTGATCGTCACGGGCTGCAATTGTTACACCAATGGCATCCGAGTGCGATGCAGACATCATTAGAACAGTTGTCCAAACAATTTATGTTCATTGTAAATTATGTTTTTTTAAATCGATTAATCATGGGAGGGGAGGGGGGTCATACGACTTTATTTATATACAGTACTGCTACTGTAAATATTTAAAACGGTCCTGTATTTGATTAAATATTTAGACAAAAAATGAAATGTCAGAAAACTAAACCGTCGATGTGGAATGCCGTTTTGTACGTACGAGTTGTAAGTATATAGTGCACAATGCATTTAAAATACAGCACGTGCCATAATGTACATATGTATTGTGCACCTTAATCTGTGCTGTGCCTACACGTGTAAGCCATTGTGTGGAAAAGTAAAAACAAGCGGTATATTTGTTGTCGTGTGATAGAGTAAAGTGTGGGTATGCCCACCTCTTTCAAGAGTGACGAGGAAGGATGGAAGATGGGTGATGTGATCAACGTACGTACGCATGAATGTTGAACTCCATTTGCACCGTATGTAGCCAACCGTGCTAATCAGAGGGGCGGTGGAAGGACAACAAAAAGTTTCGAATCTAGATGATTAAAAAGTGCATAGCTCCAGCGGCGTCCTAACATCGGAAGAAAGAGCGTTCCAGACGGCCGCCTAAGCGCATCTGAAAGCGCAAACGACGCAGTGGCCGTCTTTTGTGGGATGGTTAGCCAAAAGCCGCTGCGAGGGTGACCGAAGGAAGAGCCAGACAAAAAAATGACCTCTAGAGCTCCCTCGAGGAGAGGCCCTTCCGCCAGCAATGACATGGGCAAGCAATTGCAGGGCTGCACCTTTACCTTTTAGCTGAGAGACGAGGGCAAATGTACCACGCGGAAACCTGGGCCTCCATGCCACACGTGTCAATCAGTGCCCTCATTACTAATTTTCCACTGGAAACACATTTGGTTCCTGACTTTTGACACCGGTCATCGATTTGAAGAATTGTTCACCGGTTTTCAACGGGCCGGTTATTTAGCAACTATTGTAAACGGCACACACCCCCCGCCCCCGTGCCCCACCACCAAGGGTTTCCGTGCTCTCTCAAATACATTTACCCAGTGACTGCCACTGCTTGTCATAGATACGATATGTTGAGAGTCTGTTGATGATCACCTCCTTCACAATGCAACCTCCATTTGTTTTCCGGGACGTGTGCAATTTTTACACTTAAACAAAAACTATTGACAATTCGCCGAGGAATGTATACGCCATAAATTACAAGATTCCGTTATTGCCAAGGAATGATTCTGACTGACACATTATTCCGAACCAAGAACTGGACGAGGAAGAATACTGGGAATTCGATTTCATTAGTGTTGTCCGTATTGTGCAGTGGCGTGTGTCATCGGACACGTACCTCAAGAGGATGTTCTCCCACTGTAACAGTAAAACACTCTGCAATATTTATAAAACGGTGGAAAATGGGTTGCATTAGTGCCTGGTGCCATAACTAAGTGCAAAGGTCTTGCAGGAACCGAGTGCACCATCCCTTTCAAACTCCATCACCCATCTTCCACCCTCCCTCATCACCCATCTCCCACCTCCCCTCATCACCCATCTCCCACCCTTCCACATCACCCATTTCCCACCTCCCCTCATCACCCATCTCCCACCTCCCCTCATCACCCACCTCCCCTCATCACCCATCTCCCACCATCCCACATCACCCATCTCCCACCCTCCCTCATCACCCATCTCCCACCCTCCCTCATCACCCATCTCCCACCTCCCCTCATCACCCATCTCCCACCTCCCCTCATCACCCATCTCCCACCCTCCCACATCACCCACCTCCCTCATCACCCATCTCCCACCCTCCCTCATCACCCATCTCCCACCCTCCATCACAGGGCCAGCGCTAGGCCGGTGCTGGGTGGGTGCCCCGCACGACCAAATGTCCCTTTGGCCCACCCAAGTTCACTCTGCTTAGCGGTGACTATCACTGTCATTATGGTGGCTCCCCCGCGCGATGGCTCTATGTGCGATACGCATTATTCAATTCTCTTTCATGTCGTTTAAAACATTTACGTCTTTACAGAACAGTTTATTTTACATGATATATGAAGGAAATTCCAAACGGTGCACGTTACGGGGTTTCAAATAGCAATAAAACAGACTTAGGGTGGCAGAGTATGCCAAAGAACTTAAGTTACCACTCTGGAAGTGAGAAAACATATTGTCAGATTTAACAGTGGATTTCAAGGCTTGCTTTTTTTTCCCATTGTCTTTTAAGTCTATGATGAATATTTTTTTTGCTCACGGATGACAGTTGTGTACTAGGGGGCCGAGCAGTTTCTGGAAAAGGTATGAATGATTCTTCAGGGAGGTGGGATCGTTTACATCTATAAACAAACGCGGCATTGCAGGCCTTCAATGGAATGGTTTTTGGGGTCATGAAGCAGTAGTCAAGATGTGGAACATGAATGCAGATAAGTGAAGGAGACAGATCCCTATTGGGGAGGAATAAGGTTTGTGGAGTAGCAGCAGATGGCCGAGGTAGGGAAAAGTAGACATGAGGTGGTGGTCACTCACGTGCCAGGCAAAATAGTGGTGAGAAAGATGGACATGGTGTCGGAGATAGACAAGACCATGGGAGTGAGTGGGAGATGAGAGTAGTTGGGAGGGATCCGTGAACTCTCATAATTAATTACGGGAAAATGGTTGAGAAGGAATTAGATGGACAGCCAAAGTGGAGAACACCTCCACTCTTCTTGCTTACCGGACGTATTTGGAGAAAACGCATGCATGTTCAATTGGAATGGTCTGATAATAACAATATGTAACACGATTTTTGTTCCTGGGTAGTAAGTGTTGTTTTACAATTGCTTATGCCTCAAAAGTATAGAAAATGGCTGTTATTCCCCACAAACTTTGCTTTTGTGACCAGGACTTTACATGAAGGAATGACACAAATGCACACCACGTTTTCTTATTGAAAATAGATACATTTCTAAATATCACTGTCCTGGTCACAAAAGCAAAGTTTGTGGGGAATAATAGCAATTTTTCTGTACTTTTGAGGCATAAGCAATTAGAAAATAACACTTACTACCCAGGAACAAAAAATAATTGTTTTTGTTACACAGCGTTATTAGTGATGGCACGCCCCCTGCTGGAATCAATGCGGCACTTTGTGACGTTAGGAGCGTCGTCCAACGCTGACTTCCGGTGGTCGGTGGAACATTTGTTGTTGTTGTTGTTCTGACACTGCTGGACCGAGAGAGATGGTGACAATGTGAGGAGGGCTGCGCCCAACAGTGGGAAATAACATGACCGATGATGAATCGAACCAAATCCATGTCTATGATTTTAAAGGTTACTTCTTAATTCGAACTCACAGCCCTAGAGGGTGGCAGTGAAGTGGATGGGGAAGGAAGTTGACCAATATAGGAATTTCGATTTAAAGCTTCTTTCGTGACTGCAGGGATTCATCTTCTTGGTTCTTTCGGTAAAGTCACGTAGAATGTAAATAATAAAATAATATTAAAACGTATTTTATTATTTCCCTTCTACGTGACTTTACCGAAAGAACCAAGAATAGGACACAAAGCAATTGGTGGGCCATTGGGCAAGACTTTGCGAGGACATCACGTGACTGAGAAGACGAGTTTCGATTTAAAGCTTTCGTGACTGCAGGGATTCATCTTCTTGGTTCTTTCGGTAAAGTCACGTAGAATGGAAATAATAAAATAATAAAAATAAAACATAATAAAATAATTCTCACGACGTTTCGGCCACAACGCAAGCAGCCGTCCTCAGGTGGAGAACAGGTCTGTCGAGAAGACAGTCTGAATGACACACCCCAGGCTTGGAGCGACTATTTAAGCTGGGATGGAGGGGGGAAGGGCGCCTTGACAAATGTTGGTGGAAACCAAGCCCATGAACCCATCCTTGGTGCGGTTCCTTGGACCAGACCGGGATCGTTCATGAGCCGACAGGCACCAGCTCTTAGTGGGAACAAGGCACCTCAGATTCGCACCGTTGGAATGTGCTTACTTGTTAGTGAGTCTCTCATTGAGGCAACCTTAGTATGGTGACAAGCTGCTGGACATCTGTTACTACTGGACATATGTGAAAAAAAGTCTTTGTAGCTCATCGGATTCCTACAGAATAAAGATTATGATTCTTATAAGTGGCGAAATTTAACATTGTTATTTGCAGGCTCCTTACGGATTAGGTGCAGTTGTACAATGACTGCTCGTGGTTATTCTTACATAGTAGCACCTTGTGTTTGTGTTCACCTCAGTAGCTTTGCTCATGTGGGACAGGAATTGATTCAATCCATAGATTTTTTGTAAGTTCAACGATTTGCACTTTTCACCAAACGATATTCTAAAACAGCCGCTATTCTTTGTCAGATGATAAATAATACGATGATGAGTGTCCCCCATAATTATACAAAACATAATTATACAATTACAGCATTTGAAAGCAATTTCATGATTCTAAAGATAAGGAATATGTAAACAGGTACATTGATATAATTGCACAAACATGTTATTCTAAAATATTAATTACCTGCCTTTTTCAAAAGACATTACATTTGCAGCGCTTTAATTTTGTTTATGAACTGAGTAACTAAACACACATTTTATTACACTGCAATGTATAAAGTAGTAGAGTAAAGCAAGCTGAGTATGTAAAGTCTTTTACTAAGTGAGACACAACTAGCTGACGTAAAGAGACTTTAAAATTCACCCAGCTAAAGATCAACATGTAGATGGACAATAATTTCTTAAGGAAAATAATTTCTGAAATCTGGATCGCCCAACTTGTTATACATTTAAAAGGTAAAGATTTAGCCCTGCGATGACAACACCTGCCCATGCCACTGTTCGCAAACGGGCCTCCAACTAAAGCGAGCTGGAGAGAGTCCCTCTGTCAGGTATTTGGCCTACTCTTCCACGCTGACCATACATTATGGATATAGGTGGACGTGGCCCCACTTCACCCCACCGCACACGACTTTGCCAATCAACGAATTGTGGTTTCCCCATTAATACTGCCACACCTACAGCACGAAACGGCAACCTCTGTATCGCAAATCCAGTGTGCTAACCATTACACAGCGCCCCTTGTGATGCTAACAGACGTTTTGTTGGAATGTAGCCAAAAGAGAGAGGAGATTCCGGAGAAGATGTGGAGCGTCGTGGTGTGAGATCGTGTGCGGAACGAGGTGTGTATTATGACATGGTAAGTCCGTGAGGATGGCGAGGGTACGGTCCTCAAGCAGTGGGTTGATCATTGCCGCTGAAGACGATAATATAAAGGATGACTGTGTGCAATGTGTGCGTGTGCATAGGTGCTTGCTAACAGCACTTGTCCCTCCAGTCTGTACAGGCTATATGGGAGGAGTTTGTCTTTGTGTCTGTTCAGGGTCTACAAACAACAACAACAAAAACATGCCATCCCGGCTCCAAAGCCGGTTATGCAATCATACAAGTAATGGGAGAGGCATTCGAAGTTCCTGTTTAGATTATGTTTGAGCGTTTTTGTAAAGCGTGTAGTATTGCCTGTACTGTTATAAATACTGCGGTGACATCTCATTCGATGTTTTCTATCTGCAGCCACGATAATCAATTGGTGTGTTTTTTTACGATTTGTGAAAACCAAATGTACAAATGCAGGTTTAGCCACATGGGGGTGAACTCCACACACGCACACGGTTCAGTAACACCACACACGGTTCACACGTTCAGTGACACGTTCATGCATTGTGGGCACGCTTGCCCTTTGTGTAATGTGTAATGTGATGGTACCATTGGAAAACATTTTGCAACAATGAAGTTGTGCTGAACAATGCTTTGTGCGTACATCCCTCTGGGGATTTATATAAATGCAGCCCAGCTTTAAAACAACAATAATAGAATAGGTGATGAAAGTTAAAAAAAAAAAACCCTTCATTATTTAAAACAGGAGCACAGGTATATATAGAGGCAGGGCAACACACCTGTGGTTTGTTGTGTATCGATAAAGGTGCAGCGCTGAAATTGCTAACTCATGCCACTGCTGGTGAACAAGCTTCTACTAGCAGGGGAGTTATAGAGTCTCTCTCGAGGCTATGTTGGCCTAGTCTTCCATTCTGGCCATGATGTTTTGCAAGATGTGACAGTACCCACACTTTATTCCCACCACACACATGCTATCGATCGACTGCAGTGGACCTATCTATACCCGATCGACTGCAGTGGACCTATCTATACCCGATCGACTGCAGTGGACCTATCTATACCCGATCGACTGCAGTGGACCTATCTATACCCGATCGACTGCAGTGGACCTATCTATACCCGATCGACTGCAGTGGACCTATCTATACCGCGGCAGCGTCCACGTGGTTGCATATACTCTATGTATTCTCTGTGAGTCTACGTAAATTAACTACAGTGGTTCCAACCGGTATCAAAGCACCCTATCTTTGTGCTCAAATAAGCAATGAGATTTCGCTCGTCTTATTTAATGAACACGAACGGCAGACATTGACATTCCACCCACATTGCCTTTCCATACATAAGTTGGTCTTTCCATCCACAAGACAACCGATGATAATTCCCTACCAAGTGGTACTCATTTTATCTACGCGCAAAGATGATAGGTCAGTCGACCCCTGTCTGGGATTTAAACTTGTACCCTGTGCGATGCTTCGATAAACTGTACTCATTATGCCCTTGCAGATGGCACAAACACACATGGTGTATAGCCATTTTTGCTATTTTGGCGATCAAGATTTGTACCTAACATAACTGCCAGATCATCATCATTAAGTCTGTCCGCTGCTGGATGATTCTTGCCGTCGTGTCAACATCTCTCGGTGGCCCTGCGGTGCCACAATGATTCTAATTTCCGTGCATAAACCGATTTCATTGCTCATCCATGCGGTGGTTGTTTTCCATACTTTGGCTGCCATTACGTCTTGTCTCTCACCCATCATGACTGCGACACGTGTCCTTAGGCAAGCCTAATTGCTTACATAAACAGTTAATAAGATTCTTTGGTTTTTTCGGTAAAGTCATGTATAAAAATAAAATAATAAATTAAATAATAGCATACGACGTTTCGATTGCAACACAAGCAATCATCATCAGGTATAATGAAATAGCGACATAGAATATAACCAGAAAACTATAGACAGACATATTGCTAGGTTATTTAATTTAGTGTGTTCTGTCTCCCTCTAAGCCTGCTTACCTTACTCCCCTCCCTTCGTACTCATTGACATGTAAATGTTTTCCCTACCCCCTCCCTCTCTCTGCCTCCGCCCCCCTCTGTCTATTTAAGGCACCCCACAGAGACGATCACCTCTCTCTGTACCTGGGTTGCTCTCTCTATGTATCTTGGTGATATCTGTCTGCTTATATGTCTGTCTATAGTTTTCTGGTTATATTCTATGTCGCTATTTCATTATACCTGATGATGATTGCTTGTGTTGCAATCGAAACGTCGTATGCTATTATTTAATTTATTATTTTATTTTTATACATGACTTTACCGTAAAACCAAAGAATAATTCCTGCAGTCACGAAAGCTCCAAAATTAAGAGTTAATAAGATGTCTCTCAATTCAATGCGTTCCCTAATCCACGTGTTTATGAATCACACTGAAAGACAACCACTTCTCACCACGATGACGCTATTGGTTTTTTATTTATTTGATCAGACATTGATGCATGAGATCTTTGGTGGCTTCATCATTTTCATTCGAGTCAAAATCTTTCACAAAAATTACACGCATATTGGCGCTTAATACTCATTTATTATTTCTGAAATATGATTAATTATTTGCATGTTCTCTATTGTGGCAAAAGCTTTCCAAAATCGAGCTTGCTCACATTGTTGGTTGGCCAATTTAGGTTGCATCCTGGTTACATCTTGGTTACATCTTGGTTACATCTGGTTACATCTTGGTTACATCTTGGTTACATCCTGGTTACATCTTGGTTACATCTTGGTTACATCCTGGTTACATCCTGGTTACATCTTGGTTGCATCCTGGTTACATCTTGGTTACATCTTGGTTACATCCTGGTTACATCTTGGTTACATCTTGGTTACATCCTGGTTACATCTTGGTTACATCCTGGTTACATCTTGGTTACATCTTGGTTACATCTTGGTTACATCTTGGTTACATCTTGGTTACATCTTGGTTACATCTTGGTTACATCTTGCTCAACTATGGATATTAATGTTATAGTTTGTGTCCCTTTATAAACAGAACAAAATATTGAGCTATAATTCTCTACTTATAATTTTCATTTTTGTGAAAAACATTTAGTAAACCATCACCAGCCAGTGCCGGATTAAGCTAGTGCTGGGCCTGTAGCATGGCCCTAAATAAAAAAAAACATGAATATTCAAACACACACATTTTTAACTTGAATGATAAAGTAATTGTATTTTTTCATTTGCTATACAGCCAGGTAATACGACAAATCGCGAACCTTAAACACCCAGTCGTTCATAGAAGCTGAAGGCAGTATAGTACTATAGTAATTGAGCGAGTGCAGAACCACTGAACCGGAATTGATAGCTTATAAGTATTTAGCGCGGGGCCCTTGAAAGTGCAGGGCCTGCAGCATGTGTAGCTACTTTTGCTACGAGGATCATCCGGCACTGTCACCAGCCACTATCTTTTCGTGGAAGAGGTAAGCTCCCCCACATTGTCGCCATCCTTCTCGGTCCTGGAATGCCACAATCCAACTCGCTCCTGCTCATTGCTCTATCTCCTCTGGGGTCATCCTCTCAAGCGCTTCCCTCCTTTGGCTGATATTCCATCATCGGCTGGCATCCCTTCTATTGTCCTGAATAAGTTTCTATTATGCAATTTAGTCAACGATCCATGCGTTCCCCTTTCTGTTTGTCAATGGCATTCCCAGCATTTATCTGACCGTACCTATACACACTCTTCAGCTCCTGTTTCCACGTTCTTTATCCGAGTTTGTATTTCTGATGTCACGGCGGGTAATATGCAGGGAATGAATCCTGCTTTTCTGTACGCGCACCGATGTCGTTGCTTTTAATTGTCAAATGTAATTTTCCAAAAAGCACTCGACGTTGCCCTTGGCTTGCCTCTTTTATTTCATCACTTTGATTCCAGTCGGCCTGCAACACCGTTCTGTGTTTCCAGAAGGAGCCCATAAACATTTTATTTTATTTTGAATCAGTGAACATGTTTAATCAGTGACCATGATCATGTTTATTTTCCGCACCTCCGATTAGCACGGTTGGCTACGTATGGTGCAAAAGAAGTTCACAATACACGTTATACGTCACTTAAACCTTGCTTTTAATTATCATATTTTTTATTATGTTTTATTTTTATTCTTTTATTACTTCCCCTCTACGTGACTTTACCGAAAGAACCAAGAAGAAAAAAGTTTAATTATCATCTTCAGATCCACAGCCTTCCCTGTCAAGCTCTTTAATCATGTTTTGTTATACATTCCATTATGCATTCTATTAAGTACAACACCAATGAAACCAACCATTTACCTTACGGTCATAAAAGCAAATGCCTCACCGGTGTGTGTGTGTGAGAGAGAGGGGGCTGTAGGGGGAGGGGAGATGGGTGGGTCGGCGTTGGGTGATGAGCTGGCCTCTGGATACGACGTGGAGGGAGTAACAGGCTGAGACAGGTGACTCTGTGATGAGGATGATCTCAGGTTCAGGGCTGTATGGCCTCGCCACCTCTCCCAGCTCTGGGCTCCCGTGCTCGGCACCCGGAGCGAGAGAGTTCCTTGACCATGCCATGGTGTTCCAGCGATACGCAGGGTGGCTCCCAATCCGCTCGGCAGGTGAGCATGCTTCCTGTCAATCGATCATACCGGACCGTGCGACTGGAGCTGCGAAATGCGCATTCGAGTTTGCATTAGAATGTATTTGTGAGCTCACAGCGTTCAAAGTTAATTGCATGTCTGGGTATCGCATGGCTAGCAACACACAGGGTGGCTCCTAAGCACGCTTCCCGTTAAACAATCGTGCTGGACCCTGCGACTGAAGGTCACTAAATGTGTGTTCACATTCGTGATAGTGAAAACTATCAAAGTACATTACAGTTCGGTGTTATAGCCATTAGTCTTCTAATTAAAAAGACAATCCTACCGGACGTTTTTTGTTTGTGTACAACATAAATAAACGCTTAAAGGTATT
Source organism: Lethenteron reissneri (assembly GCF_015708825.2). Classification (NCBI taxonomy): domain Eukaryota; kingdom Metazoa; phylum Chordata; class Hyperoartia; order Petromyzontiformes; family Petromyzontidae; genus Lethenteron; species Lethenteron reissneri. Next base: position 19,256,399 of record NC_083801.1, read on the forward strand.
TTATTTGAAGCGTTCGTGACTGCAGGAATTACTCATTGGTTCTTTCGGTAAAGTCACGTCGAAGGGAAATAATATCTGATGACGATTGCTTGTATTGTATTTTATAACCTATTAATAAGCCAACAGCTGCCAACCCTGTGTATTTGTGCTCCCTAAACTCAACAAAAAATGCCACATTAATTTATATCCCCCCCCCCCCTTATATTTGCAAAACATTGTAATTTTGAACACTGTTGTGCTTTGAAGTCCTATGGGAAACATTTCATTTAAAACAATATTGGTCGGGCTTTATATATAAATGCTGTACAACCTCTTTAAGCAATTGTTCAAGACTTGTGGTATTTGATAAATGAGTTACCCTCTATTTAATGCAACAGCGAGCACTGTAATGATATAATTACTAAGACAGTATTGTACTCATATATATTGCACGCAAATGTACCTAAATGCAATTTACTAAAATTGATAACTCGGATTCCCTATTCACAGGTCTGACAAGCCATTAAAATGACAAAATGGGGAGAATGATCCTCAGTTCCATGATCCAGCACGTGCTGTTCGCACTGCTCAGCGCCAGAGGCACTATCAACGCTCTTCACGGGACTCCCGTTCGCCAGTGCTTCAGCGAATGCACGTGCTTCAAAGGTGCAAAGTTTGTCAACTGCACGTCGGCAGGCCTCTCTGCCATTCCGAGTGACATTCCTCAAGACACGGAGCACGTGGATTTTTCCAACAACAACATCACCCGCATCGGTCCCGGAACCATGACCCTCCTGCGGAGGTTGCACATCCTCGTGGTCAGAAACAGCAACGTGGCGCACATCGCAGAGAGCGCCTTCCAGAACCTGGACAACTTGCGGAAGCTGGACATGAGCGGCAACAGAATACAAGACCTCCCGAATGGATTCTGCTATGGCCTGTCCGAATTGACCGAACTGAAATTCACCGACAATGAAATTATGAACGTATCGTACGCGCAGTTTCATTGTCTGGGACAGCTGGAAAATCTCAAATTGGACAACAACAAGATAGCACACGTTGAAGTGGGTGCCTTCCGTAGTCTGACTCGACTTCGCCACATGAATCTCAACAACAACTACCTGGAGGTGCTCACAGATGGGATGTTCTCGATGCTGCAGCACTTGGAGGTCCTTGAACTTCAGAACAACAGCATTTCCACAATCGAGCCCACCGCCTTTGTGTCTCTGCGCAGCTTGATCATTTTGGATTTGAGCCACAATAACATGAGTGACATAACATTTAAGGTAACTGAAACTGTGTGTTTGCTCTGGATTATCAATGCAACACCTTTGTAGAGAAAAACTAAATCTGTGCTCACACGTGGCATGATTGTTTATGGTGGAAACATCCTCAAGGAATATACAGAAGCCCAAAAGTCAGGGGACAGAGTGTTATTATATTTTAACAAATCACAAAGGGTTATTTCATTTATTTTAACCAATGCTCAAACTGACTTCCCTTAACATTAATGCACGCATGAATTCCCTTTATAAATGAATTTAGGACTTTTTTTAAGGTTACAGCTGGCTTCTTTAGCATAAATAAAGAAACGAATATAACTCGTTTTTCTTTAGTGAAATGTCTTTCCATTTTTAGATGCAATTTGAAAAGGAACAATAGAAATACATATTAATAATGATAAAGATCAAATATTAAACGTAAAACTACACGATTAAAATGTTTGAATGCTAGTGTTAAAACAAATGGAATTACCCTAGGTGTTCTTTCTTTTGGGTCACTGTTTATTAAAATACATACATTCTTACTCCGCTTGCTACACCTTCAGATCATGATATACAGTATACAATGGAACATAGTTTTTTACATAACATACATGTGTTTGTCTTACCTAATAAAACACTAAAAACACTTTTATATCAACTTGCTTTTGGATCTCCTTGACCAGCGTTTTCCAGAGTCTGCTTAAGCAGAGAAACCTCAGACTGGTTTCAACTTTAACTGAGTATCATCAGCAGAGTTTAACCTGTAAAACTTTGGTCCAGAAAGCCCATATGCTGATGGACCAAACCCTTATTTTCTTCCATTGCATACGACCCATCAGCTCAACAAATAAGACATTTTATTTCCAAATTTATATTTTCAAATAGCTTAATTTGACTTTATTAAACCTACACTGAGATAAAAACAGTACCCATTTAAAATATATTATCGTCAAATCAAACCACCTCCTTGCAAAAACAACCAATGTCATTTATTTCAGTTAATAACCGCGCTGTGGCTTTAAAAGTTCAGCTCACGTGTGAATGCCAGAGTGTCTCATGCCTGCCCTGTCCATCGCTACGTGCCACGCAGGTGTTCGTGAACATCGACACGCAGGACACGCAGATTCAGCTGTCCCACAATCCCTGGGCGTGCGACTGCGAGCTGCAGCGAGTGTTCAACAAACTGGAGCAGGTGCGTCGCCTGGCCATCGAGGACTATGGCCATGTCGAGTGCCACTGGCCCCCGTCGTTGCAGAACAGGACGCTGGCCAGCATGGACAGTCAGCTGTGCGTCGCCGAGACGGCCACAATGCTCATCATAACCATCACCGTCGCCGTCGCCATCGTCGCCGCCATCGTCGTGGCTGAGCGCAACCGCAAGAAGCGCACGGGCAAGCATTGGACGGAAGACAACGATATGCCCTGAGTGGACATCCCCAACAGAGGGAGGTTGCATTCATTCTAGATTTGAAGCTTGCGTGACTGCAACGATTCATATTCTTAGGTTTTTTCGGTAAAAGTCACGTAGGTAAAAAAAATTAAAATTACAATTATTTTTATTTTACTTTTATTAATTGTAACTTTAATTTTTTACCTACGTGACTTTACCGAAAAAACCTAAGAATATGAATAGGAGGTTGCATTATTGTGCGGTACATCTTTCTCCGATGTGACACGTGCTGTTGGGAATGCTGTCCCGGCATTTTGCCCCACAAGCCGTAAAGCTTCTCGCGTGCAACCAGACAACACATTGGAGAGAGGGGGGTTGGTTGTATTTGCTGTTTTCCTCAATATCCAGCTCTTTTATAAGTTCGGGGGCACTCGAACCTGAGCGTTCACAAGGTAGTGGCAGGGTGCAGTCAGTGCCAAGAGGGCTTATTGGTCAATGTCTGGAGTTTGTGCTTTGCTCATGAACAGGCTATGAATGCACACCCTATAGATGTACGAATGTGAATCTATATCGGCTATCATGCTAGATAATTGTGCTGGTATTTAAAAAGAATTTTCTTTTAATCTGTAAGATGTGCAAAACAAGAGATTGAGTAAATATTCCAAGAAAGGAAAATAAGTGAATTCAACTTTTTGTTTCTTTCGGTAAAGTCACGTAGAAGGGAAGTAATAAAATAATAAAAATAAAACATAATAAAACAATTCTCACGACGTTTCGGCTACAACGCAAGCAGCCGTCTTCAGGTGAAGAATGAGACACTACCAAACTAGGAGCTTATATATAAGCTGCATTGGGGGTTGAAGAGCGCCTTAACAAAAAGAATGTGCATGTGAAGAGGGATTTAGCATATTCATGGAAAATGCGTAGGCGTTGGGCGGGGGGGTGTCAAAGTCATATTATGCCCATGCATTATGCAGGATCAGCAGCAACCAAGGGGGGTGCAGGGATTAGCAGTAACAAAGGAAAGGAATGTTAATGATATGTAGCTGCAGTTACTCAACAACCACGTAGAAAACTAAAGTATAAACTACATAAAAAACTAAAGTATAAACTGCATCGCACCATCAGTATATTTACTATACTCTATAATAAGCTGAGTTACTAACAGCAAGTAATACATTACAATTTTACCTCGTAAAAATTTTTTAATATGCTTCCATCTAAACCTTATTCTCTTACATCACACGAGCATATACCGTACTATATACTGCCATAGATAAACCCAACATTAAATTATATACTGTATTGCTGTAAACCAACCTATATCTTATACATTTAATATCACACTATGTATTATTCTACACACCCTAATGTGTATCGAAATGGTTTATTACGTCCTTCCAATGATTGCTGAGCCAGAATCCATCTTCTCGGTTAAAATTGTCTCTGTGTTTGTATATGTGGATCGCCTCATGAACGAATCTCTCATGATAGCCAGATGGCTTGCAGAGAACCTCTGTCTTGGAGAAGTCAATATCATGTGAGCCCACTGAGTTGTAACAGTGATCTGCCACGGCTGAGGTGTTAGTCCTACCGTGTTTCAGGTCAGCTTTATGTTCACGGATGCGGTCCGAGACATGTCGTTTGGTTTCACCAATGTAACTGCTACCACAGAGGCAACTTAGTTTGTAGACGCCAGGGTACTGTATGTCTGGAACCACATCTTTTACAGACGGTACCAGATCACGGATTTTATGTACTGTGTTGAATCGGACCTGGATCTTGTGTTTAATCAGGATTTTGGAGATCTTTTTTGTGACCCCAGCAATGTAGGGTAAGGTGATGGTCTTGAAAGGCTCCTCAACAGGATCCTTCTTGATGGTTGGAGTGATGGCTTTGCGGATTGTATAGTCGGAGTAACCATTTGCCTTAAGAGCTTGGCGTACGTGTTTGAGTTCACTGGAAATGTGTTCATGGTCGGAGATGCATTGGGCTCTATGATATAGAGTCTTGATGAGGGAATTCTTCTGGGATGGATGGTGGTGGGAATCCGGTTTTAGATAAGCATCCGTGTGGGTGGCTTTCCTGTAGACAGAGTGGCTCATTGAACCATCAGGTCTCCTTTTGATTAGGACATCCAAAAGGGTAGCTTGCCATCATTTTCGACTTCCATGGTGAATCTGATGGCTGGGTGTATGGAATTGATGTGGTCGAGAAATTGGTCTAGAGCAGGCCGGCCATGTGGCCAGATGACAAAAGTGTCGTCTACGTACCTCTTCCATAAGGTCGGGCGTAGAGTGGCAGTCTGGATGGCGTCCGTCTCAAATTTCTCCATGAAGATGTTGGCTACAACCGGAGATAGGGGGGAGCCCATTGGGGTGCCCTCAATTTGCTTGTAGAAGGTTCCATTCCAGGTGAAGTATGTATTGGTTAAGCAGTGTCTCACCAGGGGGGGTACCCCAGCATTCAGTCCTTGATGAACCAAGTCTTCAATGATTGCGATGGTGTCAGGCACAGGTACCTTGGTGAACAAGGAAACCACATCAAAACTGACAAGCAGGTCGTCTGGGGACAGGGCAATCCCCTTGATTGTCGATACCAGGTCAGTAGAGTTTAGTACTGCAGAGGTGGTTTTTCCAGTGAAAGGCCGTAGGATTTCGGACAAAAAACGAGCCAGTTTGTAAGTGGGGGAGTTGATAGTAGAGACAATGGGACGAAGAGGTGTATCTTCTTTATGTATCTTTGGCAAGCCGTACAATCTTGGTGGTCTGGCTGCAGAAGGTTTCAACGAGAACTGTTTGGTCTGATCAATTAATGCGGTTGAAGCAGAAATGATGTTGTTGGTTTTGGATTTCGGACAAAAAACGAGCCAGTTTGTAAGTGGGGGAGTTGATAGTAGAGACAATGGGACGAAGAGGTGTATCTTCTTTATGTATCTTTGGCAAGCCGTACAATCTTGGTGGTCTGGCTGCAGAAGGTTTCAACGAAAACTGTTTGGTCTGATCAATTAATGCGGTTGAAGCAGAAATGATGTTGTTCACTGGAAAAACCACCTCTGCAGTACTAAACTCTACTGACCTGGTATCGACAATCAAGGGGATTGCCCTGTCCCCAGACGACCTGCTTGTCAGTTTTGATGTGGTTTCCTTGTTCACCAAGGTACCTGTGCCTGACACCATCGCAATCATTGAAGACTTGGTTCATCAAGGACTGAATGCTGGGGTACCCCCCCTGGTGAGACACTGCTTAACCAATACATACTTCACCTGGAATGGAACCTTCTACAAGCAAATTGAGGGCACCCCAATGGGCTCCCCCCTATCTCCGGTTGTAGCCAACATCTTCATGGAGAAATTTGAGACGGACGCCATCCAGACTGCCACTCTACGCCCGACCTTATGGAAGAGGTACGTAGACGACACTTTTGTCATCTGGCCACATGGCCGGCCTGCTCTAGACCAATTTCTCGACCACATCAATTCCATACACCCAGCCATCAGATTCACCATGGAAGTCGAAAATGATGGCAAGCTACCCTTTTTGGATGTCCTAATCAAAAGGAGACCTGATGGTTCAATGAGCCACTCTGTCTACAGGAAAGCCACCCACACGGATGCTTATCTAAAACCGGATTCCCACCACCATCCATCCCAGAAGAATTCCCTCATCAAGACTCTATATCATAGAGCCCAATGCATCTCCGACCATGAACACATTTCCAGTGAACTCAAACACGTACGCCAAGCTCTTAAGGAAAATGGTTACTCCGACTATACAATCCGCAAAGCCATCACTCCAACCATCAAGAAGGATCCTGTTGAGGAGCCTTTCAAGACCATCACCTTACCCTACATTGCTGGGGTCACAAAAAAGATCTCCAAAATCCTGATTAAACACAAGATCCAGGTCCGATTCAACACAGTACATAAAATCCGTGATCTGGTACCGTCTGTAAAAGATGTGGTTCCAGACATACAGTACCCTGGCGTCTACAAACTAAGTTGCCTCTGTGGTAGCAGTTACATTGGTGAAACCAAACGACATGTCTCGGACCGCATCCGTGAACATAAAGCTGACCTGAAACACGGTAGGACTAACACCTCAGCCGTGGCAGATCACTGTTACAACTCAGTGGGCTCACATGATATTGACTTCTCCAAGACAGAGGTTCTCTGCAAGCCATCTGGCTATCATGAGAGATTCGTTCATGAGGCGATCCACATATACAAACACAGAGACAATTTTAACCGAGAAGATGGATTCTGGCTCAGCAATCATTGGAAGGACGTAATAAACCATTTCGATACACATTAGGGTGTGTAGAATAATACATAGTGTGATATTAAATGTATAAGATATAGGTTGGTTTACAGCAATACAGTATATAATTTAATGTTGGGTTTATCTATGGCAGTATATAGTACGGTATATGCTCGTGTGATGTAAGAGAATAAGGTTTAGATGGAAGCATATTAAAAAATTTTTACGAGGTAAAATTGTAATGTATTACTTGCTGTTAGTAACTCAGCTTATTATAGAGTATAGTAAATATACTGATGGTGCGATGCAGTTTATACTTTAGTTTTTTATGTAGTTTATACTTTAGTTTTCTACGTGGTTGTTGAGTAACTGCAGCTACATATCATTAACATTCCTTTCCTTTGTTACTGCTAATCCCTGCACCCCCCTTGGTTGCTGCTGATCCTGCATAATGCATGGGCATAATATGACTTTGACACCCCCCCGCCCAACGCCTACGCATTTTCCATGAATATGCTAAATCCCTCTTCACATGCACATTCTTTTTGTTAAGGCGCTCTTCAACCCCCAATGCAGCTTATATATAAGCTCCTAGTTTGGTAGTGTCTCATTCTTCACCTGAAGACGGCTGCTTGCGTTGTAGCCGAAACGTCGTGAGAATTGTTTTATTATGTTTTATTTTTATTATTTTATTACTTCCCTTCTACGTGACTTTACCGAAAGAAACAAGAAGATGAATCCCTGCAGTCACGAAAGCTTTAAATCGAAAGTGAATTCAAGTAAAGCAATCTTTTACGTGATGATACAATTGTACGAAATGGGATTTGAAAATGGGTGAGAGTGTTATGATGCTTGTAATTGTATTGCATTTTAATAATGGAGACTGATTTTAGTGGGTTATGTAGAAGAAAATATGAAAGAATTGGTTAATTGTACTATATTTTAAAAATATAGTTTCCCCATACTTTTGTGAGTAGCTAATGCTAGCGTTGTGTTTTATGAATGAAGACAGCATAAACAGCTTCGTAATGGAGAATATCAATCCTCAGGGGGTTTCACTTTGACACAAAGATCATCTATATTTTATGCATTAAGTACATTTTAGCCACCGAGGCGTGCTGACCGGCAGTGATAATTATGAATAACTTACACGGACTTTTTCAGTCAAAACTATGATTCACGATTTACGTTTTGGGTTGCACCACGTAATGATCTGACCAAATTTGTGTTGTGAAACATTCTGATTTCCTGGATTGTCGCTCAAACTTCCTGGGTTTGTCCTGATGATGTGTAAAGTAGTTTCAAACGAGACGTCGTATCCCATCACTAAATTTGATTCTGATGATTGTGAGCCAACTTACCGGTCAACTGAAACAATAGCAATTGATGTATTATACACTTACACATGTGTGTCGGGTGGCTGAGGGTTCTTAACGACACAAATTGTATCATATCATTACATGGCCTAACTCAAATATCAATTATGAATCATAATCACGCATATTTAACACAATTCCTTTGTTGCCCTCTGTGCACAATTACACAAAACTGTGAACAATATATAAGTAATATTTTAATTGCTCATCTATTCAGCAACTTCAGCCACCATGAATAATGCAATATCAGGCAAAGCAATCGAGCATAGGTAGTTCACAATATCAGGTGCGGCCATTAATTAGAGATAGCTATCAACAACATCTACTTAATTCCCTCAAAAATACTGTACAATAAAGTATTTAACTGCATTCGCATACATTTTAATTAATTTGCATTTAAGTCCAATAATATTTCTGAAAGTCATATCTTCGGTATGTGCAATAATAAAATGGGTAGGCATTTAAGACAAATAATTCATCTGATAATGTCTTCTCCATGTATTTAAAAATATATAAATAAACCTCTGACTGTTGCATTCCTAGTATATATTTTATTCTGAGCATTACTGGTATTATGAACAGCTAAACAGGCATGTTGCCATGAAAATATTTGGTTGAAAACTGCTATTCAGTGTACAGTACTCTTATATTCTATTTCCTCATTTTCTTTTTATTCACAGCCGTTTGTCAATCCACTGTCGAATGAAAACCTCCACGCACAGTATCAGTCATGGGGATTGTTTGACCATATTTCATCATGCTGACGGGTGCAAGTTGGTGAAGGAAAGATTGGCAGGACCAGATCAGATATCGCTCACCACTTATGTTAACCTTGGCTGGGAATTGAACTCAGGTCACCAGGTTTTTAGTGTAGCGGGCAAAACCACTGCGCCGCCACTGAATCTATTTTATAATCGAGCCCTTCATATTGTATTACATTTTAAAATAAACATTTTCATTGTCAATATGAAAAAAGTAAAATGTACTGTAAACAAACATGTAATTCTTAACTTTATCAACAATTGCTGTCAAAAAGTGTGACAAATGTGTCATTGTTTTCTGTTGATTAAAGATGGTGGATTCTCCAAATGCAGTAGTTCACATCAGTTATGATTATTTACAGCGGATTAAAAACAACGATCGTTTTCCTCTATTTCAAATCGTGCCATTAACTGTTGCCCTTAACCAAAAATCTGTCATGGAGTTGAAAGGAAATGTTGGAACGCAGGAGAGAACGCACGCACGCGTGTGGGTCTCAAAGGCTCACACTTTGCGTGTGGCACAATATTTGTGATGAAGTTCTAAACCGCCATGGCCATCGATGACGGATGCGAGAAAAATGTTTTTTTATGATGACAACACCGAAATAGCACTGACAAGTCTTGTGCTTCCACCACAATCAGAGGGTCACAAATAGAATGTCTGAAACATCTGCGGTGTGGTCATGCGGTGCTGCATTACTTAATGTGGAATTATTCTTATTTTAAATCTTTAAAAAAAGAATCTTAATAATGGTATTTAACCCAGCCATCTATCTGCCGCATTGAACAAGAATCTCATTGTCGAGTCAAAAATTATGCTGGCTTCGCATTACCGCGCCCGGATGTTATTGAACCCTATAAAGAACAATAGCAGTAGCTTTTCATAAGGCATCTCAGCAATTTACAAAAACATGCAATCATACTCTGCACTATTATGCAACTTGGTGCATTTAGTGAACAAAGCAAATGAGGCTAAATACCTACTAAGGTGATTGTTCCATTTCCTGAAAGCCAGTTAATGATTTATTGCAGCAATTAGTGTGAATAATACATGAATGGAAAGCAACGTTTGGCTCTTCCCACAATAACCCCATCCCTGTAAGCAGATAAATAACTCATTTTGATCACCTTACATTTACCTCGACAACTCACATCTACAAAAACAATATTATTCACAACGCGGTCCTAAAGCTAATGTTTTGCAAAGTTACAATGCCCTGAAAAGTGCAGTCGTACTTAATTAAACTTTCGCTTGTATACAGTAATACGATCAGAACAATGCACATTTAAAACTATTGTATATACAGTAATACATATGCTAAATACTGTATGACTCAGGGTGTATTTGTGAATATAAGAATTTAATCGTATTATTTTTATCCTGAACTTCAATTTAGCAGAACTCCAAAATCCACTTTGATGTCGGGGAACCGTGCAGGTTACACAAAGAAAATCTAGCCCAGCGAGGTGTTCCGCGGGATGATGTGAGGAATTAGCTGCATACATTCATGCTGTGTTCCCCTGGAATTGCAATCTGTGATAAAATCGCGAATTACAGGGGGAGCACGGCAAGCGACTACCAACGAGCACAAATGGTGGATATATATTTCATATGAGTCAATAGTAAAGGATTGTTTTTTACTGGGTATTTAAAAAATTAAAACATCCTTTACGAAACAATTCACATCACCACAGCTAGCTGTGCAACGTAAACCACTTTTTTCTAGGTGATCCACGTTTTCCCTCTATGGCTCCACAATCTCCCCTATACAGCTCCACCATCTCCCCTATACAGCTCCACCATCTCCCCTATACAGCTCCACCATCTCCCCTATACAGCTCCACTAACCCCCCTATACAGCTCCACCATCTCCCCTATACAGCTCCACCATCTCCCCTATATAGCTCCACTAACCCCCCTATACAGCTCCACCATCTCCCCTATACAGCTCCACCATCTCCCCTATACAGCTCCACCATCTCCCCTATACAGCTCCACCATCTCCCCTATACAGCTCCACCATCTCCCCTATACAGCTCCACTAACCCCCCTATACAGCTCCACCATCTCCCCTATATAGCTCCACTAACCCCCCTATACAGCTCCACCATCTCCCCTATACAGCTCCACCATCTCCCCTATACAGCTCCACCATCTCCCCTATACAGCTCCACCATGTCCCCTATACAGCTCCACCATCTCCCCTATACAGCTCCACCATCTCCCCTATACAGCTCCACCATCTCCCCTATACAGCTCCACCATCTCCCCTATACAGCTCCACCATCTCCCCTATACAGCTCCACCATCTCCCCTATACAGCTCCACCATGTCCCCTATACAGCTCCACCATCTCCCCTATACAGCTCCACCATCTCCCCTATACAGCTCCACCATCTCCCCTATACAGCTCCACCATCTCCCCTATACAGCTCAACCATCTCCCCTATACAGCTCCACCATCTCCCCTATACAGCTCCACCATCTCCCCTATACAGCTCCACCATCTCCCCTATACAGCTCCACCATCTCCCCTATACAGCTCCGCTATCTTAACAATCACAATATTTTAATAATACAGTATTCATAATGTAATGGCCTCTTAAAGGAACACTGTTTTTGTATGTATACGATCAAACAATAATCCGACTAAGGCTAGAGCAGTGGTAGAGTACTTAGCACACCGCTCTTTGAAACTCGTGACCTGAGAGTGATGTTTGACTTTGTCCTTGTTTCCGTGTGACCAGCAGAGTGAAGTATGATGAAGACAGATCGTGTAAATGACCAGCGTGGAATGGAGAGGCCTTCACCCAGCAGTGTTGTCGGCACAGGGTCTGTAAGTTTCTGTATTAGTTTAATGATACAATTCTTCTGTGGAGACATAAAGTGCATCAGACCAGTTTTTTTTTTATCCCGATTCACTGTAGTTGTATCAGACATTTGTGAAATCAGTGTTTTAACCCGTTAATATTAAAACCTGAGGTGTATTATAAATACGGCTGATGTTTTAGCTTGTAATCCCTTTTTGCATTTAAGTTCTCATTTGAGTGTAATCCCAATGTGTCGGATTAAATTAAATCTCCATATACAACTAAGCAAACATTACTGTATGTATATATAACAAAGCCGCTTACGACGTTTGCTAAATTTTTATTCATTTGATCAGAAGAAGCAAGGTTATTCAATTTGACATGTGAATTGAAGTGAAACAAATTAATAAGATTACTCCCATTAAACAGCATTGTACAATTCAATCAAGGACTTATCTTGTAACATTGCAACGGTTTATTTTACTTTACGATTTTTACATCCCATTTTTACTTTTTTCTTTTTTTAAACAAAGACATTCCTAACCCCACTGCCTGTCCATCCAGACATTCACAGCAAATGTACACAACCAGAGTCATTTGACAGAGCGCATGTGGTAAAGTGTGAGTGGTCGTGGAGCGGTTAGCACCTTGCGCTACGAACCCAGCGACCTAAGTTCGATTCCTTTTCATGGCTAACACGAGAGACAATTACCCGAACTGGTCCTGGGCCTCTCCTAGGTCGACTCAGCCTAAAATTAGTACAACCTTGTGGCGTTATACATATATTTCCATGATTCCCATCACGCTCCTCAACCAGGTGTGCCCTATCCTATCCCATTTCTTCAACTTCTCTCACCACACCCCACAACATAACACACAACGTGCTTGCCACAAATGAACCACAATACCTTGCTGATTTCATTACAGAGCATAAACCATCACGCACACTCCGGTCATCCTCGCAACAGCTTTTGGCGAGCCATCGAACAAAGACGCTTCCGCGGCCGTCTGGAACGCTCTTCCTTCCGATATTAAAAAGCCAATGAATCTATGCCCTTTTAATTCTAGATTTAAAGTGTTGCTTTTAAACTACTTTTGTCTTTAGTTTTGTGTTCTTCCCCCGCACCTCCGATTAGCACGGTTGGCTACGTATGGTGCGAAAGAAGTGCAACATTTTCTTGGTTCTTTCGGTAAAATCACGTAGAAGGGAAGCAACAAAATAATAAAAATAAACATAACAAAACAATTCTCACGACGCCTCGGCCACAACGCAAGCAGCCGTCCTGAGGACGAAGATGAATCCCTGCAGTCACGAAAGCTTTAAATCGAAATTTAAGTGCAACATACATACAAACAAAAGCCAACTCCGCACACTCTCTTATATCCCCACACAAAGCTTGCCAGCCACTTCTAGGTCTCTAACGCCATAATATCATCCAACACTCACACGTGCAATCATATTGACTTCAACTCTTGATGATATCCGCAGTAGTGTAAAGTATAACTACGCCTCCTCATCATCATTATTATACGTGTTTTAGTAAGCACTCATGAGAGATGGCATGCCACATAAGGCAGGCGCCAAGAAAACTATTGCATTTACCAGCTGGCTTGAGTGGTCACTGCAGCGAGGGCTCATATGTGTCAGTCAGCCAAAAGGAAAGGAAAGCTACATTTTAAGTCTGTAGCAGGTTCCAATACCGATCACAACTAGTGCTCATATTTAGGAACATGGGCCCAATTGCCTGAGGCCCATTGCACAGTATGCAAGCTGCCAGAGTTAATTAGGAAAGTGCATGGAAAGTTGCATCTGAATGCAAGCCGAGGGAAACGTTGGGATTAGGGGCAGCTGCTGAGAGACAAGATGATTGATGCCTTTGTGTGCAGATGATGACCCTTCTAAGCCAATGACAGAACCAGTCGTGACAGCTTCCACCTTAACTCTTGCCCCTATATTTAGTGGCTGCTCACATTAAGAACAAAGCCTTTCACAGAAGCGGTTTCCTCCATTAATGATACTGTAGTTGGGCATTCACTGCATGCACTCAACCCGCTATTGCAGTCCCATTAATATATTTACTGTACAGATGAATACTTGTTGGTAGTAGTCATCATCGGTTATAAATAATAACATCCAAAACACATATTTGTACTTGGGGTTTTTAAAAATGCATATTAGTTTTGCTATGTATAATTTCGCAAGACACTTTCTCCCAAACTAAGCATTACTCACAATTACATTAAAATGACAAACTGCTCTCATTCATCACCGTCAGCCATGATCTATGCGCTGGTGGATGAAGGCCGCCTTATAAATGTCACCATCACAATGCAACAATCCCTCAAACTCCTGCACATGGGCGGATTTCATCAACTTTCTCTGCAGTGGATGTTTTCTCGAGGTTTTTTCTTCTTTGGCTGCCACTCCATCATCGGTGACGTACATGGGCCATCATCCCATGCACTTCCCACATAGAAATGGATCTGGGGTTCTTTTTTAAACCACTCAATCAGCCGATAATCTCTCTCTCTCTCTGAAGTTATTGATTATATTATATTGACTTGGTTGTACAACTCGATGTAGTTTACAGAGTCTGTTCTCCTATAGCACGTGTTTTCATAACGCTTATTGGATATAACGCGATCGAGTGAAGAGAACTACGTCGCGCGAGTAGGAATAGGCGGTTGTACGACTGCTTCGGCGTAGCATCGCACAAGGCGGGATGCTGCTGGATGCTTCTAGATGCTACCCACGCACCTCAATTTTTGTTCAGCCTGCGTACGCATCTCACGTGTTATCACGGACTGTGCTTTACCAAACATTGTATATCATTTATTAAAAAGCGACTTTTCCATAGCGCGGTGTTCTTCAGGAACGCAACTCCAGCGTTATAGGAGAACAACCTTGCTTGCTTTATTATTCGGTCCTATATTTCCCTATTTATCATCATTACTCTGTCCATCACCAAACTTTAAAACATGTCCAGCTTCCCGCCCGCCTAGTGTGGTGAAGTATGGTCATACAACCCCGTGATAGACACGGTGAGATAAGGCCTTCATCCAGCAGTGGATTGCTGAAGTCATGTCAACAACGAACGTGTTCTGGAGGTGGAGGTGGCAGGCAACGCTTTGGGATGCTTGCCGATTCTCTCTGAGGATTGTGTGATATGTGTGTGTGGGGGGAACTGGAGCACAGTGCCATACTTTGTTGAAAACAACACACGAGCATACATGAGAAAATTAACATTTCTATAATGTACATTCTTCATTGTCTCGCGCTTTGTCATGTCGTGTTGGACGTGATGTATTTGTAAACATATTTAAATTTGCTGCTTTGCTCTACTCGCTCAAACCCTATATGTCTCTTGCAATAGACAATACTGGTCTCAATGGCCTTTTTATCTGGTTATCAATAAAGGTCTATTATCATATTATAATGTCAGTTATTGACTCCATTGCGATACTGTGTATAAAATTGTGATCCAAAAACAACTTTGAAAAGCTTGCATCCAATGTTCCATTGTTGTGTGGCATATTTCATGTTTGATCAATACCACTGTCATTCACCGCAGTCCCGAGTTTTTCTCTGAGCAAAACAAATTGCCGTGGTAAACGTGGCGTACGTCAAAATCTAACCAGCAAACATTAACACATTTCCGTTATCTACAGACAAGCCGTAGTGTACACGCATCACAAATCATCTGCTGTTAACTGAGAATAAATGCAAAAAGTTGTTTTAAAAATGTGTACACACACATGCATGCACCTGCATGCGTACTGCACCGTTTTTGTTGTTATCTATGCCATCATCTGTCGAAGCCAATTCCCGAAATTGACGTATTTACCGGAAATTATGCCTCTTATTGTTGTGGGAATTCGCAATGCAGGGAAACTACGGAAAATATCAGCAGCAGTGTTTACGCATTGTTGCAAATGGCTCGGTAAAAGTAGTTTTTTATGTCTTCCACATTTCATTGACTGTATTTTTTATTTTACATCGTATTTTTACACACAAAAAATGTCGACAAGATGTACATTCTTTATTTGGCACCACATATCTCCTTGAAAAATATACTTTTGTTAAAATTGTGTAAGCATTGCTATCCTTATATAGCACTGTATATACATAGGCTTTCGCGACCAATATTATCCCCATAATCGATGGTTTTGGGTTAGATCGCGTAAATATAAATGTGTCGTTAAATCCGCCACCACCCGACACAGCCAATTAGTAAGGTTTGTCACGTAAACAAAACATGGCAATTCATTACTAGTTCAGCACACCGGTGTGTTGGAGAGTTAACAAAATTGTAGATGTTGTTGGTCGGGTGGTGTCAGGTTTAACGACACATTTATACTTACGCGATCTAACCCAAAAACATACATTATGGACAGCACTGTATATATGAAGTTTCATTTATTTCCATTGGCGGTAACTTGTATACAAGTCGTACACACAATGGACACGTCAAATTGTATCCAATCTCGTGAGATCTCGTAAGCTAAGCAAAATTGATCGTGAATAGTGCTTGAACGGGTAACCACGATGCTTAGAGTATTTGGCAGCTGATATTAATTTCCGCACAATAAGACACTTCATTGAGACATCGCTTGTGATAGTCAAGTAGCTTCTGAAAAATAGCTCCGAATCTCAGTGGAGCCTTACCTGGAAAAAATTTTCTCCAACCCCTCCCTCTCTCTGCCTCCGCCCCCCTTTGTCTATTTAAGGCCACCCCACAGAGACGATCTCCCTCTCTGTACCTGTGTTGCTCTCTCTATGTATCTTGGTGATATCTGTCTGCTTATATGTCTGTCTATAGTTTTCTGGTTAGATTTTTGTTGCTATTTCATTTATACCTGATGATGATTGCTTGTGTTGCAATCGAAACGTCGTATGCTATTATTTAATTTATTATTTTATCTTTATACGCGACTTTACCGAAAGATCTTCTTGGTTTACCGAAAGAACCAAAGAATGATGTGTAACGTGGTGTTGTGGGCAGTAGAGGGCAGTGTTGTACATCACGTATTGTGCTCAGCACTCCCTTCGCCTGAATTAACCCGCACTGACCAGCATGGTGAAGTATGATCAAATATTCGTCATGGCTCGCAAAGGTGCAGGGACGCCTTCGTCCAGCAGTGGAGTGACAAGGCGGGGGCTCTACGTTTGACTACGTTAATAATTAGTCAATTAGGCACATTGTCTTTAAAAGGCAATACTGCATTCAGCTCCAACGTCCAGATACAGTTGATAAGACTGCAGGGATTCATCTTCTTGGTTCTTTCGGTAAAGTCACGTAGTCTTCCTGACAGACCTGTTCTTCACCTGAGGACGGCTGCTTGCGTTGTGGCCGAAACGTGGTGAGAATTATTTAATTATGTTTTATTTGTATTATTTCCCTTCTACGTCGCTATAAACTATTGTCATTGTAGTGCGTATTTAATGTGCCGCTGCACTCTGATGTTGTATGAACAAACATTTATTAAAAGTCTATTTAATTAAGTAGAACGTGTTGTCTATATGGATTTAAAGTTGCGCATTTTGATGTGGGGGGGGGGGGGGTGCAGAGCTTTGTGACGTCATATTTGAGGGGGGGGGTCTGACTTTTTGTGACGCCGTGTGACGAGGGGGGGGGGGGTCAAAAATCGTCCAAAATCGCGTGACGTCATTTATGGACGGCCCCTTACACCGCACCTCTCTAGGGCCGGCACTGCACGTGGACATCCCGCACATGACGTCACTGCACTTGCAATCCGTGTAACCGTGTAATAGCCACCACTCAACACGACTGGAGAATTCTTCTTGGTTCTTTCGGTAAAGTCACGTAGAATGGAAGTAATAAAACAAAAAATAGAAAAATATTTATTATATTATTTATTATATTATTTTATTATGTTTTATTTTTATTATTGTATTACTTCCATTCTACGTGACTTTACCGAAAGAACCAAGAAGATGAATCCCTGCAGTCACGAAAGCTTTAAATCGAAATTTTTACGACTGGAGAAGTGCAAAAATGCTATTCCAATACAGAACGGTTGGGGGCGCACAATTACAACGTGTCACCTCTGATTACGCCGTTCATTCAGACGCTGTTCATTCAGACGCTGTCTTTCCGACAGACCTGTTCTTCACCTGAGGACGGCTGCTTGCGTTGTGGCCGAAACGTCGTGAGAATTGTATTTTATTATGTTTTATTTTTTTATTTTATTATTTCCCTTCTACGTGACTTTACCGAAAGAACCAAGAAGATGAATCCCTGCAGTCACGAAAGCTTTAAATCGAAATTTAGGCGCCAGCTCGCTCACGGCATCGGCTGAACGAGGGAGAATCTGTAGATGACTCACGCGTATAACACTGAACAAATTTCCAATCGAAAAGTATAGATTGCTCAATATAGATTCGTGTGACGCATGTCCATGCCACTAGAGAACTTGAAATCCTGCGTTTTTAAATCCTTTATATTAAGTTCACTTGCTTGCGCGCTTACGACCGTGCAAATCTTTTGGTCGTTTTTTAACCCACTTCCCGTGATCCAATCGAGCTGACATTTTGCACACAGACTCGTTGTGCGTGATAATTTATTTTTGTGCAATTTTTTTTCCATAACTTTACACTTTTTAGGATTTTTTTTATATTTAATTACCAATTGCTTAATGGTGGCAGGCAATCATCTGACCCATAGGTGGCAGCCATCTCAAGCCAGAGGACGAGAGGACTCTAGCCGCCACGCATATAAAGGATTTATAGTGAAAAACTTTGTTTTTACGGGTTAATTTTTACTCTGTTTGCATACAAGGAGTGATGCGTTTCATCAACATTTTGCACCAATAGTTTCGCACACATGCAATCAGTTTTGTATTTAAATGTGGACACTCTATCACGCACACTTTACATTCGATTCCCAGGGCTTGTTAATTTAATATGCTATTTATAATTGTTCATAAATATGTGAAGTGCCTAAAATCGTCTCTGGTATATTGGCAAAGCCACTTGAATCAAAATGTTGCTTTGCTGTGTTACATTACAATAGTTTACAATAAATATAAAATTACAAGTATATTGTACAAGTATAGTATTAAAAGTATATTGTTATTATATCTTACGGTAAATAATTGGCCACATTCTTTGAATGTTCAACATGGCATATGCCACGTGTCTTTTTCCTGCTTTATAAATTCTGCACGAAATATATACCCTGATGAAATTGATATCACTTAATCGTAATGAAATCAAGTTAGTCACGCCATTAAATGTGTCCCTATTTTATAGACTCAGAACTGGAAGCGTACTTACGTTACATGCAACAAAGCAAAATTAACTCGTATTTTAAATCGTTATTTATGCTGTCTTTTGCACTTGAATGTTCTCAGTGTGGTGGTTCTTTTTTGTAAGCCAGCAAACATGGAGATGAGGCTGGTGGATTATTTTAAAATAAATCTATCATTGTTGCATTGCATCCACCAGGAGGGATGCAATGAGGAACCTATAACCCTCCACAATGCAATAGTAGCATTATAATTATAAGGTACACGTGCAGCCCATCAATTAATTGTTCACGTCACTGCTGGCAGCAATTTACTCGGGGGAGCTCTAGAGATCCCCCCCAGAACACATTCCTGCGGAGGGAGCTGGTAGGAACGTTGAGCTGCTCGGTCAATGGCCAGGGTTAACGGCGGCGTGGTGTATTCCGCAAATATGGCCGACTGTGAGGGCGGGCACAAGCCGGCGTGAGTAAGTTAAACGTTGAGTTTTATAAGGGCACCACGGGGTGACCAACCCCTCCCCACCCAGCCCCACCCCCACCCAGCCCCTCCCCACCCTCCCCACCAAGCCCTCCCCACCCTCCCCTCCCCACCCTCCCCACCCAGCCCCTCCCCACCCTCCCCTCTCCACCCAGCCCCACCCCTCCCATTTTTGGATGCACGACGGACGGACGGACACAATAATCCCCTGTGGGCTGGTAGAACCAGGTGGTTCCTACCAGTATCAGAAGTGTAGAGTTCGGCATAATAAGTACAACTATTCAACTCAATAATGTTTTTATTTTACCAGGTAAGGCCCACTGAGCAATATAGCTATTTTTAAGAAGCGACCTGGCTATAAATGATAGCCCAATGAATTGGCTTATCATGTGGAAATCTATATCAGCCAAATACTCTAAATGCATGTTTCTAAATGTGGAGGGAAAAAAACAGGAGGACCCGGAAAAAAAATCCACGCGACCACGTGGAGAATATGCAAATTCCAGGGTCGGGATCGAAACCACGACATCCTGTATACCAGGCGAGGTAGTTAACATTTCGCCACCCGCAGCTTTCTTTATTATAAATAAAGAATGTGATCACATTTCCACTTGTGCATAAACACCATTAACATGTTACACCCTATGGTAAGTACTGCGTGTTAGCTTGCAATACATTTTCACCAAATACTGGGCAAATGTCAATGAAAACATCTGTTCAAGACAAGCGCGATGTTTGCTCTTCCTATCGTAACATTCAAGGAATATTGCATAAAAGGTGGGTTCAATTAATCTCCATATATATAAAAGGCAAAGTTGTGATTATGTGTGTCTGTTCAAAATGTTTAGCGTACTTCCCGACATGCAACAAACTTTAAATTTGCCATGTGGGTCCTTTCCAGACTGTACACGATGCAAAAATTATAAAAATAGCAATTAGGTTTTTTTTTGGGTGGGGGGGAGCTTAATAATGCATCTTTTTTTTGCACGGCAAGTGAGCTGTGACGTCATATCTGTCACGTGACCCGCGCACGTGGAAGCGTAACGCATTGTAGTATAGCGGTTAGTGCGCTGCGCTACGAACCCGGCAACTTGAGTTCGATTCCCACTCACGGACACCACCGGTGACGATTATTTTAACCTCCCCTAGGTCGACTCAGCCTCAAAGGAGTAACTGGTGTGGTGTGTGAACATCGCCACTGGGGAGACAAAGGCGGCCGGGCGTGGTGAATGCAAGTCCCGGGCGAAGCCGGGTAGTACAGCTAGTGAGCCGTATAAAGCCTAAAGATGCCAGCATGTTATCAAGTAAAATGTAACCACTGGCGTTGTTATCAGCGCCCACATGGCCATCGCGAGAATGAACCCGCGGTATCGCGTAAGGAATGTGTGGGAACTGTTGTTGAAAGTCGGGTAATTCTCTGGGGAAGAGTTGCCTGCGTTTTAAACTTAAGGACGTGCTAACTGAAAACTTCCATCGCCCCACCACACTTGCAGGCATCGCTTTTCCTGCAGCTTTCCATTGACCTGGTTGTCTGTGGTTCGTACACTTGAGCAAACTGTTTTTGGTTGCTTGAATATGGCTTTGCAGGCAGGTATACAACTATTTAAACACGTTCCTTCGGAGTGGGCAGGTAGGAACTGGATTGGACAGCGCATTCGTGCACGGCAGACAAATATGCACGACAGACAGACAATCCCTGGTGGGCAGTGTGGAACCTGTTGTTCCTACCTGTAATATACTCGTGCAGTAAGGATGCGAGACATGCCAAACTTTTTTAGAAGGTAAATCATGGAAAGACAAATTAAGCACGTGCACGTAAATAAAGCTACTTAATGTCATCAAACCTCTGTATGTATTAACATTATTTAAAAAAATAGAACGATTGAGAATCAAAGGGGTGCAAGGCTGCAGTAAAGGTTAAGAACCACGCGTCTTTAGCGCCGTACAGACTAAAAACAAAAAGCAGTTCTAAAGAGTTGAGTTTTCGATTCAAATTTAAAAGTGGCTTCCTAATTTATATGCGCAAGCTTTGTAATGCGGTGCATTAAAACAACACAAACCAAATAATTAGACACTACAGATTGGCGTAATGAAACATACTTAATGTAACTACTGAATGGTTAGTTAATTAGTTGATCCACACGTATTCACATAGTGTACGTGTGTATAAAGGACCTCGACACAGAGGCGTGGTTTCTCTGTGTGCCTATGTATGTGTCTCTATGTATCTCTGTGATATCTGTCTGCTTATATGTCTGTCTATATGTCTCTGGTTCTGAGTTTTATCTCTCTCTCAAATTTAGCATTCTCAGGAAGAACGTAATCAACCAGGTAGGGTGTTTGACTGTTATGTTATCCGACTCTCTGTTGTATTACATTTCATTTCTAAGCATACTAGATTTGTGTTTATATTTCATTTATACCTGATGATTGCTTGTATTGCAATCGAAACGTCATATGCTAGTATTTAATTTATTATTTTCTCTTTATACGTGACTTTACCGAAAGAACCAAAGAGTAATTCCTGCAGTCACGAAAGCTCCAAATTAAGTTTGTATAAAGGGGTGTTTGAAACGCAGACTCCAGTGTAGACTGCAGTCCAATGTAACGTCAGTCATTGAGTCTTTTTTCAAATGAGACGCCAAAAATAAACCCGTGTGTTCTTTCCCCGGCGTACATTGGATTCATTACACAATCACAGCCAACAGGTTGTTCTTCCCAATTGGCATTCTTTATTCTGAGCAGTGACTAAATCTGAGTTGTAGAAGGGTTGCATTAACGTTAGGCTATTTTTACAATAGCATATTCAACCTTATCTTAGCTGAAATTATAACTATCATTCAAACATTACAACATCCCTTCAATGGTTATTTTAAGTAAACACAATTATCCCTGAACAAAGGGGATAACTTAAGGGGCACAATTCACGGCCCTCTGTCAATCCACTGCTGGATAAATGCCTCCTCCCACACCATGCCAGCCATGAGGGCTGTTTGATCACACTTCATCACGATAGCCAGTGTGGGTAGGTGAAGGGGGAAGAGGTCCCTAAGAAAAATGTAGACATGAATTACCACTGACGCAGCTAGTCATGGCCGAGAATAGAGCTCAATTTACTCAATCCACATCCCAATTTCCAAACCACTGCCCCCACATTTCCCTGCTCCTCTCAATGTGCTTTGATAATGTAAACAAATTTAAACCTTCTTTGTGTAAGAGGCAAAGTGCCTAAGCTCTTGTGAATTGAGTAGGTAGAAGCATACACAGCGGTAACAAACCACTTTAGTGTATGCACTCCTTCCAACGGAGGAACAGCATCAGCACACATTCTCTCCTGAAACCCTTTCGTGGCAAGCAGACCTTGACACTGGACTTTAACTCCTGAACATATTGCTATACGCAAGAATAATAATGTTAAACGAGTGTTGGCTATTTCACGGAGCAAAAAAAAGTATATTGCTGTCTTGTAAAAACAATATTTATGCACGTGTATCATGCTGCATTGGGTTTAACAATACTCTGTGTGCGGAACAACTGGAATGACTTTTGCAAAGTCACACCAATAGGTGTGTGCCGAGAACATGTTTATTTATAATGCAATGAGTGCACTTGTTTATATTTAAGATACAAAAGAAAACACGTTCCCTTCTCTTTCCCGGCGATAGCCACACTCGTTAGGGAGACATTTCAAAAGTTCAAGGGCAATAACATGCGAAAACAGTGGGCCCACGGTAATGCCCATCGTCTAAAACCTCTTAAATCACTGTTGTGGGGCGTGGGGGGGCTGGTTGTTTTTTCAATGTTCCTTTATTTCCAATCCTCCCTGAGAACTCTACTGGCGGTTTACTTTAACGCCCCCCCCCCCCCCCGGCCTGCTGAACAAACTGAATTCTGACTCTTTGTACTCTTAGGTTTTTCGGTAAAGTCACGTAGGTAAAAAATAAATAAATAATGCGAATAATAATATAACTAAAATAATAAATAATTATTTATAAATAATATAAATAATAATAAAAATAAAATAAATGTTTTTTCTATTATTATTTCTATTTTGTATTTTTTTACCTACGTGACTTTACCGAAAAACCTAAGAGTATGAATCCTTGCAGTCACGAAAGCTTCAAATCTAGAATCTGACTCTTTGGTTTTTTCGGTAAAGTCACGTGGGTAAAACTGAATTCTGCCTCCGTATTTCGTAAACAGGGGAACCGCCTAAATGTCTTCTGTCACGTGAAAACATCACTGACTCACTGTGCCGTGCATAGTAGGGTCCTTCAAAGCCCACACCCCAAACCTGCAGTGGTTGGCTCACACTGCATGAAGCAAAAAGGTTACGGAGATAATGATGCTTTGTGGATGTTTTTTTTTCCTTCCTCAGGACGTACGAATGTTGCACAAACCAAAACCACCGCGGTGTTTGGAACTGTGTAAAGTTCAACGAAAACAAACAGGACAGGTGTTTCTAAGCATACCGCATCATTACTATTATTATTAAAAACAACACAGTGTTGTATATTTACTATGTCATTATCATCACGATCCATGGGCAAATATCACGTAGGTGTCCACTGCACATTTCGTCATTTCCTATGTACTATGCGAACTTACAACGCAATTTATTAATGCTATGTCTTTTTAGCACCAATTGTATAACGAGATGTGTCATCTGAATGAAGGTGGCATCACTTGTGCGATCCAGACGGGCCCATCAACTGTGCCTAACCGTCCACATATCATATTTTCACAGTGAATCCTCTACTTACAAACATTCAACTTACGAACTCTCCAGATGCTTGTTCGGACCAAGAGTCGTAAGTTCAACCGCCGCACAATAAATGGCGGTTGTGGCATCTACAGCTGTAGAACATGAAGAACCAGTGCCATCTACATCTACAGGCGATTATACAACTTTTAAAGCCATTCCCCGTGTATAGTGTACATGCCGCACAACATATTTGGAATCAACAGAAGTAAAGTTGGACTTCCGAACAAATCGACTTACGAACAGACCTCTGGAACCCAACTCGTTCGTAAGTAGTGGAGTCCATGTATTTGAAAACAAAAATGCGTGCTGGCTTATATGTTTTAGTTTAACTCTGTGATATGGTTTAAATGTTATGGTTTTTTAACACATCACTTCAGTGATATGGTCCCTTTCTGCTGGGGCAAACTAATTGAATCACCCAGACCGAACATGAAAACCAATAAGATGTTGATTACAAATTGCGTTTCAAGTAATTGTGATTAATCCAGATGCTTAACGTGCATACTGGAGTAGAGCATTTTGTTATTCAGATTAATTTTAAAAGTTTCTTTTTTTGGCAATTTAAAAATGAATAATAGTGGTAATAAAATGCGGTTACAGACAGCAACATAATTTGAGTATTTTAGATCGCAATTTTATTTCTACCAAGGCCATTTCCTGTACAGTATTTTTTGTGGCACTTCAACTAAAAACAGAGATATGGTTCAGCCATAAAATACTGAATCATAAAATGTATCCCCTAAAGAACAGGCCCTCTTCCGAAAGTGCGGGTGTTAAGTGCAACATTGCACTCAACACTACTGGACATCTGTGAAGAAACGCTTTATAGCTCTTCGGATTCCTCTAATACCTAGAAATAAATATTCGGATTCTATACCAATACCTGAAGCCCACTGTTCTCACGTACAAAGCCAATTTGATCACACATTTAACGTGGAAGAATTAACAGCGATTAAACAGATTATATGTTATGAAACATGACTGTATTTAAAGTGATTCGGGTGCCGTCCATTCATTAAAACCAAGAACATGAAAATGTGAGAGAAATTATGTACAGTACATACAGTACTGTATTTTGTTTTAATATTCAAGCAACGCATTGTGACACAAACGCTCGACTGTGAATGATAATTAACAGGGGGCTTTAAGGTAATTCCTCGAATCTTACCGTTTCCCGAATAGCATGTACAATACTGTAATGCTTTTTTTTTTATACATACGAAGAGCAGGTTGTCTCAAAAACCAAACCATGCCACCAGCCCTGCATCTCGCAATACTACAGGGGTGATTGCTTCATCTCAAAACACGATTACCACATATGTATGTACTACAGTACATGGCATTTAACCACAATGGTTGTGTTATTTGGCATGACACCCCGAGTTATGCAATACATATTCGACAATGTTTATACTTTGCCACACGACACCACTTTTCTAGGCACACAAATGCAGCTCCTTCGTCTCAGGGTGCCATGCACCTTATTGACGAACCCTTAAACAACTTTAAATGATGGGTGTCGTCTTTAATTCTACTTAAGAGCCATACGTTGCGGAAGTGAAGTGTGTATTCCCCTTTTCATTGAGGTATACACTACAGTGGCTTTTAAGACCGGGCTATAAAAATTTCCCACCCACAAAGTGTGTGCTGTCTGGTGTAACGCGCATTGTGAGAACACGTGTTTACAGCTCAATGATGGGTGGTGGCGTCAGTAAGCTGTTTTGCATGCAAACCGGTTTGGCTTTCTGTGGCTACATTTGCAGTGAGTCACAGAAAGATAGTGAATGCCATTTTCTGCAGACAGGTCCCACCGAATGACTTTTTTTGTGTGTATTGGCCGGATGGACAAATCATTTACCCAGTGGCTAGACATAAATGTGGACTCAATCATTCTTTAAGTTCGTTGATTAGCCCCAATATATGCAGGCGGTTCTTACCATGAGCAAATCAAGTCAACTCAATACGTAGCGGAAATACCGCAGGTAAAAATTGTGCTAAAAGTATCCCCAGAAATTCACCCCTTCTGCGAACACCACGTGACTGCCCTACACCGGCAAAGCCATATGCAGCGTGTGTAACCATCACACTTTTCTCACTTCAGTGCTTGATGCAGGGCAGCAGGTAAATAAAGACATAGGACGCGCATAACTACGTAGGTAACTTCAACGGTAAATAATGTCGACAGAACTTATTCGTAAAAAAAAGCTAGATTCCTGCCAATAAAAGTGCCTGCAAATCGTGTGCACGTAGCACATCCAAACACTATGGGAACCTCATTTGCCAGTAAAAATATGATAATTGGGTTTTTACCCTTCTATCTGGCAACAAAACTGACACCTTTTTACAAGGAAGTCATGTTTGCATAGACCGCAATACCTGCAGTCATAATACAAACAAAAGAACATAACTCTGATAATGGGCGACCTGGGTTATGTTGATGTGATTTAAACATTCATGTATTACACTGCTTTACATGACGAGGCAGGCCCCAGGTTTCCAATGAAGTGCGAAATGAATTCAATGACCAACAATAAAGGTTCACTGATAACTAAACTGAGCTTTTAATTATGGTTCACGATTCACCTACAAACATTCAGGGTTCAGGGGCACATACGACTCCCGCTTTCTTCCCACCATCATTATTTAGAGTACTCGCACAATTACAGGCAATGCTTTCAGACATTTTTTCTAGAACGGCATGGCCTTCAGCCTATTATGGGTTTTTCTCCGTAAAACTCGTTCCTATATTTTCATGAAATAGGCATGACACTACCACATTCCAAACTACCAACAGATAAAAGCCTTACAATTAATTATAAACAAGTGTTTAACTTATAACCGTGTAGTGACAATAGTGATTACAAGGTGCACATTATAATGCACACATACAATGTACAATTACACATTGAAGTGATATTTTTTTTTAATTTGATGTGCATTCAACTACATTTCAAGCCCCTGGATAGGGGACAGGTTGAGGGATTACTCTTTGGTTCTTTCGGTAAAGTCACGGAAAAAGAGAAAATAATAAATTAAATAATAGCATACGACGTTTCGATTGCAACACAAGCAATCATCATCAGGTATAAATGAAATAGAAAACAAACCTAGTACACTTAGAAATATAATGCAATACAACACAGAGAGTCGGCTAACAATGATGATTGCTTGTGTTGCAATCGAAACGTCGTATGCTATTATTTAATTTATTATTTTCTCTTTATACGTGACTTTACCGAAAGAACCAAAGAGTAATTCCTGCAGTCACGAAAGCTCCAAATTAAGGTTGAGGGATGGTAATGCATGGGAGACTCCACACCCACAACCTGTAAACGAAACCATATCGTCCCAATAATCTAATCCGGGATCAATTTCAAGATCACTCACCACCATCAAGGTCATCCATGGATGTGTCCCTGAATACCTCTCTGCTGCCATCGTATTCTACTCCCCTCCACACGGTATCTTTGAGCAACAACGTATTATGTCGAACACCGGAGTCAACCGTCGCTCGGATGGGAGAGGTCACTCATTCTCCTCTGCTGCCACCAGGTCTGGAATACCTTAATTATTTAACTTTACCTATGACCGACTGCCTCTCTCAAAAGTAAAATATCATTGTCTGTACAGTGCCTTGAAATTTGGTCGAATTTAGATGCTGTACAAAACCAAATTGTTTTCTTATCGTACTGTGTGGCAGAGAAGGCGTGGGGGGTCATGCTGAGGTATGGCTTGAGGCCAACAAGCACTGGGCAGGAAGCAGACTGACCGGATTCAGAGCAAGAGGGTATGTGGACATAACAGAAACAGGTGGTGGCAATTGAGATCCAGGTGCCTATGTGGGTCCTCAGGGTAAGCTGAGGCCAGCAGAGGTTGAGGGAACACGAACCAGGAAGAGGGTTGAGGCCACAGTGGCCTATGGCCAATGAGGCACAGGAGCCAAAAGGCCGGTCGAGTCAAAATCCAATAATGTGCGATGAGCAGATACGAGGTGTTGGTGATGAGCAGCAGCAGCAACAGGGATGGGAAGTCGGGAAAGAGGTTAGCTGGAAGGTTTGGGGAAAGTGCTTCGTAGCGAGACAGGAGAGAGAACATGTATAAAACAAAAGCGATGGAAGGGATAAAATGGTATACTGGAGAAAATGTAGGGTTGGGCAGTGGCACCTTTCTCTCCAAATAAATTGTTTTTTTAAACATTCCATCAGCCACAAGCAAACTCTGGACCGGTTTTGACGATCAGTGTGTCTAATCAGTAGTCAGGCTTACTTTCACAAATGCTGCTGAATTACCAGAGTTGGATATGGATTCTAGTTTGATGTTAAACTCTATAATACATAACAGAAAATAATCATGAGTGCCAGTCTAGTTTGGTTTAAAATAGCAACTTCAAAGCTTCCTAAATGAAAAAAATATATACTTCAAAAAGTACTTAATGTACATCTTATGGATAATAAAGCATACTTAAAGCACACATTAGTAATAACCACGTGGTAGACAAGTGACTATAACTTAAAACATTACCAGAGAACAAATTATCCAAGTCACCTCGGGACAAACAGAAAGTTAATCAGTAAAAAAAAAATTCACCAATGAACAACTGATGAAACCACAACAAGGCAAGCTTAAATAGTAGAAAAACAGCAATGACCTTCCATTGACGAAAACAACTCAAATATGCAACTGACCATGATCTTGGTAAATGTGCACTTTAATTAATGAGCAATACAATCCATTTCAGTGAAAACAATCAGGTATATATTATAGCTCAACATGTCATTAAGTATACTACTTGTCACAGGAAAAGTAAGAAAAATATTACAAATATTAACCTCAATGTGCTCAGATTGGCTGTGATCTTTGAATTGACATATTGAATTGAATTAATTAAAATACAGTATCTGTACTGCATTTGTGACGTTATAGTTAAACATTGAGTGCTGGTGAATAAAACAACGATTGTGTATTTTACTTAACTAAATAAACACAGAAATGTACATTCAGTATTCTGCTTTTGAAAGGATCAAAGGTATTTAATTGTTTTGTAAACATGGAATCACATGTACAGCACTGGGATTGCCGTTGCCAGTACAAGAAAAGCATGAGCTGTATATTGCTGTTATTTGTGATTTTTTGTTATCTTCTTTGAACCTATCTACGTGACTTTACCAAAAGACCCAAATAATTTGTACATTGCTATTTAAAAACGATTTTGTAAATTCAACTGTGTGAGGAAACTGAAGTATTAGGTAGAATTATGTAAAGAACAATGCTTTCTTTGCTATCTTATGAAATGCATTTGGTAGTAGGGTTTTAATTTGCTTGGATGTGGCCGTATATGGGATTTGGTCCTTATATATAATTAATGTACACCATTATGGGATGCTCTTAGCATGAATGACGATATATAAAATGATAGTATTATCTCATCATACTATTAAAGATGTACACAAAATATACATTGCTAGATTGCCTGTGGCACAAACCCATGTGCAGTACTTAATTTCTTATAGGCATGGGACACATGCATTTTCATAACATTTGCTTGCACCTACTGATACAATGCTTTAATTATACGTCCAACAACATTCATATAACTGAGCTTACACACAACTTTTAGCATGACACATTACTGTGTTTTTCAAAAATATTCGCACGATCAAATCAATAAAGTATTCATTGGATCGAATGCATTCATGATAATAAGTTCACTCGGTGGCGGGGATAAATGAAAATAAGAAATAAAAAGTCAAGCAAAAAACTGCCAAGTACAATTTTCTTCATATGTACTCATTAAAAAAAATACTTGTCGGTGCTTTGAAAATCTATTAAATATAGCACAGGTTGTTTGGCTCTCAAGATTGTGGACTGAAGCTGAAATGACGGATAAAGTACTACATGAGTTAAACACCTAATTCACGCACAAGATAGAACCTCGCGTACAAGGCAAACATTAAATTACGATGGGGACCTTTTTTGCCAGTATCAAAGTGATGAAATAACAATAGGCTTTACCCTTTCTGGCAATTACTATAAATTCACCTCAAAAACCAAACAACTAAAAGCACTATAACTAAAAATACTAATTTGTCATAGTATAGGACCAAGTCAATTAGCATTTAGCAAAGATAAATAGTTGCAAAACAATGAATATTACTCGTCATCTCACTGTTAATAGTGCCTTTATTGAAAATGAGTTGAGACAAATCTTGATTACCGAGTTTAGACAGAATTGTATTACATAAAGCACAGTACTGTATATTAAAATCCCCAGCAGAAGCTGGTTCAAGCTGTTCCACGAGAAAATGCACGTGATAAAAAAACACCAACACGTTCACCACAATTGGCACTTATCTTTCACAAGAGGCAATGCTTAGGTTAAAACTCGAGCAATAGGTGTAGCAATGTGACAATGGATAAAATCCACACCTTAGCAAACAATTAGACTATACTTTTGATGTGTAACATACATAATTAAAACATTTACTAGCAGTGTTTATACTACATAGGACGCATGATGCTAATTCTACAGATTTCTGATGTTAACATGCAATCGTCTATAGCTCTATGTTCAAGGGTTATATCTGACCTATTTTATAAATGAGCATACAACTTGGTCAAATATATGAGCCAGCTGTCGCTCCAACGATCCATACAATATGTTGTACACTGTAAGCTTGTACAACATACCCCATATTTCAAAGGAATGTACAATTACAGCAGGCTAAATATATAGTTTTTTCTGTCGCTTCTATTATCACTTTCAAGGCCACTGTTATGTACAAATATTTATTTTAAAATACTAAAAAATATATATACAAACTGGCAAGAATAAAAATCTATTTCAAGAATAAAAAAAAAAACTAAAATGAATAAATAACTGTTTCTATTCAAATGCAGTCATGTCTAGCTCTGGGTAAAATTGCAGAATTTGTAACTGGTAAATTTGGTTTTAGAAGACAAGGGAAAATAGCTTCTTTATCAGGTTTGTTTATGTTTTTTAGATCCACATTTTCTTACCTACATTGCATTACATCCACATTTAACACTGTAACAATATAGCAGCACTGCACAAAAAAGAGCCTGTCCATACAACCGGATAACCTTACACATTATTATCAGCCTGATATAGCTGGCACTGAGAGTTGTGCAAATCAATTTAACACATTAGCACAAAACTAGTTAAATCTTAGCAAATAGTCAATTCAGTTGTGCTTCGGCAAAGAGGGAGTTCCTTTTGACAAATGCGGGACAATGCAATTATGCATTGCAATGACCGCTTGATTCCTCTCCAGGTGTTATATTACCTTAATGTGACACCTGTGAAGAGTTGTTTTCTAAACATGAGTAATTGATACATATTTACACTTTTGATCACAATGCATGTTAATATGTCAATGTTAAAAATCGATAAATGTTACAATTAAGTGACAATCGTTACAAGAAAAAACCTTGCTACAAGTAGTCACATACAGTAGTTATAAATAAAAGAACATTAAATTGTGTCAACCATTCAACACATTTGATATTTTTAAAACAATATTGCCAAAGTCCATACAAAAGCAAAAGTAAAAAACAAATGATGAATAGAAAAATAGCACTAAGATATGCAATATTGAAACTATTACAGCTACTACGTGTAAGCCTTTGTACTTGTATGGGTATATTTAAGTAAAAATATATAGTCTTAGAGATTCTCACTGATTTTTGCAAACTAATTAATCTGGACTGCAACAGTACAAAAACCCAACATGTTTTTTGGTCCTGGCTAACCAGCCTCAAAGTCACCACACGTTAACACAGCACAACCACTCCACATTCGTCTGTTCTTATGGAATAAAATAAAAAATAAATAAAACCCTCACTTTTCACCACCGCGACCCTTAAAAAGCAGGCCAAATTGCGTGACGCTGGCTCACGCACTGACGCATCAGGTCGTGCTGTCCTCCAAACTCGGGGAGCTGAAGGCGGCCCCGCGAAGGATGTCCATGGTGTGTATGAGGAGGAGGGTGCCGGTGAGGTGGCGCCACTGCTTGGTGATGGGGTTCCTCATCTTCTCCAGTGCGGCATGCAGCTCCTGCACCACGTCCCTGTAGCTGTCGCCCAGCCTCGCGCTCCACGTCAGCAGGAACGCGTACGCTGGCTTCCACATGGTCTAATCACCGAGACAGATGCACGAGATTAACACACACACACACACTGGTTAGCGCCAATATAAATGCTAGAATACACGTCTATCAAAAATTAAAGAGGTTCCTGGAGAGCGGAACAAGTACAGTGTCTTATGAATTCACCAGAGATTGTCAGCTTGCCACATTACTCACATATTCAGA
Source organism: Lethenteron reissneri (assembly GCF_015708825.2). Lineage (NCBI taxonomy): Eukaryota > Metazoa > Chordata > Hyperoartia > Petromyzontiformes > Petromyzontidae > Lethenteron > Lethenteron reissneri. The sequence continues at coordinate 19,289,082 of NC_083801.1, forward strand.
TGTGTTATTTTGTACATTTCAAGGTAGAGCTGTTAACACTATAAGAGAAAATAGGCGTGTAGTGATTTTGTGCATCATATTGCAGTAATACATGGAGAATTCATTTCTTTAAACCTACTTTTTGTGTTTAGTTTGTTGTCCTTCCCCTGCACCTCCTATCAGCACGGTTGACTTCGTACGGTGCGAAAGAAGTTCAACATACATACGATTAATGTGCCGTGGGCAAGCACACTTGCCTCATCGTCAATATCTCCATTCTTGTCACGGTGAGGGACCTCAAAGGCATCCATCTGCTGCCGCGTCGCCTTGGAGAGCTTTTCAGCGAGCTCCCTCCAACGGGTCCCGGCCTCGACCGCTGTGGTGAGCAGCACAAAGTCCTGCAGGAGGCGTGCCACTAGACCCTGGCAGTCGATCTTCAGCAGGGCCTGATATGTCAACACATGCACACAAAACATTGAGTTAGCAGAGGATGGCGTTTGCGCTAATTCTCCCAGTCATGCGAAACATTCATCTCGTTAAAGATCATTACCGATTTTAAATCACTCCAGCATGGATGTCATGGAGATTACAGTAAAAATTTGGAAAATGTTCTTTGGCAAGGCATTCCACATGATTTAGCCTTTAATATGGAAGGTACCCGGAGTGTTTTGGCAGTAAGCGTTATTAATGTTTTAACTTTAATTGCAATTTTTTGAAGCATTAACATTTGTAAACCCACATATTATTAATTTAAAGTTGTAGTATGACATTGTATGTAGTCTTACTATTTACTACTGTTTTAAAGTGAATAACGTACCTATCATTTACATTACAGGTTTAACCTAAGGAAAACTTTAGTTCATTTTGTTAACAATATACATAAACCACTGATGGTGCTCATAGAAAAAATATTGAATCTTTCTACTAGAAAAACTGACTTTGCAAAGAAGTGATTAATATTAATGTATACACGTTTCATTGGTTCAGGAGCACGTTCAACTATTTCAATAAGTAGATGGTAATAGTGTGTGGTTACACAGGTTGAATTATGTTCCTCAACTTAATAACAATGCAGCATGTCACAATGCACAAAAGGAAAATAATCCCATCATTCTAGATGACATATAATAGGGAACGTGAAAGAGAAACAACACATTTTCTCTGAATGAACACAGCAAAACATTATTTTGACCAAAAAGGGCTATAAGTAAAAAAGGGAAGTCATAAAGCTGGCACAAGACCTGGAACAAGTGGAGAGATCTGATTCAGCCCCAATGTCTCTTAGGGAAGAGAGGTGGGAACTAAATACAATTATTGCAAACATTCCGAAACATTTAGCCGGGAGATTTAACTTACCGTGAATAGCTCCTTCTGGAAAGACTTCTTTTTCTTGGACTGTAAGGTGCAGTTACAGTCCTCTTGAGTTTCTCGAGCACACACGCCACCTTCTCCGCTTCATTATCCACTTCCACCCGACAGAACTCGCTCAGTGGTACACCAGCATATCCCAAGGAATCTGCGAATGTTCTCCAGCTCCCAATGTTCTCCATTAGCTGGGTACGCACCGAGGAGTACACGTAGGTCAGGAATTTGCACGGCTGAAGCATCTGTTCGAGCAGCACTGCTGTGGTAAGCTTCGGCCCAGGTGCGAGCCCAGAGCGGTCTTTGTCAAGCTGTAGCACGTTCCGGCAGTGGACGAGACCCAGCTTGCCATCGTAGAAACCCACAAACCAGTCTTTGTTGCGAATCTGCCCACGCACGCGCACCCTTTCCTCACTCAGCAACACCATCATGTCCCCCTTCTTGTACTCGAGCAGATACGGATGTTTTTGCTGCCGGGTCACGGTCTTGGTGGCTATGGCGTACTTTAGGTTTGGCACTAGTCTATCCTGGAATGTTGGGTATTTGGCGGTGATGGCAGTCGGGGACAGCACGATTTTTCCCACTTCTTTCTTCTTCAGGAACCTCCTCTGGCCCGTTTTTATTGCCGGTTTTGGTGCCACTTGAGGTGTTTGTATGCAAAACTGAGACAAGAGTGTATCTTTGTCATCCTTAAATTGGACACATAGGGTGAACTCTTGCATGTCTTCCTCATTTATAACATTGACAGAGAATGGAATACGGCTCACCATACCCAGCTTCATCTGGAAGCCTCGAACCAAACTGTTCTGGCCAGATCGCTTGACTTCAAAGTTGGCATCATTTGAGAAGAGGCAAAAGCTTACATCTTGAGGTTTCTCTACGGGAAATTTATACTTGCCCCAGAGCTGCAACGCCAACGGAAGGCCAGTGATTTTCCCTTTGGTGATTTCATTCAGCGTGAGAGATTTTGGTGCACTATTGTGACCAAACATGGCCACAACAGTAGTGAATGAAGGGTGAATGTGCCGTGGGCCATACACACCAACAGTAAGATGTTTGGTTATACAGTCCCAAATTGTGGATGGATGTTTCAGACTTGAGGCTTGAGCTACAGCCACAACATAGGTGCATGGTCCCAGGTCTTCCAACTGGACTTGAATGGTGTTGCCATACGTGTAAGTAGTTGGGATATTTATGTAAGAGCTATCTTTGAGTGAACTCCTCATGCAAACTATTTTGGCAGCTTTGTCTTTTATTTCTGTATCGACACTCATCTCTAGCGTAAAGAATTTATGCACGTCCAGATTATTGAGGCGTATTTCGATGAGCGGACTGACCGTGGTACATCTGTCACTATTCAGCTCCAAGGGTGGCTCAAGCAATGCTTTCACAGAGACCTCTTGGTCTTCTCCAGCATCTACGTGGCCTTCGGGGATGTGAATAACAATGTCTGTGTCTGGCAATTGAACGACTCCCCCAGAGCTGTCCAGCCTACAAATCATGTGTGTCTCTACGGGCTGTGTCTGTCCCCACCCGGGACTTTGCTCGAGGGCACCCAAATCATGGCACGAACGTGCCAGCTTCCGTCGGTTTAACCAAGCGGTTCTGAATGCATCTCTGTCATTTTTAAAGCTCTCAATGTCCATCGATTTAAAAGTAGACGTGAAATTCATCTGGCTAGTTTTACTTGGTTGTGCCTGCTCCTGCAACACTGACAGTTCAGACATACTGTAGCAACGATTTTTGCTGCTTGTGAATGGGTTGCCTCGAGTAACTGGACGCTCAAAGAAGTCCAGATCTAAGTCTGTTGCAGATTTATTGGTGTGTTTTATACTGCTGCTGGGTTTTAGAGCATCGAACATAAACCATTCAGTTGACGATATTGGTTTTTGCACTTCATCAGCGCCAGTAGACATCAGAGATATATCGTTAAGGAAGGGATTAGAAGCAGATAGGTTTGGCCGAAAAGGATTGCCATTAACAGCGACCAAATTAGTCTGCTTGCCAATGATTTCTGGCCAACCGCTGAGCAAATCCATTTCCTGCTTGTAGCCATTACTCTCAGGAATGTGATCCACCATGCCACTATCACTGTAGGTGCTGGTCAACGAGCCAACAGGTCGCACATAGGAGGCTGGTATGTAACCCATCTCCTTGTTGTTGTGAGCGTACCACCATTCAGACCGAGAGTTGTCCATCACGTAGAGTCTTTCGCCTTTGGAGAACTTCAATGTGGTGAAGCTATTGGGACAGTAGTCCTTGATGGCCACGACCTCGTGGGCGTTTTCCATCGTAAGGGAGCCCTTGTCAAGCAAGCCATTTGGAGAAGGCACTACAAAGAGAGATTACAAAACAATTCACTTGCAGATAGTTACCAACGTGAAATTAATTCAGCACAGCAAATGGCAACTGCGGTATTGTTATTTTATAACAGTGCTAGTACACAATTAAAAGCTAGATCTAAACTGTAGCCAATGTTATTAGAAATATAATACGAGATGACAAAGTGTGCTATGAACCAATTTTAGCACGCATATGTACCAATGTAAACAACTTTGATACACATGGGATTCTACGTTTTACTTATTTTAAAGTGAACAATTTTAACAAAAAAACACAAATGGCGAATTATCTAACGTAGGATGATGTGTATACTGATGTATACTGTGTACACTCGAATATTTACAATATGAAAAATATGATGCAAAGATCAGTTTTCATGATATACTCAATCAAATAAATAACATGAAAATCAAATGATAACACCGTACTGCTTTGCGGTGAGAAAATACATTCAGCTTTCTTAAGAATGTTATTATACACATAAAAGTGAACTTTCAATGAAGCCACTTTCCTCTATTCTCAAACACATTTTTTGGCTCTGAGCAGCGGTTGTGCTTATTATCACATTTGACACCTTGGCACAAGAGAAGTGAAGAATTCATGAGCGCACGACAGCACAGCTAAAATGGAATGTGAAAAGGGTGTGTAAAAATTTTACCCACCATCTAAATCATGGAAATTTGGCTCCGATGGTTGATCTTCCAGGTCAATTAGAGTCCCCTCTGACTTGCACCTGGGCAAGCCTCCACCAGTTGCAGCACGGATTCTGTTGGCTGCCATTATGTCAGCACCAGGATCTCATGTCACTGTGGGAGAAAAGTCCGCAAATGTAATCCAGTCCTCGACACTCAAGAGAAACCTAATGTGGCATTTTGCATTAAATTAGTGTTCACTTATCTATCTTCATGTGATCTTGGTTTTTATCTAGTATGTATGCGCAATTAAATTTGCATCAAAGGAATTATAAAACATCAAGGTGGAATCGGCCCCCTCCACTGCAATGCATTTAGAAGCTGCAATAAAACTGCAAGGGATGATTGACCTGAGGCCTTCTTTGATTTTACCCTCGATCAATGATTTCGGTGAGTCTGCTTTACCTTAAAGATGTACATAGGTCGGCATCAAAATCACAGGTCCTTCTGATCAGAATGAGTAATTAATTAACTCCGCATGACAAAGAATACTCAAGTGTTGTGACTCAGACTGCAGATAGTTACTGTATTCTGGTAGGTGGTGTTTTACATGTAAATGAGAACAACAAAAGCATTGCATTTTGATTTAGGGTCTTTCTGCATTTCGTTTTGGAATTAAAAGTAAAAATTTACCGTAGCTTTCTTTATAGAAGCATGGGTGTTTTGATTGAATAAAATACACATTTTCCTTTGCACAAAATATAATAACTCTATAGGGCGCACATCGTTAAATAATAACATAAATACAATACATAAAAACTAGAAATTTATTTAAAAACACGAGCCTGTTGCCCATCCGAGGACGGGTGTATTGCAGTAAATTTGAAACTTGCAAGCGAAAAGCAGACCGCGACGTGATATTCATTGCATCAATTCGTGTGCAATTTGTAAGGCCGCGGTGACACAGACATATTTCATCATGACGTCCTTGTTACTTCTATGTCTCAATAGCGTTAAGGAGATAGCGTGACGTGAGGGTTCTGCCTTTGTAGTGTGGGTTGTAAGTTGACGCCGAGGAGGGGGGAGGAGGCGCCTCGCCCCCCCCCCCCCATGTGGAGTGACGTCACCCGCTAATTATTATTAATGATGGGGGGTGTCCATTTGGAGGACGTCACCTCTTCATAAATATTAATGAGGGGGGCTATTCGATATGGAGTGTAATCACGCACGGGACACACAGACATTCTTGGCTCATTATAGTAGTAAATTGGAAAAGGTTTGATATATGGTCTTGTTGTATAATCCACCAAGAGTATTCAGTAAATCATGGGCTTCATAAAATAGTTTAGAATGCTCAAAAGCTTACTTCTTTGCACGAAAAAGACAGCATGAGTGTGGAAAGAAGAGCAGTGGAAAGACACGTCATCACCTTTGCTGATAAACAGTAGATATTCACTTGTCCCGGTTTACTCAACAATTCCTTTAGGGCACTTGCCATAACAGCCCATCAAAACACCTCAGCCATAAAACTAAACTGTTTCAATCCAAAAGGCCGACTTACGTGCCAAGTATTTCAAGTACAAGCATTATCTGCTTCAAAATGAGCAGCGCATGTACTGCACCATAGTGACTTATCTGAGAAATGTAGTCAACATTCTCTCGCAAATATGAGTACGTGGCAGAACAGCCACAATACATCGTACTGTATAGTACTCTATGGTATCGGATGTGTGTGCAATATGTAGGTGCCAGGTTTAATTATTGAGCCAGATTAAGCTTCTGTGGATTGGTTTTTTTTAATCTACACGTGTCTCCATTCACCAGCACTTAGATATTGTTCTACAACTACAGTATGTACCAATACTGATACGTGAACACATCCCTTGTTGCATTAACCTTTGAAAAATCACTGCTATATTAAGGCCTTCACTAAACCATACAGATAATGGGAGTTGTTTGACCATACTTTACCCCACTGGTTTGTGCGGGTTGGGCACCAAACTCGGTTCAGACATCATTCGCCAACTGATGTTTGTCTTTGCCGGGCCAGGAACCGAACTCAGGTATCCAGGTGTATGGGGCAGTACAGTACAGTACTTACTGAACTTCTACAGAGATTGTTTTCCATCGTAGGTACATTGGTAACGAATGGCTCAAGGCCACCAAAGCAGATAAGCACGTGAAATAGATTTTTTTAAAGTGTATGTATACAAGCACAGGTACACACAGAACAAGGCTGGAGCGATGACACAGTGGGGTCAACACTATGAATCCGACCATTTGCGTTGAATTCCCGGCCATGACTAACTGTTTTTGAACCGGGCCTGGATCCCCACTTCACCAGCCCGTACTGACTAGCGTGGTGAAGTATGGTCAAACAATCCCCCTGACCAACACGGCTTTGGAAGGCCTTCATCCAGCAGTGAATTGACAAATAGCTGTGAATGATACTGTAATTATGATTACACGCAGTATATGCTTACATACTTGGGTCTGTACAACATCAGACCACCAAAGCAAGCGTGCCTCTGCAAAAATGTATCCAGCCTGATTGCTAAAGAAGTCCAAGAATGTCAACACCGTTTCACAAATTGCATATTAAAACAGATGCTGTCAGATGTAGGTCTGAAAAGTTAATAGACTGACGGTATTAAAAATAATGTTATGTGAAGATACCGAACGGATTCAAAGGAGCAAAGGGCCACACGAACTCTAAACATTAAATGCCACCAAGCGCAACGGTGTCTCATTATGCATAAGTTAGAGGTCACACGCGGGCACGAGATCCGGACAGGTCCAGGTCCAACACAGCGGGGATAAAGACAAACATCCCCTCTGTTCAGCCGTACAAACCCCAAGGGGGTTACTGTTGGCGAGCACCTATTGAAGTCCCGTGGATAAACACCCCCCAATAGATGCATACATACTGTTGAGGGGGGTGCATGTTGTTAGCACTTAGACCGCAACAGTGCACGAGCGGGTGGTTGTGGCCAGAAACGCCCAGTCCCGGCATTTACACACCGCTTCAGATACAGCACTCATTTAAGGCCGAGTAAACCTAAGGGTGGCGAACAGGACTGGTTCAGGATAATCGTCACTTGTGTCCGCGATGGTCGCATATAGAACTCGGGTCGCCGGGATTGTTAGGGTATTGTTGCGCTAAGAACTACGCTACTACACAAAGGAGTTGCTTCCATGAAACAACTAAAAACGCCACCCCAGTCCTTGACTGGAATGGTGCCACGAAGTGAGCTCAATCAATGTTCGGCAACACAGGCGCGGGCTAAAATCATTCAAATTATAATTTACTGGAGACGTTTACTCCGGATACACATGACCAATTACTTCGAAGCGTGCAATTTTGATAGCAATTACAAACGTAATTGAATTGCCTATTTTAATAACAGGTACTTCGTTTGGATCGTGACCACATTTCTGGAAAACGCACATGTTTCTTGGCGGCTGGTTGGACAAATGCATTTTGTTGTACGTCCTTTCGCACCGTACGTAGCCAACCGTGCTAATCGGAGTTAAAGACTCTAAACAAAAGCGAAGTGAGCTACATCTGGACCACCAGCCTCAAACAGCCCCAATAACCGCTAATCTGATCAACAACAGGTCACAGGGACAACAGCAGGGAACCATAATTGCTCACTCCCTAACAATAGTCCCACGCATTTGTGTAAGCCAACAACACTATAATGCTGGATGCGGAAAAGGCTGAAGCTGGTCTCGTCGCTGGGATTAGTCGGCATATACATCGTCGTGAAATGTTAAAACTGCAGTATTTCTATTGCTACCAGGTCAGGCCCACTGATCTGTGTAGCTCTTTTTCAGAAGCGACCTCTCAACGAATGATAGCCCGACGAAGCTGCCTATTTTGTAGATATTTATAGCAGCCAAACACTCTCAACGCGTGTTTATCTAAATGTGAAGGGAAAACCAGGAGAACAATCCACGCGACCACGGGGAGAGACACGCAAACTCCAAATATACAGCGGCAGGCGTCAGGGTCGGGATCGAACTCACGACCTCCTGTACACCAGGCGAGGTGGTGAACATCTCCTAGCCACCGTGCTGATGATGAGGGAGATACGCAAACTCCAAATATACAGCAGGCGTCAGGGTCGGGATCGAACCAACGACCTCCTGCATACCACGCGAGGTAGTTAACATCTCCTAGCCACCGTGATGATGATGATGAGACACCGCAAACTCCAAATATACAGCGGCAGGCGTCAGGGTCGGGATCGAACCCACGACCCCCTGTCACCAGGCGAGGTAGTTAACATCTCCTAGCCACCGTGATGATGATGAGAGAGACACGTAAACTCCAAATACACAGCATGCACCAAGGTCGGGATCGAACCCCACGACCTCCTGCATACCAGGCGAGGTAGTTAACATCTCCTAGCCACCGTGATGATGATGAGACACCGCAAACTCAAAATATACAGCAGGCGTCAGGGTCTGGATCGAACCCACGACCTCCTGCATACCAGGCGAGGTAGTTAACATCTCCTAGCCACCGTGATGATGATGAGAGAGACACGTAAACTCCAAATATACAGCAGGCACCAAGGTCGGGATCGAACCCCACGACCTCCTGTGTACCAGGCGAGGTAGTTAACATCTCCTAGCCACCGTGATGATGATGAGAGAGACACGTAAACTCAAAATATACAGCAGGCACCTTGGTCGGGATCGAACCCCACGACGTCTTGCATACCAGGCCAGGTAGTTAACATTTCCTAGCCACCGTGATGATGACGAGAGAGACACGTAAACTCCAAATACACAGCATGCACCAGGGTCGGGATCATACCCCACGACCTCCTACATACCAGGCGAGGTAGTTAACATCTCCTAGCCACCATGATGATGATGAGAGACACGTAAACTCAAAATACACAGCATGCACCAGGGTCGGGATCGTACCCCACGACCTCCTGCATACCAGGCGAGGTAGTTAACATCTCCTAGCCACCGTGATGATGATGAGACACCGCAAACTCCAAATATACAGCGGCAGGCGTCAGGGTCGGGATCGAACCCACGACCTCCTGCACACCAGGCGAGGTAGTTAACATCTCCTAGCCACCGTGATGATGAGAGAGAGACGCAAACTCCAAATATACAGCAGGCGTCAGGGTCTAGATCGAACCCACGACCTCCTGCACACCAGGCGAGGTAGTTAACATCTCCGAGCCACCGTGGCACCCTTGCTGCCAATGACCCCAAACAACAAGTGGGTGACCCCCCTCCACATCTCCCTGGTGTGGCACCGTTAAAGCCATAAAGAAATCACCTCAAACCACACAATGATCATTCGCGTCGTCGTGCCAAATATTAACGCAACATATAAGCAGACAATAGGCCACCCTCGCATATCTTCATGCCCTTCCACGTGTAAACAAATATTCACATTACTAAACAACATGCTCGATGCCTACGAGCCCGCCCGCCCTGAGCGCCCCTCACAAGCCCCAAGACAATCACGGCGCTCACCAAAACAGCCACTCACTGGTTGTTGTCCACGGTGATGATGCCCCTGGGATTACAGTGCGCACCTAATGAGAAGTGGAGAAATGCTGATGATGCTGCTGCTGATGATGGTGTTGGTGATGGTTAGTGGCGAGGCACGCACGCACCTGAGCCGGCCACCCACGGACACACGCGGCTCCACGCTCACTCCGGCAGGGCTTCAACGCAACACACGCGGTGTTTGGTGGGGTGGGTGGATGGGCGGAGAAGACTCCTCGAGATGATGTCCGTGTTCAAACAAAAAACAACACACAAATCGGTGATGGATCACTGCTGCGTAAGAGAAGCGTGCGAGAGAGACGCGAGAGCGAATGCGGGAGACGGAGCGACTCCACCGACACCACCACGAACAGCAGCAACAGGCGGCTCGCTCCGCGCGTGACGTCACGCGCGTCTGACCACGCCCCTCCCCCTCCCCTCCCCCACCCCACCTTCACGCGCCCCCGCCCCTCCCCTCCCAGACACCTTCACCCCCCCCTCCCTCACTCCCCCTCCGCTCCCCACCAACTCTCGGTAACCCCGCCCACCGCGCCGTTCGGGATTGGCTGTTTGACTCGCAGCCACACAGGGCCACGCCTACTTTCCTATGCTGACTCCGCCCACACACCAACCCAAGCCAACTACCCCCACCCACTTAATTGAGCCAACGCTCCTCAACTTGAAGCCCTCTAAACTCCGATTTAAAGCTTTCGTGACTGCAGGGATTCATCTTCTTGGTTCTTTCGGTAAAGTCACGTAGAAGGGAAGTAATAAAATAATAAAAATAAAACATAATAAAATAAAGAATTAAAGAATTATTTAATAAAGAATTAAAGAATTATTTTATTATGTTTTATTTTTATTATTTTATTACTTCCCTTCTACGTGACTTTACCGAAAGAACCAAGAAGATGAATCCCTCTAAACTCATTATTTGGTGGTAACTGCGTTTGGCGGTGTCGCACAAATAACACAAACTACAACACGTTCGATAATTGTTTTTTTACCCTTCTATCTGCCAACAAAACTGACACCTTTTTTACACAGGAGCCATGTTTACATAGACCACAATACCTGCAGTCATAATGCAAACAAAAAACTCTAATAATAACTCTGATAATGTATGCACTGTCCTTGAAGTTGATTGGTCCACACCCGAGACAGCTTTCCTTAGAGCCTAGTCTCACATGGGTTGGACCAGATGACGCCAAAAGGCGCACTATGCAAACATGACTCCTTGTAAAAAAAAGGTGTCAGTTTTGTTGCCAGATAGAAGGATAAAAAAACTATTATCATATTTTTTACTGGCAAATGAGGTTCCAATGGTACAACACGTTCGTCAATAACACTGGCTTTAAAATGTCATTTTATAGACGACGTTCCGGGTAATGGGCCTTCTTAATAGCAGAATTGCCCTTATTTGGCTGCTATACATTTCCACATGAAAAGCCGCTTCAATAAGATTTCATTTGTGGTCAGGTCGCTTCTGGAAAAGAGATATATAGCTCAGTGGGCCTTACCTGGTAAAATAAATGGTTTCGTTTAATCCATTTCCTTGGTCATTGTAATGAACCTAACGATTAATCTGTTACAAAACAAATCCCTCATTTGTAAGATATTTAGAATTACATTAACATTTGCTCGCTACATCCTGAATACTCGACACAATATACGCGTCGTATGTTTAATTTGTTTGCGAAAAGGATGCATTTTTTGTTGCACATATCTAACCTTCCTGTCGATTGTCCGAATAACTTTAATCGGAGTAGACGGAATGTATTCGCAAAGAAACGTGACTTGGAAACCCAGTAACATATGCTTGTGAAACGGTGTCTTTGTGATTTACTTTCTTGTTAACCCCCCCCCCCCTTCACGATTCAGTTGAATTGTGAGTTCAGGTTCACCATTCCTTTCAAAATAATATTTTTGGTCTTCGTGCATGTCGAATCTACAAGATTCCCATACACCAATCACATACTTTATACTACATATAACACATACTACACATTCGTCAATGAAACTGCCTTAAAATAAAAAATATATCTACAGTGATAAGCGACGTTTTGGACAATAGCCCTTCTTCTTAGCATATGCTATGAACGAATGTTTAGGGTTGTTTTACTGTAGTACTAAATGTTTTTTTTTTATCGACATGCCTAGAAGCTACACCGACACTCACATAATTCTGACCCATAATATACACCCTTTTACTCATCCTGTCCTTTGCCCTTCTACTCATTCACTCACCCTGTCCTCTGTCTACCTAATATGTGATCATTTCAACTCTCTCGGATCATCCACGTATGCGATATGCTTATCCGCCTTCCACTCATCGCTTCTTCTGCTACCCCACCACTCACCCTGTGGCTCACTCATCTGCATGATGCCCCCCCCCCCACTCTAGAAACCCAGCCAAGGTCCTCTATGGACAACTAAAAAAACCTGGAGTGGAATAGCAGTGAGGGAAACGGGGGTTCTAAGAGGGCTTGCATCGGGTCACCTTTAAATTTACTTTAGTACAGTCGTGTTTGTGTCCTTGTTGAAACGGAAAGAATATACTGGAGTAAAATTACATCGCGTAAGAAAGTGCGTGATGTTTTTTATGTATGCCAAACACATCAAACGTTTGATAAGCAAAATGTTACGTAAATAGATGCGTCAATGAGCTTCAAACGTTGTGCTCACTACAGTATATAGATATTCAATGTCTTGCTGGGGGCATTATGTATATAATCTCACCTTGTATTGCTTTATACATCTTGTATAAGGCGACCTCTGCCAGTTTGCCTTTAGGGCATGACTGCCAAATCCTGTAACTTAAATCATGAGGGTCTTGTTTAAACATGTAGCATTCTTTTCAAATCACAAGTGATACTTTACCAGAAAGTGTTGAACGTTGACTGAGCATCTTGCCGCCTTGTGTTGTACATTATGGTAACCTTTTGAATGGTTTGGATTAATCAGGTTACAGACATACTTGGAATGTTAATAAGCGTCACCTTGCACTGATTTACAAGACAAATTTGTATGTACGTACTACAGAACTGTCTAAACTAACTAACTTTCACCTCTCTAACTAGCTTTCACCTAACTATATGTTACTTTATAAAATTGGCCTTTAGCTACATAATCTTAGCAAATAATATCAGACATAGGGCAGTGGGGTTGTACAATGTTGGGTTGTGGCATTGTGATTAAAAGGTTGGTCTTATGAGGACAGACCGAGTGTTATGAGAAGTTATTTTACGTTTTAAAGGCTTGGGGAGACCTCTCAAGATTTTAAGGTGGGTAATGCGTCATTTTGACCAGTGCATGGCGTGAGATTTAGTGTCGCCAGCGGTCAGATAAAAGAGAGAGGTGCTTATACTGGTAGGAACTTCCTGGTTACATCAGCCCACAGGGGATTATTGTGTCCGTCCGTCCGTCGTGAATCCAAAAATGGGAGGGGTGGGGCTGGGTGGAGAGGGGAGGGTGGGGAGGGGCTGGGTGGGGAGGGGAGGGTGGGGAAGGGCTGGGTGGGGAGGGGCTGGGTGGGGAGGATGGGGCTGGGTGGGGGGGTAGGAGGGGTGGGGCTGGGTGGGGAGGGGAGGGTGGGAATGGGCTGAGTGGGGAGGGTGGAGAGGGGCTGGGTGAGGAGGGGAGGGTGGGGAGGGGCTGGGTGGGGAGGATGGGGCTGGGTGGGGGGGTAGGAGGGGTGGGGCTGGGTGGGGAGGGGCTGGTCACCCCGTGGTGCCCTTATAAAACTCAACGTTTAACCTGCTCACGCCGGCTTGTGCCCGCCCTCACAGCCGGACATATTTGCGGAATACACCACGCCGCCGTTGACCCTGGCCATTGACCGAGCAACCCAACATTGCCACCAGCTCCCTCCGCAGGAGGATTGTGTTTACTGGCTGTAAGTGTGAGCAGCCTTGGAGGGAATTTAGGTGGTAGCTGGGGAGAAATTTTAATCATTTGTTTTATTCTATTATAGTTCAACCAGCCTTGAAGTCACTTGATGTCTATTGACAAACATTTTGTGTTCGCAGTAGTAGGCAGTCAAAAGTCAAAGTTATTACCTGCTCAAATGATCTCATCTCCCGTTCATAGCCCTGAGCAAGTGGTGAAACAATCACATGTATGATACGGGAGTCTGTCCACAGGGCAAACCACTGTTGACTTTCTCTACCAAGTGGTACTCAATCATTATTGTGTCGGAGAGTGGGATGATGGGCTGATAACCCCCGTCCAGCATTTCAACTCGCAACCTCGTTTCGAATTTGAGCCGCTTTACTCTACCGCTGAGCCACCACATGGCCGATTGATATCTGAGCGTAAGCACATACAAAACAACCTTAATATATAAAAAAAATACATAAAGTTCGCGACGTTTCGGACATTGTCCTTTCAAAACAGACGGGACATTGCGGTTTTTTTTAATTTGTGCTCGTACTATTTTTTTTAATATATTTACTATTATATATTTATATAAATAAATGGTATCTCTCCTTGTTTTACACACATGACATTGCACGCCTCCCGAGCAAGAATGTGGAGGAGGATGTTGGAGGAGGACACGTGGTGGGGCGGGGCTGTAGGCAGGGGGGGGGGGGTGCGTCACGTGCTTCGCTTCCGTTGCCATGACCACTCGAGGACGCCCGCGCGCGCGCGCGATGACGTCACGGATCCACGTCACCGGTTTTCGAGGCGGCAGTGACAGCAGCAGCAGCGATGGCGGCGCTAACGCGGCTTCGCGTGAACGCGGCCCTCATGCGCTTCGGCGCCATCGTTCTCACGCGCTTCCCCTTCTGGAACTGCTTCAGCATGCTCATGCTGTTCGCCGAGCGCGCCGACAGCAAGAGGTATATATACGCGGGCGGTGCTCCCGAGACGAGAGCCCCCACCCCTACCCAAAACCCCGTGAACGCCGCGCGCCGCCCCATGTTGAATAGCGTCATTTGCTCGATACAGCCGTCGTGGCCGTGACGGGTCCACCTGAAGACGGAAGCTTGTGTTGCCTCCGAAACGTCGTGATTTTTTATTTTATTTTACTTTCATCAATTTTTATGTTTTACCTACACGTGACTTTACCGGAAAAAAACCTAGGAATATGAATCCTTGCAGTCACGAAAGCTTCAAATCTAGAAGCTACGTGACTTTACCGAAAAAACCTAGGAATATGAATCCTTGCAGTCACGAAAGCTTCAAATCTAGAAGCGTTAATAAGCCCACGAGGCGCTTTTGCAAAGTGTACCCAATGGCGCTTCGAGTGCCCACGTCCGATTGGACCGCGTGCGCGTCCTTAGACACGCCCCCTCTCCCCGCCGCTCGCTATCTCGGCTCGTGATTGGTTGGTTGGTGGGGTGGTTGCACGTGGCTATCAGAGGGGTTTTTTTTTAAACCTCTGGATATCGAGACCCCCTTTTCGTTGATCAGCCGGGAGTCAATCCTCTTTTGTTACCCGAGCGATGGCGACGAAGACGATTGTATCGCCCGTTGCCAGCTTGTGTCAGCATCACCCGGCTTCGTGGTTAATCTCCACAGCAAAGGCCTTCATAAGTCTTAGCCAAATCTTAACGCTCTTGAGATGTATAACCGGCTGATTAATCGCCCCGTCTCTTCTTCTCTAGAAGGTCCATTCAATTTGCCTGTCACTCCGCATGAGCATTGGTCATCAGCCCTTATAACCACGCGTAAATTTGGTATGCAGGGTTATTGCATTCCTTAAAGGTTATTGGACAGATTTTTGGCAAAGCAATCGGTCATATGTTACGAATCTCGAGGACTTTAATTGAGATCTGTAAGGTGTCCTGTGTTGTCTGGAGACATTTTGCAGAATTAGCAGACTTGCATAGGAGGCATACATAATCTACGAATGTTGACGTAGGCATACTACACCACTTGTTTATGGTTATCAATTATAGTGGCTGATTTTTAGGACATTGTGTTAGTACACAAGGAGCCAAGTACAGTAGTCATTTGTCACCAATGACAATTACTTTTAGGAGGGTTTTCAAAACCTTTTGTTTGATATTAAAATTGTACTTTTAAACTTTGAAAGCATTTGCAGAAGTAGGCTATTGCGTGCTGGTGACATTACCCAAAATTTTTTGTTTGAAGAGTGTACAAGCAATACTCTTCATTGTAGTGTAAAATGTATTTCAATGGGAATTTCTTTAAGTAAATTAATTAGGTTAACCGCCTTAACCCAATTGGTAGCCAAACTAAGTATGGCTATGGTTAGGGTTAGCAACTGTTCTGTCCCATTACAACTGCAGTAATCTTCCACTTGGTGTACAATAAAGCGATTTGACCACGTGAAATAACAATGGTGTTCTGTTTTCTTTATCAGGAAGCCAGATCTGACAGTGCCATTGCTCTATGTGGACCTGGGAGTGGCTGTGCTGTGTGCCAGCTTCATGTCATTTGGAGTGAAGCGGCGATGGTTTGCATTGGGGGCTGCGCTGCAGATCGCCTTCAGTGCCTATGCAGCCCACATTAGTGGGCAGGTTCTCTATGGAGAGTGGCTCAAGGTGGGGAAATATGTTAGCATATCACACTCGCCACACATACAGTTGTATATACAAATCACTGTTTCACATTTAAGCATACTGCGCATATGCTATGTACACAACAGTATAGAACTCTTACTTTTCCAAAATGAACTATGTGAGGACCCATTTCACTTTTCTAGATTCGGTTAGAGTTCATTGTAGTGGTGACTGGGTTAGGTTGTTATTTGTTAAAATAATGTATTTTATCATAAAACATTTTAAACATGTAAAACATAAGCCAGCACACTGGCACTCAACTAAATTTATCCTCGTCTTGCTTATGTCAAGATTTTAAAAGTCGACTTTACCACGGTTTTTTTTTGCTGGTAAGAATCCACAGCATTGCCATCTAGTTCCGCGTCTATTCAAACTGTCAAGCATTCCAACTCTCACCGGCAACTGTGATCACGACTAATGTGTTCTGAACTAGATGTGGAGCACCTGTTTATTAATTGGGATTTCCATACAGTGGCTTAAGCCTTGCATCCACGTATGCATTGTGAAATACATTCTCACAATGGGCTCTCACCTAGTTCTGCAAAAAGGAAGTGATTACTGTACTGTATCCCTATAACTATTAAAATCCTTATTTGAATGGATGTGCACTTAATATTGTTGAGGTACCAAACTTGCTTTATGCCATAACCACGCAGATTCGAAGATGAAATTGAAATTTTCAATGGGCAGTCAAGCTTGGAGGAAATTGCTCTGTAAATAATTTTACCCAGATATTTATTTATATTCACAAAATTAATTGCTTATTTTTTGCCTCAATTGGTTGTCAATGGATTTAAATTGATTTAAAGCTCGTGCACAGCCAACACTGTTGATTGGAATGGTGCAAACTTGATTACAATAACTCGTAACTTTTCTCCTAGTCAGCCTCGTGCAGCTTTTCATTAAATTGATGGTGTGTACCAATATAATCCGTGTATAAATATCCATATTTATTATTGCAACATATGTTCATTGCAGTACATATTACCGAGAGAGCCTCGTTCTACATATTTTTTTAAATGTAAACTTGAATTTTAGAAAGTGTATACATTGTGAGTGACTCTTGCATCAGAATAAACACGGCGTGCGTTGAACTTGATGTTTTTAAACGGAAAGGTTGTGTTTGCCTTGTGGATTACAGGTAAGGATGTACTCTCGGACAGTGGCGTCAGTGGGAGGTTTCCTGGTGCTGGCCAGCGGTGCTGGGGAGCCTTACCGCCAAAAGGCCCGAGCCAGGTCTCTTCAGACAATAGGCCAAGTCTTCCTTGGCATCTACCTCATCTGCCAGGTGGGAATCTTGCACATGCGAACATTGACACGACTTGTACCTCAGAAGTACCCGTTCAAAGTTTACACCAATGCTACCAGCTGTGGAGATTTCTTTAAAAAGGTCTGTCCTCTGGGAAAACGTATTTAATGATCACATGCAATTTATCGACCAACCATCAGTTTTAAATATGATTTCATTTAAAGTTGCCACCAGTACTATAATATGTACAGTTCGTCTAATGTCTTATGTAATTTCCAGCTATGTGGTTCATGTTGGCAGACTAGAAACCGATGTAGCTTGTTGTGAAATTGCTCCAAGCTAATGAGTTGCCATGCTCGTGGGAAGACAACCAGTTTGTCAGGTCTGTCATAAGCTTCCTTTTTTTATTTTTGTGATAGCTGATGATAGTGTTTATATGTGCTGGTGCCATTTACTGAACCATTAAACTTAACTTTTTATATCAAACATGATTGCCAAATTACCGTATATATCGATGTACCTACCTTTTGTCAATCTTCTGCTGGGTGAGGGCTTCCCCATGCCATGCAGGTCATTCGATGATATTTCAACCATGCTGGTCAGTATGGGTTGAAGAAGGGGGGAATATAGATGGAGCATAATACAGTATGAAAATGTATTTTTGCTGCAATGGTCAACAAATCGGACAAAAAATTTCTTTAAATGTCAAATGTGCATACTGTGGTGCAGGTGTGCGCGTGTAACCTGATACACTAAACAGCCCTTGAGTCATCATGACATGCTCAGTCATACCTGTGGCTTCGAAACCGCTGTTACTTCCCTTTGCACAGTTGGATACAGTTCAGTACGATGCATTGCAACTCTAAATATTAGCTTGTATAAGCGGTACATATATTAATCTTGCTAATATGAAATTTGGTATGTAGACTTTCACGACCAATATCCATAATGCAGGTTTTTTTTGGGTTAGATCGCGTAAAATATCTAAATGTGTCATTAAACCCGCCACCACCCGACACAGCCAATTAGTAAGGTTTGTCACTTAAACAGAAAATGCAAATTCGTTACTAGTACAGCACACCGGTGTATTGGAGAGCCAATCCACAACATTTATAATCTGAGTACGACGTTTCGCCAATAATTGCAACTAGCTTCAACAGGCGACAGCCAGAATTTGCGCGAATCTAACCCCAAAAAAATCTGTATTATGGATAAAATTTGGCTTTACCAGATGCTCCCAACCAGAGGTTTCTGGATCCCAAGATGGCTGCAATCTTAATTGAGTGGTCTGTAAAGTAAAATTGTTAGCAGGGGTTTGCAGAGGGCCAAGGTGACTGCATTCGGAGCAAGGAATGTAATTTCTGTGTTGGATGTGACTAGTACATTGTTTATCACTGCACTGGATCCACAAGGTTTGCATTGTGAGCTGTGGTTGCCAACTGCTGTTGTGCCATGCCGTGCATTCGTGTAGCATTCACCTCTAATTAATGTTAGATGCGTCAACGAATATGTCACCTTATTTGCAGTACAACCACCGAATAAATAAGTATATTGAACATACAAACATTTTTTCACAGCATGAAGATAAATTAATGGAAATCTACTTATATATATGACAGTTACCTTTGACACTTGCGTTGAGGTTTTATTGAATAAATATAAATAGAGATCTAGCTTTAATCAGGGTGTTAGAGAAGTTACACATTTAAGGTGTCTTTACAGTTTCTACTTGTACATTTGAAAATATTTGACTCTACATTGTGTTATATTGTGTAATGTTTTAAATTAATTAAAAATTGTGTTCTTTTGAAAGTCATATATTCTTTGAAAGTGCATGATTGCACCAAGAAAATATATATAAAACGCTGTTTTCATCTGACTGCAGGGAAGCCATTTCAATGTTCAAACTCTGAAATATATGGCTGGGTTCATTAATTGTTCACAGAATGCCTGAAAGGTAAAGTCTATATAAAGGAGCTTTTGACAGTTAACAGCTAAATTATTCATGGAATTGTACTCTCAGATAATTTCTCTTGTCATGATATATTCTGCATACTCTTGTTGAGTGGAACATTTTCCTCTTTTTCTATAATTAAATGCTCAATCTAAATTGAAATCTGACTGATGGATATTTTTTTCAGAAAAATGGTATTGTTAGACAACCCATTTTTATCATTGCTAAAAAATGGTATGATACCTTAGCCTTGCCCAATTGTCTTGAATTATATTGCTGTCATGAATTAAATTACATTTTTATATAAAGTTACAAATCAAAAATTGTCCTACTTCTATATTGAAAATAAGTTCACGTTTACTTGGCTTCTGCTGAACTCTTTTATCCATGGAAACAATTTGAAATCTGCTTGGGGTAGCTCATAGGTATTAAGTGTATTGTGCATGAGGGGTGTAATGTTGCATCCATTCATAGTGTAATAATTTTGGAGCTCAAGCCACACGCAATTGAATCGTGTGTGCACAAATCATTTGGTCTGCCAGTGGGGTTAAACATATATTTATGCTCAAATTGGACAGGATAGGCAGTAACAAACAGAGAACCTGTATTGAATGTATAAGCCAGTTGTCTGGAGTTTTATGGTAACTTACGAAGGTCTATCATATATGTTGACTGACCAGTGCAAATCTGTCCACAAAATACAGGGCAGGTGCAGAGCTCTGAACGTGTACCCTGGTTACCAGGCAATGCATTGTAGATGAACGTGCATTATTACGAGTAAGCAGGAATGGCACGGTTAAAACTGATGCACTTGTTGTTGTTAGTGGCCCCAAACTGCAATAAACACTTGTTCTTTTGTATCGACACTCTTGTATAGGAACACGTTTCTTGTTAAATATCGCTACGTGTGATCTTTACATGATACATTCATTCCTATTTAAATACACTTGCATAAATTTGCTTGGGGCTCAAGGAAATACTGTAGGAATCAGGGTGTGTGCCAACAAGAGTTTTAATGGATGAAGCTGCTTTACAGTTCAAGATCAGGTTACACAAAGGGGCGTTTCAGCTCTTCGAGATTGCGCTGAGCCAGCTGGACTCCTGCTGACAGTGGCAGGTGTATTTTGCAATCGTTTTCCAGTCGTGTGTTACAGTGGCAAGGTGATGCAGTAAATTAATGGGCAACACTGTGCTCAGACTGTTTATTTGCAGCCTCACAGTCAGATATCATTTGTGCAAACGCCCCTAATTATTTTACATTTTTCAACAAACCCAACAAACTTACTGACCACAATGGCAAACAATTTCGTATCAGTTTGTGTTAAAATATGTACACATATAGCCATGTTGACAGGTACATTTTACTTATGTAACTTTAGTGCAGTGTGGGAGTTGCCCTGTCGCAAATGTTTAGTATTTTATTCATCGTGTTATTTCATTGGAGCACTTGCCAACTATTCCCGCATAGTATTTTTTATCTGAAGTCTGTAATCAGATATGTTGAGTTTTGGTGAAAAAAAACACCGTTGATTGCATATCTGCCTCGTTTCTTTCCACTATAATATGGTTGAGTGCCTCTCAATGCTGTCGCATTCGTGTTAACTATTCTCATTCTCGTCTCAAACGTTATTTCTTAACCTGGCCAATTTATTCCTCTTCTTGTGAAATTATTATCTTCGCACTTGTAGCAGCCACCATTGCCAGTGACCTCACTCAAGTGTACTGCTGGTGGTTGTCACTTGTTCACGAGTTACGATGGTCCGACTTATGATATTTCGACGATCTTACGATGGCGATAGCAATACGACAAAATTGTAAAATATTTTAAATTTCGCGCAACAGGTAAATGCAGCAGCGTACGAGGTACGATACTGTACGTTAGGACGCTGCCAGGATGTACGCATCTCCCGCCTTGTGTGATGCAGATAGGATTGTTTCCTGAAAAAAACTTTCTATTAAATTGCAGTAAATATCGGTAGGCTAAGAATTTTCCTTGTTTTTTAACTTTACATTGTACTGTGCAATACAGTATTGTAATTAATAAATACGTACAGTATATAGTTTATACAGTACGGTACTGTAAATTGCTCTGTTTTGCTATATTATCACCATTCTTTAAGACTCCTGGGTAGGCTAGGCCATCTTCGACTTACGATATTTTTGACTTACGATGGGGTCGTCGTAACGCATCTTCATCGTAAATAGAGGACTACCTGTATTTCCCACGTTTAATTTTGCACGTGCTTAGATGTGTGTTTTAACTAATCTAGTAGTTGCTGTTAAACATTAAATAATTATTGACGTTATTCTTCATTTATAAATACATCATAAGCCGTGCGAATGCAACTGGTCCATAAGTGCACATAACTGTGAATTTAGCTGTTAAAATCGTTTTTGTTTCCCCAACGCATTAGTTACAGTCCAAAATCCACAGTTAATCATTGGCATTATTTGTCTTCTGCTCTATCACTCTCACCCTGCTCACGTGAAATCCGCGTGCTCTCACTCAGGCCTACTCGCTGCAGTACAGCAAGGAGGACCAGGGAGCTTACCTCGCACACATCGCTGGTGGTGAGCTGGTGCTGCAGGCATTCTTTCTCCTCTACGGTGTCCTGGCGCTGGCCTTCTTGTCTGGGAAATACGTGCGCCGTGCTGCCCAGCTACTGGCCATCCTACTTCCCATTCTCACACTGCTCACCGACGGGAACCTGTCCTACTGGCACAGTCTGCGCAAAGTGGAATTCTGGCTGCAGATGCGTCTTGTCGGCCAAAATGTAGCCATCCTAGGTGCCATGTTGCTGCTGGCCACGGATGGATAGGAGACTCCAATCACTCCAGCTGCCTCACTCATGTGCCGTCGTGTAATGACAAATATATAATTTAGTTTTCTTGCTGCACATTTACGCTCGTGGCATTAAGTGTGCTGAAAATACAATAAAAGAGACAATCATTGCAAGCCAAAATGTGTTCATGTTACTGTGTTCAACATTTTTTGTAAAAGGGAGTGTTTTGACCGTTTTGTACACATATGGCCTTTTGTCAATCCACTTCTGTTTGAGTGCTTCCCACCCACACCGTATGGGTCATGGGAGGTTATTTGGCCATGCTTCACCACGCTGGTCAATGTGGGTTGGCAAAGGGCGAGAAGCATAGATGAGGGCGCATACAACTACAGTACAACAATGCATTTTTGGTGCATTCCCCTCCACTGCCCAGAATGTAGTCCCATAATTGACAAGTGGTAGTGGTTGTACAAGCCCAAGCATAAAACTTGCCATCCAAACATAAAACATATATATAGTACACTAATATTGTGGGTAATAGGCTATCAGAGCAGCCCTGAATAAGGTGGCACTTTTGTTTGGATGTAATAGTTGGAATTGATGTTGAGCTTATTGGCCTATACATCTGCCTTCGTGTTCTCATTAACAATTGTGTATATATTTATTTAATTAAAAGTTTTGCTTCACCTGGCAAAAAATGCATGTTCTGGAGCACAGTAATTTCAGAGTTAACCTGCCAGTTTGAATTGTGTTTGGGATTTTTTTTGTTTACTCGTGTTTACAGATATGAAATCCTGGCAATGTTTTTGTTGCAAATTCATATTGAAATGTTTGTTACCCTTTAAGCCATGCTTGTAAATAGGGTTGATAACAAATTTGTATTGGAGATTTTTTTTTCTAAATTCACATTACACAATATGTCTAAATAGAATTATTGCATGCCTGCTATTTTTAATTAAGCTTAGCAGGAAACAATTGATTGTACAAGCACAACAAAAAAGGCTGTTATACATATGCAGTGGGGTGCATGGCAATCCTTGAGAAATGTGTTAATTAAAAATAATTGGTTGTTTAAACTAATTAATACTGCAGAAACCTTCACATTGTGTGTACAAATGAATACAGATCGAAAACGATTACATTTAAGCATGCTGTAGTTAATTGTGTTGAATGAAGTTTGCTTCTTGGAAAGCTTCACATTGTTTCGTCTCCTACTGCCACATATCATTTACACTGTCCCCTACATGTCGAACTGGCAAAGGATTTCCCAGCAACACTTGTGTGAACAACATCACGGTAAAGCGGTAAACTGGCATCATACGCACAGTTCCAGCTATCAGCATTACTCGAGTTACCACCCCTGTATCATGCTATCGTAGTGAGGCTATTTTATGGCCTTGTCTTCCCTTCATTAATGTTCATGCACTGGCATCACATTATTATCTATCCTGGTTGTCAGGCCTGTCCAATCATGAGGTTTTAGTTAAACTGTTTCAAACATGTATCTTGCCATTAATCGTATCACTGTGCTACTGTGGTATTACCTGATTTGACTATAAATGGTATTTGCACACACACACATGCAAGAGATCTAGAACAAAACACTGGAAATTCCTAATTGTGACATGGCCTCTTGGGTTGATGTGGCTATTTTAATTTAATGCAATATGGAATAAAATTGGTTCACATGCTTTACAAAGGTGTAGAATAATGTAGCTTACGTTTTTGTTTCGCATCCTGTTATGGATAAATCCATTATGCGATTCAGATTATGGGAATGCAATGAACATTCTTACCATGTCTTGGCTCCTGCTGTCAGCTATGATGTAGTTTTAAGTGCTACGTAACTTGTTGCATTTAAATGTTTCCTTCACCATTTTTACAGTATGCTCATGACATTTCTACTCGTACATTAAAATTGCCTGTGTTAATATTATTAAGGAAGCGGGTGATGTACATTTGCTCGAAATTGTTGCGCATGAAATATTTAGTGAATAAAGTTTGTCATTTTTAAGAAATGTGAGCTTTATATTTTATCATCTTCCATCATCCATTGTCTATTCACTGCTTAGTGAAGGCCTGCCCATGCTGTCAACATCCCTGGCGGTTTTCTGATGCCACAATCCATCTCCTGCCCATGGATTGATCCCATTGCTCCATCTCTACAGTTGTCATACTATCGAGCATGTTCTCTGTTGACTGCCATTATACTGGTAGGAACCTCCTGGTTACACCAGCCCACAGGGGATTATTGTGTCCGTCGTGCAGGGAGGGGCTGGGTGGGGAGGGAGGGGCTGGGTGGGGAGGGGCTGGGTGGAGAGGGTGGGGCTGGGTGGGAGGGGTGGGGAGGGGCTGGTCACCCCGTGGTGCCCTTATAAAACTAAACGTTTAACCTACTCACGCCGGCTTGTGCCCGCCCTCACAGTCGGGCATATTTGCGGAATACACCACGCCGCCGTTGACCCTGGACATTGACCGAGCAACCCAACGTTTCTACCAGCTCCCACTCTCCTTAGACCAGGGGTCGGCAACCTACGGCTCCGGAGCCGCATGCGGCTCTTTACGGGCTGCTTCTTGACGATATGTACGTATGTACATAGATGCATTGCGGCTCTTGAAATACTGAATTTTGTACCGAATTGGAAAGAAATGGCTCTTCTTGTTATTTTGGTTGCCGACCCCTTCCTTAGACTGTCTCTAATTTGCATACCCTGATCTGGGTGCTACTCTCTCTCTGTTCTCATTTTAAACACGATCTACGTTCAATAAAACACATTTTTGCTATGTTTTAAAGGTTTTTTTCTCCAATGTATTTTGTCAGTAAACATGCAAATTACTTTTTTGCTCATATTTTAGCCTAACTTCCCAGCGTTCTTTGTAAAAATCTTAAATAACTTTGTTATTTATATTAAAATGTCTATCGCAATGTCATCTCCATTTATGTGTATGCCTTTATTGCCGCAACCCATTGTTACGAATATAATGGTGCGTTAGTATCACCTCATAACCACTCCAGTGACATACCACAGTTATTCACATCAACATATCTCTTCTGAATATCTTACAGTTGTCAAATAAGGTCTTTGCAATAGAGTGGTGGCCATGTGTGTAAGGCCATGTTAAATACAAGCTCTGTGCCAGGGTTTGCAAAAGCACAATGTTGCATTTTGTAGATCTTGCACCAAAAGCGTAGGAACGGTTTGGAAGCTGAATGTGTCATAAAATGCAATTGCTCAACAGCCACTACCGCAATGAACTGCAGTCTGCTTATTAAATGTTGCAATAGCATGACCGCACCTAATTTAATCCTTTGTGGGTACGTATATGATTTCTGTGAGACCAAAAAGCCATTGAAAACTTGTTTGTGTTAGATAAATGTGATATTTTCTGCGTGATATGTGTATTTACCTGAGTGATCTAATCCTGAAGGTGTCTTCCTCCACAATATTTTACTTGCACCTTACATCACGTGCAATTGTATAATTTACATAATTAAAAGCCTTCCGTTTTTAAGTGGTAGGGCTTACGTAGCCTTGCACCTCCGATTAGGACGGTTGACTACGCACGGTGCGAAATAAGTTCAACATGCATACATCGCCTTCATATGTGATTTATCAATTTTATAAATGCTGTTCCATATATTTCAGCTGGAATGGGGGGGGGGGCGATGGCTGTTTTGTTTCGGCTTGCTCTTCTGTTTTCGTTCATTCGTGCAGTCATTTTGAGAATGTTCGCCAGAATGCTTAACCGAGATGCGGCTCGCGTTGACGGTGGCATTTGGGGGGAGGAACATGAAACGACGGCACATAGACAACGCCTAGAGGAAGATGCACACGGAAACTGGCATAGCTATTGAAATAAAACATTACTGAATAAATGCATACGTACTGCTGCGTACGTTTTTTTTGCTACTCTCTCGACGTCCTTTTAGGTTCTATCGCGTGTTGTTCGGCATGATGTCTGACGTTGTGCTTCACGTGCTTGAGCTTCGTTAGGAACCGAAGAACACACGGCATAATGCAAAAACACATCAGAGAGCTATTACATAATACATGACACGTGGTTACAACTTTGGAATGGCCATGTTTAAATTACAAAAACTGTACATTGAAGACTCTTCCCATATATTACACTAAGAATATTGTGGCTTGTGCCAACAAGAGGCAACATAAGCTAGAATTCACTACAATTTGTTCAAGTATTTACCAATTCCTGAACTGTTGCTATTCTAACAACGGCAAATACAAAGATCCCCCACATAGCCTTAACATACTGTTAGGGAAAGTGTTGTTCGCTCGTACCTATAAAGGCCAGCACAGCACACAGAGGGGTGAGTGACCAGCACCACCCCCAGCCGCTTTTGTCTCCCCAGTGGGAGACAAAGGTACTCATTTAAGGCTGAGTCGACATAGGGGAGGCCCAGGGCCGGCTCATATAATCGTGATTGGTGTTGGGAGCGGGAACAGAACTCAGGTCGCCAGGTTCGTAACGCAGTGCGCTAACTGTTAGACTACCACTCACAGCTGCTATTCTAACGAACACTGATTCGCAAGCAATTTAGTGTTGTCATGATGTATACTCCCATGTTTCATGTCCAGAAACAATTCTATGAGTCGACAAATTGTGCACCCATTGATCATTGGAAACGTGCAATTATATTCGTAAACAAATGTGACAAACATGCAGATAATTAGCTGTGTAACAAAAAAATTGTTCCTGGGTATAGTAAGTGTTATTTCATAATTGCTTATGCCTCAAAAGTGCAGAAAATGGCTATTATTCCCCACAAACTTTGCTTTTGAGACCAGGATAGTGATATTTTGAAATTTACCTATTTTCAATGAGAAAACGTGGTGTGCATTTGTGTCTTTCGTTCTAATAAAGTCCTGGTCACAAAAGCAAAGTTTGTAGGGAATAATAGCCATTTTCTATACTTTTTAGGCATACGCAATTTAAAAATTACACTTAGTACCCAAGAACAAAAATTGTGTTACATAGTGACTGCTTAGCGATTGTATTTATTTAAATCCGAATACAATTCAAGGCTAAAACGTAAAACAAAATTATGCTTTATAACAACATGTCTCGTCAATTTCTTATTTTCGTGTATCTTCCTTGAGCTTTATCAACATTTATCTGAGCAGGTTTTTAAAAAAGGTTTGGAATAGGGACAGTGTTTCAAATGTGCAGAAAAAAACATTGCATGGCCAGTGCCTTGTGTAATGGTTTCTGAAAAAATAAATGGTCCGCGATAACAATGAACCTTTTGTGACACAGCAAGCACACTGGGCCTGCCCTCAGCGCTTCGTTGTCAATGGCAAAGGCCATGCAAGTGCACGTACAAAGATTTTGTGTTTTGTTTATATATCACAGAATTGGTATATAATGGCGCTGGCAGACATGCATGCTATTTTGTAGCTGCGTCTAAAATTAATTCAACTCGCTACACTTTCGGAATAGGTTCATGCTCCACCTTTAATAAGGCTGTAAAACCTTTTATATTTTGATCATTTGTATGTAATTAGAAGTACTCATTTCATTGTACCTGATTAAAATATTTAATTTAAACAAAACAAATTTCAAGTCGAAAGGCCAGATCAAGATTTTGGCAAAATTGCTACAACGCGTTCCTTTGTGACATTCCACAAGTTGTAATGAAGACATTTACACTTTCTTTTTCAATCCAAACTTTAACATTCCCTAGTAGCACACATTAAAAACTGGGCCCAAAGCATTTCCACGTTCCCATGGGCAAATGACCATGGGAACGTGGGGGGGAGAGGGGAATCCGTGCGCCCAAGGTCGAACGAGAATTGGGTGGTGGGCTTTCTCCCTCGATGGCCTAGAGCCAGCGGTGGATGCAAATTCGCACATGATAAGTCTCCTCATAACAAATCCACTGTCGGCTATTCATCAAGCGGTGATCACTTTGGCACTGATCTATCAGCCCACTGATCTATCAGCCCAATGATGATTGGGCCGAGTAAACATCGGCCAAGATTTAAACTCACAACAGCCGTCCATTCTGCCAACTGAAATCTAACCTATCCTGAGCAGGGAGTTTCCCATCTTTGGCATGTTCACATTTGACGTGTAGAGAAGGGGATTTGTAATGTACAGTAGCCAATGTATCTATTATATTTGTAACAAATTAACTAATAAGCTAATTATGGCTTAGTGGCAATTGAGTAATATTCAAACCCTCATTGCTTAGCTCAAAAAACATGCACTTTGTTAAGTGTCTGCTGATAGTAATTAAACAAAAGTGTTTTGAGTGATTATAAAAGGATTGATTTTTGGGTTAAGGCCACAATGATTTGGCCAAATGTTGTTGTCAAGCCCCTCCACCACCAGACACGGGCACACATTCAATTGTCGCGTTGTATAACGCACCAATGGTTATATTGTTTCAGCTCACCGGTAAGTTTAACAACAATTCTCAACCAAATCTAGCAATTATGTTAGACGTTACATTTGAAACCATGTCTAACATCTCTAGGAGAAGATCGAGCCAGCCATAATACAAATCCGGGAAGTCTGCCTTTCTGAATTGTAAAGGGTTTAGATCTTTGCGTGGGCTAGCCGAAACATCTATAATTATTAATCATAATATTGGCTATGTGTTAAGATACAAATGGATTTTAAACTACTGGAGAAATTATGTGTCCATGGTAACTACGTGATTTAATACTTTGTTGACTACCATGACGATGTCTCTCATGATAGACTTTTGTCACGAAAGTAATGTACTCTAAATCAGGGTACGAATATCTGCGCAGAAGTTTAACCGACTATTTAATGCGAAGTGCTGCACAGCATATTTTTTTTCCTTCAAGCACCAAACATTGTATGTTTGTATTTTAAAAAAATTAGGGTTATATTCACAAGATAAACAAGTGCATCTGAGGCTGTGTCCAACACTGCTGCGCTCTCAGCTATGCAAAGAGCGCCCAGTGTTTTTAATGTTATACAATACATTAGCATTTTCCCAGAGCCGCACAGACGCTTCCCGCTATGCCAGCCGTTGCCACGGCAGCAGTTGCGACCTTGTGTCAAAGTGTGAGCGACGGTAATATGGCACAAAGCCCTGTTCTCATGGTACCTTTAAGAATAAATGCCAACATTTTTATGTCGGCACGTACAACTACATAATCTTAAATCCATACGAGCAGGCCATATGCATTCACCGGCTTAATCAAACGGCGTCTTTTGGCTCCCTAGGGAAGGACTAAGGGCTACCGAAGACACCTGGAACACACTCAGCAGGGATGGCACCAGCCTAGCATAAAAATAGAGGATCGTGCAGCAGGCAGTGAGATCCTAAACGGTTTAAAGGAAGATATGCAATACTCAGATCATCTCTGCGTTCCCAGGTAGAGACTCTCTTCCACGAGTTCTCAGGATCTCCGAGTCTGAACATGATTAAAACTCGTCTTAAATCTTATCCGCACACTTCCATTTATTCAACTTGTCGCTAATTCAGCAAACGGATTTCAGCATTCAATTCATGATTTTGCCCTTTTTCTTTCGTTTCATGAGTTATTGTCATGATGAATATCTGCTGTGTCATGTACAGCACTTTAAGATCCTTAATGAAATGCGATTTATAAATAGGATTATTATTATTAATGATGTGGGACATTTTTCAGATAAAGTTAAGAGGTTGCAGAAAAAATTATACATGTATGTACGTATGTATGTAACGAAACACAAAGAGCAGTTCTAAAGAAGTGAGTTAAGTGCAGGAAGAATTTGAAAATGTGCATCATGGATGCTGCTACTGTATGTCTCACAAGATATACTTTAATCTGCCAAAGTGAAAGAAGTGGCCTTTACATCTTAACATTTCCATTAAAACTGACTATATTGTGAGATCGTGAGTTTTCGACGGCTTGGGAAGGCCTTCATCCAGCAGTAGATTGATTATAATTGTTGATGATGAATATCAATAAAGTGTAAAATAGCAATAAAGAAATCTACACAGTATAAGACTGCATATATTTTTTTAAATACTATTAAGCCATTGGGTAGCATGACATTAATTGCAGCATAGTGAGAAAATAGAGAAAAGAGCATGCAAGCTGTAAGAGCAAATGCGAGATGTGCTGTCAGGCTTTCAAAAAGAGACCACCCACCTAGCATCAGGAGGCAGGTCACACCAGTAGCCGCAGTGCCACGCTGAGTCTCCAAGACAGACGCCGAGATCGCATTCGGTGACATTATCGGCGTGGGATTGACACTCGACCGCTTGTGTAGCGATCGAAACGTCATAGTTTTTGGTTGTTTTCTTTGAACCTATCTACGTGACTTCACCGAAAGACCCAAATAATACACCATAGCTAGGGTTAAGGTTAATTATAGTGCACATGCCTGGGGCAAACTTAACTGGCCTTGTACCAATGCATTGCCAACGCTAAGTAATATGGAGTAACTTGAGACCGAGTGATGCCTCGGAGTATTATCCTGCTTCTTGATTAGTCCACTGGAGCAACGTTATCTGCAATTAAATGGATGTGAAGAGACCGTGTGATATCATTCATGATAATTGACCATTTGTGCCGGTGCCATACCCAATATCCAGAAATGGCAAATTACCCAGAATTAAGTTGCATTTGATTAAGTTGCAGCCAGGGAATGGAACACCTCCGAGAGGATAGCTTCTAAGGAGATGGAGCGATGAAATCAGCTCGCGTGCAGGTGCTAGGTGGATTGTTAAATCGCAGGATCGTGAGAGATAGAGACGCATTGATGAGGCGTTCATCCAGAAGTGCAATCGTCACCGCTGATGATAATGACGATGAATTTTGCATGACACTTCAACAACGCTATTTTGTAAATAACTCTGTCATGTATGAACGAGGGAATAACTGGAAACATTAAGGTTAAACAACATCACGGAGTTAAGCTAGGGCCAAACATTAACAGTCACCAAAATTCATGAAAATTGGAGGAGGGTGTTTGCAGACATCTTCATTTTGCCTTTACAACCTGCTGGTTATGACATTACTATATATATGTTATGTAAAGTACATATTGATCTTTCTTGCATGATCGGGCTCACCCGGACAATGAATGGCTGTGTGCTTGATGCTCTCACACAGTTAAAGGAAACTGATATACTATCTGGCTGCAGACCCTTTGCAGATGCGCTATGTGATAAACCTTTGAAGAACAGCATGCAGCACTTTGACAGGGCTGTCTCTTATTACAATCCATGAATCAAAATGCTCAGTTGTGCAAACAAAACATACGAGGAAGTTGTATTTTTCCGACCACAAATAATGCCACGGGCATTCATTGCAAAGGACATTGAAGTGTTTTGACTATAATTGCCATCGTCCATCAAGAGGAGTGCGATCTGCCAACCGCCTTGGGGTGTCGCTACTTTCGCCTTGTGGGCGCAAACTTTTACAAGACACCGATTGTGGTTTTTGCTCACGGTATGCCAAAAAACCGAGTGTCCATAGTGTGTGGTCAAATCCAGCAAGGATTCTCCACTGGCCGGCGCTCTGTCACCAAATATTCGATGAACATTTGAGATGCACTTTAGCTGTTTAAAGTAATTCTAGATTTGAAGCTTTCGTGACTGCAAGGATTCATATTCTTAGGTTTTTTTCGGTAAAGTCACGTAGGCAAAAAATTAAAATGAAAATGAATAAAAGTAAAATAAAATAAAAAATAAAATAAAAATCACGACGTTTCGGAGGCAACACAAACTTCCGTCTTCAGAAATCTTGTGTTGCCTCCGAAACGTCGTGATTTTTATTTTATTTTTATTCTGTTTAAAGTAATGTTCAAATACAATCGTCAATTCGGTCAAGCCTACAAACGTTGAGCTCGCGTGGCAGTGCCATTGAGTGTTAGCGGCATAAAGGATTTATCATATACATTTTAGGGTAACAGCGTGGCTGTTAGAACTTACTGATATATTCATGGGATAAATCATCCGCGTGAAAATGTTCT
Source organism: Lethenteron reissneri (assembly GCF_015708825.2). Lineage (NCBI taxonomy): Eukaryota > Metazoa > Chordata > Hyperoartia > Petromyzontiformes > Petromyzontidae > Lethenteron > Lethenteron reissneri. Next base: position 19,321,400 of record NC_083801.1, read on the forward strand.
TATACTTACCCCAAAACGCGTACCTTCTTGCCTATGACCAGTGCACCCAGAAGTTCCCTGATTCCACCAGAATGCCACCAGAATGCCACCGCTATGCATTCTTCTTCTTCTTTCGTATGGAATTGTGAAAAGCAACAGGTTTTTCTTCTACTCAATGACCGTCACCGCTATTCATTAAACAGATATTATAGACTGCGGCACTGCTATGTCGTGATCATCAGAGGGCAGTGCAGTAAAATAATTATTTGACTTTAATATTCTCCAATAATTATGTTTGCTACCTTCACCAACCCACACTGACCAGTGTGGGGAAGTATGATTAAATAACCCGCACACCACGCGTGGTGTGGGGAGGTCATCATCCAGCAGTTGATTGACAGAAGGTAATTACTTATACCTGTTAATTACCAATACCAAAAGTATTACCTTGCCTATCTTAACCATTCAGTGTTGTTTGATAGATATAGTACAATTCATCTGTTGAATCAAGCGACAGTTTCATTGACGGATCATTAGCGGATAATAATTAGGTCACTATGATTTCACACTCTTGACTTTCCCTGAACAATGAAAAGCAAAGCCTTATTGTAAATGTGACTTATCAGTCTAAAGGACCCACACTGAGAGTCGGCCCCAGCGAGATGGGTGTATATTTCAATGTTAGATTTTTCATACTCTTTGGTTCTTTCGGTAAAGTCACGTAGGTATAAAATAAAATAAATCACGACGTTTCGGGCGCAACACAAGCGTCCGTCATCAGGTGGGAAAGCATGGTCTGCTGCATCAGCAGCATCAGCAGCAGGCCATGCTTTCCCACCTGATGATGGAAACGTCGTGATTTGTTTTATATCTACGTGACTTTACCGAAAGAACCAAAGAATATGGATTCCTGCAGTAACGAAAGTTTCAAATCAAGTTTGATTTTTCCTTTTCAATGGCAAGTGGTGGAGCCACGATGACCTATTCCTCTTTGACCGCTTCTCTCTTCTTACCCAGATCGATTGAAGAAATACTGTCGTAATAAGTGATTGAATTACATGCGGTCGTGACCACACGAGGTGAAGACTTTGCATGCGAATACGCGTCATATCCCTATAAATTGCATGAACAATTGTCACATGCCCAGTGGGAGAGCTGCATTTGGGCAGGTCGCTATGACATTGCTTATTACAGTCAACAGAGGAACATGATGTTTTTTCTGAACTACCTTATAGCTTGCAAGCATGCCAAATGCCTGCCAGGGTATCATCTGTAACAGCCCAAGGGTGACTCGGCCATTCCCATAAGCCCCAAGCGAAATATTTCAGGTGAGAGTGGGCAGCAGAGAGTGACAGTGGCTGGAACAATTGTGCTGATAATGGTTTTGGCTCAGCTGTTAGATTTGTTTTTGTTACAATATAGAGAATGTTTTAGGCTTGAACCACGTGTTGTTCAGCAATAACTCAATTCAAGAAGCTCCCACCACGTGCAGCGAAAACATCGGACATCATGGCAAACAAGACTAAGTCCATCTTGAAAACACGTTGAAGAATTATACAGCACAACTATCACAACCTACGCAGAAAGAAGATTAATATAATCACTACTGTGATCACTAGCGTGATTATCTTAATAGCCTGAATGCAGCATGTTCTAGCGATGCGCTTAACCTGAAATATGTGAGTATGCTGGTACTCAGTTCACAGAATAACAACGTATTATAGCAATATTATATTTATTTTTCCGACTGTGATACTCAAAGCGATTTTCTGCTTAAATTAGCATTGAGGCAGCGATCATCTCCTGTTTACAGCCCTGAGCTTGTGGTGGGGGTGAGTCTCTTGTTAGGACAAACACTTTTGGCATCTATGGGACTTTTTTTGCGAGTATCCAAATGATGACAAATGAGAATAGGTCTTAACCTTTCTGGCAATAAAACAGATATGCAAACACCACATAGCTACATGTTGCAAGGCATCAAGTCTGCATTAATTACACATGCTTGTGGCAAAACACCCAAACATACATGGTCTGATAATAGACGCATTGTCTTTGAAACTGATTGGCCTACACCAGAGAAAGCCTGCTTCATGGCCTTTTCTCACCAATGTTGACTTCCCCACGAAGTGAATTTGAAACCTTCCAATGCTTTATTGTGTTAGCACAACTTGTAACCGTGAGGTCGACGGTTCGAGTCTCTGTCCAGCCAGCAGTGTTAATTGGTTCACCAGTCTATCAGCAGATGGTTTGTGGTGGAATAAAGTGTGAGCACTCTCGCCCCCTTCCAAGATGTCTTGCCGTCGTCGAAGAGTAGGCCAAATTCCCTCTAGATAGGATCTCAAGAGCTCCCATCTATTGGAAACCCCTTCTGTCAGTAGTGGTGTGAGTAAGCAATTGCAGGGATTGCGCCTTTACCTTCACCATGTTTACTGATACGGCTGACTAATCACACAATGCCAGAGGACACAGCTGCAATGTAAGCTCTAACCTATTAGATATGAAGATTGACGTCGTGTCTGCTGCTATGAGACATGAGTGAAATGTGTGTTTTTAAATATATATTTAGCAGGGGTACTTTAACAGGATGTTCCCAATCTCGGTCTGAGTGCTTCCTTGATCCATTGCTAATCCTGTGATCTAGCTGGAGTGTTTACATTGTATAGAGGGCAGCTCGATTATTTACAAGATATGTTTCATTGCTGCCATTTTGTGAATAATGTCGCTTAGAAAAGCGTTCACGAATTTCCTTACGCGGACACGGATCAAGAGAATAAAAGTAGACTCGTATTAAACCAATGATTAATTACTATTGCAGGCATTGGGTTTTAAATTGATTGTAATCACAGTATTTCAACAACAACATCAACAATAATGTCAGCCTTGAATTTACACACTGTAAGATTACGAAATCCATTTCCTGTGTTGGAGAATACATGTCGTGTTTTCCATCCCATAAGCGCAGTCTTTGATTGCGCTCAATTAAGTGACAGTCTTGTTTATGACCTCCACAACAGGAGATGAAAGCCTACATTAGTGAGCCGTGATGTCCCGCATCTGCTCAACGATTACAAAGACGAAAACAATGTCAACAGCAGAAAAGTCCTTGTGTGTCATCTCGGGTCTGTGTTATTTTGTTTTTCATTGCAGCTTAAAGGGCACACATTCCTGGCTTCGAGCACATTCCTTTTATCCCTGGGCATGCCGCCAGATTACAAAAGGTTGGCTATAACCTTTAGTAATATACCATTACTCCCATCCAGAGTGGTTTTTAGCTATTTAACGAGCAGCAATTATAATTAGACTGAGTGATAAATCAACAGCACTGAGTCGCTGTTTAGCGGTAAAATCCGAATGAGCTTAGTTTGCACAAACAGGATTGTCTGATGTATTTTTGTGCCTCTACTATACGTGGTTAATGTCATCATGATTTAAAAAATACTCTCCCTCAACCTTGAGGCATCTCGACTTACACACATCGTACATACACTGGGTAGCGTCCCCTAACGGTAGGCTCAACCTGTCAGAGCTAAAAGTCTGAAACCATCACAGCGCTGTAGCACAGTTTTGGCTAGGTATGGTGCGAAAGAAGTTCGTGGTTGCAACCATGATGAAGTCCGAGGTGTAATGGGAGAGATACTCTTCATTTATTATGTTATTTTCCAAAATACTCTTTTCTTTTATATTATTCAACGGCAATGGAAAGCAGCGGCAACGTGGAACCCATTGTAGAACCAGGGGTTGAGTGCTGCAGTGGGAACGTGGTTCCCATTGTAGAACCGGAGATTGACTGTTACAGTGGGAACGCAGTCCCCATTGTAGAACCGGGGATTGAGTGCTGCAGTGGGAACGTGGTTCCCATTATAGATCCGAGGATTGACTGTTACAGTGGGAATGCGGTCCCCATTGTAGAACCGGGGATTGACTGTTACAGTGGGAATGCGGTCCCCATTGTAAAACCGGGGGTTGACTGCTGCAGTGTGAACGTGGTTCCCATTGTGGAACCGGGGGTTGACTGCTGCAGTGTGAACGTGGTTCCCATTGTAGAACCGGGGATTGACTGTTGCAGTGGGAATGCGGTTCCCATTGTAGAACCGGGGATTGACTGTTACAGTGGAAACGTGGTCCCCATTGTAGAACCGGGGATTGAGTGCTGCAGTGGGAACGTGGTTCCCATTGTAGAACCGGGGATTGACTGTTACAGTGGAAACGTGGTCCCCATTGTAGAACCGGGGATTGACTGTTACAGTGGGAACGTGGTCCCCATTGTGGAACCGGGGATTGACTGCTGCAGTGGGAACGTGGTCCCCATTGTAGAACCGGGGATTGACTGTTACAGTGCGAACGTGGTTCCCATTGTAGAACCGGGGGTTGACTGCTGCAGTGTGAACGTGGTCCCCATTGTAGAACCGGGGGTTGAGTGCTGCAGTGTGAACGTGGTCCCCATTGTAGAACCGGGGATTGAGTGCTGCAGTGGGAACGCGGTCCCCATTGTAGAACCGGGGATTGAGTGCTGCAGTGTGAACGTGGTTCCCATTGTAGAACCGGGGGTTGACTGCTGCAGTGGGAACGCGGTCCCCATTGTAGAACCGGGGGTTGACTGCTGCAGTGGGAACGCGGTCCCCATTGTAGAACCGGGGATTGAGTGCTGCAGTGGGAACGCGGTCCCTATTGTAGAACCGGGGATTGAGTGCTGCAGTGGGAACGCGGTCCCCATTGTAGAACCGGGGGTTGACTGCTGCAGTGGGAACGCGGTCCCCATTGTAGAACCGGGGATTGAGTGCTGCAGTGGGAACGCGGTCCCCATTGTGGAACCGGGGATTGACTGCTGCAGTGGGAACGTGGTCCCCATTGTAGAACCGGGGATTGACTGTTACAGTGGGAACGTGGTCCCCATTGTAGAACCGGGGATTGAGTGCTGCAGTGTGAACGTGGTTCCCATTGTAGAACCGGGGGTTGACTGCTGCAGTGGGAACGCGGTCCCCATTGTAGAACCGGGGATTGAGTGCTGCAGTGGGAACGCGGTCCCCATTGTAGTACCGAGGCTGCAACGCCCGCAACAGTCATGCTGTGAGGGCCCTCTCCGCCACGCTGTTTCTCTTGAGCACGAGCCACCTGCTTTCATTAACTCTGCCTCTGCTGGTCGCATAATCTCCCATTGAAAGCTGCTTAAGTCAAATGCATCGGAGAGGGCTCCTGTCACGCGGTTATTATTGAATACTGCTGCACCAATAAAAAAAAATGTAAATGCACATTTGAAATCTCTTTCGAAGTTGAATTGCGATGATAAAGATGATGCGTCGTGATTTTAATCATCGTTATGATGACAATGTAATATTTGAAAGATAATTTTTTCTTTGGAAATTAAGGGGCATGTACTGGTTGTTTCGGTACGTGTAGTAGTGGCGATACAGTGATTGGGCGATTTCTGTTCGTTTTTCGACCAAGGGTCAACATCAGTGCATTGCGAGATCTGACGAAGTCTTGGGTCTCTGCCTTCACCAAGGCACACTGACAAGAGAAATGAAGAATGGCAAGAGACAAAAACCCCACATCTAGCCGAAACAGACTGTTGGGGCAAGTGCTGTTCACGAGCACCTATGAAGTCCGGAACGGCACACGAGGGGGTGGAAGGCCAGCACCACGCCCGGCCGCCTTTGTCTCCCCAGTGGCGACGTTTACACATCGTACCAGGTACTCATTTGAGGCTGAGTCGACATAGGGGAGGCCCAGGACCCGTTCGGATATTCATCACTGGTGTTGGCCAGCAGTGGGAATGGAACTCGGGTGGCCAGGTCTGTAGCACTGCACGCTACCGCTCCCCAGGTATGGTCACGACCAAAACGTCTGGTGTAGGCCTTCGTCCAATTGGAGACTGATTAAGGGCTGTAATATATAACCATTAAATAAAGTGAATCTTAAAATTAACGTCACTGTGGTGTTACGTTCAGCCTCGTATGTACTCTTGGCTTCAGTGACTTATTCACAATTGGATGATTGTTCATTAGTGTATAATACAGTAAACTTAGGAGAAAATAAGAATATTTGGTTTTAATTAAAGTAACTATACATATGCATGTCAATAAGCCTGCTTACTTGTCCATGCATCAGTGTGTGCGGTTAAGAGTAAGGAAATAGTCAATGTCATCAGAACAACTTTCATCACGCCAATGACATTTGGAAAGGGCTTTGAAAATCCCAATTGAATTTGAATGCATTTCAACATTTCACTCTGGGAGCTAAAGCCGCATTACAGAACAATATCAAACAAACATGTTATCAGACCATGTATATGGGTCAACACGCATACTCTGTTGCTTAGCAATAACAGCTTATATAAGGGGTGCAGAGAAACATTCATAATTGTAATAACGTATCCGAAGTTGAAATAGAACTTAAAATGTTTTCTTAATTTATATTAAGCAGACAAATATTGGTAAACAATTGTTCTATCTTTTTCCCAAATGTTTTGGCGTCATGTAATGAGATGACGTGTCCGTTCAGATGTTTCACTAGAGCAGCGCCAACCCTCCCTTCTTCACGTGAGAGAACTGGTCCACAGAATGAGATCTCACAGAGCCACTTCTCACGTTCCTTCAAGCAACCTTCCACACAGAGGGGGGCAGCACTGTCCCACCCACGCTGCTGCTCCATCAATCTTTATTTAATGTGCCAATTTCGCTCTCAATGAAGTCGTGCATCGGTGCACACGAATAACAGCAGAACGGGAACGGTACAAGGAATGAAAAAAACTCATCACGACCTCAGCGCGGCTAACACCGACTGAACGGAGGAAATTGCGACCGCGCGCAACGAATCGCGTAAGAATGTTAACGCGTAAGTTCAAATAAACAAAATAAACGAGAAGTACAGATAGCAGTTTTTTTTTAATGTTGATGGGAAGGCAAGTCTGAATAGGTGCTGTCTGTGCACAGACCGCGGAATCGAGAGACACTGGGTGCGTTCGGGATGTCCCGACAGCCCCAGATAGGCAAGCAGGCAGGGTTGAGGGTGTTCCAAAATGTTTTGGGGCTGCGCTGGAGAAGGCCCCGTCCCCGACCGTCGGATGAACAATCCTGGGCTGAACCAAGTCTCCACGTCGTGGAATGGCAAGACTTGGCCCAGCCCAGGAACAGGCATGACATTCAAACTGAACGTTAGTCGCATGGCATTTCTTTGCATTTTCAGAGCAGAAATTTTGGCAAATTAATTGCACCGTGATTTGAAGCTTTCGTGACTGCAGGAATTAATCTTTGGTTCTTTCGGTAAAGTCACGTGGAAATAAAATAAATTAAATAATAGAACACGACGTTTCGATTGCAACACAAGCAGTCGTCATCAGGGAGAAGTACATTTGTCTCCCTCTCTCAAATTTAGTCGTATTCTATTATTTAATTAACTTTCTTTCTACGTGACTTTACCGAAAGAACCAAAGAGTAAGTGCACTATGTAGAAAATATATAGCGTGATGGCTCACCAACTGATTACAGTTGAGGACGCGGCTTAGTCACTGGCAGCTGCCTGGATCTTCAGTGGAGACTGCTCAGTGCTCTGACCTCTGAGCCACCTCTGGTCACCGCCCAATAAACACAATTCAATGTTGTGTACACAGGCACACACGGCATCACCGAAACCTGTTCACATGTTGGCTTCGATAAGCATGGAATGGCGATGCAGTACATATATTTGTTTACTTTTTAAAAGGTCAAATAATTGTCCTAACAATGTGAAAGCAGATTTGAAGTTTTCGTGACTGCAAGGATCCATACTCTTTGGGTTTTTTCGGTAAAGTCACGTGGGTGAAAACAAAATAAATAAAACTAAATAAACAACTAATAAACAACGTCGTGATTTAATTTAATTGTTTTCTTTTTTATTTTATTTTGTTTTCACCTCCGTGACTTCACCGAAAAAACCAAAGAGTAATATGAAGGCAATAAGAGTTATGTTACATACAGTACATGTTTTTCGATGATTTAACTGCAGTTCAATTCTCATTTGCATTCAAAACATCTGATGCAGCAATAATACATTACTGCTTGTGCAATCACATTCTTCATTACCTTAAATTACCTTAGTATCGCACGTTTCTCAGTGGTGTGCTTGATGGTTACATTTCATGCATACATCTTCGTTTTAATATTTCATCAACAGTGTGCTGGATTGTTAGAATGATTGTGTAAAATCACGAGTTCAACGTTTATAACATTATACACCCATAGTGCTCAGTATGTGTAAAATCGTCTGCAAGCAGTCAGTCGCATCTGTTTTTAATGTTAGGATCTTGTGCATACTCAATAATCCACGGAGTTAGAGTAGAGATTAGTTTCATGGAATCGATGAAATAGTACAGTTATATCACATACAGAGAAAACAAATACTTGTATTTGTGGGGAGCTGTGGCATAGAAGTTATCCTTTGGCTATGATCCTGGTTACCTGGGTTCAATTCATAGACATATGCATCGGTGAGAATTGCTATTTGCACCTGACATAGATCTTCAATAGGTTGACTCAGCCTGACATGAGTACCTGGCAGGGACGTGTTCCTGCTTTTCAGATTAATACAACAATATATATCTGAAAATAGGACTTAGGTAAAAATTTAGGATGATCCGATTTTCTCTTGTTGACATCACAGGAAATGACGCCATTTGTAACCCATCACTTCCATGCTTTGTATCGTTCCAGGTGGTATCACGTGGCATTGGATGATATAATTTTATGAGCACAAAGACATAATTCAATTGCTAATTATGTCCATGATTTGGAAACAGAAACATCTAAGGAGATCGCGAAAATGTCCTTCAAAAAATCCGATAGATGAATCGTTTTAATCTGAAACTCATCCCAAGTATCTGCTACTGGGGTATAAAGATTGGCACTGAGAATATAAAGGTGGATGATGGTCATTGTGCTAACGACCTGGTGTGTCTTGCCGACTCTAACTGGTAAAGGCAAAAAGCACTTGCCCTGGGAGTGTATTAGGATTTATTAGGGACTTTAATATATTCTTACAAAACTAAGTTTTGTCTGAGATATTAGCTGCTACTGACTTGTTGTTGTTGTTTTCATTGATCCGTGTTTTTACTAAGTTCTTGTAGGATAAAGACGGACATCCTGAGAAGGATTAAATCTAGAGACAGCTGCAAATGCCAACACAGTACTATATGTGCTTCATTCCCTGTCATACAAGTGGACAGTTAAGCATTGGAACATTGAGATGCCCACCATGGAATTGCAGTTGTAACGCATATTAACCACAAGACCATATTGGCAACCAGCTACAATCTTTTAGGATGAATGACAATTTTTGCCCTCCAGTTTCCACGGCAGGTGGTGTTTTATTTAATTATTTACGAACATTTTTTTTTTTAAGTCAGCCACTGGTACAAGGGGGAAGATGGCAGGCACAATGTGAGGATGCTGGGTTTTTTTTTTTCAGAATGCAGACATATCCACTGCAGCCCAAGCAACAAAGTGTCTCACATCCCGTTCTTGTCCACTCGAGTCATTTAGTCTTGAATGTATGTCATGTTACGACAATAGTAGATTTCCTGAAGAGATTTTGCAGAACAAACTGACTTCATACCCACCATTATCAATAACAGCTCACGGGCACAAAAGTCTATCACTTTGATACAACAATAACAACAACAAAACACCACTTGATCTCCGCAGTTGTTGAATAGAAAAAAAATCAAAACGTTCACAATTTTCACTTTTGAGAGAACAGCATTCACATTTCACAAAAGGCTTTTTATATTGTGATTCGATATAGTTTACACAATGTGCAACTACAAATTGCCACATGTCATGTTATTCATTCTCTAGGTTGTTTACCCAGGAAAAGCCTAAGCTAGGCTAAAATAAAATTCAATCTCATCAGGGTTTCACTCGAGATGCTGTGGCCATTTTCCAATTTTTTGTCAGCACGTTTGCACGTGAGAGCAATGGCATGACCTGGAGAAACTCTAACACATGAGAGAATGCTCAAACCCCACGCATATAGGTAAAACATACTCTTTCATCAATGCCTCTTACTGACACCGCTTTGCCATGTTGATAGGCGTCTCACTCGGCTTCAATATCTTTTTGACTTGTCTGCAAACTTTAAGAATTCACGACTAAAGCACATTTTCCAGAGCATTGATATGTCTCAGTGAGAGCACAAACATCCCGCTGCTGTTATTTCATTGTATAAGTTCAACGAAAATCTCAACTTCGCCAACTTACATTGCCCGTTTATCAGTGATAGACAACCACAACCTCGAAGCCAATGCATTGTGGGTGTGTGCCCCCCACATCCGGCAACATTTTACTGCACGAAACGACGAATGGATGCTGGAATGGCTCTGAGGACACGGGAACTTCTGCGGGTACAACGCGACAAGAGGAAATGCTGTGACTTGAGAGCAAGGGTGGAGAATGGCATGCCGCTGTGCCACAGCCGTTGCTGTGATTGCTGAGCCATAATAACCGCAGCTCAAAGCGGTTCATTGCAAGGGTGGCAGCATTGTTAAGCTGCTTAAACAGAGATGTGGAACTCCTGCGGCCAGTTAAGCCATGTAACATTATTTCTCCTTGCGAATTTAAATGCAAATGAAGGGCATTCACAAGGTTTTCAGAAAAATACAGCTGCAGTCAAACTCTATTTATCCGGCGTAATCGGGGGAGACTGGTACCCTGGATACAAATATTCGAGGTCCCAACCGGGGATTCACTTATTTATTCCGGGAGACGTGACCCCAGATAATTGGGAGTTTTTGCCGAAAATATTTGTTGGACCATGGACTGGACCACAGATATTTTGATGACCCATTCCCCCAAGATAGTTGGAAGGGAGAATTGGGTTTTCCTGACTCCGGATGAACAAATTCACGTGTTAAACAAATTCACGGTCACCAGTTTAACTGTATATTAAAGCTCACGCTGACATAATACTAATCCTGATCCTCACCCATAAACGAAACTACATCGGCCCCAATACTCAGATGCCTCCAGTGGCTTGAAATCCAATCCCAGATCAACGATAAGTTTGCCCTCACTGTCTCGAAGATCCCCTATGGTCTAACCTCCCCTCCCCACCTCTACCCTCTCATCTTGCACTTCCTCTCCATCACGTTCTCTGGCAACCAAGAGCTTCACAGCTCATCTTTAGAACTTCACATCTCATCTTTAGAACTGCTTTTGTGTTTTGTTTGTTTTCCCTCCACAGCACCACCAATTAGCACGATTGGCTACATACGGTGCGAAAGAAGTTCAACAAACATACATTCTATTGAAACCTCCAATCGAGTGTTGCTCAATGGGAGGTTGCTCCTTCTCAGCAGTAGCTCCGGTGCGGTTTGAAACTATGGAAATCCCTCCCCGAAAGTGAGTCAGACAGCTGAGACCTTTCCTCCGTTCAAGACGAGGTTCAAACCCTGATTAATTTTTTCTCACATCCTCTTACAGTTTTCCCTTCTCATGAAATGTCTTCACTCGCAACTTCTTCTGCCCTGTAATGTGCCTCATGCGGCATTCCCTGAATTAAAAAATATAATTTTTCTCCACGAGTGTCCCCGGTGACACATTTCCCTCTGATTATAATTTTTGATTAGCTCGGTTAACTTTGTGCACGTGACTTGTTTCATTCGTTTTTATCTTGAGCTGGGATTTTCCATCCTTTTCTGTTAAGATTCTTCAATGATTTCCTGCTAATAACATACTAAGAAGAAGAAGGTTAGTATCACATCGCAGCGTTAATGCAAATTGCATCTCACACTGCTGAGGAATCAGAGCCGGTGCCAACAGTTGCCCAAGATCTGCAGTCCTCTATATAGTAAGGTGTTTTCAGCCAGTGTTTTTTGTACATGCGAGATGAAACCAGGGTGCCCGGAGAAAGCCACACGTGTGAGGAGACAACGATCTACCCCATACTTTGCCTCACCGCCCTCTCCTGGTGAGCCAGGGTATGGCACCTTGGCGCCCACGGGAATGGCGTCTCCCAACATTTGTGCGATCCACAAACATTCGCATCCGCGGTTGTGGATTGCAGGTGCGTGCGCCACCACTCGTCCGGCAAATCCTCATCCTTCAAATGATCCTCAAATCACTTCCTATGGTTCATTTACATTGGCACTTGCAACGACCACGTGTTCAGAAGATCTGAGATTGCCAAACTTGTTTTTTTTTTCCCATTCACGGTCACGGTGTTATTTTTCCCAATCCGGTCAATACCCTTCGAATGTCAACGCCAACCGCCTTGGTAAGAGCGAATATCTCTTTTTTTTTGCCCGACTCTTTCGTTATTTGTTTGTTGATACTTTCTGTGTGCAATCTCGTGCGTGTTTGTCTCGCTCGCAAAGGTAAGCCTGATTCCCTTCACAATTATACAAAAGGAAAATATAACAGACCAGATGAGAACCTCTCTACTCGCTCTCCTCCAGTGGGCATTGATCTTAAGAGCATTCATTAGGGTATTTAACCCCCCCCCACCCCTTTCCCCTTCTTCTGCAGGGGTATCAGAGCTTGGGAAGACACCCAGGGAGTTGTCGAGTTTATTGAAACGTGCGATCTAGACAGGTTTCCACTGCACTGTAATCCGTGATGTGTGTTGTGCTGGTGTCAAGCTCCTTTCATATCCTCTGTGTTGTGTACCTGAATCGTCTTGTGAATAATAACCTTTGAATTAAAAAAATTGAATAACTGTGAACATAATCAAAGGAATAGGAACAATTATTGGATGAAATCAGTGGAGCTATGTATTACATGTATGTAGAAATGTGAAATTCCTCAGCTGTGGAATGATGTCTTTTTACTGGACATCTGTGAAAAAGAGCTTCATAGCTCATCGGATTCCTCCAATCTAAACAAAGATTTTGATTCTCATTTAGATGCAAGGAGACAAACACTAATTTTAAGATGTACACACCCATTCGCTCTTATGGCGAATACACATATATATCTCAATTATTCTCAAAAATCAAAAATTCTAGGAGTAATGGTCAACTTAGGGGCCAACCGATCACCCGAAGAAAAAGAAAACTGCTACCGCACGCATACCAGTGTGTTCCTGTAAAGACAAATTAATATCAAATACCATTGTGCCAGGCTTTTGGAGACGTACGAATAGACATTTGACTCAACGGGCACTGACACAGTCATCCAGGCTCTCACGAACCAACGTCTTGATAATACATTTACAAACTTGAAGCGTAGCTATTCTCATCTTGCAGCGGTTCACTGGCAAACAAAGAAACAACAACGTTCATTCGACGTCAGCATATTGATCCCAAATAACATCACTCCCTGTGACAATTCTCACGGGCATTGCAAACGTTGATCTTTCGCACCTCCTAAAAATATTCCGGCTTGATTGTTTTTGTTGCGGGCGGTTTATAAATGTGTTTTTTTTTCTGACCTTATCTAAAGGTTTGAGATGCGTTGGCGTGGCCTGGTAAATAAACAGAAATTGCTGCTTCCAGAGTATTGCGAAATAACCCTTTGGCATTTGGATTGTAAAAAACAATCAAATGCGAGACGAGGTAACTCACACTTTCAGAAATTGTTTTGTTTAAATTCAACATGTGGTTCAAGAGGTAAGTAAACAACAAAAGAGAGAGGTTGACTGTGGATTAGAATCCATGAGCAACTACCCATCGATGTCACCTGAAATTGAAATTTGTCAAGATCTGGCACTGTTGCAGCCTTTCCAATTGTGATAGAATAGCTCAATAAACAATTGACTACGCCAATATATGATATGAAAACTACATTGTTGTAAGTTTATCCTGCAGAGAGCTTATATATTCAAACAGGGATTATATATATGTGTGTATCCAAATTTTCTTTAGCCGCACATTATCTACAAAAAGGTTTATATCAAATGAAATGTCTTCATCTCCAGTTGTAAAATGTGGAAATTTAAATCCTGCACATGTAGGTAAATTTACATATATATAAATTCACGATAACACAAGCGGTCGTCATCAGGTTCATCCCCTGATGATGACCGCTTGTGTTGCGATCGAAACGTCGTAGTTTTTTGTTATTTCATTTTAACCTATCTACGTGACTTTACCGAAAGACCCAAAGAATACGAATTCCTGCAGTCACTAAAGTCAAGATTCGACTTTCACATAGTTCGAGCACCAGATAAACACGAATAAATATATAAATGAATATTATTTTTTATGTTATGGTCGTGGACGTCAGCCCAAATAGCCACCGAACCACGTGACACCCTTCAAGCACGTGGAGGGCAACCAGCACGCCCAGAACGCCCCGACGGACTTCACAGCTGGGAACGATCGTGAGCCGTGGTCTCCTGCTCCCCACTTAAAGAGCATGTGCTCTTCAAGAAACGCATGCTTGATGCACAAGCTACACACTTGCGTGGTGAAAAGATCCGCAATTGGTAACGATTCTGAGTTGGAATGTTATTTATAAACGACATTTTTCGTGATGTAATAATAATAATGATGACCATTATCATCGGTCATGGGCAAGGTGCTCCTGAACAACAGTAACTCTCAGGCCTCCCTCCCCAAGTCTCTATCACATCGCGTGATATTGGTCAGTTATAATCCACCTAGCACCTCTACACGGAATTATTGCATGGCTCTATCACGTCAGTGGATATCGACGGATGACACATTGTAACACGGCAATGTTATGGAAATTTTAATCAGAATCGTAATATTTATACTGTAGGAATCCATCCAATGAGCTATAAAGTTCCTTTTTTACAGATGTCCAGTAGGTGGGGGGTAAGTAAGTTACACCAACAAACAGCACAACAACATGATAGAGTGCAAAGTACAAGAAAGGTAAACAATACAAGAAAGGTAAACTGATAATTTCGATTTAAAGCTTTCGTGACTGTAGGGATTCATATTCTTGGTTCTTTCGGTAAAGTCACGTAGAAGGAAATAATAAAATAAAAATAAAAATATTAAACAATAAAAACATTTCTTGCTGTGGATTTCACACCTGATGATGATTGTTTGTGTTGCAATCGAAACGTCGTGAGAATTTTTATTGTTTTATATATTTCTTATTTTATTATTTCCCTTCTACGTGACTTTACCGAAAGAACCAATAATATAATGATAATTTCATGACATTTCAATGAGATTCAGCGCAAAATATCAAATGCCAATTCCGTAACTGGAAATACTGCTGCTATTACCACAAATCATCGCATTTATCCACGATGAGTTTCTTATGTCCCATCCTTCCTCCGCATTGTAAACACTGAAATAAAATTTTAACCTCCCCCTTGCGTTGCTGAACAAGAACGGGACGTCAAGAATGTTTTCAATTTGTTGGTACACTTTTTGAAATGTATGGTATTTAGTATTCTGTTAAAAAAAAGGGTTGGGCCGACACACATGACTGCCTTTCAATAACCAGTTGGCGCATACGAGTCTGTGAATCTTTGCAGTCCACTTTTTGACGACACCATAGGCTGGATTCTTTTGACATCAGCCCAATGAACGAAGGGTCGTTAAAACCCACGCCGTTTAACAAGAACTGTTTAACAATACATGAATAATCTGAATGCCTCTCTTTAATGTTTACTTCATAGATGTTTGTGGCCTTCCATGTTTTGTACGAGGACATTTGTTTCCCTGATCCGTACCGCGAATAAGCTAGAGGCACCAATCGAACATAACTCTCTTTTCATTCTTGAAATTCTCCAGGTGAGTGGGCTAAGAACTCCCCCGAAAGGGAATGTACCTTGACTACTCGCCTGGAGAAACTCGTAAATGTGCCTCGATTTTTAAACCAAGATAGCGCTCCCTGCTGGTTTGTGGAATGAATATTCACTCAGAACATCTCGGTCATAAAACAGAATGAAGGCCACGTGTCTCCAACACAACTTCTTGCAGACACCGTTCGATTTGGAGCATGGGATCAAGTTACGCAACGATCAGCGGCTAAACCAGAAAAGTCATCTGCTCCAATGTCTTGTGGGCTGTACTGCGCGTTGTTCGGTGTGATGTCCGACGTTTCACCCCATGTGCTGGGCCATGCCACGAAGGCAACATGATGCAGGTGTGATACTGTGGAGTTCCATTGCACTATATTATTCCTTAGAAGTGACTTTAAAATATATATTTTCAGAGGCCACCAACCGAGGAGATGGAGTGCTGAAATCAGCTTGTGCACAGGTGCTAGGCGACGTATTACATCGGAGAACTGTGAGAAATGGTGGTGGCTTAGGGAGGACTTCATCCAGCAGTGGATTGACCATGGATGATTATGATATATCTCTCTTTTGCATAACTTTTGAAAGAAAAAACCTGCCAAAATTTACAACCGTATGTTGAGTTTGGTATCCATTCGATGGCATGGAGGAGTTGCTTAAAGATAGTGTCTTTATCGTTGTCTTCCCTGTCACGTGTGAAAACACGACATATCATCTCCCCAGCGCCGATCGTCCGCCGATCTTTTTTTTTTGGCATCTGGGAAGAAATAAATTTTGTGTGCTGCCCGTATATCTCTTGAACCCAACTTTGCAGCCCTCTTTTCTCAGAAGTTCTACAACCATTTCCTGTAGTCTATTCGATTGGTCGCTATAATTGGGAAGTTAATCTGAGATGGTTAATCGTTTCTTCACTTTACACGTATGCCTTTATTTCTGACATGTATCTTTTTGAAAAATAGCTTCTAAAATTGCATAGCGCTCAAAAAAGCCTAATCATATCACTCAAAGCCAGAAAGAAACGAAGCTATCAACTGGTTTGACCTATATAAATTTTTATTTTAAAAAGCACATTTTTTTAGTATTCATTTCGTGTGCTATTTTGTTCACAGAGATGCAGCAACCACTCACCTGCCTGAGTGTCAATTATGCCTGCGACTTTGAAGATGCATCAAGCACATCTGTGTAATGCTGGGACTGGAAGAACCAATTTGAGATTATGAAAGCAGGCGCGTGTCACTACACGTGGATGTTGGCCTGGGGTTATTTGCTATGTCTAATACGATTGCCCCTCTCACCGCACTCAAACGAAAACAAACTCAAAACATTGATAAATAACATTGTGGCCTTAAAACGAAAAGTATACCGGTGACGTTCTGAGCAATGTCCCTTCTTCATTGCACGTAAATAGAGGGCCTCTGCATTCACATTTGAAAGAAAGTGGTTTAAAAAAAATAGGGCCAGGAAATGGTAGTACAGGAATGGATAATTGAATATCTGTGTTATCCCATTGTACGTGTGGGTTTTCACAAGGTACTCCAATTACAATCAGTTTGCTAAACAAGCAAACATAATTTTTGGATGAGCACAACTGAAAAACACAGCGGGACACTTATGCATATGTAGAACTGATGCAATTGAGTAATAATAAAAATTACGAAACCCAAGAGGTGAGTGATAGCTGCATGCACAGTAATTCAATAACAAGTGATAATTTATAAGTATTCTATTTTTGTTTTTGCTAACACTTTACAATTTATTCCAACGTGCGCTTGAAACGTAATCGCATTTTCGTTTAGCAGACACCCCCGTGGACTTGACGGTGTGAGTCTGGGCTAAATTGCAAACGCTCGTCTTGCGTGAAAGGAAACACAGCTCCATGCGAGCTTGCATGTCACAGCAGCACACGGCCAGTACAGAGGCTGCCCCAGGGACAGCTGGGACATGGCCAGTGCTGCACGTTTGGAGAGAATAAACAACTCCTTTCATGAGCATATGTGCACTCGTAACGGCACCACTTTTGCTGGGAATAGCATTTCTTTCATTCCATTTCGAACTTCCTAATGTGATAAAAAAAATGTAAAAAAAATAACTAAGTGGGAAAACTGTCAGTCTCAGGGGACAAATGCTATTCAGGTTTTTTTCGTGTGTAATTTTAGTACCCGTTTTAACGTCGGATGCTATATACAGTAGGGGCATGCAGATAGATGGAGATAGTCGAGTTAAAAGCACATGTGAAATGTCTTCTTGTGAACGTTGTTTAGTTTTATGTCCACAAGCCATTGGAGAAGAAGAAGAAAAAAAACCGAGATTCATATTTGGCAGTTGCTCCTTAAAGGGAATTGATCATTCTAAGAAATATATATGCATAAACGCTACCGGATATAAATATAAGTGCGTGATGTCAGACCTTGGACGTTTTACGGTACAGCACAGCTGTTGTGAAACCGCACTGAGACCGTGTATAATCTACGACGAGGAGGGGAGGCTGCTCACTCACGCTACTATCTGTGTCTCATAAAGGACATGGACCAGCAACTTGGTGCATCCAAAACTCAAGTTGTCTCGCTGACAATTGCGGTAAAATGTTATTAAAATAGAAACGTACAAAGAAGTAATTTAAACCATGTAATGGAATTACATCACCCGTATGATACGGATTGAAATGTACAAAATGATCGTCAGAGATTTGGAAACGTATATTTTAGAGGTAAGAATATACGTAACTTGTATTATTATTATTGATGCTTGTGCTTTTGTTATAACAAATGAAGTTTGTTTTATATTGTTCTTAAATTATTATTTTAACCCTGATTTGTTTTTATTAGGAATGTTTAGTGCTAACGGATATTCAAATTATTCACAGCAATCACCTACGAAACGTTTTGCGATCATTTTTCAGCATGTGTTTTTGCTCAAATCTCAGAGCAATTCCCCAACATCCTGACTATATATAGTAAGGAGACTCAAAGGGCATGCTTGCTCAACAAAGATTTGTTTTGTGAATTTCCATGGAAACTATGCTGTAGGCATCCAATGCAGTCCAATGAACTCCTTGGTAACTTGTCAATGCATGTGTTTTGCATATTGCAGGCATCTTAATTTGTTTTTCGTTGGCTACATTTGTTTGTATATTATGTGTTACATTAGCGTACTCTGTAAGTGTCCTGCGTCGTTTAACATCTTTAGTAAATTACTTATGTTTTGTAAAATGTACGTTCAGTGTGAGTGTGTGTGCGTAAGTGTACATTATATTAGAAACCTGATTTTGAGATTGGAGCCACAGTCTGTCTCATTAAAATACCACACGTCTATATTTATACCTGAAATTATACCGCGTAACTTTATTCATTAACACCTCACTCCTCCTACCTGCCAGTCTCTCGGAGGGCTTCCACTCCGCAGAGGTGAGGCAGGAAGAGAAAGTGCGAGGTGATAATGGATATCACACCGTTAGTGTGCGCAATAAAGTTGCGGGTGAAATCCGCTCTGTGTGTCGGTGGCGGGGCAATTTAGCCGCACCGATCTCTTCTGTCACCCCAAAAATCAACGAAGTCACGCGACCTGCAAGGAGACTCGTGCGCATCTGCACAATCAGATTATTCTTTTTGTTTGGAGTTTTAAAATTTGACGGAGGCATTAAACCCCACCCGACTAAACTACGCGTGTAAAGCAGACACTCTCTACTTAGCGTCTTCCTAATCAGGAGCCTTGATGAGTGGGGAGCAGAATGAGAGAGTGGCTGGAAGGAAGCTCGTCGCTTGCTACCTCGGGGTGCTTGGGTTTCGTCCCAGACGAAGCCCATAGACGACATCGTTCGGCCTACATCGGACACCACCAGCAGCAGCAGCAGCCGACAGACGCCATAAAATCGAGGGAGAATCCGAGCGGCCCAATTCAGTTCCCTCTGGAGGCTCCCAGCAGCTAGAGCGAAACGTCGGACATCATGCGGTACAACCCGAAAAGACATCAGCAAAGTGCTCCCAGTGTTGCATTGACCTCCCCCATCACCACCACCACCACCCATTCCTCACTCTGTCAGCCAGTGCCCTCCCACCACACGCCCATCGTGGGTGCATTCGGGCAGCAGGTGTTCCTTGGCTTTCCCTCGGTGTGACCCACACAGATGAGGCGGTGACCTGTGCGCGCATGCATGTGCGAGGGTGCCTGGCTACGCCGGAGCTCTCAATGGCCCTTCGCAGTGCGGGCTGAATGGTCCCCCACCACTCGTCCCGGTCCCCTTTGCCAGCGTCACGTGAAAGCCCAAGTTACCACGGCGACACAGGCACTCTGAGCTCATGAGGATTCACTGCAGCCAGACAGCAAGCGATGCTAAATATTTATTTTTGGTGCTGTTGTTTTATTGCTTCAAGACAATGTGTTTTTGTTTGTTTGGCACGCGCTAACACTGAAGGCGTGGAAATGCTTGTACACGTGTTTGTGTGTGTGTGTGCCCCGCCTGTTGACATGGTGTGGATGATATGTACGTATATTTTATGCAATCTCCCATCAATGCATGCTCATATATGAACTACCGTATAAAAGTTATACCGTTATCAAACGCCGATGCTAACATTCATATCAATTAGACAATTACAGATCTTACGTTAGTAATAGTGGGCTTTTTTTTCCAACTCAGTTATGCTTTTTGACTTTTTTTTTTGCCCAGTACAATGTAACAGGTATCTGGTCGGGTGAGTGTGGCTGTTTGCAGATGGAGAGGTTTATGGCATTTGGTTGTATTCAATGGGCATGACAAAACCGAATTATGTTTAACTCTCGGTGAATATGCTGCTCAGTGTGGTGCACAATGCATGAGAGACATAAAGCCCCTCGGTTCTCAAACACATGCTAATGTGCCTCCCCCACACCAATTCAACAGTTGGCTCTTTCCATCACCGCCCATCCCCCAAATATTTGCTATGCTCATAGCACACAGGGCCACACACACCCACATCTCATCGACAAAAAGAAAGACAACGATTCCCCGTATAGCCTTAACACTGTTGGGACAAGTGCTGGTAGCGAGCACCTATGAACGCCAGAAACGACACCGCACCCGGCCGCCTTTGTCTCCCTAGTGGCGATGTTTACACATTGTACCAGGTACACATTTGAGGCTGGGTCCACATTGGCGGGGGCCCAGGACCGGTTCAGATAATCGTCACTGGTCTTGGCCGTGAGTGGGAATAGAACTCGGGTCGCCAGGTTCGCAGCACGCTAACCACTACACTACCGCTCCCCTAGACACAAACACATGTCCTCCCTCCACGCAGATCATATGCCATCACTCAGTATTCAAACCTCACATATATGCTTCATTTATTTCAATAGCGATCATGAGCCACTCTCAGCTAAAAGAATGCACATCTCAGCTAAAAGAATGCACATCAGTTTCGAATACGTATTTTGCTGAGATGTCCTCATGTTGATAGTCACCGTTCGTTCTCGAATTACCATAAATTCGTACTTGTTCACACCTATCAATGCTCAATATCATAATAAAGAAATGTCACATTCGGTAGTGTTGCGCTTCATCATCATTTATTAAATATAATTCAAAGAAATCACCTGGCTTCTGCTCACCATGTTGATCAATCAGTGCCATGTAATTAATCAAGTGAGGACCAGCTGAGTTCCATTAAATGCGTGCAATTTCGCTTATTACCAATTCCCCCCCTGCCCGTCTCAGTGCCCACCCTTCGCATATCTCACCTGCCCTTAAATAACAACCAACGACCTTCATTCAGAAGAGCGCGTTGTTGCTCATTTACTTCTGTTTCAGCAGAACCAATTTTTGCGAATTAGTGTAAACTTTTATATTTTTTATTTTGCTTCCATCCTGAATGTGACCCTCAACTGCTTGAAAGTCACTATTTTATATTATTTTCATCATCATCATTAGATCTTCTCACGTTGTCACCTAACTCTTATGGTCCTGCGATTCCATAATCCATCTTGCTCCTGCACATCAGATAATTTGATCGCTCCATCTCCACGATGATTGTTCTGTTTGGCTTGTTCCCTCTTGTAACCACCAGTCCTGCCCTAAGCCCGCTTACTTTTTTTTGTTTTAACAGTCAAAACGACGTTCCTCAATGTGCGTTCGTTCCCCTGTGCACGTTTTCCTTTTTCGTTCGCAGTATTATTTTCGGCACGCTTCTCGCCACGCTTGCGCAATTTTCAGTTTGTTGTTTGTTATCGTGTCCTCATCAGTGCTCACGTTTCCAATCAATGTCCAAGCGGCAAATATATGCAAGGATTGAAACCTTTAGGCATATTTACTGTCACGATCAAATTCAGTATTCCAAAACCATTCAAACCTACT
Source organism: Lethenteron reissneri (assembly GCF_015708825.2). Lineage (NCBI taxonomy): Eukaryota > Metazoa > Chordata > Hyperoartia > Petromyzontiformes > Petromyzontidae > Lethenteron > Lethenteron reissneri. The sequence continues at coordinate 19,343,397 of NC_083801.1, forward strand.
CTTACTCGCCTTCTCAATTCATCAGAGATGGGAGGACAAAATGATGTTGTACAGATGGTCTTGCGTGTCGGCGCTCAGTGGATTCTGACACCATTGGATCATGAGAGGTGACGATAGCCTGAGGTCATCACCCAGCAGTGGATTGAGCATGACTCTTGTGGATGATGATGATGAACAGTCATTGCCACTAACAGGCCTTACTTTATATTCTTGGTTCTTTCGGTGAAGTCACGTATAAGGGAAAAAATAAAGTAATATAAATATGAAACAATAAAAATTATCACGACGTTTCTACTGCAACACAAGCAATCATCATCAGGTGTGAAATCCACAGCAAGAATTTTCTTGCTGTAGTTTCCACCATCAGGTGTGAAATCCACAGCAAGAATTTTCTTGGTGTAGTTTTCAAACCTGATGACGATTGCTTGTGTTGCAGTCGAAACGTCGTGAGAATTTTTATTGTTTTATATTTTTATTATTTTATTATTTCCCTTCTACGTGACTTTACCGAAAGAACCAAGAATATGAATCCCTGCAGTCACGAAAGTTTTAAATCAAAATTAGACCTTACTTTGTGATATATAGGGCCAGTTCCTGCCACATTAAATAATTGTATAACACCACAATGTCCTTTAATTTCCAAACACCTTTCTGTAAATTCAGCAAATTAAATAAAAAAAGAGTATGTTATTCAAAAATATATAATATGCTGACATTCACTAGCAAAACACTATGTTTTCATCTTGCACGCCTTTACCTTTGCACAAGGAATGACCTTGAGGATGTATATTTAATGTCGTGTAAGCATCTACATTCAAATGATAGATGCAAACTGCTACGGTACATAGCCATTAACAAGAAAGGTACACATGTTCCATTGTATTTATGATGTGCACTGCATACGATAGCTGCCATTCAGTACTTTCTCATGAAAACCGCATAACTTATTAATATCAGATCTATGAACAAATAACATTTTATCATTATCAACACGTAATATTGGAGGGGAGCGTTGAAGTCGTGGTGGCTGCACCCCACTATGAACGTCACGGTATTTAGTTTGATGCCTGGCCCACAGCTCATATCATTGCCGAGTGATATCTGAATCGGTCTTTGCACCCATAAATTCACCGGCCCTCACAAATCAGTGCGGTGAGGTTTGATCAACCTTGCCAACACAAAATGGGGAGCCTTCATTCACAAGTGGTTTGACAAAAAACTAAAAAAATATATATATAATGAAACATCTCATTGATTGATACCTCTCATTGTTCGTTTTAAACTGAGCTTATTTAACCGTATTTATTAGACTTATTTCGTAGTATTTCAATAACTTATTTTGTTTGCTTAATATTTGATTTTTAAACGGTCTTCGTATTCAGTGCAGAGTGAAAAACTGCACCATCAATTCGCGAGTGTCAATGTGTGACGGGGCTTCATTGTGCTGCTCCCTGCTGTCAGCCTTCGTGGATGTGGCTCGTGCAGCCCACTTAGTCCATGGCGCTGAGAAGAAATAGGTCATCGCCTAAGGCAGAGTTCTTCAGTGCAAGGCCCGCAGGCCACTGGCGGCCCCTGGTGGCCTCTAGTGCGGCCCCTGACATGCGGCCCCCGACAACACACAACGAGTGAAAACACCACCACCCCCATCATCATCATCATCGTGTTGCTGTCAAACACCCCCAGTGGTTTCACAAGTGTGGCGGCCCTCACACATCCCTGCTGACGTCTTGTCGGTGAAAGTGTCTTCCCTCTTAAAATGAGTGAAGAACACTGACCAAAGGTGACAGAACTGGAATAGTAGAGGTTTATTTCAATGCCCAATATCTGTGTATGTGTGTTGGACTTATTTCGCACCGTACGTAACCAACCGTGCTAATCAGAGGTGCAGGGGGAAGGACAACAACTAAACACAAAAAGCAGTTCTAAAGAAGTGAGTTTTCTGTGTAGATTTTGAATGGGAGCAAATCATTTGGTAACTTTTTCATTGGACACGGTTACCGCATAATTCACTGTTGTTGACCAGACTACGAAATTGGAACCGCTAAAGTAATTCCACCTCGTGTGGCACTGACAAGTTCGATATCTGACCGAGAGCTCTAACTTCTCTATTGTCTGTAGCTGTGCACTCTGACGCATAATCTGTATGATCAAGCACTTTCATAATATTTGTAATTGCGGCACCCGTACAAATGCAGATTATTAAATTGAACGAATTGACTATTTTAGTGGCAGTTCTGGCAGACAGCTGAGTTGGTAAAGCAGTCACGTGCTCTGAAAGAAATTTAAACCCGAGAGATTTAAACAATTGCTTTGAGGATGGAAAAACGTGGATTGCTTAATTACTTCTTCGAGAGGTTATGCCCCTTTTAAAATGAGGCTTCTTAACCCCTACCCTTCACCAGAGTGTCTAGTGTTACCGTTACTGCCAAAGTATAATAATACTGTATAATTGACAAAGTAGCACATTTAATAAGACTGTTCTGAATTGCAGTTAGGTTCCACATTCAGACTGCAATTGTTACATGTGCGTGCCGAAGACGTTGTAATTCAAATAAATTCCACCAGGCGGCGTAAGCCAACTAATGGGGCATTTAAAAATAATATCACCTACTTTAACCCAGTCAAGCCTCACAGAGTCAGTCTCGTGCAGTGTTCTTTACTCGTTTTCAGAGTGGGTAGAGGGGGTCACTTTCACCGATAAGACATCATCATTGTGAGGGCCGCCACACATGTGAAACCATTGGGGGTGATAATTGTTTTTTTTACCCTTCTATCTGGCAACAAAACTGACACCATTTTTACGAGGAGTCATGTTTGCATAGACCACAATACCTGCAGTCGTAATGCAAACAAAAAACATAACTCTGACAATGTATGCACTGTCCTTGAAGTTGATTGGTCCACACCCGAGACAGCTTTCCTTAGAGCCTAGCCTCACATGGTGTTGGACCAGATGACGCCAAAAGGCGCACAACTCAAAGACAATGCACCATCAGAGTATGAGAGTATACCATTGGGGGTGTTTGACAGCAGCACGATGATGATGATGGGGGTGGTGTTGTCACTCTTTGTGTTGTCGGGGGCCGCACTGGAGGCCACCAGGGGCCCCCCAGTGGCCCAGGGGCCTTGCAATGAAGACCAACTGGTTTAAATTACTACTTTTTTTTCCAGGAGGCTCCTGCCAAACCCTCACAATAGGGTGCGATTATTGCTCTAAATACTCTACGGTATATCCCAATGAAGACATTTTCGTTTTTTTTTCTTTCTAATTAGCAAATTTAGACCATGTCAGCAGCCTGCTGTTGCGAATCACGTCACGGGATCTCTGACGTCAGCTTGTGAAATAGACAGCGCGTAACTTTAATATGGTTAATACAAACAAAATATTTGACAAAGATCACCCGTGTAGCCTTAACAGGTTGTTGGGGCAAGTGCTGTTAGCGAGTAGCACCCAAGGAAGGCCGGCACGGCACGCGAGAGGGTGGGTGGCCAGAACCACTCCCGGCCGCCTTTGTCTCCCCGGTGGCGATGTTTACACACCGCACCAGGTACTCATTTGAGGCTGAGTCGACCTCGGGGAGGAGGCCCAGGACCGGTTCAGATAATCGTCACTTGGTGTTTGCCGTGAGCAGGAATCGAACTCGCCGTGGGCCGGAGTTCATAGCGCAGTGCGCAACTTGAATGGTTAATTTCATACACATACAGATCGTCCATTGATTCATCATAGTAATCATCAGCCATGGTTAATCCACCGCTGGATGAAGGCCTCCCCAAGCCACCGTCACCTCTCAACGTGTGTAATACTGGTAGGAACCACCTGGTTCCACCAGCCCACAGGGGATTATTGTGTCCGTCCGTCGTGCATCTAAAAATGGGAGGGGTGGGGCTGGGTCAAGAGAGGAGGGTGGGGAGGGGCTGGGTGGGGAGGGGAGGGTGGGCTGGGTGGGGGGTAGGAGGGGTGGGGCTGGGTGGGGAGGGGCTGGTCACCCGGTGGTGCCCTTATAAAACTCAACGTTTAACCTACTCACGCCGGCTTGTGCCCGCCCTCACAGTCGGGCATATTTGCGGAATACACCACGCCGCCGTTGACCCTGGCCATTGACCGAGCAACCCCGCAGGAATTTGTTTTATACTGAGAAAAAAAGTTAACATTTGTGATTGTTTTTTTCTAAATAGTTGTCAACGTGGGGTGTGATCGTATTATCAATATCTACGAAGTAATTGATCCGATTTCCATATAAACAAATGCCAACAATTTGTTTCCAAAAGGAGTTAAATAAATGCATACACTTAACATAAACACATTTATTTTCTTGATGTGAATAATACCAATGTAGATTTGCTACATTATTCAGGACACGCCAAGTTAACCCTGAAACGTGCACGGCGACCCCCAGCGGCGGCGTGCAGGAACTGCTAAAAGAGAAACATTTGGTTCAACACGGAGTCGTCGGCTTTCGAGACCAAAAGCATCCAAAACAATGTCAGATTATACATTTTGAGGATTTACTCTCCAACACACCGGTGTGCTGCACTAGTAACGAATTGGCATGTTCTCTTTACGTGACAAACCTTACTAATTGGTTGTGTCGGATGGTGGCGGGTTTAACGACATATTTACACGATGGAACCCAAAAAAAAATCCTCTATTAAAGATAAACATTTACTAACCCGTACGGGGGCATTGTTAACGAGTCGCTGAACAGAACACTATTCGTAACCTTTCCCCATTCATAACCTTAGCAGAGACATTCTGCGACATTTGTAAGTGCACTTAATTTACGTCTTAGAATGCCGCAAAGCATTGTTGGCGCACCTTCCAAACCAACAACACGCCTAGCAAAATACAATTACTTGTCGATGGGATTACAACACCGATTATAGCATCGGATCCAAGCTCCAGTAATTACAATAATGCCCAATTCTTTGCCCAGAGAATTAAGGCCTCGCCTGAGTCTCGAGACGTTTTCTTCTGCATGGGGTTCTTGCGGATGCCGATGTTTGGGCCAATTGCAAACGTTTTTGTTGTTGATTTGGCCAAATTTGTTAATGCAATAATCAAATTCTAAAAACCGTTATTGTAGAGTCAAGAAGTCTGTGTCACATAATGTTCTAATTTGTGGTCAGATTTTGTTTCCACCCCCCCTTCCCCCCCCACCAAGTTTATAGAGATGTGTATAGTCACATATTTCATTACAAGTTGCGGTATAAATCTATTGACTGGCTTGGTCAAGAACTGCATATATATTTAAACAATCTTTATATCCAGTACGGTATATCCCGAGCGTAAGCTGTATGGTTGGACTTTTAATTGACGTATATTTATACATTTAGTAGACCTATAAACGTTCCCCGAAAGCCAACTAGTGCCTGTAATGGACCACTATCAGTAGTCGGCATATGTTTTAAATAAGGCCATATTATATAACCGTTTGTGCAAGTCAACGTTTCACTTTGCTTGAGCATAGAGGAACACACCCGTATCAAATTATGTGTAGGTTTGGATGCCAATAAAATAACTATACTGGATGTGTAGCATGGTACATGTGCAGAGAGTTCTGTGAAATGCGTTCTAACTGGTAAACAATCATTTGATTGGAGATCAGAGGATGGCCTGGCTCCCGCCATAGGCACATGGAATTTGCACGAGTAGCTAATTATCTCCAACTGATTACTACTTGCTCAAGAGGAAAGCCAATTGAGTCTTTGCATAAATGAGCCGATGGTGATGCTCATCTGCGTTGGTGGCAGTGAACCTAAAGTCAAGGTTAAGAGGTCATCACAACCAACGATGTTGATGCCCCCGAATCTCGGCATCAACTTCCTTCCTTCTGATATATCTTGCAGCTCTTTCAAAGGCCACACCAGGGCCGGGGCTAGGCGGGTGCTGGGGCGGACCCTGTACCACTGAATGTCCCATTGGTGCCACCCAAGGTCACTCTCCGTGAGCAGTGAATCAATGTTACGATGCCCCCACTGACCCCCCCCCCTCCCAAAAAAAAAAACAACCCCCAGCTCAAATGGGCCCCCTCAAATTCGAGAGGACCTGGAGTCACGTCTGACCCACACGCGTCCTTTGAGGTCTGCTCTCACTATATCACATTGCCACCATCCGTCTTTAGATCTTCCCCCTTATCCACAGACCTCTGGGGTGCCTCTCCAATGCCCGTCTCCACAACATCAGAATCTTCAGTCGACAATCATTACGAGCCACGCTCTATTCCAAACTTTCGAGTTGTTTACCCAACTCTGGCATTGCATTCCTAGCGTCTTCTGAAATCAGCTGTATTCAAAGGTCAGAAACCTATTTGGTAATATCCAGTAATAGAAATGTCACATTCCCGTAGCAGTGCCCAGTGTGTTCATGATGCCTACTAAATATTGTCGATGTATTCCAGAATAACTTCCTTTATTGTACGCAACCAGTTGTGTCCCTCCGACAGATGTCTCCAACTGTTTGGCGGATTTGTTGTACGCAATCTTTGTTTTGACAAAGTTCATTTCCGTTAGTAGTTTGCGTATTGTATGTAAATTGCAAATGCAACCCGCAATAGTCACTGATCGTGGATTCTGCGAGTTCCCACGCACGTCCGTTTGGTGGTGGTGGTGGTGGTGGCGAGAATGATGATGGCATTGCGAAGTTGACTCACACGCTACTCTTGTGCACACACCACCCGCCTCCCCCCCACGAGTGTGCGTCCATTGTCTCACACCCACACAACGACAACAAAAATACAAAGATCCCCCGTTTAGCCTTAACAGACTTTTGGGGCAAGTGCTGTTTGCGAAAACCAATGAAGGTCAACGCAGTACACCACGAGGCTGGTGTGGCCAGTACCAATGCTGGCCGCCTTTGTCTCCCCAATGCTGATGTTTACACGCCGCATCAGGTATTCGTTTGAGGCTGAAATCGACCTAAGGGAGGCCCAGAACTCACCGGTCCAGATAATCGTCACTGCTTTTGTCCGTGAGCGCGAATCGAACTCGTATAGCCGAGTTGGTAGCGTAGTGGGCTAACCACTGCGCCACCGCTCCCTCCTCCACAAAAAGACAAAGATCCCCCGTATAGCCGGTTGGGGAAAGTGCTGTTAGCGAGTAGCACCTATGAAGACCGGCACAGCACACGAGGGGGTGACCAGCATCACGCCCTACCGCCTTTGTCTCCTTCGTGGCGATGTTTACACACTGCCCCAGGTACTCATTTGAGGCTGAGTCGACCTAGGGAATGCCCAGGACTGGTTCAGATAATCGTCACTGGTGTTGGCCGTGAGCGGGAATCGACCCCCCCCACCCACACACATAAAGACACACACACACACGTGCACTCTTTTGGCGGTAATTCACAATAATTCAGGCGGTATGACCACAGCTATAAAAGTGCGTGTGCATGTAAGTTCACGTCCAGCAACAACACGCGACTTAAAAAAAACCCGCTAGGGCTGGGATGAGAACAACATTTGGCAAATACAAACTCATCTAAACCCGTCCTCAATAACTAATGCATCTAACGCGTATGATGCATTCTCCAGATTATAATACGCAAGTTTTATTTTCAAGCAGAAGTTATGGTTTTGGGTTTTATAATCCGGTCGGTGTGTGTGTGTGACCAGGTTTGTTTCCTGTTACAGTATATCGGAGTGTGCGTCTTACTTTCCAGAGCGTCTTATATTCCGGAAAAATACGGAATATATCGCACTCTGTATCATCTTACGAACGGCATGACTACTGCGAAAATAAATTATCCAGAGAAAAACTGGTCGCCTGGTAATATATCCGCAAACCTTTACGCAGATCGCTTCCCCGCATTTTGCGAATTATTTAGATGGCAATATAATTATACGGCAACGGATCGATGGCATATCTAAACTCACTATCATCATCAACCACTGGTCAATCCACTGCTGGACGAAGGTCGTAGTCCATGCCAACCATTATACCCCTCCACGTGATCCGAGGTCGTTGTCCTCATCTCCACTGTCGTTAGCATCGACCAATGGCCACAGTCAGCATACGGGTGGCTGTGGACTAAATATATGCACGCACACAAGATGGACCCATTTAGCCTGGGTATCATAGGCTGTTCGGAGCAAGTGATATTGGTGAGCTCCCTATTAAGGTCCGCACAGTAGTGATGCGACCAGGCAGAACTCTGCACGCATCTGCTATGTCCATTTCTGTTCATGACCACACCGCCACAGCAGCCGAGAAGCGATGAGTCAGAATCAGAATGTGTATTTATACTGGAGGAATCCGGTGAGCTGCAAAGCTCTTTTGCACAGAGGTCAAGTAGGTTTTGCGCAAATGTCAAATTGTTGTCTTGCAGAGTCCATGTTACATGGAAGGTCACTTCCAAACAAATGTCATTACTACAACTAATAGTAATGGCGTTTGGGTTTATTTGTGGATTGACGCTCACTGGTTTGAGATCGCTATACGGAGCCACAGGTCTCGTTCATTCATACTCGAGGGCGGAGTTAACAGACATCAACAAACACACGCACACATCTCTGCCGAGAGCAGTGTGGTTCTTATAACCTCCACCACAGCCTTGCACCGCTTCGGTTCTTTTTTTTTACATATATAATGTTAATAAATACATCGGGTTTGATGAAACAAAGTAAGTTGTACTGACGTGCCAGTGCCTAATTTGTGTTTCGATGGTTTTACCTTCGAAAAAAATCTGGCCGCGTCTCGCACCCCCAGAAAGGGCATCTCGCTGCAGAGAGATGCCCCAGGTGAAGGACCACCGGTTTAGACGACAGCAGGGAGTTGACACGCAGTTACACGTACACATCTGGCTTAGTTAGGAGAGGGGGGGTGTGGTAATAGCTCTAAGGTACAGAACTCTGTGTGTTCCTTGCGCTCAATCACTCTTCTGTCCGCACAACTTTTATTGTTCCGTTCTACCGCGCTTTCCAATTTCAACCGTGCATTACGTGAAATGTGTTTACATGTACAAGTCCTCTCTTGAGAGCCCAGTTCACGCGCGCGTATCCCACTCTCGATTAGCACGCTTGGCTGCGTACGGCGCGAACAAAGTTCTACGTGCACAGTGTCTGTACGAATACACCCCCACATACACACTGGATCGTGGCGAGGGTTCACACACACGCGGAGGGGTTCGCTGACCAACACCATTCCCGGACGCCTTTGTCTCGCCAACTGCTGAGTTATACACCCGCACCATGTACTCATTTAAGGCTGAGTTGAACTAGGAGAGGCCCGGAACCCGTTCAGATATTCGTCACCGATGTTAGCCTGACAGACCCAGGTGTTATGGGTTAAGTCACTGGGATGACTGACAGAGGCCGATGTTAACGCAATTCCCGTACGGCGAAGTCAATCTCTTCTCCAGCCCGTGTCGTTCCAGTTTAGCCGCCTCGATCCGGCCAAACAGAAGTTGTTTGGGCACGCGGTGGCTGAGCATGCGGGCTACATGACCCAGCCAAAGGAGCCTCGCCTACCGTAGGAGCTGGCTGACACACACGCTGACGAGTGATGGGGGCTCATACACACACTCGTGGTAGGGGCTCACTCACACACTCGTGGTAGGGGCTCACTCACACACTCGTGGTAGGGGCTCACACACACAGTAGTGGTAGGGGCTCACACACACACTCGTGGTAGGGGCTCACACACACACTCGTGGTAGGGGCTCACACACACACACACTCGTGGTAGGGGCTCACACACACACACTAGTGGTAGGGGCTCACACACACACTCGTGGTAGGGGCTCACACACACACACACTCGTGGTAGGGGCTCACACACACACACTAGTGGTAGGGGCTCACACACACACTCGTGGTAGGGGCTCACACACACACTCGTGGTAGGGGCTCACACACACACACTCGTGGTAGGGGCTCACACACACACTCGTGGTAGGGGCTCACACACACACTCGTGGTAGGGGCTCACACACACACTAGTGGTAGGGGCTCACACACACACTCGTGGTAGGGGCTCACACACACACTCGTGGTAGGGGCTCACACACACACTCGTGGTAGGGGCTCACACACACAGTAGTGGTAGGGGCTCACACACACACTAGTGGTAGGGGCTCACACACACAGTAGTGGTAGGGGCTCACACACACACTCGTGGTAGGGGCTCACACACACACTCGTGGTAGGGGCTCACACACACACACTAGTGGTAGGGGCTCACACACACACTCGTGGTAGGGGCTCACACACACACACTCGTGGTAGGGGCTCACACACACACTCGTGGTAGGGGCTCACACACACACTCGTGGTAGGGGCTCACACACACACACTAGTGGTAGGGGCTCACACACACACTCGTGGTAGGGGCTCACACACACACTCGTGGTAGGGGCTCACACACACACACTAGTGGTAGGGGCTCACACACACACTCGTGGTAGGGGCTCACACACACACTCGTGGTAGGGGCTCACACACACACTCGTGGTAGGGGCTCACACACACAGACTAGTGGTAGGGGCTCACACACACACTCGTGGTAGGGGCTCACACACACACTCGTGGTAGGGGCTCACACACACAGACTAGTGGTAGGGGCTCACACACACACTAGTGGTAGGGGCTCACACACACACTAGTGGTAGGGGCTCATTCACACACTCGTGGTAGGGGCTCACACACACAGACTAGTGGTAGGGGCTCACACACACACTAGTGGTAGGGGCTCACACACACACTAGTGGTAGGGGCTCACACACACACTCGTGGTAGGGGCTCACACACACAGACTAGTGGTAGGGGCTCACACACACACTCGTGGTAGGGGCTCACACACACACTAGTGGTAGGGGCTCATTCACACACTCGTGGTAGGGGCTCACACACACACTAGTGGTAGGGGCTCACACACACACAGTAGTGGTAGGGGCTCACACACACACACTCGTGGTAGGGGCTCACACACACAGACTAGTGGTAGGGGCTCACACACACACTCGTGGTAGGGGCTCACACACACACACTAGTGGTAGGGGCTCACACACACACACTAGTGGTAGGGGCTCACACACACACTAGTGGTAGGGGCTCACACACACACACTAGTGGTAGGGGCTCACACACACACTAGTGGTAGGGGTTCACACTCACACACTAGTGGTAGGGGCTCACACTTACACACTAGTGGTAGGGGCTCACACACACACTCGTGGTAGGGGCTCACACACACACACTAGTGGTAGGGGCTCACACACACATTAGTGGTAGGGGCTCACACACACACACTAGTGGTAGGGGCTCACACACACACTAGTGGTAGGGGCTCACACTTACACACTAGTGGTAGGGGCTCACACACACACTCGTGGTAGGGGCTCACACACACACACTAGTGGTAGGGGCTCACACACACATTAGTGGTAAGGGTTCACACACACACTAGTGGCAGGGGCTCACACACACACTCGTGGTAGGGGCTCACACACACACTCGTGGTAAGGGTTCACACACGCACACTAGTGGTAGGGGCTCACACACACATTAGTGGTAAGGGTTCACACACGCACACTAGTGGTAGGGGCTCACACACACACTAGTGGCAGGGGCTCACACACACACACTAGTGGTAAGGGTTCACACACACACACTAGTGGCAGGGGCTCACACACACACTCGTGGTAGGGGCTCACACACACACTAACGTTTGTGGCAAGTGCTGTTAGTGAGCCCCTATTAAGGGCGGGCAGGACACACGTAGCAGTCGGGCTTGGACCAGCAACCACCCCCCGGCCGCCTTTGCCTCCCCAACGCTGATGTTCACACACTGCACGCACACGGTGTTGCGTCAAGGCTGAGTCGACCTAGGGGAGGCCCAAACCGGCACACGCGCGAGCGATGGGTGGTGCTGTGGTGGGTGGCGGGGGCTCTCCGTGGCTCACGCTCGGGGGGCGGAGTTGAACAGACCGCAGTCGCGAGCCTCGACATCGGCGACTCTGCTGCCCACCCCCCTCCACCTCGCCACGGCTCGCACGCATTCCCACACGGAAGTTGCCACTCGTCGTTGCCATTCACGTGGCGTTCTAGCCCGAGGCAGGGCTCGCGTGTGTGTGTGCTCCCCCCCCCCCCCCTCTGCACGCCCGGCTCGACCACCACCTCCGCCGATTTCCCTTCGTAGTCTTTAGTCCGTGCCGAAGATTTCCATCGCTTCATTGTCCTGCTCCTGCTGCTGCTGCTGCTGCGTGTGTGTTCCTCTCGTGTCGCTGGCGCGGGTCACACCGCGCGCGTTTGACCAATGCGCAAATCGGCACCCCGGCGTGTCGCGCCGCACGTGGTTTCATCGCGCTCCAGAAGCGGCGGCGTCGTCATCATCCGGTGGTGTTCGCGTAGAGAGGAGGACGACATCGTCGCGGCTGCCGCGTTGCGCGAGGACATGCTGTGGTGGTGGTGATGGTGATGATGATGGAGGAAGAGATGTGGAGATGATGATGGTGATGATGTTGGTGATGGATGGGAGCGGAGTTTGGTGAACTGTCGGACACTCGACAGCTCCCCTAGCGGGCAGGTGGAGAGAACAATACGAATCGTGGGACCCACATTTGTCTCTTCCGTTAGAAATAAAAGAAAGAACGAAAACACCCGCCCGCAATCGCTACCGCCTACTCGTCGAGCACCTTTGAGGGCTGTGAAAACATCGAGCACGGTGGCGAACTAAAGCAGAGGAGGGAAGGGAAGGAACGCCGAGCGTGGGTGGAGTTCCCGCGGCGGTGATGATCGCCGGCAGCTGGGTGGTGGGAGCGACTTCGACAGCCGAACCTTGGATCGACCGGACACACCTTGAGAGTGTGGACACACCTACACCTGGGTGACGCAGCGGGGGGTGGGAGCCAGCCTCTCTCTCTCTCCCTCCCTCTCTCTCTCTCCCACCCAGACGACCCTCTTCCTCTCTCTCCGTCGCATCCCTATGCACAGATCAGTCGGTGGCACGCACGGGATCAGCGCCTTGTGACACATACCTGTCTGATGGGACTCGTATACACACGATCTACCCGACAAACGCCTTCTTATGTAAGTTCTGCTCGAACCAACCATTTGTTCTGCACTATTCAACCAATTCAATGTGCTCGGTTGGGTTTGCGTTGTTATCTTGCGAAAATGACCGTATAGTTCGTTTCAAAGTTGTGTACCTGTTCAATAGGATGCATCGTTTTTGTTGTTTTCCTTTCAATAAGTTGTATCGCTTGTGTTTTTTTCCCCCCGTTGTCAGTCGTTAGTAGCAGTGCCTTGGCTTGCTTGGATGCCTTTATGAGACCAACAAAAACATCAACTTCACCTGCGCGTGTGTGTGTGCGTGTGTGTACGTGTGTGTGTGTACGTGTGTGTGTGTATGTGTGTGTGTATGTGTGTGTATGTGTGTGTGTATGTGTGTGTGTGTACGTGTGTGTGTGCGTGTGTGTACGTGTGTGTGTGTACGTGTGTGTGTGTGTGTATGTGTGTGTGTGTATGTGTGTGTACGTGTGTGTGTGTGTGTATGTGTGTGTGTGTATGTGTGTGTGTGTACGTGTGTGTGTGTGTGTATGTGTGTGCGTGTGTGTACGTGTGTGTGTGTACGTGTGTGTGTGTGTATGTGTGTGTGTGTGTGTATGTGTGTGTGTGTGTGTACGTGTGTGTGTGTGTATGTGTGTGTGTGTGTATGTGTGTGTGTATGTGTGTGTGTGTGTGTACGTGTGTGTGTGTGTGTGTACGTGTGTGTGTGTGTGTATGTGTGTGTGTGTGTGTATGTGTGTGTGTGTGTGTACGTGTGTGTGTGTACGTGTGTGTGTGTGTGTATGTGTGTGTGTATGTGTGTGTGTACGTGTGTGTGTGTGTGTGTATGTGTGTGTGCGTGTAACGTGCCCCGCACAGGCACGCAATATGTTGATGGGAGTGGTGCGTGCGCTCATCTTCTGGTTTGGAATCATCTCAGCGATCTCAGGTACCGTGTGTTTGATTTACGGAGCATGTAGATCTTCGCTTGAAGTTGTCCTATTTCGCTGTGTGTGTGCGTGAGTTACAATAATCCCTTTGTGGAAAAGAAAAAGAAACAGCTCACTTGTCACCCAGGTATGCGGTTACATTACCTTTCGGCTCTGGGGTTGGTAGAAATAATTCTTAACTTGCCCTGAGACATCCCACACCTGCAAAATGTTGTGCAGTTGCGCTATGCCGCAAACATTTAACGTTGGGGCAAATTGTATCTACGGTGTCATGTATTGCTGTGGGGCATGCAATGCTTTTTTAGTGTATAGCATACCGATTTCTCTAAACGTGTATTACATAACTAAGACATACCAGCACGACAGAGTTTAAGAGTAAGGGCTTGTTTTGTGAAATCAAAACCCGAGCTGCATTTTTTGTTGTCAAACAAAGGGACCCAGGCAGAAAGGTACAAGTACGAAAACTAATTATCAGCATAAATATAGGGTTGGGTTAGATCGCGTAAACATAAATGTGTCGTTAAAACCCGCCACCACCCAACACACCCAATTAGTAATGTTTGCCACGTAAACAAAACATGCCAATTCGTTACTAGTACAGCACTCCGGTGTGAATTGGCATATTTTGTTTACTTACTAATGGGCTGTGTCGGGTGGTAGCAGGTTTTTACGACACATTTCTACGAACGCGATCTCACCCAAAAAAATAAAAATAAACCTGTATTGTGGATAACATTTGTCGCGCAAGCCTCCTACGTGTTAAACTAATTCTCAGCAGTCAGACTACAAGACCGCTTCTCCATAATCGCACACCACGTGACACCAATGCCTGCGAGCTCTATACACTATTAATCTCTGCCGTGGTGCCTTGTGGGGGGGGGGGGTGGGGGAACAATCAAACAAAAGTGCAGCCTTTTATATTTAAATTGACACCAAAGAGTGCGTGACGTTTCTTTTTTGTCCCAAGAGTGGGTCAGTGTCCAATGTCATGGTCACATTTCGAGTTAAACGACACAGCGAGTGAATGGTCATGGCTCGTCTCAAATTGTCGATGAAGCAATTCGTCCCAATATCACGTGTGCACGTTTAACTTTCGATCAATCACTTATCGGTCGGATAGTAGTGTAACGTTAGAATATATGTAATTTTTATTTTCTTGGTTCTTTCGGTAAAGTCACGTAGAAGGTAAATAATAAAATAATGAAAATAAAACATAAAGATCTCACGACGTTTTGGCCACAACGCAAGCAGTCGTCATGATAACTTTATTATCTTTTATTTTTATTATTTTATTATTTCCCTTTTACGTGACTTTACCGAAAGAACCAAGAATATGAATCCCTGCAGTCACGAAAGCTTTAAATCTAAATGTAGTTTTTTTTTACTTAATTACCATGTTTTAACCCGTCTTGAGCCCACATTTTTCCAACCTGCACTAACCAACGTGTAACCCCGCCCGCCCATTTACGTGGTGTGGTGAGTCCTTCAGCAGTATATTGACAACAGGCTGTAGAATATTACTGTAATCATGATTACATTACACTCACGGTCCAACACATGTTTAAAGCTGCAGGTCCCTTGTTGAGTGCGGTGAGCAGTGTCAGAGTAGCCGTGATGAAACTTGCCCATGTGTTGACTCAGTGCCACATCGTTTAAGCCGGGGCATTCGTGATTTCGTGCTTTAAACGGAGGACTTTACACCTATGCACTCCACGCTTGTTCGGAAGTAATGACAATCTTAACACGTAAGTGTTTATTATATGATCGGTGCATTACAGTCGGGTTTCATGATTAGTCTGGGCATGGGATGTGGGTGGCTTTTTATTGGCATCACTAGCGATTCCCCAAAAAGGTTTTTGTACGATATATTTTTTATACTGTACATATATATTTTTGTCAGATAACAGGAAATCCCCCCCTACCTCCACATCACGAATTGGTAGAAAAAAACCCGAAAATAAGACACATTGTATTAGTTGCGACTTGTGGGGTAATGTTATGAAAGTAAAAAAAACACAAAGGTAGTTTACAAAAAAATGAGAACTGAAAAACTTTGATTTCCTAGCAAACACACTACTAAGGTGATTGAACCTAGTGGAAAACAACGTGAGTCATACGATGATGGCACAACTGGGAACCACCACCGATGACTTTACCTGTGCATTACAGGGTATTTCCTGAACGTGTGTTGTGGCGTGTGTGTTGATAATGTCCGCATTTTTTTCTTGTTTAAATAGATTATATACTATGTCAACAGTATATACTTAATTAAAACTTACTCAAGTACTGCATATTTAATGAATGATACAGCGTTTTGTTGCTTGATAGATCGTGCTTTAAACTGATGGTTAAATCATTTAGTTTCAAAATAACCCACGTGCCATAACATCAATGGTTTAGTACGGTAGGGTAGTTATAACAGACACATCATAACAGTAAACTATTTAAATTAACTTTCAGGTAAGATAAGATTCATAAAGGAATGATCAACAACATTTAAACGAAGTCTTGACCAAACATATATCTACGATAAAAGTCTTTGTTTGTATCGAAGTCAGGCTGAAATTAGTTAAAAGATTAAATAAAGTACATTTGAAAACATCGCCATGTCGTTACAACTTAACATGCAGTGCAATATAGGTAAGGAAATCAAAAACATTATTCATAATATACTTTTGGGTCACATCGAGTAAGTAAAATGTGTCGTAAAATACATAATTGGATATACATGAAGCAGCTTTTTTTTCCATTTCATTGTGTAGAGCATTGTCAAATTGCAATGAGGTGAACAGCAGCAAGTGTCAATACAACAATAACGTTTTATTGCTTTACCAGGTAAGGCCCACTTGAGCAATACAGCGCTTTTTCAGAAGGGATGTGGCCACAAATGATGGCTCAATACAGTGGCTTATCACGTGCAAATGTACACCCGCCAAATACTCTAAACGGATGATTTTAAATGTGGAGGGAAAACTCGGAGGGCCCAGATAAAATTCCACGCGACCACGGGTAGAACACGCAAACACCAACTATACAGCAGCAGGCGTCAGGGTCGGGCTCGAACGTACGACCTCCTGCACACCAGGCGAGGTAGTTCACATATCGCCACTGTCAACGAGTGACAGTTTCCCAATGAGATCCTGATAAAAGCGAATGCAATCTGCTGTGTCTGGGATTTTGAAACATTCTGTGACCAGGTTGGGGATTCGAATATTCCAGTTTGCTTACACACTGTGAGGGGATATAAATAAACAGTCAAGGGGTCTTTCTCAAGTAAAAGTGTGGAAGAGAGTATGATTCTCAAAGGGCATCTAGGTTTAGCGGTATGGCTAAAATGAAGGCAATCCACTCTCTAGCGCGTCAGAAAAGTGAAACTTTGACTCAGATATCTGTTTGTATAACAATAACCATCGGTTTTTATCAGGCCGACAATCATCTGGAAACTTGAAAAAGATTAAATGCATTCATTTTATACAGTACAGTGAATAAAAACAATATCCAGTACGATAGGATATAGTCATAACATGTTAACCATAATGTTGTTTCATGTCCTATCTTGTATAATCTTCCTTGGGCCTCAACATGTGCCAAGCAATCCGTTTGATTACACTCACACGATGAGACATTCGTGGTATTAAAAAAAAAACTTTGGGTACAAGATGCTTCAAGAAAATCGATCAAAATGTAAAGAAGCAACGACCTTAGGTTGAGTGTGGTAGCATATTCGTGGACGAAGTGTCAACTAAAGCCCTTAGAATATAACTACTGTATCTGTATGTTTTATTTTAAACTCAACAAGGTGTTTTATTTATTTGCACCTCCCATTAGCAACGGCTGGCTATTCATTTATTTCTGTTTTAAGTGAACCTTACTGAAATTTTTTTAAGTTTTAGAGAATTAAATGGGGGTCACAAGACATCTGGAGCACGCTTTAAAGCAGGTGTGTACTATTACTTATGTGTGTATTATTATTGTTATTAACGTATGTGTTGCACATAACGGAGTGCAATAAATTATTGAACCTGATGCCCACCACAGTTTTTGCTTCACGAATGCCTTATAAAGAAGTTACTGTGTAACTCAAACTTCTTGGCAAAGTCTGATGAGTAGCCACATTTATGTATTAACTATCTTCAAGTGGTAGTGGTGATGATGATGATGGCAGCTTTTCACATTACACTCCAGTGTCGTGCTGCGTATTGAGAGTTTTGTTTTAAAATATTAAGTGACTTTTAAAAACACGGATTGAGTGAGCAAAAAAATAGAAGTGGTACATTTAAGAAAATAATCTGATTTTCTTAAAAGGAATAAAGTATAATATAAATGGAACACTCTATTTTACATTTAATTTGAAAATGCATTAACTTGATCACGCAAGGACTTATTAAACTTTGAAACACTGAACATGTCAGTGATTTGTAGTCGTGAAAGAAATGTCACGTAGACATGAACAACCTCGGGATGATTTCCATCAGCTCAGAGTGGTATGAGATGAGTGGTTCACTGGGCTCGGCTGAAATCGACGAAGACAGTAAACAAATCGATCGACAACAATGAATTAACCAAACAAATAAGCGGACAACGTCTCCACGTGTCATTCCACATCTTCTCTGCTTATTTGTTTTCTTATTTATATTCCCCACGGCGATGCCGAGGATTATTTTGAGCAACGAATTAACATAATCCACTGCAATGAATACGGCAGTGCTTCCCAAGATGTATTCTTTGTGCTTTGCTAAGGTCTGCCTTTCTGCATTCACCAAAGCAACTCCATTCAAATGCAAATTAAGGCGTTACACACTGGTTGAAAAAAATAGAGAACCTCCCTGGTGGGTGATGAAAAAGAGAGTTTTGGACACCCGAGCGTACAGTTATGTATGGCATCATTGAACCATTTTGTAATTGCTCTTGGTTTGCCTGCGTATTTGCAGTTTTCATGTTCTATGTCTCCCCGTGGCCACGTGGATTTTTTTCTCCGGGTTCTCCGTTTTTTTCCCTCCACATTTAGAAACACGCGTTCACGGCATTTGGCTGCTATCAATTTCCAAATGATCAGCCACTTCGTTGAGCTATCATTTGTGACCAGGTCACTTCTGAAATATAGTAGCTCATTGGGCTTTACCATGTGGCCCTTGCTGTCTACGGCAGCAAGGGCGACACGTGGGCATTTTGAGATGAAATGATCGTCTTAGTCACACCAACAATCAATTGAAAATGTAATCCCGTCTCGTGTCTCTTCAGGGCTCTTTTGTAGACCGTCACACAATATTATAAACATTAAATATTTCCGTCACATATTTGATACATACATTTATAATACTGTGCTGATTAAAATATGCAAAAGTTACAACGTGTAATGCACATCCATGAAAACACTGATCGCTTTGCTCCTGCCATCTCTATTACTACTTTTTAACTCGGACGCGATACGCACAATTTCTTGACAATGTTGCACTGTTTACTGCTGAAGCGTGCATTTAAATGTGCTGCTGCACACAGTTCAGTTTTCTCGCAGAATGTTGCGTGACCTGGTTTTAAGAGTTATATGAACTTCTGCACGAGAGCATAGTTTCCATCTCAAGGTAATCCTTCTCGAACCTGTTTTCTCACGAAGCATGCCGGCCACGTTTATTGCCAGATTGCAGAGTCGGCGCTTGGATTGGAGGGGGACCAAAAAAACCGACCTGTGAACTCAAGGTTCTAGCACTTTTGTGAGGTGACAATTCGCTTTTTGATAAAAGGGTAGTGAGTGTTTGTGAAGGATCAGACCACGTGATGCATGGAAGCATAGCCCAAATTACTGGTGCTGATAAAACGGTCATAACCATCGTATAACTGCCCAGAGTGGATAGACTATGGCATCGTAGAATGGAGGTTCTGATAAAAGACAAGTTTCTTCAAACCTGCAATGCATTATTTCCAAAATGACAGATGACTGAATTTATAAAGGCAGTCTGGGAAGGATGTTCCTCTTGATAATAAAACCTGTACTTTGCAGTTCCCTTTCAAGGCAGATGTGTTCAAGTGTTCTTTACAGCTTCAATGACTTTGTAACCATAATAGCCACTGTTACAAAACCCTACCTAAACAGGAATGTACAGTAGAGTACTTTAGTTTCAATATTAGTGGCAGCAATTAAGCCAACTCTTTTTTTGTATATTGCAGAGGGATTTTTTTCATTGCTATGTATTGTTAAATATATAAATGTAATAACCTAGGTTAAGGTTACCCTGTCCTGGAATCAAGCCTGGACTGTATCTGTAGCCAGGCATTTTGAGACAGTTTTTTGGGGCCCCAATACTTAATGTTGACTGGGGGGCCCCCCCATTGCCTTTCTTGTATATATATTGTACATTTTGGGGGCCTCCTTGTGCTTGCAGGCCCCAATTTTAAGGTGCCACGGTGGCGAGATGTTAACTACCTCACCTATTATCCAGGAGGTCGTGGGTTCGATCCCGACCCTGACACCTGTTGTATATTTGGAGTTTGGATTTTCTCCCCGTGGTCACGTGGATTTTTCTCCGGGTCTTCTGGTCATTCCCTCCACGTTTAGAAAAATGCATAGAGTATTTGGCTGCTATACATTTCCACGTGATAAGTCACTTTACTGAGCTATCATCTGTGGCCAGGTCGCTTCTGAAAAAGAGCTAAGTAGCCTTACCTGGTAAAATAAAAGATAGTAAAAACTAGTTTAATGTTTTGAAAATAGTAGTTTGGAGATCCGGTACAATTGTACCAACGCCCCTCCCTTCTCATCAGGCCTGTCTGGGGCCCAACCTATATGCCCTTGAGTCCGATGGCCAAAACTCACTTATGAATGCTAACGATGCAGTATTGTACTCAGAGAATTCCACTTGAGAGGCAGGAGTGGGGGAAAGTGGTCGTCTTCGAGATTGAATGGTAAAGGGGAGCCTCCACTTCTTTCTTTTCTCTCTCTTAGAGCGATAAACGGCACATTTAAAATCTCAATTGGGCGGTGCGAGGGCAGTGAGGGGGCTGCTGCCTCCACTTTGTCCTTGCTCTGCATGTGTGGTTCCATGATCCCATTAGCAATAGGCATTTTTGACTGCTGGATTATGCCAGGGGTTCTCATATTCATTTCTACTGGCACATCTGAGCTGTGCCATTGCAGGGCCCTCATCGTTACGGTGGTTTTCCACTGGCTATTTGCCAAGCTGAGCCAGAACCAAATTGTGTAACTTCGGCCTCACACATACGAGGCCAAGCAGAATCAGAAGTTTACTTCCCAAGCTGAGCCAAAGGAGCACGGTCGGTCATTTTCATTATGAACGTGACATCAGCGGCATGGCTTGGAGTCTTGTAGTGAAACAAGCAACCGAAGGTATCCATCCGCTCTTGGTCTCTTCATCACCATGGCCAGCAGTGAGCGAGGAACTGTCAAAGGGCTCTGTGGGCTCCCATGCAAGTTTGGTCTCGCGCACCTGGCGCGGCGTATAATCATTCTCTGAAATAATCTCAGACGCATTGTTACCTAACCGAAGCCTTTTTTTTGCCCTCCGGTCTGTCTGCGGAATAGGGTTTAAAACGGCCACCCGTGCAGGTATCTGCAGAGACTTGTTTATGATGATGGTAAAAATGCGACGACGTCATTCGTGCGTGCCCAGCCGCCTAGTAGTGCTAACGGTAAACTACTGTACTCTATCCAAAATGTGTACTGCAGTCACAACATGTAAAAGATACAGTCAGCGTCAGCAAATGTAAAAATAAAAATACAGATACACTTATTCATTTGATAATAAAAAATTTACTTTGTGTAAAATCTGGAAAATGCACGTGAAATGTAATCCATCCCGAAACTCTATTAATCTATCCCTTACCATAGGTGGGGGCAGCTTAAGTAATGTGGAGAAACAGAAAAAGACAAAGATCCCCTTTATAGCCTTAACGGACTGTTGGGGAAAGTGCTGTTAGCGAGCATCTTTGAAGGCCGGAACGGCACACGAGGGGGTGGGTGGCCACACACACACACAAACACCACATGTAAACACACACACACACAAACAATAGTAACTGGCAATAAATGGCGATAAAATCACGCCAGGCTTTGTGCCAGCTTAGGTGCGTGGGACAGACCCAGTTATTACAGGTGAACAGAGGTGATTGGCATTTGAACCACCTGCGTTCCCCTCTGACCCAATATGTGAGGATTTTAAATAATCATTCTTAGGACCATTTTCAGCATGTTGAGGATGGAAATGTCTGAAGTAATTGTTACAATTAAAATGGTCCCGGTTGTTATAAAGGCAAGCCATTATCGCATCGTTCTAATCCTGTGGAACTCTTCATGCGGTTAAAGAAATTGTAATGTTGCTTTGAAAAATCAGCCTGCACACGATCACCACCCAGTTTATTGGGTAGGTCATCCCTGTCTGATGCCCTACCCGGACCTAATGCTCAGCAGCACTCTTTATTACCCATCAACAAAGGGCACCTCAGCCAGTGGCTCAGAAGCCCCACAACCTCTTCATCAGCGTCACATCCCCCTTTGTCCAACGGATGCCGTTTGGGCTGAGAATGGCTCTCCCTTCTCTCCCTTTCTCGAGACCACACACAGAATGCTCCTCAAATTTTGCAGACATAATCCTGGGGAGTTCCCATGAGGATGGCAATGAGGGTGGGACTGCAAGGGACGGTTTTGATGGCATGAAAGAGAGCTGCATGATTGCGGGCCACTGAGGCAATTTTCATCATCTCAGCAACCTGCGGCCACCACTTAACTGAATGGATCTCTGAAAAAAAAGGTTGCATTAAGCCTCCTCATTCTCAGATGATGGAATTCAAAACGATGATGCTTGGAAAGATGAACGGAGTTCAAACGAACTCACAAACAGACACCTTGTGAAAGACCCAATTGCAGAAGATCTCTGGTTTTGATCTTCCACGAAGCTCATGGTCCACCATAGATCGCATGCACTGCACAAACCATGGCAGATGCGGATACCTGATGCACAAATGGAACAGACCGTACAACATATAACGACACAACGCCCGATCCACAAATACGAAGGAGACATCACAGCGATGCACTCCGCTGTTCCTGACACGGTTATCTGGCTTGACCACCTGAATGTGAAAATGTAGTTGTTGCTCTGCATCTACATCAGCCATACGACAATAACAGAAGAACAGGATGATTCCCAGGTGTAAACAATGAGAGTGGACAAGTTACTTTCTTGGCATGCACCGTTGATGCTGTGTGGATCTACCAGTGATGGAAAAGCATGTTTGTAATTACCAGCCCATGATGCTGCAGGCAAATTTTGCAACCTCTTCTGTGGGGGCGAAGACAACCACCACCAACTATTCTTCGCCACCGGTTGATAAAGAGGCAAACCCACAGAAGCCTTTGACTCAAAGTCTCCCACAGTCTCCCACACCTTCCGCTACATTCCCAGATCCACTTCATTATTTTATTCAAACACACACACGTACACTGCCAACAACAAAACACACCATGTGACGTCACTTTTGAATTTCTTCTTCATTTAAAAAACAAACTATTCCCAACTGTCAACGAACAAAAATGAAAGAAACGGGAAGAATGTTTAGAAATGTATAACACCCCGTAAGATTAGCGTGGGGAAAAATGTTCGGTCATAATTTCTTGAGCTGTGTCAAAGGGTATAAGTTGTACAAACCATATGTCTCTTGGTCCTTACATTTAGAATGAGCTCTTATATGACTCCTTATGACAATAATTACTCAAGCGCTGTGGTTTAATGACACTCTCGGACAAGAATATTACATTTCTAATGGTGTAGATTGTAAAACAAATATTTTAAGGTAATCTTTTTTCCCATTAAAATCACCACTAGGGCACAAAGTCAATCAAAAGTCAACATGCTGTCTAAATAAATGTATCTTTGGTGATGTATGTCTATGTCACGACCAAGATGTTCTCATCTATACCATGGTATTGCTTTTGATTTGTGTTCAAGCCTCAAGTTGACCTTTGGGTTGGTATGTGGAAATGTGGATTTAAGAACACACCCAGTAATGGTGTTCATAAACTTCCATGCTAAGGATGTTGTGTTGTGATAGGGTTAATGTTTAACCATTTGAACAAAAAAGTAAGAAAGTTAAGTTTGAGCACACACGGCAATGTTAGTCTGTATTCACAACATAATATGTGAACAATTTTGTCGTTGCTTTATAGTTTAATTATTTACATTGGGGTTCTTCTTCTGAGTGACTAAAATACCATTTGCTTTTGTAACTTCACAACATTTTCAATTCTCCCTGTGAAATTAATCTCTACACGCGACCATTTAAAGTCAAGCCATATTGGAACTCGCATTATTAAGTGAATGCATACCTTGCCATTTAATATTAACAATGCTGTTTATAAACATATTTCTTTGCGCATTCAAATATATGCGAATGTCAAATCAAAAGAAAGACCACATAAGCAAAGTTCAGAAAAAGGGACACAACGCTCAGGGTGTTTGTCCAAAACAATGCCGCCTGTATTCTGATTACAAGTAAAAACCTTGGGGTTATACCCTCGTGCGAAACACTCACACAGGCCTCCCTTGAGCAAGAGCTAGGCAGCCTTAGCTCACGCACCGTCTCAGCTTGGGCATCGCCCCTCCGATTAGCACACGGTTGGCTACGTACGGCGCGAAAGAAGCTCAAGGTATCGCACACACGCGCACATCTGTATCCCGTGCGGTTTTATGTTGTTATGTCCCCAGGAACAAATTTGTGCTCATCGGGAGGCGCAAGTACGTGTGCCGAGTGCCTCCTCCTCGGTCCCTTCTGTGGCTGGTGCAGCCAAGAGGTATGGAGTGTACTTTGGCCTTTGCGATTCCATGGAAACGTCGATCGGGCGACAGAAGCACGCCCGCTTCGGCTTGCATTGTGGCGTGGCCAAGGCTCTTTTTTCTGTTCATTCAAATCCAACGGATTTACAGCGCTTCAAAAAGTCGCCGCGGAGTTTGAATCCCTGCCCATTAGGCAGCGCTCTGTTCATTGTACTGAGAGCTCGATTTAAAAAAAATTCGGATGCACGTCTGCCACGAGTTGGATTTAGTTACGTGTGTGTGTAAAAAAAAAAAACTGCCAATCCAATACACGGTCTAATTGGGACTTGTGATACGTTACCGCGTGGTGATTTGATATTTAGACATATCCGAATACAATAAGTACAGAAAACCTCTGATCTACAATGATGTGGGGGCACCGCATATATTCGTGGGTCCTATTATCTCTGCATATCCACCAAAATAACTCTTATTGCCCACACAGCTGGATGCGGCCATGGTTTCACCTATTCGATTCAATCTACCGGTGTGGCAGTTTAAACAACGATCAAGTTTCTTAAGTCAGCCCACCTCTGTCCACGCAGAAATGTGTAATGGGTACAACCGCAGTTAATAAGTCGTCAGATCGCATGCGGTGTGGAAAGCGCGCTTGTGCCCACCTCTTCATAGAGGTCTAACGAGCATCGTGGAGGAGCAGGTCAAATACCCTGAAGAGGGGGTTCTCTATAGCGCCTTCTAGTGGAGGCCTTTCCGCTAGCAGTGGTGTGAGAGAGTACGGTAATCGTAGGGCTGCACCTTTAACCCGCAGATAAACGCATAATAATCAGATGAATTTGTCGAGAAGAATCTTTGTGCAATAAAACTAAACTTAACTTTTTATTTTGAGCAGGTAAGGCCCACTGAACTATAAAGCTGTTTTTCAGACGCAACCTGGCCACAAATCATAGCTCAACGAAGTGGCTTATCACGTGGAAAATTTCTCGCAGCCAAATACTCTAAACACATGTTTCTGAACGTGGAGGGAAAAACCGGAGGACCAGTAAATAAATCCACGTGGCTACGGGGAGAACATGCAAACTGTAAATATATAGGGGTCAGGGTCGCGATTGAACCCACGACCTCCTGTATACCAGGCGAGGTAGTTAATATCTTGCTACCGTGGCATATTAATAATAATTAGAGCCCATGGACAATGAATCGGGTCATGGATAAGAGGTGTTTCACTCTGTTTGGGTACACGGTCATTTTGTCGTGTTTGAGGTGCCTTATTTCTCTTTGCAGAACTTTTCTGAGGGAGAGCATCACGACAAGCGCTGTGACGTAGTCTCAAACCTCTTGGAGAAGGGCTGTAGCAAAAAGTATATTGAGTTCCCAATGAACCAGCTGGATATCATTAAAAACCATCCCATCAGTGGAAAGGTCGATGGCAGCTCATCTTCCATTATTCAGATGTCTCCGCAGAAGATATCCCTACGTCTCCGGCCGGGTGAGTGTCACCATTATATGCGAGTGAGCCTCTCTCTCTCTCATGGTCTGCGTTTAATTAATGCTAAGTAATGCCAGGTTGTTTTACTGCTTGTATCAACTCATTGTGTATTCGTTCATGCTGGAAATTAGATTATAAAAGTGGTGTTTACTTTTTTGTTAAAATATAAATAAAAACCTTTCCTATGATATGGCAATTAACAGGCTAACTACTTGCTTGATTGTTTTATCTACATTAAGTTGGAAAACGTTTCTTGTTGTTTGGTATTAATATATTAAAAGATGAAGTTATCCCTTTCCCCTTTCGATGACGTACGTGCACATCATAAAAACGACACCGGAATAAAAACTAAAATAAAATATTGTTATCAGTACCGAGGCTCCCACAAGGCCATGCGGGAGGAAGTGTGGCACAGTTTGGCGCCAGCTATCATAGAGTGTGGTTGTTTCGCTACATTTCTCTGCGGTGAGTAACAATGTCTTTAAAAACAATGGCGCTGCGTCTCTCTAACTAAAATTTACGCTGAGCCGCTTACACGTTCCGAGATTCAGAGGTGAGCGGGACCCCACCCTGCAACTTTGAGACGTCGCAGAATGGGAAAGGGTTAACTGTACTTTCAATATGTGTGGTACATTAAGGTACTGACGTGTATATTACCTTGTTAAGATGGTCACATGACCAGGTATGCCTGTTTAAGGCCACCTGCCTAGAGTGGGCCCCTAGACATCCGAAAAATTCTGTCGGGACACAACAATAACATGCAAAACATTTGCTCGGGACCCTTCCGGAATAGAATTGCCACTTCGCAGCATCGCTGCGGCACGCTGCCCGTGCACTCTGCCCGTGTACTCTGCCCGTGCACTCTGCCCGTGTACTCTGCCCGTGCACTCTGCACGTGTACTCTGCACGTGTACTCGGCCCATGTACTCTGCCCGTGCACTCTGCACGTGTACTCTGCCCTCGTGACCAAGCTGCGCGGTTCTCGTGACCAAACGCCCCCGGGGAGATCGGGGAGTCATGCGAAACGCTCGTTTGAGTTTGCCCCGCTGGTACTCCGGCTGCGCGCTTGCAGGCAGCAGGGAGACCTTCCAGGTGGAGGTGGAGCAGCTGGAGGGCTACCCCGTGGACCTCTACTACCTCATGGACCTGTCGGCCTCCATGTTCGACGACCTGCAGAACATCAAGAGCCTGGGCACCACGCTCGCCACCAAGATGGGGCAGCTTTCGCGCAACTTCCGCATCGGCTTTGGCACCTTCGTGGACAAGCCTCTGTCTCCCTACATCAAGACGTTGCCCATATACCAGGCCAACCCTTGCACGTAAGCCCAGGTCTTTGTCCCCCACCCCCTCCCCCCCATCTGATAGGAGGATTGCTCTGTTGTTCGATGGTGCTTGGATCGGTGACCACCGAACTTACTGGGTGTGCAGGCGTTGGGCTGTGAGGTGGTCAAATATGGCAACGTTGATTGTCACCCCCACCTCCACGTAGTGTTTCTCCCGTTACTGCAGTTCCCTCCCACAAGCCAATCATTCGTTCATGGTATTGGCCCAACATCACAATGCGGATCCTTCTGAAAACGTCTCAAGGCTCAGTGAGGCTTTTTGGGTAAACAATTGGTATTTTCGTTGTGTCATTGGCAAGGGATGAGGGTTACGTCTGTCAAGCAAATTTTCCCTTTT
The DNA here is from genome assembly GCF_015708825.2 of Lethenteron reissneri. Classification (NCBI taxonomy): domain Eukaryota; kingdom Metazoa; phylum Chordata; class Hyperoartia; order Petromyzontiformes; family Petromyzontidae; genus Lethenteron; species Lethenteron reissneri. Next base: position 19,371,277 of record NC_083801.1, read on the forward strand.
CTTTTCTTTTCAACACAGTAACCATTAATAATACCGTACATCCCTGCACGTAGCAAAAGAGATGCTTTACATATCAACAGCACGTGTAAAAATAATATTTGTGCGGTTGAAGGCAAACTGATCGAATTTTAATAGTCAACAGGAAAGACGTTTGCTGGCCTCGGTCGCGAGTAATCGTACAAAAAGCGAGCACTCCGCCGCGTGTCTGCTCGCGCCATCCTTCAGGACATGGCACACAGCAATCCCAATGGAACGTCGCTCCCCTTACCGTTCCGAGGGAGCGCCCTTCCTCCTAGACGATGCTCGACCCCCCCCCCACCAATGCCTCCGCAGCGGTTGAAGGCAATTCGCTTGCCTTTGGACAGCGGAAGGTGTGATCTCTCGTGCTGCGAGTCGGTGCGTCCTCTCCCTGCACCCGCGCGGTGCGGCACCGCTGCGGGACAACGACGAGCGGCCAGTGTAGCGGCGCACCCCCCCCCCGCTTGAACCCCCCTTGAACCCCCCCACCCCTTGCACCCCCCCGACCTTGAGCCCCCCTCACCCCTTGAACCCCTCCCACCCCTTGCACCCCCTCCTTGAACCCCCCCACCCCTTTCACCACCCCCCCCATGAACCCCCCACCCCTTGCACCCCCCTTGAACCCCCCACCCCTTGCACCCCCCCCGACCTTGAACCTTCCCCACCCCTTGCACCCCCCCCTGGTACCCCGCCACCGCCCCTTTCACCACCCCCCCACATGAACCCCCCCACCCCTTGCACCCCCCTTGAACCCCCCACCCCTTGCACCCCCCGACCTTGAACCTTCCCCACCCCTTGCAACCCCCCCCTGGTACCCCGCCACCGCCCCTTGCACCCCAACCCCCCCGACCCCGCGCACATCTGGCGGCGAGTGACGGCGAGGTGCGATGTGCCCGCAGCGGCTACATCGATTGCCTGCCGGTGTTCGGCTTCAACCACGTGCTTCCCCTCACCGGCGAGGCCACGGAGTTCAACGCCAAAGTGAAGGAGCAGCTCGTCTCCGGGAACATCGACTCTCCGGAGGGGGGCTTTGACGCCATCTTGCAGGTGGCCGTGTGCAAGGTAAGAGGCTCGCATGCGGGCGGCGGAAAAAAAAGAAAAAAATAAGAAGTCAAAAGTTGCATTCTCTTCTGGCTCCGGTGGACACCCCCCCGCCCCCCCCTTCCCCCTCCCCGAAGCCGTCGTCGAAAATTTCGGTCTGCGCTCACGATGTGTTTTTTTGGGGATGCTACCGCGTTTCGTTCGGCACTGTGACCCAAAGTTGTGGCGTGTGCACGGTGCGTATGTGTGCTGAGCTTCTTTCGCACCGTACGTAGCCAACCGTGCTAATCGGTTGTGCTGGGAGCTTCTGTGGGCAATGATTTCAGTTCCTGAAACGTTGGACATCATGCCGTATGACACGCCATGCAACCTAAAAAACACATATCCGACAGCTGCACAGCACAACCGCGAAATCCTACACGGTAAAATTTCACATTCCTGTAGTGAGGGTCAGCCTGTACCTCGGACACCTGCTGTTGACTTCCCTCAAAGAGGTGCTCATTCTATATACCTCCAAAACCTGTATTTGCACTTCCAATTGCAATTCACATACTCCAGTCACGATGCCACCCAGCTGGTCGGGATTATGTTCATTTGATGGTAAGATAAGGCATAAGGTAACACTGATGATGAATGCTTAACATTGACTGTGATGTGGAAAAGGCAACGTGATCACCTGAGTCGAGGGCGAGCATGCCTCCCTGCACGTTTTGCAGCGAACACCTGGTTCCAATGTCAGCAGTAGAGACAGAACATGATCCGACTTCATACTGCATTTAACCACGTGGTATTCCAAAAAATACGGTCCTTTTGTTAAGTTAATCCACTGCACTGCAAGATGAAGGCCTTTCTGTGCCATATCAGACTTTGGGGGGTTGTTTCACCATACTTCACCATGCTGGTCAATGTGGGATGTTGGAGGGGAGAGGTCGGGGGGGGGGGGAGACACAGGACTGGTTCCAATACCTACCGTTGGAAATTCGTTTAACCGATAATGTGTATACTTTTAAGTCGGATCTCAACACACATTTTCTTAAGTCTGTTTATACTATTTAGCTCTGCTTCTCTCTTGCCCTTTCATTAACCATAATCTTACAAGACTCCTTCAGACATTAGGGGAATGCGCCTTACAAATAAATGTAAATTATTATTACCATTTGCACTGTTGTTAGCCATGCCTGTGAATTGAACTCGGCTCACTGGTTGCATAGCCCGGTGAGCTAATCACCGTGCCCCCGATACGCTCACGTGTTATTCGAACAAATGATTAACAAATCTCCAAATCATTTTCGGTTAAAATTATTTTGGAGCTTCAATTGTAATGCTGCATTAATTATTTTTCAGTTAAAATGTGTATGTTTTGGGATACATTTAAATTCGTGTTTTCCTTTTTTTATCAAGCCTTTGTGATATAGGATGTGCTTGCCATTTACCAGTAAAGGTGTCCCCTTGCGGTAAACTTGTGCCATCACAAAGTTCCCCAAATAAGAACACTTCACAAGAGCGAGGCGATTGTCCTTAATCAGTGATGCATGCACGTTAGTCACAAGGTTGGCAAAAAAAAATTGTTATTTTTTTTCAAGACCGGTCGAACCAACTTCTGTAGATGGAATCGGGCAGGTGCTGACTTTCCCAGGAGATAGAGAATTTAAAAACCGTCGCCATCACCTGCATCTACTCAGCGTGGATAAAATGGAGCATGCAAAAAGAAATTTATCATGGTGAAACTGTGACCCTTTTACCCCCTGAGATTAAAAGTAAGCCTTTATTTTGTTGCATTCCTCGTGGTCACTTGGCCTTTATCAAAAGGCAGGCTTGCAACAACAACAAAGAAGGGGGCCACATTTGTACATTGAAGCGACTGCCCCCTTAAAAAAGGCAGAGTAAAGAGTACATTTTTTTCCCCCAGGTAAGGCCCACTGAGCTATATAGCGCTTTTTCAGAAGTGGCGAAGTGGCTTGTCACGTGGAAATGTATCGTGGCACAATACTCTAAACGTGTGTTGATCTTAAACATGGAGGGAAAAACCGGAGGACCCCCAGAAAAGTCCATGTGACTGCGGGGAGAGAGACACGTAAACTCCAAATATAGAGCAGGCGTCAGGATTGGGATCGAACCCACGACCTCCTGCATACCAGGCGGGGTAGTTAACATCTCACCATCGTGGTGTAGGCGAGCTTTTGGCACAAAGTAAAACTGGTGGCATTTGCCATTGAGAATTTTGTGTGGATGATTGTTTTGAGGGAGTGGGCTTGGTCCTTCGGCTCTTGAATGTCACCGCGCGTTCCTGCGAAATGTGAACACACACGGAGCTTCGTTGTAATGCGGAGCAACTTAATAAATCCCATTGTAATCCACTTGAGCATTGACGGATGAGTCAAGGGAAAGCAAGTATAACATTGCACGAAAAATACTTGTGCCTCACTTAGCTGTGGGTTTCAGCCACATGGGTGTAATTGTGGGGCATTTCAATTGGTTTCCATAATATGTTTCTGTTAGGGCTCTTTAACAAATGCATTTATCAATGTGCCTATGTGAGTCATGGCATTGTGTTTATGTTTACACTTTTTCTAGTACCAACGCATGAAAACAACTTTTGATAGCTCCCCGATGTGTTTTTTGGGTTCTCATTACAGCATGTTGCTCAGCACGATGTCCGACGCTTCCCTCCTGGTGCTGGGAGCCTCTTCAAAAGGCTCCCAGCACCTGAATTAAGTTCCTGAAGGAGCTCCCAGCATGGAGAGTGAAACGTCAGACATCTTGCTTAGCAACACAATGTATGCAGCACAACCGATCAAACCTACCATGCAGTGGTATAACAACGTGTTGATGATGGCTTGGGTCACATCTCCGCCCGACACCCTTTTGCGAGTTCAGCATGAACACGTCCCTTGATCAGCATCGCACATTGTAATAGACTATACGGTGCAAGGGCAGTACCCTAGCCTCACGAGGAATGTGAAAGTGTGAGTGTAGGCGTGGTCTGTGCACGTTCAGATATGTACTGTATGTGCATGCGTGCATGCATGCATTTTGTGTGAATACATACTCTACACCGTCAGTCAACTTAAATTTGAAGCAGGTCAGAGCCCGGTAAGGACATCATCAGGTCCTCCTCTTTTTGCAAGGGAAACCCGGGGGAAATGCACGAATTGCAACGTGTTTCAAGATTCTGTGCGCCAGCATTCTGGCGTGTGCAAGCAGGTATTCTCCTGGGCTGGATATGTAGGCACACGTGCTCAAAGTGTGCGTTCAGCTAATGTTTGTGTGTTCACTCGGGTGCCTCCATATGGGGCTTTAGTAAACAAACCGGAAAATAAATAAACGTCCAACACAGGTGCATGTGGAGAATGATAGGAATTTCGTGGAAGGATAGGGCAAGCAATTTGGATGTTAATAGTAGAATGTGGCAAGAAATAGCTGCAGATGTAATTAGGAAAAATTTGGTTGCGATGGGTGAGACACGTGTCTATGATGACAGGCAGGTCACGGAGACAAGCACCCAGAGAGAGGTTAGTGACCAAGGGGAAACCAAAATCTGGATGCTTGAATACTCTTAGAGCAGACCTTGCAGATCGTGTGTCAACAACAACTGTGGGATACAGATGAAGGAAGCGATGATGAAGCAATTTTTTATTTCTCACCTGTAAAACATATCTTCATAGCTCATCGGATTTCTCCAGGATAAATACAGATTCCGATTCTGAATTGTGCAGAATAAACTGCATTTGGCCATGTTAACCTATTAACCACGATGTGTTTCCGGCTCGTACCGCGTGCTGCTCGGCACGTTCTTACGTTTCTCCTCTCCCCGTGTGCTGGGAGCTTCTTCAAGTAATCGAACGCGTGCCGAGCAGTTTGTCGTGCCGAAGAACAACGCGCCCGCGGCACGACCCAAAAACGCGTCGGCCTCACCCGCGACGCCTGTCCCCTCTCCACCCAGGACAAAATCGGCTGGAGGAGCGAGGCCATGCACCTGCTGGTGTTTGTGTCGGACGCCGACTCGCACATCGCCCTGGACGGGCGACTCGCCGGCGTAGCCGTCCCCAACGATGGGCTGTGTCACCTCGATGAGAAAAACGCGTACACGCACTCCACTGACATGGTGAGCTCATGGCACGAAGGAGTGGCGCCGCGGTCGCTAGGAGATGTTAACTACCTCGCCGAGTATGCAGGAGGACGTGGGTTCGATCCCAACCCTGACCCCTTACATTTGGAGTTTTCGTGTCTATCTCTCCCCATGGTCGCGTGGCCTTTCCTCCGAGTCCTCTGGTTTTTTTCCCACCACATTTGGAAACGACACGCGTTTAGACTATTTGGCCGTGGTAAACTCCCGCATGATAAGCCACTTTGTCGAGCTGTTCTTTGCGTGGCCAGGTCGCTTATGAAAAAAATAGGTATGTAGCTCAGTGAGCCTTACCTGGTGAAATAAAAATTGTGTAGTTTAGAAGGCACGTTATGTCACCCCCCCCCCCACCATCTCCACCAGCCTGCCATCGGCGTGTTCTGTCTTGTTAAACGGACACCACCCTCGCCGCATTCGTGGGAATACATTTTATTACCGAGACGATGTCTGTGAGATTCACCACCACGTGCCGTCAAAGCAGCTCCTTGATGACCCTAGAAAGTGGAAGGGAGCAAAAATAAAACAATCCCTCAGGGAGGAGGTCTTTTTCCGATTTGCACGGGCACGTGTTGAAAGAGCTCAGGGCAGTGATACACGATGTGTGCTGTTAGACATAGTGAACCGTGTTGTTGCACGTCATGAGCCGTGCTGGCCAAAAGTGCAGTGACGTTTCAAGTTTCTGTTTCACATGAGAATTATGCTGAATACCCTCGTTGATTATACAGGTAAGGTTGTACACTAATTTATGTGTTTTAACAACGGACAAGTGACAACATTTTATACAACCTCAGATTTTATTTTGATCCCCCAGCAGATTTTATTTTGTATATTTTCAGCCTTATTCAACACTTCTTGCTATGCCGGTTAAGCATCAAAATCTGGTCACTTAATAAGACCCTAATTGGATACTGTAAGGTCCTTGGTCCTAAACGCCCATGGACTTTCGACATACTCTGACATGTTTATATGTTGATAAATGTAAATACAATTTGTTTAGGCTTTTGCTGGTCAGCTTTATGAGCTTGTAAGGCAAACAGAAGTCCGGCACAAAAAACATATCCTGATAAAGCAAGCAAAGTGTCTGTTGACATTTTAATTAACGGCAATAGGCTTCTGCACACTCCTTGAACAGCAACGCTTGATATATTTACTCGTCTGTGTCAACTTTATTGGCCGTATTATGATTTGGAAAGGCAGCAGCTGAAGGCGAACCTCTGTCTGTGCACAACAAACTCTGGGCATGATGTACAGAGGGGGGGGGGGGCATGCTGGCTCGGTGTAATGATGAGCACACTCGACTTGCAATCCAGGGGTCCGCCAGCTTCATTTCGATCACCAATGGGAACGTTTCTAAAATCCCCCCGAACCACCCACCACTTTTGTCCACCCATCAGTATAAAGCAGCATACATGGGCACACCACAGTCGTTCGGTAGGTCACGTGTGGTGGAGTAAAGTGTGGGTACTCCTACTTCTTCTTCCAAGAGTATCGGACTGAATGCCCTCCAGAGGGGCTCTCTTTAGCATCTCACAATTGGATATCCTTCTGCCGGAATTGATGCAAGCAAGCAGTTGCAGGGCTGCGCCCGTGCCTTCATCATTTAACTTGACAGTGTTTAATGCCGATTAGGTAACAAAAACACGCAATCATGTTCTCGCTTACCTCGCTTTTTTTATTGTGTCACTACTTTGGGTTGGAGTAGGTGGAGGGGGGAGATGTTTTAAACTGAAGCTGCTGGTGACATTATTGCCCAGGAATTGCTTATGCTGCTATCGGGAAGCTCATATCACAACGGAATGTGGTTAAGAAAGGAGGCTAAGACAAGCACTTGGGTATTTAAAGAAAACAGCCTTTGCGTAACAAGCCTGTTAATGACCGTTGATCATGGCCTCAGTGCCCTGGGCTTTATTTTAACTATACTGTACTGAGTTCACAAGCATACAAATTGCTCCACTGTGGCCAATGTGTTGTTGAAAACATGCCACCCTGCCTTCTTCCCTGTAGGTGGGGAGGAACAACGATCTATATCTTGAATTAAAAAAATAACTTTCGTAAATACAAAGATTCTGGGGTAAATGAATGGAGTGTGTTGCTGCTCATTGGATTGTTTTGTTCAGCTCAAAGGGCACATTGACATTCACAGATGTCTCAGTATTTCCAGCTTCCCTCAAATGACATCATTGCAGAAAACAATTGAGCAACATGAATGGATGCACAAATGGGAATTTTTAACGTAATTTTTATTTATTGTTTGTTCAAATTAATTATTATATGGTTTATTACAATATCCATGAGGACATTATTGGCTTGGCCAAAGCGAAGCCGTCCTAGTTTGGCACGAATTAAAATAATTTTTACTTTGGCAAAACACCAAGGAAGGCAAAATGGACATCTGATATTAGGAAAAATAAAGTGCGTAACACGAATGTACACGCCGCCAGCAGACGTGTAGTCAAATGAACTGTACAGTTGTTACATTAAAAAATATATTCATGGTGCGTTTGTTTACACGCCATCAATGTTCACCTGTTTCCATGTTGGAAATGTATACAGCAAGGGTTTGTCAAACAAGTGTTTGCTCCAGCTTTAGAGGATTATCTGGGCTGTACCATCCTACAGGGATATGCCATGATTATTAGGAAGCCACTGGAGCTATGCACTTTGAAATCTCGATTGAAAACGAATTTCTTTAAAACTGCTTTTTGTGTTTAGTTTATTGTCCGTCGCCCCTCACATTCCGATTAGTGCGGTTGGCTACGTACGGCATGAAAGAAGTTCAACAGACATACATGATACAAAGAGGGGCATATGCTTTCTACAATATGGAACAAAACAATGTGTTCAATGCCACGTCTGTATGCACACCAGCCATCTGGCTCACACTGACCACTGTATTGAAGTATGGAAAATGTTGCTATTTCTCTCATGCCTTTATGGAGATCACACATCTATAAATAATTATAAGACAGTGTTGTTATGTATCCGCAACCCTTGCTATACAGTACAAGTCCCTTACACTGACCTCAACAAAGATATTTGTAATCTTTGAGTTCATTATTGTACGTCTTTAAAATCGAATTACTGTGCAAAACAGCATTGGGCTACAATGGTGAAAAATGCTGCAAATAAAATTCCATTTTAACTCCAATTCAAATCTGGTGTAAACATGGTAAAGATTAAGGTGCAGCCCTGCAATTTCTCTGTCCACCAATGCTGGCAGACAGGCTCTACAGTGCCCCTCTTTCGTATTTTGACCGACTTTTCCACTCTGTCCAGATGTCTTAGGAAGTTGTGGGAGTACATTACCTTTACCCCACCACGTGTGTGTTGTATGTTGAAATTCTTTTGCACTGTACGCGGCCAACCGTGCTAATCGGAGGTGCACCGGACCACACCGCACGCAACCCGGCGTTTCGCTAACTTTGTTCTGCCCATTTGTACCTCCAAGTCTGTGATGTAGAATGATAGTAAATGTTTTTTTGAGAGAATGTGTCTTGATTGCAATTGCCGAGCACTGTGCCTCCGCCCAATGCCAATGACTCTGTGGTCTGATTCACAGGACTATCCGTCTCTTGGGCAGCTCATTGAAAAGCTCACCGACAACAACATCCAGCTGATCTTCGCTGTGACCGGCAAGTGGCTGGACCAGTATGCGGTGAGCATTGCTAAACAGAATAGGCATATTATTGAGGCATTAACACCTGCCATATCATCCCCAGTGTTGGTTAGGACTATTTTTGTGTGCATACTAAATCGCAGTAGCTGAGAAACAGATCCAGAAAATGGCACTATTGAAATAATTCATATGTTAACCGAGGTTGTACATTCATCATTGACTCGTTTGTTTTGTGTATGTTTTCTCCGATCCGAAATGCCCAGAAACAAGATGAAATTCTATCAGTCCATGTCTGATCGTCGTGCGAATTCTAACTCACCAATTGTCACCTTTGCAAAAAAAAAAAAGCTTATTTTTCAGCATGGATATATTAACGTCTGGTTTATCGAGCAAATGTTTCGCGTTACTTTTATTCGCGTCAGATCGGTCTCTAAAAGGGAGAAGGGAATTAAAAAAAAACGGACAAAAGTATTTCAGACTGTATCCGACAACACATTGCAAAGTGGTCTAAGTGGAGCAATGAGACATGCGCCCAGTTTCAGGACACTGCTCGTTGTCGCGGAAGTTCGCCGTTCAAATCTGGCATGCCACCCCTGCCTATTATCACCTTGGGCGTATTAACCATAACATACGCACCACATGCCACAAAGTGGGACGTTAAAGATCATTTAAAATGAGCAGGCCGTTGCGTGCCGGGGCGTCGTGGTGCACATTTGGCAAAATTTCTAAATAGCAACTCGCAAATGACCAAATTGGGATGACACAATCAACATTACCGTGAAAACTACTGCGAACTGCGTCTGTGAAACATAGCGCGTTCACGATAGCCTTGCGCGATAGAGTTGGCGCGCGTGCCAAAGGTACTAATTGTTATTATTGTTAAAAGTGGCCTCGTCCTAAAAGGGCACTGCCCCGTGAAAGTGGGTGATTTTTTTTTTCCATGATGGCAAACCCTCATGCAGGTGTCTCGGCCAGGTGCATCAACACCGCAGCAGCAGCAGCAGCTTGCTGCGGTTTGCACGAAGTTTAATGCAATGTGCGTGGGCCTGAACGCACGCCATGTGCTTCACCTGAACGTTGAACCTGACAGGAAGTCAAGGTGCTTTTAATAATAAAAAAAATCCATCATTTTAAGTGTTCCAGCTGCAATTTGTACACATCGTCAAAACTAGGCGTACGCTTAATTTTACGTCGCTCCGCGTAACATCGCGATATCTGGGTGCTTTTAGAGGTTCTGCATGTCGTTTGAAATCCACCACGAACAGATGGAGAGAGAAAAAAATACGCACCTACAGTGTACGACAGCTTGCGCTTGTGATATCTCGCGATCGTATTTCGTGGTCGGTGAACATGAAATACTGTTGAGTTTTAAGGTAAAAACCGTCCAAACCCAGTGGTGAGAACGATGGAAAAAGGTCAGCGTTCGAGTTCGAGTATCGCGTGTGCGGATCGCGCTTGGGTTTGCCTCCGGTGAAGGAAAACCAGCCACCACAATTCCTGCATGCGATGCTCAGATAACGGCAGGCGTGCAAATTGTGCATTGTGCATGGCCGATTAATGCTAATGTACATAGTGGCCATTTGCCTGAGGCACCGACAGATTCTTACACTGTAAATATTGAATTATAAATTTGCCTGCTTTGATAAACTGCCAAATTTGAAGCTTGTTCTTTTTTTTACAGAATCTCTCTATATTTTTGTGACATTTCAAATTACAATTTTTTTTATGTTTTGTTTGATTTTTGAGTTACCTTGGTTTCCATTGTAATCATGTTCATCTATATTTCTAACAGTGGAATACTGTATAACATGATTTGTATCAGTCACGGCTGTTCCTGTTACCCTATATTTTACATGCTCTGCTCATGTTTGTGTGTTGAACACTGCATTCTCTAGATTATTAAACGTACTTTTTCCACACGTAATTTAAAGCAAAGTTGAGGGTGCGTGTTATAATCCAGGTTTTTGTGCTTGTGACCAAATTTTGTTTCACGTCATTGATACCGAACACAAGATCGGAGTGCATTTTACCTTTTAATTCGGAGGATACAGAGAGTATCAATTAAAGCAACATCTCTGCTAAGTTGTTTTAGTTTTATCACAATATAGTTGTGACACAGTTGCGGTCACATAATGTATGTACGTCGAACTTTTTTAGCACGGTACGTAGCCAACCGTGCTAATCGGAGATGCGGGGGATGGAAAGGCAACAAACTAAACACAAAAAGCATATCCACGGGATAAAAATAGCATTGCTTATAAGCCAGCGTGGCACACACACACACACGTGCATGTGTGCTGCAGTAAATGCGCCGAAGAATTACAATGCAAGCAATGTGCAGGTGGGAGTAATTTTGTAATTAAATAGTATTTGCACTGTAAACGTGCCCTAACCGTGCCCTATTCATGACTTATCGCACCCACAGAACTACTCTACTCTCATCCCCGGGGCAACGTTCGGGCAGCTTAACAAAGACTCAACCAATGTCCAAGACCTCATAATTAAAGCGTACAAGGTAATGACATCGATGGTAAAGTATGCACAGGCACACGTCCTTGGAGACGACAACTTTATTCTTCACAGTGAAATTTAATGACACACCGGCTGAGGCAAGACATTCAATGTCATGATCTGCACGAGGAATTGTCAGTTTCACGTGCACAAAGCGTACTTGCGACACGTACACTCGCAAATGGGCTCCCAATATTGCTGCATCATTCTGAAGGCCGTTGCAGAGGAGACCTCACATTTTATATCACAATTGAGCCTGCACCAAACAACAAAAGATGCACTGTGCTTGTGCCAGGCGAGGTGCACTTTGAGGCCATGTGACTTGTAGAAGGCTCGCTGACAGGAGGTCACGGGACAGACCCAGGAGCCATGGGTTGACTGACTGAGATGACTGACCGATGCATCGCCTGTGCCACTCGGCACTCCGCTCGTTGTTGTGAGTGTCGCTCCTCTGCTTCCGTTGGTGTTGGAGGGCGACTGTTTTCAATTGTCCAGTAGCATCCTTTACGAGCCTCCGCCATAGAGGCCGATCTCGACACCGCTGGTACCAGTTATCAGCAAGTCCACTAAGCTCCACCTCCTCCCCTACCACATCAGTCCATCTTTTCTGTAGCCCATACCATGTCCATTTAGTCCCCTTTATCATGCCAAACAGAAGCTGCTTGGGCATGCGGTGGCTGGGCATGTAGGCTACATGAACCAACAAATGCAGCCATGCCTTCTGGATGAGCTCACCAGTTGGAATATGTCCAGGTCATTCAAGGATCTGTGAGCTCCTCACACAATCCAGCCTGGTTAAACTGAGGATAGATCGTCGGCAGGCTAGCCTGAATGTTTCAAACCGACGCAGAATACCTGAAGCTTTGTATGGAGTGATAGGCCAGGTAGCTTCCACACAGCATTACACAGCCGATTAAAAGATAATTCTGCTCAACTCTTTTGGAATGATATCTCTGTTGCCACACATAAGCACACTGCCCAGACATTGGAAATTCTCCACTCTCTCCACAACCGCTCCATCACTCATGGGGATTTGAGGGCTTTGACTGTTTGATGACATACAACACCCAGACAGCTGCTTTGTTTTTGTTACCAGATCATCAGCATACGTAACATAGTTGACCAATAGAGAGCCATGCCTTGCCCGCACCCAGGCATTGATCAGCCTCCCGTTGTATCTGTACCAGGTAGATATTATAAATGGGTAAAAGCTTCTCGATCTACGTGATGTAAAAAAAGAGTTAAATCATGTAGGAGCCTGTCACCGCACACACACACACACAAGCATCATAAGCCACACAGCGAGAAGTGGCACCGACGCATTCGGTTACTTGCACATTTATCAATTCACGCAGCCTGAAACAAGGCCACAGGCACTTAGAGCAAGACAATAGGGCACTGTTCGTGAGCAAGACCCACGGAGGGCTTCCAGTAAACAATGTTAATGGCAGCATCAATTATAAAGATTTGCTTAACATTAACTTTCTAGAATTTAAAGTTAGCATGTTGCAATTGAGATGCAATAATTGGATGCTTGATTTGATCAAAGCAAATTTATTTATAAAAGCCAATTTTATTATATATTTTAAATTAATTAATGGACTCATTTATTTGTTGTGATTAAAATGTTTGTTGTTTGCGCTTTTTGATGGTATTTCTTAATTAATTAATTAATCTACAGCATTATGGGATGCTATTTGCATGAATGACGCTATATAAAATAAAAGTTTTATTGTACACATTGTTGGAAATTCCACATTCCCATTGTTGTGGCCAAAGTGTGTTTACAGGACTACCTCTGTGTGTTTGATGTCAATCAAATAGGTGTATCAAGCATTGCAGTTTGGTTATGGGTAAACCCAGTTATTAATTTGGTGCAGTGCTACACATGCCCACACATGCACAAGTGTAAAGTGTCTGTTTGTGAAGTTGGATTGCATGTCAGTTGTTTGTTGAATCCCGTTGCATTATAGCCCGTCCCTATGCCAGTTGATGTGTTTCAGGCTGACTCAGCCACAAGTTTTGGCAGTGGCAGCCAGTTGGCTGCTTTGTAAATTCGTGATTCATTTTCCCCTTGTGTATGGGCTAATCTGGACCTGTAAATCTTGGAATATTCCAGTGTATTTGCGTGGATGCTGTGAACAACAACCCATTGTGGTGTACGTGAATTGGCCCACGTGATAATTCTATCCGCAAACACAAACACTTTAATAGAAGATGCTCAAAACATAGAGGGACAAAGTTTATTTAAGCATACGGCAGTGGATTTGCTACTCCAATTCTAGCCAGCATGAATTCATATTCCTAACATGTTTAGTTGTTATATGGTGGATGTACAAAAATAGTTCAAACTATCCCTTGGTGTATTACTGCGAGTGTTGTTTTATGTTATGTTATCAAATTTGTCCTCGTGAAATTAATCTCTTTGGTAAATGCTAATTGAAGCATTACCAAACTTTTACTTTCAATCTTTCCACCTGTTTTGCCTTAACGGTGTTTCATCGCCTTTGGGGTGAAGTGGTTAAATCAATAGCAAGGTCTTTGTTTATACCACCTGCATAAACACGGGGCCCGGCTTACATGACGACAGATTCTGTATCCGCACCATGCCACGGTGAGCAGGGAGAGCGCTCTCAGTCACTTCTCTGACCCAGCTTTGAACAAGCCATCTGCCCATGGTGTGGCGTAGCGAACACAGGGCGTCCCGACGCAGTGCTGAAATGACCTAAACAAGGCATCGCTTCACTCGCTGTGCCTGCATAAGCTAATCTTTGCAGCCCACGAGTGAGAATTTGCAGGGATCCTTCTTAGACACACCACTGAGACTTGGCAGATTGATGCAGTCATGCGTCTATGAAATCCCCAAAGCCTGGTATGGCCTAAAGAGGTCAATGGAAAAGGACAATGATACCAGCGCATTTGCTGCTCGCAATAAATCAGTGAGCCGCACCTGGCTTAGGGAATTAGGAAAACCCATTCCTGATAACGCTTCTCGTACTTAATGGGGACGAGGAGTCGCGAGGGACATTCGAATATGCAGCTACACTAACTGCCTCTAACCAAATGTTATGGCAGCATTATTTAACTTGAAGGGTTCACCTTGGCTTACAAATGGCTTGGGAAAACCGCTTCATGTTGTTTGTCTCGAGAATTGCTATACTGTAATGAAAAAGTACAAAGCGTTGTTACGTGATTTCAAAATATATTCGTAGAAATATATTGCACCAGAATTACACAGAATGTCTAATTACAGCCAAGATATATATATATAGCCACCAAGTAAACATAGATAATATTTCATTGAAATGAACATCATTTATTGCTGATATAATTTTGAATGTGCTATGGCAAAAGGGACATTGCCAGAAATGTCACCCATTTTATATATATTGTTTTTTAAGGCGGTGTATTTTGACTAATGTGTTCAGTTTTCATGCTCACTAATGACAAACATTCCACTGATTGAAAACAAGTGTTTGGGGAGGAGCAGTGATTGAAAAATGTTCAATCACTGGCTTAACGAGTCAGAAATATATTAGCTTTTTTTCACTAAACAAATCGGTTTTTACCTCAATAAAGTTTAATATCATGTTAATAATGACATCAAGGTGAGCATAATCAGATGATGCAAATATGACACCTTTATTTCTCGAATGCAAAAACATTCAATGATATTTCCATCTACATGGTACTCGTGCAAAACTGACACAGGTTTCTAAAGGTAAATAAATGATTAAATACGTTTAAACTAAATGTGCAGCTCACGGTGAAACGGCCGTTAAATATTTTTTGGGTTGGACCGCGCGTCTTTGGGCACGATGTCCGACGTTACGCTCCACGCGTTGGGAGCTTCTTCAACAAAAGTACGTTGCGGAAGCGAAACCTCGGACACCTTGCTGCACAAACCACGGCACCATCCGACAAGCTACGCAGGGGGTTACGGTTACATTTCGATGAACGCATCAAACGTGTAAATTGACAATTCATCCCGGGTTTTGCGCGAAGGTCAAAAGCAGCTGCTCTTCCACAAGGCGGGGGGAGGGGGGACGCAGCGATTAAGCGTTTTGAGTGCTCTGCCGTCGGTACATTCCTTCACCGTCAGCCAGTGGCCATTGTGATGGCCGTGAGGAATTGTGGACTCATTGTGCTGCGGGATTTCCCATGGCAACACTGCCGGGCAGGATTATTCTGTCGCGAACTTGATGAAAAGAGTGAAAAGAAATGAGGCCTACACAGCAGTGCGCGTGCGTGTGTGTGTGCATGACAACTCCCTGTGTGCATTGCTATGCAAAGTTTTGGCATAGTAATTAGAGCACATCGAAAGCAAACAACACTTTTTTTTTGCTTTGTAATCATTTTGAATACATTGTCCTTGAAAATTCGTTTGGCCGATTACAATGCAAGCAATGTGGTGTAAATATTTAAAAGTTGTCTTTTTGCTAATTGTACGAACGTATTTGCAACGCGTGTTATTATATCTGTATTTACGTTGTGGAGAAAGTAAGACGAATGGGTCTTTTTTGTACACTGCACTGGGCTGTGTCCATATCAGTTTGATTGATCACAAGCACATGTCAGTGCTCTGGTTATTTAGACCTTGGGGAAAGAGGAGAGAGAAGGAGACAGTTAGAGTACACCGATCACTTGGTTAATCAACAAATACATACATCAATCAATCAATACGTGAATACATCAACTTACAAGGCAATCATTGCAATAATAATCTATTCAAAGACAGCTGGGAACTTCTTGAAACAGCCAATCTACTTTGCGAGTTAAACCTCGGGTACGAGGAGCTGAAGCAATGACAATAGTTCGATATATCATAAATGTTCAAAATCACATGACAATTTAAAGCTTTCGTGACTGCAGGGATTCATTCATCTTCTTGGTTCTTTCGGTAAAGTCACGTAGAAGGACAGACCTGTTCTCCACCTGAAGACGGCTGCTTGCGTTGTGGCCGAAACGTCGTGAGAATTATTTTATTATGTTTTATTTTTATTATTTTTTATTATTTTCCTTCTACGTGACTTTACCGAAAGAACCAAGAAGATGAATCACATGACAGTTACATGAATTCTCCATTTATCTATAACGAATTTGGGGGGGGGGGGCCCGTTGTGTACTGTATAGTTTTATTTCATTAATGCTCTCCATTTAAACTTTCTAAATTGTCAACATATCGGGAAACTGGCTTCCGTAACCAGGAAATAGTGTGTCGAAATTCAATATTGTTTTTACAAGGCAACCCTGGGTAAATGTAGTTGCATAGGGGAATTGACTTGTATGTTTTAGTACATGTCGCAGATAATTACGTAATTTAACATTCGTGCTTACGGGTATGTAATGAATTACTCTTTAGAATCATGTCACAGGGTCTTCATTGTGAAATGCATAGCCGACTAGATTTGAAGCTTTCGTGACTGCAAGGATTCATACTCTTAGGTTTTTCGGTAAAGTCACGTAGGTAAAAAATAAAATAAATAATAAATAATAGAAATAATAATAATAGAAATAAAATAATAAATCACGACGTTTAGGAGGCAACACAAGTCTCCGTCATCAGGTGGGACCGTCACAGCTGAATTTACTGTATTATTATTTCTATTATTTATTATTTCTTTTATTTTTTACCTACGTGACTTTACCGAAAAAACCTAAGAGTATGCATAGCCGACTCCATGCGTTGGTAATAATGCCTCATTAAATTACCGGGTTGTCGCGGCAACGGAACTGTTGAGCCCGCAGTATCTCAATGACTAACGTACCGAGTGACCACCAGGCCACTGGAATTATGAGTGACCCCGTCATAAATGGCAGCTACTCATTGCATCGTTGACGTTAATGCTGGAACGCGTTAAACGAAAATGTGATTCGAATTCCTGGAACTCAAAACACAATGAGGTTAACCAATAAAAGCGACGTGGTCCACCGTTTTAATGCAATACTACACACGTGCAACTGATTTTATGAGCTTTGTTTACTCGTTTGTGTGTGCGTGCATATGAGCACGGCTTCATGATATGGAGATGAATGGCATCGTGAAAAATGTTGGTTTGTCAATGTCGAAGAAATTGAAATTCTTGTGGCTGTAGAAGTAATATATTGGCCCTAAAGGATTACTGGTATGCGAAATACATGTTTACAGCAGTCAAGGATTACAGCTGCTTGGTTGAAATTCAGATGTTTTGCATGCATGCAGGTTTTGAGGGATCTGCCGCAGACTTGCTTAATTGCAGGATGTGACTCATGCCATGGCAATACGCGTGTAGGCGCACACGTACACAAGGCGCGCGTGTCTATCAACATCTCACTTTATCCGCTGTATGTTTGTGGAACTTCCTTCACACCGTGCGTAGCCAACCGTCGTGCTAATCCAAGTTGCGTGGAATTGACAACGAAGTACACACAAAAAGTAGTGACAAAATAATGAGTTTTCAATCTAGATTGCTCCAGTGGCTTCCTAATATCGGAAGAGCATTCCAGACAGCCGCAAAAGCGCACCTGAACGCGCACGATGCAATAACTGGTCAGGTTCGGTATTAATTCATGCTCAGCCACTGTGGTTTTGCTATTTAGGAAGGTAGGTACTAAATTTCGATTTAAAGCTTTCGTGACTGCAGGGATTCATCTTCTTGGTTCTTTAGGTAAAGTCACGTAGAAGGGAAACAATGAAGTAATAAAAATAAAACATAATAAAATAATATAATATATTATGTTTAATTGTTATTATTTTATTATTTCCCTTCTACGTGACTTTACCGAAAGAACCAAGAATAAGGTAGGTACTGTACTTATAACAAGAGCTGGGACGATTAATCGACTAAAACTTGCATCGACTACTTTTTTTCGTGGCCAATTTACTTGGGTCCATTTAAAAATATACGGCCACCCAAACACGCTGCTGCCTGAAGGTGGGAACCCCCCTGACAGGGCACACCCAGTGGCCGATGGCCATTGCGGTGAGGAATTTGACAGCGATCATTTGACAGAACACAGGTGACACTTCCTCCCCCCCCACCTCTCCCCCTCCCAACTATTCTCACATCATCTGATCAGTCGAGTATGTCAAACCGATAACGGGTTGAGAAACGATCACTTAAACAAATCGTCTAACCCAACGTTGGCCGCATGACGGCTCTTGCAAAAGGACACATGGGGTGCGTTACCCCGTAAATTTCACGTATCGTTCCGGAGTCTCTGACACTTCACGCAGGCGAGCGGCCACTCTCCATCGCTGCCGTCCGATGAGCACGGTTGGCTACGTACGGCGCGAAAGAAGTTCAACGTACACACCGCACGTACGTGCGTCCACAATGCTTGCAGTCCCCACCGTGATGTTGGCCACAGACCGTGCCGTGTTGGACTTTGCTCACAGCAGGGTACACCACCACCCCCCACCACCCCCCCCCCCCAACTTGTTCAACGTTGTGGGCTCTGGGAATGTCTAGTGAGCGGCTTAGACAGCTCACTCGACTGGAAAAACGACTCGAAACGTTGACACATCGTCGCATTCATTCGCGGATTTGGCTTTCAATTTTTCCCTTCAAAGCAGTGCCTAGAGGGTTTCGCCCTAAACTCGCGTCCCCTCACCTCCACCCATCGACCGTAAATAATTACCGCTGGCGTTTGCTGATTGCACTTGCACACCGCAAGCTCAGTGGCATCGCCAGGGCCCCCCAGAACCTGCGGGCTTGGCCCCCCCAGAGTATTGCCCTTGGCAACGGCGCCGTGATCATTGCCGTGGCTACGGACATCGGCCGGGCCCTCTGGGGAATGCGAAATGATTCCTGGGTAAACTTTTTAGTAGTTGTTTGAGCTCGCGAAATCACTTGCGGTGGAGTTACTTGCGTGTGTGGAGCTGGGTGGGATCGGACGCACGCATTAAACCTCGTCGTTTTTTGTTGACTGGAATTTTGTGAGTTTGGTGTGTGTACGCTCCATACCGTGTCTCGTTCTACTCTTGAGTATTTTTTGTTCGTGATAAACGTTAAAGTGCATCCCCGCTTAAACGAACTTGGCACAATGCTGGTTTTCACTCGTGGCCCAGAGCTAGTGATGGAAATTACACGTTTCTATGGCGACGAGGAATGATGTATTACTGTTGCACCAGGGAACCCAAACACACACGATTTTGTTTGTCTCACTGGGATGTTTTCTTTTTACAAATATTCGTAGTAATTATATGTCCTATAATGTATAGTGCACGGGGTTAGTGCGCCAGTGTGTGCTTGTTCAAAAGTTCAAGCTGCGTGATTATTACCTAATAGAGCAGGAATGTGTACCACTGAGTATAAAAGTGCATAGTTGACCCGATGATTGATAATTGCATGTCTTTGTCCTGGACAAAGTTACAAAACTAAAATCTGGGGGGGGGGGGGGGTCGAAATATAAATATTAACAAATAGCTCCTTCCCATCAAAGACAATCTATTTCAACGGGTTGTTACCCGGTTAGTAGTTCAGAGTCCGCAGGCTGTGTGTGTGTGTATGGATGGTACTTAGGTGAACAGAAATCCTGAGCTTGTTTAGCTGGGATTCCAGCTCAAGTACGAACTGCCATAATTACGGTAAATCCTCCATCGTCCCTTAACGAAGTGGTGACGGATGTTTTTTTTATGCGTGTGGATTTTGGCCTGGCAGGGCCTACGCTCGGAGGTGGAGCTCGAGGTGAAGGAGCAGCTCGAAGGAGTGAAGCTCTACTTCACCGCTCTGTGCCACGATGGCACCGTGCTGCCTGGCCAAAAGAAATGCACCAACCTGCGCGAGGGCGACAAGGTGACAAGGCTGCACGCACCGCACGCGCAATGCACCGCAACACACGGCACACTGCGCACGCACCGCACGCGCAATGCACCGCAACACACGGCACACTGCGCTCGCACGAAGCGCCAGCACCGCACGCACGGCATGCGCGGGGTTGGCGGTAGCGTAGCGGGCGGCGCGGCGCGGCGCTGCGTCGCGCTATGAACCCGGCGACCCGAGTTCGATTCCCGGCTCACGGCCAACACGAGTGACGATTATCTGAACCGGTCCTGGGACTCTCTAAGGTCAACTCAGCCTCAAATGAGTGCCTTGTGCGGTGTGTGTAAACATCGCCACGAGGGAGACGAAGGCAGCCGGACATGGTGCTGGCCACCCACTCATTCCCTCGTGTGCCGTTCCGGCCTTCATAGGTGCTCGCCAACAGCACTTGCTCCACAGCACTGGCTGAATCACAATGCTTCCTCCTGGCAGTGCTTTCCAACTCCTGAAAGTGTAAAGTCATAAAACTAACCGCAAAGAGACATCTCTTAGCTATACCTTCCAATGTTGCCGAGTTTGTCACTTACAGAGTACACCGATACAGGATCCTTAATACCCAGCACTCCTCATTCTGCATGACATCCTCTTCCCAGAAAGTCGCTCGCTTCGTTGCTCTTTGCTCTTTGTCGCTCAGGAAACCCAAAACGATGGTAAGCTTTAGCAACAAAATCACTCTGTTGTCGACAGTGCCCCTCGCGATTCTATGAATTGAAACAATTAGGGGTCATGATTCAATGCAAGAATACATTCCTTTTTTTATCGATTGCATTGAATGCAGCAGCCTCTAGTGGCAGCAGGGGTCACATAAACCCATTACATACGACATCTAAGAATCGAAAATACTCTTATCTCTTCATGCGCTCAATTGTATGCATCATGAGCGTAACAATCAATGTTTTTGTATCGATCAATGCAGTTGTTAAACCCCTGCACGGCATGCAGAGCACACACACATTGCTCGCAGACGCGCGTGCAGCACACAAAACCTGAGCAGCAGACGTAACATGCACACACATGGCAGCCACAGCGCCTGACTCACTACAACAGTTCCCTGTTTAATCACCAGCAGCCTTCTACATTTAAACCCTACATTCCTGCACTCAGACATGGACATTGGCTATCCTGATGCACAAAGTCAACTTTCATTTTGCTAAGCACTTTGGCACAGGTTGTTTTTTTATGTGTTTGATTCGCTCCACCAAGGCTCGATGGCGAGTCTTGGACAGTAAGTCTTAGAAAGCGCCAAAGTCATGTTAGTCTGTCAAGCACCTTAGGATGAGCCAGAAGGCTCAGAGCCCAGAAATGGGGCAGGCACAGGAGGCATGTGAGAGTGCGCGTATTGAGTCTTTAACATTGGGAGGGATGAAAATTTTTCTTTTTTTTTCAAAGGCAGCAGAAGTAGCGTGAACATCAGATGGGGTCCTGGCCTGCGTTAACCTCTGTCACACGAGAGGCTCTGCCTTGCTCAGCTCCCAGCTGAGACCCGGGCTGCATTACTCACTTTCATTGCTCCCAGCACGGGTTTCCTGTGTGCCGTTTTAGCTGTCATCGGGGCACTAGCAAAATAATTTATAGGCATCTGCGTGTTCAGGCAGGTATGTCATTTGCGCATGACTCTGTAAATAGTTGCTACGCTATGTGCATGACGAGTGTGCATTTCTGCAAACGAAATTTGGGGCAATGGTATTAAAATAGGAAATGTACATTTTCAATTGCCTGTAACGTAAATCCCATGTTGAAATACTGTAGGTTGAAATGTTCACGAATAACTTTAAAACCCTTTGTCAATCCATATCTGGACGAAGGTCTCCCCATGCCCTGTCAACACTTGGAGGCCTCCCCATGCACTCACCCTGCTGGTCAGTGCAGGTTGTGAAGGTGGCAGGCCCTGGTCTAATTCAGACATCACTTGCTATTCATGTTAGTTGTGGCCAGGAATCAAACTAAACAATAAAGCTAAACTATTCTTTTTATTTTACCAGGTAAGGCCCACTGAACTGTATTGCTCTTTTTCGTAAGTGACCTGGCCGCAAATAATAGTTCAACAAAGTGGCTTATCATGTGGACATTTATAGCAGCCACATACTCTAAACACATGTGTTATAAATGTGGAGGGAAAAACCAGAGGACCCGGAGAAAAATCCACGCGACCGCGGGGAGAACATGCAAACTCCAAATATACAGCAGCAGGCGTCAGGTCGGCATGGAACCCACGACCTCCTGCATACCAGGCGAATGCTGACAACTGTGCGACCTACTGCGGCACCGCACCAACCCTGAATTTCTGTATTGTTGTGTGTGGTGTGTGTGGTGTGGCGCTGGGTTGAAAAATCCTTTTCCACTTCTGGACTTAACAGCATCATTGCTGAGTGGCATCTGAACGCATCATAGACGGCTCCTAAGTTAACCCGGTTTGAAATGAGTACCTGGTACAGTGTGTGCCTGCATCAACACTGAAGGGACAAAGATGGGTGACAGTACCAACTCCCCGTGTGCTGTGCCGCTCTTAATAGATGCTCGCCAGCAGCACCTTGCACCTGCAGGCTATTTGTTTTCAAAAGTAGAAGGAAAAAGGAGAAGATGTAAAACCATGCCGATAGAAGCAGTGGTATGAGATCTAGCAGAAAAAGATATTGAGAATGAACAAGGCAGTTGTAGGCACTAGAAAGTCTTTTGGCCCCGTCGTTATGTTTGTCTCTATGTATGTAGCATTTCTTTCGCGCCGTATGTAGCCAACCGTGATAATCGGAGGTGCGGGTAAAGGACAGCAAATTAAACACAAAAATCTATATTTAAAAGTGCATAGCTCCAGTCACGAATGAATGACCTGACCGAAGGAGCAGATGATGATGATCATGACGGTGAGTATTTTCACTCTCTTCTTGGTTCTTTCGGTAAAGTCACGTGACTTTACCGAAAGAACCAAGAAGATGAATCCCTGCAGTCACGAAAGCTTTAAATCGATATTTTCACACTGTCGCACACATTCCTTCAGTCTTTGCGTGAACACACCTAGGCCTGCACGTCATGTTAAATAACACTTGCCCGCACGTGTCCACGCTGCGCTGCTCCCCCACCACCACCACCAGGTTCGCTTCAACGTGTCGGTGGAGCTGACCTCGTGCCTGCCCGGCAAGCACACGCTGCTGCTGAAGCCCGTGGGCCTCCGGGACGTGCTGCAGCTCGAGGTGACGGCGCAGTGCGGCTGCCAGTGCGAGGCCGCACCGGAGATTTCCAGCCCTCGCTGCACGGCGGGCAACGGCGACTACACGTGCGGTGTGTGCGCCTGCTCGCCGGGGCGGCTCGGCCCGCGCTGCGAGTGCGCCAGCGGCGGCGAGGGGGGACCCGGCGGAGGAGGAGACGGAGGAACGGGCGAGTCGGAGAGAGAGTGCCGGCCCGAGCCTGAGGCGCCCGCTTGCAGTGGGCGCGGCGACTGCTTCTGCGGGACCTGCCAGTGCCACAGTAGCGAGTTCGGCCGAATCTACGGGCAGCATTGCGAGTGCGACAACTTCTCCTGCGCTCACCACAACAGCAACATCTGTGCAGGTGCGCGCCCATTCATTGTATAGGCCCCACCCCTCTCTCAATGGAGAACCAATATCTGCATGTGCTGGATATGGGAATGTTCTTATCGTGGTTGATAACACTCGTGCCTCACAGCAAGAAGGGCCTGGGATCGATTCCCCAATTGGGTGTCTTTCTGCGTGGAGTTTGTATGTTCTTCCCCGCCTTCTGAATGGGTTTATCCTGGGTTCTATGGTGTTCTCTAATAGCAATATATATTTCCTGGTATCGGCCATACACCTGAATGCTGACATTGCCCTGAACATAACTCAATTGGGATTACGCAAAGCAATTTTCACTCACGACTGTGAATACTTAGTAAGAAACTCCTGAATAAGAGCTTTGAGACTCAGGCTTTCCTGGGTAAATGTAATGCATAAATAAATAAAGATTCAATACCGTGAACAAATGCAATGAATAAATTATTCGGACAGGCGATGCATAAATATCACAGCAATAAAGATGTGAAGTGAGCATGGTTGTAACGGTGAATCAGTGTTCACGCTGGCAGGATCAGGGTGAGGGTGGTTAGCCCTGTACACCTGAGAAATGGAGGCCGCTTTGTCTGCGGCAGGCTTATCACCATGAGTGGCAGTCGGACAGACTACGGATGGACGATGGTATATGAAGGAGAGGGCAGATTGAGAATAATATTCAGATCCTTCAAGAAAGCTGGGCATTTTTTTTTGCTAGGCTAGGCACGCCTTAGTTACCAGTCTGTTGATAATCTCCTCAATTACCAGATCTGATCGAGATATCGTTCATCCTTCTTCGAAGAGTCAGTGACATCACAAGGTTGGAGTATTTTATTCGTGTGCTTTTCCATTTTTTCCATGTGAGGTATCAATTATAATTTTTTTGGACGGTTGGCCAGTGTCCCCTCTAAATTCCCGGCTGAATGCCACCAGCTTTGCTAAGATCCTGGAGAGATCTTTCACCAAATGCAGAGGTGAATTGAAGAGGCTGTTGCTGGGCAGCAGAGTCCAGGGAGGGGCGGCCTACCACTGTCATGGAAGCCATCCGTGCCCAGCAGGCGGAGGTCAAAATGGTCGACGGACACACACGGACTTCTGGAACTTTGTTATAAGGCCTGACGGTGTTCCGAAAAATAAAGAGAATATAAAAAGTAAATAGGTTGTGAAAAAGGGGTGAAAAGGCTGGCCTGCAAACATGTAGCAACACCACTTGAGGAAAGGCTGACAAAGAGGCTGTGTGCATTCTGCACATTTTGGGTAAGTGCGGTTGGGTTTTCAGAAGATAAGTGGATTTGAAAGGACGTCCCAGAACCATTATTTTGGAGAACAAAACTAGCAGACTGCCCAATGCCTTTATAGGAAGGTCTATTTCTCAGAAACTAAGCTGTATTTGTCAGCGGGAAGCGCTTTCATTTTTGCCTATGACGTATATATGTATCTGCATTAACAGGGTACATTAATGCAGTGTGAACCTCAGACCTGCCAATAATTACATCATTAACAGACATAGTCCTTGAACCTTTGTAAGGAAGGCCATGTATACTAATGGGAGGAGGGAATATACATTTATTAATGTTACCTCTCATCTCAGATCTATAGTTTGTACTAAACAGCAGCAGCTTAATTTGAGTTTCTTACGTCCCACTTGGAGGTACTGTTTTTTTAGATACCGATGCGTTATTTTAATCATGCAGGGATATTTTAAATTGACATGTGCCTTAGAATTTGTAATATGTAATTAAATACTTCCTAAACTGATAGTTGCGTTATGAAGAAGAAGAAATAATAAGGTGACACTCCTAAGGATGATTCTCTCTTTTTAAGGCAGCCTGAGCATGAAAGTAATGGGCTGTTTAATTCCGAATAAAAAAATAATGCAGAAAAAGGCATTCATATTTATGTAAATCCATCAAAAGTGAATTTGACCATTACCAATGGAAACTGACAATGGAAACTGTATTTAAACCACAGTGTATTCTGTACCATAGCATTTGTTTAGTATATGATAGAATGTGTGAAGATATAATGGAATACCACTGCCATTGTTTTCTTCTAAATTGTTTACAGCATGAGAACCTTGAGCATTAAATCCCTTATTATGCAATCTTATTTAAAAATAATGCTTCAAAATCCACCAAACATGAGGCTGGCGTGACTTGTTCTGCCCGTTCTCAATATGGATGGTATGACATAACTATGGATGGTGTGCCGTAATTGACTAAACAATGAAAGTCACTCAATTAAAAAAAAAGCATACATTCATTTCAATCTAATCTACATACGTGGCTTGAAAAGCACCTCTGCTCAAGAGTTTTAAGCCGTTGATCGGGAAATTGTGGTCGTTTGCTACGATGCACAGGAGGGTGGCACACAATCCCTGACACACGCCCTTCCACTTAACGTTTGATATATGGTATTGTCATAATTTGGGGTGACGATGTGATGCAATAAAAAAATTTTCCCCCCTAAAAGATTATACATTCTAAAATATATATATAACAAGTGATGTTTGATATCCGCACCTCTGATTGGCTATATACCGTGAGAAAAGAGTTCAACATACATACCATGTCAAAATAAAGGTGCAGCTCTGAAATAGCCTGCTAATGCCACTGCTGCTGGAAGGGTTTTTTTAAGCTGTCCTTGGCCCTAATCCTTCACCAACCCACACTGACCACCATGGTGAGGTAACGTTAAACAATACCCACGAAACAACAGAGCAATTACAATAATTAATTAACACAACTTTAGACACTACACTTCATTCGAAATACTGTATGCTAATGTGTTAGCCATAACTTGGTTTTGTGCATTACGGTACTTTGGATATAATTTGGAATTGATATAACTTTGATACACAAAGTAATGCCTGTTTGTGAAGTCTCTTCCAATCAGGCTGACAAAATATCCAACGGACAAAAATATCCCTTATCGTGAGGAATATACTTAGAAAAACAGAATTATCAATTGCTATAATAAAAAAAACTCCCACTCATAACAAGAAAACACATTTTCTAAATTGCATCTGTGCAGGGTTTGGGAGCGAGTGCATGCACTTGAAACCTTGTGAGTAGCGTCCCCTGTTCTGCGCGAATACCTGGTAAAAAGGGGCCTCTATGCATGCACATGTGGTCAGAGTTAATTCCACGAGTCCCGCTAATCTAGGAGGGCCAGATGAGAAGGTGGTTTTAAAACGGGGCAAGTGAGAGGCTCCTAATCGGGCTTGGCCACATACATGCACACGCGCACACGTGAAAGAAAAAAAAGACACGAACACGTCACCGCATGTTCCAGAACGCACCCTTCAGAGAGGAGAATGTGCAAAGTTTGTGGAAAGCTTTGGGCAGGAGGGGGGGGGCTAAGCTGTTTATATATGAACAAAAGTAGTTCTTGTGGGGATGTGGGCAGCTGGGATTCCTTCATTATGATACACGCAATGTAACAAAGGGGCACGGATGCGGAACTAATGACGAGGGACTTGACACAGGGGGCGCGCGGCACACACTCACCAGCGAAGCCAGGGAGAAAATTGGGAAATGAATGAATAAAATAGAACTCCGTATTTTTGTTACTTTTGACGATATGTGAATAAAATGTCAAACTATTATTGACCAAACATGACTGAGTCACTGTAGAGTATGAGCAATGGCGTTATTGGGGGGAATTGATTGTACATTTCTATGACGGAAGGAAAAGAAAGCAATGTGCATTTTATTATGAGGCTCTGATGCTACAGTGCGTACCGTTCACTGGATAGTGGTCATCATGGTGTTGTGAAAAAACATTTACGGCCACATTTGTTTGGCATGATGTTCAGTTGTTGAATCAGTTGAGATTCACAATGTCTGGTTTAAAATTCT
Source organism: Lethenteron reissneri (assembly GCF_015708825.2). Taxonomy (NCBI): domain Eukaryota; kingdom Metazoa; phylum Chordata; class Hyperoartia; order Petromyzontiformes; family Petromyzontidae; genus Lethenteron; species Lethenteron reissneri. The sequence goes on from NC_083801.1 coordinate 19,398,792, forward strand.
GGTTGAGGTTGAAATGTGATCCTGACTCTACTGCACAGTGTTTCGGGAAATGTAACAATTCTTTCTCGTGGCTGCAAATTATCTACACATTTATCAGCATCAGATGCAACAGTGGCCACTAAGAAACCTTCCCACACCAAGAACAAATATATATATGAGTGTTTGTTGATAAATTATGTACACTGTTACTTTTCCAAAAATAAAGGCATCTTTAACCACAGTCGACTTAAACCAAACTGTATATATACAAAACGATTACAAAGTTCTCTCTGCCTAAAACGTTCTTGTCATTTTTCTTAACGAATACAAATCTATCTGTCTTTGGCCAAAATATATTTATTGCAAAAAAATACGTCTTTAGGGTTAAGGCCACAGCAGTTAATGTTATCTTGACGTTTTCAGATTAAAACTGCCATACTGTGCCTACCAGCAGTGCTATTCTGAGTGGTAACAGCATCCGCCTTAGTTGCTGGAGATTGTGGGTTTGATTTTCACAGCCAGTGCTACTACACCCAAGCATTTAACCCCAGTACATCCGGGTTCACACTCTGTGTAAAACAGTCTCCACGAAGGTAAAATTTGCATTGTTCAACTCTATGTTGGCATTATAGTAGTCGAGAGAATAACACGAGATGTGGGGCAATTTTGTTCCACCGTCATAGAGAACATTTATGCAAGGAAGTTCATTCTCATCTCAATAAATATTGGTTATGACCGGAGGGCAGAGAGGCTGAATGTCAGGCGGTGGGCGTTCACGCTGTGCCATTTAAAGATATTGACATTACACGGGCAACAGTAGTGCTTGAATCCATCACAGTTATCAGCAGCTTGAACTCGTTAGGAGGAGAAAAAAAAGCCAATCGCAGATTGCATTTACCTCGTCACCTGGAAAGCTGACTTGTCGTTTCTGTAAATTGGACACTGTATCGTCTCCAAGTGCCCAAATGTACGTTAAGAGGCCCTTGGCCCCTGCTGCGGCCCCTCTGGGAGTCTGATAAGAGAAGCAGTTGAAACAGGAGAGAACGCAGCGCGCCCAGTTTGGCAATTGACACGAGCCCCGTGGAAACGGGGAGCTCAAATCCCCCTTGCACGCACACTATAGTGCCATGTTAAACTGGAGCCAAGCTGTCCGGTATCACACCGATCATCACGTGACTCTCTCTAAAAGTCAACACGCTCCGGTACACCCGCAAATTAGACAGTTGTAGTGAACCCAGAATCCAGGAGCTTTCTTCCATCTTGTCAATGCACATCTCTAAATATATGTGTACTGCACTCTGAATCCAATAACCCGAGGTCAATTCCCAGCCAGAGCTAACATGGTTGGCGTGTGATATATGAACTGGTCATGCCCCCCCTCCACCCCCTCACCAACCCACACTGACCAGCATAGTGAAGTATGGTCAAACAATCCTCATGACCAACACAGCGTGGGGAGGCCTTTATCGAGCAAACGGTCAATTGACAAAGGGCTGTAATTGCCTCGTTATTTCACAAATACCCGCAACAGCGCGGCCTCAACTTTAAGGAGCAGTAGAACAAGAAACGGCGTAATCTAGGGCAACAGCAGCACGACTCGGGTGAGATCAGTGTAAGTGGCCCCATGGCTCCCCGTGAGAGAGGTAATAGAGCAAAACCAGCACTGCAGTGCTCTAAAACCAGAGAGTCTGAACATTTTGATGGGTCAAGACTTGCATCTGTGGCCTGGAGTAAAAGGATCCGTGATGTGTGTACACATGGATATGCCGGGTATTTTTTTAAGAGTGCGGTATTTGCTTATTGTAATTATATCTTCGAAGGATATTTCACCGTGTTTTAATTTCCCTGTTTGCCGCTCATTTGGCGAATCACAATTACAGACATAGCATTGTTTTTCTGATAATATCATTATCTGCAGTAGCATAAATTGTTCTGAATCCACAAAGCCTTTACATGCTTGTGCCACCTACTCTGACATTGTGCAGCTGTTTATCCGTCTTACTCCTACACACTCCCTGTTTTCACATTGATAATAAATCATTAGGAAGAGAACACAAAAAGGATGCCAAAGAATGAACGAACAAAGGCTTTGGAATCGTAGCGTCCATTTGTAATGATATTTGATAACAAAAAAATGTGATATTTCTGATGAACAGTAATGGTCCGTTCGAGGGTATGGTAGCTAAAATGACCAACACGTTGGGAGTATCGTGGGGGGGAGTCAAATGATTGTTGAATCTTGATTACAGCACTAAATCTTGGCACCTCAATTCCTAGAAAGGCAATGACATGTTGTTGTTCAGCATGGCTGGTTATTATTATTGGATGAAAATAGTTAAGTTACATCCGATGTGTAAGTACAGTAAGTATGTATGTACAGTACCTCAAAAGATGGTGGATCTTAAACTGTGCTTTGAGCAAATAGGTCCCTGTAGGAGGAGGTAAGGAGGTAAGACAAGCAATAGGTTTAAAATAATTGGCCAGTCGAGAATTCTCTCACATGGCAAACACAATTAATAACAGAACCTAAAAGTATATAAAAAAAATGTGACACTCAATGATCTAAGATGGTGGTGTAATTGTATCTTTGAAGGATATTTTCTGGGAAAGTCACGGTAACTAAATGACTATTATTAGAAAAAAAAATCATTACCTAAGGCACATTACACACTGCATATCATGGCAATCATCATCAGCCATTATCAACTGCAGGACGAAGGCCTGTTGATGCCATCACCGTACTGAACAATCCTGCAAAGCCATAATCTCATCTCACGTTTGCACAAACTTCATTTCCGCAGTGGGCACTCTTCTCTGATGCGTTCCCTCCTTTGTCCGCTATTCTGTCACCAGTCTCCTCGATTTTAGCATCACCACTTGGAGCGGTATGCCCATATCCCACCGAGAATATTCACAGATAACAATGTCCTCGACGAACGGCCGGGTTGGTCACTCTCAGATGTCGTTTCCGGTTGTGCCGCGCGTTGTCTGGCATGATGTCCGACGTTTTGCTCCACATGCCAGGAGCTTCTTCAGGAACCCAACGACATGCGATTCAATCCACGAACAAATCCGCACCTCCGATTAGCAGTTGGCTATGTACGGTGTGAAAGAAGTTCAACATACATACATAGTGATGAATTTATTCATCAATTAAGTATTTATTGTTATTTTATTTTAGAAAATCATCAAGTGTGGATGATGACTACCGGCCGCCCTGTATGTGGGTCCACGAAGCAATGTTGTTTAACATGTTGGAACTTTTTTTTTTACTTTCCCCACGAATCAGCATAAACAAATGCAGAAAATGAATAAAAGTTTACAGCATTTCGCATTTCCAGTTTTCATAACTAAAATGTGTTTACGTGTCTGCAAAACCGGGCATCTAACAAATAAAAAGTGCTTGGCTCTACGGCACAACCACAAAAATAACTTACACCACGGCCAAATGGACCGTCTTGTGTCATTGCTTAGTTGTGTTGTTGCGTCGCTGTGTCGTTGTTTTGTTGTGTCGTTGCGTAGGTGTGTTGTTGTGTCATTGTATTGTGTCATTGTATTGTTGTGTCGTTGTGTTGCTGTGTTATTGTGTCGTGCCATTGTTTCGTCATTGTTTTGTGTCGTCATTGTATTGTTGTGTCACTGTGTCACTGCTGTGTGTCACTGTGTCACTGTGTCATTGTATTGTTGTGTCACTGTGTTGCTGTGTCACTGTGTCACTGTGTCATTGTATTGTTGTGTCACTGTGTCGCTGCTGTGTGTCACTGTGTCATTGTATTGTTGTGTCACTGTGTCGCTGTGCCGCTGCACGGTGGGTGTTGTTGTGTCGTGCCGTTGTGCCATTGCGGTGTCGTCCTCCAGGGCACGGGGAGTGCGAGTGCGGCGAGTGCCACTGCCACGAGGGCTGGGCGGGCGAGAGCTGCAACTGCTCCACGAGCACGGACGCGTGCGTCACCCCCTCGGGCTTGCTGTGCGGGGGCTGCGGGGATTGCGTGTGCGGCCACTGCGTGTGCACCACGCTCGGCGCCTCCGGGGACAAATGCGAGCGCTGCCCGTCCGACGCGGACCCTTGCTCGGCCAAGAGGTGAGCACCTGCCGGTGGCTGCGTGCGCGCTAAAGCACACCTTGAAGGTGAAGGTGCAGCCCCGCAATTGCTTGGCCCTCGCCGCTGCTGGTGGAAGGGCCTCCAATATCGAGAGGTCGAGAATGGTTCCCTCTAAGGATGTTTTTTTGACCGATTCCTCCGTGCCAGCCAGATACCTCGGAAGAGGTGAGAGCATCGATACTTCACCGCACCAAACGTGACCTTCCGATCGACTACCTGTGGTGTACTGTTGCGTGGGAATAGGGAATAGGAGGGAAGACTTCACACACTTGCTCATTATTTCTATTGCAGTGCCAGGAGATTGAATCGGACCGGTGACCTCTGGATTGCAAGTCCAGTACGCTAACCATTACATCACAGCAGCATCCCTGACCAAAGAATTATTGATATCAACAGTATTTTACCTCATAATATAGATTTTTTTTGGGGTCAGATCGCGTTGTAATTATCAGCGAAACGTCGTACTCAAATTTTAAAATGCTGTTGATTCTCTTTTCAGCACACCGGTGGGCTAACGAAGTGAATTATTTTGTCCTTTGAAAAACGTGACACATTTTTTTACTGTTTGGCCGTGTCGGGTGGTGGAGGGTTATGACACATTTATAAATAATGCAATCTGACCCAAAAAAAACCCCTATATTATGAATAATATTGGTTGCGAAAGCCTACGTGTTACATTGAGTATTTTACCTTTTAGTGAAACATGTTTTCTCTCTTGTCATGATTCGATTGTTTGTGTGTCCTCTTTATACACGTCCAGTTAAGTTGAAAAAGGGGTAAGCTGTGCACAACAATCGATTTACCTTGACTCTATTAAAGTATTCCTTGTAATTTAAACGTTCACATGAGGTACCGATGTCAAGTGGCAGTCAACCAGTCACAAACCACAAACACGTGCATGGGATGATATGGCAACAGTACATGTACTGTTGCAGTGGCATATTCCCCAACATCTGTTTCATAGCAATACAGGACTGAGTAAAAATAAATGTATTCCACGATGGTACACTTAGCAGGCCGATATGGGAACAAAAATGAAAATGCTTTTGGAAAATAATGTGCAAAACAATACATATGATGGAAAAAGGCGAAACAGATGTGATGCACTTGCGGAGTTTTGGTTCATTTAAGAATCACTGTGTGTACATATGCTACAGTGATCAAAATGTAAGTCAAAGGTCTCTCCTTGCATCAGAGTTCTTGACACTAAAATGTCTAGAGTAGCTTTCAAGTTGTATAAACTCACATCTGTGCATTAGGACAATAATCATGGCGTGAAAATACCTTCAACAGTTTTACCCAACAATTCACTCCTAATTGTACGTACCTGTCTTCAAGCTATGTTGGACGTATTTCACAAAAAAAACCCACTTCCTTCCTTAAACATGTGGCTTGGCATCGGCGTTGCGAGGAGCTGGTTTGTTATTTTCTCACCACACTTCATGCCACTGTTCTTGTTCTTGGTTCAGACCAGGAAATTGAAAGGTGGGCTCCACTTCCAGTTTTGGTCTTAGTGCCTTCACGTAGGTGAGGAAATAATGTGTCTGGGTTTTATTGTTTCTCTCCTGCCACCAGGGACTGCGTCAAGTGCATGCACTTTGAAACCGGGAGACTGAATGAAACTTGCGGGCAGATGTGCAAGTACATGCTCAGTGTTGTGGCCCAGCTGCCCGGTATGAACCTGCACACGTGACCGAAATTATTGCATCTCTCTGCAGAGCCTTTGAAATATTTATCTCGGTGCCTCACGTTCAACTGGAAGAGAGAGACGAGGGCAACGTTAAAGTTATGGGAGAGAGTGCCACCGTGCGGTGAAAGTAATGTAATGGCCTAAGTTAAAACGTGCTTACGACAAAGTATCTTCAATGATTGAGTAGATATACTGTATACGCACACACACAATACTTACGCAGCCACTGCTTGTTCGTAATGAAGTCTGCATGTTGTGTAGAATATAATACTTAATCATTTGCCGAGTAGACAACCTGCCCTAAATACTGTTGCAAGTGCAATACTCGTCATTATTCCCATTGTTATACGCTGTTTGGTAAATCTACCTACGCTTATGATGAAAGAAATATGCAAAACTATTGATTGGTTTGTGTTCAGAGATCTCTTTCAGCATGCCAAATATATCAACCTTTCAGTACAACATAAAGTTATTTTCCAAAAATTAGTGTTCCTCAATATATTATGTAAAATATGCCCATATTCATGGAGCAAAATGATTAAGAACATACGTGTGTTATAGCCACATGCCTCTGAATTATTCTAACAAGTGCGCGGATGGTAGAGGAGGTGGTAATGAAATATAATGCAGTATGTGCACGTCTCTACGCATTACGAATATCACATTCTCACGATGGTTTGACCACCCATCGTCGTGTGTGCGCACACACAATATCACACAATATATTTTCCAAAATTTAATTAAGCAGATGTGTATTGCGGTTTTGCTTCGCTCAGCATCACGCTCATGGTGTCTTATCGATTTGGGTATCCAGACATTGTGAAACGGGAGCACAATGGGATATTGAGTCATCTGGGGCAGCACTGCAAGGGTGAACCCCTGGAAACCCCAGTGCTCTAATTTATTTTCACCCAACTCCAGGCACAAATTTTCAGCGAGCTGGGTTAGCTTATTTTTAAATCCTTTATATTAAGTTCACTTGCTTGCTTACAACCGTGCAAATCTTTCGGTCGTTTTTTAACCCACTTCCCGTGATCCAATCGAGCTGACATTTTGCACACAGACTCGTTGTGCATGACAATGTATTTTCGTGAAAAAATTTTCCAAAATTTTACACTTTTTAGGAAAAAATAAATTATATTTAATTACCAATTTCTTAATGGTGGCAGCCATTCATCTGACCCATAGGTGGCAGCCATCTCAAGCCAGAGGACGAGAGGACTCTAGCCGCCACGCATATAAAGGATTTATATTGAAAAACTTTGTTTTTACGGGTTAATTTTTTCTTGACAATGCTGGAGAGCTCTCAGCAGTGGCAAGATGCCTATAAAGCCCCAGTGCCACGAAACCTCTGCACTGTAGAAACGCTGTGCCCAGATAGAGGACAAGGACCATTGTGCTCAGCCTTCTAAACTTTGCGGCACGAATGTGGGAGGGGAGGATGTGGGGTGGAGGGTAACGTGAGGAGATCAGATCTCTGGAATAACGAGGTGGCACAAGGTAACTCTCCCAGCGCCTGCGAACGGTGACAAACACACACAGAGTCACTCCCTCTCGAAGTGCAGGTGTAAATTTGACTTTCAGAGAAGCCATCATGACTTGTGTATATTTCACAGCGAATGCTTGCCATGTGCTTGATTTCAGATTCTGAAGATGTGAATCCCAATGTGTGCACTTTCGCAAATGAGAACAACTGCAGTGTGCAGTTCATGTACAGCAAGGAAACTGCTATCCTCCCTACCCTCTATGTGCTCAAAGAAATGGGTAAGCACACACCGTATTCTCTATGTACACGCTCAAACATGATCTTGGCAAATAATCTTAATCCGTGTCCTATCCGCGGCTGGATTAATGCCCGTCCACGTTATTGCCGTTCTGCACGGTCCTACGATGCCAGGATCCAATTTTCTCCTGCGCACGAGGCGACATCATCGCTCTACGCCTATTGCAGTCACCCTCTCGGGAGTCTCCCCTATTTGCTATTCTGTCACCAGTCTCATACATCCGCTGTCATCACTGCTGGTGATATGTACTGCGTAAGCCACTTACTTTTATTAACAGCCAACATGATGTTTAATTTGCATTTGTTCACCATTGGTTCCTCTCTCTCTGTCAGTGTAACGCCCAAGAATGCATCTCTCCACACTCTGTTGAATACTTTTCTAATTTTGTTCCATGTTCTTTGTCAAAAAAACATTATTCCAATGCATGTCATGGCAGGCAATACGCATTAGATTGTGATTCCTTAAGCACATTGATGTATTGATTCTTATTTTCAAAATATTTTTTTCCAAAACCACTGCAATCTGGCTGTTTATGTTATTTAGTTTTGACGCCCACAATGGTTGCCATAGGTAAACATACTGGCGTGTTTTACAATTGTGGTTAGTTTGTTGTCCTTCCCCCGCACCTACCATTAGCACGGTTGGCTATGTACGGTGCGAAAGAAGTTCAACATGCATACACGCAACCCATCACTTTATTTTGTTCAGTGAAAAGCTACGTGAAAAAAAAATACTTGAAACATAATTGCTAAAAGTAGTTTCAAGGGCCACAGATAGAGTTGAGAAAATAACTTTAAACGTTTTACCTAAAGCGCTACTTTACATATAGGACAGTGGTACAGTACTTTAAATCGCTCAATGATGTTTTATGCAAAACAATCGCAATTCCTTGAAGCAGCGGTGACTCAGATTTTAAAGTTTTCAGCCAGATGATAAGAGGCTTGTATCCAATCAGTTTTGTGAATGTATGCCACGTGTCTTCTAACTCACTCGTGGCTATATCTCTGATCCTTTTTATACGCTTTAGTGTTATCAACTTATCACTAAAGGATTTAAACTTAGGCAAATGTTACCGTGTCTTTGGTCAATTTTGCTTTGAACAAGGCACTGGATAAATAACGATGAGAATGTCATGCGAAAGTTTGCCCTTGCTCAAATGTTGTGTTGCTTGCAGCCCTAAGCCATTGGTGACAATTCCATATTCCCATTATGGAGGCCGCTATATACATTGGACAACCACAGACTAATTTCTATTCAATGGGACTGGATTAGCCGACCGCAGAGGGATGATAGTGCCGCATCAACAGCCGACCAGGATTTGGTCTCCCAGATTCTCATTATATATGTCAATTGTTCTGCAATGCAAGCGCCCGGATAGCTTTCTGCATTAATGCCACACTTACTGTGTTTTGTAATCAACGAGGTTAACGCATTCTAGGGAATGGCTGTCGGGCAATACATAGCCGGTGCTTTGGCCAACGTGAGAAAAAGTCACTTTCGACATCTTAGACGTGAAAATACGTAGAACATATTCCCACGTCCCTTCATGGAAACGACAAAAGAAAAGCCAAGATGCCGCGCCGAATTAATGTATCTCACTTAAAGTGCGGGCAATTTTACAGGAGCATTCGCCATTCCTTACACAGTCACCTCATGGTGAGTGTGAGCCAGTGGGTTCCTTGCTTCACTGAATGAGAATGATGGAGTGCTCTGTCACAACGCAGGGCTCTGTAATCATTTGTGAGTTACAGTGAAGTGTGTAACCTGACACGCGATTCATTTAGCTCTTGCTGGTTTTAAAAGCATAATAACCATAACACGTAATTTGTTGTCTGTGATGCTATGCAATATCGCTTGTTTTGTGGCTGTTTAATATCAGACAAGATTTACTGCACAACAACCTTCAAATAGCAGGGGGATGCAGCGTGGCCCAATCGATTTGGAACACAGGCTGCTGTGGGATGGTGTTTTTGAAAATATATATTTCGTTTCAAGATCTTTGATATATTTCGATTTAAAGCTTTCGTGACTGCAGGGATTCATATTCTTGGTTCTTTCGGTAAAGTCACGTAGAAGGGAAACAATAAAAGAATAAAAATATTAAACAATAACATTCTCACGACGTTTCGATTGAACACAAGCAATCATCATCAGGTGTGAAAACCTTCTACGTGACTTTACCGAAAGAACCAAGAATATGATAATTGGTTCTTTACCCTTCTATCTGGCAACAAAACTGACACCTTTTTACAAGGAGTCATGTTTGCATAGACCGCAATACCTGCAGTCATATTACAAACAAAAGAACATAACTCTGATAATGTGCACTGTCCTTGAAGTTGATTGGTCCACACCCGAGACAGCTTTCCTTTGAGCCTAGTCTCATATGGGTTGGACCAGATGACGCCAAAAGGCGCACAACTCAAGGACAATGCACCATCAGAGTATGAGAGCTCGGGGCAAGCATCTACACTATGGGAACCTCATTTGCCAGTAAAAATATGATAATTGGTTCTTTACCCTTCTATCTGGCAACAAAACTGACACCTTTTTACAAGGAGTCATGTTTGCATAGACCGCAATACCTGCAGTCATATTACAAACAAAAGAACATAACTCTGATAATGTGCACTGTCCTTGAAGTTGATTGGTCCACACCCGAGACAGCTTTCCTTTGAGCCTAGTCTCATATGGGTTGGACCAGATGACGCCAAAAGGCGCACAACTCAAGGACAATGCACCATCAGAGTATGAGAGCTCGGGGCAAGCATCTACACTATGGGAACCTCATTTGCCAGTAAAATATGATAATTGGTTCTTTACCCTTCTATCTGGCAACAAAACTGACACCTTTTTACAAGGAGTCATGTTTGCATAGACCGCAATACCTGCAGTCATATTACAAACAAAAGAACATAACTCTGATAATGTGCACTGTCCTTGAAGTTGATTGGTCCACACCCGAGACAGCTTTCCTTTGAGCCTAGTCTCATATGGGTTGGACCAGATGACGCCAAAAGGCGCACAACTCAAGGACAATGCACCATCAGAGTATGAGAGCTCGGGGCAAGCATCTACACTATGGGAACCTCATTTGCCAGTAAAAATATGATAATTGGTTCTTTACCCTTCTATCTGGCAACAAAACTGACACCTTTTTACAAGGAGTCATGTTTGCATAGACCGCAATACCTGCAGTCATATTACAAACTAAAGAACATAACTCTGATAATGTGCACTGTCCTTGAAGTTGATTGGTCCACACCCGAGACAGCTTTCCTTTGAGCCTAGTCTCATATGGGTTGGACCAGATGACGCCAAAAGGCGCACAACTCAAGGACAATGCACCATCAGAGTATGAGAGCTCGGGGCAAGCATCTACACTATGGGAACCTCATTTGCCAGTAAAAATATGATAATTGGTTCTTTACCCTTCTATCTGGCAACAAAACTGACACCTTTTTACAAGGAGTCATGTTTGCATAGACCGCAATACCTGCAGTCATTATACAAACAAAAGAACATAACTCTGATAATGTGCACTGTCCTTGAAGTTGATTGGTCCACACCCGAGACAGCTTTCCTTTGAGCCTAGTCTCATATGGGTTGGACCAGATGACGCCAAAAGGCGCACAACTCAAGGACAATGCACCATCAGAGTATGAGAGCTCGGGGCAAGCATCTACACTATGGGAACCTCATTTGCCAGTAAAAATATGATAATTGGTTCTTTACCCTTCTATCTGGCAACAAAACTGACACCTTTTTACAAGGAGTCATGTTTGCATAGACCGCAATACCTGCAGTCATATTACAAACAAAAGAACATAACTCTGATAATGTGCACTGTCCTTGAAGTTGATTGGTCCACACCCGAGACAGCTTTCCTTTGAGCCTAGTCTCATATGGGTTGGACCAGATGACGCCAAAAGGCGCACAACTCAAGGACAATGCACCATCAGAGTATGAGAGCTCGGGGCAAGCATCTACACTATGGGAACCTCATTTGCCAGTAAAAATATGATAATTGGTTCTTTACCCTTCTATCTGGCAACAAAACTGACACCTTTTTACAAGGAGTCATGTTTGCATAGACCGCAATACCTGCAGTCATATTACAAACAAAAGAACATAACTCTGATAATGTGCACAAAGATTTTTACTGGCAAATGAGGTTCCCATAGTGTAGATGCTTGCCCCGAGCTCTCATACTCTGATGGTGCATTGTCCTTGAGTTGTGCGCCTTTTGGCGTCATCTGGTCCAACCCATATGAGACTAGGCTCAAAGGAAAGCTGTCTCGGGTGTGGACCAATCAACTTCAAGGACAGTGCACATTATCAGAGTTATGTTCTTTTGTTTGTAATATGACTGCAGGTATTGCGGTCTATGCAAACATGACTCCTTGTAAAAAGGTGTCAGTTTTGTTGCCAGATAGAAGGGTAAAGAACCAATTATCATATTTTTACTGGCAAATGAGGTTCCCATAGTGTAGATGCTTGCCCCGAGCTCTCATACTCTGATGGTGCATTGTCCTTGAGTTGTGCGCCTTTTGGCGTCATCTGGTCCAACCCATATGAGACTAGGCTCAAAGGAAAGCTGTCTCGGGTGTGGACCAATCAACTTCAAGGACAGTGCACATTATCAGAGTTATGTTCTTTTGTTTGTAATATGACTGCAGGTATTGCGGTCTATGCAAACATGACTCCTTGTAAAAAGGTGTCAGTTTTGTTGCCAGATAGAAGGGTAAAGAACCAATTATCATATTTTTACTGGCAAATGAGGTTCCCATAGTGTAGATGCTTGCCCCGAGCTCTCATACTCTGATGGTGCATTGTCCTTGAGTTGTGCGCCTTTTGGCGTCATCTGGTCCAACCCATATGAGACTAGGCTCAAAGGAAAGCTGTCTCGGGTGTGGACCAATCAACTTCAAGGACAGTGCACATTATCAGAGTTATGTTCTTTTGTTTGTAATATGACTGCAGGTATTGCGGTCTATGCAAACATGACTCCTTGTAAAAAGGTGTCAGTTTTGTTGCCAGATAGAAGGGTAAAGAACCAATTATCATATTTTTACTGGCAAATGAGGTTCCCATAGTGTAGATGCTTGCCCCGAGCTCTCATACTCTGATGGTGCATTGTCCTTGAGTTGTGCGCCTTTTGGCGTCATCTGGTCCAACCCATATGAGACTAGGCTCAAAGGAAAGCTGTCTCGGGTGTGGACCAATCAACTTCAAGGACAGTGCACATTATCAGAGTTATGTTCTTTTGTTTGTAATATGACTGCAGGTATTGCGGTCTATGCAAACATGACTCCTTGTAAAAAGGTGTCAGTTTTGTTGCCAGATAGAAGGGTAAAGAACCAATTATCATATTTTTACTGGCAAATGAGGTAAACCAAGAATATCTTTGATATAGTTAAGATATAGATTTCAGTGGGGGGGGGGGGGGGGGCGGTTTGTGCGTGCAGTTTTGTTCCTGCAATGGAGCGACGCACGTTAAGAATATGAGGACTCCGTTGAAGTTACTATTTAATATCTACATCTGGTGGGGGCAGGAGTTCCTACCCACAATCACAGCAGCTCCTTATTGCCCAACGGGTACAAACAGCACGACAAGAAGCTTTGACGTTTGATTCAGTGCCGAGAGTCTCACTGCTAATGTTAATTCCTGCTATGAAACAGCTCCATCCACTGTCGGTCTGTTCGTTATTAGTGGTTTAAAAAAAACAGCTGTCCCAGAAAGATCAATGATTTATTTGCTTTTTAACTCTGGAATTTCTAAAAGTGCTGCTGCAGTGTTGGTAATTAGCTGAAAATGGCAATGTTGCTCAATTTGATTCCAGTTATTTGTGATGATTTCCACAAGGCATTCTGAACCACTGCCTGTGTAATGAATAACCCTAATGGCTGTATCGCCAGTTTTTGCAGCCATGGTGAGCATTAAAATGCGCTCACACAGTTTGTCGTCAAAATCAGGTGGATGTGCACCAACATAGTTGAATTAAAAAGATGAGCGCCTCCCATGCAGGACTTCAGCCAAATTAAACTGAAGACCAATATTCCTCACTAAACAAAATTCCATTGCCATCAGAGATTAGTTTTCTAATTATCTTTTTTGCATTCACATTAGGCGATGTCCCCTCCCTACATTTGCCCAGTCCTTGTTTGGCATCGACGAATGTGGACTTGTTTTTTTCCTCCTTGGCACACAGACTGTCACAACCCCCCCTCCGTTATGGGCATCATCGTGGGTGTCACCGTGGGGGTGGTGATCATTGGCTTCATCGTCCTGCTCCTGTGGAAGATGATGGTGACCATCCATGACCGGCGAGAGTTTGCGAAGTTCCAGGAGGATCGCTCGCACGCCCGCTGGGGAATGGTGAGAGCACCTTTGATTATTATTAATATCCATTCATTCACCAAGGCCTGTGTCTGAGCCAGTTCAGTGGTGGTGTTAGCAAAGTTGGAGGCGCTGACCAGAAATGAGTACGGCAGTGCCAACCTGTCCATTTATAAAACCTCGTGAGATAACGGAAGAGGTGTAGACATAGTGAGATTAAACAAACGTCGGCAAAAAATCGTGACGGAGTAAGATGAGAGGAGAAATACAGACACCGTAGAGACTACATATATTAATTGTGGGTTTTTTTATTTTAGTTAGCTTCTCGTGTTTATTAGGATACAAATTTGAGATTTTAATTAATGCATCACTATTTTGAGGCTCCTTGAGCTGCGTGGGGACCTTGAGTCTTTTCCTAGTGTGCTTGCGCCAAGCACTGCCGCTGGTCAAAATAATTGTCTAAAAAAATAGACTTCGATTAGAACCATTGTGCCAAAGACTGCATTGTTTGGCTCAGATTTTTCCTCCATTTTTCCGAACAAATTAGCTTTAAACTCTCACGATCATTTCACGAGGGATCATGATCATAGATACTAGGTTAAGCCAAGGTGGCAAGTGGACAAAAACTTCACAATGGTATTTTTGTCTCAGGAGAAAAAAATATAATTTGGTAACGGCCACAAAAAACAAACAATTATAGTAATTGATTATATGAATTTATAATCAGACTTTCTCCCATCCCATCTCCCCATTCCGCACCATTCCCTGTTCAGAGCACAAACCCATTGTACAGACCCACGACGTCCACCTTCCGCAACGTCAGCTACCGGGGGACGAAAAGCGACGACAAGTCGACAGTCGAGATAATGCGGCACGATGAGACACTGGACGCGAATGCGGTTCCCTGGAAAATCCGCGGATAATGAATCGGGACTCGTTTGTGGAGGTCAACAGACAAGTCGTGGTTTTGACGGAAACAGCACCTTGAATGAGAGCGGACCCGAGTACTTATTGCGAATGAACTAACTGTAATTAGACGTACCTCTTTTCCACTGACACAACCGAGCTACGCCAGGGCCATGCCGAGCAAGCCCGGCATAGCTCAGGAGGTGCCAGGTTGTTATTCCACTGCGGAAGCTGAGCCGTGCCGTGATGTCATACGCATTTAACATATCATTTAGGCCCAATCCTGGCCCCGCTTGGTCCTATGCAAGATTCAGATGTCTTTTGAGGCCGTCATATCACAATTTGGGTTTGGCTGGACTTAAAAAATAACCAGCAGAAAAAAAACCCATCTGCACCATGAGGGCCTGGTCTGTCTCGGTATGTGCTACAGTGGAAAAGGGATAACGATGGTGAGTAGTAGAGTGGAGCCATATTAGGGTTACGCTGAAAGTAAAATTAGGAGGCATATCACCCCCAGGTCCTGTGCAAAGTGCACAGGTCATGGCTATATACCAACCTTCGCTCCACCATCTCTCATGCACTGGAAAGACTTTGCTGGAAAAGTCAACGTGGTTCCAATACCAATTACACAATGTTTAAGCAGATTGTCTCACTGAGTACAATGCATGGTACTGTAGCTTGCTGCTTAGAAACGGATAAGGCACTAATAATCCACAGCATTTAAGCTGGATGAAAACTGTATTGTACATATCCTTTTTTAAGAACAAAAAAATTCCTTTGATTTTTAGCTTTACGGAAATTGTGCTGTACTACTGTATTTCCAAATGTAACTTATTAATTATATGTGGATTTAAAATTGCTGCTGGGAATACCGCCGTGCACTTGTGTGTGTGTATATATACTGTATCGTGTGTTCGACTAACGCGATGGTGTTTTTTGCGTGAGGGTTAAAATCCTGCTCGTCGCAGTGATAGGAATGTTGATGTTTTCTAACAGTTCTAACCAGCACATTTGTTGAATAAAATGGGTGAGGTACATTTAAATGGCACTAAAAGCTTATTTTTTTTTGGTCATTGCCACTAAAGTTTAAAACTTGACAATAAAATAATTTAAAAAATGTTGTCTGCAGTAGTTTGATTGAGATCTCAGTGGGTGTGTAAGCGTGACACGTGTTCACGTGTGAAAGCAGAGTGTCTCACTGAGTACAATACATGGCACTGAAGCTTTCTGCTTGGAAATGGATAAGGCACTAATAAATAACACTGGTCAACAAAAAAAACATTTTTTTCTGGCCTGGACTTTTGCAGCTGTTTTAGACTAATTTCAGGGTGCTGATTCCAAATCTGATCTCAGATTTGCTCTATCACATCTAATTTTTATGCTATCGGCATACCCCATTTTCATTGATTTTACCCGAAATAAACTCTGTCACTTATAATTGCAAATTGTTGCGAGTCAGTGACTGCTTGAGTGTTAGAATATGGTGCTGTATTTTTAGGATAGTGTGTTTATAATATAATTGTATGTAGATATCCACATTTATTTAATATTTTTCTTCTGCAGTTTTTATTGAAAATGCAATATTTGATATCTAAAAAACCTGATGTGATAGACAAAAACTGATGCCAGATTTGGAATCAGCACCCCAAAATTACCTTAAACCCGTTGGAATACCTTATGCCAGAAAAAGTGTGTTGACCAGTGTAATCCACAGCATTTAAGCTGTCTGAAAACTGGAACGTGTGTAACACGCGTGACGCATGTTCCACGTGTAGCGCGTGTATACGTGAGAGGGACAGCGCTCATTGTTTAGGGTGACCAGTGGGACGTGTTTAACAAGCATCGGGCAAATGCAGTGTGGGAACGAGTTGATTTCGAATTGAGGATTTCATTTGGTAAACATGGAAATGCGTAACGTGGTGATGGGTCCCGAGTATGTTCCGTTCCGCTACAACGCCGCGTGTTGTTTTCGTAACGTGAATTGGATATAACACTCTGAATGTATTAGTGAACACATTTTTCATAACGTGGATGCGAATTGGATATAACGCGTTTGAGTGAAGAGAACTACGTCACGCGAGTAGGAATAAGCGGTCGTATAGCATAGCATTACACAAGGCGGGATGCTGCTGGATGCTTCGAGATGCTACCCAGACACGCCTCAGTCTTTGTTAAGCCTGCATCCGCCTTCTCACGTGTATTCGCGGACTGTGCTTTACCCTATCTTATATATTATAACGCGATTTTTTCCATAATGCGGTGTGTTCTTCAAGAACACGACTGTACTGGAGTTTGGGAAACCCCGGGCGAGGGTCAATGCGCCAAGAATATATGCAACCTCGTTTTATCTTGAGCACATTTTGGCGTCAGTATTTCTGAAGCACAGAAAAGTAACAGGATTTGTTAGGGTTTCTATCCTGAAAATGATTACCTGTTTTAAAGTGAATTACAGTACTGTATTTTCTTACCGAGATCTTGGAACAAGGCAAACAATGGAAACATGCTTCATTTGCTTTCAAATTATACACTTTTTTTGTCTCCCATTGCACTCAATTACCTTTCTAATGCCATGTGAAAATGTTGCACCGTAATTTAATGCCATACAATTACAAATGGCATAGAGTGGATCGTGTAGAGAGTATACTGTAGAGTGGAAACAACCATTCCCCACAATCGGATGTCGGTTCCGCTTGTTCCATATGTAGCACCGAAATTGAGTGTGGCACTTTGTAACTGCATAAATTCAGGGCTGTATCTAGAAAATGCCATGCCACCTAAAATGCACCACGCACCATGGAACATATTGCTCACGCCGCCGTGTGCATTGCAAGAAAGATTGCAGGAGAGATAACCTTGCTATCCAGCACTGCATGTGTAAAAAAATAATCATTGACGGCACAGTCAGTTGACCAGTGTATGGAGATAATGAAACTTGGAGTGAGGAAAACCGTATGAGATTTCCTGTAATTGCCGGCTGTGTAAGGTAGCATACAACAATAGCAACAGAAACATATGCTGAATGTTTACACAACACAACCGCATATGTTTTGGTTTGCTACATCGTTCCGAGTTTCCACCATGCTAAACTGAGCATCGGATAGCATTCATCCACAGTATAGTGGTATACTTAACTCTGCGATGGATATTCCATATTTTACCATAACACAATCACTGGCAAATATATATTTTCTGCTATATTAGCATAAAGGTGCATACAACATTTTGCATGCATTCAACAAGTAGTGTTTATTACTTAAAACGGTAAAATCTGCCTTACCAAAACGTTTCATACCTTATGTAAATATGTGCAGGAGCATTGAGAGTACAGAATATGAAATCTATTCTCCTGAATCCCATATATTAAGCAAACATTGAACCTCGTTTCTAATCCAGGAGATGTGCACAATACAATTCAAAACAATAAAAAATTTGATTTGTATAATAAATTAGATATAATTACTAGTCAGGGTACAAAATTGTAGGTTTGGGGACAGGATTTGGCTTCGAGCAGTGGGTGAGTTAATGGCTAAGGTAGATCATCTTTCCTCTCTTGGATGTTTGCCTCTGGGCAGCATAGTTAGCGTGGGGCTTGGCCCTCTTTTTTAAAATATATATACGATCCCAGCCCACCATTCCAGTGTCAACCCAAGGTGGGCTTTGCACATTCAACAGTACACACGCGAGTGTGATCACGCATACATTTGGAAAAGCACACGTCTGATCTTTCACCCCATCTTCCAGTCAAACCTGCTTTGTAACATCCTTCAGGTGACACAAAGCAAATTACCACCGAAGAGTTGGCCAAAAACCACGAACATGTACAGAAGCCCCACTTTCATCGATTCACTGCTGGATGAGAGCCTCCCCCATGCTGTGGGGGCTGTTACACCATACTTCACCATGCTGGTCAGTACTGGTTGGTGAAGGCGGGGAATATTGATGTTGGAGCATGGTACAGTGCAACGTTTGATTTTGCTCCACTGCCCTCTACTGACCACGTAGCCTCGCAGTACTGCACACGTGTATGCAGTACTGGAACCAAAGAGTGACCAACATAGAAGGTTGCAGATAGAAGAAGACCAGTGATGAGATGGAAACTGGCACTATTTGGACACATACGGAGGATGGACAACAGGGAAATTAGAAATGTGTTGTTCGGAAAAAAAATGAATAGGAACCGGAAAGAGGCCTCAGAGAGAATGTCATGACGACGAAGACATGAGAGGTTGGTGCCAGAAAGATGTGCGCACGCCTTGAGCACATTGGCACGAGACAGAGGAAAGTGAAAGAGTGCAGTGGACACCCACGTGCTATCTGCCCATCATGGATCGTCATGATGATGGCACTTGACATAAGGATTGGGATTTGCCTATGTATGTATTGTATATATCCTTATATAAATGTAGGGTGAAAATGGTGAACGTGACTTTTTCGAACAAGGATAAAAAGGATTTAAAATCCTTGAAAAAATTACGACTCGTGCGATTCTTGGCGGTACGAATTCGTTTCCACGTGAAGCCGAATTTTTACCGAGTCGTCTGTGATGAATTTGCTCACGTGTCTCTGAGGCTGTAAGGGAAAACTACAGGAGAAACGGAGTGAAAATTAAAATTCCACAGGTGCAGCTGCCTCATCTCAATTACATATTTTTTGTGTGGACTGCTACAGTACGTGGGCTGGCTGATCGCCAGAACGAGGTCAGTCCATCCCCACGACTTTTGTAAGTGGGGTCTGAGTAATCGGAAACATACGAGAAATATAGGCCTGCCCACTCCTTTTAACAAGAGATTTCGGATTCGTTAAGCTCCAGGATTAGTTCAGCAGGCTGTTGACATCACGTCCTCGTTTCTCAGCTTTGTTGTGCTTTCTCTTTCTGTAAGTGCGTCTGTTTAACTTATTTCGCACCCAACGTGGCCAACAGTGATAATCGGAGGTTGCAGATTAGAACCCTTTTAATCGGACAAAAAAAACACAACGCTTTGATCTAATTAAGTAATATGTAAATCTCAATGTTTAAAGATTGTGAGTTGTTTTACCCGCCGCGGTCTCACGTCAACGGATGGAAATCGTGGTGCTGGGCCATCCCTGGAACAAATAAAATACCAAAATGAATAGTTTGTTTCACAGAGGTGGAGGAAAGCAGACTTTCGGTGCCTCGTAATGAGTGAGGTTAACCAAGTAACTGAGCCAGACCTGTGGAGCCTCATTGTAAAGGTTGTTTGTAGCTCGGGGAGGGGTGGGGGACAAATGCCAAAGGAAAGATCTGTAAACAAATGACTAAATGTGGAAATACCAAAAAATGAAAGTCAACCTCATGTAAGCTCAAAACACACTTGACAATTGAAGCGACATAGAAGAAAAAGCTGGGTTACTGGATATGCACAAAATAAATGCTTCACAGCTCATTTCAAATTCCCTAATTGCTGCAACGTTTTTAAAAATAGTTTTTTTACTTTGCATGAAATTAATGGGCATTTAAGCGTGCAGAAAGTGAAAGTACGTTGCTGTGGCAACGTGGGGAAAAGCGCTTCAATAAACAACAATTGGGCGCCTTGTCAAGGCGCCCTTTCCCCCCCCTCCAACCCAGCTTATATATATATATATATGTTCCAAGCACGTGCGCTGTTTCATTCAGACGCTGTCGCCTCGACAGACCTGGTTTTCACCTGAGGACGGCTGCTTGCGTTGTGGCCGAAACGTCGTGAGAATTATTTTTTATGTTTTATTTTTATTATTTTATTACTTCCCTTCTAAGTGACTTTACCGAAAGAACCAAGAAGATGAATCCCTGCAGTCACGAAAGCTTTAAATCGAAACAATTGCATACTCTTTGGTTCTTTCGGTAAAGTCACGTAGGTGAAAATAACAATTAAAAAACAAAAGAATAAAAATAAAGAATAAAAATAGAAATAACTCAATTAAATCACGAAATGTCGTGAAACGAAACTTCGTGATTTAATTTAGTTATTTCTATTTTTATTCTTTCTTTTTATTCTCATCTTTTTATTTTTACCTACGTTACTTTACCGAAAGAACCAAAGTATGGATCCTTGCAGTCACGAAAACGTCAAATCTAGAAACAACAATTGCATCTGCGAGGTGTAATGTACACACACGTGGCAGCGAGGTGCACAGACTGTACATGAGCACACTCTACACCATCACGTCTAATGAGACTACTGATATCACATTGTTAAGGTGGGCGACTACACTTCCTGCACGTGGATTCATCAACGGCAGACCTTGACTTTGCTGCCAAAGGCAACGGCACCAAAGCGTTCGCAATGCCACAAATGCACAGCCCACCTCACCGAACAATTCAGCGTTATATTCTTGGTTCTTTCGGTAAAATCACTTTTTTCAAAATTTCTTGCTGGGGATTTCACACCTGATGATGATTGCTTGTGTTGCAGTCGAAACGTCGTGAGAATTTTTATTGTTTTATATTTTTATTATTTTATTATTTCCCTTCTACGTGACTTTACCGAAAGAACCAAAAATATGAATCCCTGCAGTCACGAAAGCTTTAAATCAAAATTCAGCGTTAAGCCAGTAAAACAAAGCTCGCCTACTCTTTCTATTGCAGAGATCCTGCGGGCAACAAAAGGGGGAGCAATCACGTTTCGTGCTCAAGTTCAAGTTAATTTATTAGGTATAGCCCTGTGAGCCATTCGGCTCTTGAATCGGGTGCAACCGCAACAAACGTAAAACAAAAACACGAACAAAAAACATCTTAAAGTGAATATGTGACTGAGTGCAAACAGAAAATCCAAGAAAAGACAGCAAAATATTGCAGAAAAAGCACCGTACACCAACACTGTGTGCAAAAATCCCAGTGGGATGCAAGTCAAACAACAACAACCACAAGACAACTTAGATTAAGTCCATCAGTCTAACTCTGTACTAGAACAAACAAACATGGCCAAAGCAAAAAACTTTTCGAAAATCACCAAAATAAAGCCATAAAAGCAATGAAACAGCGGTCATAGGAACTGTGACCGAATTTTCACAATAAACGACGTGAACAACATGTACTACCAAACTCTGCAGCCATAGCTGGCTGCATGAGTCACTCCACAACAGTAGGAGCATCAGTCGGAAAACGAGGCAGCAACTCTGCAGCATTGCAGCGCATCGCTCCTTAAGGCCCCACTGGATTCAATAAACCCAGTCCACACCCAGCCAATAATTAATTTGTCATCTGCAACGGTGAACTGCGTCGCTCTAACGTAAGGGCCACACGGCCGTGTGTTGCCGCATGTTGTTCAGCTGAAATATAGTAATTCGGGTATTTGTCAGAATACACGACTCCATGGAGGTCGGTGCTGATAGTCAGTCTTCGTGAAAGTGCCTGTGCTCATATAAGTGTGCGCGCATTATTGCACCACGCACAAGGTTTCAAAGCGCAGAGGGCATGTTTTGGGTAGAGTGATGCAACTGCGGCTACGAACACCAAATCGTGACTTTGCACTCTCATAATTGTTCTTCGTTGGCCATGCGAAATGGACATCAATATGGAGGAGTGTTGAATGGAAAGGGGTGGGTGTGGAGCTTGGGGCTTACTTTAAGATACTTCTTGGCTAATTCTGATCTTTTTTTTCGTCTTCATCATCATCATTTATTTTTAGGGGCAGATGATAGCTTGCCCATGTCGTCACAAACCCGCTGCAGTGCTGCGATGCCAACATTGAACTGTCGACAGACACTGTGACTCTTTTAAGACAACAGGGGCTCCATCACTGGTGAACCAAACAGGTCCATTCATGTGTCAACGTGTGTGTGACAGCTGACTCATTGGTTAATTTCACAGAGTTTTTTTTTACATGAATTTTTTTGCAAAACCACCTCACTTCATGTTGCCTGCAGCTTGTCCTGGGCACGTCACACTCACCGTTGTGGCCAAGATTGGTCAAACAGCCTGTGTGATCGACTGGAAGGCGTGGAGAGAAGCATTCATTCTACAATGGGCTGACAAAGTGCTGAAAATAAAGCGTCCGTGATTGTCCGCATAGCTCACGAAGTGAAACAAAAGAGTTTCAAAATCGCCGTTGACTCGAGATAAAAGCAGGTAATCAATTTGGTGGTAAAATATGAACTGCTACAAAAATCAATAAATTCAGTACCCGGAGGCAGCCTACACCAACAAACACTGCTCTCTCTCTCTCCCACGACTTAACCAAGAAGCATCACTAACACATGCCGTTAGGAGTGGGTGCACTTTTGAAATAATAATAAACTGTAGGCAAACAGTGGGTGAGGCTGTAATGAAGCCCTGCATTATAAGTACATAGTCTCCGTATGGCCACATTTGAATTGGAAAATACAGTCACCACTGAATCAACGTGCAGCATTGATGAGGCGTGATGCCTACGTTGAACGAGAGTTATTTCTGCTTCACATTTTTAAATACCACTGAATATTCACTGTGGTCATCGATGCGGCTAAGCCACTCTAAGGGAAGTACACTTTCACTCACGCAGCTGCAACCAATGCCAAAGAATTGCACCTCCAATTAGCACGGTTGGCTACGTACGGCGCGAAAGAAATTCAACAAACATACATCATACACCTGCATGGCACGTTTAATATAGATCTGAGAGTGCTGTTTCCTAATACAGAAAAACACTCATATCTGCGATCCAATTATCCGCGACTACTGTTATCCACACGATCTGCAGGGTCCTCAAAACTACGATTATCCGCCTTCCTGCTCTTTCTATTATCCACTGGCTTCACCCGGCATGCATTGTGGAGAGACTTCTTATTCACAATTAAAAAAAATTGCGGATACGTGGAGTGAATGGACAGACATCTTAGATAATTATCGGTTACGCAATATATTAAAATTCTAAGTTCTACTCCATTAAGTTTAGAAGGCGATCGGAACGACAGGAGAGCGCACAGGAGTGTAAAAGCCGCTGGCTGGAGCAGGGTAAGGTGTGATTGTGGTCTCACGCATGGGGCAATGCTGCAGTGTTTCTCCATATGCAGTATTGGTGGACACAAACGCTCCACGCTCACACCAAGCTTTCAGTAAAAGGGCTGGTTCGTCACACACACACACACACCCTCTCTCTCGTGCGAATAGGGGATTCGTGTGGATGAACGATCGGGCGGATGAGATTATATCGCTGGCAAGACGAGAGATGAGTTCGACAGATTAGAAAACGTGCCAAATGGTGCTGCAGTTTTGTCACAAAAACATTTACCGTGCGCGACTTTCACAAGCACGCTGGCAGCCCAGAGGGGGGAAAATTACACGGAGAAAGAAGCGCATCAAATGACGTTTTATCGCCACCAAATGGGTGAGTTAAGTACTGCACGATTTGAACTGCAGTACGACTGTGAGAATGTCCAAAATAGATCAATGTTGAGTCACTGTACTCTGTTGTCTTTGACAGGGCCTGTTTTTATCCATTAGTGACAACCAACATGGTCAGTGTTACGTCGACTTTGATCGGCGTTAAATCTACAATGATCGGTAATACATTTTTTAAAAAATAATGGAAACTACTGCACTGTGCAGAAGCTCTGTATCCAAATTATAAACTGTCTTGTAACTTTTTTGATGTAAAGCTTTCGTGACTGCAGGGATTCATATTCTTGGTTCTTTCGGTAAAGTCACGTAGAAGGGAAATAATAAAATAATACAAATATAAAACAATAAAATTCTCACGTTTCGACTGCAACACAAGCAATCATCATAAGCAGGTGTGAAATTTTCTTGCTGTGGATTTCATACCTGATGACGATTGCTTGTGTTGCAGTCGAAACGTCGTGAGAATGATATTGATTAATATTTTTATTATTTTATTATTTCCCTTCTACGTGACTTTACTGAAAGAAGCAAGAATATGTCTTGTAACTGTATGTCGTGTATTTATGGTCAGTGTTAACGTTCCCAGAAGGCAACAGGGTGCTACATCGAACAATAAGAAAGTGCATCACAAACTCTCAATTGTCTTGTCTGAGAGCAATGGGCATTCAGTGACTTCAGGGTTCACTCGCGTTGGGAGGAACCCGTGTTTTATTTTTTCCCTGGGCATTGTGACAATTCTTCAGAATGAATACCGTGGAGTTGGTGAGTGTTTTACACAATATCTAGACTTACTGAGACAGAAGGAGATATCTTTTCATTCTCTTAGGTAACAATATGTAATTGTATAGGGTAGCCTTTGATAAGTGCACAGAGACAGGGGTGGCATGTGTGTGGGTGGTTTGCAAAATTATCCCGTGGTATGTCAAACACCCTCTTATTCAAACACCGCAGATTTTCACAAGTGGGATACAAACTGGCCGTGGGCAGGAGCTATAAATCCACCTCGTTACCTGCAGTGTCGGTGCAAAATGTCAAGGCTTGTGGACCGTGCAGAAATACATAATCCACAGATGACCACGGATAATGGCGATGATGTCGATACTGATTCATATGGGCTACAGTGGCAAAGACGGGTAGTCGACTTTAGTCGTCGCTACTCCGAGACACTGCACGAGTCGTCAATGACTGATGAGGGTGATAAACGGTGGTCCATGGTTTCCGCTCCTATTGCCCTTCACTGCCGCCGAAATATCTTGTGCTGCAGACGGGATGGCATTGGAATGTCACCCAGAGAAGTCGGCGACGATAGTGACGTGTAACACTGTACCTACACGGTGTGATTAGGGTTTGGATATCAAAGGTACAACAACAACAGCAAAAAACCCCAAGACATTTCATTGAAAGGGGAATAGTGCATCTCACATTATTGGAAGAGCAGTAAGTCTAAATGCATTGTCTTGAGTGGTGACACTCACCCTGGCAAAAATCAGGACAGGTGGCAACTCTCGGTGGGATACAGGACAAGAAGACCTTGCATCTTGGATGATGGTTATAGTGACGGTATTGTTAAGATGAAAGAGGACGAAGATGACCTTTGGGGACATTTGAGGGTGTCTTCGCAGCTGTAATAATTTCAGATTCAGAAATTTTATTTTTTCAGGAGGAATCCGATTAGCTGTAAAGCTCTTTATTACAGATGTCCGATCGGGGCACGGGTAAGAACGTTACAACAAACACTACAAAAACACGATAGGAGTACAAAGAACAATGAAGGTAAACAAAACACAAAAACACATACAAGTAAAACTAAACCATCCCCATCCTACCAGACATCCCACTGAGGTATAAGCTATTTGTTCTAAAGCGACCTGGCCACAAATGATGCCAACATGTGACACAACTTGAAAACCACGCAATTGTGCGATTAAAACTAAACGTAATCATAGACTCTGAGAGCGAGAGGTGAGACTGTTCAAAGCTGCACAAAAGCGTACAGGAAGTGGCATCAGCATTGAGTGGTCGTCATCCAGCAGTAGAGTGGAAATAGTGGACAACGGCGACAATGTATGCGTGTTGAACTTCTTTCGCGCCATACGTAGCCAACTAATCGTAAGTGCGGGGGAGAAGAACAACTGAACATGAAAATCAGTTCGAAAGAAATGAGTTTTTCAATCTAGATGATTTAAAAGTGCATAGCTCCAGTGGCTACCTAATATCGGAAGAGCGTTCCAGACGGCCGCAGGAGCGCATCTGAAAGAGTGCGATGCGGTGACCGCCGCCTTTGTCCGATGGCCAAGCCAAAGGGGGCTCTCCGAGGATGGTCGGAGTTCCCGTGATGGTTTATGCCCCTTGACGAGATCATCAAGGACAAAGAGATTACTGTACATGAATGTTGATGTTGGAATGTAATTACTGTACTGTAATTCTCAAATTCCAGTTCGCTGTAAATCTGTGCAAGAAAGACCATTAAAGCGCAGTCACGGTGGATGGCACAGCACATTGGAGCGAATTCATCTTAATGTTGGTTGCTTAACAGGAGGTAGGGTTGGGTTGGTAGCAACGGTTCCGTTTGTCAATGTCAGGCGGCTTATTGAGTGGACAGGACGCATTGTTTCATTGGCTTTCTCAGTGCCATTGGGTTATAGGACGCGGCAATGGGGGAGATGGTCTGTAAATGATCAGTGCAAGGTGTAATTGATTAACACGTACAAGTAAATAATTGCCGTCATCCCTTTCAAAGAGAGATGCATGCCTGGAATTAGTACATGAAAGAGAAGAAGAGGAAAATATTCGTCGCTTTGATAGAACGTACTCGGGTTAATTCTATCAAGCAGTTAATAAAAAATAAGTATTATGGCAGTATGTAGTGTGAATACAGGATGGCATGAAAAAGAAACTGCCCTGTATTAACATCATCAAAACCGATTATTTTTGCACCATTGCTGGGGCCTGTGCCCACAAACGGTCGTCAATGTACCGACTAAGTTGGTATGATCGCCACGAAATTAATGAAGTGAAGTTATTGACTAACAACGGATTGTGTTGTGATGTTGGGACGTGTAGCACGTATGGCGACGATCACTGCAGTGCAGAACAATGTCACGAAGAGTGAGTTTACTTTAAATCACACAAATAGTTCACTGCTTTAGCCCACCGGGAGCAAGAGCAGAGCCTCACCATTCTTGCCAATTGCCCGATGATGCTGGATGCGATTACCAGCGAAACGTCGTACTCAAAAAAATTGTTGTGGTTTCACGCTTCAACACACCGGTGGGCTAAAGCAGTGAACTATTTGTCTTTTGTCAACGTGACACTTTTTTTGCTGATTGGCCGTGTCGGGTGGTGGAGGGTTACGACACATTTATAAATAACGCGATCTAACCCAAAAACGTTGATGATGAATAATATTTGTAGCGAAAGCCTACATGTTAAACCTTAAATCACACAATTGCTCGTTCACACCACTGCTCGCGAAAGAACCTCCACTAGAGGGAGCTTCAGAGAGCCCCTCTAGATGTGACGTTGGCCCACTCTTCTACGTTGGGCAGACATCTCAGAGGTGGTGGGAGCATCCACATTTTATCCTCACCACAACGCGGCCTGTCAAGCAAATTACTGTGGCGCACCAATTCATAATGGTTGGTGGCAAGGGAATTAAAACTAAAACTTGCCCATTCATTTTAATTGCTGTTCCAGGAGACCGATTAGGCGACCCCTGGATTGCAAGTCCAGTTTCCTAACCATTCCACAATGACAGCATCAATGCCACAGACTTCAGCGTTTAGCAGGGTTTCGTTGTATCACTTTTTCGTGCACTGACCTTGCCACCACATGTTCCTTGGCATTAACAAAAATTATAAGATGCTAACAAAATGCACGATGGCAACATCGAAAGAATACCCACAATGTTATCTGAATTTTTGATCAAGCTTCATTGTAATTCGGTGTAAAATTGAGTGCCAAAGAAACAGGAACAATTCAAATGATTTTAAAAACAAAGTGTACAAGCACGCAATCATGTGCAGGTTAAAACTATTTTTTTTTGTATGTGATTAAATTATTCATACAAAACCGAACGGCACTGTCTCGCAATATTTCAAAAAGTAAATAGCCCGTGCCCTTTATCGTTAAGATTTTGTACGTTATAAAATATGAAAGCACATTTTACAATTGATTGTGTAAACATGTCACAACTGGTTTAGCTATCACTTTAGTAACTATGGTGATTAGATGTAGTGACCCACAAGGCAGGGGACTATTACACAGTACTTCTACTGTGGTCAGTGACAGCAATGAAAACATTTAAACACGTTCCTTCGGAGTGGGCAGGCAGGAACTTGGTTGGACTGCACATTCGTGCGATCCGTGTCACGCGGCGCAAGCTGCGTGGGGCGGCGCGTCACGTGGTGCTGAGCCCGCCCTATGAAATACAAATCGAGGGCGTGGCTTTGCACGACAGACAGACAAATAATTCTTGGTGGACAGTGTGGAACTGTTTTTCCTACCTGTATTACATTTTAAAGGCTTATTTCCAACTTCCACACCATACCCCAACATTGTGTACACACAGTACTGGATTCGCCTAGTAGCAAAAGTAGCTACAAATGCTACGGGCATTTAGCTAAATGCTTTTAAGCTATCAATTCCGGTTCACTGATTCTGCACTTACTATAGTACTATACTGCCTTCAACTTTTATGAACGACTGGGTGTTTAAGGTTAGCGATTTGTCGTATTATCTGGCTGTATAGCAAATGAAAAAATACAATTACTTAACTATGCAAGTTAAAAATTAGTTTTTTATATTTAGGACCCCTTTATAACATGTGCTACAGGCCCCGCAACTAGCTTCATCCGGCACTGCGTACATACCTGTTAAATATTGCACGTGTAACGAGAGATTTAACATAAAGACACCTTTAAACAGAGCCACAAATATTTTTCTCAGACTTTTGGGGACGATACATTTACATGAAGAAAATACAATCTCAATCGACAGACTCGTATTTCTTTGCCAAGATCCTGCTGTGCTCACTAAAATTGGAAACGCAATCGGTATGCAGACGTGACATGCAAACACAGATTTGGGAAAGTCGTGGTGACTCATGTTTTGATACGGCATTGTATTCTCAATCATATGCATTGTATAGGTCAGTGGCATTTGTTAATGTAATTGATGCTAACACATATAATTAATCCCCAGACAACACACCACATCCCAAGCCAGTTACACTCCCACACTGTCCCACATCACCATATATGCCGAATGGCATTGTCCTCATGTCTGTCAGCCACATCATGGTGTTTATTATGTCCTGGGAGAGCTCAGCATGTCTTGTTATGAAAATAGGGCAAGATGAGACAGTTCCTGAATTAATAACCAAAAAGAAGAAATAGGAAACATATATGATTGCTTAAACAAGTACTGGATTGAATGGTGCTTTTCTGTTGATAGCCCCTGATACACAGATGCAATATCCATATTCTTATGGCAGGGGTCAAATTTGTATCATGGAGTTGAAAAATGTAGCTGTTAATTAAATTGTATAAAGGTCTGCTTTCTGGTGTACATAAATTCGACATGCATTAATTTAATTAATTGGCATTTGATTACTGATAGAATAGTTTTTACAATGCATCTTAAAATGAAAAGACAATTTCACATTTTTTTAATTCACACTTAACAAGATTTGGAGCTTGATTGATGGCTAATAGTCAGTCATTCTGCCCAAATTTGCCAGAATAACGGTTGTTTGTGGAAATTCGGCCCAATTCCACAAATGCCTACATATTTGAGAACATCTCCCTATAACGTAGACCGTAATCCTTGTGCCTCACTCTGCTAAACAGAATTGGTCTCAGTGCGAAGTGCAAAAGATTTCCCTCTCAATTACCCTGAGCAGGCCATTCTACTGGTCGGAAAGCAGCATTTCCACACATGGGAATTTATCCACTCATAGGAATACAGAGTGGGTGTGATGACCCATTCCTCAACGATTTATACGGTGTTCCAACAAAAGTGTACGCGATTTCAAACTTGCAAGAGTGTGGTTAACGTGGTACAATGCAGCTGCTTTGCAATTGTAGGAATCAAACCGATGAGGGGAAGGTCTAGTTTGAACACAATACTCTCCCTTTAGAAATTCCTGAGACTTATTAAGACAATTGGTGGATTATTAATACGATATATATTCAACTTTGGGGTAAGCCTAGCCCATAACCATCTTTCCTCATTAAAAAATTGAGTGGCATCACTGTATGAAAAGTCAACAGTGGTTGTCCTGTGGAAGTGGACATTGAAATAGGTCGTAAACGTGTGCAGAATGGAGCAGTGCAGGTTGCCGAAGCAGTCAGAGGCCAAGGTAGTGATGCGACTACTGTTTTAGATACCCCTTTAAGAGGTTAGTTGTTCACCTTACAAATGCCGAATCTGGCAGAATAAGTAAAGCTACGCCGCGGTGTAATGCCATCAACGTGATTGGCCGAGACTTTTTGACCTTGGCAGACACATGTTCTTCAATTCTGCTGCTCTACCAATTCCCTCCCCTCTGCCCCCCCCCCCCCATGTAAGGTGCACAGCAGGTTCTACAACACTCAAAGCCTGTCGAGATGTTTGCAGAAAGGCATCGATTACATATGCAAATGCGCATGTGTGTATGTATGCCAGTGTCAGGCAGCAAAGAGCATGACTTGTGAACTTTGACCAGAGGTGGGGATAAAGTAATGGTGCCATAAGCACCGTAATCGAATTCGGGTACTCCATCATCCATAACTTGTAATTGTTGTTTTTGGGAAGGAATTGCCCAGGAAATATGAAAGCTTAGCACATTCGTTAATAGCACTGCCTTTAAATAAAAAAAAATACGTATAATAGGTGACGTGTCCGTCAAATGGCCTAGCTTCATCGAACATATGACACGCCAGAGAGGATTGGAGACTGCCCTTAACGTCAGTAATAAGCAGAGGTGTGGACTCGAGTCATGTGACTTGGACTCGAGTCAGACTCGAGTCATGAATTTGATGACTTCAGACTCGACTTGGACTTGCATAACAATGACTTTGTCCCACCTCTGAGATGTGGACTCGAGTCATGTGACTTGGGCTCGAGTCAGACTCGAGTCATGAATTTGATGACTTCAGACTCGACTTGGACTTGCATAACAATGACTTTGTCCCACCTCTGGTAATAAGTATAACCCGTAAAAACAAAGTTTTTCACTCTAAATCCTTTATATGCGTGGCGGCTAGAGTCCTCTCGTCCTCTGGCTTGAGATGGCTGCCACCTATGGGTCAGATGATTGTCTGTAGTATTAAACAATTGGTAATTAAATATTTAATTTGTTTGCCGAAGCCATGAATGAGTTCTATTTGAATATATGTAAAATAAAAAAAATTTGCCTAAAAAGTGTAAAATTTTGGAATTGTTTTTCACGAACATTAATTGTCTCGCACAACGAGTCTGTGTGCAGAATGTCAGCTCGATTGGATCACGGGAAGTGGTTTAAAAAACGACCGAAAGGTTTGCACGGTCGTAAGCAAGCAAGCAAGCACGCAAGCACGCAAGCAAGCACGCAAGCAAGCAAGCAAGCGAACTTAATATAAAGGATTTAAAAGTGGAACGTTTTGTCCAACGGTACCTCTCTCACGAATGAAGTGCGTGCCACGTGTCTTGCAGAAATTCACCGCCAGCAGAGTTTCTCAAAAAAAAAATCTCCCTTCGAAATTCGCGACTTCAGTTTTGGTGGAAGGTCACATTTCGAGGCTGTGTAGATAGCGCCTTGTAATCCCTGACAAGTGATTGAAGCCATTAAAGTATCTGTGCTGTGCCAATAACAAAATTAACATCATACTGTAATTAGGGTTGCTGGGGTCATGTAAACCAATTAGTTGCAATATACAAGAAAATATAATGATCTATTCTCAATCGCAGGAATTTAAAAGTATACCACGAATGTTATTTGCTTTAATTGCAGAATCGATGCATCTTTAACATCCCCTAGCATTTTGGACTGCGAGTGCTCTCTTGAAAATGGTCTCTCCACCATAAGGGATTTTACATAAAATAAATGACAATACTCGAACGACCATGCCATTTTAATCACGTGCACTGCTTTTAATTAGGGACCATTTCACGAACAAAGCAAAGCAGGTACAGTATCCTATGCATCAAATTTCTTGGGGTTATTTTACATATATTTTAACACTGTACAACTACAGTGGCAAAATGTAATTTACATTTAAAAATGTATATGTTGCAACCTTAGCATTCACTTTACCTCAAACCGACAGCAAATAAAGCTCCTTCTGATGTTAGTTCATAACAGGAAATGCAATAATTTTGTATTCAACAAACAGAAAACGGCTCATCTGGTTAAAGTGCTGGACAGGTATATCCATTTAGGATATGATCACACTCATTAGTTAAGTTCTCATCAAAATGTCTCATTAGTTAAGGTCCCATGTGAATGTCGTTTCTACAGCCCTTTGTCAATACACTCCTGCCTGGATGAAAGCCTTCTCATGCCATGTCACTTATGGGGGTTGTTTGACCATACTTCATTGCAGTGTCCAGTGTGATTGTCGGTAAAGGGGAGCCCAGGACCAGTTCAAATATCACTTGCCACTCAAACTCAGCTCACCTCAAGTCCAAGAAGCTACATGCTAACTACTGCACCAGCTCTATAAATATGAAATTAGTTAAATGATGCATTGTTTATTGATGTATTAATTCATGCATGCAGGCTTTAAATTAACTACGGAAATCACAAGCATAGATGGTCTCAATCACAACGCTTGTCATGTATGCAAACAATCTTGTGAATAATAAAATAATAAAAATAAAACATATTTTTTGGTTATTTCCCTTCTACGTGACTTTACCGAAAGAACCAAGAATATGAATCCCTGCAGTCACGAAAGCTTTAAATCGAAATACAAAAATCTTGTGAAGCCTACTCGCAGCTTTCTAAAAACACATTTGAAGAAGAGATACAGCAAAAAACATTTTTTTTCTGTATTACTGATGTCCGATTGTACTCTTTCACACAAACTAACCATGGACGGTTACGGAGTGCTGCCAAACATTGTTAGAGCAACCATGTTGTTGTACATCTTTGCAAGTGTGTGGCAAAAGCCCTGGATTCAGGGTGCGATCAATTCAAGTAGGCGCATTTACTTGCAATATCAATCGAGCACCATGTTGCAAGTTGATATTTGCGCGTCAGCTGTGCGGAGCTGCTTGATGAGGGCCATGCACGGTTTGGCTCGTTTTGACTTCATCCGTGCACCACAATAATTTCGTGTTCCACATTTAGTTGTCGGATGGAATTGCACTATCACCTCAAAATCACTGAGCACTGCTGGACTTAAAATTAATCTTTCGTGGGTATCGCTTTTGGGAAATTATGATTATGCAAACGCATTAGCTACTATATAGCATCGCGATGTAAGCCGACAGCAATAAATGAGGAACACATTTCACTGTGCATGAAATAAATGGCAAAGAGCGGAGTTAAAATGTTCCATCATTCATATATTTCTTAAAATGTTTACATTAAAAAATATATACTGTGTGGTTCATTACAACAAATACATGTCTTAGTATTTTAATCTCGCCAAGGGAGGATTTGACAAAAGCTAATTGATCAATAAAGCACGAGCCATTTCATAGAAATATCTGCAAAGACTCAAGAGGACACAATTCCATATTGCTTGGAAGCTGCAACTCTGATAGATTTAAGTCAGAGATTTTCACCTTGCAGTCTTCACACCTTCGCACAGTCCAGGTTTCGATAAACACTAAGCAACGTAAGTATGCAGCGTTACGTTGCATAACATGCATTTGACCGGATAATATGCATTGCTAAATGCAAAGGCACTGGGGGTAAGGCATGGGGGAAAAAAACGCTTGAGAATGTGTCCAAGTGGAAAATGAGCTTTTAAGGCTCACTCGAAGTCCTTTGAGCGTAAAACAATCAGTACTTGTAGATGTGTTTACAATAATACGCATTGTGTGATTTGAATTTGAACGTACTGCATGCCTATGTTTAAAGCGAGATGTGGAAAATAGACTTTGTGTCTGGGTGTCGATCTTATTGACGAGAGGCCAGAGTTGAGCACCTTTGGTAATGGAATCCACGTGATGATACACAATATGTGTATGCTGGGGAACACAGTATAAATGTTAATAAGACCATATTGCTCAAGGGGAAACTGAGGTGAACCCACATGGCAATGTGCTGTTGTCACCTTGGGAATAAGTGCAGTGCGTCTAGAAACACGTGGGTCAAAGGCAGGGCCAGGGTTTAACATGGACTTCGAGAATGCCGTAGATCTGACCAGACAAACATACACGACTTTTGGCGAGCGTCAAATCTCACAATCTCTCCAAATGAAACTGCAACAATGGCAGTCTAATTAAGTTACGTAAGTCCGCCGCTACCATTTTGTCTGTTGTTAAAATAAACCTTTAATCTTCATGCTCTGGAAATACGTGACAGATTCGACCGCAGTGAATTCCACGAACAGTTCACCATGGTTCTGGCATTTAGAGTTGTCAGGAGTATTGTCTGTGCATGGTATCCCTTTAAAGGGTCGCTCACAGATGCCATAGTTGCCTTTGAGGTGAGGTGAGGATATCTCGTTTCCTCGCCAGAAAAGAATCTATATATATAAAATCGTGAATCTGTCTGTCTGTCTGTGTGTCTGTGTGTCTCCGGAACATACGCACTTTCATTGGACGGCGGTTGCCCCTGGCAACGGCTAGCGACGCCTTCGCCGCTTTCATTGGACCTGGCAACGGCTAGCGACGCCTTCGCCAAGGGCTGCAGTTTCATTGGACGGCGGTTGCCCCTGCCAACCGCTAGCCACGCCTTCGCCACTTTCATAAGCTCCGTAATTAATTAAATAATAGCCATTACACAGTGTTGTTGGAGCGCTGAGGGGGGGGGGAAGGAACGCCACCCGTACCCTGCCTCTTCCAAGTCGACAATTTTAGGCGAGGCCGCAGGCTTTGCACGCTACTAGGCCCCAACACCCACCACGCCACTCTGAGGTAAATTCATCAAAGTTTTTCCTACTCTTCACTACACCCCCACCACAATGTGTGCTATTAATATTACTTTTAAACCCAACGCGCCAACAATCGATTACTTTAATGTTCACTGTACAAATACTCATTAAGCTGGGTGAGCGTACTGACAGTCTATTATGTACACTGTAGCCTGCTTATTAAGCTCTGTCAGCGTACTGCCACTCTATCATGTAGACTCTAGCCTGCTTATGAAGCTGAGTGGGTGTACTGGCAGTCTATAATGTAGACTGTAGCCTGGTTATTATAATCGATTCTTTAAATGTTCTTTGTACAAATAGTCATTAAGCTGCTTTAGCGTACTGCCCGTCTATTATGTAGACTGCTGCCTGCTTATTCAGCTGGCTGGGTGTACTGCCAGTCTATCATGTACACATTAGCCTGGTTAGGAAGTAAAGTTAGTCAATTTGTAACACGTACGCTTTCGCAAACATTATTCATAAACAACGTTATTGCGTTTAGATCGCCTTATTTATTAAGGTGTTGTCACCCTTATCCACCACCCGACACGCCCAATCTGCACAAAATTGTCACGTTCATAAAAGACTAAGACTTGACTGCTTTAGCCCACCGGTGTGTTCAAGCGGAAAACCACAACAATTACCATTTCTCATGAAAAAACTACTGTATAATTATGTTTAAACCACACGCGCCAATAATGGATTTGTTTAAATGTTCACTCAACAAATACTCATTAAGCTGGCTGAGCGTACTGCCACTCTAGAATGTACAGTGTAGCCTGCTTATATTTCTGGGTGGCTGTACTGACAGTCTATCATGTACACATTAGCCTGCTTCTTAAGTAAAGTGCGTCTTTTTGTAACACGTACGCTTTCGCAACCATTCTTCAAAAATAACTTTATTGCCTTTCGCTCGCCTTAATTATTAATGTGTTGTAACCCTCCACCACCCACACGGCCAATCAGTCAAAAAGTGTCCCGTTGATAAAACACTCATAAGTCTCTGCTTTGGCCCACCGGTGTGTACAAGCGTAAAACCACAACAATTACCATTTCAGAGTACGTCCTTTCGCTGATGCTGGATGCAATTACCAGCCAAACGTCGTACTGTTCAGTTGTCTGTCCATCTGTGTACGATCGCTTGCGAGGGATTTGCCGGGAGGCACGTCCCGTGCCCCGCGATGGGAATACGCATGTCACTGTGTATGT
The DNA here is from genome assembly GCF_015708825.2 of Lethenteron reissneri. Classification (NCBI taxonomy): domain Eukaryota; kingdom Metazoa; phylum Chordata; class Hyperoartia; order Petromyzontiformes; family Petromyzontidae; genus Lethenteron; species Lethenteron reissneri. Next base: position 19,435,169 of record NC_083801.1, read on the forward strand.
GTTTGTGTGTATGTATGTGTGTTTGTGTGTATGTGTGTGTCTGCGTGTATGTATGTGCGTGTATGTATGTGTGTGTATGTGTGTGTGGGGGGGCTAGACGGGCGCGGCACGGGCTGGAGAAGAGATGGAGTGATGTGGTACAGGAGGACGTGGAGCTGAGTGGACTTGCCGATGACTGGTACCAGCGGTGTCAAGATCGGCTTCAGTGGAGGAGGCTCGTGAAGGACGCTACTGGGCAGTTGGAGGCAGTCGCCCTCCAACAACAATGGAGGGCGGAGGAGCGACGCTCACAACAACGAGCGGAGCGCCGGGTGGCTAAAGCACAGCAAGTTGGCACAGTAGGGGGCACAGGTGGTGCATCAGCCAGTCATCTCGGTCATCTCGGTCAGTCGACCAGTGGCACCTGGGTCTGCCCCGTGACCTCCTGCCAGCGGGCTTTCGACACTTCACGTGGCCTCAAGGTGCACTTGGCCTGGCACAAGCATCGTGGTGACGTCACCGCCACTTAGTGGCGAATGGCGGTTGTTGTTGTTGTATGTGTGTGTCTGCAGCAAGCGCGTGTATGTGTACCTATGGACGCGCGCGCGTGTGTTGTGTAGGGGGAACGGTAGTGTAGTGGTTAGCGTGCTGTCTGTGTCTGTGTGTGTGTCTGTGTGTGTGCGTGTGTGGTGTGTGGGGAGCGGTAGTGTAGTGCTTAGCGTGCTGTCTGTGTGTCTGTGTGTGTGTGTGTCTGTCTGCGTGTGTCTGTGTGCGTGTCTGTGTGTGTGTGTCACGGCTAACACCAGTGACGATTATCTGAACCGGTCCTGGGCCTCCCCTAGGTCGACTCAGCCTTAAATGAGTACCTGGTGCGGTGTGTAAACATCGCCACTAGGGAGACAAAGGCGGTCGGGCGTGGTGTTGGCCACCCACCCCCTCGTGTACCGTTCCGGCCTTCATAGGTGCTCGCTAACAGCACTTGCCCCTACAGTCTGTTAAGGCTATACGGGGGATCTTTGTCTTTGTCTGTGCGTGTGTGGTGTGTGAGGAGCGGTGGGTGTAGTGCTTAACGCTACGCTGCGCTACAAACCCGGCGAACCCAGTTCGATTCCCGCTCATGGCCACCACCGGTGACGATTATTTGAACCTCCCCTAGGTCGACTCTGCCTCAAACGAGTAACTGCTGTGGCGTATTAACATCGCCACTGGGGAGACAAAGGCGGCCGGCCGTGGTGGATACAAGTCCCGGGCGAAGCCGGGTAGTACAGCTAGTATTTATTGTAAGTTAAAACAAGGGGAATTGGGCTAATGCCCGTATCCTCGGTAGCAAGACAGCACAAAGCAAGTAGGCTGCTGATTAATCCCTAAAAAGTGTGAGTACAGTGCAATAATATATGTTTGGTTAAACACCGCATGCAGGATCACCCTGAAAAGTATTCTTAAACGCTATCGCATTGTTTTGTGTGAAGATCATTACGAGTATTGTTAGCTCCAGTAGCAGTGTGAACAAAACGTCGCATGGGCGACGCAGCAAAACGAAAATCCTCTGGAACAGCTAAAGAGCGCATGCTAGCGGCGGACATATGGAATTAATTCCACGCAGCAAGTGCAATTCCTATTGGCCGTGTTGTGTCGTCACGATATAGTTCACTGTGACATAATAGCTCGTACGCGTAGCACGATTGACAACAATGAAAAAGGGGGTTGCTTTTTCGATTTAAAGTTTTCGTGACTGCAGGGATTCATCTTCTTGGTTCTTTCGGTAAAGTCACGTAGAAGGGAAATAATAAAATAATAAAAATATTAAACATAAAAAAGACGCTGTCTTCCCGACAGACTTGTTCTTCATCTTGAGGATGGCTGCTTGCGTTGTGGCCGAAACGTCGTGAGAATTATTTTATAATATTTTGTTTTTATTATTTTATTATTTCCCTTCTACGTGACTTTACCGAAAGAACCAAGAAGAGGGGGTGGCTGTTAAGGTGTTGTGTTTGTCTTTATTTTACAATGAATGTTGTCTTAACTCGATTATAACAATCCGAACGTCTCCAAAACTGCTCAAAATCCAAACTCCGTTTCAGGCTACACCACAGTAGCGTGGTGCCTTCCGCCCCCCCCTCCCCGTGACCAAAGCTACGAGTTTGACCCCCCTTGACATGCACCATGCGAGATATTTTCAACAACGGTGTAAAAGAACGACGACACTTATTTAAAACGCGGTTGAAATGTATTTTCATGAAAATGCTTTCATTTACGTTCCACCTTTTTATTTTCATTCAACGAGAGCAGCCGTAACGATTTGGCGACCGTGCGAGACAAATCAAAAATTGGGGCTCCCACCTGACCCATTCCCACAAACCCCTTGAGCTGATGATGCAGTTACCACGCCACTGGGTTACACCTATCCGTCCCCCACCACGCACATGATGGCATGACACATGAGTGTGTTAGTTGTTGTGTGTGTGAGAGGTCTGCTCCCACTAGCCAGGGCATGCAACCCCTGTCCGCCTTGGCCACAGTCCGAGTATTTATTTGGCGGGGGGGGGGAGGTCAAAGGCCAGGGGACAACATATTGCACTCCAGGCCACAACCAGAGCTCAAAGAAGCACAACACGCCACCATGAATACGTTTACATTTCAATGTAAATACTAAATAATATCTTTACAACAATTTACAACAAACACCGTCACAATATTTGTGTGCATTTGCAGTCAAGTGTTCCACGAGCATCTCACCGATATTGAACTGTGAGCCAAGTGAGGATCCACAAGCCGATGACATTTTTCTTGAGATTTCCATTTTCACATTTCCATCTTTCTCATGCACCGGGAGGAGAGGGGACGGGGGGGGGGGACTGGCTACAATTGCCCGGAGCTCTGTACGGCGTACCCACCTCTGCACCGTGGAAAGTCCCTTTGTTTCTAACACTTACCGATGTCCCCGTGACCAGACTGCCTTTGTGCACGAGTTCATTCAAACACAGATTTGGCAGCAGTTGCTACATATGAAACCAATACAGCATTTCGTTTTGACAACAGCAGAAACCTCCCAATGTTCTGTCACCAGCCCTTGTCACCACCCAGTTGTGACAGACCTCCCCAAGGTTCCAGCTGACACAGCAGGCAGCAGCAACAGCAAGCAATCCCACCACACTGTCAACTGCTCCTCTTCACCCTGCTGTTGTTGTTGTTGTTGGCCAAGTGACTTCTGGCAATCCCCTGTTTCCTCAGCAACAGGAGCAGAAAGAGGAGCAAGAAGCGACAGTAGCAGCAACAACAGCAGCAGCAGAAGCAACAACAGCAGCTATAACAGCAACAGCAGCCATCCCGACTGTGTTCTGTAAGCAGTGATCTATTCTGCACTGTTGCACTCAGTTGCTTGCTCACTCGATTACAGCATTACACTGATTTCTTAACCATTCTTCCACTTACACAACATTAGTAAACTAGATTTTTTGCCCATCCAAGGACGAATGTATATTGCAGTAAATCTGAAATATTCAATAGAAAAATTGTTCAGCTCATGATTATTAATGAGGGGGGGGGGGGGTTGCCCCATGTGGAGTGATGTCACCCGCTAATGGTTATTGGGGAGGGGTACGGCATGTGGAGTGACGTCACCCCTCATGGTTATTGGGGAGGGGTGCGGCATGTGGAGTGACGTCACCCCTCATGGTTATTGGGGAGGGGTGCGGCATGTGGAGTGACGTCACCCCTCATGGTTATTGTGGAGGGGTGCGGCATGTGGAGTGACGTCACCCACTCATGATTATTAATGAGGGGGGGGCTTATTTTCAGTGACATCACGCACGGATGTAGCACTGTGCTGAGCAGATTTATTTTTTACCATCACTTTCTGGAAAGAAACGTCATATTTGAAGCGACTTTGCGTAATAAATTATTTATTTCAGCTCGACCTTCTGCGTTAGTGTAAAAATCCACCCACTCATGAATATTAATTAGGGGGGTGGGCCTCATGTGGAGTGACGTCACGCGCGGGACGGACAGACATTTCTGGGTGATTATAGTAGGTAATTCATGTATTCTATAAATCTTGACTTAAAGCTTTCGTGACTGCATGAATTCATATTTTTTGGGTCTTTCGGTGAAGTCATGTAGATAGATAATTGGTTCTTTAACCTTCTATCTGGCAACAAAACTGACACCTTTTTGTTGCCAGATAGAAGAGTAAAGAACCAATTATCATATTTTTACTGGCAAATGAGGTCCCCATAGTGTCATGTAGATAGGTTCAAAGAAAATAACAAATAACTACGACGTTTCGATCGCAGCACAAGCGGCCGTCATCAGGAAACGGGGGTTAACTTCTAAAGGCAACTGTTTATAATCGTGTATTCTATGTTTTACGAGATTGCGTCCCAAGCTTCTGTCCCTACATCTCTAAATCGTCTTCTGCCTCCATCATCAGCTCCTCTTTCCCACCTCTGTCCACGTTCTTCGGCTCTGTCCATGCTGGCTTCTGAAATGTCTGTCTCACTGCTCTTCCTGCTCCCAAGACCTTTGCTCTCACGCTTCACCATCTCGACATCCTTAGCTGCGGCTTCTCCTTTCTTGCTCCATCAGTTCCACTTTCCTTGCCGCACACCACGAGGTGGGTTGGGGCCAGTGGGTAGTGGTGGATGGGGGCCAGTGGGTAGTGGTGGGTAGGGGCCAGTGGATAGGGGTGGGCAGGGCTAGATGATTATAGCCAATGAATAATCGTCCATGGTTGGTGGAAATCCACTTACAGATGAAAATAGGTGCCAATTAGTCCACTTGTTGTACTGCCTTCTCATAGCCAGCCAGGATATGGCACCCAATGGAACTTTCACTACGTTTTGTGCGATCCACCAATCCTTGCCTCCGCAGTGCTTAGATTGCAGGCGTGCCTCACCATCGCCCCCGCTAATTACCAGCCGCTCTTTGCGGGCTGGTGACTCAGTGCCCACGCGATGACAAATGTGGTAACGTAAACTGATTTCCCCCATTCAATATAGTCAGGCAATAGATCAATGCACGTTTATGGCCTAATTGACATGTTTTAAAGTATTCGCCTACGTATTTCTTTTACGCCGGCCGTCTCTACCATGGATTATGAAGATTTGATTGTATGCACGTATCTTCATAAAAGTCACATTTGCCAGTCTGACAGCGTTTAAACTGGTTGCCATAAATAACCTCAGTAAATCAAGGGTCTCAGGATAGATCAGCTTGCCAATGCTTATATATCTCGCGTGATATCACCTGTTTCACCAGGTATTAAAGTGCAAGAGATTTAAACATTCGGAAGGCAATGCAGCGGCGGTTAGATAAAGTGCATGCCTTAGAATGTAATGGTTTAGAATGCACAAAGTACCTTTGGAAGCTCACTCCTCTCGGAACACAAGCAGCTCTCATAGAGAGCCTTGTGGCAATGTCTTCGTGCTCGGTTTTAGCGTGTGGGTGGGTTAGACTCGGTTACATCATACAAACTTGTCAGATTACTTTGGTCAGTTGTGGGTAGTGCGGCTAATTGCATGATTGCTATTTCTCTGAGCAATTAACGGTTCTCCTTCCGGCCACACCTGCCGTGAGGAATTCGATGCAACTTGTTTCAGGCTCTCTTTTCTACTCATCTGGAGCGGTGCGGTGAAGTGATGGACACAGGCTTCAGAAAGATACTGAAGTGCTGGTATCACTTATGGGCACCTCCGATTTAGCACGCTTGGCTCTGCATGGTGCGAAAGAAGTTCATACATACATACACATTCATCAGTGTAACACGAAGGCTTTCGCGACCAATATTATGATGAGTTAAATGATGACGTCACCCTGCTGCTGCTGCTCTATTTAAGACCGGGAGCAAGAGCAGAGCCTCACCATTCTGGCGAATTGCCCGATGATGCTGGATGCAATTACCAGCGAAACGTCGTACTCAAAAATTGTAAATGTTGTGGTTTCATGCTTCAACACACCGGTGGGCTAAAGTAGTGAACTGTTTGTCTTTTGTCAACGTCACACTTTTTTGCTGATTGGCCGTGTCGGGTGGTGGAGGGTTATGACACTTTTATAAATATCGCGATCTAACCCAAAAACGTTGATTATGAATACACATTAATGTCTGTAAATATATGCTCTTCGTTTAAAAAATAGAATTACTTCGACACATTTGCATATCGTTTTAAATGGATATACTGTAGTCATAATTGGACAAACTCTTGCATATTATTATCCCACATTACCATCCTTCACCCCATCTTTGCACTCCTGTATTACAAATAACAAATGGTATTTGCCATCGCTTTACAATTTATTTCCAGATATAAACGTGTTTCCCGATCAGGCTTTCTTAAGTTACTTCAAGAATTACTCAGCGGATGCGTTAGATCCGTCGCGACTTTCGTGATGTGGAGTTCATAATAGTTACTCTATCGTGGGCATTTGAGAAGGTAAACACGAAAATTGTAACAATACAGAGCAAAAAACATGCCATAATTGTGCGTGGCACAGTGAAATGTGTCCCGCAAGGTTCCATCGTTGATCTTTTATTCTCAACACATCTCCAGCAAAATCATCTCCAGTTTTAATGATGACCATCGCTTCTACGCCAGACATCAAAAACCAACGTCGTCATTGACCACATGATTATAACCTCCACTCTCACACCCTGCCTGAACACTGTCGCATTTTGGTTTGGTTCAAAGCTTCTCCAGCTACATAAATGTTGCCAAAAAATGTACTCATTTGCAAAAAAATCCACTCGTGTTCCAGGTTGAATGTGCATATCTTAAACTCTAACAATTACACTGGAAAAGAGTGCAAATCAACTAAGTTGTCATTGATCCCGAGCTCTCGTTCTCTCCATATATCCCAACTTTATAGGACCTCATACCTCCATCTGCACATCATCTCCCGAATACACCATCTCTAACCCAGCTGCTGTGAATGCCCAAATCCATGTCTTTGTCAGAACTCGGCTCAATTCCCTCACCTCCAAACTCCAAATGATCCAAAATAATGCTGGCAAACTCCTTGCCCACACCCGTATGCATTACCACGTTGACCCCAGTACTCTAATCCCTTCACTCCTACCCCATCCAGGGGAAGGTCAATTTCAAGATCCCACTCATCATCTTGAAAATCCTCAGTGGACTTGCTTAATTCTGCCTACCTCTCTTCCCTCTCGTCTCACTCTACTCCCTTCCACGCATTCTCTGCTCCGACAATCAAGACCTGGGAGATCGCTCATTCTCCTCTGCTGCTCCCACAGACTGGAACTCCCTTTCCCCCATCCTTTCATGCTGTCGATTCCCTGTACCTCTGTTCAAGTTCAGGTTTTTTTCCGCTTCCTACTTCCTGTGAGTGACAATACAATATATAATGCCTGTACAGCATCTGGATACACATATAGTTGCAATGCGATAGACAGACATCCAAATTGTATTGCCCTGTAAATAAAGATGCAAACACTGGTGCAACCCTTCTACTGAATGACCTATGTGGGTGCAGACATCCAGAAATGTCAGTGATGGAAATATGGGCATCACAATATCAGCAGAGTCTTGGCCATGAAAACACAATGAGGCCTTATGCCACTACGACTCTCATTCTTAATGAGCCCGGCTGCTGTTTTCGCTGCCTGCACGAGAACAAGTCCCTCGTTGCAGCCTCCCTGCTGCACCCGCTCATTCAACAGTGCACAACAACGGCACATGTGCTCGGCTTTCCCAGCACAAAACAACTGCTCCTCTTAAATGACCCGCATGGAAGTTAAACCTGTTTTCACGTGGCAAAATGCGGTGGCTCACAGCCATACACCGCTTTAAACGTCGCGAATGAAGGGACGCCGTAGAACCGGATTGTTCTGGATCACAGTCTGCATTTGCACAATGTTGCACGTTACTGTGATCTCAAAATGGCATGAAATGGAAGTCAGTCGGTGAGAGGTGCAACTACTGAAGCGTTACACTTTTTTCTCCAAAGTGAGTCTCGGGCCGGCCAAGCAGATTTGCTGAGAATCTCTTCAGGCTCGGCATCTGCCCGGGCACATGTTGCAAACTGCTCAGGCAGACCAAAGTGCCAAGTGGAAATCTAGTTGTCGTGGTGAGAGGGAGAGGTGGGGAGAGGGAGCTGAGTGGTATGGGTGTCGGGGCAAGGATTAACCCTTTCCTACAAACCAGTAGTGCTAAATTGCCAGGTTTTTTTTCTTCTCGCAAGAAACACTTTAGGGTAGCTGTTCTACTTTAAAGGCAATAGTACAACCAGACACATTGCTAAGGACAGACATAGCAATTTTATTCAGTCATACCGAAGCCTAAAATTGACCTCATCCATATATAGCACACCCATGCAATGTGCCATTTAGCTTCTTGGGGCTGGATTCACAGAACATTTTAGACATGTTTTGGGAACCTCACGTGTTTTATATTACGTAAAAAAAAATGAAAGCGGGGCGTCTTAACGCTATGGTCATGTGGTATGTCTCGTGTTGTGTGTATGTGTTTGCATGTATTCATACATACAGGCAAAACAAAAACATAAAAAAAAATATTCTGATCAATAAGGTCAGAAAGCTAATCAGTGTTGAGCCTGGATAATGTTTGGTTTGGTGATCATTATGCATAAACGTAGGGCTTGTGTGACTACACGGTGGATAGTGGAGGACAATGCATTGCTTACTGTACTTCCATTGCTTGCAAGCCTTTTTACCAATCCGCACTGACCAGCGTGGAAAAGTATGGTCAAATAACCCTCGTGATTCACACACAAACCGTACATAGGAACAGGCACAATATTACATTGGACAACAAAGTAAAACCTGCCCTGAAAATCCCAGATGAGGCCCCCTCTGAATTCCCCTTGACGCTTGCTGACTGAGGCCCCCTTGGATACAACTGCCCCACCTGCCACCCCCCCCCCCCAACTCCTCTCTGTGGCCTGCACTTAAGGTCGTCCCTTACATGAAAGCCACGGCAGCTACAATTGTTTTCCCCAAATGGAAGCAGCTGCTCTGCATGCTCTCCAGCTATCGCAAGGGGCAGCAACAGCACTGGACACCTTCACAATGGATGGCGTGACCTCTGTGGGTGTAAACGGTCTGTGCGTCAGGTGTGGCTGTATATATGCTCACCTGCTTGATATCATAGGAGACAGGTGAAACCTGTTGGTTGTCAGAAACTACCTGAAGATGTGATACTCTGTCAAGTATATAGCGTTGTCGAACATTAGTGTGTGTGCCCACAGGGATGTAGCCGAGGGCTGGTGTGCCTTAACATGTTGGCAGTAACATGAGCTCTGAGCGCACCTGGACTTTAAATCCGTAAACACACCGGGAGCACATCATCCCACGAGATCCGCCTCCTCTAAAAAAAATCGTACCTATATTACAATGCCTTAGCAACTGTTTTATCGGTAACCTAAATGATGCAAGTGTAGATAATGATTAACAGACTCGAGTCGAATGCCTGTAGTGGTTATTTATCGAGTGGACAAATGGGAAGACTTACCATTGCAGAGTGTGATGCCATTGATCTCTGGTAAAGGGAAGAAATGTAAGTGAGCACAGGATTGGCATTTCTATAACCTTTCTCTCCCACCACGTGTTCTTTCCAAATGAGACAGAAATAATAGTGTGGCCTCAAGTTTAATACCGTATATATTTCGCGTTCTGTTTTTTTCAAATACCCTTAATGATACAATTACTGTCGAAGGACACATACTTGTACGCGGGTAGCTACGTGTGCACATTCCTGTTTCGTTGAGTTTTGTTCGTGTGCATGTTTGTGTTGGTGTATCTGGAACCTCTTTTTTGGGGGAACTCGTACTGCAAGCAGCCAGGTAAGAATGCAATACATAAACCCACACGCGACACACGAGGACACTCCCATGGGTGAATTCACTCAAGCCCACATGCACGCCTCGTGCAAACACGAGTCCTGGAGGCTACACACTTGACACGCTTGCATTCGTGTGCACACCCACATTGGTGCACTCACACACACGCACGCCCGCATTGATGCACCAACTAATATGCATGTGCAATCGCGGAACAGCACTGAAAGCACAGGACACTGAAACACATTCGGAGCTTGTTAATTTGTCGATGATATGGAGTGAATAAATTCTGGCATCTTGAGTCCACACGACCACATTTATGACCAAAATAAGGCTTTGGACAAGTATCAGAAGGAAAATTGTGTTTTGGGTCTTAAAGTTATATCCAAGCTCACCATTGATTGTAAGTTAAAATAAAACAGTGCATGCTCCTTCAACATAACATTTGACAAGATCGATCTATTACGGGGGCACTGCTTCAGTTATTCATGGAAGCCACTCCAGATTTACCACCTCGTGCAGCGAACACGTTCATTGGTCACAGTAAAATACGTTTAAATGTTGTTTGGTTTTTTTCGGTAAAGTCACGTATAAAGATAAATTAATAAATTAAATAATAGCATACGACGTTTCGATTGCAATTATTTAATTTATTATTTTATCTTTATACGTGACTTCACCGAAAAAAAACAAAGAATAATTCCTGCAGTCACGAAAGCTCCAAAATTAAGATTTTACGTTTAAATGGTTTGTCATTAAATTGTCTCATTTACTCACAATGGTACAAGATATGACATTATACTGGTAGGAACATCCTGGTTACACCAGCCCACAGGGATTATTGTGTCCGTCGTGCAGGGAGGGATTGGGTGGGGAGGGAGGGGCTGGGTGGGAAGAGGAGGGTGGGAAGGGGCTGGGTGGAGCTGGGTGGGGAGGGGCTGGATGGGGAGGGGCTGGTCACCCCGTGGTGCCCTTATAAAACTCAACGCTTAACCTACTCACGCCGGCTTGTGCCCGCCCTCACAGTCGGGCATATTTGCGGAATACACCACGCCGCCGTTGACCCTGGCCATTGACCGAGCAACCCAACGTTCCTACCAGCTCCCTCCGCAGGAATGTGTTATAGACTGGGAAGTCATCCTTAAAATCTGTAAAGTATTGGCTATACAGTCCCTCCAGAAAAACGCGATTATGCGATCGCAAGTTTCCACGCAAAATCAGCCAAAGTCCGCATATTTATGCGGGGGGCGCGTTTTTTCAAATACGCCGCACTTTCGCCGCATAAATTGCAGATTTCCGCGCGCAAAATATACGGGCTTGCATGATTTCATAATCCCCGCATTTTCGTTGCAAAAAGTCACATATATCTTAGCAGAAAGTTGAAAAATGTTGCGTTTACTTCACACAAGCGCAGCCATTTCCCCTGTTGCCATGGGAACGTTATGAAGTGACGTCACTCATTACAGTTGTAAGATTTCACTTTTTTGTTAATAGTATGTAAATTTACATTACTGTAAGACTGTACTGTTACTGTATTGCTTACGTTACTGTGCACTGAAAACACTTATTTTAACAGAAGATGTCTGTTTTGTATAGCTACCTCTGTAAAACAGGAAGCACACATTTTATTTTTTAATATTTTATTTATTCATTTTTACAGAAGTTGTAGCATATTCATTTTGTAAAGCTACAGAACTTGTTCGACTCAATGTTTTGTAAGTTTGAGCCATCTGTTTGTTAAGGTCTGAAATAAAACAAGATGAGAACTTAAATATTCCCAGCACTTTCTGTGATGTAGTATGCTTGCTTATCATAGGAAGTAATAAGAAATGACTCTTTACATTCAAGTAGTAGCCTAGTGAATAGGGTGTTGGGGGAATCACTTTTTTTTCTCTTTTTCATCAAACCGCAATTTTTGCAAGTTCCCGCAATTTTTGCAAGTTTCCGCAATTTAATCGCATAAAACTGCATAAATATCCCGCATATTCCATCGCATTTTTTAAGAAAACGTGCCGCATAATCAACGATTTTTGCCCGCAACAATCACCAAAAAACTCCGCGTTTTTCTGGAGGGACTGGCTATACAGTAGAAGGAAATGGGTGTTGGATTTAAGTTAACCTTTGTATAAAATGTAGAGCTGCAGCCATGCAATTACTTGCTCATGCCACTGCTCGCGGATGGACCTCCACTGGAGGTGCTGGCCAGACATATCGGAAAAGGTGGCAGAACTCACACTTTACCCCGTCAAACATGGTCAACCGATCGACTAAAAAAAAATCAGTACAATGTTGGCTATATAAGAAAACAGGTGCCATGATTTGGTGTATTTAAATTTGGAATTGAATCTACTAATTGAACCAAACACCATAGTCAATTATGGTGTTTTCACATCCAGTTGTCTTTTGTGACAGAAATTTTTCATAGAGCAATACAAAACAAAATAACCATGTGGCACTGCTAATCTCTGTTGGTGGCTCGGATTCATTGCTGGAAATTCTACATTCATATAGCAGAGCCATATGAATGAATGTTGACTGTTTAGATATACAAATAGTAACATTTGCAGTCAGGTCTAGTAAAAAAAATTGTGAATGAAAATAAGTTAAATCTGAGAATAGTGCACTGTCAATGAATTTAACAGAGCCAATTTAAAATAAGGAGGGGCCTCTTAAAGATATCTATAAAAAAGAGCCCGGTTACATAAAATGGCAAGTCCTGTAAATATGCAATTTAAAGTGGATAAAAAAGATGCGATTCGAGCAAACTTGACACGCTACGTTTTAAAAATCTAAGTTCCTACTTCAGTAGTTTCTCTCCGATGTGTTTTCTGTTCGTACCACGTGTTGGTTCGGCATGATACCCGCCGTTTAGCTCCACGTGATGAGAGCTTCTTCAGGAACTGAATTTAGTTCCTCCTTCAGGAACTGAATTGATCCCGTGTCCATATCTGTAAAAACTCAAACTGAGAGGCAGAGGCGATACAACATTAAGAACGGACGTGGCCATACCTTGGATTTTGACAACATTTTACTCTGTATTTAGTCATCGCAATAGTTTGTAGGCTGATAGCCGTGTTACTGCATCGTCTATTGCCTTCTTACGGGCAAGAAAAAAACCATAGTTCACATTCATCAATAACGCTGCCTTAAAAAGAAAAAGTATAAATAGGCAACGTTTCGGAAAACGACCCTGTTTCACAGCACATGAAGAGGTCAGAGAGGTAGACCATTGCAAAAATTGTCACCTATGCTTATTCGTTTTAAGGCCGTGTTATTGATAAATGCGGGGTTTTTTTGTAATTTGTGCTTGTGCACCACTGCCAATGCAGTGCCACCAAATAATTTGTGACTTACGATTTTTTTCTTGTCAACAGATGTCTGGTATATGCTTAGTCATTCAAAGATTTAATCCATCAAAGCCAGACAAGCCCCTAATATTGACAAACACACACTTCATGCTCTTCAGTTGGTGCTAATGTCTGATTGATTTATTGATCGATCAGGTCCTCGTTATAAACAGTTAATCCAGACACAGAACAAGATCCCATAGCTCCAGCAATGTAGTGTGAACTGAAAATGTACAGCTCCTTTTGTCATTCCACAACTTTGGACGAGGGCCTCCCAACGCCACTGCGCTGTTGAGGTTATTTGTCCATAAATTTCAATTCAAAGCTTTCGTGACTGCAGGGATTCATATTCTTGGTTCTTTCAGTAAAGTCACGTAGAAGGGAAATAATAAAATAAAAAATACTACATAAATAATAAAATAATAAAAATGAAAGTTTTTTAAATTATATTATAATAGTACATTATTATATTATTTTCTTGTTTTCTTTTTTTATTTTATTATTTCCCTTCTACGTGACTTTACCGAAAGAACCAAGAAGATATTTGGCCATACTTCACCACGCTGGTCAATGCATGTTGGTTGGTGAAGGAGGGGAGCAGTGATGCTAACGGCATGGTACAGTGCAATACTTTACAACATTTTTTTGCTAAACTGCTCTCTGCTGACATCATAGCAATAACCTGCAACACCGATTTCAGGCATGGTGGTCGCCCATCCAAGCTCCGTCCAAGCTCCATCCCGGCTTAACTTGGCTTAGGTTCCAAGATCTGATGAGATGGAGCGCATTCCGGGTGATTTGGTGAGAGCCAGTGGTGAAATGTGCCGTACTGTATTATCATTCCTACGCCACTTTATGTAACCATCAGATAACGCTGCAGGGTGTAATCTGTCCATAATCTCTCATCCCTTATACCTGCAGTAACAGCTTATTAATGCACCGTGGTGGCTGCAAGTTTTGAGATGCTCTCCAGATACAATAAGTGTCAACAATCAGTCCATTCTCACTCGCAGCGCTTCCAAACTATGGTGGGCTATGCCGTGCAGTATTTAATAGACATTGTGCTGTACTGTATTGTAATTGGAAACTTCGACTAAAAACCCCATCTCGTGTTCCACCATTTTCAGCAATGAGGACATATTACACAGTATGCGTTGCCGCGATTGCGTGCATTCACTGGTGGAGTGTGTGAGACAAGGAGAGCATTGCACGTAAATGACTCCGACACTCTCACTTAAACAGCCCGGGGAAATCAATGGTGTTATCTGGGGGTTCATATAATTGGATGTCCCTTGGTGTCTAATTTTACCCAAAGTAGTTTTTTTACCAAGGGTCAGCTACTCGGCACAAAAGTATGAAAATGGGACAGGTCGCCCATAATCGTTGCCTTCATCCCGTTGTTGCACAAATGCACCAGGCATTGCTCAAATGAATGAGGGTGAAACTAATGTTTACAGCAAACGATCCGAAGAGCTGGCCACGAAATATCACGAACAATTTCACGATTTGGTACGAATATGAATGAAGATGTCTCATGAAAGACTGACCTCAAAGAAAATTGGGAACAACACAATTTTAAACACGTCCCATTACCGTGCGGTCACCGGGGACACTCGACCCGCAGTTTTTGTCTTAACAACAAGAGCGACATTTCATTTTATGGTTACATCAAACAGGAATGCAGGCACATGTGCAAGAAGGGAGTGGACAAACAGGCTTGGATATAGTTGGCAGGATAAGTGAAAGAGCGGGCACACATACACAGGCTGGTCAGATCGCATTTAAAGGGACGTAGTCACGAACCAGACAAGCAGGCGGGCAGATTGGTGGTGGCGACCTCAGCCAGCAAAACATTGCATGGAGCGACTGTGTCACACAAGCATATGATTTTTTAAAATCTTTTATGGAAATGTTTTTATTTTTAAAATATGACCCCCTATTGTTTTCTCTTTCCACAGGCAGCACCCACACAACGCATCATAAAATGTAAGTTTCATCCCACCGTGAAAATCGAAAAACATACACTTTATAATAGGATGTTTTAATACATTACATACTCTTTGTTATTTACCTAATAATGTGCACGTTGCATGAGTGGGGTGTGAATGTGCATAGTTGTGTAATGAAACGTAAAAAGTACAAATTGCCGTCAAGATGTGGATAAGTTATACATTGTTTAATCGATGGCATAACCCGAGAGTTAAGAGGATTCCGTTGTCAGTGTTTGTCAGCACGATGCAAGCGCTGACAACATGCTGTTAAATTGACCAAACTTGCTCCAGTCGGTCGCGTGAACACACGTACACATGCATATCATTGGCACCGCTCTCTAAAGATGCATGTGCACACCTAACCATCTACAACTTCACACTTTATGACACTGGTCAGTGCAGATTGGTGAAGGGAGCACAGCTTGTCAAACCTCTCACAGAGTGACTTCTCTTGGTGACCCTATCCAGTACGATATAGCTACTCAAGTCCTAAAGGCTCTCCCGCTTCTTTGCCACGTCGAGGCGGTGCTCTTATGACCCCCCTACGAGGGAGAAACAATAAGATTCTATAAATATACTGTGGACCTCCAATGAGGTCAAAATGTGGCAAATGAATGGGGCAGAATGGGTTGCCAGGCCCAATCAGGCTCCCTTCAGAGGTCACACCCCACGCACTGATTGGCAGAATATTTCCACCAATGGTGTTTCTGCATTCACCATTTCATCGGTGCTTAATGGAGATTGGCAGAATACGCTCATTTCAATGGTAGAAATGGCCCTTCCTAAATTCCAAATGTTAAATTGGCCCGAGTTTCCGCGTTCGTTTTGCCACAATGTGGTGTATTAATGGTCAAAAAACCACATACATCATATCCAAAAGGTCACAAATAATTTCTCTGGATTACCGTACTTATAATGCTTGTGTAGTGAGTTCAACTGAGTCGCAGACATACACTTGGAGGCAACACATTTATTTAACACCAACACATAGGGTAACTGCCCCTTAACAGAATAACAACTGCTACTACAGACCGGGACCAACAGCTTGGGTCTGGGTTCACGTGTTGGAGACTCGTTGATCGGAGAACGTAGAGCGTAGACGAAGGTTTCTTCAGGATTAACAACAACGCCGGTCTCTCTGGGGGACCCGGCTTATATTATCTGCGGCGTGGCCGGCTCCGCCCTTGGCCACGACCACCTTCCAGAATCCTCGAGCAGGATCTGGACCCCGACCACGTGACCACCCCTAGCCCCCACTTGGGGCCCCTTTGTAGACTGAACTGGTCACGTGTCCTCTCGGATCAACCAGAGTGCCATGGACTTTAGTAACCTCATTCCTACGGCCGGCACTCCCACACCCTATCCTGCGGGGTTGGCACTGCACGCAAAGCGTGGTGCCGTCTAGCGCTATCAATCAGCGCTCACCGGGCCCCTCTAGGTCCGGCACTACACCCACACCATTGTGGTGTCCGCGATGTCATTACACCGCACGCACAGTGACATCTCGCGATGTCACTACACTTGTATAAATTGCAATAAAAATTTGTTCCACGAAAGAATGCAAAACAATGAAGTAAAAAAACATCAACAGGTAACATCAAAGTAGTTTAAATACATTTTAACATCAAGCATCATCTCCCTACAGGTTTTAATCTTGCCTCACCGATCTCTACAGTGGCTATGCCATCTGCTGCACCATCCCCTCCGTCTGTCTGTCTGCCTTTCCCAGCAACAGCCACTGCCCTTGACTCCCTTGGTGCTAATTCCCTTCAGTGGACCGCCCACTGCGTGTGCGGCCTGAACACCTGGTCCGACTCACCTCCAGCTCAAGCTGCTCGTCCAAGCCGCCACCGCCTGTCGAGATACACCATCCTAGATCGTCTTGTCACGCAGCTTCCACAGCTGTCAATCACCTCGCAGTTTTCCTGCCTGGAAGTATTTTACACATACTCTATGACTTATGTGAGCCATATGGCTTTAGTTGTACGTTTGCACGTTCTCCCCGTAATTGCGTGTAATTTTCTCCGGCTCCTCGGGTTTTTCCCCCTCCACATTTAGAAACATGCGTTTAGAGTATTTGGCCGCTATACACTTCCACGTGATAAGCCACTTCATTGAGCTATTATTTGTGGCTAAGTCGCTGCTGAAAAAGAGCTGTAAAGCTCAGTGGCTCTTACCTGGCAAAATAAAAAATAAGTTTTATGGTTGTAATATCTGCGCACACTGGCAAATGCTTATTGACCCATGGACTCACAGATGACACCATCATCACTGCCATTATGTACCAGTGACAGGAGGACTAAATGTGAAATGTTATTGCTTGTCATGCCTTAGCGTCCGTTGACGTAATATCGGTTACGTAATTAATTGATATGTTGTTATGTTTGATGTAAATAAAAAATTTGTCAGATTCACAAAACTAAATGGAACATTTATAGATGCAGAAAGATACAAGCCACTTGACTCTCATATGGATCACACTTATCTATTGCGCCTCCAATAACGCTGTTTGGTGCTGACTATTTGGCATTTTGTGTCTTTGGGCCTATGCTCAGCAACCGCAATGTTGAGGTCGACCGTCTCATGGACTGCTCATTGTCTTAGAGGGTAAGTAATAATTCATAATAGGGGTTTTGGGTTAGATCACTTCATAAGTAGCCCCCCCCCCCACATTGTGCAAGAGTGCAGAAGCGTGGTCAACACATCTACACCTCTATATAAGGAACGAAACAGTAAGACTTCTCCACAAATCTGGCTGTCGCCTGATGAAGCTAGTTGTAACTACTGGCGAAACGTCGTACTCAGTTTGTAAATGTTGTGGCTTGGCTCTCCAACACACCGGTGTGGTGCTGTACTAGTGACGAATTGGCCACGTTCTGTTTACGTGACAACCCTTACTAGTTGGCTGCGTCGGGTGGTGGCGGGTTTTAACGACACATTTATATATTGACGCCATCTAACCCCAAAAAACTTATTTTGGATGATATTGATCGCGAAAGCCTCCTACGTGTCAAATGCTAAGTAATCATTCTTGCGTCCTCTTAATATCTTTTCTCACGTCTCCCCCCTGAATTAATCCCTAGTCTCGACCTTCCTAAATGGTCCTTCGTTTTTGATAATTGCAAATATGATGCTCTCTCCCACTACCTCAATCTATCGCAATTACACGAGAAAACAACATCTCCAAAATTTAGAAGGAAATCGAGATTTATTTACTGATGCGTCACTGGGGTCAGAAATCAATCACACAACTTCAACGTTGAATTTTCTAAACAAAGAGTGTTTCAAAACACTATAGAACAATTTGAATAGTGGACAACAGTTGTAAATGACACTGAAATGAGGCCTATGTATGCGAACTAAATATGTTTTCGGAAATGAATGAACACCAAATTCGGGCTCGACTTTAGGACTGAAATCACAGCATAACTTCCTGGAATCGCGGCATAGCTTCCAATGCCGAGAGACTACATGGGGCAATGGCTGCATTAGTTCCTCGTTGCAAGTTCGGTGGTCATTAAACTCTTGAATTAGGGCCACGCCTCTCTCCCCAATGGCATTGACAGCCTTCAACCCCTTGATAATTTTCTGAACAGCTCCATAGTCATCGTCCTGAAGGCAAACCTCTGACTCCTTGTGGAGGAAGCCTTTAAGGAAGACCCAAGGCATTGAAGAGGCCTCTAGTCTGTTGCATAACAAATGGGCTGTGTCTCGAGGTCATTCCAAGATCATACGGCTGCAGCTTAATCCTCTTCAGGAGATCCTCTGTTCTTTTCACCTCTTTTCATAGTCAAAATTTAAAAGTTGGTGAGGCGCCTCTAAATACAATCCAATTTTGACGTGACTTTGCGGGCTGTAGTTTTCAACAAATTGAAACAAATGAGGGGATAAGTCGAAATATAATATATTCATGTTTTTACATATATAGGAACTACCCTACTGTACTCATATTATTTTTCCTATACATTCTTGAAATAACAACACTGTGGGTTGTAGATTTGGCCGCATAGAGGGGGCTAAACGGACACGAAACGAGCTGGAGAAGAGATGGCGCTGATGCGGTATGGGAAGATGTGGAGCTGAGTGGAATTGCCGAAGACTGGTACGAGTGGTGTCAAGATCGTCCTCAATGGAGGAGGCTCGTGAAGGACGCTGCTACTGGGCAGTTGGTGGCAGTCGCTCTCCATCAACACTCACAGCGAACGGAGCGCCGGGCGGCTAAAATGCAGCAAGTTGGCACAGTAGGGGGTACAGCTGGTGCATCTGTCAATCAGCTCAGTCAGCCAACCCATGGCACCTGGGTCTTTCCCGTGACCTCTTGTCAGCGAGCCTTCGACGCTTCACGTGGCCTCAAAGTGTACCTGGCCTGGTACAGGTGCCGTTGTGACGTCACCGTCACAAAATGGCGAATGGCGAGTATTGGTATTCGTTGTAGCTTTAAAGTGATTGATTGCACGTATCCTCCACATGCAACAACCTAGCCGAGCGTTTTGATGAAATTACTAAACCATTCGCAAAAGCTTGTAATTCTCAATGTATTCCTGCAATGTCCAGTCTGCAAACTCTGTATATTGACTTATTTGATCAACTTGTCAGGTAATTTTAAAGTGAACGGTTAAGTCAACATAATATACTGTACAGTGCTGTAATTTAACGGAATAAGTTAAAATGTTAAGAAGTTATTATGTCGCTGACAAGAAAAACGTTGACAATCCTGGCAAGATTGCAAAAAATGTTCGACACTTGAGAGATTTTTTTTTCTTTCACTAAAACACATTTTGCCAGAACTGAATTTACTTGCAGAATTGTTGACACCACAAGAATACAATTGTTGTATTTTCCTACACACTGTACATTATTTTAAATCATGAAAGCACAGCACAACAATTCGTTTTGGAAAGGCATTTATGTGTGTACCTCAGCATCGTAAAAATAACAGCGAGCTCTTTAAGCCAATTCCACGTGGGCCTGCAAACCGAAGAGAACATTTCAAGCACTTCTGTCAACCCCTTCCCACGCCCTAGCTCACTTTTTTTTTGCACCTCCCCTTAACGTCAACAATTTGGTGAACTTGGTAAATAAACACCCGCAGGAGTGAAGTAAAAACTCGTGGGCGTCCAGGCCAAGAGTGAAAAGGGGACATTCGTCAGGTGACGCGCTGTTGACATACCTCAGGGTATATTATATTACTGGTAAGAACCTCCTGGTTACATCAGCCCACAGGGGATTATTATGTCCGTCCGTCCGTCGTGAATCCCAAACTGGGAGGGTTGGAGCTGGGTGGAGAGGGGAGGGTGGGGAGGGGCTGGGTGGGGAGAGGAAGGTGGGGAGGGGCTGGGTGGGGAGGGTGGGGAGGGGCTGGGTGGGGAGGGTGGGGCTGGGTGGGGGGTGGGAGGGGTGGGGCTGGGTGGGGAGGGGCTGGTCACCCCGTGGTGCCCCTATAAAACTCAACGTTTAACCTACTCACGCCGGCTTGTGCCTGCCCTAACAGTCGGGCATATTTGCGGAATACACCACGCCGCCGTTGACCCTGGCTATTGACCGAGCAACCCAACGTTCCTACCAGCTCCCTCCGCAGGAATGTGTTTTAGTGACCCCCAGCGAAGTAAGAACTGGTAGACTGATGACAAAGGATGCAGGAGGGTCGGTTAGACGGAAAGACACAACCGGGTCGTTCTGCCTAGTGGCCGGTGAATGTTGCGTGTGTATTTGAGCTCAGTATCTCTCTGTAAAATGGAGATATCTGTATGCAAACGGAGAGTATGGTAGTGATTATTGAACATACCTTACTGCCCTTAGAGACATGCTTTTAAATCCATTACTTGTTTTTTTATTTCCAATAAAGAGAGGACTTGCTTGTGTTTTAGAGGTCAGCATTATACTTCAATTTCCCTAGGATAGGCATGCATGAAGTGTGTGCTTTCCTATGGACGTATTTTAACTTAGCACAGAGTAATGCAACTCTTTCTAGATTTGAAGTTTTCGTGACTGCAAGGATCCATACTAGTTGGTTCTTTCGGTAAAGTCACGTAGGTGAAAAAGAAAAAATATATACAAAAATATAAATAACTAAATTAAATCACGACGTTTCGGAAGCAACACAAAGCTTCCGTCATCAGGTGGGACAACCACAGCAAGAAACAACTCTATCAAGCTCACATGCCACCTGCTAAATAACAGTACTCTCAGATTATAAGATGCACCAGAAAGCAATGTCGGGCACCGACCTTAGTTCCCCAATGTCAGCACTGTAAATATCATACAAATCTCGTCACACACACACAGCAATAATAATAACAACCAATCATAGGGGCAGTGGTGGCACAATAGTTAGCGTTATGAACCTGTCAACCTGAGTTTGATCCCTGGCCCACAGCTGCACACTGGAGGGAACGTGACATCTGAACAGGTTCTGGCCCACACTTCATCAATTCATCCGCATTGGCCGCCCGGCATGGCAAAGTATTTTTTAATTATGTTTTATTTTTATTATTTTATTATTTCTCTTCTACGTGACTTTACCGAAAGAACCAAGAAGATATGGCCAAACAACTCTTACGTCTGCTGACATAGCACAGAGAAGGCCTTCATCCAGCAGTGTTTTTATAAAGGGGCTGTAAAATGTTTACTTGTAAAATTACACGATGTAACACAATTTTTGTTCCTGGATAGTAAGTGTTTTTTAGTAATTGCTTACGCCTAAAAAGTATAGAAAATGGCTATTATTCCCAACAAACCTTGCTTTTGTGACCAGGACGGTGATATTTTGATATGTACCTATTTTCAATGAGAAAACGGGCGAATTTGTGTCTTTTCGTTCACATAAAGTCAGAAAAAAAAACATGAATCAAAATTAACATGTATTTATACTAAAGTAATAAAAAATTACTACAGAAGATTTAGAAGTGAGTAGTTTCTCGAGAATTACGATTTTACTGTAAATCAATTTCACGAATCAGCCCCCAAATGTAGTCTCCCATCATGTTCTCGTTATACTGTCCTTGGTAGCGGCGTTCAAAGTCCAGTATATCCTAGTGGAAGCGCTCGCCTTGCTCCTCCGAGTGCACTCCCATGTTCTCTTTGAATTTATCAAGATGAGCATCAAGGATATGGACTTTGAGGGACATCCTACAGCCCATTGCGCCGTAGTTCTTCACCAGTCTCAACCAGCTCCACATAGTTTTCGACCTTGTGATTGCCCAGGAAGCCACGAGCCACTGCGACAAAGCTGTTCCAAGCCACTTTCTCCTTACTCGTGAGCTTCTTGAGGAATTCATTGCAATCCAGAATCTTCTTTATCTGTGGTCCGACAAATACACCGGCTTTGACCTTTGCCTCAGACAGCTTAGTGAAGAAGTCTTGAAGGTACTTGAAGGCTGCCGACTCCTTATCTACAGCTCTGACTAATTGTTTCATAAGGCCCAATTTGATGTGCTGTGGTGGCATCAGCACCTTCCGGGGGTCCACCAGTGGCTCCCACTTGACGTTGTTCCTCCCCACAGAGAACTCGGTCCGCTGTGGCCAGTCCCGCCTGTGGTCGTGCGCCTTGGTGTCTAAATCTTTTGTAGTCATTTTTGTATTACTTTATTTGTATTAATATGTTGTTTTCTTCTGACTTTATATGAACGAAAAATTTTCTGTACGTTTGAGGCATAATCAATTAGGAAATAACACTTACTACCCAGGAACAAATTTTTTTTTTACAGTGTTATTACTGTAATACATTAGTAAATGTAATATAAATGTAATTCTGTCATGATACAGTACTGTATGATGATGCAATGGACTTTCTGAATGCTAGTGACACTTCTAACGAATGCTGAAAATCACTGATTAGAACAATCTATGTATGAGGTCCTTTGCCTCATTTAATCTTGGCAAGAGCCTGATAACATCTTTAGACAAGATATGCTTTATTTATATTGAGATAAATGAAAACAGTTATGCACATTTGCTTTAACGGTGTTAAAGAGACACAATACAGTAAAACATCTACCCTTAAATGTCTTACAAGATGTTGACATGCAAATGTGTAATGAGTTTATATTGTACTCACAACAATATTAACGTCCTGCAGCATTTCAAAATGGCAGTGCTGCATGAATGATGATGTATATTTCAAGTAAAAAATTTAATAAACACGTGGTATTAAACTCCCAACAGAAAAAAAGACATAATACATAAGCTGTACCGGAATAATTATTATACAGTATTGTAGTGTATTAAACAGGCAGCAATGAACAAATATCGATAAAGGTTGTATTATGCACACCACTGCTGAAGGATGGGCCTGCAATAGAGTTCTGGAGATGCCCTCGCCGGTCTAGAGGCTATTGGGCCTTCTGTGCTTGAACCCAGCCAAGATTCTTGCACCATTGCTCCAACTGCCACGCTAGCAGATCGAACGAAACACCTCTGAGATGCAAGTCCAGTGTGCTAGTCATCATTGCATGCGTCTGTGCCAGCATCCCAAAATAATGTGATACAAAACTCAAAAGTACTTTGACCGAGATCTCAGCTACCCCACCCCTCCTCCCCCAAAAAACACATTTCAAGATTAAATTCCAGTCACTTGCTCAGAATGGCATGCATTTAATTGTGGTAATACGTGTACCGTAAAGTGGCACCTATATTGTGCACCGCAGTACGTGTAATGCATATGCCCACGTTGAGTGTTTGCAGATATTCCTGTAGTTTATTTGCCTTGCGCACCGTACAGCTCACGAGTGGAAACAGAGGGCCGCAACACGATTATGTTGCTTTGATCAGGCGCAGCAAGTGTGTGGTTGATATATTCACGGTGCACAACCGTCGTATGAATAACTGGACGGTTAAACATACCAAGGGGTGGTGCAAAAATCAGCCACTGTACGTCAAAAAAAAAGTTGAAATGTATGCACACAAACCCAAAAACACAAACAAAGATTCCCCCGTGTGGCCTTTAGCAGACTGTAGGGGCAATTGCTGTTAGCGTGCAGAACCTGTGAAGGCCGGCACGGTTCACGAGGAGGGTGGGTGGCCAGCTCCATGCCCGGCCGCCTTTGTCTCCCCCAGTGGCGATGTTTTTACACACCGCGCGAGATGCCCATTTGAGGCTGAGTTGACCTAGAGGAGGCCCAGGACCGGTTCAGATAATCGTCACAGGTGTTGGCCGGGTTCGTAGTGCAGCGTAACGCTAACCGCTACACCACCGCTCCCCACACAAACCCACACACACACACATCCTGAAATGCCTACATATACGTGATGAAACATGCCTCCCATTAACTAACAACCAACATACAATGAATGCAACACTCGCACAGAATTTAGCACATTCTCCAGCTATATAGAGCCCTAGTCACAAACCCAAATTACATGCTGTCGGTTTTGCTTACAGAGCCGCGCATTCAGTAAAACCGCAAACCAGGATACAACTCTTAAATGTATTGTAACACTGCGTTGGCTGTGGTTCACAAAGCACACGCGACGAAAAAAAACACTTTTGGTCATTAACTTGTCCAAAGAGATATCTATGCTGTGACGGAGGACCAGTGCCCAAAACGTCGTCTGTTGCATCGTTTGTGCCTCCTCTTTTGGACAGTGTGAATGGGTGCAATTTTTTTTCTTTCTTAAATGTGCAACTGTTTGATTTGCTAAGCTAAATCTTGATATTACATTGCCGCACGTGCGCTGTGTGTTGGCATGGGACATCGTTACATCTCGAGACATGCACAGATGAGCTCATCGAAAGGAAAACACAAACGTACTGCAATGTAATGTCAAGGATAACGCTCTCAATGCAGTACCGTGCTACTTTGTTTCTGGATTGTTGCAGCCTTAACCCCATAATTTGTGTGCTCTTGCGTAAAACATAATCTGTACAACGTGTATAATCCATATATGCCTTTGCTGAAGGTGTAATTGACGGAGAGCAAAACGGTTTTCGACTTGATAATAGTCCCACGCAGTTTGGATTTTAAGGATTTACAGCGTTTGGCGAAGGTGAAGCAAGCAGTCGCCTTGCACGGCACCCAACTAAAGTGGGGTCTGCTGTTGCAACGTAAGGCTGTAATGTACAATAATTAAGTTGTAGCT
Source organism: Lethenteron reissneri (assembly GCF_015708825.2). Taxonomy (NCBI): domain Eukaryota; kingdom Metazoa; phylum Chordata; class Hyperoartia; order Petromyzontiformes; family Petromyzontidae; genus Lethenteron; species Lethenteron reissneri. Next base: position 19,460,376 of record NC_083801.1, read on the forward strand.
TTTGCTGGTAGATTTAAATAGCAGTAGGTCATGCACGGGTCACCGTTTTATTTGCACCCGGTTTTAGATGGTCCAGGTTTTTATTTTACAGCACCAAATAAGATGTGGCGATACCATTTCATGGCAAATTGAAGTTCTTCACAGTACTTGAAGCTATGTTGGAAAATTGTGTTGCACCAATGCGAATGAAAACTTCACATTTTCTATGCCTTTAAAAGTGTACAAATAAAAACTGTTATTAAAACTTACCGAATGCATTGGCTGGGATTAAATGCCGCATTAGAAAGATATTCGTAATGGAAAGAGGCTGAGTGTCGAATGGACAGGGATGGGGTAAAAACGAAAGTGAGTTTTGGAAACTGCGTTTTTTTGGTGTGCATCCATATGCCAAGTGAGGCGTTAAAGTAGGCCACGTTTAAACGCCTGTCTTGATTGGCTTGGAACCAAGTCCTAGCTTGCTGAGCATAAAAAGCCCCCCCCCCCCCCCCTTTTAGCTCGTGATATTACAGCTTGTGGTTGTGACAGGTGTTAAGGCAAAGTCGACTAAGAGGCTGCCAGCGGATTCTTGGGTACAGCTGTGACTTCATTACTTCTTTACAGTTGTCGATTTTAATTTGAGTCACTTTGCCAAAAAGCACGTTACTGCAAGTCGCCTATTGCACAGCAGGCAGCCGTCTATCATATTCTGTGTTTGGCAGCGACACCACTATCATTTAACCCACAACTGGAAATTCACAGGGAAAAGTGCAAATCAATACAAAATGTATCACTTTAAATTTCGATTTAAAGCTTTCGTGACTGCAGGGATTCATCTTCTTGGTTCTTTCGGTAAAGTCACGTAGAAGGGAAATAATAAAATAATAAAAATAAAACATTGATTGTATTTTATAATTTTTATTTTTATTATTTTATTATTTCCCTTCTATGTGACTTTACCGAAAGAACCAAGTGATGTATCACTTTAGTTACTTGTAGAGCAATTGCCTTTAAAGTACTGCGTGAATATCCTTGACATACTGTAACTGTAGCGGACTTTTTGTCTCAATGGTTTATAAGTAACGGAAATTTATTCTATAGCAATATAAAACAAACATGTTATTCTATCAGATAATTTCATGATATGAGCAACACATGTGTATATTACACTGGTGGGGCATCTTATTATGCAAGCACATGTCGGATATAAGCACATGTGTCTCTACTCCTAATGGATGTGCTTATAACCATCTTAAACTTCATTGTGTAATTTGCCATATTCTGAGTCCAGCTGGTGTCAATATATTTATATAATCTGGACGCACACAAAGTCACAAACGCACAGCAGACATACACCTACCTACATGAGTATTAAGACGCACAATTACATTTCGATTTTCGATTTAAAGCTTTCGTGACTGCAGGGATTCATATTCTTGGTTCTTTCGGTAAAGTTACGTGGAAGGGAAATCATAAAATACTAAAAATAAAACATATTTTATCATGTTTTATTTTACCGAAAGAACCAAGAATATAATTACATTTTGCTTTAAAATACCCCCGGTGGGGTGGTGGTGGTGGGGGGGGAAGTGTCATAACGGTCAGGGCAGTGCTGTAGTAAACAATATTGACTTTGCGGACACGGTATTTTGACACGAACCATACGACCGCTGACTCTCGTGTAAATACAAACACAAAATTTGCACGACTCTTTATGATGCCCCCTTTACAGCAGACGCCAACAATTTGGTAATGAGCTGCAGCACCCAATGCTTGGGCAGCTGCAGGAATGGAAGCGACGACCTTGCGCAAAAACTGCCTTCGTTTTTGGGGGGGAAAGCGGCGTTTGCTGCTCGAAAACCCCAACCACGTAAGAACGCTTGCTTTTATATACGGGCGTACAGCGAACCCATTCAACTGGACGCTTTATAGAGGCACGGGGCTGTTAAGTCTGAAATAATTGCCAGCAAGTCCACGGGCTGTTGACTGGAAAGATACGGAAAGGAGTGGTTTTTATTAACCGAGATGTTTTAATTCATTAATTGGAGAGACTGCCAAACTACTACTACTACGTTGCCTCGGCCCAAACCCTCGGTCAAATTTCTATGAATCTAAAATATTGTAACCACATATTTCCCCGTGAGCATCTGCGGCGTAAACGTGTTTTGTTGTTGCACCTATTTTATTATTTCAGTTCGAGAGCACCCCTCCAAGGAAGCGAAATGTGTCCGTTGATTTAAGGTCGCCGCCGTTCTGAGAGTTGATGGGTTTCCACATCTTTTTTTTTTGATGCTTCCAAGTTTTAATTGCAGGTCAATTCATTCAGTTCCTACTCTTAGGTTTTTTTCGGTAAAATCACGTAGGTAAAAATAAGTAATAATAAAATAAATAAGCAAAATAATAGAATTATAAAAATAAAATAATAAATCACGACGTTTCGGAGGCAACACAAGTCTCCGTCTTCAGGTGGAACAGTCACAGCACGATAGCTGTATCGAAAAAACCTACGAATAAGATGATACAAATGTGTAGTTAAATATTGTTTACATGGTCATTCAGTTCCCTCTTCAGACCCCGCCCTTTCATGATTTTGCCCCTCCCCTTTCCTGCTTTGGTCCCGCCTTTCCTTCTAGATTTGAAACTTTTGTGACTGCAAAGATTCATATTCTTAGGTTTTTTTTCGGTAAAGTCACGTAGGTAAATTTTTTTTTTTATTAATAAAAAGTAAAATAAAAATAAATAAAAATCACGACGTTTCGGAGGCAACACAAGCTTCCGTCTTCAGGTGGAACCGTCACAGCACGATTGCTGTGTCAAGTAAAGAGAAATCTGCCAGTCATCTCTGTCTTCCCATGGCACCTAGGTCTGTTCTGTGACCTGCCAGTGGGCCTTCGACACTTCACGTGGCCCCAAAGTGCACTTTGCATGGCACGAGTTCTCTGGTGCCGTCACCGTTGCTTAGTGATGAACGGCAGTTGTTGTTGTAGTTGTGTGTGCGCACAGCAGTCAATACAGGGTGGTCACAAAGCCATTTTGCAATATGTACTCTACATCAAGATGGGGCTCCGGCACGTTATGCCCTCACAATTCGGGATGAGGTGGATGATGCATCGGGAGAGAACCTGATATGATGTGGCTGCCCCAAAAGCCTGGACATGACAACGTGATATTTCCCTTTGGGGAATTGTCAAGGAGAATACTTCACACTTGTGATTGACAAATATTTTGGAACTCAAAACATCTGTGCTCAACTGCTTTTAAAGTACGCCAGCCATCACCCATGTGTCAAGGAGCTGTGTGTTGAGAATGGAGGGCGTGGATAATATTTATTGTTTTCATGCAAAGGGTCTGTGTGGCCACCCTGTGGGTAAGTATGCATTTCGTTGTAGCCAACCGTGCTAATCGGAGGTACCGGGGAAGGACAACAAATCGAACATAAAAATCAGGAAGAAATGAGTTTCAATCTGGATGTAAAAAGTGCATCACAGTTCCCAGTGGCTTCCTCATATCGGAACACCGGGACTTTTAATTTCAACGCCTCTACCGACGTTTTTTTGTATTAAGAACGGACGAGTATGTGTGTGTGCAAGTCGAACACACTGCACAACATACATGCAGATCGCGGACAATGTGGTAATGGCATTGCTGTTAAGCGCTAAAACGCACATGAATTACCCCCCCCCCCCCAGCGATTCAGACTTACATGTCCAACGTGCTGCCCCCCTCTCGTTAAAATCAAGGGCACCAGGCTTGGATAAAGCTCTCCCTTGCCCGTGCCATAGACCCAGCACGTGGTTTTATTTTGAACCAAGTTTCTCACTTGTCAGTCGGTTCAGCATTGCTGTTGGCTGTAACCTTAGGATGTGATACACAAAGACGAAATATTGTCCCCCCGTATAGCCTTAAACAGACTGTTGGGGCAAGTGCTGTTAGCGAGTAGCGCGATGGGTAGGCGCCCAGAACCACGACCCGGCCGCCTTTGTCTCCCGGGTGGCGATGTACTCGTTTGAGGCTGAGTCCACCTAGGGGAGGCCCGGGACCGGTTCAGATGATCGTTACATTGCACGCGCCTTCATCGGAGAGGAATTGGAACACTCGAGTGCAAGTCTGCCCCGTGGCAAGAAGCGTGTTTCTCTACAGCAATGTGCAGGCAGCATTTGCAGCAACACCCCCATTACATGGTTGTAGCAACATTCTGTAGGTTAGAAATGCAGGCCGTGCAAATAGCAGTGCAATGAAATTGGTACAGTATTAAAATCTAATTAATAAAACTGCTTATTTTTGGTTATTTTCTTTGAACCTATCTACGTGACTTTACCGAAAGACCCAAGAATTTGACAACAGCTGTTAGCAAAACTCAGTATTCAGGCATGCACATGAGCATGAGTCTTATGATATCACTAAGCAAAAAATTGCAGCACATGAGAGTAAATGGAATCCTCCAAATAATATTGGCTTATAAGGAAACCACCTCTGTTGGCCATTAATGCAGGCGGTATATATATATATGTGTCTGAGTATTCGGAGGCAATTTACTGCCCATTAAAGCAATATGCATAGATCCTTGCTCGAGCCCTTGTGAGACATCATCTGGAATAGCATTCACGAAGACAGATCACTCCCCATCCACAAACAGCACACCTCCCCCTTCCCTGCCCACTTCTGTCTTTCCCCCTCATCCTGAATTTTATCTGGAATAAAAATCTGCAGATGGATATGGTGATGGCAAGCATGTCTGCAAAAAGAAAAGCAACGATCTGCCCACGCGACTGGTTTTTTGTTGTTGTTGCAACACCGTAAATGTGCATGCCAGCCAATGGGACAGAGGCAACGTCCGAAGAATGAAAGTAATGCAAGTTGTTTATTTGCTGCAAAAAAAATCGATTTCTTTATTTTGACTAAAGCTAACAAACAGCCGAATACGCAAGTAGTTGCTTTTATCGGTGCTGTATTTTGGTTGCACCCACAAATGCACGTGGTCGTTTGCACCAGAGCCCAGTTTCAGTACAGCAGCACATTTAAGCTCACAATCAAGGCCGTAATTATAATATAAATTGAGGGGGACACATCCCCCCCCCCCCCCATATTCAAATATGCTCAAAATGTCCCCCCCCCCCAATATATTGCTATAAAATAGATTTCTGTTTATATGATTGTGGTTATGGTTGTAATTTATTAATCATTAATCTCTACCATTACATATAATGAAATAAGAAAAGGTAAAAAACAGACCAATGTAATACAATACACTATTAGACATTATTGTAAAAAATAATAAAAAGTCAATCTCATGTGTTAGTGAATTTTTTAATATTTTAGGCAGGAAATTAGTTTTAAAATTTAATTTTTTTCTGGGGGGGGGGAACCCCCAGACTCCCTGTAAGATTTGGTCCCCCCCCCCAATGTTGACTCCATGGCTACGGCCTTACCCACAATTATATACTCTACACATATACAGTATATTCATCCCACCCTAGCAATCACCATGCGGGCAGTGGTCCAAACTTTCCAAATGGAAACGTCGACATTTCTAAACACTGTATACAAGGCGTTACTGAAACAAGGTCAAAAGCTGGTTTGTCTACTTACACAATCATCGCACTCAGGGTCATGGTTTTAAAGCCAATCGAGTTTGTTTTGATAATTCCACAGCGTAATCTACATTCCAGTTTTTTAAATCATCATAATCTTCATTTTCCAAATATGCACTCACAGTTTTGATAACATCCCTTCAACATGCGTACTGTGCTGTAGTCCTCTTTAAAAAAATCTCAAATCGTTTCCGTCAAACTATACGGAGTAATTTTATCAAAACATCGATTTTTTTAAACCAGACTGAAGAAACAGGAAGTAAATGGTGTAACTTTGCGGTAAGATATCGGTTAAGGCGTAAACTGAAGAAAACCTATTTATACGTCAGAGGAAACCATATATTAAGAATATTGAGATAATTTAAAACACATGTACTGCTTAAAAAAAGATATTTAAAAAATAAACCTATGCAGTATTTCCAGCAGCTTGCATTACTTGGGTTACAGACCAGCAGAGCAGCAACACACTCGATGAATGCTTCTCTGACAGCTGGTTGAAATTAGTCCCAGCCCAGCACACAATTAAACGGGCAAAGTATGTGATGGAAGGCACATGTCCTGGGACAGCTGCACCCACACGCTACACTGTAGGTCCATTGTAAGTGGCTGTCATCCCTCCCCGGCTGTGTGGCCATCGTGCATGGCTTAACACCTCTCGGCAAGACACAGCACGTGCGTTCACTCAACCTTGTGTGTCCCTTTTACGGCATTTAGTGTATCAAAAATGAAATAAAAATCTGCTCTGATGAGCATTTGAGGCAGTCACTGTTTGGATATTCCACATTCCTATTGCCAGGATAAGTCTCTCCGTAGGACAACCTCTGTTGACCTACCCCACAAAAAGTGGTACATAACCCAAGAGGGATGATGAACCGAGTCAATTTCCCAGACTGTATTGGAAGCCGCAACCTTTACAATTGGGAGCTGCTTGCTCGACTGCCAAGCCACCTGGCCGGTTGCTCACTATTGCACAGCTCTGCATGACCACCCATTCACTTCGGAGTCTAAGGTTCACGTGCGTGAAAGCCAATCTCGAATATGCCAGCACCGTTCAACATTTGAGTTAATTGTCCCAGTCGTTTCCATGTGTATGCATCACATGCGTTGGCGTCGCTGCGTGGTAGTAGAGAGCAGTGCACGCCTGCCAAGCGGAATTTAAGATGCCGCCTGCTAAGAGGTGATAAATGCCACCCAATTGATGTGTTACATTGGTGCACAGCACACGCTGCCCATGTTGGAGCAAGGCCACCAAAGCGTGTGGCATTAATTGCGTAGCAAACCATTTCTAAATTATGTTGGAGACGGACGGTGTACAATTTTCGTCATTGTTATGGCCCCATGAAGTACAGTCGGCGATAAATCGGTCTCAGAGGTTACGAGGTTTGTTTGCGGTGTGCGTCACAGCAAATTAAGTGTGCATATATACGTGCATAATGAACATGCATATGTATGTATGTACATGTGTGAAGAAATACGACTGTACGTGAACAATGCAAGCCATGATGATTAAATAGTCGTCCAAATATACTTAAATGCCCATATTCTTTGCTCTAGCTGGAATAGCTGGAATTGCTGATACACAGAATTAGATTTTTTTTGTATTTGTTAAAAATATATCATACGGTACATGTATTCAAGACAGTATTACGTATAAATATCTGAATAGTCTGTAAACGCATGTTTAGGATATGTGTATGGCCCATGTGCGTATGCATACTGTACTCGCGTCATTAGAAGTCATCGTCAATCCACTGCTGGACACAGACCTCCTACACACGCCATTGCCAATCCCTCGGTCTTTTATGCGACCCAATTGATGGCACGCGTGTAGTCAACGGTTGAAGAACTTGATTGAGATTGACATGACAGTCTTGAGAGAAGTTGTTTCATTGGCAGACAACACATCGACGGGGAATTTACGCAAGCTCGTAAGCTTGTTGTGGCGGTGTGAGCAAGGCAGCTGCATTCCTAATGCTGGCATTTTGCTTCCAAAGTTCAAATTAAATCAATTGCTGCAGGAAACTGGTTGATGAGTTGACATTGGTAGGCTCCACTTGATTCTCGAGCCAATTTAACCGTGTGTCCAAAACTTCTCGCACAGTAATAATTATTAATACACAGCATGAACTTTTTTTTTACCCATGAAAGCGTCGGTGAATCTCGACATTCATTTTGGAACATTCGGGGGGAAAAGTTTTGCTCTTAAAAGTTCACTGAGTGAGCAATTCCAGGAAACACATACTACACGTATTCAACTTTTAGCTTTTTGCCAACCTTCTCCACTCACATGCAAATGTGGTCTGTATTCATATGCAAATCATTGTGGATAGTACTTTTGTTCATTGGTAGATGAGAAAATATGGGCTGCTGTTTGGTGCATAAGCACCTGGAATTGCGCACCTCTCAAAGAAAACGTAATGCACCTCTGGACCAAGGCAGCAAGATTCCCAGTGCGGGGAAAACATCCCGTTCCATCCGTTGGCCACACGAGATATTTTAGGTGCAATATTTACCGTTCCAGAGAAATATATTCAATCCATAAAATTAGTCCTGCTCCTATGACTGCCCCTCCCCCCCACTCCACCACCTCTACCAAATGGAATTTTCTGGGCATGACACTGAGGCAGGAAAAAATCACTCCCTGACATGGCCTTTACTCATTTCCTGACAGTCATGATCGCGAAGCCTTTGTGAGGCACGGGATAATGCACTCTCCTGACCCACACAGCCTAATGCATACGTTACATTTTCAACATTCGTGAGAATACCACTGGATCTATCTGCATCGCTCATACATTTCATATGCTGCATATATACCGTTTGAACAAATGCAAATTTGATTGCGAATGATTTAACTTGCATTCGGGCATTATCGCAAACTGCGTTCTTTATTTGTGATACACATATATTGGCATGCTTGGCAGATGGACATTAAAGACAATTAATTAATAGCAAACGTCAATAAATAAATTATATACAGTATAGTCGCTGGATAAAATAAGTTACCCAAATTGTATTACTAAGTAAAGCAACAATGCTCCACAAACATATCCATACAACTGCAAAAAGCTATATACTGAGAATTGCAATGAATGGTCTAACGTGGCTATGGAGCAATTGAGGTGAATATACTGTGGGCTGTTGAAATGGCAGAAGGTAGACATGGGCTGGAGGGCCACATTTTCCTCTAGTGTGTCCCCAGGTGCTCTCCAAATTGGTCACATATCTGACGAGCAGTCACTGAGACCATGCTAGGGCAAGGTATAATGATGTCTCTTTACCCCCCGACTTCAAATGAAGGAGTGCTCTCTTGTGTGCCTCCACCTTTTATAACGTGTTCCTCTGACATGCGCCTACTGTGCTGCTTTCGGCACACACATTTAGATACACGTGGGGCCAAAATGGTTGTGCTGTATGTATGATGCATGAATTGGTGGAAACGAAATTTGATGGGTTTTTGGCAATGCGATAATAATCAGAACAAGTCGACCACCAATTTGTATTCAAAATGTTCTAGGTACACTATTGAGTGCTACGCATACTGATGGGGGTAATAATCTGTTATTTACCTAAAAAAGGCACATAAATCTTTCAAGAGTCATTTTCAGGTAGGTTCTCCTTGGGGGGGGGGGGGGGGGTGGGTTAGAAATGTCTACATTGATACAACCGCACATGTTTTTTGCAGTTGTGCTGTTACAGAATATGAATTCCTGCAGTCACGAAAGCTTTAAGTCAAGATGTTACAGCTCTTGTTTGGGAACTGAAGAAACTCTATGCATGTGGAGCAAAACGCCAGACATCCTGCTGAACAACCTGAAAAAACAATGGAAAGCAACACTCAATATCCGATAGATAGGTTAGCAACTAGTTCACTATATTGCCTGCTCTGCAGGTGAGTGTCTCTTGTATTGGATGATGTCTGTGTCATCCACCCACCCATGCACCAAAGCACTAGATCATACCAGTCCATCGCCGTGCCTGGCTACAGGGCCTAAAATATGTGTAGGAGTACATGGTCATTTCTACATCGGAACTTCTCTTATCTGCGAGCATTTCGTAATAAAATCTTGTTATCCATAAAAGCAAAAATCTGAAATTCAACCACTTTGCTGTGGTCCAATTCTTCGTTTCACCCATGATGGAATAGATAAAATAGTGAGTGTTACTGGTATAATGTTAATCTTATCAATTTGACATACCACGAATGAGTCTTAGAAAATGAATCATTTTTATACGTGGTAATCTGAAGAAGATAACTACAAGTGAATTTGACACATTGCAAAGTGTATTTGTTAATCTCAACAGTTGCATAGACGTTCACGATAGCCTCAGTTAATTACTAATTAATTACAATTATTTCGTTGATTACTGACCTTGAATTATTTGTAGTATCGTAGTTACATGTATCAAGTGTAGGTTATTTTAGCTACACGAACGTACTGGGTCGTAACTGACATTCGTATTCTTGGAATTACAGTACGTGAAATATTATTTTACATTGCTGCCTTTTAACTTTAATAAGTTCGATACAATCTTTTGGCATTGGTAAATTAATCACGTTTTTTTTGTATAATCTGTAGGGTCATTGCTAAACCTTTAAAGCACCGTATAAACAGATAATTTAAATAACTTTACTCCAAGTTTAAAGCCTATATTTGAAGATTAAATCGATTTAAACGAATTCAAATAATATGTGAAAAGCTATATAATGAATGACTTTGAAGGTAAATATGCAATCGTTTTTCTTTTCTTAAAATTACAAAAGATGACCACACAATTAATGGATAGCCACTCTTGGCCACATGGACTCGTGTTGTTTTTTTCCTTCTCTCACAAGTGCCACTATACAACGAGCATGACTCATTCTGTGCGCGCACGATGCTTAATATCAATCTCTTGGCTTATTTCGTAGCTTTGATGTCAAAGGCGACCCAAGCGCACCTTAGTTTAGCATATCAGTTTACACTCACTGCACAATAGCCGCTCACGAGCCGCATGCAACTGAAATCCATCAGCACATCGTCATTCAGGCTGCTGAACATTGCTTTTGCACTTCAGAAACACTGCTGAACCTTTCATCCAACAATTCCCTGAATAGGAGAATGGTATTAAATCACAAGGTAGCCATGCAGCATGTCCATCTTAATTAATGTGCATTAAGGAAATACGTGAATGGGGATTATAATTAGGCCATCGTGACAAATAGAGTCCTCGATAACCTGCTTATTTAATTTGTACCAATGTAAACAATGTATAAAATATAAAATGTATAAACAACAAAATTACACGATTACGTATTACATATTCTTTGGTTCTTTGGGTAAAGTCATGTAGATAAAAAAATACAAAATAAAGTAAATACAAATTTTTTTTCTTATTTTTTATTCTATCTACGCGACTTTACCGAAAGAACCAAAGAATATGAATTGCTGCAGTCACGAAAGTTTTAAGTAAAAATACACATTACATATACATATTAGTTTTCATCAAGGATGCACGATGTAAGCTGCTATTCTGTTGTACAGGCACTCCGAATGTTAAACATGTTCAATGCAATGAAGGTAGACATGCCTCTTACAAAAGGGGCAAAGAAAATAAATCTACATTATTACTCATTGGTTGCAAATGCAGTCCATTCACTGCTTCGGATGAGGGGGGTCATGGGTCTTTTTTTGCAGAAGTGAAGCCCACAAACACCCAATGCACATCATGTCGCCACAATGAGCTGGGGGCTGTCGGTGTGCAATTCGCATCCCGAGCATCTCACAGCCGTACCGCGTGTTCACGAGCTGTACGTGTCCGTACACGGTTCACAAGCCCAACACTTGCAGAGTTAAGCCCTGCTTAAGGTTGACCTGATCAATTTGTATTTACGATATTTCTTTCATTCATGTTTTTTTTAATGTTACTATCATAAAGGAGGCTGCCATCGCGCAATGGTCTAACACGATGGACTTGTAATGCAGAGAGTTCGCTGGTTGAATCAGTTCAAACAATAGTCACATTTCTGAAATTCCCTCGCTTCTGTTTGCCCGGAAACATATATATGAGTACACCGCAGTTAGTGGACTGATTGGTCCTGTGTGGTGGGGTAAAGTGTGTTTGCTTCCACCTCTTCCGAGATGTGCAGCCAGGATGGACGAGTAGGCCAAATACCCTCCCATGCAGTAGTGGTATGTGCAAGTTACTGCAGGGTTCCACCTTTACTGTAAAAAAAAAATACTCGGCACCCAAACCATCATATGGAGAGCCAAGCACGACCTAAGGTTGACCAATTGCAATATTTTGTTTACGTTATTACATATTTATATCATTCTGTATACTCAACACAGTTTACTGTGATGAAAGTGAATTTGATGCATTTCAATAAACTTTTATAATTTACCCAGTGAAATCTGGTTAAGATACCGTACGATTTTAAAAACACAGAAACGTCATTCTACTACAGAATAATGCCCATCAAAGTGAAGTTGTTGTGATCCACTTTATATGATATTTAATTTAGTATGAAGAGAAAGATTGGTTGGGTTGCAAAGAGAATATAAATGCAGTGCTCTATTATATAATTCATACAAAGAGCTTCTGAAATTTTATACTGAAATGCCAGAGCCTGGAATTTAAATCGAGCAGGATTAATGAATGAAGTTATTCAGAGTGAAAATGCAAGGCTTTCCTGTGTAGCATGTGATAGAATCCAAGAGTGCAGAAAAGTGGGCATATATTACTCCTTTTATATCTCTCACGAAGAGTGCTTGTCACACAGAGTGATGAAACCACAAAGGCTTTTCTCACGCAGTTACGATGCCAGTAACTTGCAAGCAGAGTATTAATATCATATTCGTCAATTGTATTTTACCAATAGAAGAATTGCTGCACTATTATTCTAAATGTGACCCCCAAAAAAAAAACGCTGGATGGGGAACCGTGCCAGCCTGGTTTCTGTCCTCACAAAATGTTGTTGTGCAAGCCAACATATCAATGACCAGAATTTATCATGTGCAACTAAAGCTTTAGAATGTGTAGTTTTATGTGGAAATTGATGAACTGGCTTTGAATTATGGCCTGCTGTACGGGATCACATCAATATAAGGCTTTGACAGAATTAAGTGAAAAGTACCGTTACCACGAACGCACACACACGCGCGTGTATAGCGAATTAGTAATTACGTTTGATTTATTTCACAATAACTATGTACACAACTTTCATTCAGCAGATAACATTATTTCAGCTTAGTGCAGGGACATTATGATGCAGAAAATTGTTATCAAGTGAACACTGTGCACCAAATGAAGGTTTATTGCCCTTTATACTATTTGTTATTGCATAACCGTCGGTCCCGTTTGTCTGTCCGTAACGGATGGATCAAAAATAACTTTCTTGAAGATGATCCAATAAAAACAAAACTTTGGTGCAACATTGTGCCGCTATTAGGGACTTGGGTTATAGAAACCCGGCCACATTGGTAGGTTTCCCCTCTAAAACGTGGAGACGCAATGCGCGTCACTCAAAATGATCCACGAAACCACCTTCCCTCCCCTCTCTCGACGACGTCATAATGGGTGACGTCATCTCACGACATCGCATGACGCAATGGGCGACGTGCGACTTGAAACGGAACGTCATCATTGCTGTGTAAATACTTGCGAGGGCACGCGCACGTCGGAAAGTGTTACGAAAGCCACGCGTATGCGTGGTATATCTTTTCTTGGTTCTTTCCGGAAAGTCACGTAGAAGGGAAGTAACAAAATAATAAAAATAAATAAAATAATTCTCACGACGTTTCGGCCACAACGCAAGCAGCCGTCCTCAGGTGAAAACCAGGTCTGTCGGGGAGACAGCGTCTGAATGAAACAGCACACGAGCTTGGAGCATGTATATAAGCTGGGTTGGGAGGGGGGGAAAGGGCGCTTCGACAAAATAATTTGCATATCAAGAGGAATTTAGCATATTTATGGGAAATGCAGGAATGTGATTAGTACTACATATGCCCGTGCATTATGCAGGATTAGCAGCATCAAAGGGAGGGGATATATCTTGTTTATCGTAGTAGTGTTATTAGGGGCCGTCCATAAATGACGTCACGCGATTTTGGACGATTTTTGACCCCCCCCCCCCTTCGTCACACGGCGTCACAAAAAGTCAGACCCCCCCCTCAAATATGACGTCACAAAGCTGCCCCCTCCCCCAAAAAAATGCTGCAAATCGCTTTAAACTATTGTCATTGTAGTGCGTATTTAATGTGGCGCTGCACTCTGATGTTGTAGGAGAAAACATTTATCAGAAAGTCAATTTAATTAAGTAGAACGTGTTGTGTATATTTATTTAAAGTTGCGCATTTTGATGTGACGTCACATTCTCAAACTCCCCCCCCCCCCTCGTCACACATCGTCACAAATGTCTGACCCCCCCCCCCCCCCTAGGTGCGTGACGTCATTAATGCAGTGTTACGGTTCGGACAATATTCAAGAATATCTTTCGGGTTTGGGGGTATTCTGTAATGCTGTTTAGTGTACGGGTGTTAATTACGAACTCTAATCATTGCAATCATTGCACTTTATTAATACCATAGGGCCTCGCTTAATAAACTGATCACCTCACGTGGAAAAAACAATATGTACTTTCATGTTTTCATTGCATGACACACAGGTGAATGAACAGTGGCGTATCGCGCATTCCACTTACGACACGCGGTTTAAAAAAAAAAGCTGATTAATTATATGCCCGTGCTGTCACTGCTAAATATAAATGATGTTGTATACACACGCACACATTGAGATATAGTGCCACAACATAGGCTTATACTGTAATGCAACACCAACTCACTTCACTAATTGCGTCATGCCCAGACATTTGTATACTATAGTCATAATTTATAGCCACTGCTGGATGTAGGTAGGCTCGCGAACAGCACTTGGCTCAATAGTCTGTTAAGGCTATACGGGGGGGGGTCTTTATCTTTGTTGACCATACCCCCATACTTCACGACGCTGGTCGGTGTGGGTTGGTGGTGAAGGGGGAGACGCAATGTTGCAGGATGTTCCACGAAGAGAAGAATGGGGGCATTATGATGGTTATCCCAAAACAATGACCGTTTCAGAGGGTTTCCAAATGGACGCCCACCTCGAGATTATGCCTGAGCCGGGTCCCGCTGGATTCAAGTTTCTCCATGCAGCCAGAGGAGGAGCCACACTCATAAATGGAATATATTTAAAGCATCATCACGACTTCGTCAATCGGCTGCTGTGTGCAGGCACCTCCAAGCTATTACCATCTCTCGCGATCATGACGCGTAATAATGCACCCAGCACCTCAAAACGACCTGATTTCATTACTCCATCTCCTGCGGCATGCAATGTTGAAATGAACATTACTCCAAATAGCTCATGAGCCCAGGTCAGATATTTAACTTGTTGGTATCACGTGCGGTTGCATAGCTTGAGTGGTGAATGTGGCGAACAACAGCGAATTATGTGACAACAATTTGAAATAATTGGGTTATCAATTAATTCACTCGTCTTATCCATACAACTAAATCTGTACGAATAAAGTTTTACAACTTTACGAGGTACCGACTTATGTTCTGGCACATCGACTGAAATAAGCGTATTATTTTAAGCACTGGTATTTCATTTTCAAAAGCTGTCTTTTGAGCCCTGTAGAATGTCATGTGATGTCACATATATGCAGCAGATAGTTTAGTGTATAATGACATTCGTACAGTCAACTTGAAATATATAAATGTGTCCCTTTCGTCTGCAACCAACCATTATCATGCAATGTAATGATGCCAATTGTGCACTGATATGCCAGTCAAAACGTGTATGTCAATGCACAATGCATTTTTTTGCGAAGGCCAGGTTATGTTATCACGTGATACGACCATATTCAATTGCGCAACAATTGTGAATTTAGTTTTTTTTGGCTCTCACTACATTGGGGTGTAGGGAGAGGCGTTCACCAGCGTGATTTAGGAAGTGAGAGCAAATCCCTTTCTGGTTAAGGCTTTCTGGCACTCGTTCAGCGTCACATTTTAATTGCAACACAAATACAGCAAAGCACGCGCATCTCCGTGCAATGTGAGTCGAGAGAAATTCGATACTTGAATAGGCATGTAATTATCACGCGAGAGAACATTCTACATTCAAAATCTTAAATGGTGAAGGTAACCCGGTCGCGACATTTAGCAACATCGCTAACTCTCTTGGTCAACAACAAGAAAATAAACTTGACATGTATTGCACAAATCTATGGCAAACATATACGTAGCTGAGCTCCTGAAAATATTTCCCTGCCTAGGGAAGTGGCAGGGGCATCGGGGGGAGGGTCCAGAAAATATTCCGTGAAAAATTAAGCCCCGTATACAATGGCTCCACTTACGTTTTTCATTTGAACTTAAACCACGGCGGCTGTTACTGATTTACAGTGGACTGCTTCCACCGGACTCAAGTTATTAGCTGCAACGTTCAATTTGATTGACTCTGGTATTGCCCGCTGGGATTCGCTGCGGGGATTTGTGTTAAGTTGACGCGCGATCTCTGATGCCCCTTGTGTTGGCCGAGGCTATTATTGCAAGGCTGTAGGAATGCGCGCCGACGAGCCCATGCTGTAATCAAATCTCCGTGTAAATATTGAGCTGATTTATTGCCCAAGCCGCCCTACCTTTCTCACCAGACGACGGTGTAGGAAGCGACGAGATTGTGATGTTTCCGAATACACCGTTAATATTCTGCTGTCATTTTTGTTAAGGCTATGCACGGACTGTCCACATTCTTTTTCGTAATGTTCACTGGAAAAAGTCGAGGCTTGTATTTCAACACATTTCAATATGCTAACTACTCTTCGACCGATTTTTGTGCCTATCATGATTCTCGTGGTGAAAATTAAATGCATGTATGTTTTTTGTAAGGCCAATACTGTTCATGAGGTAATACAACTGCAATATAATAACAATATTATCAATCCACAGTTGTTGTTCCACTCTTAGCAGTTTGCTATCACACTTACAATGGCCAGGATTGTGTATTTTCCTTCGCAAATGCACAACACCCCCATAAGAAATGCGATGGCAGTTAAATGTAAACCTTTCTACACTGATTGTCATCCTTATTTTACCAAGAAAAAAAATATCTGGGGCTACAGGAAATAAGCATCACTCAAGCTTTTCAACAACATTTGAGCAATTGTGTATTTTTTTTGCATGTGGACAGAAACCAAAAGTGGCTGGAGAAATCCCCCGTGCGTACAAACGGAGAAACACTCAACCCTCATCCTCCGCGAGATTTCGATTTTCAACCTTCTCACTCTCCTGCCTTATGGACACCTCATGGCCCGACAGCTGGGGGAAGGGGGGGGGTGTCTCATGCACACGTTGGCTTTATCTCGACACGATACCTGACCTACCTCGCTTACATATTCACAGGTGTGTGCCACCACACTTTGGTATAATGTATTAATTTATGTTTTATGGCAAAGTACAAGCAGAGGGGAATCCAATTATAGATACCGCACCGATTTATAATGACCCTCTTACGTTTGTCGCTCAGCGGGTGATTGTTGACGAACATTCAACAATATCCATCGACCTTCCATCCATCTACAACACCGTGCGGTGGAAGGGTCTCCTGCTGAAGCTGACGAATGTCATCCGAGTACACACCCCCCGCCCCCGAAATTTTCCCGAACAATACAATGCTGAGAGTAACCAAACTTTCCACATGCACCTCGCTGACTGACAGAGCCACACACACCGGAGGGTGAATAATGGTCCCTCACAAGAGCCCGTCCTGGCAGCGGTCTTATTCGAGCTCTCCGTCAGCGGCATTCCATCAACAGAGTCTCGCTAATTCGTTTTACGCGGACGACGTTGCACTGGCAACCCAAGCTTCAAAGACGCCGAGGGTGCGTGGAGAAGCCTGGAGGCGAAGCTGATAATACTTGACGAGTATTTCAGAGCGTGGCTGCGCTTGAAGCCCCAATGCAGGGAACACGATGGTATCCTCCTTCCATTTGAGCAACGTCGAAGTCTTGAGGTCAGTCAAGGTCTAATACCTCGGAGTCGTCTTCAACCAGACTCTCAGATGTCGACATCACCTCGAAGCCACCAGCAAGAAGGTGACATCGAAGGGTCGATATCATCCAAAAGTTGGCAGGGACTTTCTGGGGATATGACACTGGAACCCTTCGGACATGAACGCAGACTCTGGTGCATTCTACAGCACATTGGTCTCATTGACACCGCAATCAATGCTGTACTGCGTGTGGTGAGCAGCTCCATAAAATTCCGCCATCAAACATTGGAAGGGATGCTGCAAAGCTTAGAGAGCAGTGGAAGATCCTCACTTTGGAAATTCCGAATCATCCCTTTGCATATTGCCATCACATGCCTGCCACCCTCCTGTCTGAAGTCGACGTAGGCATCGGTCACACGCCACGACTCTTCCGTCAGCCAAAAAAGGACCCTGCCACTCAGCAGTGCGAGATGTGGAATAAAAAGCGGTGTCCCAAACAAGAACCTTCTTGAAGACCCCATGAAGTGACTGCTCGGCTTCTCTGTGCCTCAACGACAGTGGGGACCGCTCTCAGCCGTGTCCAACCAACACGTGGACGGGGTGGATATTTCCCCCATAATGACAGATCAGGAACTACACGAAACTTCGAATGTGGTGAGGCGCAAACCACTCTTGACTGCCAGCACAACGCGCGTATATTCTGGTGCAACGAGCAGACTACACCAGTCAGTTACCGCAGATGTTGTGGAATGGCTCGCAACATTAACGATAATATAGCAGTAGCCTGCTGTTGTGTTGTTTTTTTAAAGGCCGTTCGAAATAAGAAGATTGAAGTGTCAAAGCAATGGATCCACATCTTACGGAGTGTGGAGCGACGTATCACAGTGAGTGTATTGTTACTTGGGGGGAAGATATGCAGATGTTTTGAATCTGTGTATCTCTTATCATAATATATATTTTTTTCTTTTCGTGGGGTATCTATGAATGGTGCATCCAGCAGTTCGGATACACAGTGAAACTTTCCTAATATGATCTTGATTTGAAGCTTTCGTGACTGCAGGAATCCATACTCTTTGGTTCTTTCGTTAAAGTCACGTAGGTAGAAAATAAAATAAATCACGACGTTTCGGGCGCAACACAAGCGTCCTTCATCAGGTGGGGACGAACACAGCGAAAACAATCGCTGAAGTATGCCAAAGAGATGTCTGTAACAAGGTGTAGAGGAGTAAAATGGGGACGTGCGATGACGTCATGCGCGCTGGGTGGCTTGATGACGTTATGTCTCGTGGAAGTACTTAAGGGAGACCCCATACCGAGAGCGAGGTCACTGTGAGAACGGGTAGAGTGAGGAGGGTAGAGAGGGAACCAGGGTGTAGAGGGACAAAGTCGTGAGTCTGGAAGGACTCCGGTGGTAGCCGATAGAGGTGCTTCTCCCTCCGGTCGGTGGAGTTGGCAGAGTCCCCGATCCGACACGGAGAGAGAGACCGGAGCTAGCCGGGCAGGGACCAGAACTCAGCGTAGGACCCCTGACCCCTGGGAGTTGTGTACCCTTGTGTTAGCTTGTAACATCTCTAATAAACCTTTGGCGAAAGCCATAACCTTACCCCCGTCTCCGAGTGCGTCCTCGGAACTCCTCAACAAAGGGATTATATAGCTGAGGGGGCGGGGGGGAGCAGGCTGATTGTGGGGGTGGGGAGAGCGGCAAGGATGTTCCTAGAGTTCGGACTCAAGCTGTGCTAGTACGTTGGGTGATAGTTCGTCCTTTATTGCCAAGCTGTCAAGCACAGGGGGACACACACGTGTAGATAAACATGACAGGGTCACCCCTTTTTTCCCGCACAAAAGGCTCGGACAGTTGTACAAATGCAGTGGCTTCTCGGAGACTACTTCTGGGTGGCTATTTTCTACGCAAAGGCCCGGATAACGATATCCCACGTCACCGCCTCTGTAATGCGTAAAAGCTCGAATACGAAGAAAAATTACCGCTCGGGTTAATTTTGCACATATCAAGTGGGGGCACATTGAATAGGCTTAGCGGATAATAAACCTTTATGGCCTTTTGTCAATTCGCTGCTGATGACAAACTCCGCAACGCTGTGTCGGTTACAAGGTTCATTTGTCATGCTTCACCACGCGAGTCAGGGTTCGTTTATGAATGTAGGGAAGCCCTGGGACCGGTTCGGATTACACGTAACGCCGACGGTAGCTTCGGCTAAACATTATATTTAGGTCACTAAGTTCAGAGTGCAGTGATATTGTGCCACTCCTCCGAACCCCTTAATACAAGGCACTCGAGTAAGAGGAATTTTAGTGCTGTATTGTACGTGAGCCCGTAGAAACGTGGGCTGTGTTTGCTGCATATGCACAGAGAGGATGCACTGGTAGGTCATTGAGTTCACTCCCTGCGAATGTGGCGATATGTGTGTGTTCTTGGGTAAAAAAAAAACTCAGGACGGGCGGTAACATTTCCCACTAATTTTACAGTGCGATTAACCTCAGTGGGTATCTGTACTTTATCATATTATGTCACATAGCCTGGCGATAAATGCCAACATACACAATGAAGTTATAGGACAGCAAAGCAATGAGAGAGGTCATGGACAATTCTGGCACAAGCGAGAACCATTTATCGGTGTTTATTGAGTTTTTTCTTGCTTAAACACCATGTTTCTGCTGGACAATATATATTTTTGTTGCACATGCACAGGCATCTAAGCAGCAAGTAACATATCAGTGCAGCACAGCGCTTGGCGCGATGCCACTAAACTGAGTGCAAAGCGACGCGCACAGCCAACTGCATCATGTGACAACTGACAGAACACGAGGGTTGGAACGGATAACTTTTGGAAAGGGAACAAAACGCGTGAGCCAGATTCGGTGTGAAAAATGGGGCTGACATGCAACAAATCTCCATATGTAAATCCGACCTGTTAGCCCAGGCTCCGTTAAACCATTGCTCGGTCCCATTGTAGCACAAATCCTACGTAACACGTCGTTATTTATTTCGCGCAGACGCTCGTATGTGGGCCACACGACACTACTGTACGAAGAACCGCACGCGTTAATCGTGGGGGGTGGGGGGGGTAGTCATTATTCCAGAGGAAGGGGACTCATGATCTTTCCAAAGCAAACAGTTCAAGACACACACACACACTCGCTCTCTAAAGCACGCGCCAGAATAATTCGCATTTCCAGTGACACCGCGTGTGGGGTCATAAATACAAGGAGCCAATTGCTACCGGTTATACTTTCTGTGCCAGATCTCTGCAAGTTTAAGTACCATACACATTAAGCATGTCAAATTCTACGTCTTTTAGATCGACAGTGCGACGCGTCTTTAATGCACAGCAATATTTCAGAAGAAATGGCCAAAAGAGAGGTGGGAGAGAGACAAGTTTGCGTCCTTTAAATATTTAAAACGTTTGAAGAAGACACACGCTTCTCAGCAAGGGCATTGCGATAGGACCGCAGGATTAATTTAAACGTGCATTTTAAAATAGATGAAACTTATTTGAATGTTACCCTTGGCAACCATGCATGATTAATCTACCAAAGCCTGAAATAATGACACGCGATCTTGCACATCCGGGCATGTCTCAAATATGAAAGGAAAGGAAATCCATTCGTGTGATTTTTGTTGCGTGGGTTTTCATATATATTGAAAGTTTTTTTTCGAGATTTTTTTTTTTACATTCAGAATTTATAACGAGGTTAAGAAGGTTCTTGTCTGGGAACGATTGTCTCCTCTCCATTTACACTGCCAAGCAGAGAGTTGTTACGCGACAGGTCGCAACACTTGCCCACGTCGCTGCATATACACGCAGACATTGGTTCTACGCGGCAATGGTTTGTGACGCCCATGTATGTCGATCTTCTTTCACATCCTGCATAAGCAACCGTGCTAAAAGGAGGTGCGGGAGAAAGGACAAAGTAAAACACAAAAAGCGGCTCGAAAGAAATAAGTTTGCAATCCGGACGATTTAAAAGTGCGTAGCTCCAGTGGCTTCCGAATATGAGAAGGGAGAGCGTTCCAGACGGCCGCAGAAGCGCATCTGAAAGTGTGCGCGCGATGCAGTGGCCGTCTTTGTTCGATGGCTGAGCCAAAAGCCAAATGCCGCTGCGAGGATGACCGTAGTTTGCGTGAAGGTTCACCTGTACGTGTGCTTTCTGTGCAACGTGTATCTTACCTTCCAATGGTAGAAAAAAAAGATCAAATGAGGCCCCAGCTGCATCATGATTTTTTTTTTATTTTGAAGGCAAATTTAGCATCTTTAAGGGGCATTTTTTTTTTCAATCATGTTGCAGTTGAGACTAAACCACTGTCCACTCCGTCTCAACGTAATCTTAGTTCAAGCAGACGCCTACCGTGCCTTGACTTTAATGAGGGTACTGCTGTTCAAAAGAAAGGTTTCTCTTCGTCTAATACCCAGTTATTTAGTGACCTTAACCTCTTACCACTTGAAAACCAATGTCCCTGAAGATGTTTCTCCATGACTCGGGGACTATTAGTCCCCGAGTGCTGGGTCTGTAGGCGTTCCATAACGGAGGGCTACCACTTGGGAGTCATATTGTAAAACGTGAATATACAACAGCAATGGTGCATAAACACGTTCGCTCCACAATCGATACTATGCGGAAAATAACTTGCATTTTTATCGGCACATAAAATAAACGACGACCTTCCTTGTTTCTCCAAATGCTGCTTCGAGGCTTTTATTCCGAGCGCTGAGTAGATAAATTATCACAAGCTCGAGCAGAATTTATCTCTAAAAGCAGACATAACCGTTTTCCGTGCTCCTGGTGTGTCCAAGGAACATTTGTTGTGTGCAGCAGCTACTTCACAATGCAACCATTCTACTTTTTCCTTTGGATGAAACGCACAACAACAAAAAACAATGAAAGGACATAATATCATGCACGGGATCAAAAAGATTGATGACTACCGAACATAATTCACTTGAACAATAGCATTCCCTGCCAAAAAGCACTAAAACAATGATAGCTATTTTCAGATCACAGCTCTGCAGAATAACATCAGCAGCATAAATTTGTCAGTTCTAATATATTGTTGTAAGGAGTAATTAAAAAGCCATTCAGTTTATGAAGAAAAAATATTTCCACAATCTACACTATTGTAATTTTAAGCGCTGAACATGTTTAATTCTAGCTTGAGGGTTTATAATAATAATGGCATTTTGATTGGTGCTAGCAGAACAGTGCTGCAACAATTGTGTGTGGTGCAAGGGTCTTAATCTGCTGATGTTTTGCCAAGATCGGGTGACATTTCACAATTAAGGTTCTGTTTTAACAAACACTGTATGCAACCAATGTCTCAATCGAGATGCCCAATATGAATCTGTGCAAATTGCATATAAATTAAAATTACATATTAATTTGTTCACCTGATGTTTAAAATATAAACGCTGAATCAACAAAAGGGCTGTACACGTCCCCGTTATATTTTTTTGTATCAACCACTTTCAAGCGACGATACCCGTAAATAAATAATTCTACTGCATTAGTGGGCCAAATCGTTGCTTTGTAAACGACTTTAAAGGCGGACACGAATTTTTATTCACAATTCCTGCACAAGGCTCCTCGCCCGCACTGGCAAATGAGATTATAGCACCACCACCCCACCATAACTCAGATCCCTCTAATGGCTCCCAATCCAGTCCCATGTCAATTCCCGATCCCTCCCGTTAAAAATTTCGCTCCACTCCCTTTCGCGTGCTCCCTGGCTGCTGCTGCTCCTGCAAACAAAACTCCTTGCAAAACCCTCATACATCCCCTATCAATGGGAGGTCACTCCTTCTCCAATGCTGACCTTCAGGTCTGGAATCCCTGTAACAAGTGCAGGCTAAAGACCTTCAAATGCTCCTTTGCCTCTGACTAACTGCCCTCCGCTGCTGAAGTGATACCAATTGCACATTAATTTAAACACACAGCACATATTAATACTCTACCTTCCTGCCGTCCCTCTCTTTGTATGTATGTATGTTGAACTTCTTTCGCACCGCACGTAGCCAACCATGCTAATCTGTGCACAGCATCTTGGGTTGCAGTTACATTTAGATGCTGATAGAGATCCACATTTTATTTATACTGGACAAGAAAGCGGAAAGAAAACCACGTGACTCTTCTAAGCAATCATTTAACACACACACTGGATTTCGATTTAAAGCTTTCGTGACTGCAGGGATTAATCTTCTTGGTTCTTTCGGTAAAGTCACGTAGAAGGGAAATAATAAAATAATAAAAATAAAACATTATAAAATAATTCTCACGACGTTTCGGTCACTACGTGACTTTACCGAAATAACCAAGAAGACACACACTGGATGTTTCCGAACTCTGGTTTGGAAGGCCATCTAAAATTGGACATTTTTACGTCCAACACGTGTCCATTTCTGCTGGAAAATGTCAACTCATATTATTATCTTGAAAACGTTAACATTCCGGACAGAATGCTTTATTTAAATTTCAGTGCATGGCACAGGTATAATGTCACGGTACATACCGTGTGAATATGTGACCCGACAGTTGTGTGTTTAGTTTGTTGTCCTTCCCCCGCACCTCCGATTAGCACGGCTTGCTGCGTACGGCGCGAAAGAAGTTCAACCTACATACATGCATACGTGCAATATGACCACTGGCACAGGAGCATGTGCCCACTTATTAACAGTCAGTGCGGGACTTGAGAGGCAAGATGCTCCATAGCTTCGGTATTTCACCGACTTGTTCACTTGACCAACGATAATTATTGACTGTCCTTTGTAAATCCACTGCTAAATGAAAGCCTGCTCGCGCCATGTTCTTTGATCCATATACTGCACATTGATGATCAGAGCTAGTTGGTGAAATGGTGGGAAGTGTGGGGGGGGGGGCAGGCCCAGTTCGAGATTCACCAACTACCGATGTTAGACATGGCCCGGGATTGAACACAGGCGGTCGCGTTCATAGCTTCAGGTCAATCGCGAACCACTGTGCCACCACTGCACCACACTTCACTTGAACTTGGCTTCAGCGGTTTGCACGCAGCCGTTGAAAATCTCCATCCCCTGGCTCATGAATCCCGGTCCGTGTCCCAGCACCTGTCATAAATCCCGTACCTCCGATCAGTGCGAAAAAAGTTCAACATATTAACACACATTTTAGCATGGGCAGAGTTTGTGCCCCCCCCCCATGCCCCCCCCAGGTGCCCCCCCCCCCCCCGTGCCTCCCTAACTGGTCACCTTTATTAATGTATTTTCAGTAGGTTACAATTAAGATAAAACATTTAAATTAATTACAAGCACCTGCGTTTCCTAATGTGAGGGACAAAGCGAACCCCTGCCACACCCCAAATATAGAAGTCAAACTCCGCCTTTGCATTTTAGCCACAAAGCCTACCACCAGTACAAGACTCCTGCTCGATCGTGGTGATCTCAATGGACCATGCCAAATCCAATCTACCGGACAGAAGCACCCCCCATTCACAACGAGTGAACGACAGGACGATCCAAAGAGGGGAAGCGACAGACTGCAGATGTCACGGAAGTTCTCACACCTCGTCTCCCTGGCAGGCAGGTGCCAACAACTCTCCCGCTTTTATGATTCAGAAACAATGTTCAAGAGCCAAGAACAGCGTGGCGATAACGAACAGTGACAGCAACAACACAAAACAATCACAACAAAAAAAAGACCGCCTCACATTCGTCTTTCCGACTGGATGATTCTACCCTACCACCTCATCTCCCGTGAGGGCCCCCACGTATCGGTGGTGGTAATGCCATTGCTTTTCAATTCTCTCGCTGGTCGAATGACCTGCGAATGACCCCAAGGCAGGTAATCCTCTGAAATACAATCTCTCATCTGAGTCACCAGCCTCTGCTTTGTCCATAATCGGGCTTCCAAACAGAACACCAAGTGACTCAGACCTCCTCCAAATCTGCATCATCTTGACATAGAACAATTCTGCCCCCCCCCCCCGACCGCCACATCCAGCCTGTTCAGATGGATAGATTCACGCACTAACCCATGACACCTGGAGAGTTCAGATAATCCTCTGCACCGCCTCCGAGAAGGTGTTGCGAGACTTTGCCCATTCTCGTCCACCCTTCACATGGAAGAGTTCCACTTCATGTAAACTTTGTTTCTGTAAAGGGGCGCCACGGCAGCGAGATGTTATCCTTCTCGCCTGATATTCAGGAGGTCGGGGTATCGATCCCGACCCTGATGCCTGCGGTATATTTGGAGTTTGCATTTCTCTCTCCCCGTGGTCGTGTGGATGTTGTCTCCGGTAGAAACATGAATTGTTATTAATTAGATTCTGGTGTTATAAATGTCCAAATGATGGGCGACTTTGTTAAGCTATCATTTGTGGCCAGGTCGCTTCTGAAAATTGTTTTAATACCTCAGTGGGTTTTTCCGGGAAGGATGGTTCAGTTTTATTTGTGTGTTTGGGTGATCTGTTTACCTTTCTTGTCCTTTGCATTATCATGTTTTTTATACTGTTGTTGTAACGCTCTTACCCGTCCCTACTGGACATGTGACAAAGAGCTTTATAGCTCATTGGATTCCTCCGGCATAAATATTATGCCCGAGATGTAGAGCCCCACAATTAACATCATTGTTTGCTTTTATCGAAAAAATAGTGAAACACATACATGGATTTGTGCAAAGGTTGCTCCATCTTTTTCACATCTGTAATTTCTAATAGATTTGGCAATTTCGGCAGAAACCCACTTCAATGGTTCCATCCAACCATGAGCCATCTGTTGGACACATTGTTATGCCAGCATGGCCTGGCACCATACGCAGATTAAGGTGGGGGCATGGAAAGCCAAGTGGGGAAGGGGCATCAGCCTCAAAAGGTATTTAAAAGCCTTGCAATCCAGTGCCATAGCATACATTTTATTACGGTACTGTTTTGTATAATTGCAAGAAAGGCATATATACAATTACTATTGGAAGACTGCACATTTTTGTTGGTTGTGGTAGCTCCATGCCTGTATGCGATCTCTATGTTCTCTTTATTGCTCTCTTCTTACATAACTCGAACCCAACCACTCTTGATTCTGAATTTCCAATAACGTATTCAAACCAGTTTACGCCAAGATTGAGGCTTCCAGCTACTTGCTCGTGAATTTCCAGGAGATGAAATGCAATTAACATGGCATCACTCCGCCCAGGGAAGACCTTTTTTGGTTTAATTACTTATAAAAAAAGTGACATCTGCCAGCGTTAGCACAGATATGAATTGCATTTAGCAAGGACATGCTATTTGCCGCACCCTTACTCAGCTTGGCAGAGCACAAAAATGTTCCATCAGCCTCTTCCAACAGATCTCGCCAAGAGAATTGCGTTCACTTCTGGATGGTGGATCGGAGCCCAACTCACGTTTTTATGCCACCTTGTGTATTACTCAAGACAAAATGAAATAATATGGGAGGCTCATTGTTCATGATACATTGTCACATATTGCAGCATATTAAAGCTACAATTTACTAGCATGTCATTAAAGCATGCCTGATGAAGCTAGTTGTAATTACTGGCGAAACGTCGTACTCAAGATTGTAAATGTTGTGGTTTTGCTCTCCAACACACCGGTTGTGCTGTACTCGTGACAAATTGGCATGTTCTGTTTACGTGACAACCCTTACTCATTGGCTTTGTCGGGTGGTGACAAGTTCAACAACACATTTATATATTTACGCGATCTAAACAAAACCTGTATTAAAGTATGCAGTTACTACAGGTAGGAACAACAGGTTCCACACTATCCACCAGGGATTATTTGTCTGTCTGTCGTGCATATTTGTCTGTCGTGCACGAATGCGCTGTCCAACCAAGTTCCTACCTGCCCACTTCGAAGGAACATGTTAAAATTACACGAAACAATTGGCATTTCGTAAATGTTAAGCCACTAGGGTCAATTCGTTATTTATATATGGCACCATGTCAATACAGAAATGCATTTTTTTACACAAGCATTTCACCGATCTTACTTGGAATGCCAGTCTACCTCAAAAACGTGAACTACGTACGGTATTCTATAATTCCGCAGTCACTTTAACCCACGTTTTTCAAACGTTTAAGGTTGCATTTTGAAGACTGCAATAGCAAACTTTGTGCGAATAGAGAATGGCATGCATTGAAGGAATGAGCACATTCGCAGCAACAATGTGGATATGGTGGAAATGCATGACTTCCAGATAGTTGCGTTGATTTCCTGTGGTTTTGTGTACTTTACGAGTGTTACGTGTTAGTTGCCCTTATCTAGAGTACATATAGCAACAGATTAGGATTATGGAAAGGGTTGACCATGCTTTCCTTAATAATAACGGTTAAATAGATGTTTCCAGCGTTACAAAAGATAAAATGTCTGCCAGCGTTACAAATACTAGACTCCTAAATATTTATTTAAAGTTCACCACTGCTACATGAAAATGTAAGCTTGCCACCCTCCAAAATAATTCAGAAAATGCAGTCTACGGAGTAAAACGAAAAGATAAAAATTAAGTTGCACAAGTTGTAGCATGACTTACCGATGTAAACTTCTCAAAATAGATATTTAAGAGATGACATATCACAATCAGATCGACATTTTTATGAAGCCATACATGTACTTTCCATATTTAGTTTGTTATGGTTGTGTTCATTGCAGTATTGTGCAAAGTGGTGGTGGTGGCTTAGAGAGGGTCTTCATCCAGCAGTGGATTGATCATTACTGATGTTAGTACAATGCTGGTACATGCTATTAGTCATTTTTATTTGGATATATTAAAAGCCACTACTCTAGCTAAAAATAAGTCACGGAGGTCCCAACATTTTAATGGGCAATGGGCAGTAACAGAGCCAGCAGCATTGGAGTTGGCCTTCACTTATATTTGCACTTATAACCTTGTGATGGTAAGGGCAGTGGTCAATGGAGGCAGTAACATGTTATCCATAATACAGACCACAAATGTAAGTGTCGTTAGACCTGCCACGGCCAATGAGTAAGGTTTGTCACGTAAACAGAACGTGCAAATTAGTTACGAGTAGAGCACACCGGGATGTTGGAGAGCAAATCCACAATCATTACTATCGGAGTACGACGTTTCACCAGTAATTACAACCGGCATCATCAGGCAGAAGCCAGATGTGGAGAAATCCTCCTGTCTAGTTCCTTAGAGGGATATGTGATGTCACGTGAGCCCTTGTGCGAATTGGGGGGGGGGGGGGGAATTCATTAATGCATTTTAGTTCATTTGAAATGCATTAAATTCTGAACCTACACTTACCAGTACTAAATAAACAATTGTATTTACATACATCTTTCTGCAGATAAAAAAAAAGCTAAGGTCATGTGTACGTCTCTCAAATCTTAACAATCTAAAATACTGATTTGTTTTATTGAAAACATAACTCTTCAAAATGAACAAACTTTGTCAAAACATTTCATAACACTTTTATTGTTTACTTTCAAATCCATAACCAGTTTGCAACGTTCAAAGGGTTCCATATAATCATCACCCACATGTCATGAAATGCCTTTTCAGGATACATCAAGTTGGTTTTACTTGAACTACCTGCCATAAATAAAATCCATAAATACAGCCCTAAGCAATCGGAAAGAGCATGCTCTGATAAAGTAAACTGATAAATGAAAAAAAATGGAACAGGGGAAGAGGAACAAAACCTAACACATTTAACAGGCACAGAACCATGACGGAAACAGAACAAATACTAAAGCTGTGGCCTGCAATACGTGTGTATGAAGCAAGGAATGATTTCATAACGTTATAAAATAGATATTTCATTTCAGAAAAATACAACAAACAGCATTCAAACGCATATAGAAAGAGCATTTTGTAAAGATCTGGATGATTATACAAGGAACGTTTTGTAGAGTAAAGGTCTTTAAAAACTGGGGTTTTGTGAATTTTTTTTGTATTTTTCTTTCTTTTTTTGCAAACAACCAACAAGGAATGTTTTTTATCCTTTAACATGGAATGTTGTACATTTGGAAACCACTAAACAGTTTAATACTAAAACACACATTTTTTTTTAACACGCAATAACACAATGGCAGGAAATAGCATTATAATACCAGTGTCTAAGCATGAATCACTAGACTGATGTTATACATCACACAGTAGATTTCTCTTCCTCCAAGTCTTTTTAGCCACTGTAGATCAATTCCATTGGAGTCCTCACTGGGAGAATCTTATAAAACAAATGTATTAATGAAAGGCAACGTGGGAACACCTGACTGTTCATCCTGCAGCATTTCCTCATCACCAGTTACTAATTCAACTTCAACTACTCTTTTCTTAACATTTTTTTAGCTTGCTTTATTGCTCTGTCCTTAATACCCACTGCAAACACGCTTTCAGTGAAAGTTACCTGAGTTACAACAATTAGTATATCGCCAGTTGGGCTCAGCCAAGGGTCTGAAGAAATTACTGAGACTGCATTACGTTAGGTAAAACACATACTTTCACAACATTACATTGTTTGACCTATTCACATGCAACTTTGGGTAGTTCTTTCTTGGAAAACCATACCAACTGTGAAAAGTTAATCTCAACCTTTTAACCCAAAACGCAATGAGACACAAAGAAAAACCAGTATATTGGTTTACAATGGAACTGAAAGGACACATTTTGTGCAATTGCTTAGCAAAAAAAAAAATTACACGGCATTTACCATACTGCGCGGCAGCCTATGTTATACATTTTCCAGTTAAGAAAGTTTATTATTTTGTGCATGTTTGCAGTGGCCGAGAGCTCTGAGACAAGTTACAAGTAATGCCTATAAGGGGAGTGTGTGTGTGTGTGGGTGTGTGTGTGTGTGCGCCAACACGGCTGCTAAGGTGCGTGTGCGGAGGCCAGCTCCGCGGTCAGACAAGCGTGGTTCCTGGGACGGCGAGTGAGGAGCCACACTGCTGTTGCTGCTGCTGTGGCATCGTCGTCGTTTGGCTGGCAGGGCTTACCACCCTGCTGTTTAGCCCATTTGCATTGAGGTTGCTGTTGATGCTGCTGAAGCCGCCCTCCTCCAGAAGCTGTGCCGTCGTCAGCATGGCCTGGGACGCGGCATGGGCCACCACCACCATTGTGGCTGAGCCCCCCGTGATAGGCATGGGTCCCAAACCAGGGAAACCTTTTATGGCCAGTTCTGGGGTGAAGAGCAGTGGTTTCATAATGCTGACGGGGCAAAATGCAGAGCTCCTCTTCGGTATGAAGTTCACCTTGTTTTTGTCTGGGCCGTAAAACGTTGGAATCTCACCAAGTTGTTTGGGTCTGCAGGGAAACCCCACACACGTGCATGTCAACGTCAAGTGTGTGTGTGGAATACAATACGTGGAAAGAGATTTACACATACACGTAGGGCATTTGTACCTATATAGATTTACATTTTACATCGTCTTATATTTCACCAAACAACATATTGCTTTGTGAAGGTATATTCAGTTACATTTAGCTGAATGGAGAAAAAGAATACACTCCTTTTCATTACTTTTTTTATAAAACACAATTTGATTTCTTTGCTTATCCAGTTTTGCAAAACGTGCATAATTGTTTCGGAGTGCAGAGAAAATACCACGACCAGCAAGATCACTACTTAATTGGGGAATTTACAGTTTTTGCACAATTGCAAAAGCTAAATTAAATCCTGTGCAAATCAATTTGCAAAAAGCTGCTTATGTGTTAAATTGCACGATGGCCTTTTTAGATTTCCCACTGGGCTTCTTGTGGATGTAGGAAGGCTGGAAGCATTTTTTCTTAGATACAATACCACACTTGAAAATGTGCTTTTATATCTGACGAAAACAGAGATTTCTTTGTGACCACATCCCTTTAGGGTGATACTCAATCTACAATTGGAAAACTCAAGAAGCAGTAATTACTGGTTTTCAAGAAAAGCAGATCAATGATTAAAAAATAATAGAATTTTCCCTCTCCAAACACGCTAAAGTTTCAAAGAATCGGGGTAAACTACGTTATTTTTATTTAATCATTGATACTGGCAAAAAAGGTCCCATAATCAGATCAATATTTAACGCATCAGAAGGAAAATATCTATCGGCATTCAGGAAATAACATTTTCAAATCGCACACACAGAAAAAAGGACAAGGCATCAGGTGTCGGTACTCACAAAATTTCTTCAAAGACTTTGACTTTCTCGCAGCCCTCGGGTGGCTCCCGTTTAAACATGTAGCTGTTGTTGGGTTTGGGCGATGTGGCGTATTTAGGGAGTGGAGAGCTGTCACCATTTTCTGCAAAGAGGGAAAAATACATACGTTAACACGAGCTTGATTAATTTAGCACGCGCAAAAAAATCATGCTTTTTTTTCTCTCTTCAATTGGGCTTCTCACAATCCACATTCCACTAAAAGTAGTTTTACTCTCACTCTCTTACTAAGCTCTTCCTGACACACCCTCTCAATAACCCCTGCTCATACCAAAGTGTTTATTTTTTTACTAAATCCATAAATCTTAGAAATATAGGCAAATTTTATACCAAAAAGAATGAGTATTTTAGAGTAGAATTACAATACTGCAATGTTGAAATGGCCAGACAGACAAATACATCATAGTACTATGTTCTATTAGAAGGGAAGTACAGAACGTATTAGTTTATATTGTGCTACAACTTTTAGTTTTCACTAGGATGACTCATTCGCCCAACTCGTCATAAATAGGCTTTGCTCTCACTCCTTAACCTACTTTTCCTCCACCCCCCTCTAACACTACTGCACTTACCAAATTGTCCCATCTCTTTACTACCCCACCAAAGCTTTTCAGAACACAGGGAGGAACAGACTGTATACCCCGTGAGTTAAATTGTAGAATGGCAGTTGCGAGCGAGACCAGCAAATAAGCACACACACATAAAATATAAATATATGAGGCTACATGTGCTGTTAAGAACTACAATCTATGCTAGGACACAACAGAAATGATTGGTTTCACCGTTGGCTGCGTACGGTGCAAACGAAGTGCAACATACATAAATACAAGGACAGTTTTGTTGGGGGGTCCTGTTTAACAATTGCCGACGTTGCCATCTCAGTGGTCCAAGGGAAAGCCTCAGCAGTAAGGGTGAAGATTATGGCTGGAAACCATTTGGTCTGGCTGTCCCTCTGATTAGTTTCACATGTCGTGAGGCTAGTACTCGCCATTTGCATACTTGTGTCCATTAAGAGCTGGACGACTGTCAAGATTCTGAACACGGATTCGCAATTCAACTCGTGAAATTAAATGGAATTTCCAGGG
Source organism: Lethenteron reissneri (assembly GCF_015708825.2). NCBI lineage: Eukaryota > Metazoa > Chordata > Hyperoartia > Petromyzontiformes > Petromyzontidae > Lethenteron > Lethenteron reissneri. The sequence continues at coordinate 19,493,198 of NC_083801.1, forward strand.
GGTTAGGTGGCTGTATTGTACAGCCCAGCTTGGCGTTCCGGCTTGTAGGGGGGAGGAGGCCTGGTTGTTATCATGGAACAAACACTAATATAAATTGGCCAATGCCGACATAACAGTACCGATGGCGATTCTGTTTTATTATTTACTTCATACTTCTACTTATGTTGGTGATATACTTCATGGACCCGCTGGTAAACGTGAAAAGAATGCAGGCTGCTAATTGCAAATAACATAGACACACAATGCGGACAGACTTCGGATCATGTGATTTCACACAACTTTGGAAATTAAAGTCAGCTTCTTCATATAATTATTTTTTTTCTCGCTGTAGTTGTCCCACCTGATGACGATTGCTTGTGTTGCGATCGAAACGTCGTGATCTATTATTTTTCTACCTACGTGACTTCACCGAAAGAACCAAAGAGTATGAATGGAACAAAGCAATAATACATGGCAGATAAATTATTTTAATTGCAAATATTTTATAGAATTTAAAGATCTTACAGGATTTGTCCCAATTCCATCTGCACCTGATGGGTCGAGTGATTACCATCAGACACAGGGGGAGCTAGTTTACCCAATGGCTCATTTGCCTATAGCTTGCTCATTGAATAACAAAATACCAATTTTTTTTAATAAATAAAAACCCACCAAGTTTCTTCACCAAGGCACACAATGTGGTACCCAATTAAAGCACTACAATTCAATTATATGAAACAAATATTTTTCATTTCCAAACAACCTGGACTAAAATGTCAACTCAATATACATATACAGTGCGCGCATGTGCTTTTGCCCATAGTGCTCCACAACAAAGCGAACCATTTGTATACATTGTTTTTTGTATTAAACAGGGCCCAATTGTGTAATGCAGTCTTCTTGTCAATAACTTTTGAATGTGCTAATCAGACCTATAAGTTTGCTTGTATGTATACATGTTGAACTTCGTTCGCACCGTACGTAGCTAACATGTCTAATCAGAGGTGCTTGCTTAAACAAAAGCTACTGGATAACATTGGGTCTGGAAAGCCAATAAGCTGAGATGAACTATTCTTCTGAGTACATGTAAGAACAGAATGGATTTCAGCTTAGAATAGAGCAATTATTAGTTACTTAAACAGGCAGTTCGGTGTACAAGCATCTGGGGGCTCCAAAATTTTCCCAATATTTCCCCCCCTTGTATTCATCCCATCTGAGAAAATTTTGCGAGAGGCAAGCCTACATTCCATCAAAGAAAGCATGAATATTGGAGGCAGAAGAATAAACAACTTAAGATATGCTGATACCACCCAACTAGCAAATAGCAAAGCTGAAATGACGACCCTCTGTTGGTAAACGTTAAAGCTGGTGAGAAGCCTGGACTCTGCAACAATCTCCAAAATATGATGGCGACAGAACAACGAAATTAATTTAGTTTGGAAAATGAACCAGTCGAGGATCAGCGCATTTGAGATGTGATGCTCTAGAAGAATAATACGTATACCATGGACAGCCAAAATATCAAACATCAAACATGTTGGTCCTGAGAGATCGCTCCCACTCTTCCACTCGAGGCCTTACTCGTGAAGCAGAAATCTACATACTTTGGACACGTTATGAGGACCTCTGGGCTCGAGGAATCGGTCTTGCTTGGGAATGGAGAAGGTAGCAGGGGCAGAGGCTGACCTCGGAAGAGGTAGATGGACGACATCAAGAACACCACTAACTCGCCTTGCACTAACCCAGCTACGAGAGGCAGCGAGAGACAGGTGTGGATTGTGAAGTCTGGTCGTGGATGTTACCAGAGGTCGTACTCGACTTGACGGCACAAGGTGACAAGGTGATTCCTCCCAACACTTACCTTTTTCTTTGCACTGCGCCAGCAGCTCGTCGGTGCAGCAGGGGCTGTAGTTATTGTTATCGGCGGCAGCGGCGGCGGCCACGGAAACATTTGGAGACACGGAGTGTGAGCGGCTCTCGCTGCTGCTACTACTCGTGCTGCTCGTGCCGCTGCTGCTGCTGCTCTCGCGGCTGCACTGCGGCCCTGAGGGCGTCTGCGTGTCCACGCTGCGCTGCTGGCTCGGCACGGGGGCGCGACGCCCATCTTCGCTTTCGCACGGCTGCAGGAGAACAACGAAATTTTTCTTAGGGTTTTGAGAATACCGCAGACTCCAAAGTAAAGTAAAGTAAAGCTACGGCAAATTTAGTTTGGTTGGTTTTGTTGATGCATGATATGGGTGCGTAATGGGCAGAACTTTCTTGGCAGCCAATAGGTTTAAACTTAAACTAAACTTTTTATTTTACCAGGTAAGGCCCACTAAGCTATATAGCTCTCTTTCAGAAGCAATCCGGCCATAAATGATAGCTCAACGAAGTGGCTTATCACACGGAAAATTATAGCAGCCAAATACTTATAAAAGCATGTTTCCACATGTGGAGGGAAAAACCAGAGGACCTGGAGAAAACATCCACACGACCACGTGGAGAATATGCAAACTCCAAATATAAAGGCGTCAGGGTCGGGATCGAACCCACGACCTCCTGTATACCAGGCGAGGTAGTTAACATCTCGCCACTGAAATGGCAGATGTTCAAAACCACAAACAGCAAGATAATAAAGGCAGCTGTAACACGACATGGTAATGACAGAACCTGCCATTTTACCTTGACCTTATTTGAGTAACTAGATCAGACCGGTGTTTTTTGTGCAGATATACTTTTCCTTGTATGATTTTACATTTATAACCGATGGCTCCATTACGTTTCCCAAGGCTTGTGGTATATGTGCCATCATGTAATTAGCTTTTCAAAAGTTACCTTCACAATCTTTGTCACGATGGTATGAACAAATGGTTGGAAATTAAAAGCTTGAATTTGCATTCTGTTCAAATCTGTCAAGATCACGAGTCTTTCAATTTACGCAAACATTTAGGCAAGAATAATGCTACTGCGAAGCTTTTTGCGGTTGTGCTTCATGGGCTTTCCGATGTATTGTCAGGTTGTACCGCGTTATTCGGCATGATGCCTGACATTTCGCGCCATATGCTGGGAGCTACTTCAAGAAGTGAGAGAAATGTCGGATATCATGCTGCACAACGTGCGGCCCCAACCCCAACACATTAGAGGGAAACTTTGGCAGAGGAATAAACCATAAAGAATGCACGTGCAATTTTACCCTGAGAACGCCGTCTTTATCTCTGTCTTCACTGATGAACATGCGCTCAATCTCCTGGTTGACTCCTTCTACACTGTTCTTCATCCGTGGCAGAGAAGTGCGGGCGTAGGCAATGCTCGTCACTGGGATTGGAATGGCCCTTGAAATAGATACCTGTGCAAAGGGATTTCAACGTTTACTGGAGTGGAATCAATACCATTTTGTGCAGTGATAAATGAAAACACATTTTTTTCAACATTTATATTTTTACGAATCTATTTGACAATGTGAACTTCTACCTTAAAGCACAGTAAATTAAGTCAAGAGGTCAAGGCAACCCATCTGTGCATGTAAAACAAACAAAGCGAATGAAAACAGACCCGTTGCATACCAAGGTCTTAAAATGTGGAGGGAAATACCAGAGGACCCGGAGAAAATTTCACGCAATCAAGGGGAGAACATGCCAAACTCCAAATATTAAGTTTAAGTTTTTTCAGTTTCATTTATTAGGTATAGCCCTGTGAGCCATTCAGCTCTTGAATCGGGTGCAACCGCAACAAACAAAAACATGAACAAGAAACTATATACATATACAGCAGGCCTCGAGGTCGGGATCAAACCTGCGACCTCCTGTATACCAGGCGAGATTAGTAACATCTCGCCACTGTGGCACCCCTTCCACACGGGCCAGATGTTGTGAAAGTGGTGGGAATCCTCACACTTTACCCTACGACAAGCGAATTTACTAAATTTGGTGTAAATTCTAGATTTGAAGCTTTCGTGACTGCAAGGATTTTTAATTTGGTGTACCCACATATAGTGCTGGGTGGACAGAGGCAGGGTTATTTAATAAACTTTCCCCATTGTGTCAACTGCCATGCGAGGAGATCTAATCAAACCAGTGACCGCTGGATTGTAAGTCCAGTGTGCCAGTGTTCCACCAGGGCAGCATCATAATGTACCTATAGACTTTGAAATATTGTATTATTGAGGGTAGATTGATCCCAAGTAGCCAACGGGAAGGAATTAAAATACACATTTTGATTGATAATTACAAGCTATTTTATGTAATCATCATTATCATGCTTGATTTGAAGCTTTCGTGATTGCAGGAAATACTCGTTGGTTCTTTTGGTAAAGTCACGTAGAAAGAAAATAAATTAAATAATAGAATACGACGTTTCGATTGCAACACAAGCAATCGTCATCAGGTAGAACTAAATTTGAGAGCGGGACAAAACACAGACACGGAGACACACAGACAGACACAAGCAGAGAGAGACACACAACATAGATATGTCTAAATTTGGTGTCACTGTGTTGTCTATCTCTGCTTATGTGTCTGTCTGTGTGTCTCCGTGTCTGCGTTTTGTCTCTCTCTCAAATTTAGTTCGACCTGATGACGATTGCACTTGTGTTGCAATAGAAACGTCGTATTCTATTATTTAATTTATTTTCTTTCAACGCGACTTTACCGAAAGAACCATAGAGTGATCATTATCATGGTTTGAGCCTACAATGCAAGTTGGTGCTGTTTTCAGCCGATTTTAAAATCTAACTTTATGCTTTACTACATCTGTGATCTATTTGTATTTTGTAAAATACTTTTACCATAGCCTACATTGGACACATTACCTATCCTGATATACAACCATCTGATGTATATGCTGCATGGGGCATACACCTGAAGAATTTCACGTATTTAATTTACCACAAGTAGTCTTATGTCAGCATTTACAACATAATGTATGGCTCACAATGCAGACCTTGTCAAAAAATCAATAAGGAATGCAGCAGGAGAAAACTTTGACAATCAAATAAGAAAAAAGGTAACACATAAGTGCCCTATGCATTGCCCTACATTTGGGAATTTGGTTAAAATGCTACCCGCATAACTATTTCAGACTTTTCAAACCCAACAGCTATTCAAATAAATGCCAGCTATGAACCCCATATGTAGAATGGGTTACAGGTGTTGATCAGTCAAAGCGTTTACATTGCAGTAAACCTTGCAGTGGGACTGCTTTATGGCAAGATTGGGTTCTGTTAATTTTCAAACTGCTTGATATCCAGATGCCAAGCATGGTATAAAAGCAAACACCTGGGTACACTTAACCAAAGTATTAATGTTGTGTTTACACATGCATTAGCTGAAGCACAAATATATTAGTTCAGGAGAGAGACAATTCCACAGTTTCACGTCAATGTCATATAGACTTTTTAACCCACATTTAGTTGCCTTGTATGATTCATATTGAAATGCAATTTTGTTTCACATTTTAACGTACCAAGACGCCTTTTGTAAAATGTCACTATGCAAATATTGGAAATGCACATCACATGTCCACTGTGGCATATTATTTATTTATTATTATTCCACAGTGTGACACAGCAACGTCTTACCGAATCTCATGACTTTTTCAGGAAGGTTTCGCAAAGTTTTTTTTTAACAGTAGGGGGACGATGGTTGCTATGTATAATCCCAATTTAGTAATTTGCGGGTCATTCAAACGTTGGAAGATTTGGACCATGATGCCACAGGATCTTTGACCTCCACTGTGAAGTAGATGGCACGCATCTTATGGTTAACACACCCACAGTACAAAAAATCACGACGTTTCGGAGGCAACACAAGTCTCCGTCATCAGGTGGGACGGAGACTTGTGTTGCCTCCGAAACGTCGTGATTTTTTGTTTTATTTTCATTAATTTTGATGTTTTACCTACGTGACTTTACCGAAAAAACCTAAGAATATGATTCCTTGCAGTCACGAAAGCTTCAAATCTAGAATTAACTGCTGCTGGTATTCAAGGCCTTAAATGGAATCGCGCCTCCCTACATTCATGACCTCCCCTTCAGTCATATATTCCATGAAGCTCATTAAGATCTTCAGATTGTACATTTCCCACTGTCCCACGGTTTAGACTTCACACTTGGGGTGACGGTGCCTTTGAAATTGCGGCACCTCAACTCTGGAACTCGTTGTCCTTCGAGGTCAGGACTTCCGAGACACAAATCTTCAAATCTCAACTAAAAACGTATCCGTGTAAAATTATTTTCTCTCTTTTGTTATTTCAACCGTCCTTCTAATTTATTCTTTACATGGTTGTTTTTAACTATTTTCCGCCTTGCCGTGCATAGCACCCTGAGAACGATTGTTCAAGGGCACTTCATAAATAAAAAATATTATTGCTGCTTTTTGTACCGTGGACTCTCTGCCACAAGCAGGAAACGCGCTACTGCCAAGCCATGTCACCACCCCAATTGCTTACACAGCTTCTAAAACTGATCACAAACGGGCTCTGCCGATTGTCCTTTTATCTGTCGCCATTATGCGACGCAGATGCCCTTCAAATGAAATCCCAGTAATAGAAAATATCTGTTACATACCCCAGGCCAATATTCAAATAATACTCAAGGTCACCCTATATTGTCTACAGAATGTAAATCATTATGTAAAATAACTCTGGCAGAATCTTTGGCTATTAAAAATATTACCAACAATTATATAGTTTGGAATATATGATTTATGTCATACTTGACTAATAATAGTAAGCTGAACCCATAAAACTCTTTATTACAGGCTACACATACTGTTCATGGCACATTTACAATGATCTGCTTATTTGTCAAATAATTGTAATAGTTTATCTACGTACTTTCCAAATCAACAAAATTAAGTGAAAAAATGCTAATCGTTAAGCCCATTTATTGCATACCAATATTCATAACCAATCATACCTCATGACACGTTTTTAAAAAAGTTACGTTTTTAAAGGCAATATTTTATTTGAAAACCAGTTCGCAGTAAAAAGGTTTTAAAATTGGAAGAATACCGCTTTAACTGCTAGGGTTGGTAACGGTGTATCTATACGACCATAGCCAAATCACACGTGTGTGTGTGTGTGACTATACTTGCCAAGCCATAGGACACTAGAATTTCAGTTGTAAGAGGTAAGAGGTAGAGATGAAAATCATTAACATTTTAAAGCACTGGTTTCAGCTACAGTACTTATAATCACATACCACTGACCTACAATGTAGAGATAACTCATACTCTTGACAACCATTTCATATGTAAACTGTGCCATCGACTGGGGCCAGGTGATTAGCAGTTTTTCCTATTATCCAGATTTGAGGTTTCATACACGAGAGGGAATAACAAAAGCACCATCATGGCAAGGATGCCATGGTTACTGGGAAGATTTTCCATTGCAGAGGCATCCCCTGTGCTCTCTGTGCTTTGATACAAACTGCAACACAAGCATGACAGGAAATGATGCTGTGAGGCACATCCCTGCTTTAAAAATAACCATCAACTTCTTTCTACACTCATGCCTGGGAATGGGGATTTTTTCATCCGAACGTGGAGGTCCATACCTCTGGATAAAAAGCGTCATAAGGCACGTGTGCACGCACCTCCACGTGTAATTGAATAACTTTTGACAATGCCCCAAAATTGCACGATTAAAATTTTAAATTTGCTCACGGACGGCTTGGTACTATCCAACAGTGATCTCTCGTCTCACTGAAGAGTTTCTAGATGTGCAACACCACTGGCCCTCATCATCAAAAGTATGATGAAGTATACTTTATTTTTTATCAAGCAAAAAAAAGCCTCATAGCTTATCCGATTGCTTCCGGATGAATAACGTTTGTGATTATGAAAACACGGGAGTAAAACAGGACACAGCGGGGGGACACACTTGTTGTATACCTGTGCTGGGTGGATGGCTGCATGATTTCCATGCAGGGGTGAATGCCTCTCCTTGTCTCGCTGGTGCTTGCTGCTCTTTTTGCTTCTTTGGAGATGCTGTCGGAGCTTAGCAATCTGCCAACAGATAACACATTCCAGACACAGTAGTGCCATAAGTGTAAATCAAACACATTGGGGGATACCAAAGTCTTGCTTCTTCAGCTGGGACCCATAGTTTTGAATTCTTTTTCTACTGTTCATTAGGACCATCGAGCATTGTTCAAGTTACTCTCCATTGCTCAATGAAGGGATCACTTGTACAGTCTAAATTGAGTTATACTTCAAGTGCGGACGAGAAATAAACACAAGAACACCACATCGCTTCCAATAACAAGCACTGCCATAAATAATAAATAAACTTCATGAATAAAAAACACTTGCACACATGCACTGTACACGAAAACGTTTGCAAACATCAACAACTGATTATACGTTTTAAGTAACCAAATAAATAAAGCTGACAATACGTCTCCCTTCACATATTTGTCCCTTCACGTAAAGGTATATTTTTACACATCCCATGAGTCACGCGGCCTTAAGAGAGTGCATAATTTTAGTGGCATTGGTTAGAAACGAGCAAACTCTGGAACGGGTTCGACATTCATAGGCTCATCAGCAGTCAGGCTTTGCTTGAATCTGTTTAAGTGTATTTTATTTTTTTATGTGGAGGGATCGACACGTGAAGGAGACACATTGCCGGCTTATTTATTTATTATATTCTCCACAAAGAAACCGATTATTTTGCGTTATGTAACATGTAAGATTTTAAGCACATATTTTAAGGAGATAACAATGGGGCTGAACTTTACTTTATAGCAGTAAACATAAATCAGTCTGCTTCCACATTTTTGCCCGAGTATTTATCACCACAGCAGATGTAGCATGTCAAACTGATATATTTTTTGGAGACATGTTCATAAGCTTGGCAAATAAATGGTGAAAGTGTAAACCCATGCACACCAAAAGCAAGCTTTGTCCTCGTTCATCAAATGCAATGTCAGCCGTCAAATTCTCACACACTGTGTTATTACTTATTCGAGCCAATTACGTGATTATTTTGCAAGCGTGAACCCAGCCATTCTGTAAACAAACCCTGCATATGCGGTTTTGATTATGATAAAGTACACCAAGAGTAGATAATAAATAAAAGTACACATTCGTTTTGCATAATTTCCAGACTTATCAAAACTCACCATACGGTACAAATTTTATGAAACGTTTGTGATGAGTCGTTATATTTCACCATGCTGAGCTAGACTGCATTTTAAGTATTTTACAAGTACTGTATTTTTTTCCGCAAAAGCATACATTGCAGCCCTCATAGCTCGGGGCAACAAGGGGCAATTTTAAAATACCACATTATGTGAAAACAATATGCAACGCACTTACATAAATGTGTGTGCATATTATTGGGTAGGATATGAATTACATTTAAAATGAAAATACAAGCTTCTACAAGGAATAAACACAAGTAAAAATGTTCCTATATGCAGGAAAACACATGTATAAATAGGCACACTGTTATGTTATCAGAAGGAACAATATTTAAAATCGCTTTACCTCAGCAGTTGGTAATATTTTCCAAACTCAACATTGACTTACAAGTAATTCATTTTATTATTACTCAAGTTAAAAATAGCAAAGTTAATCAAAAAAAGATCCTATTTCCATAATAAACTATAGGCCAATTGTAATGTGACTTTCTTTCACGTCACATTTGGTATTAAAAACAAGTACGCACAAATAAGCAGACAATAACAAAGTGAGAGGAAACATTTGAGAAGTAATAACCTAGCCGTTCAAGTGTAATAATGTAAACACTAGTTCAATGCAGATAGCTCTTAATTCTTGTTAATGTGAATAATGTTTAGGTTTGATTGGGACCGATTACATTTTGTACCTACGTAACCTGTGCTTTTGTTGAGTCAAAGGCTGTTTTTAAAGTGAAAATTGCAAGCAAACAGACACAAAAAACTTGATGAAGCTAATAGCTAAAATTGTTAACATGTGGTCATTGTGAATTGTGCACCTTCATATCAACGTAAACAACTGTGCACCAGTTCCTCATTCAGTAGGGATCACAAATCCAGTGGCACACAGCACAACCCCACTGACAGAAGACTTAAAACCAGAAGCAGGGAGACTCGACTAAGTTCATCCACTAGTGGATCGATCTGTACCTCGATAGAGTCCACAGCCAAAATACATTATGCCATCATCTTGGTCTCAATTGCAAGTTGGGCACTCTTTATCAAAATAAATTAAAAACAACATAGGCAACGCTTCAGGCAATGGCCTTTCTTGATAGTGAAAGTTAATTTGCAAAAATAAGTTAAATTTAGGGCACAGTTTTATTGACACATGTGTTTTTGTTGTCATCTGTGCTTTTGCACCACAGCCAATGCAGAATTGCAATCCCCCCCACTCGAATCCCCATACTAGTTTTGTCTAAAAAAACGTTCAACTGGTTTGTTCATAAGCCAGAGTTAATTGAGCACTGCTGCCATATACTTGTAGAAGGGGAGGAGGAATGAGGAGCACGTGATAACACCGCATATCGTCTGTGACCCATCAAACACACACGCGTTCAAACATGCACCAGTACAACCAGCCATATCATGAAGTGACATCAAGCGCATTACCGCAATTATTAGTGATCTTGTGAGCATGCATGACGTCACTTGCACATTTAGTTAACTATAATAAAGTTGCTATATGCGGTGCATTGCATTCAATTACTTAGAAAGAATAGGTTTAACTGGAAATTAAAATATTTCAGACCAATTCTATGGACAGGTCCCTGACATACTGGGCTTCTGACCCAGAAGGTCAAATAAGTTTAGAATTAATGCTGCTGGAAAACATTGGTCAGCAAGCCAAGAGGCTGATGGAATAACATATTTTTCTCCTTCATGTGTAGACAGATAAGTTACGTTCTAGATTTGAAGTTTTCATGACTGCAAGGATCCATACTCGTTGGTTCTTTCGGTCAAGTCACGTAGGTAAAAAAATAATAAAAGTGAAAAAAAAAATCACGACGTTTCGGGCGCAACACAAGCGCTCGTCATCAGGTGAGACCACCACAGCCAGAAGCAACTTTTATTATTTTTACCTACGTGACTTTACCGAAAGAACCAAAGAGTAGAGAAGTTATGCTTATGATTTAGTGTTTGCTATAAGTGCTCGTGGCACTGACAAAACAATTCCATGCTGAATTTGATTATGAAATGCTAGAGTGCTCATTTAAGAACATGTAAGGAATGTACATTAAATGCTTCCAATGATAAAAATCTCTTGATTCTAATGTTTTTTTACAAGAGGTCACACTATTGGCGCAACGTTCCTTTGCTGACTATGCGTGACAATTTATTAAAAGACATTATATAAATTCACTGCATAAACATTTCCGGCTTATCTCCTAAAATAAAAAGGAGATGGGTAATATATACTAAAAAAACTTTGTTACCGCATGAATAACATATTTAAATCATAGCTTAATTAGTGAAAATATATACGGTTGTGATAAATACATCTATTTTCTTCTTGTTATGTTTCAAAAGATCAGCAACTCATGTGTATGGCTGAGAACTTAAGGGATTGAGTGAAAACTTGGAAAACTGTAAGTCAAAGACATTTAAATCGGTGACATAGTTAATTAAACAGTCGACTATAGCATGCTGCCAACAAAAATGTAGGCAATCATTTATCAGTGTGTAATTAACTTCTAAACTCAATAACAAAAGTGTAGTATTGAAACCAATGATGGAGTGTGAAAAGCAATTAAATTCTAGACAATCGGTCACATTTTATCGAACTATGCGAGACATCTGCGGATTACGTACTGTCCTATATAGCCTTCAGCCTTGCACATCCAAGTGTCATAGCTTTGGATATCACCAGTAGTTTCTAAATATGCATGAGATTACATGAGGAAAACAACTTAGTTGGCTAATGAAGTAGTAAATAATTTTCACAACTATTATTGACCTATCTAAAAAAGTTGAATTATTTGATTACCTATTACTCTATTTTCTTAATGACAAACACTGAATGATATTTGTATGATTCATTATGATTGCATACCTCTTTTAATTGGTCTGAGGTTCCCCAAGATGCAGAACGTTTGTGCGAGCCTTTTTTCTTCTCAGAAGAATCTTTCGTCCAAGAACTTGGAGTCTTTAAAACATTGAGAACAAAAATACATTCATGTAATTATTCATACGCTTCCTGTTTTGACATCGAACGCACACAAAAAAAATGCATTCAAAAACATTCAAAACACGAGATGAAAATTAAACTTGCGTCGCATTTCACTGGGACATCGTGCACAGCTTTCGCACCATCGTCGCTGCTGCTGGGTGGCTGTTGTGTGTGAAGAGTTATGGGGAGCAAAGAAGTCTCTCCCTGACTTGTTTTAAATGCAAAGCGCGCACAAAACACTTGTGGACAGACCTGCCGGGGTGGGAGGGGGTGGGAGGTGTATTTAATTTGAAATGGGCATTCTTACAAAATAACACCTGAATTGAAGCCAAATTATCAGGATTCCAGCAAAATATCCAGCGAGGTCGTAAAATAACACAGGAAATGCCTAAACTTTGCAAGCTACGCATGTGGCTTTTCATGCTGTACATATTGAAATGTTTTCACGGAAAATCTGCGTGATTTATTCCACATCTCTTTTGGCCCGTGCCACCTCGGCCCTGCAATACCTGGCTGTTTTACTGCAACCGCAAATTACAATCTTCAAAAAGAACAAAGATGTTGTATGTCACACCACCGATTTAGAATGGTTGGCTACGTATGGCGCGAAAGAAAGTTCAACGTACATACATAGATGCACGGAATAGTTGGATCTTTGAAAGCAAAACAAATTGAAGGTAGGACATCAAAAACATTTATTTTAAATCACTGCAAGTTATAAAAAACAGGTATGCATTATTGGCAAGAAGATTCAAATGTACTTACTGATTTTCAAATAGTATGATTAAATTATTCACAGTTAGTATGATATGGACTACTACAGATCAATTGCAATCAGCATAACATACATACAATATTACAGTCGCAAAAATAACCCTTTTTTAGAAATAGATTCCTTACCTTAATTGCACATATTTAGCAATTTTCAAAAAAGATGTGAATACACACCGATGTCTTAAACATAATAAATGGGTTTTATTCTTTCGTGTCCATACACAAACTAAAAATCATGTGGGATTATTTTAAAATGAGCTCATAAAAGCACTGGCCAAGGCAAATTCTCAATTATCAAAGCATACGAGGGCGATTGATGAGCAAGCCCGAGTTTGCCTGCAGTAGGTGTGGCTGTGCGAATGAATGAGCTTGACAAGGAAAAATATCAAACAATTCGATTAGTTGGCTGTGAACATCCCACAAAAGACCTGCGTGCTCATTTACACTGCATGTATAATCTCTACACAAGCTGGCCACCAGTACATTAAACGAGTCTCCATTTTGTCAGAGGGGATTCAACTGAATAATAAAAAAGTGTATTTGCCCAGATGGAGCTTATACCAAGTCAGCACCAGCAGCGGTGTTTTAGCAGCCGCCATGTGAAAGAGTTTGCACAAAGATCAGCTGTGCCACATGGCGAAGCATTTCTGTATGAGCAGAGACGGTGAAAAACAGAACTGATAAATGGCACACATTGGGAGTATTCTTCCACCGGTTCAGTGAAGCTTTCACTGGATCAAACGGTGCATATCATGGGGTACACATTCATGGCAAACAGAATTCCTCTGAAGTACTTAAAATACATATCCGCTAATTGCTCAATTGGACATTTACACCTGGCAACCATCGCCCCCAACTGGCAGACGAATGTCCGCTTGCAGGGCAGGTGCCGAGTCACCTTGTGCCAACATGGATAACTGCCACTGGGGGTTCACTTTGAAATGTTTTCAGATGAGATGTGACGCAAAGCGCACCGAGATACTCAGGTGTATAAAGAGCCACAATCAAAAACAAATCGTCATTATTAATACGGTATACGCCCACCATCAATCAGTACCGCAATCGTGCGGCGTCTTCAAGCAATCAGCATTACAATTTTCCAAGGACTGTTCACTAATCTTTAAAACTGCTTTATGAGTTTAGTTTGTTGTCCTTCCCCCGCACCTCCGAGTCGCACGTTTGGTTATGTACGGTGCAAAAGAAGTTCAACATACATACATACAAAAATACGCATTCACACATCACGGTATCCAAGACACAACCGTAGATCGACAATCATCACACCTGCATGCATCGGTGAGAGCTTGGCCCTCAAACCAGTTTACCACCTTGCACTCAAAGAACCCGGAGAATACAGCAGAACCTCCCAAATCCAAACGCGGCAAGGGCACGAGTGGAGCACGTGGTCGACTGATGCAATCGGTGAACCCGTGCCCTTAGCCATGTCATCCTCGCAGCAGCTTTTTGGCTAGCCATCAGACGGTCACTGCTCTTCCTTCTGATATTTGGAAGCCATTGGAGCTATGCACTTTTTAAACTAGATTGAAAACTCGTTTCTTTAGAACTGCTTTTTGTGTTCAGTTTGTTGCCCTTCCCCCGCACCTCCGATTAGCGCGGTTGGCTACGTACGGTGCGGAAGAAGTTCAACATAAATGCACATACACAAACATGTCGATCTACCGCCCACTCTGCACTCTCTAATTTTTGGACGTAAAAAAAATTACGACTTAAAAAAACATATTTCCATTAAAAATAACATTTCTGCCCCATAGGAAAATATTTTTACCAAGTGCCTATGCCTGCATGCCCATATTATACTTATGAAAGCTAGTGTGTATGCACATTAACATAACACCGGTTCTGATGAGGGTCCATCAATGTAATAAAGCTAAATTCGTTAAAAACCCAATCCGTTTAACCCTTTTGCGTATCTTAAAGGCACACATGTCAGTGCTTGGTATATAACGGTAATTGAGAATTATGTTTTTTGTTTTTAACAACAGCAACAAGCATTGCATTATAGAAGTGTAAGGCTTGGAAAAGAGCCTTTACGCACAGAGGGGCCCAGCAGCCAGCACAAGACGAGGCAACGGTCCATATGGTCAAACCTTTTTTTCTCTCACTGCAGTGGGCAGCCCATTGCTACACTGCAGTACAATTTGATAATTATCAACGTATTATGCGTGTCATTTTCTCTTTCTACGGGAAGCGATTAGTGGCGAGTTCACAATGATCTTTACTCAGTCCTTGCGGTCAAATGTGTCTCTATTTACCTTCATATGCATGCAATTATATATATTTCAAGACCCTACACGGTGCGCTTCTGCACATGTAAAGGCATGTATTAGAGCGACGTGTAAAAGTTTTAAAGACTGTAATCAATGAATGAGTTGGTCATTGAGAATGCGTGCCTGGATTTGCATTCCAGTATAAAATATGCACACACACACACACAGGACATAAACACAGGGAAGTTTTGGAGAGACGTTATTGGTATGTTAGGTGGTGCAGAGGGCAGAACACTCAACTTAGAATCACTGTTCAAATGCTGGTTCAGGGTTAAACTTAAGGCAACATCCTTTCTAAGGTCGATAAAATTAGTACCACTTTGTATTAAGACAGCAGTGGTTCTCTTTTGAGGAGAACGGTTCCTGCCATAGGAATCTAGAAATTCCATCAATGACACAGGGCTTTCAACAGAGTGCTGGACAATACTCACCACGGAATCCTTTAAGTATGCTCATCATGCATGTTAATGCACTCGGATTATATAAGCATGCATTTTATGAGCACACACTTTTATAAACTGAATGCATCCGTTTTATATGCAAGACCTTTGAATACCAATAAGCTGTAGTTATTTAAAATTCTTACAGTCCAAGAAAGGGAAGAGCAAACACACGGGCAGCATGAATGGCATGTGCCTGGCACTGGTGCCAAACTTTCTACGGCTGTGCAGTGGTGACACCTTCATGTCCACATCCCAAAGAACTGAATTCTGCTTGAGTGCAGATTTTAAAAAATATTCGGTTACGTTTAACATTGAGAAGTGGTTTACCATTTTATAATTGTGCAAAGATATATGTAAAAAGTAATAGTTTCCTTCCGGCCAAACCTCCATTCATGTGACATCAATGTACAAGCGGGTAAAGGCAGTGTGAACTAGGGTATATTATAAATGAAATGCAAAGTAGTTGGTTTCTAAAACAATATGGCATGTGCCAACCCAGAACTGTGTCTCAGCAGTTTGATACATTTAATATTTGCCTGAGATTTATTCTGTAATTTTTTTTCCTTTCAAATGCTAATCTGGAAAGTTCCTTCAAAAGCTTCTTAGCATCAGTTTACCAAAGAATTTCACTGTAACTAGATTCTTATCGAAATAATCTCCATTATGTTAAAACTTACTCCTTAAAAATGTACACATTTTGTCAAAGGATGAATAAAGTTGCAGGTCACAGTAAACACTCACTAAATTCACATTGTTTTGGTCACCCCCAACAAGCTTTAATGAAGAATTCAAGCCTAATTATGATTGCATCTTAGAAAGGGGACATTTCTTATCGAATCAAGTGTAAAATGTACACTTTTTAAGCGATGCAAATGTAAAACAAACAAAATAAACCTACTCACCATTAATAGCGTGATAGGAAGTTAAATCAAACGCCTTGGGGTGCACTGTGCCTATAGGTCAAGTTTAGTCAGGCACTGTTTTGTACCTTGGCAGTTGCTTAAAAGTCATGCCTTTAGTTTTGCCTTTTCATGACAAGCACAGTAACTGCGGGTGCTGCTACCAAGCCTGTCAACAGTATGCACAAAGGCCAACATCTGGGAAAAAAAGCATTATGGCTGAGAGAGAACATGCCTTCAAAAAACACCACACAAGGCTACCAAAATATACAATGCACCAACAAGGGAATAGACATGGGACAAATCACAAACAAGGTTAATTAGCACAAATTTTGCTGACTCCAGGTGTGTGTAATGGGCTTCATGGCCACTAGTGTTGAAGAATATGAAAGTATTTTCCAAGGTTTTGGATTCCACTTAGAATTGAAACTGATAAAAAATGTTCCAAAGGTCTCTTAAAGACCCAACTAAAAGCAACTGTTAACAACAGTGAGACACAGTAAGACATCTCCACAGAATATCTCCATTTGGCTTCCGAATTGAAGCCTAGGCACACATAACAATGCTCGATAAAACCAATTAAGCATTGAAGAAAATGTTTTCTATTGTATATATTTATACAATCCTTAAGCAACATATACTTTCAGCTATTCAGTCAGTGTATCTAAAAAGAGTTCAACTTATGTATTGTCGAGCAAGATGCAGAAAGTAAAATGTTTTAAAAGTTAGACGCAACTTATATCAAAATAAAATTACATATTTAATCAGTGGTGAAATTAAAGCTTTGTGTAGATGATATCGGCAAACTGCTTGGAATATGTGCATTGTTTAGAAATAACACGGAGAACGAAAATGTTATATATACGACTAAACGTTGCAAACTGTTCAATTTTATCTTTGAAGAAGTACTTTCAGCTTGCCCAGACTTTGATGAATGACTGTGGTCTGGATAAAAAAAACCTAATTGCTTCTGTTAACATGAAATTAAATGCAACCTTTCAAGTTTCAACAAGTTTCTATTGCTTTTAATTAACAAGAAAGCAATGGGCAATGCCTATTATACCATATGGTGGCTTTTTTCTACACATCCTTTTTACTTTATGCTGTGTTGCAACCAGGACAATCAGATGGATTACCAAAGCAAGTTGCACGCTTTCCATATAGTCTGGCCCGAGAGAGAGCACGAGAGAACAAAGGGCATCTAGTACAAAGAATATTACTGTGGTCAAGTTAG
Organism: Lethenteron reissneri; assembly: GCF_015708825.2. Classification (NCBI taxonomy): domain Eukaryota; kingdom Metazoa; phylum Chordata; class Hyperoartia; order Petromyzontiformes; family Petromyzontidae; genus Lethenteron; species Lethenteron reissneri. The sequence goes on from NC_083801.1 coordinate 19,510,925, forward strand.
GCCAAACTCAATATTCGATGTGTGGAATTTGATTCAGGACGTTTAAAGGTTCAAATAAACCATAGCCCTCTATAGTTCTGAGCGACTAAGTATTATTGGTTCAGACTCCATTACGTATAAATATATATGGCACAGAGATGCAAAATCTACGACTAGAATTTTTTATTAGAGGAAACTAAATAGTGTTTTAATGAGCTTCAACATCTGTTACAGGTGAATAAAAACAATCACAAAACTGCATGTACAACACAATTAGTAAACATTTTGCCACGTTTATAGTTGTAACAAGGCAGCTACACCTACAGGATGGTTTGGGGCGTTTTTGACCCTATCATAATGTTCAATGTCGCTTTAAAGTTGACTTTGGACAGTGTGTGTGACGCAGTTATTAAAATGGAGTGGCTGCAAATAGCTATTTTATATACATAGATTATTCGTCGCATTACTGTCACATTCATCACATCCAGAATAAACTATTGCAACTCTCTATAGCCTCCACAAATATCTCATGATCTCCAAGCTCCAAATGGTCTAAAATCCCATCAAGATCCTCCATGGAATCGCCCCTACCAATCTCTCCCCTCTCATCTCACTCAATTCTCTTACATGCCCTCTCTACTCCAGAAATCAAGGCTTTGTGTTGATTCTCCAAGTCAACATTCGCTCAGTGGGAGTTTGTTCGTTTCCCTCTGCTGCCCCAAGGGTCTGGAACTCAGACCACCCGTGATGTGATGTGTAGTGTCGACTCGGTGCCCCAGCTTAAGTCCTCGCTCGAGACTATGTAGTTACACCCTGCCTATGACCAACTGCCTTTTATCGATAAAAATGAATATGCCCATTGTTTCCATACAGCAGCTTGAAATTAGTTGGTCATTGTGTGCCGTCATCATGATCATAATTTTGTTACAGATCGATAATTACCCGCAAATTACTCTATTAAAATTGCACATCGCAATTAACACCTCCTACTGGAAAATTAATGCCTGCTCAGAGGCCAGGTGCTGCATCACCTTGTGCAGCAACGAGATGGCTTCCAGTGCAGAGTGCCCTTTAAAATATTTAAGATAAGATTAAAGTCACTTATCACGTGTAGAGCGCTTCGAGGGGTAACCTATCAAAAATAAATCATTATTATAACAGCAATTAACTGCAATGCTGATCATAAGCATTGTTGCAGTGTGAATTTAGAAACTTGTAGAGACCAACAGTGTTTTAAATAAAAGGTTCGTGACCATATTTATTTTCTTCGTCTTAATCAAGTTGTCAACGTTATTATTTACTTGCTATTATCACAATTAACTGCTGCAATCTCAATTTAATACAGTAATAACGAGGGCAATATAATTATTATTAATATTAAAACTATTATAGCAATTAACAAATGCAGATATACTATAGTTTATTACAGTAATGGTAGAGCTCGAACAAGTAGTCGATGATTAATCGACTAAAAATTTGAATCCACTACTTATTTTGTTATCAATTACTCCCGAAGTCAGGAAAAAAACCCTGAGAAGCCACATGCGGCTGATAATACCAAAGACATTACCAAGACCCCAATCTATCACCTCCCAACCAGTGGCACACATATGAGGGGGGGGACAGGTGACACATTTTTTTAACCCAACTATTTTCATGTTATACTGGTAGGAACCTCCTGGTTACACCAGCCCACAGGGGATTATTGTGTCCGTCCGTCGTGCATCCTAAAATGGGAGGGGTGGGGCTGGGTGGAGAGGGGCTGGGTGGGGAGGGTGGGGCTGGGTGGGGAGGGGAGGGTGTGGAGGGGCTGGGTGGGGAGGGTGGGGCTGGGTGGGGAGGGGAGGGTGTGAAGGGGCTGGGTGGGGAGGGGCTGGTCACCCCATGGCGCCCTTATAAAACTCAACGTTTAACCTACTCACGCCGGCTTGTGCCCGCCCTCAGTCGGGCATATTTGCGGAATACACCACGCCGTCGTTGACCGAGCAATCCAACGTTCCTACCAGCTCCCTCCGCAGGAATGTGTTCCAAGCAGTTGAGGAATCGAGCCAATAATCGGCAAAGTAACCGATTACTTCTGTAATTGGGCAGCCCATTTCTAATTAAAACCACTCATACCAATTAACGACTGCAGCAACATTGTAACTGTAATTTACGATAAATAATTATACCAATCACAACTACACTCGCAAATGACTTAAAGTTATACTGTACTGTAATTACTGTTTATGACAATGACAAATACTACAAAAGATAGAGAGCGAGTGAAGTGGTTAACACGTCTGGTGCAAATTGAATTACTGTATATACATTCAGGTAGTAGTGATCACAAATATAATTTTATTTTTGTATGCTATTTAACAGGGCACCGCAATGGATTACAACCATGATCATGTGCGACCACTGTCACATCGTTTCAATTGAAGGACATTTATTGAGACATGTTAGGTCAAACTGCAAACATTTGAGCATTTAAATATGATAGCGTTGCAGAAAACCTCAATAGCTTGCAATTCGATTCCAAAATTGTGCAGGTGGGAATTGTGGTTTGGGAGAGATAGGGAGAGAAATATAATGTATCCGTATATATAATATCATGTATACGTATATATAACCATGCACAAGCTAACAACAATAGAAATAGAAATTCACTTACAATGGCTCAATATGGAGCCCCGCAAGAAAATGTAAATAAAAAGTGCACTGGTGCATAAACAAAAAGTAATGAGTGCATTACTAATCACTCAGGAAATACATAAAAATGGCTATTAACATGCTAATTGTTAATGTGGATATGTGAACCTGATAGGATTGTTTTGTGTAAAATTAAGTCTTGACAAGGCTTCACATAATGGTGTGGGGACTTGCAAATATAATCTATAAACACCACCAAAAATGTATTTGTGAAGCAACTGAAAACAACATTTCCACTTCTTTGTAACATGGTTTTCTAACGAAATGTAATGCTGTCTTGCATTAAGCCAAGACACAATGCTTTGAAGATACTTGTCACACCGCACCAATGCTCTGCACTTGAGCAATTGGGTTCAGGGCCTTAATACTGTTCCTCGGTATTGACCTTCACAACCATCCAGGTATTAAAGTATTTTACATGTGAAGGTGACGCTTACAAGCATGACACCTGATACAATGATCATTGCAAACATGAGTCAGTAGACTCATTCTCAAATAAGGTTCAGAAGAAATATTGACTGCTTGTTATTTGCAAGGGTTACATTTCAAAATAAAAGCACCACATTCTGAACGTAGTCCAACTTGTGCAAATAAAACTGAAACTAAGCATCTGGTAACAGTTAATTAAGGAAAGGCAAAATTTTGTTGGGGGATTCCTAGGTTCTATCCTACTATCCGAATAACTTTGTACATGAGGATACATGAACAATTTTGCGAGATGTTCATAAACTATAACAAGCGACGCCAATAGCACAAATACCTGCGTGCAGATACATGTAACAAAGATCCCCCTTACAGCCTTGACAGGCTGTTGGAGCAAGTGCTGTTAAGCAAGTAGCACCTATGAAGACCAACACGGCACACAAGGGGGTGGGGTGGCCGGCACCACGCCTGGCCGCCTTTGTCTCCCCAGTGGTGATGTTTTCACATCGCACACAGGTCCTCATGAGGCTGAGTCGACCAAGGGAAGGCCCAGAACCAGTTAAGATACCCGTCAGCGCTGCTGGCCATGAGCGGGTATCAAACTCGGGTCGCCGGGTTAATAGTGCAGCAAGCTAGCCACTGTGCCACCACTCACCATGCAAATGCACAGAGCCACACACATGCATCACCAGCCATGATAAATTTTTTCCTGGATGAAGGCTTCCCAAGCCACCGCTATCTCTCATGATCCTGTGATGAAATAATACATCCAGCATCTGTACATCAGCTGATCTCAATGCTCCACATTTTGGACCCATACGCCTAATCTTAAACAATACCAATTCAACCCCGATGAAGCATGGAAATCTGAATGGAGTTCAAAAGAACTCACAAAATACCTTGGGGAAAGACCAAACACAGAAGATCTCTGGTTTTGATCTTCCATGAAACTCATGGTCCCCCCTAAACCGCATCTGCACAAACCATGGCAGATGCGAATACCTGATGCACAAATGAAATTTTTTTAATTCTCCTGCGCACGACTGTGGTCATCTAAAACAGACCATACAACATAAAACGATGCAATGCCCCGATCCACAAATATGAAGGAGACATCACAGCGATGCACTCCGCTGCTCCTGACGCGGTTGTCTGGCTTGACAACCTGAATGTGAAATTGTAGCTGATGCTCTGCATTTACATCCGCCATACGAAAGACGAATCGCTCCACCTCCTCTCGAACACGTTCTATCCCTTCACAGCCAGTCCGTCGTTACCCGTGACCATTTACCACAAGCAGTTCCAGCAACTTGTGAGGAAAAACTAGGTAAGGAACAGAACGCCTTCTTGATTTCACCATTGCTACATACTGTATAAAGTGTGGACTTTATATGAAGGAATCAAACCTTTTTTGAAATAATTACACTGGGACATTGCTGGAACCAGCGATGTGAGAAGGAGATAATTCTCTAGACACACACATGCATATAAAAACTGAAATATTGCATCGTGTTAAAAGTGATTACAAAACTGCATTCCGGGCAGAAGATGTCTTGTGCTCTGTTGGCTCGGCAAATAAGCTTACCCCACATGCACATGTGCTTATAGTCACAAGCATGCGTTGCATGCGTGCACACTAATCATGTTGGCACCCACCAGAACCTAAAGTTTTTCTTAAACTGATTTCTTTATTCGTATTTTGTTGACAATCTTGCCCAAACATGTCAATGCTTTTGGTATGCTGTGTAGCAAGCTTCATACTGATTCCTGTAAATGTTTTAGTTTTTTCTCAAAGCATGGGAAGCATCCAAGGAAGAACGGATGTACTATTTCAAAGGCACAGAAAATCAGTAACTTTTCAACCCCTTAAAAATAGTTGTCATAATCCAGCCATAAAAATAACTTTTCAAAGTCTACAAACGTAAGTGAAACTGACTAAAAATATATAGTTAAATTCTGCAATGCGACCATTTTTAGATTTGCTCTCAATGGTGCTAAAAGAGCTTTGAGGAGTTGGGAGAGGGGGGAGCGTGACGGCTGGCAGGCGATGGGGACTCACCTGTGTGGACTTGTCGCGCATGCAAGGAGAGCCCCTTCCAGGCAGCTCACGTGGCCACTGTCCTGTGAGGTAGGGACCCGTGATGGTGTCCAGTGAGGATGTACGTCGAATGTGCGAAGGCGCATGCTGAAACTTGTTCTTTTCAACTGTAAAAAAGAAAATACAAAATGGAACGCATTATCATGTGGTGTTCTATCAAATGTATCGCTGCACTTGCATTAAAAAAAACTTGAAAGGTATTGAATTTTCATTTTTCTTTTATTCTCATCACAGTTTTGCACATTTAAAATAAGTCCTGCCATGTAATGTACAGCTCTTCATTAATCCATTGCTGGATGAAGGCCTTTCCACAGCCTTTGAAAATGGGTGTCGTTTGATCAGACTTCACCATGCTGGTCAGGGCGGGTCGGTAAAGGGGGCGGCACAGGACAGGTTGAGATATCAGTTGCCACTCATGTCAGCTGTGGCTGGGAATTAAACTGAGGTCGCTGCATTCATAGCACAAGGCACTAACCACTGTGCCACCACTCCACCCCCCAGTTCTGCAATAAAACTGCCGAAATAAAGCCAAGTGCTAATACAACTTAATGACAAAATATTACCACATGCGGTTCCCTGCAGGTGACTAACAATGGCAGGCTGCACTTTCTCTACAAGAGGGGCAATAGGCCATAATATTCAATTCCTTCATTGCATTTCTCATACCAAATAAACTGTACCATGTTATTAGTATATATTTTTTTAAACACACCAGGCCTAGCACATCTAATCACACACACGACTGTGCAATCATGACCCCGATGCATTTTAACGTGGATGTAAATGTTATTGTACTCGGCATATCAAATGGAAATGATTTTTTTTTATTACAAAAAATAGGTACGGCAACCATTAGTGAAAACAGAACAATGTGACTACTGCAATACAGTTTTATATGTCCCATATTCTTCGTGCTATAATCCAAATTATTTGCATGAATCATTGATGTTGGAAGCAAAATGGCTTCCAGGATACCACAAAAGCCTTGGCCCCAGCAGGAGTAGCAGCAGCAGCAGGCTAACACTCCTCAACAACTTTCATCTGCGGGTCCTCCCTGCCTGAGGGAAAATTCGCGCACTTCCAACTGTTACTTCACTCAATACATCAATTGTTTAAAGATGGTGTGTTGTGACTCCTTTAAACATGGGGCCATTTGCTTTCACACAATGGAGGAAGGAATGCACTTTAGAAAAACGTGCTGTATAAATTGCAGCAAATGTAGGTTTCCTCAACTTAACCTGATCTATATATTCTTTGCAAATTTAAACACATTGGACTATTAATGGCAACTCTTAAATTGCCTTATAGCTACCAATTGCTTTTATTTAGTTGACAGAAATGTTATATTCCAGCTTGGACATGTATACAGTATTTATACAGCATTACAGTCGGTGAGATAAGACTTCATTGCTTCATTTTGGTGAAATCGAAAACTTGTTTTGGTTTGGCCATGTTTGTTTGTTGTAGACGGAGTTAGACTGATGGCCTTAATGTTGTCTTGTGGTAGTTGTTGTTGTTTGACTTGCATCCCACTGCAATTTTTGCACACAGCGTTGGTGTACACGGTGCTTTTTTTGCAATATTTTGCTGTCTTTTCTTGGATTATCTGTTTGCACTTAGTACATAGTCACTTTAAGATGTTTTCTTGTTCATGTTTTTGTTTGTTGCGGTTGCACCCAAATAAAGAGCCGAATGGCTCACAGGGCTGTACCAAATAAATGAAACTGAAATTGAGTCAAAAGCAAATCACAAGAGTAGTTATGAAGGAGAGCAATACAAATATACTAATTTGAAAAATATAAAGTTCAAAATTGCAATATTTAATTATGAGAAACTGAAGGTTCTGAAAACAGGAAAGCTTTTACATAAGCAATGTAGAACTTTCCACAATTATCTTATAGATTTATCTTCCAACAATGACAACTGTATACAGTTATTCATGTGACCACAATGTACTGACTGCTCAGTTGCAATGTTTCACGTGTTTGAGGGAAACGTGGAATGCTTCATTTAATGTAAACTTTAGAAGTAAAAAAACAATTACATACTGTCGATATTCTGATAACTTTCCAGCTGTGAGAAATCAGTCTATAAATCGCCAAACTATTTTTTATTTTATCAGGTAAAGCCCACTGAGCTATATTGCTCTTTTTCAGAAGCGAATTAGCCACAAATGATAGCTCAACAAAGTGGCTTATCAAGTGGAAATGTATAGCAACCAAATATTCTAAACCGGAGAAAAATCCACGCGACCACAGGGAGAGACATGCAAACTCCAAATATACAGCAGATGTCTGGGTCAGGATGTACCAAGCGAGGTAGTTAACATCTCGCCACGACGGCACAGGCGGAGGTTGCACAAATGTCCAGAATAATGTGCAAAAATGCCCATATCTGCAATTTATTTTAAATATATTGTCCAAATATTACACGAATCCCCTCTCACAGATGCAGACGTTAATGATTAGCAGATCAATTAAGATCACTCTTCAATGCAACATTCCACCAAACGTGTGGAATTAGAGATTGTTATAACAGATTAAAAATACTAATATATTTAACAGTCTAGGAAAGGGAATTTTTTTTTCATTTTGATTTGTTTTAATAGCAAGGATCACTACTTTGATAACTTGGTCAACTTTTTTTTTACAATTGATAAAAAATACACCCCAAAAAATACGTGTACCCAAATTATATGTTTGTTGAAAACTCTTGGGTATAAGAAAAGTAACTTCGTTTCATGTCACATTTCGTCATCAACTCCTCTTGTTAAAGACACATAGGCAAGGGCACACACGTTAAGCAAACCCCCTTTCACGATTTGGCAGCCGTCCACTGAAGATGAACTTGCACCCACCCCACCACAACACGCTTGCAGCGATTTTGCAATATCCACAGCTCGCCATTAACACACACACACCAACACTGCTGGTTTGCAGCTGATTGCAATCACTGACAGGGGGGGTTGTGCTTGGAGTTCCTTCCTTCTGAAAATAAAATTCTGCTTTGCTTTTGCTGTATGGAATGCGAGGTATCTTTTTTACCTCTTGTTTAATCCACTTGTTTATTTTCACGTCACCGTGCCAACATTACGGTAATGTGACGGTGCCACTCATACACACACGAGTAGGGCAGATTGAAAGACGCTCTCACAAAAAAGTGACAAGCTACAGAAAAAGGCAAGCAACTTGCAGAATATCTGAGGCCTATCACCTGGCTTAAATAAACCACGCTTGCTGTTAATACAATAATAATACTGCACAAGGGTCGAGTGGTGGTGCAGTGGTGGACACATCCACCGCCGCGGCTGATTTTAAATTAGGGAGTGATACCCCCAACTTCACAAACCTGAACCGTACTGAGCAGTGTGGTAAAATATGGTCAAACAACCCCAATGATATGAGGCCGCCTTCAATCAACAATTAGGAGCTGTTAATTATTTGCCCGAAAACCGAGTGAAACACACACACACATGTCTGCGTGTGCTGCATTTACAGTGAACTACACTCACAGACGTTCTTCTTCACCCATTGATTTGTACGATCCGATCTTTCGTCGAACGAAAAACAACTATTGCAATATGTTTCACAAGAAGGAGCCCGCTTGCCTACACAACATGCTGCGGGTAAGACATTGCGGTTGGGGGCAGGTAACTAGCACAATGTGTGAGATCAACAGTCGCAGCAGCAGCAGTCTCTAAGTGCGATATTAGGCAGAGGGGCGCTTTAAAAAAGACGGGGGGGGGAGCTTGGGCGTAACAAAAACAGAGTCCTTTTGGCTTCCAAGGCTGGGGCTGAACGGTAGGGACATGTGAATAAGATAAAGACAAAGAACCCCCCCTCCCCGTATAACCTACACAGGCTGTTTGGGGCAAGTGCTTGTTAGAGAGCACCTGTGAATGCCGGCACGCCGTGGCCTGCACCACGCCAGTGAAGAGGAGCACGCACGCACACACACAATGCACGACGTCCTAATTGGCAAGGCTCAGTTTCAGAGATAACACGGGGTGCCCATTTAACTTACACGTCTTCATTCATTCAGCAACAGCCACCAGCCCCACCACCACCAACCCCCATCCAAAAACAGCACCGAACCCAAAGCATGTCGTCGCCTCGACCGAAACCCCAAAGCAATAAGCAACAACCCCCATTCCCGACCCCGGCAGGCCCCCCCCCCCCTTGCTCCTCTTAAACACCTGGGCTACCTGGGACCAGAGCCAGCTGCTCACGCTGCCGGCAATGGGCACTATGGGGGGGGGGACGGGAACGCGATGGAGACCCCCTCTACTACCCCCCGACAACTCCTCCTGGTTTTTAACGCGTGTACACGCAGGCATGTGCATGTTCGTGTTACCATGTGGTGGTGTATATGCGTACGGTCGTATACAGATTATCGCGCCGCGCTACGAACCCGACCACCCGAGTTCGATTCCCGCTCACGGCCACCGAACGCGAGTGACGATTATCTGAACCGGTCATGGGCCTCCCCTAGGTCGACTCAGCCACAAACGAGTACCTTGTGCGACGTGTAAACATCGCCACACGGGGAGACAAAGGCGGCCGGGAGTGGTTCTGACCACCCACCGCCCTCGTGTGCCGTGCCGGCCTTTAATAGATGCTCGCTAACACTTGCCCCAAAAGTCTGTCAAAGCTACACGGGATTGGGAGGGGGTCTTTGTCTCTGTACGCATGTAGAGGTGTTCGTGTTACACACAATACCGTAGTGCACGTACGGCTGGCGCGGGCGGGTATCAGTGGTACGTGCTGTGTGTGTGTGTGTGCATTACGCGTGCACATTATCCCCAACGCAGAGCAGCATTTCCGTTATGTGCCCACGTTATTCATCAGTGCCACGTACGCCCGCCGCCTCTTAAATTGTGCGTGTGCATGAACGAATGCCGAGTTGTGCACGCGTTTAAATTAACTTTCACCATGCACGACTACACACACACAGTAAATGCGTATACTATGCAATATCTAGCGTGTTTACAACCTGTGCGCGCAAACGTCTATAAAACAACCACGTTTGGTGTGGTTTTTTTCCCCGAACCTTCGTGCATAACCCGTGCCTGTTTGCAACGCACGTGTGTATACAGTAGAGTATATCTTTCACACCAAACACTTACACGCGGGGGCAAGTAGCGACGACAGCCGCCGTCGTCGTCGGTGCTGGATTTGTTGATGCGCGCGTCTGGGTTTGAGGTTGGTAAATGGGGTTGTTGGGTTTGGGGGTGGCGGCGTTGCGAAGGTTGCGGTTTGGGGGGCGATTGTTTATGGTTGTGCTTGTTGCGTGGAGTCGATGGAATTCGTGTTTTTTGTGTGAGTCGAGGAGGTGGTAGCGTGCGGGTTCGCTTAGTGGTCGATAGAGATAAGAGTTGGGAGTCGGTGCCGGCTGGCGGATCGATGATATAAGTTGGTGGTGGCGCTATGTCCTCAGCATATTTATACTGGACGAATCCGATGTGCTACAAAGCTCTTTCCCCACCCACCCCCCATCCTCCCCAACACACACACACAGACACACGCGGGGCCAAATTGGTTGTCCTGTCTGGGCTTGCGGGTGATGCTGCTTACGTCTGTGCAAGTTGCTGGTGGGAGCATGTGGGGGGGGGGTGGCACGAACAACACTTCCAACCCGCCCGCCGCTCCTCGCCAGCCTACCTTTACACACGGGGGAGCTGGGACTGCGCCTCTCGGGGGAGTCCCTGTGCTCTGGCGAACGCCGGGGCCTCAGCCGCCCATGCTCGGCGGCCCCCCACGCCAAGGAAGCCGACCCTGACGGGGGGGTCGGCGACGACGCAGCCGCCGCAGCCGCCGCCGCCACGGAGGCAGCCGGAGACAGTGCGGGGGACGGAGGAGGAGGCTGCTGGGGCTGAGCCGGGGACGGAGCCGAAGCTGCGGGCGAGGAGGAGGAGGCGGTGGACGACGACGACGCAGCCGGCGTCGTCGAGGAGGGGTGCGCGGTGCCGCGGGTCGGCGATCCGTGCTTCAGCTGGAAGGGCACAGTGGCTCGCAGGGGCTGCGGCCGGCTCGGGCCACCCGCGCCTGGCGGGGTGGGCGAGCAGGTGCCACCGGCTGGGGCCACCACCCCGCCGCCTCGGCGTGTCCTCTGGGGGCCCTGCGACATCATGGTCCGAGGAGGAACCAACAGCGGCACCAGGGACCACCCTGGAACCCAGTAGCAACAGCAGCAGGCACCACTCAGCACGCCACTAGGTAGCAGCAGCCAGCCAGCAGCTGACGGCAGCAGGGCAGTAAGCACCAAGAGGCTGAAGCAGCTGGAAGCAGCAGCAGGGGGGCTTGGACCCCCAGAGGCTGCTGCTGCTGCTGCCCTTTCCCTCCTGCCCGGGCAGCCGTGCACTTTGGCCGTCCCTGTAAGACCGATTGTTGTGCCCAGCGGGTTTCCGATCCACGAGCGTTTGTAAAAAAAAAATCTAATTCAAATTGAGCACTGCAAAGGCGAAAAAAATGTGGAATGACAAAAAAACAATTACAAATAAACAACTTCGAACAGCAGCAGTAGTAGTAGTAGCGACGGCAGCTTTGTGGCTTAACGGAGTCGTCGTCCCCCCCCCTTCCCGAAACCGCGTGCAGATTTCAACACAAAGCGCCGCCTTCTTCACTCGCGCCGTAGCCGCTGCGATTGTTCTCTACGCGATTTGGTAAACGCCGTTTCAAGCCCCTGTTTATCGTTTCAGCAGTGCCCAATGTTTTTGCTTTACAACGTTCTCTCGCCTCGGTCCTTTCCGTGCAAAAATCGGTCGTAATTGTTGTGGTGGGTGGGTGGGGGTGACGCTTCGTTTCGAAACAAACAAAATAAATGTGCCGCACGCGCGCGCGGTGTGCGACCAAGGACGGCGAGCGCCGCTCGCGACTGACGACCTCGGGGGCCGCGTGCGCCAAGCGACTCGCTCGCGCGCCACCCCCCCCCCCCCACTAGCTCCTCCCCCTCCCCGCGAGTCGCCCTCCCATTGGTCACACTTGCTCAAGACACGCCCACATCGAGGTTAAGCCCCGCCCACTCACACCGCAAACTCCCCCCACCCACGCGCCCAGGCAAAACACGCCCCACAACCAAAGCCCATCGCACGCGCCGTTGGCCTAGATAGGCTCCGCCCACCCACATGAATATTAATATAAGCTCCTCCCCCCCTCTTCCAACATGAATATTAATTAGTCAAATTTAAATATTCATGAGTTTGAGAGGAAAAAATTGTTGGATATTTATGAGCGGCGAGCCGGATGTAGTTGTTCACGGGCGTCTTCGGGGAACAGGTCCCCCCCCCCCACAATCGCCGCCACAAGAGGGGAAACAAACCGCTAGGCGCCCCCGCCGTCGTTTGGTTCCGAGTTGTTCCGTCCCTTTTTGTTTTTACTTTCTAAGAATTGCATTGACGGCGAATGAGAGGCGGAGTTTTTTTTTTGTTTCGCTCCACTCGGTTGTTTCTTAACATTGCAGGCTGTTTTGAGGTTTAAACGCCGCTCTTTGTTCAGCCCGTTCACAAGTATTTTTCGTGAACAAAAACAAAAACGCACATTGCATTGCAAATGGTTTGCAGGACAGTAATAGACGTCAACATTTGCCGAACAAAGAGCGAGACTCAACACCCTACTACTTGCCCTATCCAACCTCACGATTCCAGCACGGTATAATAAAAGCCGCGTTATTAGCTTGAACATCTGTGTCGATTCACACGGGAGATCGAGACATAGTCGGTACCTTGTGCTGAGGATACGAGGTAGTAAAACAGCGTAACGTTACATTTACATTGCGTCTAGCATACAAATGCATCTCAACCACACTTGTTAGTCTTTAACCAGTGACACATAAACACATTCGATTAAGCACCAATGCCTATACGTACGGTGCGAAAGAAGCTCAACATACAATACCGTTTTTTTTTCATCAACAAAACAATCGCTAGGTCCGTCAGCCCGCGGTTAATCCCTGCTGTACCATTCACAAGCAATTACACTTAACTCACCGAGTTTTCAATTAAAAGTTGGGAAAGAAAGAAATAAAACTTCACGCGACTTTAAAGCACAATTTACCTCAACACCCCCGTTTGTAATTCCCAGCACGCACAAGCGCCCACACCGCGTTCCCTCGCCCCATTGGCTGAACGCCAACGAGAGGGCGGAGCCAAGCCGCGACAGCGGCGCCTGTGATTGGTCGACGCGCAAAAGCAGGAGGCGGGGCCTCCCTAACCGCACTACGACTTACAGTTGGCCGTCAACGTCGCCGCTACTGCCTCGTCGATTAGTCGCGATCGATTATGATCAATAACATTATCAATTAACCACAAATCGGCCGTTTTCATTTGGGCTAAGCTATTCAAACGAATTGCTTATGCCCCTCGCGCGCATTAGTTAACGCGTTTGTTTCGTGTGAAGTCCGCTCGTCTCTCTCGCGCCGAATTATAATATCGACACTTTTTTGGGTCATCGATACATCGCCGTGGTTGGCATCAGCCGTCGATAAATACTTTACAATACGTAAATAACTACGCACACATCCGTCAATAGCACAGTGTTCTCAAAAGGGAACACGTGGCGGTGGCGACGTTTCGGGCAAGGGCCCTTTGTCTACCGTTGTGAGTGTTGTTACTTCTCGTGGAGATGGAGTTAGGTGATAACGGGAAATCCAGGTTAACCAGATAAAGTTGTCACTTTTATATATATTACACACACGGTATATTTGTATATACTTAGCACATTATACAATCTGGACGGAAATGGAGATCCATCGAAATGCTATGAAGCCACATTGCCCGAAACGTCGTTTATTCGAGGTACATATCCCGCGTTTCGTTGACTTTTATGGCCGTGTTATTGGCAAATGTGTTGGTTTTATTGATTATTTGCGCCCCATTGCCAACGTAGTATATCACGCACACACATAAACAAAACCTTTTGCACAATTGTATTACAAAACGTGGTTGGGAGGTGGTGCAGTTGTTGACGGACCTCGTTCGGAACCCGGCCACCGCAGTGATTATTCACGTTTCAAGTCGGTGGCGAATTGTAATAAAACTTGCTCTGTGTCTCCCCTGGGACGACTCGGCCTTAAATGAGTACCTGCTGTGGTGTGTAAACATATAAACTGGGGGAGAGGCGAAGGCAGCCAGCCGTGCGTGTCACGCTTGCAACCTCTACCCCCCTTCTTGCTAACAGCACATGTCGCATGAGTTTGTGTACGCGATGCGAGGCATCTGTGCAAAAGTGTGAAAAAAATACTTGCGCAGTCAAGAATGATGACGGGGGTGATAGTCAAGAAATGAATGGAAAGCGAACGGAGAGTACATCCACCCAGGAGTTAGAGCGCTGAAATCGGCTCATGTCCAGCTGCTATGTGGATTGTCAACACAGCAGGACCGCAAGAGATCACGGTGGCTCTGGTTGATGCCATGGCTAACGATGATTGACAAGCCATTAATTTGGCATAAATATATATTTTTATATCACTAATGCCGAATACAAAAACAACATGGTAACACTTACTGCATTTATACACATCTGTATAATTACAATCCCTAATGGCAAATATATTCTGTACTAGAAATAGTATTTCATGTATCTGGGTTCTATTTACTCCCACATAAGTCTACACACATTCATGGAACTGGTCAAACATCCCAATGCTGCTCTCTTGAAAACATTATTGAGACTTGGGTTGTCCTGTCAAAAATAATTGACATACTGATTTACAGTTTATTATTGTAACAAGGACAAAGTAAATTACGAACCTGATGCCTGTACATGTATTACTACTGTACTGTTAATTGGTAGGTGTGCAGTATTTGCACTTTAGCAGATAATATGGGTACTGTTTAGCAGAGGTGGGACAAAGTCATTGTTATGCAAGTCCAAGTCGAGTCTGAAGTCATCAAATTCATGACTCGAGTCTGACTCGAGTCCAAGTCACATGACTCGAGTCCACACCTCTGCTGTTTAGTGATGTCTCTAAGCTGCTGCAGTGTTGAAAATGCAGCATGAATATTAAACACTGCAGCCATTAGAGTTTGCTTGGATACCTTGGCCTTATTTGAATAATAATAATAATGTTATACTGTACTAGAATGGTAAAAACCATAACATTAAACTATATGTAGAGTACAAAGTCACATATTTGCATATCTGCTTTGACATTTAATCACCCACACCCGTTGTCATAGTTGGGGCATGGTGTAGCTCATTCGGCTTGGTATTCACATATCTGACCATTTCACACATCCGCCTGTACGTCTGTTCACGGCGAGTTGGATATGCGACATACAGTACCACATTTAAATACTTGTCGGCGATATACTCAGCTAATCTTCCCTTCAGCCTTGGAAAAGTGAACATTGATGAAAAAAAATGATTGGCTTATAAGAGACTGGTCCCAGCACAGCAATGGGGAATGTTGTCGACGAGACGAGAAACGGGCATTTTACTTTTTATGAACAGGAATTTTATGATAATGGAATACCCGATCCTTTTCCACGATTTTATTTCCCCTATCATAAATTATGACAACAAAAATTATCAGCAGTGTAAGCATAAGAAGGAGCATGACTTCCAATAACAAAAATGCTCATGAAAGATATGAGTTCCCTGTAAATAATATTTGCGTAAATATGCTAAGTCCTTAATAGAAAATGTTATGTTTATACAAATACACTTGTCGTAGAAAAGACACCCAATCTAAAGAGACATGGTTTGTGCTAACTTTGAGGCAAGATCCTAGACATTTAAAAATTTCTCAATCATACATTACTACATAAATTCTGAACAGTACAAACCTCTCTCTACCTTACATGGATTTTAGTTACAGTATTGTATATGGCGTTTGTTAATTTACATGTAAACTGCTTTGGGAAAATCAGGCAAACAGTGCAAAGGACCCATGCCAGGCAGGCCAACTATAATGTACTAATTAACTTAATGTTTTCCACGTTTACCTGTATTTCTTTTTAACAACTGCCTCAACATGACATGTGCTGTCAGATAATCCATGGTTAATATCTCAAGTAAGATTTTATTTCACAATAATCCAGTTATTGAAAGTGGCATACGCATCATTTTCGGCCATGTCCTTTTCTTCATACAGTATTTGGTATGTGCTACATAGACTAATGATAAAGCAAAAACTGTTATTCCTCATCATGTCTATCACAAGGGTCATCAAAATATTTCTGGCTTCCCATGCATAGCAATGACAGACCTTGATGTAACTGTCGTTTTACCGACCATATCGAGTACAGTAGAGTTAAATACATGTTATCTGTGTTGAAGTAAGGCGGGTGGAGGGAGGAAAAACTACATGTGAACAGATCTATGTGGGGGCTTTGAATATTATCACATACGTGGATTTATTTGGGTACTGATATATTTTCTTATGTGCAAGACACTTTTTAAAAATGATTTGCCCAACCTCCCAATGAAGGAACCTCCTAAAAAAATAGTATTGAGACGCAGAAGCTTTCCTGGCATTAAGTAGCATGATGATGACAATTATCATCATTGTCAACATCAGCAGCGTCATCACCACCATCATTTTTTTGCGATAGAATGCATCTTTCAGCAGCGCCAGGGAATTCAATTTCATTGTTATCCAGAAAAAAGTGTGGATTATAGATTTGACTGTTGTCACCATGCTCACAAACCTCTAAGTTAAATGTAAAAATATATGGTGGACCTTAATCTCTTAATTTTGTCCACAGGCATAATGGATGTAAGAGGCTGCGTCATTGGTGACGGGCTTCAGGTCGCATTTAGACTGCCCTGTTACTCAGTGGTGCTGTCTTGACTGCCATGGCTGTCTGTGAAGCTTGTTTTTGTCATTTGTTCTGGGCCCTGAGTGTCATTGCACTCTCTCTACTCCTTTCCATGTTTTCCCTGCCATTACACCCCCTCCCCCACCTTCCTCACTCTTGTAAAGCTTCTTGAAATGCAGTTGCATATAGACAATATAAATGTAAATTGTTGTTTTTGTTCAGGACTGTGTCAATATTCGTTTGTTTGCAAACAGTCTACAGTAGGTGGTATGTGAGATACCATATTAACAATGTAAAAGGTGTAAGGTCCAATGCTTTGACTGTATAATAAATAACTTTTACTGGTAACCAAGGATATGAAATTGCTTAAGTGTAAACCATGTAATCTGCTGATCGTGTTGAAGTTGGGGAGGATGAAAGATTAATGAAAGGTTGCTGAATGGTGGGTGAATTGGCCAAGAGCAATACACAGAGGTGTTCCTTCTGCCCAAGCCTCAACCCTGAGAATAGAAAATGCTGTACACAATGTTTTCATTGCAGATGTACATCCTGACCAACCATCACATATATAAAGAAAATGAAAGCTCTGCACAACCCAAGGACTTGAAGTATATTTGAAAAACATGCCGCATTTAACGTGATGCGACTAAATTAAATTTGTTGAATTATATTATCGTTTTCAAATTCATATTATTGAGACTTGGTGGAACGACATATCCTTGGGATATCAAGTATATTTACATAATATAATTTGGAATGCAGTAATGCGACATAGTTCGCATTATGTGGTTTGAGAACGTTATGTATAAAGAAATATTTTAAAAGGCTGCATCATGTATTGCCATTACTTGACCACATGTACAGTTGAAGTGTATATTTTCACATCACTTTATGATATGATACTTTAGATTGGTTGCAACATTTGTTCAATATTTAATCACTGATCATTTAGGTTTTGTTCCAATAACTTAATTTATGCTTGCCAATTGATTTAATTTCAAAAGTGACAAATATTTAGTTTAGAACTTAAAAGTTCTAAGCGAAATATGATACTATCCAAGATTTGAACTTTAAAACAGAAACATTCCTCTGTAAGAACTCCCTTAGCGTAAACATATCAATGCTTGGTGGATTTTATAAGCAAAACTTGTTTTTAACACAAATCTAATAAATAAAAACACATTAATACTTTTTTTTTACAATGCTAAGTGTTAAACTGACATTCATATTACTTTTAAGCAATGGTGCGATACAAGAATAAAATGGAATGTGAATAAATCCATAGAGAGTACAGTAAGCAAAAGAAACTCAGATAAAAAAAATTAACCCCCTCCTGTCACTTAACCACCTTCTCTCCTAACCCTTCCTCCACAACCTCTTTGCCAACTTACCCGGCTGAAATATTTTTCTCTCCATTTCACCACAGCCTCCACATTACGGCACGCACATTGTGTAACAATAAGTGGTTTTGAAGGTGGTGCCCCAAAAGGGCATCTTGTGATATGCAGACAGGTGTTACAGACACTTGGCATAGTCAAGTGAAAGTGTCTCTTCAAATGAACAAAGGAGTGGCTCTCTTCTCTGTTGGTGGTCTTGAATCAATAGCAGTAATTCCACATTCCCATGGTGAGAGCCAGTGTTTCAATAGGACAACCACTTTTGACTTGCCACCAAGTAGTCCTAATTGTATTGGCAAGATTTGGTTATTTGGGCGCACAGTGGTTAAACTTGTGCCTCGTAGGAAGAAGTGACTGGGTTTGATTCCAGATGCGGTAGCTTTTTTTTGTGTGGAGTTTATATGTCCTCTCCCTGTTCCGCATGGGGTTCCGAAAGGTTCTCTGGTTTTCTGGCAAAGCTATACAAACATACGCTGCAACTGGTATTGCCCAAATTCCATTGCTGAAAAAATATCCGGGATCTCACATAGCAACATTGCCCACTACTGCAAAAACTTGGCAGGACCCTGCTGAAAAAGTCATGAAACCTAGTAGGGATTTCCTTGTTAAACAAATATAATAATACTAATTCATTGGTGTGATTTATTCAATTGTAAGTTACAACTATTAGTATAAGGATTTTAACACAACTATTGCATTGTATTTATCATTTTATCATAGGCAACTTTACCACCATGACAATAAATAAGTAATATTTTAAAAAACTTTTTTAAAAACATGCTTTAATGAAATGACACCAGGAAGTGGCCCCGAAGCTTGCTATAACTTAAGGGACCGTGGTGATTTACAGCCAACGTCAGTTGAGCGTGGACAATTAGACCTAAGCCGAAACATAACATTATAAAATAATGTTTTTAAAATATATATTTTTTATGATAGAATATAGTATTGTCATCAGTATAACATAAGTATACCAAGTTTGCAGTCGATACCACATTGGGAAGTGGGTAAAAATTGAGTTACAGGATTTGAGGATGCAACAACGACAACAACAAATAGTGGGTTAAATAAAACGTGTAATAAAAATAGTATCTTATACACTGATGCGTGTAGTAATACACAGTTTAATTCCTCAATCTAGATTTGAAGTTTCGTGACTACAGCGATCCATACTCTTTGGTTTTTTCGGTAAAGTAACGTAGGTATAAAAGTAAAAAATTATACCTGCGTGACTTTACCGAAAGAACCAAAGAGTATAGTTTTATACCTGTAAAAAGTAATGTTTCAGATATTGGTCCTTTTTCAGAGCATTGCTATAACTTTGTTAGCATGTACATCAGCCTCGGTGCCAAAAGTTGACATTTTACTTTATGCCATCACACCTGACTGGAAACAGAGGTGTAAACAAAGCAATGCGTGGTGTTACGAGCGGGAAGACAGCCATGTGTTGATCAGCACATTGTCCTGATGCAATTGGTTTTCAGCTTTGACAAGCAAAATGTAATGGATGACATCCCAAAGTCATTCCTCATGCATCTTGTCACCGCTGACTTTTCTGACCCCCATCCTTGGTGGGCGTGGGTCATGCGGCCAGTGTCAAAGGTCATGGTAAAAGTGCTCTTTAGAGGGAAGACTAGGCAGACTGGCTGTTGCCTGCGGGGAATAAAGAAACGAGTGCTGATTGCCAGGATAAATAAACAGCACTTTTCGTCTTTCAAATTCTGAACATTGTACTGTATTTTATCAATGTAAAGCTTAAAATATGCAACAAATATCTTTACTACAATGTTAAATAAATAAATAAATCCTGATTAGCCTACTTACAATTCTTCTCAAATTGTTACATTGTTATAAAGATTGTATATATTTATACTTAACTGTGTAAGACTTGTACTCCTTTTTTATCACGATTTTTCAAACATTCTACTTAAAAAAAAATTTTTAGTGAGTTAATGTAAATAATGTAATTGTCAGCATGCAGACTTCGAAGGGTTGGGTAAGGAAATTGTTTAAATTCAAAGCATGTCGGTGTCTGCTGTACTTTCCACAATCATTCAACTCATTCAAGCAACAGATCATTTTCTTTTTGCATTCTGCCACTGGCTAGAGAGGCCATCTTAGGGCAGGCAGTTTATGAGGCAACTTCATGGTGATGGGAACCCACAGCTCGTGCTATATACAGCCACTGTGACACTCAGAGACAGATAATAAGCACGTGCTATGAGGTCAATTTATCCCAAGCCTGGAAATGAGGATGTAAAGTAATTATTATATATGTTTAACTGGGATTGTTTGGAATATTGGACCAACATCCTTGGTCTGGTTAAGTCGAGTATTACCATGCTGACAATGTTCCATTTTATTTGAGTATAATTAAAGTAAAATGTTTCCGAAGCAAAGTGCAGCATGTTAACATTGTTCTTTTATATTAAATTAATAATAATAACCCACCTGGCACATATTATTTTTGCCAAGGCCAGCATTATATTGTACACTTGTTTGTCATTTGATCAATCAGCAAAAAAAAAACCCTTATCATGGTTCTGGCAGACACGGCCAACATCACATTGCCTTTGTATCCCCGCGAATGAGTGAGAGCAACCTGACCTCCGTGCTATGTTGGCCGATGTCACGGCAGCGATCAAGCACAAAGCAAGGCTGATTCTTTACTCGCAGGCAGTGAGGAATGAAAATAAACGTGCCTCTGCTGGGACTTGCCACTTTATCAGCGGGCGTACTACTGCTGTTGTCCACTGCTGTAGTTCCCACTATTTGCCTGTGATGTGTGTGTGTGTGTACTTGGAAGATGTATTAACTTGACTGACTGCCTTACTACAAGGTCAATGCTTGGAGCCAGTTACTCTGGAAGTGATCGGTCAGAGCAGCTGCTTCTCTTATGAGATGATAGTCCTGGGTGGTTATTTAGTGGGTTTTTTTTGCGATGAAAACACATTTAATTTCACCGCGGCTCTTTAATTCCAAGCTCACTGAGTCATCTCCAATTCACACTGTCAGCTCAGCAACCTAACAAGGAGAAGAGGAGAGCGAGAAAAAGAAGAAACATCTTGGAGCCTAGTCTAGTTCGAGACGCACCAGGAAATGGGTCGCCGCAAAACTTCAGAGAGCGGTGCTTTGCGAAGAGGTGCCCCTCAATCAAACTCGGGCCAAAAGCTTAACCATGGCAACGTCTGCTGTCAGCCTCACTCTCTCCAGAAGGCTTTTCAATTTGAATGCATCCTTTTGCATGTCGAGGAGGAGGAGAGGGGGGAACAAGAGTGGCGGTCCTACAAGTGTGGGCATGAAAAAAACCCACACAATTATGTAATCTCAGTTTAACACTTAGTAGGCTTTAGCGACCAATATCATCCATAATACAGGGTTTTTTTGTTAGATCGCGTAGATATATAAGTGTGTTGTTAAACCCGCCACCACCCGGCACAGCCAATTAGTAATGTTTGTCACGTAAACAGAACATGCCAATTAGTTACTAGTACAGCACACTGGTGTGTTGGAGAGTAACGAATTGGTATGTTCTGTTGACGTGACAAAGCTTACTAATTGGCTTCACGACAGATTCATATTTATATTGATACCAGTGGATAGTTATTATTGTGTACGATTCTCAGATTAATGTTTTCTCAGTTTTCACTGAAAGTACAGCGGGTGTTTGGCAGTTGTGTGTGTTGTAATAAATGCAACTTTTGATTTTAAAGTGCGAGATTTATAAAAAAAAAAGTACTGCATGTTATGAATGTAGGCTTTTCCATTGAGCTCATATTAACATGGAGGTATGAAGAGGATGTTGTATTTGATTGTTTAAAAGTATTTACCACTAATTAATTTATGCCATATACAGTACTGCGTATAGCCTTAAAGGATCAAATGATTGCTACGTAAGATAATATTGACGCATCCGTTTTGAAATGCATAATTTTGTTTAAATTAGGCATTGGCTTTCATCACATTGGAGCATTATGTAGTAGTCATGTAGTGGAACTTTAATTTGCTCTGATTTTCCTTAGAGTGTGTAGAGAATCTCATTAATTTCAATTCTCTTTTCATCTGGGATTGGAAAGGGTCATGTTTTGTGACCTGTGCTGTCAGTCTTTCCGAACGAAGCCCCAAGATATTCCATGATCTTCTCAAGCCTAATAGTGTTATAATTACCCTGGGTCTGCGCCAGACGAGAAAGCAGGAGAATTTTATTAAACAAAATTGCTGTGATGCACAGATTGATGCTTAGACGACAGGAACAGGGCATACATTAACAAGTTACTCCAGTAAATATATTTTACAAAATCAGGCACTGCTATATATATTGCATTCCAAAAAATTACCAGAAATGAATGAAAATATATAAGTTAATTATTCTTAATATGTAAATAATAAACACATGTAACATAAGCCTCCTCAAAAATGCTGACAACATAGCTTGTTAAATAATGCCTAACCTATTTATTATTTTAATCTTTGGCAAAAAATAACATAAACCCTTCAGCATGCTCCATGCACTTAATAAAAAAAATGTGTAAACAATATTATAACAATATTTTCGTATTAAAATCTTGTCATATTTTAATAGTATGATTTATCGTAAACACAGTTAGCTGACCTCAGAATAACGGGCTCGGACGGGCTGTGACCTCAGTCTAAACGGCTCAGGTTAGCTTTGAGCCTGGGCTAAAAATCGATCTATAATAATTGTAAATTCCAAAATATAGTGGCTGCTTTATATTTACATGTATTTAAGATCAGCACTGGGGATAGAGTGGTAGCCCAGTGGTTCCTGCTCCCTCTCACCAACCCACACCAGCCAGCGCGGTGAAGTACGGTCAAACAAACCCCTTGACTCACAGCACGGGGAGGCACTTATTCAGCAAAGGATTGACAAAGTTCCGTAAATATGTATTATTAATGATCAATATTGCTTGCTATATTCGATATTATGAATGGTACATTAAATGTAACACAAGCGTCCATCAAGCATGCTGTCCCACCTGATGATGGGCACTGGTGTTGCGCCCGAAACGTCGTGATTTATTTTATTTTATACCTACGTGACTTTACTGCAGTCACGAAAGCTTCAAATCAAGATTAAAATATATTTATAATAGAGTAATGTTATTAAATGAAGTGAACTAAAATCACAGTAGAGTACATGGTACTTCATATGTGCCCATGTACTGCTTAGCTAAGCTTAATCTACTGAGAGGTGGGGATACATGTAATACACAAAATAAATTCATCATATTATTGCAATCTTACTTTTTTTTAAATGGCAGGCGTTTTTTGTCATCTAAAATGAATATACCCTTCATACAAGTTTACCTCCTTTAGTTCTGCAATTTAACTGTAGAGCATAATGAGTGGAGAAAGGTGCAAGTATTTTTGAGTTTGAGAGCTCTATTGGATTTGTAATGTTCTAAACGAAAGAGCGTACTTGATGTAGGGTGAGCCCTCTTAGAAAAAAAAAACGTATTCTTTGTGTATGCTATCCACTGCACTGCCGTGGAATTGTAATGGGATTTCTCATTCCCGCTGTATTTACATGCGACTCTGAGAGAGCTTGACACTGTAGAAGACACAAAGGAGCTGGTTTATACATTATGTGCATGAGTTTCCCAAATGCTTGCGTTTTCAAACAATAAACACACGCTGTTCGTCACAGCAAACATGCCACATTTAATGCTACGTACGTATAATGCAGCATATTAGAAGAAAAAGTAATCGTGTAAAAGTTCCCTAGAATTGGAATATAATTTCGCCTTTTATGTTATCCTATATCAATATATGAATTGCCATATATCTGAGGCAACTGCAGATTGCAGATTTTTCTTTTTCAAACTCCATATTGATTTTGCACATAAGCTGCTGCAGGCTGTCAAAGGAATGCTTGTGCCAAATTCCAATTTGCACAGCATCACGTTTTCTTCCCTGTGTGCAGAGCCCATTATGATGTGTGTATGTGTTAACTATGGATATTCATGAAAGCCAGACCTCAGGCAAGTGTTCTCCATAACACACGAGTTTCATAAATGGATGATGAAAATTGATTTGCAAATAATTGGGATTCACTCCCAGTTATTTATGAACCAAATCCAATCAAAGCGATGCCAGTGTACAATTGTACACACACACCAAAGTTATCGACATGAGAGCTGAGAATATTGTGAAATATGCAAATATATGTGATTCTTTGAGAAATTAACACGACGTTATTAAGGACCCCTGATTGCTTTTCTAACACTTCACTATACTGTAAAGTAAAAAAAAAACACGCATGTTACATACATGCTATCGTGCTCAAATGTCCTTGAAATAATGTAATGTCATATTTCATATTACCATATATAACCCCAAGTGAAGCATATCACACAGCAACACTACACTTATTTGCTATATACCACAGAAACGTGCTTTTTATATAGAAGATTTAATCTCGAATTGCTTGGCAATCTGCCACTATTCTCTTTCTTACGTTAAATTTGTTTGCTGTTAAATGCATAATTTCATTTTCAGTGCTCAGAAGATATAATTAATGAGACCAAGTGTTGCATCATAGTTATTATTACTGAGATCGAGATACGGGTGCATGTTAATGTTTGAGAATTACGTAATTTTTAAAATATTTGATTAAATTTCAGTATAGCATACATTGGGAGGACAATTTACAACATGCACCACCGGGACAATATGGACCCCACTTATCTCCCAACAATTGTGTGTTTGCAAAGTACCTGGATACACTACTATCATAATACAATGTTTTAAAGGATATTTTCACGTATTTAAGTTGTGTCAAATAGCAAGCAAAATTATATTGCTCGCTAGGTTGTAAACATTTGTATTTTATGCACAATATCCTGGCTCTTATTGAGGTACAATCATAGCATGTGAATTCTATGAAATACCACTCTGTCAATTAAATATCTAACCTAGATATCAAACTGTTGTATATGTGTCAATTGGACACCCCAGACATCTTTGCGAATGAGATGTTCCATCTCAAGGGATTATCCAAATGACATATTGGAAACATTTTGTTTAAATCTACGCATATACATCCACCACAAGTTAAAATGTACCGTTGCCTGGTCAAAATAATATACTATATATTTATAATTTGGAAAAAAAATTAATGGGGGAAATGTGCCTTTAGTAGAAGCTTCGGCCTAACTAGACACTTCGTGCCCTTGATTTGCTCAAGCTTGGTACATTAGCAAATGGATAGACTCCCAACCAGCATTGCTCGTCTTGAGGAAGCAGATGTGGTGTGAGAGCCACTAAAATAACTTTACGATTGATCTGCAATGGCTTTGTTGCTGCTGCTGCTGCTGCTGCACACACTAAAAAAGTATCGGTGGACTGCAAAACACATTAGGCTCCTGTGGATATTTGAGCACTGGTAAGCTGACTTATTGTCTCTTGCATTCCTCTCCAATCGTGGGCGCATACAGTATGCATCGATGGTGAAACTCACTCTGTCTGCTACTCGAACCCAAACATCTTTTGCTGGAGTGCAAAGCTCCGAAATCTGAACTTTTAAGTGGGCGCACCCGTATATTTGTGTAAACCGCGCCGACCGGGGCTCAGACAAACGCAACCTGGCAAAGTCGGTGAATAGGAAATTAAACAGCCTACGTGGATTCAGCTTTAGGAAATGGACACTTTGAAGTCTGAAAGGCCTGTGCTTGGGCCATGGATGTGGAAAGCAGTGTAGAGTTGGAATGAATGGGTGGTTATAGAGGGCAACACAATTTGCATTTGCATACATTTCATTTCAGAGGCTGAACATGCTCAGGGAAGGCTGCCAACTGAATCAGACATTTGAATTTCCTTTACACTTAGCTGCACTGTACTCGCAGCCTGCTGTATCTTCGACACACTGAGAGATTTGTTCATTTTGCAACGTATTAAATACAGCATTGAAATGGGGTTTATTGTTGTATTATTGCGGTGTAATATTTAATTTCCTACATGATGTAAATGAATTAGAACATACATAAATGTGATCCTTTTCAAATACTCTGTACAGAATATGCATTCTTTAAAGTTCTTGCGTGTTTCATAATCAATTGGCTTTTATGAACGCAAACTGTAGTGTGTATAAACGTAAAAATCGTTAATTTTCATAACTTTAATTTGCGGTCACCGCTGAAGTATTGACTTGTAAAGAGTCTCTTTGATGCATTACAGTGTCCTTGTTTTATTCCATAAAGGGCACACAGCTTTAAAACCCATTAAAAAAAAGTCTGAGCTTGCAGACCCTCGGTTGATACGTACGAAGGTCCCCATGAGCAATGGTTCCATATTTGTCTTTTGTGAACATAATCCTGCTTTCCATCACTGTGCAGGGCACTCCGCCGCTTTGAGCTGGAATAATGCAATCAGTCTCACGTTAAGTGTTGGTGCGGTGCGCCTGAACTAGGAGGTGCTTACGTGACACAACAGCAGATTAACAAAGCCAACCTCACCGTGCGCCAGCAACGTCACACGTCAGGCTGTGTGACATTCAAAGGACTTTAAAATGAACCATAATCAAGCAACTGCACGTTGTTGTACATATACACTAGGTATTATCCCGCTCGGCGAATGTCTCCTTCCATCAATTAACAGCAATTACTGTCAGTGTGCCACTAACCTACGGTGTTTTCACAACCCCCGGCCCCGCACGCTTGCCCTGAGCTCGACAGATGGTGTGGACTCCAGCGTGCTGGATGAACTTGTCTGGACCGTTCCACGAAATCCTATTCAATGTGCTCCGCACCACCCCCCATGCCCACGCTTCGCAGATGTGTCTGGTTGGGAGGCGCATGGGCTTAGGATCACCAGGGGGGAGAGGGAAGGGGGAGGTAGAACACGGAATGAAACAAGGTCTGCTAAGAGACCACTCAGGTCGTTTCTGAAAAAGAGGTTAATAGCTTAGCGGGCTTTACCTGGTAAGATAAAAAAAATTGTTCAGTTTGATTTGTGTATTTTTATTTCAATGATTTGCTGACCTTTCCTATATACTTTGCAGTCCTGTCGTGGTTTTGTATTGCTTCTTGTAACTATCTGACCCGCCTCTACTGGAGATCTGTTGAAAAGAGCTTCATAGCTCATCGGATTCTTCCAGTGTCAATAAACATTATGATTCTGGGCTGCTGAGGTGTATCATGAGAACAGTCACATTGTCGGTGTTTTATAATTGTATTAAACATTACTTTAGCTCATTTCGTGCACTTGAAATGGTCTCCTGCCATCAGGCTGAGGCTGATTCTGGGTTCTTTAGGTTTGTGCTGCGATGTTCATTTGAAATCAAAGCAGAGGTAGAGGAGAATGAATTGACGATGAGATGAAAAAATAGAAAGCTACGTTTAAAGGCCCACCAAACTGCACCCACAAACATTTCAAGCGTCGTAGTGTTGTTGTGGTCTCGTGCACCCTGACATTAACCGGTACAATATTTATCAATTGTCTGCTGGTAAAAGTATTATCAGCAGGGCATGTGAGCTTTCATATCCTGAGCAACCTTGTAATTGGACTAATAGGATGTTATTACACACTGGCCCTGATATACATCTTGGAAGGATTTACTTCCAAACAGCATTAACTGGGGCTAAACTATTGTTTCCCCCGCTGTGAAATGCCTCGCCTTGTTGTCCGTTGAGGGTAAAGTCAATTTAGTGGCTAAAGTGGGTTTCCACCTATAAATAGCACCGACACATTCATGAAGGCCAATTGTGGTTGGCCATATTTGTTTTAAATATCAGTATACACACTACACGGTGACGGTCTGCTCTCTTCAACAGTGCTGTGGAATATTTTGCGACCTCAAGCACGAGCGGCAGATGGCTTTATAAACCGCACAGGTCTCGGCAAGCTAGTGAGTAAATCGTTTCAAGTTTCTACGTTTCCCATAACAGCGTCCTAGTTGTACAAGTAATTGAACAGCGTGTGCTTTCTTGTGTAAAAAACACCATGGAAAGTGTGCTGTTAAATGACCTGTGCAGGTTTGTGATGAGAAACCCATTGACTCTATCACTCCATTACATCTTTCATTGCGTACTGGTCTTTTTGTCCTGCAACAAATGACATTCCTAGTTGCTCAACTGTTTGTGCAACAAACACAAGTCTGCTAACTTAAGGTGTAAAATATGCTACTAAACAGGATATGGTGACGGAGCAGTGCACAGTGGTTAACGGATTGTGACCCGAGTCCGATTCCCCACCATGTCTAACATCCTGTACCATCTGTGTTTCAGTATTATGAGAGATGGGGTGCAAGGGAGGATGTGATATGTTTCAAGTTGCTACCAGTTCTGGTTTTCCCAAGATCGAGGTAGCAACTGTCCTGGGAAAACCTCTCAGTTTTCAGGGAACATTAAAAGTCAAGGTTTTTGTCAGCTGAACAATAATTCCCCACTCAAGACGATGAATTTACATTTAGTTTCCTCCTCTTCGGTATTGTGAGATACTCTTCTCCCCATGTTTACCAGCTGTTTATTGTACTTCAGAGGTCACAACCCTAGATGTGCTTCATCAGATGAGCTACATACAAAAATCCTCACTGTGAAGAGGCTGTTGTCTTGATGTACCAGCTACACTGATTTACCATCATAATTGTTTTGTTTAATGTCAATTTTTTTCAAAGCAAACTATTTTAATGAGAACAAATTCACGTGAGAAGGGCATGACTTTGAAATCCTGTAAAAACATCAATTACCTTTACTTCGAGGAGACTACTATCAAATCATTGGGAAATATTAAACACAACAAATCTTCAATACGAAATGCGATATCATTTTTAATTGTTAAAAGGAACGTTAAACAACTGTCTCCCACTGCGTAGGTTTTTCAGCTTGCGGTGCATAGCCCTCCATTTTTGTTTGGGTTGTTACGGCTCGTCTAACGGCATGACGCCCGACCTTTCATTCCACATGCTGGGAGCTTCTTCAGCTTATTCAGGAACTGAATTTATTGGAGAGCAACCGGCGGTATGTTTAAAATTATATACATTGCCTTTTGCGGGGAGAGTGTGGTAACACTGCCCCCAAGGCTAGATTGTATTAAATCAGGTAATGTCAGGGCACAGGGCCCATCTATCCTGGGGGTCTAGAAAAAGAACAGCAACAGAGTGTAATGGTTACCCCCCCCCCCCCCCCCCCACTGCTGGCCATGATGAAACTATTGTCTTGTGACCTCCACATTTGTGACCTTCACAAAATCATGGCCCAATTATTCCGCAGTGACAATAGGTTGTTGCCTATGGGGGGCCCAAGGAGTTCAGAATGTAACAGCATCTCTCAAGGTACAGGTCAGGTAAAGGAGCAGTCCTCAAATGTCTTGCTCATGCCACTGCTGGTGAAAGGTGCCTTCTCTTCAGAGCCCCCGTCTAGAGATTTTTGATCTACTCTTCCATGCTGGCCAGATGCCTAAGTATGGTGTACTAAATTGTACCAAATTATACTGCTAGGTGGATGGAGGTGGTGGGAATTAAGAACGTGCCAATTATTTCAACTGCTCTGTGCCAGGAGATAGAATCGGAAATCTGTGGATTTAAAGTCCAGTTTGCTAACCATTGCGCCACAAGCAGCCTTCCAAAGGCATTGGAGGGGGCCCAAAATATGGGTCTGACTTAGGGCTGACGGTGGCCATAATTCTGTAAGAATGTTCTTGTTCTATAACGTCAGTATGCGTCACGCCCTTTTGTCCTGAACAAACAATCCAGTCTAAACATGGCTAATGCACACGAAACAACATCAGCACCAATGCTGGGTTTCACACGAGTAATTCTTAAACATCAGAAACAAGTTCGGTGTAGCATTTGAGCTTGGCTCATTATCCTAAAAAAATAACTAAGCATGTTGCCATAGCTTGCACTGCCAAACAGAAATGTCGCTGTTAATTTAAGAACCTTGAAACGTACGCTTCTTTTCATTTTAATTCACGAATAATTGAAGTGAAAATGCAAACTAAGCATTGCTAATTCATGAGTTGTATACCGCAGCTCAGGACGCAATTACACAGACGTGCCACGGTTTGGGTTCAGCAGGCCCTAACCTCCTCCCCACGCTTCCCACAGAGCGACACCACGGGACATCATCACTTGGGCATGCATCCTATAGAGCGAAGCCAAAGTCTTGGCTTCGAAAAAAAAAGTCCCACCGTTGGCTTCCGTCAAAATAGCATTCCACTTAAATAGTATATTACCCAGACTTGAATTCGAAGCACTGCACCAAAATGTATCGCAACAATTGAATGTAGTTAACTGGGTTGGTTTTCAAATTAAATCCATATTGAGAAGAAATACTTTTTAAAAATGCATTCCTGGTAGGTATTCAACAATCGACCCTCTCTACAATTCGACAAATTTATAAAATTTAGGGTCACGTTTAGGGTCAATATGTGATCCACAAATCAATATTTTTGGGGAATTGTAAAGCATGTAGAATCAATAGTGGTGGCAGGATTACCATTTGCATACAACATACATTTTTACATGCAACATAAATTATATAAGAAAATGACATTTTCATATGAGCGTTGATCTTAACTGAAGAATAATTAAATACCGTGTTTAAAAGTATAGAACAGTGGGACACATTATTTGCACTGATATGGAGGGTACGATTAGCAGATTTTGTCTGCCTTTGTTGGCGCAAATAACTTCCTTTTGTCAATCCAGAGAGCCATGGATACATGTGGATAAAAGGATTTGTTTTTACACTCCTTACAGGTTATTTAGTGTTCATCATGCACGGAGAAACAATGCAAAACTTCCAGGTCATTTTGGGTTGGGTAAAACCCATGGATGAGTGTGGGAAATAGGATACATTTCTTGTTGCTTCCAGATTGCTCCACTATTCTGTAGAAAATTGCAGAGAAATAGAAGAATAATGGGACGGTCTGCAGGCATTTCAGGGGGGGGGGGGCAGATAGTAGGGATAGTGGGTAATGGGAGAGTGGGTAATGGGAGGGTGAACAAGAGGAGTTGGCGAATATGTCGTGATGCACAAAAAAATAACTAATCCCGATTAAAGGATCGGGATTAAAAATCGTTGCCAAGAGATTAGGCCCAAGGAATCACGGATTGAATTTGATTTGTGTGGAATTGGATACGGGTCATGATCAGACCTGACATGACCTTTATCCATTGGCCTAGAACGATGCACCCCTGATAAATAATTCAGTAAACATCCCTTAGAAAAAGGGTACAGAATATGGCCTGCAAATAAATGTACGTTTAATACAAATTAAATGCTCATATTAAAATGCAATACTTTAACACTAAAAGTGTACAATGAATGCAAATGTGTTGCTTGTAGTACAGATTATATTTGAGTGACTCTATAGCTTCATATATATAAAAAAAATACAAACATAAGACAATTTCAATGAACAGGAAATTACTTTCAAAAGCCATTTTAAAAATAACAATTATGAATAGAATTAAAAGTTGCTCCAAGTAACAGTAGCTGCTTTGTGTTACTTCAACGTGCAGCTGCTTGGCAAATTGTGTATCAATTTATTTATTTACATCATGAGCTCGTGTTATGAATGTGTACACGTTTCGTGAGTACAGCCCTACGTTGTGAGTTTACGACTGAATCAACTGAATCAAAGGTGCAACCTAATTATTGCCTTGGCTGGCTCTGTGCAATTTCCGTGCACAGTTGAGCCTGTGGTTAACATTTCACGAGCTATAATTTAATGAAGCATATATATAATTCCCACTGGCAAGAGAGTGCTAGATATAGGCTCTCATTTGGTCCTGTTCAATGATGTGCAATCATTTCCCTGAATTCTTCACACGGCATGGCCCAAGGAAAAAACTGAAAATGCAATATGTGCCAGTCATTCACATTGTATGGATGTACGTTCATATGTTGAACTTATTTAGCATCGTACGAAGCCAACCGTGCTAATCGTCAGTTTAACACATATGAATAACACGTGATAATCGTGCTAAGCACAATAAGATGTACGAATGTTTTGAAAACCTGCTGGAGATTTGTCCAATAAAATCATATTTCATTTTCTGTTCAGCTTTTCTCCGCTTTGCTCAACTGTAGTCTTTATCCATAGGAGAGGTTTTTTGGGGGGTTAGATCGTGTAACTATAAATGTGTCGTTAAAGCCGCCACCACCCGACACAGCCAATTGGTAAGGTTTGTCACGTAAACAAAACATGCACTTCGTTCCCAGTATAGCAGACTGGTGTGTCGGAGAGTAAATCCACAACATTTACAATTCGAGTACGACGTTTCGCCAGTAATTACAACTAGCACCTTTATACATTTATCTTTACACGATATAACGCTAAAACTTATATTATGGATAATATTGATCACGAAAGCCTACATGTTAAACTGTATTCTTTATCCTCTTCTGCTGCTGTTTTGGTTCTCCGAAAATAAGTACATTATGGCTTTCTACATGGATACAAAAAATAGTGTCAAATTACGTGAAAGTCTACTCTCATCTGATTCGGAGTAAAAAAAATGATTTGCATCATTGTAGAGAGTATAAATAACAAAATAAATAAGCGGATCTGGGATTGCATATTTTCAGCCTAATTGGTTCAAGATCTAGAGCGTACTTGTCTTGAATGAACTAACAACATTTTTTTTACTAAACATATGCCTAAATAAGAATGTTCATCGTCAGTACATTGCATGCATGCTATGACATATGGATCGGAAACACGTACGAACACGAACATGGAACAGAAGATGACATGTCTGTAAAGAGATGCTTGCTGTGAATTGCTGCTAGATTGCTCTCGACTGCTCACAATGCATCCTATACCTGCTGTTATGCATGGTGGCCATCCCATCTAAACACGATCCAGGCTCAAACTTCTTATATGCTGAGATCTGACAGGATCAGGTGCATTCTGGGTGATGTTGCAAAATTTTATGCGACAGCCAAATATTGTCTGTAAACGAATGCAAACGATGTTGACTCATTTGTAATGTATGTATATGTATGTATATCATGGGACCTTATTTTCCAGTATCAAAGTATGAAAAATAAGAATGTATGTACGTACGTATGTTGAACTTCTTTCGTATCATACGTAGCATATCGGAAGGGCGCGGGGAATTGTTTTATTCCTCTCTCCCATGGCAATTACCAACGCCCAATCAACAGGCAAGCAACACACGTGCAGTGAAAAGAGGGGGGGGGGAGCTTGGTGGTTAATTTGTACGTTTGGAAATTGGAGAAATGCACCCAAATGAAGTGTCCGGCAGTATCGTTGACGGCAAACGAACGGAATTGGTGAAGGTGTGAACTTATTAGTTGCGCTTCGAACTACATTTTAATGAGCTGCATGGCAAAATGCATCCTTAACCCTCTCATACATGAATTATTCAAAAGTAAAACTTTTTTGTTTAACGTGATTTTTGGTAGTCAAAGGAACCCACGAAATGTGTATCAAATGTTACAGTGGCTTCATGCAAGTAATATAGCGAAAAGCGGTTTTATTAAAGCGGATGTGCCAACTGACAGTGTGTGAGCAATATTAACAGTGTTTGCAAGGATTACTCGAATGCGTAGCGGTAAGGTGAGAGTGAGGTCAGTGAAATTGTGCTTGTTGTGAGTAATAACATAAATAATGGCATCTTCATTGGCGGGGGGGGGGGGGTGAGATAGTGGCCCTGTATATTTGTGAGGTTGACCGAGTGAATCAATGGGAAGAGTTTCACATACATCACAGGGCTACTACTACGGTAGTGGTGAGAGTAAGATTGGAAGAAGGGAAATCAATATTTTAAACTTGTCGGCTTGGGCAATGTTCAGTTCTCCAACGGCGTGCCAAACTGAGATCCAAACTTTTGCGTTGCAACTCCAATGAATGAAAGTTAATGAAAGCCAGAAATGTGCAAAAGGTTTAACACTGTGGGTATTCCTAAAATATGCAAGCCACATGCAGCAAATCCTCGGCGCTTTTACTGCGACGTTCATTGCTGCTTTAGACATTCTGCAGAGCAAAAATACCCCTTTGTTATATGGAAAATGGGGGCATTCTTTGTGGTTATTTGTAACAGCTGGTGCTCATATAAAATGTTTGCATAAAGTGTGTAATGCTAAAGTTGGTGATCTACAAGCTATTTCCCCCCTGTTATGTACTATCAAAGAAACAACCGATTTCGCATCTAAAATATCTTGGTACAGTGTATCACATTTTTGGTTTACTTCGAGGTCTGTGCAAACCGTTGTGCGAACCTGGTGACCTGAGTTCGATTAATTTTGATTGCAGGCTACGGTTAACATGGACATTTATGAAACAGAGCTTTACAGCTAATCGGATTTCTCCAGTAATAATCAGAATACATTTTCTGATTATTATTCTGATTCGTATGTACCTTGGTTCAGTTTGTTTCATTGCTCAATATCTAAAACCCAAGAACCAAGCTGTAAATCATAAAATAAACATTGATGAACTAAATTTCGATTGAAAGCTTTCGTGACTGCAGGGATTCATCTTCTTGGTTCTTTCGGTAAAGTCACGTAGAAGGGAAATAATAAAATGATAAAAATAAAACATAATAAAATAATTCTCACGACGTTTCGGCCACAACGCAAGCAGCCGTCCTCAGGTGAAGACCAGGTCTGTCGGGGAGACACGTCGTGAGAATTATTTTATTATGTTTTATTTTTATTATTTTATTATTTCCCTTCTACGTGACTTTACCGAAAGAACCAAGAAGATTGATGAACTATATTAGAAATGAATGACATCAACATTTTTTTTAATGAAATGCAAGATATGTCATTGATTAAAAACAAATGTAGTTTATTATATTCGTACACAATTGCATACCCGGTTTGCACGATTTATACAGTGTAAACTATAATTCTATTTACCCCCGAACACAATGCGTTGGCCTTTGTTGACCGTGCAGTGGCTGAAATTCACGTGGAAGAACGCATGAAATCACGTTGCAGTATTTGTCTCTCCCCACCTCTGCAACCTCTTCCACTCCCACATCCCAGCACCGCTTCCTCTCTCTGCTCCACGGACGCTGGCCTCCTCCTATCTCCCAATGGGAACTGCTCCACTCTTGGTGGTCACTCTTTGAGCCACCGCCGCTGCTAGCCCCCCCCCCCACCCTCTTAAACTCCCTCCTCAGGCAACGCCACCCGGTCGCCTCTTCCTCTGCTTTCAAATATCTCCTCAATCCCTTTCGAAGCGTCTTAATTGCTTATTTTCTCAATTTCTCTTGCTCGGTCTCTCCCATCGCATCCTGCTTTCCTCATTTGCATTTGTAATTTAATTATAATAGTTATCGTTTTTCATTGATAACAGCAGCAACAAAAATACTGGTGGTGGATTGCAGTTCGAGGACTATAGTCATTCTACATGGTCAAAAAACATGTGCCCAGTGCAGCGACATGTGTAGGTCATGTGCTATGGTGGTGAATGTGTGTTTTAACTTCTCCACTGACTCATAAAGGTGGTTTAGTTCCCCTGAGCCTCAGGCACAACCAATGGTTCTTATTAGTAGCCCGGTTTATCAGAATCAAAAGCACTGCATATCTGCGGACTCTTACACGTGGCTTAGTTTGGGTGCGTTTCATGATTGGCCGCTGAAACTGAGCGATCCATAATCCAAGGGCTGTCTGTTTCAAATTAGACTGCGGCATCCCTAGCTACCTCAGAGGTGCAATGCCATTCGCTACACCTGGGCTATCTGAATTTCCCTGCTGCTTTAAGCTTTTTCCGGCTGAAATATTAAAGTTTATTGCACAGCAAGCCGCTCGTGCAGCACGGCCTGCATATGGCAAGGCTTTTGCAGAGGGGCCTCTCGACCATTACCTTCTAATTGACTCTCTTAAGAGTGAGGGAACTTACGCCACATTATTTTTTTTATTAGAATATAACATACGTAAATAAGTGATATCATGAATATCAATACAAAGATATGTGCAACAGCTCACAATGGAGATCTCAAAATCATCCTCCACTTCAAATGCGAGCTTCATCCTCAATGCTTCCAGGTCCACGTTGCTGTCAATTTTCCTAACGAGATCAGAGACAACCAGACATTTGATCCTGTAGGACGCTAGCGAGAGATTTTAAGTCACAGGCGTACGCACTTGAAGCCTTTAATAATCCGATTAGTGCAATGACCGGATGACAAGATTAATTGTGACACCTGTGATACATTCTGCATATACTGCAGATAGTGCAATATGATGCCAAGTATGAGGCCACAAAGAGACCGTTATTATCTTCATCGCAAACGTGTTGCATGGGCATTCTAATCACTGCTAGGTTATGGGTTAATTTAACAATGTGGCACGTTTACCATCAATACAGGACTTTTCGGAGTGCACATTTTCATAGCTTTGTAACTGTTACATTGTGAGTTGTATTCATTTTCTTAAAACGATGTTCGGGAAGTGATAAATTATTCCTCTGTGGTTTCCACATTTGACTGACATTGGGCGTGTTTTAATTCAAGCAGATGTTCTCATTTTCACGAAGTTTGTGCTTGTGTCTTCCCGATTCCCAGCTGACATGAGATTATTTTAGGTTTCGAAGTTAGATGTACCCTATTCAGACATACAGTATTATTATTAGAATATTAACATGAGAATCTAAGCCTCCGTGGCAGTGTTTTACGCACCACTGATGTGCGTATATTAGGCAGTAAATAATGCGAACTATAATGTTCTATTATAGTTCGCATTTGATGTCGCTCAATAAACCGTAAGGGCCTGACTCATATCTTTACAAAATTGGACGGTACGCACCGTGTTGACGATTTTCCCCATTGACGATATCGGAGATTTCACCACATTTCATACAAAAGAAACATTTAAAACGCCCGTGTGATTAATAATTCATTGGACGCGACTATGTTATGCATATGAAGCATCTTCTTACACACTTTACATCCACATTTGCTCCTAAAATATTCATCGCACAAAAACACTTTTTGTTGATAGTACTATATTTATCAATGCTGCAAGGTGCACTAAAAGTGCCTCCTTAAACGAAGTGTTTCACCAATATAACAATAATAATGTACGGTCCATTTGTGAACGCACTCCTGGATAAGGGGCATTCTCTTGGCTTGTCGGTCATGGGGGTTGTGTGTTCATACTTCACTCAGCTTGTCAGTGTGGGTCGGTGAAGGGGGGTGGTGATGTGGTGGAGAGGGGGGTGGCAGGACTGTTCCAGATGTCACTCACCAATGAGGTTAGCCATGGCCAGTAATTGAACTCAGGTTGCGGGAGTTCAGAGTAGTAGTGCACTAACCATTGTGCGTTGCCTCTGTTCCACGCATAATGGTCTACTTATTCATATAATGTATATTTTATATACAGTGTGTATTGTCGGTCAATATGGCATTATAAAAAAAATATATAACATTTGCAGTAAAAAAATCAATATGTACATTGGATACAATTATTTTATTCTGAAACAAATGGTAAAGTTAGGTAATTTATAAACATACGTGTTTAAATGGTGTGCTTTATGCGTACTGCATTGTATTGTCTCACGTGAATGCAACCTCAACTGTGATCGGTCACGCATTGAGATGCCTAAATATATGTGTCGCGTTAAACGCACCTTTCAACCTTTAGAATAGCACGGCGTGTATAGTGTGTAGGCAGTGCCGGAGTAAGCTAGTGCGGGGCCTGTAGCATATGTTATTAAGAAAAACCACACATATTAAAACACATGTTTTACTTGCATAGTAAAGTAATTGTACTTTTTCATTTGCTATACAGCCAGGTAATGCGACAAATCGCAAACCTTAAACACCCAGTCGTTTATAAAAGTTACTATAGTACTATACACGCCGTATAGTACTATAGTAATAGAGCAAGTGCAGAATCACTGAAGCGGAATTGATAGCTTGAAAGCATTTAGCGCGGTGCCCTTGAAAGTGGGGAGCCCGTAGCATGTGTAGCTACTTGTGCTACTACGATAATCCGGCACTGGGTCTGCGAAATCGTGGGTGGGTGGGTGATGGTGCACGGGGTGGACGTTTTATAGGTGTAGCTCCTGACCTCAAATGACAGCTATTTGTAATGTTTGGCATGGGTGTAAAACCTAGAGTTTATGCAGGAAATGGGAGCTTTGCACCTCTGTTTTCAGTTACAGAGGTGGGGGAAACAATAAACCAAAGACAAAGATCCCATGTATAGCCTTAACGTACTGTTGGGGCAAGTGCTTGTTAGCGAGCACACGAGGAGGTGGATGGCCAGCACCACGCCCGACCGCCTTTGTCTCCCCAGTAGCGATGTTTAAACACAGCACCAGGTGCTCGTTTGAGGCTGAGTCGACCTAGGGGATAATGGTCACTGGGTGTTGGTTGCCGTGAGCAGAAATTGAACTCGGGTCGCCGGGTTTGCAGCGCAGCGCGCGGACCGCTGCAGCCACCGCTCCCCACGGTGAAACAGTAAACGCGAGGTCCCACGTGCATACAAGAACACAGAAAGTGGAGCGCACGCAAAGACCCACACGGCGCACCTTGATCCCACGTAAACAGAACGGCTTTGGAAGGTCATAGCCCTTCATACGTCGAACTCCACGCAGCGACTGAACCTGCCAAACATTAACTCCGAATCGCACCCTTAACCGTACACTTTTCATGTTTGGGCTGCTCGAATGAATGACAAATAATTGTGCAGCGTCGCATCGATGGTGCACTGCGAGTGCACCGTGGCTTGGTGCTACTCCACCCTTGTCTTCACAGCGAAGCAAAATTCCCCCCACCTTTTACCTTTAACCCAGATATGCCCCCCTTCTGATTAGTTGTTACATAACCTTACCCATACCCGTGATTACCCTTCCAGGCCGACAGGTGGCACCCTGTCATTACATCTGTATGATATGGAGTGGCAGAATGTAGTTCTGCTTGTATCTCCTTTTACGAAGCAGAGGCTACGATTCAGTGCATCTGCTTTCCCAGCTCGTAATAGCTGTGCACACACAAGTAATACAATTCCTTGCTGTACCATGATTAATACTATCACACAATGTGAACGAACATACAATGATCGTGCTTTTGCTTCAAACATGAGCATATCAACTGCACGAACATTTACATTTTTTTAAAGGGCTAAAACCTAATAAAAAAATAAACGTTTTGCCAACAGAACACTTTAGTTCGACCTTTCAACTTGCAGTCATGAAGGTGTTATTGAATGTGGTAGTTGAGTTCAACAGTGCATGGTAATGGCACATATGGAAACTACCTTCAGACCCTTTGGGCCAAGTCTTACCCCCAAATGAATGAAAAGGTTGTAGATGTACTGTAGCACTTTGCACACATCACCATGACTATCGTCCGTCGCAGATATATTGCTACCCCTCTTGCACGAGTAGAAGAAGAAAAATCCATAGGACAAAAGTTAATTAAATCAATAACATCGCTGTATAATATAACAAATGCCTTCATACATTTTGTTGTGGGTGAACCATATCATTCCAATCCACATTAGTGAATTCTGATTCTGCCTCGCTGGCTTGTCAAAACATCACCCTGCCTTCGCCGCTACTTTATTGGCTGGCGTTGCCCGATTGTTGCGGGCACTAAAAGGCCCAAATTGACCGTGCTAACAGACCTTTGATACGGGTCGTGGGTTTTGTCATCAGAGAGCTCACATTCGAAACGTGGGATGCGCATCGTGTCATGCACCGTGCAACGTGCGATACAAAATGCCCCTCACATTGCATTGGAAATGCGTGGGCCGCTTGGGTGCCTCGCAGAGTCCCTGATGTAGTTTGATTGGCAGAGTCACAGATTAGGGTCATGAAATGGGAAGGAGCTCGGGATATAATTTATCGGATGATCAATGCAGGCTACAGTTTCAAAAACAGTAAGATTATTAGAGGATGCGGTGTATATGGTGTGATGTGAGTATTTACATGTGTTTACGTTGTGGGTTATTTGCACATATGGCATGTGGGGCTATGGAACAGTAATTTGAGGGACAATGGGACAGTATTATACCTGCAGCATTTCTCCATTGAGACATAGCAACAAGAAACAACTCAACACACCCGTCAATAATACCGTGGCCTGAAAAGGAAAACAAATATATAATAGGCGACATTTCATGCGCATAGAGAGAGGCAAGCGGGTTAGGGTGAATAAGAGTCGGAGACTGCACCATACACCACGGGGCTTGAGGAGAATTACATTAAAGAAATGTTTCCTCAATAATAGTTTTTTTTTAATTGGCATGCAGTTACCTATTAGCAGATATTGAAAAACAGAAAAATCTTTCAGTAATAATAAAAAAAACATGTATTACTACACATTGCATTATGGGTGACCCTGCTTTGAAGAAGAGCCATTTCCTGAAATGTTGCCAATTATATATTTTTCATTTGAAGGCCGTGCTATCAGTTCATGCATTGGGTCTTTTGCTTGGGTACCACTGCCAGCGCAAGTTTCACCAAACCATCTGTTTCATTTCACATATGCTCAGGTACATTGGATACCTTAATAAATGCACAATAGTTTTGTATTCTGAAAATAAGCATTAATAACAGCAACCGTAACCTCCTCACTACATGAAAATGCACGTTATCATGGATGTTCTATGAATGTCACAAAGCAAACAAACGGTGCTGAGCATCAGATGTTTACGAGCGATGCTTTAGTCTTTTGGTGAAACTACAACTATGATATCCAATAGGTGAACTCTCTGGAACACGTGTTAATACCACTGTCTGTGACTGAAATGGATCTTTGCACGTGTGTGAACAGAGACAAATGGCTTCCCATGCAAATATCACCCAACATGTCTGCCGAGGAAGTCCGCAGATGCATGAGTGGTTATTATTTTATTGCATTTCCCCCTCGTTTGTAAATAACATGTCCCGTATATAAAATATGTACTTGCATATGCCACATCGTGTGATGTTTTTTTTTGCAGAAGGGCCTCTGAGGTATAAAAAAACGATACAAAAGAAACAAAACCTCAAGTGCTGGCGTGCGGGAAGGGCTGCTGTTATAAATTGGCAAGGATGCTGGCAACCCGTGATGCGGGAGGGCTCCTGTGCTGTCAATGATAACAAACGTGGGAGAAGCCATTCAGTGAGGCACACCGGGTACATGCGGTTTCTCTGCAGCTGCCCCGAAAGCTGAACACGGCACGACAACTCTTTTCCCTGCCACCACTCCTGCTGTTACGATTACAATTCTGCCACATGCGACACTTTTACGAATGGAACATTGCCCGATGCTAAGTGCCAACACAATTAACGGTTGCTCCCCATATGCGTGCGTAGCTGCTGAGCAGAGAAGCAAAGCCGTGCCAGCCTTCTCAAGCTGGCAGCCATCCAAGATGTTCCAAGGTGTAATGCAAATGCTGTGTAAATCTTATTCTAACATGCTGATAGGTTAATTGCATGGCTTTTGGTTGTTGCGAAACCGTCTTTTGAAAAATAATTTTAATGAGGTGTCAAAATATGTTTGATAGTTGTATTTGTCAAAAGAAGCAACTGCCAACGTCATTTCACCCAATTCTATTTGTACATTTCGTATACAGTATGTATAAACCAATGCTTAAAAATAACCCTCATAGGTTTATGTAAAACTAAATTGGGATGTCGTTGTGAGCAGTTTTTGACCAAACTCTACATATGCCAAGAGTAGTAGTCTGATTTTATCCTGAATATTTTTTGCACAATTTACTATTCAGTCTGGTTCAAATTCGCATTATCACATCGCGCATTGAATTATCATTTTTTGTATGTAGCTGTTATAACATTAAATGTTTTATGTACGTGATTTTTATTTTAATAGATGAGCGTGATTATTTAGTGTCATTCGAGGAGTGGTACATATCCAAAAAGACTTCCACCAAGGAGATGGAGCGGTGAGGTCAGTTACTGTGGAGTTGTAGGATGGATTGTCATATCACAGGATCGTGAGAGGTGCCGGCAGTTTGTGGAGGCTTTCATCCAGCAGTGGATTGATCATGGATGGTGATGAATCTGACAATACAGGCATCAAATTACATCAGAATACATTATTTTGGATTTGTCTATGTTGTATGCAATGGTTTTCCATCACCACCCCTGTGGCTGATGGAGGCACTTCCATTCCCCGCAATGTTAACAAAGGAGTACATTCTTTAATGAAATTACAACCCTTAAGTGCAAAAACTCACCAAATTATTGGAGGGGGGGGCGAGGAAGAGTGGAGGGGGGTCACTATACATTACAGTGTAGCAGTCTGCAGCGTGTGGAGTTAGAACGATTTTTCAGTGGTTGTCAAACTCTGCGCTCTGAACTCGATGGCAGGCACTGACCAACACGGCCATTTATAATTATCAAACATCCCTCGTGACCTACAAAAATTATGCTAAACTATGTTTATTTTACCAGGTAATGGCCCACTGAGCTATATTGCAATTTTTTTTAAGTCGCGAACTGGCAGCAAGTGATAGTTCTAGATTTGAAGTTTTCGTGACTTGCAAGGATTCATACTCTTTGTTTTTTCGGTAAAGTCACGTAAGTAAAAAATTAAAATAAATTAAATCACGACGCACAAGCTTCCGTCTTCAGGTGGAACCGTCACATCAATTTTTTTACCTACGTGACTTTACCGAAAAAACAAAGAGTATGCAAGTGATGGCTCAACGAAAATGGCTTATCATCACGTGGGCATTTCTAGCAGTCAAATACTACATGTAGTGTGCGGGGTGATCTTCGTCCAGCAGTGGATTTATAAAATATATTTCTGCAGTGTGTGTGTGAGTCTCTGCACAGACAGCGCTGGGGAGGATGGTTGTTATCCAGTCGAACACTCCAAGAGCTGCCAGACGAAACCATCGGTGCATGGCACATGGGTTCCTCCCCTCGTGTGCTGCGCGGGCTATTTGGAGTCAACGACGACATTCATTCTACCAGTTTAACCATCTAGAAAGGCCTCATTTGTTTGTATTGCACACGTGTTCTATTTTCTGTGTACGTGTTTCGCTTTCATAATAACGTTTTTGGGTTAGATCGCGTTATTTATAAATGTGTCGTAACCATCCACCACCCGACACGGCCAATCAGCAAAAAAGTGTCACGTTGACAAAAGACAAATAGTTCACTGCTTTAGCCCACCGGTGTGTTGAAGCGTGACACCACAACATTTACAATTTTTTTTGTGGTTTCACTCTTCAACACACCGGTGGGCTAAAATAGTGAACTATTTGTCTTTTGTCAACGTGACACTTTTTTGCTGATTGGCCGTGTCAGGTGGTGGAGGGTTACGACGCATTTCTAAATAACGCGATCTAACCCAAAAACTTTATTATGAATAATATTGATCGCGAAAGCCTACGTGTTAAACTGTATAGCTTTGTATGCACACGGAGTTACAGTATGGTAAAAAAACTCTTAATTTAAAAAACACGTTTCCAGGTCTTTTTAAAATCCTGATATGCACTCTGTGAGAAGGAACACTCAAATTGAACAATGTGCCACTGCAATCACATGGAAAGGACATCTTATTAACTCTGGGAAAATGTATTTCTTATTGGTTACGGGTTGACAGAGATACACAATGGTATAAATGAAAGAGGTCTGTGAGACTCGCAGAATGGAGCGTTTTTTTATTTCAGGCCTGTTGTGCTTTAATACAGATGTGTGTAATGTGTTTTTTTTCTGGTAGCGGTTTGCTCTTTTGTGGATAGCATTACCACACGTGTCTGCACTGACAAGCGACATTTTAACATTCTTTGCACCAAACCATGGTGCTTGCAATTGATGCGCTACCACGCACGTGTGCAACATTTTTTTTTAGTTTGGCCCTTTAACATCCATCAAAAATGGGCTCGAATTCAGTAACCAGCCTCAATAAATCACTTAGTCTACGTAAAGGTTAAGCACAACAACGTACACGGACGGGCCTTGTATATTTTCTCCTTTCCTTGTCGACATTGCTGACTTTCACGTCTTACTACAATCTCCCCCACGTGCCTCGGTTGCTGTCACAAACAGCGACACCACCACCACCACCGCTGCCTCCTGTTGCCACTGGCACGAGAAACTCAACGCACGACTGGCAATTCACAAACGCCAACTTGCGGTGCTGTTAAATGAGTGCGGTGTGAATGAATGAACGAGAACGGAGGAAGGAAGGAAAACTTGCACAGTGGCATTTCGCTGTTGTTAAGGACACCGGTTGATACAGCAGAGCGCAAATACGAGTCGCCCTTCTAAACGCCGAGCTGCAATGGTGTTGTTTGGCAATGAACAGTTGCATCGGGAGGTCGGCCAGTAGCCGTAAATGTGTCATTTTAACTCGCGCACTTCCACTGAGCTGTAATTTTAGACTGTCATCCGTGACCCGCTTGAGCACATGTGTCTGTATGATTAGGCTACAGACAGTGTTGTTGACGAGACTTGTGCAAGAGTAAAGCTGCACGTGTACACAGCAAAATGCAATAAATCAAATTGAGACAGTCACAGCATACAGGAGTGAACGCTCACAGGGACATGTATGCAGTTATTTGCAGGTCTCCGCAAATCCTCGATCCCATTATTTTGCGCTGTTAAGGAGTTTCAGATTGGCGCCATAAACGATTGTACTCATTATAAATCACCTTTTTACAAAATACTCACGGTT
This sequence comes from Lethenteron reissneri, assembly GCF_015708825.2. Taxonomy (NCBI): domain Eukaryota; kingdom Metazoa; phylum Chordata; class Hyperoartia; order Petromyzontiformes; family Petromyzontidae; genus Lethenteron; species Lethenteron reissneri. The sequence continues at coordinate 19,555,855 of NC_083801.1, forward strand.
CATTGAGGCTTTGTGAATGCTTAGAGAGGAGCAAAATGAAATGCACAATTTTTTTTTGGGTGGGCGGGGAATTGCGAGCCCAATTTTCCCTTCAAATATAACGGCAACATAAATGAAGGCATATCAGTGCTCAGGAAATTATCCCATACCGTGGGCATGGCCATGTGGCGTTTGGAGAAAATCATAATAGAGACTCCCATGTGACCCCCCCCCCCCCCTTATTTCAAGAGGAGCTCAACTGACGTAGTGGAATAATTGATCGGTGGCTCTTAATAGTAAAAAATGTTTTAACTACTGTACAGTGCGATATTTGCAACCCAATATGTCCACACACAGAACCTACCGCAGTGCTGTAACATGTACAAATTTGAGTCAGCAAATGTGTCCTCTCAGATTATGTTCTCTTAAGCACATTTAATAGAGAGTAAATGATCAGATCGGCTGTAAATTTGGCTAGCCTGGCATACTCTTTGAGTTTTGAGTAGAGACTGGTGGAAATGTGGCTTGTGGATTGTGCTACAACCATAACGTGAAACATTTATGTTTTGTTGGATGATTAACACGGCGGTGTTTGCAAATTAGGACCCACTTTAGACCGCTGTGAATAATTGTATTATTGTATCGTCGAATACAAAACTATGACAGGCCTTTCCACATACAAGGCTTCAGGAAAGCTCGTGTTTTCACTATATATAACTGTTTTAGATCATACTCTTAGGTTTTTTCGGTAAAGTCACGTAGGTAAAAAATGTAAATTAATAAAAGTAAAATAATTTTTTTTTTTAATTCACGACGTTTCGGAGGCAACACAAGCCTCCGTCTTCAGGTGGATCACTTACCCTCTTCCTAGAGTTAGGAGATTTTTTAAAATAATTAGAACAGTAACGTGTACGAGTTATGTACTTGTATACCCTGCCACGTTCAACCCGATCCGTGAGTGTCATTCAGTAAAATAGTGATGTTAAGGACAAACTTCACGGCTAATCAAACCTCATCATTTCAGCGGTATGGAAATCGCATAGAAAACGTGTCGCAGGAGAAACAAATACATGCTCGTTGGTTTTGGTTTGTGCTCAGCAAATGCGCACGCACGTGACGTGTATGTGTAGCCTTGGGTCGTGTTCCTTAACGATGTCCTTAGGTCTCTCACGAACAGAATGATGTACTCAATGTCAATATTCTCTCATCATAATCATTATCACCAGCCTTGCTATATCCACTGCTGGACCTTAATGATGTCGCAATGCTCCATCTCGCTCCCGCACACGAGCTGAGGTCTGTGTTCCATCTCTGCGACAGTGGTCGTCCTCTTGAGAATTTAGCCTCATTTCGCTGCCATTCCATCATAAGTCTCATCCGTTGGTCATCTTACTTTCTACTTTATGGAAATGTGTCATAGTCAGAGTCCACTTACACCGTCTCAATAGTCTATAATATGCCTCTCGTTGTATCTGTTATCTGGTTTATGAGTGCCCTCTTTGTAGCTCAGCGATTTCCAAGGAATGCGTCTCTATGTGTTTATTTGCTTACTTTTCAGCCTTTGTTTGCATTTGTGTCAGTATAGCATCAATACATTATTTTAAAACATTAATCAACCGCTCACAATCCGTGACCCCAAAAAGAGCCAGCGTTGGGAATCAGCAGAGGTGACGGCACCTGGGATCAACATCAGATGCGTAGGGTTGCCAACCTGTCCTGTTTTTTCCAGAACGTCATCTTTTTCAGGTAGGCATCTTGGGATGTCTGTTCGCCCTGCCAGGACATTAAAATAATCTTTGTTTTCGTCGGTTGCGTATTTTAATGCACCACTCAAGACAAATAATTCACACGTAGTTCTCCTCTCTCCGGGTTTTGCGAGATATTATTTTCCCCGTGAAGTGTTCCGTCTTTTTTTTTCTTTTTTGGAACCTCAGAGGTGGCAACCCTCACATGCAAGTGCACGAGCCGCACAACAGCAGGAGCGTGTCCCGCGTGCCCCGCGGCTCTGACATCGCATTACCATTCGTCTCGCCCCGGCCCGAAGGACATTCTCTGACGAGGCTGTTTTTAAGTGCCTGGAAAGTGGACCGGGTCAGCATGGGGCATCGGTGTTTGTCAGCGGCGACGGAAGAAATTGTTTGCATTGGGAATCTGCGCATTGATCCGCAGACAGCACAAGTCCATCCGCCGATTCACGAGGGGCAAATTAAGTTGAAAAATTACATTCACGTCACACTCAAGGGGTGCCTGCACATGCTTTGTTGTTGAGAATTGGCCCTCTTGATTCTCTCCCTTAGTTTAAATGTAATCTTGGTGTTTTTTTATGTCAGTTTATAAAGTGCCTTTAATAATATATGCAAACACAAGAGGGGCATTAATGGTACGTTATACATTTAATGCAATGTTTATTCAGGCTCAATTCGCAAATACTGCCCTTCCAAATGTACTGCTATCTTCTGAGAATACGTAATCATATTTTAATATGTGCTAAACAATACCTAGCGACTGATTACATCGGGTTTACGTATCATTAAAGACAATCAACCGGTTAACATTTTACACATTTTTTTTACGTTGAAGCTACAAATAAAATGTAAACTTTTTAAAATATTGTAAGACATGACCACAGCAAGTGGTTCCACAATTTGTTTTGTATTTAATGACCAGGTAATCATTTACTTCTCCAAAAAAGTCTCACTTGAATCTCAAAATACTTATGCAACGATTTCATGCAATCTTAATATTTTACCAATCCCATTCATGAGTGTTTTTTTTTCATGTGGAAAGGAAGCATAGCACCCGTAGAAAACTGAGGCACAAGGTGAAAAATAGCTTCATAGCTCATCCGATTCCTCCCAGTATAAAAAAGATTCCGATTCTGATTCTGAAGTTCATGGACCCAGTTGCAATACTGTCCAGACAATTCTTTACTCGCCACCTCACAGAAAATGAACTTGCGGAATTTCACAAAAACTATGCGATTACCAACCCTCCTCGTCTTCAATTATTAGATTACGGGAATACGCTGCTGCTGCTCTACAATACATTGTGGATTCTACATGGTCTGCCGTGGTGCAAAAAAATAAATCACGAATCGAATTGTAACCACTGCCACCATTATATAGATTCCACATCAGCCACATTAAAAAAAACATAATTTATTTGTGAATCGAATTGTGATCTATGCAGGCTATATTAATTCTAATGGTGCACAATGGCCAAGGAATAATTGATTCATGAATTGAACTGTGACTCATGCAGCCAATATCGATTCTTCAAAATTGTATTGCGAACAAAAAGATTTGCCAATCAGGATGCGAACTGATGTTATTAGGATCAAATTTACATCCGTGCTCGGTCAATGTGATTATACATCCAATTCCTATTTTAATTGCAAAAAATAACTGTTTTATCTCATTCCAAACCAAAAATGCCAGGAAGATCGAAATAAAGGTGCAGCCCTGCAATTGCCTGCTCACGCCATTGCTGTTGAAAGGGCCCCACTCGATTAGCACGGTTAGTTACGTACGGTGCAAAATAAGTTTAAACTACATACATATGTACTTATGATAGACTAAAAATATCCTCATTTTAATGTTAACCATATCTGAAGTTTCCTTTTTTCTCAGTTTTCCCATCTTAATTTTGCTGTTGGTAGCTATTGCATTACCTCGAAGTAATGTAATTAATGTAATTAAACCTGTAAATGTGTTTATTTCAATGTCAGTGATGACTGTCCCTGAATACCAGAACGCCGTGACATTATTAGCTTCTGAGATGTAAAACACCAGCGTTTAGATTCGGTCTGTGGATGAAAAACAACCCAGTTCTGTTTACCCACAAATAGTCTCGTTGTAAACCACGTGAAGCACACCATTGTTTTTTTTTAACGTGGCATATGGCTTTAACAAAAAAACATCTCCGGAGTTGAAAGATAAAAAAAACTTTGGTGACATTAATACTTTGCCAACCTTACCCGTTCAGCAAACTGTGGGATTGACACAGAAAAGGGATGGTAGGCTTATTTAATCTAACACGATTTGACACGCTGTGCATCATGCACACACGCATGCATCGGTGGCGCAACTTGTCAGCAGCAGCTGCCACACTTGATTCGTTTCTTCTGCGCACATTTTTTTTTTAAGGTTTTAAAATCGCTCAAGGTTATTTATTTTTAGAAGAATCACATTACGGTCATGTTTTTAACCCGCCTATAGGAATTCACAACAATATTTATCTTTTCAGTTACTTGTCTACTGCAGCAAAGGTTTATGTACAAAGAAGTTGACTGAAATCGTACCAGCATATTGCTCAGGCAGTGTGCGTCATCTATCCAGCCCCTGACTGCAGGCAAGCAGCTGCCCGCTGTGTTACTTTTAGCTCTCTGATGTGCTTTTGAGTTATATTGCATGTAATCGGCCTCATGTCTAACGTTTTGTTGCACATGCTTGTAGCACCTTCAGGAGGTGATACTTTTTTTACTCAATTCAGTAAAAATATATATCAATTGTTTACAGATAATCTCGTTGAACACAGTCATTATTTGCTGGCCTTCTTTACACCGACTTGATGCTCATAAAGTCATTTTGTAAAAACTGATACAGACATGTAATCCACGAGTAATACGAAATCATACAGTGTAACGTTGATGCAGAGGGAGAATGTAAATATCGATTTGCAACTAAAAGACACTGATGGACACAGTAATTGTGTCTCGTATAACAACCTTTCCGCAAATTTCATGAAGTGTGCTGCAACTAGAATTGACATGCGAATAAGAAAATAGCGCGTATCTTGTGTGCCCCTAAAAAAACCGAAGCAGTACTGAACCAGGCAGATTTTTTTGTTCGATAAGAAAATCTCACAGGACACATGAGAGCAATCGACGAGAGATGGACGAGTGGATACTGAGAGAATGCCATAGAAGCAGCTGAAGGCATCAGAAGAGCTAGCGAGCATGGGTCAAAGAAGTCAGAGGCCACTGCTGGACAAGAACAATTAAGGAAAGGAAGGAATGGAATACAATCTGGGAAGGCATTTGCCCAACAGTGGGAAGATACAGGCTAACAAACAACAACACCAGATCGGAGTACAAACTGCATTTGCAGCATAGGAACGTATTTATCAGCTTGTGAGCGTGCAATTTTGTATCAGCTGAGCCATTTTTTTTTTCGAAACCTGGAAGCTATTTTTCAACACTGCCATTTGGTTGCAAACAAAACTGCTAAGAGCACAACGTCAGAGATAGAAGCCACGGTATGTGCTCCCCCTGGTAACTTTGACTCGAATTCATCACCACGCGATGTCTTAAAGCAGAGCTTTTCAAAGCCGTCAGCGGTTTTGTTGATTTAAATAACGAGCCCTCAACTCTGACGGACTGATCCCTGCTGTGATTGCAACCCACGTGGTGTGTCTGCTGTGGCAGCGGCCTCTGTGCCTCAATGCCTCTGCCCTGCTGCTTGGGGACGCATTTGATGATGCGTTTGATTTGCTGTGCACGGATGAATTTGTGTCTGCTCTGTGCCAATATAGGAAATTGGCAAAACAACTGAGAGAACACATTCTGGAGTTTCAGGTACTGCACAGTCACGCGAAGCCTCGTGCTATATATGTCTCCGCACCTCCTATGAGCATGGTTGGCTATGCAGGGTGCGAAAGAAGTTCAACATGCATTCGTGTTATATAACTTGCAATTATATATGTATTCTTATTTCTAACACGTGTTTAAATAGCCATTTTCATATCCCTTGAAAATTGCTGGGAGTTTATGTTCGGGGCCAGCACACTTGATACATGCTTAACGTGATGTACATGTTTTATTAATACTTTTAGCAAATATATGGATAGTATCATTTATATATAGACTACCTTAACCGCATGTTGAAAATGTTAATGCTATAAATTATTCATAAATAATTTGAGGGTCATTTTAACAGTTTTATCTTTTTTTTAAACCCATCATACACGATATAAGCATAGTGTGCATAACTGTATAATAATGGTTATTTCTTTATATGTCACATGGAAACGACGAGACCATACACTGGATTTTGTATTGGTCTGGCCTGCCAATGAGCAGCGCTGTCCAGAATTTACATGTAGCACGGGGCTGTTGTGTGAAAGGGGTTGGCCAAAAGTTGGAGAGGCCACAGCCTATTTCTAAAGTCTAGACCAGCGGTCGGGAACCTATGGCTCTTCTGGTGACGGCATATGGCTCCCAGACAATTTTGAGTTGAAAAAAAAATACAAAAATCAGTTTGGAACTGATTTTAAAATACTTGTGATATTGCTTAATAATACTGTGTCATTTTAAAGTAAACATAAATTAGTTTTGAAGATACATTTCACGGGTCACGGGGCCTCAACACCTGCATGAAGCTCAACCTCATCACGTACGAACCAGACAACAAGGCCATCAGCAAAACCATGCAGCACCAGAAGTCGCATTAAAAGTGATACATATTTAATTTATTATACGTTAAAAATACTATATGGCTCTCAATGCAATATATTTAGAAATATTTGGCTTTTATGGCTCTCCCAGTCAAAAAGGTTCCCGACCCCTGGTCTAGACCAACAAATAAAACACTGCGCTGAAAACCAGCAGCGGTGGAACAGACAGAGGTAATTGGCTTTACACAAGAGGAGGGGAGGGTTGGAGTACCACGCGGTTCAGCACTTTAAATGGAGTTGCAAAGACCAATTATCCCAGCATCAAGATGAGCTGCAGTGCTTTTATACATTACAGAGTGGCCGCTTGGGGGATGCCTTCATCCAGCAGTTGATTGAGCATGGCTGATGACGATGGTAATTAAGTCGCTTACTAGTTTCACTACGATGCAATTGCACATAGTAACTATTCGCAAACGTGGGAAATAAGTTGGTGCACAGTTTCATACACAATATATGAGAAGTTGTAACATTTAATTCAGATGATTTGTACACGTTTCCGCACTGAAGTGCACTGGAGTGCTGAAACGTGTACAAATCATCTGAATTAAATGTTTGCATTGATACTTAGTGGAGGCATATGGAAGATTCCCATTGTATTTAACACGAAGTAAAACTATTGTTTACAGCTTTCTGGTGAGTCTTCAAGCTGCACGGTGTGTTGTTCGGCATTGAGCTCATTTAAATTGTAGAAGATCCCAGCACTTGGAGCGAAACGTCGGACATCATGCTGAAAAACACGCGGTACAAACCCAATAAGTATAACCCGTAAAAACAAAGTTTTTCACTTTAAATCCTTTATATGCGTGGCGGCTAGAGTCCTCTCGTCCTCTGGCTTGAGATGGCTGCCACCTATGGGTCAGATGATTGTCTGCCAGTATTAAGCAATTGGTAATTAAATGTTTAATTTGTTTTCCCTAAACAGTGTAAAATTTTTGAATTTTTTTTCACGAACATTAATTGTCTCGCACAACGAGTATGTGTGCAAAATGTCAGCTCGATTGGATCACGGGAAGTGGGTTAAAAAACGACTGAAAGATTTGCACGGTCGTAAGCAAGCAAGCAAGCACGCAAGCACGCAAGCAAGCAAGCAAACTTAATATAAAGGATTTTAAAAAAACACTTTGAAGCGCTGTACAGCACAAGCGTGAACAAGTAATAATGCAGTGTGTTGTTTATAGTTGCTCAAATAAAGTCTTAAGTGTATTCTTAGACTCAAAGGAGCTCTTGGAGGTGATCATCTCTATTCGCCAGTCTTTAGCCAGCGGCAGATATGGCATTGCGCATTGTTTTGGTCGTCATCAATCTGTCTACAAAGTGGTACTAATTTTATTGACCCCAGAGGGATGATGGGCAGAATTGACACCTAAATAAGTATACGACCTGACGATGATTGCTTGTGCACCCCAGCACTGCATGCGTGGTTCGGAGTCACTGTAACTGCAAATGTAATCATCTGTAATGAAGTTTTTTGTTCGTTACAATTTAGACACTCATAATAGAGGTGTTTGGGATAGATCGCGTAAATATATAAATGCGTCGTTCAAATCGTTCATTTGCAGCGCTTCTTTAATATGTTGAATTTCACTTCTCAGATTGTCACCATCTGACACTTTCTTAGCTCGATGAATGAGCGACTTGATAAGAGCAGATTTCTGTTGCGGGGTGATGGTGGTGTGACTGCATTCAATGATGCACAAATCAACAGGGCATTGATTACCAAAACCAAATCAAATAACAAAAGCATTGAAACCGCCAAAGTAATTTAAACGATCAAAATACCGTACATTGCGGGAGTAACTGATAAACTAGCCTGATGTTTGGAAAAACAAAACATCCGAGTCACATTTGGCACGGTACATAAAATACAGAATTTAATATCTGGTACAAAAGATGTATTACCGAAGCTATCAACAGAAGGTGTGTACAAGAATAACTGTACGTGTGGTAAATGTTATGTTGGGCAAACAGGACGAATGATCAACACGAGACTAAAAGAACATCAGATAAATATTAAATTCTCCCAAATACAACTGTCAGCAGTAGCAGAACATGCGTGCCAACAAGGATACTCAATTGATTTTGATAACGTTGAAGTTTTGTGCAAAACTAGCTACTACTGGCCAAGACTAATTAGAGACTCTATCGAAATTGAAAGAAATCAAAAAAACTTTAACCGTTCGGATAGCTACCGTCTTAGTGCTGCGTGGAAGCGAATCATCAAATAATACATTATTTAAATACTTGCCTGCAAAGAGCAGTGTACTACCGTTGGTAGGGCTATTTTAATAAACACAATAGACAGGAAGGACAAGTTCAAAGGGCTCGCATAATGCGCATGCTTAATATACGTTGCCTAATCCCTCCCCCCCCCCCCCCCCACATTGTGCAAGAGCGCAGAAGGGTGGTCAACTCATCTACGCCTCTATATAAGGAACGAAACAGTAAGACTTTTCCACAAATCTCGCTGTCGCCTGATAAAGCTAGTTGTAACTACTGACGAAACATCGTACTCAGATTGTAAATGTTGTGGCTTGGCTCTCCAACACACCGGTTAGTGCTGTACTAGTGACGAATTGGCCACGTTCTGTTTACATGACAACCCTTACGAGTTGGCTGTGTCGGGTGGTGGCGGGTTTTAACGACACATTTATATATTTACGCAATCTAACCCAAAACCTCTATTATGGATAATATTGATCGCGAAAGCCTACGTGTTAAATTTAAACACTACTGTACCAAAATCACATAAACATATGAGAATTATACTTTTTGTCGACAACATACAACTTCTCATATTTAGTGCATTTTAAACTGCGCACCTAATTATTTCCTACACTTGTGACTATTTACCGTGTGCAATTGCGTCGGAGTGAAACCAGTAAGCACTTCATCACCACAGTCATCAGCAGCCATGCTCAAACAACTGCTGGATGAAGGCATCCCCAAGCGGCCACCCTGGATTATATGAAAGCACTGCAGCTCATCTTAATGGTGGGACAATTGGTCTCTATAACTTCATTTCAAATTGCTAAATATGTCTTGGTTAAGACATTTTTTAACGTTTAACATTATTTTCCATTAACAGCCCACCGCAATACACAGTATCCATTTGTCTTGCTTACATTTTAAAATGAAGTTTTTTCCCCCATCACAGCCAAACATAATATATTAAACATGTTAGCCAAACAAAAAGTGTTTTATATTTCTGATTTTGTATGCATTTCTCAATACGTGTGTTTGTATCTCTGTGCATGTAGTGGGGAGTGATAGTGGAGCGGTTAGCGCGCTGCGCTATGAACGCAGCGACATGGGTTCGATTCCCGCTCACTGCCAACATCAGTGACAATTATCTGAACCAGTCCCGGGCCTCCCCTAGGTCGACTCAGCCTCAAATGAGTACCTGGTGCGGTGTGTAAACATTGCCACTAGGGAGACAAAGGCGGTCGGGCGTGGTGCTGGCCACCCACCCCCTCGTGTACCGTTCCAGCCTTCATAGGTGCTCGCTAACAGCACTTGCCCCTACAGTCTGTTAAGGCTATACAGGGGATCTTTGTCTTGTATGCCTTTCTCTGTGTTTCTTTCTTGCAGTGTATTCAAATTTGCAGTGGTTCCGTCTTAACATTTAGCAGTTCTCATTAGCACGTTTGCATCCTTGACCGCCCGCCCTCAAGGCTGGGTCTGGTCGTGGTGAGTGAAATTTACGTTGAGATTAAACCTCCCCCCCCCCACCCCATTAGCCTCCCTCCCCTATTACCTGTGCCACCGAATCAATCTGCTGCCCTTCTTGTTATCCATATAATTTTTGTGTGGATATGATTGGTGACTCAGACACCTTGACAAAAGTCATCTTAATATCTGCAATTATCTGCTGCTTTTACCCAACCCAAAATGTACGTCATCCGTAATATTTTTAGCTCTCCAACAGATGATAAGTAACCAGGAGATGGTGAGACATTAATCCGATTGTCCACATTTGGCCATGCTTCTTTTTTGCAGACAAGAGAAGTAACATTTTTGGATACCAGAGTTTGCTCATTGTGCTCCCAATGTCGGCAACAGATAAGTTTCACCACATTAAATTCGAGGAATGCTAAAATGTAGAGAAATGCACAGCATTCGCACGATTGCCAGAACTGCATTTGGTACAATGACGTTTTATTCCGCACACTATGCCATCTGATTTGCGGAGACGCCTTCCTCTTATCATTTTAGTTTCCACATATTGACACTAAAAGAGGAAAACCGCAGCACATTAAGGGTATCAGATGACTGCGATCTCTGACGGGTTGTTTTCCGTCAGAACAAACACCAAGCCCTTCTGGTGACTGGTACGTGGCTTTGGTTTATAATGTGGCTCTGCGCTTTTGGCTAAACATTTCTAAGTATCGCTGTCACGGGTCTTTTTTTTTCCTTGCCAAAAACATATTTCGCAGATGTTACGGAGGAATGTTTTCAAGCGCAAGGCTCGGTATGTGTGCCCGCGAGTTCAAAGTGTGCTTGCTCAGAACACAATCCCAACCGTGAGCTGCGTAGCTAACATTTTTACGTTAGTGGATGGGAGTTTTTTTCCCGTCATTAAGATTTGAATGACATTGTGCCTCATAGTCCACATTGGAGGTGTGTAAGGTGATAGCGCACTGCACCATTGCATGTCACTGTGTCCCAATGCTGTGATCGCCTTGACCGCTAATATGAAGTATTGCATTCCCACAGGCATTACAGGGGTCACTCTGTAATGTCTGTTGTGTAAGAGTACTAAGACAGAAATTGCCGAGTTCATGGGTTTCAATCCTGCTTTGCAACAACAAATTTAAACACGTGTTCAAATGTATCAGGTTCAATGGCTTCAGCCTTGTCACCAGTGACTACACAATGTTGTCTAACGCATTGGCAATTGCTGCATTTTCACTGCACATAAGCCCGATTACAAAATGACATACATTTGGCAAACCGTTCTTTACATACTCTTAGGTTTTACATGTCACGAGTGAACTCCAGAAAAGTAGAAGTAGTGTAGACACAGAGGAAGTAGTTTATTGGCGTCTTCGTGTGTCTCTAGCCAATGTCACATGACACTGCCATCCACATTTAGTTACCACGGGCGGATATGTATTCAGTCCACCGTCGTCCCCTTGCAGCACGCATCGTACATTGTAAAAAAAAAATGCGACGTCAAAGTTGCATTTATAAACTTTGAAACAAAATGTACATGTATAAGGAGACCATCCTTTAAAAAAATAACTGCCCCCCCGCCCTCCCATAAACAAAGTGTGCAAAGCGGGCCAATCACATCATACACCTCCCGCTATTGCTGTTCCGATCTGATTAATAGACAACCAAACAAGATCCGATAATGAGAAGATCACGATGGCGCTTCACTCACTGTTGAACAGATTGGGCGTTGGTTACACGATGACTCGACGGACACGCGTGCGCGCGCGTGCGTGCGCCCAGCACGAGGGAAGAGCTCTTGCTGCGCGAGAGAGCGCACGCAACAGGCAAATCGTGCAACGCCGCGAGGGCAGGAAACATCTGTGGAGGATCTCGACTGCAGAGGAAACGTGCGGGAGAGAGAAATTGCACGTAATTTTTTTTTACATTGTTTGGAGAGAGAGAAAAAAAATATGTGTTCTGCATCACTGATTTAGGCAGCACGTGAGAAGTAGTGGCAAGGAGAGGCGTGGTCGTTGTTTTCATGCAGAGGGAAGAAGTATTTTATGTTTTAGGCTAATGAGCATGGAGAGTGTGGGGTGTGTGTGTGGTAAAGAGGCGGCGATGGTAAATGTGTGCTTCTCTTGTTTTCTCTTGTTCTCGTTTATCCACCTTCTTGGTTCTTTCGGTAAAGTCACGTAAGCAAGCAGCCGTCCTCAGGTGAAGAACAGGTCTGTCTTCACCTGAGGACGGCTGCTTGCGTTGTGGCCGAAACGTCGTGAGCATTATTTTATTATGTTTTATTTTTATTATTTTATTATTTACCTTCTACGTGACTTTACCGATAGAACCAAGAAAATGAATCCCTGCAGTCACGAAAGCTTTAAATCGAAGTTTATCCACCTTTTAGGATGAGAGCTGCACGCTTTCCACCTTGACATTTCCACCTTGACGCGTGGATTTTTCTCCGGGTCCTCCGCCTTTTCCCTCCACACGTAGAATCAAGGTGCATTATAAATGTCCACACGATAAGCCATTTGTGGCGAGGTCGTTTCTGAAAACGAACTATAAAGCTCAGTGGGCCTTATCGGCGAAAATAGTGTAGTTTAGCTTTTAGTTTAATAGTTTCGTTTATGAGTGCAGTGATTTGCATCGGCGGTTAATCCAAAGGGTACTTTAGATACATGTACATGTATGTTGAACTTCTTTTCACCCCGAGCTATAAATGCTCTGATACGTGAATTGCCTTTGTCCTTTCAATTTAAAGCTTTCGTGACTGCAGGGATTCATCTTCTTGGTTCTTTCAGTAAAGTCACCGAAAGAACCAAGAATATGCCTTTGTCCTGTTTTCTTTTTGCCGTTCTTTGGTCTGAAATTGGTGAGACCGGCTATGAAGTAGGCTATCTCTGGTGTAGGCCAATCAGTTCCAAAGCCTGCATAATAATTATCAGAGCATGTTTGTTTGCATGTTCACCACAAGTACGTTAATGCAGACTTGATTCTTTGCAAAAGGTGTTTATTTGGTGTTTGAAAATCTTAGCACCTGTTGTATTGCTAGAAAGGGTAAGACCTATTCTTATTTTTCATATTATGTACGCTGTGTTATCTAAGTCACAGTTTTGATCTTCATTAAGCAGCAGTGATTTTTTTGTTTGTTTCAGGTTAGGTAAGGAAAATTGGCACTCCAATTTGTGGGTGTCCTGTTAGATTTACACAGGGAAAGAAATCCATGGCGATAAATAAATCAATGCAGAAAGTGCACTACTCACTGCGCCCATCACAACGTCAATATATCAATGTATTGGCGTATTAGAGAGAAATGAGACCTTTCACGAAATTCATTGATTAGTCGCAAGCCACTAGAACCCTTAGTGTATGCTGGGTAAATTGTTTGACTGTCGAGAAAGTGAAGTGAGCTTGGACAGGACACATTGCGAGCAGGTATGTAACAGATTGGCAGCCGAAGGAGATGGAGCCATGAGATCCATTCACTCACGGGAGTAAGATTTTAGCGTCACAGATCTCTGAAGAATGACGGTGGCACGAGGAGGACTTAATCGAGCAGTGGATAGATAACTGATGATGATTACTGTGTATATCGATACTGGATTATATGCTGTGCCAGATATTGCATACATTCAATTATATTGTTCTGCACAATTTACACATTCGACCTTTTATACATATAGTATTTCATTTGTATATGTTGTATATGTTTTTACTTTGCATTTAAAGCATGGTTTATATTTACAATATGCATGTTACACGCACATGCACACACACACTGCACACTTAATATTCGATACCCTCAAAGAACAGCACACTCAAAGCTGAATTAGTAAGTAAATACAAATGTTTGCATGTTTGGGCCAGTGACATGACATAGGGGTAGAACATTCTCCATTTGTTGGTTCGATACCAGAGGCCACCCTGGTTAATGCTGCAGGCATATTAACTCTAAAATCACGTGTGCCATCTGCTTCCAAGTGGATGTTTAGGACCCCGTGACATCAATTGGCAATGAGTGCCGACGTCACCTTCCCAATTTGCATTTTTTTTAAATCATCCACACATCACTCAATTGGACAGCAGTCATCACCACCTTCTCTAAAACATTGTCAGGACTGTCCTGAAAAAAAGAGTAATGAGACTTTAATGGGTGAACAACTGTAGTTATAATACCGTAAATGAACCCTAAGCTTTAATATCGAGAAATGTTGACCGAGATATGAATGTATGTTCTCAGTGTGTATATCCGATGAAAACCTGGCATTGGGGGGGGGAGCTATAAAGCTGTGTACTGTTTCCAAGGCAGTATTTAGTCACCAGCAAAAGATTTAAACCGATTATAGAACAATGGGGAACCAATTTAATCCAAAATGTGACGGTGAATTTTTTTTTGTGGAGAAGTCACCACGACGCTCAAGAAGCCGAAAGTGTGTTTTATCTTTGGAAAAGTAACGCACGCGTTGTTATTTCAGACTGCGAAAGTGGCTTCTCAGTCAGGTTTTATGGCACTGTCCTACACACACAAAAAATGTTGTTTACTCAAACGGCCCTACGGTCATGAGTGTTTAAATCGAGGCGCACAGTCCTTTGTAAAAGGAGGGACACAGCTCAATGGAAACGACAATATTTCAAAAGCAACGCAACTTTCACATTCTCTGCCCACACAAACCCCGTAGTCACTGGACCTATAGCCCACGCACTTTTTTTACGCTCTCATCAATTGAAAAAAAAAATAAGCTGAACGCATGATGGTTTATACCGGCACAGGAAATTAAATGGGTGGTCAGCGATGGTCATAAAAAAGCGTGTGCAATGGATTTTGCAGTGTATATCTGTTTATTTTTGCTATTAATGTGAGGATACAGGGCCTTTGTGAATAGGGAGGTTTTGCCTTCAGTGCAAACACGTGGAGCGATATGCTATGGATGCTGACATTTGCTACAAAGTTGCTTCTCCACCTACGCGATTTCACAGCGATTCTCTCGCTGGACTGGGCATTGAGTTGGGTCGTCCAACCAGAGTACTGTGTACGTATGTATACGTATGCTGTCCTTGTTTCGTATGTTGATAACATCGCATAAAAAGCCTGGCGATGTGTACCGAGTGATGTGGGGCACGATGCCTGACTCGGATCACGTGGAGGACCTGCATTCCATCACTGAAGAAGCTTCCAACCACGTGGAGGTTAGTGGTTGATTAGACCACGAACTGACCAGTTGTGAAACATCAAATATTACACACGATGGAAGCTACTCGTTGGTTTTGATTTAAAGCTTTCGTGACTGCAGGGATTCATCTTCTTGGTTTTTTCGGTAAAGTCACGTAGAAGGAAAGTAATACAATAATAAAAATAAAACATAATAAAATAATTCTCACGACGTTTCGGTTACAACGCAAGCAGCCGTCTTCAGGTCTCCTGCCACCGTTCTCCCATTCACCTGTTTCATTGCTTCTACATACTATTAACATGCCCTCCCTTTGTTAATGCTACCCCCCTCCCTTTGGTGCTGCTGATCCTGCATAATGCATGGGCATAATATGACTTTGAAACCCCCCCCGCCCACCTCCTACGCATTTCCCATGAATATGCTAAATTCCTCTTGATATGCACATTCTTTTGTTAAGGCGCTCTTCTTCCACGTCCAACTCAGCTTATATATAAGCTCCTAGCTTGGCAGTGTCTCATTCTTCACCTGAAGACGGCTGCTTGCGTTGTAGCCGAAACGTCGTGAGAATTATTTTATTATGTTTTATTTTAATTATTTTATTACTTCCCTTCTACGTGACTTTACCGAAAAAACCAAGAAGATACTCTTTGGTTCTTTCGGTAAAGTCACGTGGAAATAAAATAAATAAAATAATAGAATACGACGTTTCGATTGCAACACAAGCAATCGTCATCAGGTAGAAGTACATGTGAGAGAGACAAAACACAGATGTGGAGACACACAGCCACACAAGCAGAGAGACAACACAGAGACACATAGAGAGAGGTGGATTTCCACACAGCTCTCTCATTGACATTTCTCTGCTCCAGCAAACCTATTTAAGGCCTCGACACAGAGGCATTGGGTCTCTGTGTGTCTCTGTGTGTGTCTCTCTCTGCTTGTGTGTCTGTCTGTGTGTCTGTCTGTGTGTCTGTGTTTTGGCTCTCTCTCAAATTTAGTTCTACCTGATGACGATTGCTTGTGTTGCAATCTAAACGTCGTATTATGTATTTAATTTATTTTCTTTCTACGTGACTTTACCGAAAGAACCAAAGAGTAATTCCTGCAGTCACGAAAGCTTCAAATCACGATGGAAGCTTTCTCACTTGATAGACGTAGCAGCGATGGGCAGAGATAATTGGAGAGAGGACTGCAAATAGGAATATCCGTGAAGGAAACAGTCAATGCCCCAACATCTCTTAAAGGCCAAGGGACTAGATAATTAAGTGGTTAATTTCAGTGGCTCAGTCAGGCCATGGAATTACGGGCCATCTTTTAGACAGAAGTTCCAAACTCAAAGCAGTACTGCCTACAACCATCGAGATTTCTGCATCGACGAATCAGTAGAAGCACTCAAAACACATTTGCACTTTGACTACATTACCAAGACGGTGCATATGATACCCTGCCATAGGGGTTTGGGTGTGGAATACTTAACTATAGATTAATTAATAAACATTTCCAAGATTTACAGGCGTTGCCTGCGGAGATCAATTACCACTCGCACAGCACGTGGATCTGACGACTGTATTTAATGCCAGACTCGTGTGGATGTACTTCATTGGGCTTTATTGCATGGCCTTGGTCCTTTTCACATTGTCTCAAATGTATTTTTATCAACTTGGAAAAGACACACGGCGATGTGGTACACGTATGAAACATTTTAGATGTCCTTTTTGCTGGGAGATGATGTATAAAATTAATGGCGCAATTACATACGTAAATATATATTAATTACATCATTTTTTCTGCGTTAATAACGCCCTTAATGTTCACTATTGTATAATAATCACTAATTTTCTTTGTATATAATAGCGCTTCCTCTTTCTTTATATGTGGACATGATGGTGCATTATTTACCAATTAATCTAAAACTCCAGGACGTATCCTCTACCTCACCATATCAACATTCCACTAATTGCATATTGGTTAATAACTTGTCATTACTGTAATTGACAATGCATAAGTATTAATTAATGTATGGCTTGTAATGTGTGATCTATAGGAAGCTAAGTATCACCTAAATATGGCCTTAATAAATGCTGATTATCGAAGATAAACAAAGAACCTTAATTAAAATGTTTGTATTATAAATTGAATCCCATTGGGACATTTCTGAAACCTATTTTTTGCAATATATAGTAATGGGACTTTCATATCCACATTCTTAAAATCTCTCAACATTTATAGAAAGATATTCAAGTAGAAAAATACAATATCGTCCGCCAAAAATTCTAATTTCTGTACTATAAACTACGATTTTAAGCCCATATAACTTACTACATCAGCCGAACGGAACATTTTAATGCACGCCAAAGATATCAATTTGACTTGAAATGTTAAAGAACGATTGTGGGGAGAGGTATTAAGTGA
The DNA here is from genome assembly GCF_015708825.2 of Lethenteron reissneri. Classification (NCBI taxonomy): domain Eukaryota; kingdom Metazoa; phylum Chordata; class Hyperoartia; order Petromyzontiformes; family Petromyzontidae; genus Lethenteron; species Lethenteron reissneri. The sequence continues at coordinate 19,573,527 of NC_083801.1, forward strand.
CCCCAGCCTCTGACATATGCAGCTCTTCGCCTGATAAACCCAGATAGAGGACAGATAAAGAAATGACCACAAAAAAGATTTGCACCCCACCCCACCCCCACTTTTTGCAAGTGCTTTAGAGGTGGGGGGGGGGGGAACTAAATGAAACACTGCATTATGCAAAGTGACCAGAGTCGTGGTGGGTTCGTCCCAGGCTTGGGGGTATGGATAGAAAGGATAATTACCTACCACCTGGCTTCCTTGGCCCAGTGCCAAACCTAGACGCCCGTTGCCTACCCAGGGAGCTTCACCCTCGCCATCTTTTTTTGTACCGGATCCGATTTCGCTGGCAGATAGCGGCCATCCTGCCACATGGCCGTGACATACGACGATTTCGTCATGGGAGGGCAGCTTGTGAGCTGGGAAAGGTGGGTGGGGGGGGATCTCTCAAAACGCCACGCTGTTTTCATGACTCCACTTTCCATGCGATCGCGGTGCCAAGGAGAAAGCGTTGGGATAGCATTGATAGAGCTTAGAAAACACCGCACATTCGCTGAATGTATATTGTATTTTAATTAACCCTTGTGTAGGGAGGTGCATTTTGAAAATTTCACACACGTTGGTAGAGTGAAATTGCACCACTTTCTTGGCACAACTATGGGCGTAAGTTGTTTATAATGTCTTGTTTTAAAGACATGTCTACGTTATTTAAAATTTCCATTTCATGTTTATTTTTTATTTCCATCTTTGTTTTTCATAGTTATTCTTTGTTAAAATTACAGGTCTATGTTAATTTGTATGAATGATTTTGTATATTATGAGAAAATTACAAGTCAAGTTTGCTCATGAACTTATTAAAGGGGGAAATAAGACGAAATACCGAGGACATGTAAGAATCTAGATCATAAAAATGAAATGTTTGATTATATTTTATTGAATAGAGTATTCTTATTTAAATATTACCTTTTCATATGGCACAAGCGAAAGCATACGTGTTAAACCAAAAGAGGTTTAAATTTCGATTTAAAGCTTTCGTGACTGCAGGGATTCATCTTCTTGGTTCTTTCGGTAAAGTCACGTAGAAGGGAAAAAATAAAATAATAAAAATTCAACATAATAAAATAATTCTCGCGACGTTTCGGCCACAACGCAAGTAGCCATCCTCAGGTGGACTCTGCCTTCTCGACAGACCTGTTCTCCACCTGAAGACGGCTGCTTGCGTTGTGGCCGAAACGTCGTGAGAATTATTTTATTATGTTTTATTTTATTATTTTATTATTTTCCTTCTACGTGACTTTACCGAAAGAACCAAGAAGACAAAAGAGGTTTCTTGAAATGTATATTTTAACGTACATTTCACGGTGGTAGTTGGTAATGCTTCATGGACATTTCCACGCGGAATTAGGCATCAAGCTGCTATGTGAGGAGACCGTGATATATATGGCTCATTAAGGTCTCGAACGTACAGAACTTTGGGGCACGCTGTGGAGAGCAGCGGTAGAGACAATTCTGAAAGTGTCCTCTTATGGACTGTCGTTGCCAAGACCACTCGGACACGGACCCTGCTGGTCACGGAACAACTCCATTCTGTTTCGATTTAAAGCTTTCGTGACTGCAGGGATTCATCTTCTTGGTTCTTTCGGTAAAGTCACCTGAGGACGGCTGCTTGCGTTGTGGCCGAAACGTCGTGAGAATTATGTTATTATGTTTTATTTGTATTATTTTATTATTTCCCTTCTACGTGACTTTACCGAAAGAACCAAGAAGAACTTCATTCTGGTTCAAAAGCAGCCTCATGGCCCTGGCCATTGGTCCACACATTCTATCCCTAACTACCCTTAATAAAATGTATATTCTGGCATGAGTTCATTTGAAATATAAAAAAAAACTTTGTTTAACACGTAGGCTTTCGCTACCAATATCTATAATACAGATTTTTTTTTAGGTGAGATCACGTAAATATATTAACGTGTTGCTAAACCCATCACCACTCGACAGCTAATTAGTAAGGTTTGTTGTGGCTTTGCTCTTCAACACACCGGTGTGCTATACTAGTAACTAATTGGCATGTTCTGTTTACGTGACAAACCTTACTAATTGGCTGTGTCGGGTTTATACACATTTACATATTTACGCGATCTAACCCAAAACACCTCAAAAACCTATTCATCCAATCTTGCAATGCTTATTTTTTTTATACGTGGCTTACATGCTAATTGAGTGAAGTAAAGTAATGCAGCACACGTGTGCATTGGTGTTAACCCACATTGACTTCACGACTGGCACCCACTGGTTGATAAACGGCCCCCAAACTGGAGTGAGACGGGCGCGCGGTCTGGGAGGAGAATCGCCATACGAACGCGGTCCCATGGGCTCGGCTAGGTGTGTGAGCCAAGTCAGCACACTTCCCACTGGCCGTGGAAACAAAGCATTAGAGAGGCTGGGATATGAGCCACAGTGTTGTTGTTTCTGGAGAGACCGGGAGATCGATGATCGATGTTTTGGTCGCCACGTGGACGGAATTCGTCGTGATTTCTCACCGAACAATGGGGTTCGCGTTAAGACTGCCATCTTCTACTCTATAAGCCAGAGTGGACTTGGTGCAATGAATAATCCGCACCCATTGGAGCCGCGGTCACAATATAACTTGTGTACAGTTTACGTGGGAGTAATACAATATTTCACCATGACAGCGAGGAAATGGTTCAAAGCAGATGCAGGAGTCCCAGCAGCAATTCCAGTGGCACAACGCGTTCTGTTATCCCTTGTATAAACGATGGCAATAAACATTTAATCCGGTGTTTTTACGTGTTATTTTATTTTATGTGCTCACCTGGTGCTCTGAAATATGCCAAATAGTGCTAAACGGAATTTATTTTAAAAGCAGTAGGGAAGTGATTTGTCCATAAATTAAAAGTTATTTTACAACTCTGAACAGGTCAAATATGTAACATATAACCAGTGGGCGATTGCGCCTTGACTCTTGCACACAATAGAGCGTTTCTGCAAAGAAGTCTTGTGTGGTCATATAACACGCAAATGAACGGATCATTGAGGCTTAGAATTCTCTCCTAAGAACTGAAATTGCCAATTCTGAGCCATCCACATTGTGACTGGCACAAGGGCAGGCTTTTGAATGCTGTCAACCCGCTATTTGACTTTAAATGCTTTTTTTAAGTTCAACGTCCAAAAAAACACAAGTTTCATCTGCTGCTGCATGTGGATCTATCGAAGTGGAGAAATCAATTATATTTGGTGGACAGTGCCAATGTATGTTGCAGTGAGCCATGAACGTCAGAGCAGTACTTGTCACTGGAGTTTGTTAACATTTCTGGAGAAAACAAGAATGAATTGTGCTTCAATATATTTTAAAGTCCAGCAGAAACAAAGAACACTGTCGTGTATATATATTTTTGTCTAAACATGGACTTTGTGGATGGAAAAAAAGAGTTAAAGCAAGAATTACCCTCTGGAGACTCGGCCAAAGAGGAATGTGACTTCAGCACCACCGCGTCACGGCGTGATCTCTGTCCATCAGCACCGCACACGTGGTGCATTGTATAAACGCACAGGTCTGCCAGAACATTTTAAAGCTCGCCAATTTAAATACCTGTAACCTGAGTGTGCAATTAATGTACACAACTGAGCCGAGCATCAGCGGTGCTAGGCCTCAGCTTGTTTGATTTGAGATATATTATTCCGGTATACATTAACTCTCACACAATTAAGCCAGCGAGCTTATAGACGTGACGTGCTTACAAAGAGACGGGGACTGTACTGCCTAAATAGACTGGTAACACATTTCAATGAGGCTATATAATATCGGCACGATGTTTTATAAACACTACCAGCAGACATGAATAAATATATTTCACTTGGCGTCTCTTTACAAGTACACTTGGCTACCGTTATCAATATATTTCCGTTTTGTATTCGTTGATTTGTCTACATTTCCCATAAGCTGTGACGGTACTTTAGGCATGGTATCATCGTCAGCCATGATCAAGCCACTGCTGGATAAGGGCCTCCCTGAGCTGTCGTAAAGGTATGGTATAGATATTCATAAATAAGCAAACTCACTTCATAGACGCTGTCATAGACCAGACCAATTCAATAATTAAATATACATTGATTCCAGCATTGCGATTGGATAATGCTTTATGTTAACTAACTCGCCCTGACCAGCGCGGTAATGTATGGCCAGACAACCCCCCTATGACCCACAGAGTGGAGATGCCTTAGTCGAGGAGTGGCTCTAGGAAGAGATGTGTGCACAATACATTAACCCCACTTGAAAAATGAACAATGCAGTACTGCCGATAGCCACCAGGTGCCTTTGTGTTCGTGATTGCAGCAGTAATTGTAAGTTATGCTGATTGGAGTGCCTCCTTGATCTGCTTTTTAGTGTGAATTACATTTACAGCAATTGCTTTTGCGTAACACCGGACACGTGCTTGTGTCGCTAATTATCCGGGATTGTTAAGGAAGTTAGGCCTTGTATCACTGTGCCGCGTACGACGCACGCACCATGCTACCTTAAGTCACCTCGAAATGATAACTGACGTCAGTATGGAGAATGTAAATAACAAAATAGACACGCAGACGCTATGTTTTACATTTAGTTGGTGGTGCCACATTGTTGGGAAATGCACAAATCTGCTATGCTTTGCAAAGTGTTTATGTGGATTTCTATGGAATGTTGTACCTTTTGCACTATATGATCGCTTTACTGTTCTTCAATTTTAAAACTAAACTATGTTTTTTATTTTACCAGGTAAGGCGCACTGAGCTATATAGATATTTTTAAGAAGCGACCTGGCCACAATTTATAGCTCAACGAAGTGGCTTAGCATGTGGAAATCTATAGCAGCCAAACACTCTAAAGGCATGTTTATTAACGTGAAGGGAAAACCGGAGGACCCGGAGAAAAATCCACGTGACCACGGGGAGAGAGACACGCAAACTCCAAATATACAGCAGCAGGCGTCTGGGATGGGATCGAACCCCACGACCTCCTGTATACCAGGCAAGCAAGGTAGTTAACATCTCGCCACCGCGGAAAGGTCCACAGACATTTGACCCGTAAACATGCAATGAGCTTTGAGGTTATCTCCAATGCTTAGGGACGTGCTCCAACATATTCCATGATAAATGAAGCCCTGGCTAACCACATTACACAGTGGCTGGGAACAATACGTATAGCCTACTGCGTAGCCTGTTGTTTACACCTTTCCAATTGTGAGCATATTGGGTTGAGGGAGGAAGAAAAAAAACCCATACGTGACCACAAGTGTTGTGGCAACAGGCGAACAAAAAAACATGTAGCCGGGGCGGTGTTTTGGTGCCGTCGTGATGCACGACAACGCTTGAAGCGCTCGCGCGCATAGCGGAGTTGTGGTGCAGATGGCCCACTTGACTCTGTCTCAGTGAACTACATTTCATCATCTAAAATATTTTTCCAAGCGAATGATTAATAACGCCGCCAAAACAGACAACTTTTTTTTCTTTTTTCGTGTGTGTTAAGACCTGTGGTGGGTAGGTGTTTATGTAAATAAAAAAATCTAATCTGAAGCTGTATGATGTTGCTTACTCTCATATGATTGCCATTATTGTGGTTGTTAAACTACATTTGCATTTTCAGTTTTCGTTTTTCTTGTGCTGTTCATTAGGAAATCATGTAAATTAATCATCTATTGATATCTTTACGATAAGTATTTGCACATTGTTCACCTTGCTTTTTGCTATATTGGAACACACACGCACAAAGCATGTGTACATATCCTGGTTATCTGTATAATCTGTTAGGACAAGTGGCCTTGATGATAACCTTCTGAGGCCAGCAATGAACACAAAGGTACGGCGTTCCTAACTTCATGGCTCATCACCTTTATTTTCCTCAGTGACGATATGTTGTTCACACACTGCAGCGGGTTCTCAGGTTAGGTGAAGCTGACCCCACGGGAAGCCTGTAAGATCGGATGCTATCATGCCAATTGTCAATTTATGCGCATGGCTCAGAATCAACCCAAGATTGCTGTAATTGCAATGCAGTAAAGTCACCACCGTGATGCCACCCTTTACACATCCGCATGCAATTGTACATGTGTAGTGACATGGAACGTGTCACTACGGCGCGTTGCGCTGGTTGCTGGCAGAGAAGGGAATCTGCTGTTGTAGCAGCCCTGTCTGCCAGCGGGTCACGTGATAAGCCGGAGGAGAGGGAAGTGGGGCAAAGTTGGCAGAGGGGGCACGTGGTGTAGAGCCGAGAACCTTCGGGTAGGTCCTGGAAGGGGGGCATGGACGAGGGCGGTTCGAGGCCACGCTGGGTGGATAAAAGGGGGACCCGAGCAAGGTTCGCGGCTGTTGTTTGGAGTGGAACTCGTCGTGCTGCAGGAGTCTTCGTCAGCCTGTTAACTGTCCTGGCCAGAGTGTAGTTATTCCTTGTGCCAGTGAAGGCTATAATATATTGAGTGCCTCCTACCAGAGGTGTGGACTCGAGTCATGTGACTTGGACTCGAGTCAGACTCGAGTCATGAATTTGATGACTTCAGACTCGACTTGGACTTGCATAACAATGACTTTGTCCCACCTCTGAGGTGTGGACTCGAGTCATGTGACTTGGACTCGAGTCAGACTCGAGTCATGAATTTGATGACTTCAGACTCGACTTGGACTTGCATAACAATGACTTTGTCCCACCTCTGCCTCCTACTATTGGCGTCTCTGAGTGACTCACTACACAATATACATGAACGTATTTGCAAGAGCACTGAACATTTCCCCCTTTAGATTATGTTGTTTCAAGTGATGTTGGTGAGCGCCTGGTAAGGCATCAGGCTTGCCAGCCTTTGTCTCCTCGCTGCCTCATACGTACACACTTCACCTGCTACTCTTTTAAGACTGAGTTGACCGAGGGGAGGTTCTACTACCGATTAACACCGATGTTACCCGCGGTTGGCACTTGAACTCGTGTCGTTGGGTTCATAGGGCAGTACACTAACCGCTGTGGCCACCTCACCAAACAAAGACAAAGATTCCCCGTATAGCCTTAAACACTGTTGGGGCAAGTGCTGTTAGCGAGCACCTATGAAGGCCGGAACGGCACACGAAGGGGTGGGTGGCCAGCACCAGACTCGACTAAACTAGGTAATAGTTTGCGGCTGAGTAAACCTAGGGGAGGCCCATACCGGTTCAGATAATCGTCCCTGGTGTTAGCCGCGAGCGGGAATCGAACTCGGGTGGCCGGGTTCGTAGCGCAGCGCGCTAACCGCTACTACACCACCTCTCCCCACGAACACGCATGAACATGAAAAAAAAAGCATAGACATGCATTGTTCACTCGTTACCACAACCCGCTCAGGTTCAGTCGATCTCAGTATTAAAAAATAAGAATAGACTCTCAATAAGAGAATCCAGCAAACAGTGAAACTCAGCCAAATCCTGTATGGAGAAGACATTAGGTAGAAAAGGAATGAAGAGGAGATACAAAAAAATATATATATTTCGCAGCAAGAATCCGCGCTATGAAGTGTGTAATGCCGCGGCCATCCTGTAGGTTTAGGATGGGGATTTGTTCCCATTAAGCGCCACGGGGTTTTGGGTTTAAAGGGCCCTGGCAGCTGCAGTGCGTGACACATGCCGATTGTGGGAAGGCGGATGGGTGTGCTTCATGCTGTCACTCTCACGCTGCACCGGGGGCCACACACACACACTCGAACCACAAGCCATCTTTCCCCCCCAAGCTCAACTGCTTCCTATGTTTGCCAAAATAGCTACATTATTACTTGTGTCTCGCCAGACCCACAGAAGAACAACAAACACTCACACCGCTCAAGCACAACACACACACACGCGCGCGTGTGCATGTGTGTAGTATATAGCAGTGTTTGGCACCGTGTAGGCAGAATGCATAGTGGGGAGCGGTGGTGTAGTGGTTAGCGCTACGAATCCAGCGGCCCGTGTTCGATTCCCGCTCGCGGGCCAACACCAGTGACGATTATCTGAAACGGTCCTGGGCCTCCCCTAGGTCGACTCAGCCTGGAATGAGTACCTAGTGCGGTGTGTAAAAACGTCCCCACTGGGGAGACAAAAGCGGCTGTTTGTGGTGCTGGCCACCCACCCCCTCGTGTCCCGTGCCAGCCTTCATAGGTGCTCGCTAACAGCACTTGACCCAACAGTCTGTTAAGGCTATACGGGGGATCTTTGTCTTTGTGTATAGGGTGCGACTGCCATGCATTATACACACACAGAAGAACACCGACACCCACGTCTGCATCACATGTATGCTGAAAGCCACACACAGAACCTGCATGCGCAAACAAGTGGAGGTGTAATGATGCATTAGGAGGGGAGGTGGTATTGGGGAGGGTGTGATTTTTTTGTATTTGCTACACAGAAATAACATGTATAGTTTCAGAATCGTTAAAACAACTATTTCAGACACCATTACCATGTTTTACACATTTGAAGACAAAACGCGTTTTTTTTTCTCTCTCTCTCTCATAAGTGCGGGACCATATGTCACACCGAGGGTCTTCAACGTGTATCTGTTACCATTCTTGTGCAGGATTCCTGCGCGAGCAAAGGGGAGAGTCGGAGGCGTGGTTGACATTTGGTTTTAAATTTACAACTCATTGGGAGGGCCTGAAATGCATTAGAAAACCATAAAAGCTGGTTATATCGGATGACATTCCCCATGTGATCTGTGGCCACTGCAATCATTCACAAAAGTGGTCCCATGGTTGTCGACGACCGTATTCTGCGAGAGAATTTCAACCTTGCCACAAAAAAACTTCGGAACGGCAGTTGGGCACAATCGGAGCGAGGTGGATCGAGGCTAAATATAGTTTACAATAGAAAGTGGACTCTGAAGTATGCCTGCAGCATACACCAGTAAATCCGCAAGCGTTAACAGAAACACGACACTGAAAATTGTTTGAGCAGGGGGTGGTGGTGGTGGTGGTGGGGGGGTCCCACGACAATTGATTCAAGAACCTTCACCACCCCTTCTTCTGCAGCCCTCCAAGAAAAAACAACCAAACATTGTATCATGAACATTTTTACCAACATTTATGCGTGCATCAAATCATGCGCGATTCAAAACACCACACATTATACTCAAAAGAAGAGGGAGATTTGAGATTGTTCTAATGTCTCTACACAGTGTTAATGTCAGCGAAATGGTTGCTCATTAGTTACAAACATTGATCAACGCGGTGAACTTGCCTCGCGTCTGAACGGCTATCGAAAGGGCCATGCGATCCGCAAGAATGCACAAGAAAGTTTTTTTTTTGCTGCTGCAATCTCACTCAGCAACAATCGGCCCAGCAGCTGGGCGGAGACAGGGTCTCAGTGTCTCTGCCATTCATGATTATAGTTTACCGAGAAAATGGAGTGAGGGGTGATCTCCAGTTTACTTCCCTGTTCTTTTAGCAAGTGAAAAAGCAAATCTGTGTTTGTGTGTGAGGGTGGTGGATATATGTGGTGTGCTGGTTATCCCACTGTGTTATAAACTTAGTGACCTAGGTTTGATTCCTTAAATGCTGGCGATAGATTGTGTTATCTGAACCTGTTCCAAGCCACCTACAGTTCAACTCAGCGTTCATTCGGTTAGTTGCATTGGATATACAAAGTTTACCGAGAACGGTACTCACTACACCACCCTTTCATGTTCCATGCCGGCATTAATAGTTCCTTGCTAATAGCACGTTCTCAAACATTCTATATTGCGATATCTGGAATCTTTGTCTTTGTGAGTGTGTGTGAGTGATTTGGTGTGGTTCATGCATTTGTGTCCAAGCTTTAGTGGGTCTCGGTTCATGTGCACATTCGTGTGAGCGTGCTTGTGCATGTGCAGGATTTGTTGACACTTAGTCTATGGCTGGTGTCCAGTAAAGAAGGATAGAGAGAACATAAGACGTGCTAATGCCAAGGCTACTAAAAACCTTCCTCTCACTGTCAATCAAAGTCAATTCCCAGACAACACTTCTATCTCCGAGAAGCTCAGCACGATTCCATAAAAACGTCAATAATGTATACCCATACATTATTTACTTTTTCTTCTTTGTCATTTAAGAATCTCGCATGCTGTGTGTGTCATATGGGTTGTTTGACCATACTTCATTATGCTAGCTAGTGTGCATTGGTTAAAAAAAAACTATTTCTTTTATTTTAAAGAAGTGACCTGGCCACAAATGATAGCTCAGTGAAGTGGCTTATCATGTGGACATCTAAAGGTATATATTTTTTTTAATGTGGAGGGTAAATTCTAGATTTGAAGCTTTCGTGACTGCAAGGATTCATACTCTTAGGTTTTTTCGGTAAAGTCACGTAGGTAAAAATATGTGACTTTACCGAAAAAACCTAAGAGTGTGGAGGGTAAAACCAGAAGACCCAGAGAAAATTCCACGCAACCACAGGGAAAACATGAAAACTCCAATTTTACAGGCGTCATAGTTGGGATCGAACCAACGACCTCCTGCGTACCAGGCGAGGGAGTTAACATCTCGCCACCGCGGCAGCGAAGAGGGTGGAGGTAGGACCGGTTCAGTTTCAGACATCACTTTGCCGCTGATGTTAGCTGTGGCCCGGAGTCAAACTCAGGAGCAGAATTCATAGCGCAGTGCGTTAACCACTGCGCCACCACTCCATCTTCCTTTATTTATAATATATCTATTTATAATATATAAAGGAAGATATCCAAGTGTTTATTCTTATATCGATCTTGACATTGCTTAATGGCGGCATTTAAAAATGTGTATACATACAAGTAAATAAGTTTGTATATGTACTCTAGAGAATCGAGGTTCGAGTGGGATTTCACATTTGCACTTATCTGCAAGTCTCACTTCTAGCAAACAGCAAATACTGTAGAGCACAATATATTGGAGAGGTGCAGGACGAGTGATTAATGATGGCAATGTAATAATTCATCATCTTAGCAATGAACATTTGACGTGTGCAGCAGCAGTATTTCCTTATAATTGTGCTGATGCCCTACGCAGATTTCAGAATGTTTTGCAAAAAAAAAATACGGGTTATATTTAAACTAGACCTTCCAACCAATGCATTGTCACTTTTATTACAACTCAAGCCGCTGTAGATGATGGACCCACATGCACCTCCGGCTTTGTGTTTGTTTCTCACTGCTGATTACATTTTCACCGCACAACCAATTTGCATTTTAGTCGTTCATCCTCAACAAAAGCCGCAGCCTATTTGCCATTTACAAAAGTTGTTTAGGCGCAATGCTGAACTTAAATGTGGGTTCGTGTAATCCGCTGTTTTATCACGAAGCAATGACCTATGCAGCTGGTCACTGGGTTCGTTGTGCTATTTATATATTCTCTTGGTTCTTTCGGTAACCAAGAAGATGAATCCCTGCAGTCACGAAAGCTTTAAATCGATATTTATATATTGTTAAATATGAAGCAGCACTTAACATAAACGTGTGTCAAAGCACGTTCTAAACAACAAACCAGTTAACCTATTCAGCAGTAACCTCCATCCCATACAACATAATCCATGTATGGCAGTGGATATGTTATGTGTACACTACAATACGTAATTATGTAATTGTGCATGTGTTGTGCTTAATTCCCACATTGCATTATGATTTCAGCACACGAGGTTTAATTTCCGGTTAATCTAAATAAATAGGCCATCATAGTTCCTTGCTTATAGCACTTGGGCAACACACCTCGCCACCACTTACTTCTGCTTTATCCCATAACCACTGGACATCTGTGAAAAAGAGCTTCATAGCTCATCGGATTCCTCCCGTATAAATAGATATTGTGATTCTCATTCTACTGCGCACAGTCGGTATCCGACCTCCAAAGTTTTATTTTACAGAATCTTTGGTCGGTGACCTCTGGGGACCACTTCAATCTCTGCCTAGGTAATCTGCTCTCCTACATCCTACACGCGTGTCCTTCCCCATTGCAATCTCTTCTTTCTGATTGCATCCACAATACTTGTTTGCTCCTATTTCAAACTTCAAAGTTACTTACCCTATCCTGCCACGAGGACAACATTCGAACTCTTTGCGAAGACCCAAATGTTGCAAGCCAATATCGGCAATACTCTTGTGTATGTGTGCATGCATGTACAGCGTGTACATGCGTGTCTGCAATTATGAAAGTGTGTATGTCCTTTGAGTCGGTAAAATACATATGCACAGTGCTGCCTCTTAAAAGAGCTGCTCCATTGGGTATTTAAAGTGCTGTTTGAAATGCAAAGACTGCATGTAACCAAACTCGAATGACGAGAGAAATCCATCATAACAGAATAATAATAGTGCAGGCTGGAAAACCAGAAACCATCAGGGCATTGTGGTCCTCTCACCTGAGGACAAAAAATTCACTGCTGTCCGACACTGGATCACTGCTGCTGTCAGTCGGTCCGATTTGTTGAAATTAATTTTGAGTCACCCCTGACAATAGTCCCACAATGCACTTGTTCAGGAGATGCGAAACAGTTTTTTTTTTTAAAGCGCAAAGGATGTGTGCTTTTTTTACACATTGCTCTGTGTTGTTTGAAATGTAAACGAAACATCACCTTAAGATGGATAAAAACATATTGCAAATTAGAGGATTCATATTTCGGTTCGAGGTTAGGGTTTCGGGTTAAGGTACGGGTTAGGGGTTTAGAGGAAATTCGCTATTGCGAGGGCTATGTTTATGTTCAGGGGTTATAGTTTTAGGTTTGTGTCATGTCAGCATCATGGTTTAGGAAATATGGTTAAGGTCAGGATTCAGGTTCATTGTCAGTTAGGATCTGAATTGCCCAGCAATGTGGAACTTTGTTTAGAGTTTATTTGTATTCACAATCTAAAGGTTGCAAGTTCAAAGGGGTTGATTCAGCCAATTTACTCAATGGGATCACTAAAATTGTGACCACTTTGTGGGAAGTAAACATTGTTTAGTCCTATGGATGCTGCATTCTGCCACAAATTTTTTTTTGAACTGCCAATGGATACGATCACTACCCCGTGCACATTTGAACATGGCAATATTTTAAAAGAAAACGTGTTTTGCGTTTTACGGTTCAGGTTATGGAGCCTTGACCTCAAGGGCACACGCAGTGAAATTTGTCAAACTACCGAGAAAAATGGTGACGGATTTGCTTTTTTAATCGAAGCCAAACGGCGGCTGCGGCTGGCGATGGAACGAATGCACGCGAAGTGCATGCGGCTGGCAGAAGATAGATAAGCAATTACTGTGTGTACGGCGAGCGCATGGCCGTGGAGAGGTGGTACACCGTGCAGGCTCCTATTAAAGAGGGAAGCTCAAAACATCACGCTCCGGCAAACGCGATCAGAAAAACTTGCCAACGTCAACATTGATAACGATGGTGGCCAGGAGGTTAAACAAATTATCTCTGCTTCTGAACTACAATCGCCATCCTGTTTATGCACACACACACACAAAAATACCTCTAAACATAGTAGTCGCTCGTTCGCATTGGCTTGAGCTTGTGGGTTTACGGCAGGTCACGCCTGTCCCCCTGCATTCCTGTCTGTGTGGCTTGACCCCCCCTGCTGTTACCGATTTCCTTCCTCTGTTACCCCAAAACTGGCAAGCCTTTCTCCCTGTTCCTTTTGTTGTCCCTCTTTTCTCCCTTTTTTTTGGGCCACGCACTCACAAGCCTGGCCTTTTGAGGCTGCCTGACCCCTTCCACCGTAGCCATCCCCCAGCATCTCAGAGCTCACAATGACTGGCTGTCATTTCAATTATGACATGACCTCTTTGGGGGGTCCTTTCACCCTTTCTTTTCCCTTTTTATTTTAACTTCCACGCCGGCAAGTTGGCTGCGATGGGCAAGCAATTTAATTTTCACGATGAGCCGTCGACAGGCGCACCACTTGTGCGGTGCGATGCCAACGACGTGAAGACAGTTTGGAATAACAGACACAGAAGGCTGATTACCGTCAACATAATTAACACTACACAACAGAGTGTTAATTATTTTTAAAAAATACAAAAAGCAATCAATGAACCTTCGTGCGGGTTAACTTGATGGCTTTAAAATACGCGATGTGATATTTCACGTGCATGTTATGAATGCATCTTGGTATTCTTGTTCGCAATCATGGCCATCCCTATGTATGCAGTCGCAATGTGACGTTTTATTCACTTGTGTGGTATTTTCAATTATTATCACACGTGGAGATGCACATGTAGTTTGCAATAGTAAGTGCTGTAACTCATTCATATCCCCAACGGTAAACTCTGCAGAGTAATAATGCATTATATGATCATTGAAACGAGGACAAAATAAGTTGATGTTAAGAACATAATAGCCTCAACAAAAGGAATTGCATTCATAGACTGTGGGAAACAGAGACAAGTAAATATATTATCTGGAAAGTATGTTTTGCTTGTACAATTTACATAATGGGTCCTGATAATCGTTTGGCATTATTAAAACGCGGCGTTTCGTATTTTAAGAAGCACGCGCTTTTAAAACTGGACAAAACCAAAGCGTCAATAACGATTAAGTGAAATTGCCAACAGGGACTTGAGGCATCCATGCTGGCAACCGCGTGTTGCCTTTTTCTTTTATACAAACACGCTTCTCCTGTAGCCACGAACTAAAAAATCATGAACACGAACCAAGAAGAATAGAGAAAAAAGCGAAAGCAAGAGAGCGCCCTCCATCAATATCCTTCATGCCCCCCCAACGCTCGGTCTTGTGAAGCCCCACTGGGTTTTCCAGTGGGTTGAGTGTGGGGAGAAGCTGCCCGGATGCAACTCGGCTCAAATCAATGTCCTGACATCGAACGAGAATGCCACCTCTGTGACTTGCGCCTTTCAGCCAATCCACACAGTGGCCCTGTACTCGTGTAACTCTGCTGCCTGTGTGCCCTGTTGTCGTCTTTGTTTGGCCATCTTGAGATCAAGTTATAGCCCCGCTCCCCGCAGCCCCAGCGAAAACAACTGTCCGTGCACCAAGACTCCCACCAGAAAGGAGGCAGTGATGATGCAGGGTGCAAAATTGTCCGATTGCTTTGCTGTTTCTAGACATTGTTTTGAGATTCATCTTCTTGGTTCTTTCGGTAAAGTCACGTAGAAGGGAAGTAATAAAATAATAAAAATAAAACATAATAAAATAATTCTCACGACGTTTCGGCCACAACGCAAGCAGCCGTCCTCAGGTGGAGAACAGGTCTGTCGAGAAGACAGCGTCTGAAGCTCTATCTTCTCGACAGACTCTGTCTTCTCGACAGACCTGTTCTTCACCTGAGGACGGCTGCTTGCGTTGTGGCCGAAACGTCGTGAGAATTATTTTATGTTTAATTTTTATTATTTTATTACTTCCCTTCTACGTGACTTTACCGAAAGAACCAAGAAGATGAATCCCTGCAGTCACGAAAGCTTTAAATCGAAATTTAAATCGAAATTTAAATGTTTTGAGATGTGAAGTGCACATACGCACAAAACACATAAAAGTAAAAAAAATTATCTCTGTTTTAAACAGTATAATCAAACGTTTCATATTTTAAGTGAATAACAGTTTAAAAAAGGACGTATTAGTTTATTTAAATGACTACTGCACATATTTAGATGCATTCGTCAAAATCAAAGTTTCCGCAAATCAACTCGCAAATGAAAAGTAGCTAATTCTAATTCTGGGAAGGAACAACTTAACCGCTGAATCCATCCAAGGCTAAATAAATGTGTAACCACCACGTGGAAAGTCACCAGTTCTGTAATTATCTGATTAACAGACTGGCCCGTGTCATGGAAACGTTTAATTTCCACAACTGGCTGAGAGCCACCAGTGGAGAAGAACCTTGTTTGAACACAGACACTCTGATATAATAATAATTATTATTATTTGTTGTGCCTTTGTTATGTTTTAGATTAATAGAAATACGTACAGAAGAGTATGCTGATGTGAACGTTTACAATCCTTTGGCAGAGTAAGGTCATTTCAACTCTAGTTATTTCTAGATTTGAAGCTTTCGTGACTGCAAGGATTCATACTCTTAGGTTTTTTCGGTAAAGTCACGTAGGAAAAAAATAATAAAATAAAATAATAATGAATGAAAATAAATCAATTAAACCACGACGTTTCGGAGGCAACACAAGTCTCCGTCTTCAGGTGGGACCGTCACAGCTAAATTTACTGTATCAAGTGAGTGCAACGAAACGTCGTGATTTAATTGATTTGTTTTCATTTATTATTATTTTCTTTTATTATTTTCTACCTACGTGACTTTACCGAAAGAACCAAGAGTTATCTCCAGCCCGATTCTGTATCGTTCCAGGCGCTCTCGGTTTGCACCATGTGCTGTTGTTCATGACGTCCGGCATTTAACTCCTCGTGTTGGGAGCTTCTTGTAGACATCGCGCTGAACAAGACGCGGTACATCACAGAGCCATACAACCCAAAAACACATCAGACAGCAGTACCGCACGGCCGTGAAAGCCTACATGTCTGTATGTATGTTGAACTTCTTTCACACCGTACGGAGATTTCGGGGACAAGGGACAACAAACAAAACACAAAAAAGCTGCTTGTGTGTTTAGTATTGCTCTGCTGTATTTGATTTGCAGAGCTACGCACGCTCCTGTTATGGTGCTCATGGCAAAATAGTAGTGCTCTAAGACAAATACAGGGAAGGGTTTAAGCTTTGCAAGGAAGCACAGTCTCCAAGGTAAAACACATCACTCATATTAACAGTCAGGAGCCACGAGCAATGAGTTTGATGAGGCCAGTGCCCTCTAGATCTTCTCGAGGTGGAATATGTGCAGAGGCGATGATTCTCAATTGCATTTTGCCATGCAAAGTTTGCGGCCCAGATGAGTAATAACGTCGCTTGAAAATTAAATCTGACAAAACTTTTTTTCTTTCCAATTTACAAAAGTTTGAAAGCAGCACGTCTACGGGTCTCATGAATGTACAATCCTGAATCTTGATCAAGTGCATCGCAGACTTCATGTGCATTGTTACATTAGTTATTACAACAGGTTTTGTGATGACAAAATACGTACCCTCTGCTATTACGGGAAAACACAATAAACAGTCCATATAGTCTATCAGCAAGCTTCATTGTGGAATGCGGGTTGTATTTATTGTTTCATGTGCTTTATTGTTTATAGTTAAGAAACGAATACTTTGCTTATCGGGTTTGCTGTCCTTTAATGTGTCTAAATCTACTTTTTTTTTGAGGATACAGGCTGACCATGACGAATGTTTTTAATTACACGGGCAGCCTCCACGAGCCGCTTGCCCAACGGACACAGCACGTGCAGTTGTGTTGTATTTGTTGGCTCGAGCTCCTTGACTTGGCCTCATTTTGTAAATGTTCATATGAAAGATCTGAAATTATGGGCGATATGAATAAAGATTAAAAAGGGGCACGACTAATAGGTGACTTATCGAGTTCGCAGAGAAGCGTTGAGTGCTCTGTGGGTCTAAGCTGGATAGGGGGAACAAGAGGGCATTCCCTGCACCAAACCGGCACTGACACAGCATGGTGAAGTATGGTCAATCCCCCCCCCCATCATTGACCAACAACACCCCCATGTCCTCCAGTTCCAGCAGCGGATTGGCTGCAAGTTTGGTCATACGTGTTATGTATATCGTTTATTGTTCAATTTAAATCACAGTTCCTATGATTACTGTTGTTACATTGTTTTTATAGCTTTATTTTTGTGATTTGAAAACATGGTTAATCTAAATTGTCTTGTGGTTGTTGTTGTTGGCTTGCACCACATTGTGATTTTTTCACACAGCGTTTTAATACTATTTTTTTTGGTGGGGGGGATATTTGCTGGTTTATTCCAGGATGTTAATGTTACGCACCATCGCTTTGGGATGTTCTGTGTTCATATTTTGTTTGTTGCGGTTGCACCCGACTCAAGAGCCGCATGGCTCACAGGTCTATACTAATAAATGAAACTTGAAAACTTGACTGAGGCTGATGATGAGTGAACAAACAAAAATAATTGGCGGCCGATTTACAGCCAACTGTTTTACATCGACAAGGTTGGTTGGTTGTCCGAGTGCTTGCGCCGTGAAATGTGTCGAGAGCGCAGCGCAGCGCGCGATGATGTTTCTCCACACTGAGCACGTGGGCTTCTTGTCAGACATTCTTTGAATTTGAGCAGCGGAGCCTCAAGACATTGTCACGCCAGGCCGCGCAAAGGCTACCGTGGAGCCCGAAAAGAAGTAAGGGGAAAGGAAGGACAGCATTCAGCCGTACTGCAAGTTGCGCTCAGAGACACAGCGAGCCTGACAAACAGCTTTCAGCGACAGGACCTTCTTTCTCCGGGAAGACAAGGGATAGTCGTGCCCTATAGTACTGTATGCGTCTGCAGTCAGTGTTCTAAGCTTACGAGGTTAGAGCAGGAAAACGTCAACTTCAAAGATATACGGGGGACGGAGTCATGCAGTTGAAACCAAATATGAAGAAACCCAATTACACTATAGCACGTAACGTGGCCGTTTGGAAAACTCGGTGAGGATTCGTCTCTCTCACCTCCACGTGAAACCAAAAGTTTCACCGCGATCTAAATGGATGTTTTTTTTTAAAAAGAGAATTCATACTTTTATTTTCCAGTCGCAAATGAATCCGTGGTACTCTTTTCAAGAGGTTTCTGCATCGTGACGTTTGGCCAACTCAGTTTCAGTTTTTTTCAGTTTCATTTATTAGGATTTACCCTGCAATTGCGGTCTGTTTTTAGCTCTGGGAGGGGACTGGAGAACCCAGAGGAGGGAAACCCCCCATGCGGAACAGGGGAAGAGCATACAAACTCCAATCATGCATCGAGACCAAAAATGATTCCTCGCTGCGCGGTGCAAAGCGTTGCCACTGCACCACCTTAACCGGTCGAGGTCGGACATTCTGTTCGCGAGACGCTGCTGTAACAATTGACGGTCGAAAATAATAGCTCCGGGAGGATAAACATTAACGGTGTTTATTAGCAACTTAACTGTTTTGTGTTTAAAGTGAAAGGAAGCGCTTTTCTTTTTTACGAACTACCATGGCACTAAAGCATCCGCTTGATGATTTCCAAGTTAAATGCAGCCTTGCGTTGTAATTATGAAGCAATTCGATATCGAACGAGGTTCGTTATGAGTTTGCCATTGTACAAAACGGAATTGGCTCAGTCCACACTTTTGTTGAACCACTTATCTCACTCATGCTATTGGAAATAACTAGGTTGTTTGCTTTCATTTATTTAACAGTGCTGTGATACGATTTTTTTTGTCTACGGCCTGTGACGTATATATTATCTGTACAAGCAAACAGGGGGAGTGTTCTGATTCGTGACAGATTGTGAGAATGCTATAGATATGTATCACTGTTATCGATTATCAATTGTGATTGTCCCGTGGAGATATTGGTCCCTGCCACATAAACGGAGATTGTCCACCACAAATAAAAATAAAGATAAAGATCCCCCGTGTAGCCTTCACAGACTGTTGGGGCAAGTGCTGTTAGCGAGCACCTATGAAGGCCGGCACAGTACACGAGGGGGTGGGTGGCCAACACCACGCCCGGCCGCCTTTGTCTCACCAGTGGCGATGTATACACACTGCACCAGGTACTCATTTGAGGCCGAATCGGCCTTGGGGAGGCCCGGGACCGGTTCAGATAATCGTCACTGGTGATGGTAGCCGTGAGCGAGAATCGAACTGGGGTCGCTGGGTTCATAGCGCAGCGTAGCGCTAACCACTACACCACCGCTCCCCACGATTGTCCACCACTGCCATGTGTCCACCAACAGAAATGAGCAACTGCCCTCTGTACACTTGAGCATGAAGATACGTTGGTGGCCAATTCATTGTAGAATTTGTGTTCAGGCATATTGTGATGATCTGACATTTGATCCACGTTTTGTTGTTGTTGCCAAAATCAATTTCACCGAATTCAGGTGTCGGGTTGAATGAGTGGAGCGCCATTCTGCATAAAGATTTGCAGCCAATCAATAGTTGGGGGGGGGGGGGTACCAGGGTATTAGGGTCGTGCATGATGATGGTAGTACACTTGCATAGCCGACCAATCTGACTTCGTTTTTTATGTTCAAGCCCACAATGATCCGGCCCCCCTAAGTCCACCCACTCACTGCGGGTCACGCTGGTTCTTGAGAATGAGTTAGTGTAGTTTCAGAATATGTGCGTTTATGTACGGAAATGGGCTCCACAGAATGGGAAATGCGGAATAGGGAAAATTGTATGCGAACTCGGCTGTAATTCCACCAAAAGGTGGCAGGATGATAGGCAAATAGCTCACGCGAATTGGACCTCATTACTCAAGTCCTAAGACTTACAATATACAGATTGCAATGTTCTAACAGAAAATTGTATCGTTAAAGGGGGGGAAAACAGCTAAATTAATTATTTGGGTGGCAATTGACACAATGCCAGGGGTGACGCAGCTCTGAAATAGGATGTGGGTCTACATCCAAAGACTCGAATGGTCCTCTAAGCTGGCATCTATGTGCAGTATTGGGGCATGGAGACCCACTATCCCGCACAGCATATTGATGAAGATTACAGAACCATAATCATCATTTTGACGTAAAACTTTCGTGACTGCAGGAATTCATATTCTATGGCTCTTTCGGTAAAGTCACATAGATAGAAAAATAGACTGCCAGTACACTCATCAAACTAAATAATCAGGCTACATTCGACATTATAGACTGCCAGTACACTAACTCCAATTAAGAACCAGGCTACAGTCTACATTAGTGGTTTTTTAATTCACTTTATTTTTAGTTTTATTTCTCTATCTACGTGACTTTACCGAAAGAACCAAAGAATATATTCATCATTTTTGACAATTCATCATTTCAAAAAATGCTGACAACAACCACTGAAACTCAAAGCACGTTGCTAAAGTTTGTTGTTGGTGAAACATTGAATTAAACGTGGCGTAATCGAGCAAGCAATATTAACATACTCCTTAACTTTAAAGAAATTCATCTTCTTGGTTCTTTCGGTAAAGTCACGTAGAATGGAAATAATAAAATAATAATCCCTGCAGTCACGAAAGCTTTAAATCGAAATTTGTAGAAATTGTTAAGGCGTCCCTTGACAATCCAAAAGAAACATTATCAATTAGATTCCATACGGCGGATATATAACATTCATTGCAGCTCGATCCCATTTTGTTTGACTAAGGACATAACTGGACATGCTGGCCTGTTGGCAGCTGCAACTGAATCACGTTTTTAATTCGCTGCTCGGCCGATATTCTCGGCACATTGTATTTCTGAAGGAATGTGATTCCAAGTGTGGAGCTGCAGAGGGAAAGTCTCTTTTTAAAGTTTCATAATTGGGATAAACTCCTGAAGAGAAAATGATTGCGGAGAACACAAGAGCTTTAAAATACAAACGTACGTTGAACTTCCTCCATGTACGTTGAACTTCCTCCATGTATGTTGAACTTCTTTCGCACCGTACGTAGCCAACCGTGCTAATCGGAGGTGCCGGGGGGAAGGACAACAAACTAAACACACGGAAAGCGATATGAAATCACGACAACCAATGTAATAGTACTTTATTCACATCGTTTAAAATGCTACACACGACTGTGTTGATAAAGATGACTAAAGTATCAAGAGGAATGGCTTGTGAATCATATGGTGGCAGCCGGAATCTTTGCATCCCTTCAAACCCAGACAAATATACAAGCATGGTCAAAGGAGACCTTTTGGGTCAAGGTTTATGTGGGAGTAGAATTGTAAACAAACCGGAATGGTTGCGTTGAATTTTAAGTAATTTGTCGTTCGAGCAGAAATAACCTACATATTGTGTTTGAACCACAAATATATACACTGTGGCTTTATAGCGTACTTTGGATGCTGCTGCTGCTGCTGCTGTGGCGCACACACACGTACTGATTGAGCACTACGGCGTTTGTAATGTAAGAGGTCGCCGATACGATTGCATCTCCTCTGGAGCGGCAGTTGAAACAACGGAGGCAAAGTTTCACAAATCCGCAGCCTCTTTGTCAGCCCAGCAGCACGAATGGGTCACACCTCAGTTCGTCGATTGGCAGTTCAGGGGGGTGGGGCGG
Organism: Lethenteron reissneri; assembly: GCF_015708825.2. NCBI lineage: Eukaryota > Metazoa > Chordata > Hyperoartia > Petromyzontiformes > Petromyzontidae > Lethenteron > Lethenteron reissneri. Next base: position 19,595,545 of record NC_083801.1, read on the forward strand.
GGGGGGGGTATGGGGGTTGGGGGAACGGGGGGGTATGGGGGTTGGGGGGTATGGGGGGGGGTTGGGGGTTATGGGGGGATGGGGGGGTATTGGGGGATTGTTGGGGGGGTATGGGGGGTTGGGGGGGGGTTGGGGGTATGGGGGGTGGGAGGGTATGGGGGTGGGGTGGTTTGGGGAGTTGGGGGGGTATGGGGGGTATAGGGGGGTATTAGGGGTACGGGGTGGGGGTACGGGGGGGGGGGTACGGGGAGGGAGTACGGGGGGGTATGGGGGGGGGTATGGGGGGTACGGGGGGGGTGCTCTCTGGAGCTCCCTCTACTGGACGTCTGTCCACCCGCTTTGGCATCATCAGATGCCTTCCTTCGTCTCCACGTGTCACGATGTATACTGTGCGGGGTGATCCAGATGTCTTGTGACCCCAAATTAATTGCCCCCTAACATTTTTTTCCCTTTGAATATTAATTTCGGTGTTTAAATAAATCGTACTTAACAAAAAATATAAAGTTTTAGAGAATTAAATGAAGGTGGTCAGAAGACATCTAGACCACTATTTAGGTGCACTCACTCTCAGAATACCTAACTCGTCAATACGATTAACTTGACAATGACACTTTAATCCGCAATCATTAACGATCACTGTGGAAACTGTTTGATGAGTGTGGTGAGCGATGCGTTCATCTGTAGGTCCAATGGTCACTGGTTCAATATACCTTCAGACTAAATTGATAATCGGCATGCACAGCAGGTTTGAGCAAACGCTGCACTATTTGTATTACATTAGTGCACGTAAGAGAGTGGTATCTGGTCTGAAGATGCTTAGCAATTGTTTGTGGTACTAGAACTTGGATGCGGCGTGGTGAGCGCATTGATTTGACCACTTTTCTGTGAACGCAGCAATCTAAGTTCAATTCCTTGCCACGGTTAACATCAGTGGCGAGTGATAACCGAACTGGTTCCAGACTCGCACCTACTCTGCCATCAAACCATAATGACCAGAGTGGTGAAGTATGGTCAAAACAATGCCTAAGAACGACACAACATGGGAAAGCCTTCATCCAGCAGTGGATTTACAAAGCACTATAAAATATGCATTGGTTAATTATTACTGTTTATTATTTAATTAAACCAGAATGCATCTGAGAATAATATGTATTTCTGTAATTAGGAATAAAATTTTTGCTATTCATAGTAAGAAGCAATAAATACTGTCACGTGAAATCCCATCTGTAACACCTAACTCAATGACGAGGTCACAGTTTTGTTGTGACAGAATTTGCATTTACAAATATTGCCGTCAGGTAAACACAAAATACCGTGCGAGAATGTAATCGGCAAGTCGTTGTATTTGCATTCTGATGTCATCATCTACATGTCTAGGCAAAAAAAAAAACACATCCCACAAAAATGTCCTCTATAACCTTGTTAAACAGAGGACATTGGTGATGTATAATGTCTCTCGTGTTTGCAAGTTGAGACTCGTCAAGTGACTTGGAGGAAATTCTCGTTTAATAATACTGTATAATTATTACGTATTTTAGGACTCATTTTACAAGCCTAAGGGTTAAAAAGACAAACTAAGGCAGAGCCGTATGGAACAAAAAAAACCAAGAAAGTTGGAATGGGATCTGTAGGTTGTTGGAACACATATCTAGTTCAGGAAAAGCACAGTGTCCGTGCATTGTCGTACAGTTACACATTTATAAACATCATCAAGCTCTGATTTACTTAGCATCCAAATTTGCAAAGGCATTTTGGTCCAACTGTCACATTTATTGCTGAATTCATACGCAAATATATACCGATTACGTTTTTAAGTCTTTAGACAACATCAATCTTCGAATTTTTTAAAAAGGTATATCGAACCTACGCTTGGCTCTACATGTAATCCTTACAATATATTTACAGTGTTTCTTAGCCCACTTTGGCAGACGCACAGGCATATATGAGGTCATTTAAAAAAATATTGTGAAGTCTACAATTATATTAATCAGTTTAACGATATCATTGTTGGGTGGTGTGGGGGGGGAACCAAACCACAAACTGAGCCAACACAGAGCACTGCTCAGAGGTTTCTGCTGCCAATTCGGTTTCAGAGTGCTCGTATACATCTCATCTCACAACAGCTGACGGGGGGGAGGGCATCGACAGAGTACAAATAATGAGCAGGTTCCAGCAGCCTCACAGCGTTTGGTGCCGTGAGGCTTCCTCTCGCCCTGTGCTTGCCATAATAGAGGGGGTTTTCCGGGGGGGGTGGGGGGGGGAGTTTAGATCATCGTGTAAATATAAATGTGTCATTAAACCCGCCACCACCCAACACAAACAATTAATTAAGGTTTGTCACGTAAAGAAAACATGCCAACTCGTTACTAGTAGAGCGAACCGTTGTGTTGGGGGAGCAGGAGCAACACGAACATTTCGAGTATTGCTCGAATTGTAAGAAAAAATAAACTATTATGGACAGATAATTCTAATTGTTCGTCACTGAGAGATCCTCAATTTCCCTGGCTTTGTGCAGCAGTCCCTAATTGGCTCCGTGTGGCCTTGTCACTGCGAAAGCCCCCTTGCTGTCCTCCCCGCCGTGTAGTGCCTCACCCAAACTCTGTGGGTTTAATGGGCGTGTAGTACTTCACCAAACTCTGTGGGTTTAATGGGCGTGTAGTACTTCACCAAACTCTGTGGGTTTAATGGGCGTGCAGTGCCTCACCCACACTCTGTGGGTTTAATGGGCGTGTAGTACCTCACCCAAACTCTGTGGGTTTAATGGGCGTGTAGTACCTCACCCAAACTCTGTGGGTTTAATGGGCTTGTAGTACCTCACCCAAACTCTGTGGGTTTAATGGCCGTGTAGTACCTCACCCAAACTCTGTGGGTTTAATGGGCGTGTAGTACCTCACCCAAACTGTGTGGGTTTAATGGGCGTGTAGTACCTCACCCAAACTCTGTGGGTTTAATGGCCGTGTAGTACCTCACCCAAACTCTGTGGGTTTAATGGGCGTGTAGTACCTCACCCAAACTGTGTGGGTTTAATGGGCGTGTAGTACCTCACCCACACTCTGTGGGTTTAATGGGCGTGTAGTGCCTCACCAAAACTCTGTGGGTTTAATGGGCGTGTAGTACCTCACCCACACTCTGTGGGTTTAATGGGCGTGTAGTGCCTCACCCAAACTTTGTGGGTTTAATGGGCGTGTAGTACCTCACCCAAACTGTGTGGGTTTAATGGGCGTGTAGTACCTCACCCAAACTCTGTGGGTTTAATGGGCGTGTAGTACCTCACCCAAACTGTGTGGGTTTAATGGGCGTGTAGTACCTCACCCAAACTCTGTGGGTTTAATGGGCGTGTAGTACCTCACCCAAACTGTGTGGGTTTAATGGGCGTGTAGTACCTCACCCAAACTCTGTGGGTTTAATGGGCGTGTAGTACCTCACCCAAACTGTGTGGGTTTAATGGGCGTGTAGTACCTCACCCAAACTCTGTGGGTTTAATGGGCGTGTAGTGCCTCACCCAAACTCTGTGGGTTTAATGGGCGTGTAGTACCTCACCCAAACTGTGTGGGTTTAATGGGCGTGTAGTACCTCACCCAAACTCTGTGGGTTTAATGGGCGTGTAGTACCTCACCCAAACTCTGTGGGTTTAATGGGCGTGTAGTGCCTCACCCAAACTCTGTGGGTTTAATGGGCGTGTAGTACCTCACCCAAACTGTGTGGGTTTAATGGGCGTGTAGTACCTCACCCAAACTCTGTGGGTTTAATGGGCGTGTAGTACCTCACCCAAACTGTGTGGGTTTAATGGGCGTGTAGTACCTCACCCAAACTCTGTGGGTTTAATGGGCGTGTAGTACCTCACCCAAACTGTGTGGGTTTAATGGGCGTGTAGTACCTCACCCAAACTCTGTGGGTTTAATGGGCGTGTAGTACCTCACCCAAACTCTGTGGGTTTAATGGGCGTGTAGTACCTCACCCAAACTCTGTGGGTTTAATGGGCGTGTAGTGCCTCACCCAAACTCTGTGGGTTTAATGGGCGTGTAGTACCTCACCCAAACTGTGTGGGTTTAATGGGCGTGTAGTACCTCACCCAAACTCTGTGGGTTTAATGGGCGTGTAGTGCCTCACCCAAACTGTGTGGGTTTAATGGGCGTGTAGTGCCTCACCCAAACTCTGTGGGTTTAATGGGCGTGTAGTGCCTCACCCAAACTGTGTGGGTTTAATGGGCGTGTAGTACCTCACCCAAACTCTGTGGGTTTAATGGGCGTGTAGTGCCTCACCCAAACTGTGTGGGTTTAATGGGCGTGTAGTACCTCACCCAAACTCTGTGGGTTTAATGGGCGTGTAGTACCTCACCCAATCAAGTGCTATTGTTTTATTATCAATAGCAGGAAGGTTATGTATTTATTGTCTGCACTGATGAACGTTTATTTTTATTTGTGAAATGTTAACGGTATTTTTTTGCCCAATTGTGTAATATCATTACCATAGTGTTTTCAGATTTTTTTCTAAGAAGTTTCCTGCTTCGAGTGGGCTTTATTTAAAGTGTTGCCGGAGGCATTATTCATCACGTGCCTTACAAAACTGTGGCCCATCTCACTTGAAAATAGCTTATTAATAATGCATGCTGCAGCTAGGGGAGAAATGAAAAATTCATGTTTGTGCTGCGGTATGTTGTTTTCATTTGCGAGGAATTTTTTTTAGGCGCCCTCTCTTGAGGGTCGGGTGCTTCGTATGAGCACGTAAGACAAAATAAATTTGAATAAAACAACAGGAGAGAGTGAACATTCCCATTCGGAGTTCAAAAACCCTGTCCTTTACAATTGCGCGTCTTGCCGTGCTATACGAGTAGACGCCGATTGCCATTGTAACAGGAGTTGATGAAAAATTAACACAACTTAAGACAATATGTAAACAACAACAACAACAGCAAACTTGGCATATGCCATAGTAGTGTGTCAAAAGAAGCATTCAATGCCATAATTCATTAACATCTCACGGGATAAATTGTCAAAACAAATCCCTTTGAGTTTTTCACACGTCATTTTCAAAACCTAACGAAAAAATAGCTCACGCTACGTACGAGAGTAGAGATCAGTATTAAAAAGTGTTGATATTTAATGTAAACTAGTTTTTTTCTAAGAAACCCTTACAAAAGGTATCAAACTCCTGAACATTTTGCCATACGCGAGGCTAGATAAATACATTCAACGCAGTAGGTATTATTCCCATGATAGCAATTCATAGCTCACTCAAGCATCTCTGAGGCTCAAGATACTTTGTCAAGAGACACTTGACACATTCCTTGTTTGAGTACTGCGCTCTCACAGCTGGAAAACTGGAGAAAATTCACACGCATGAGGAAGAACACGGAAACTCTGCACAAATAGACCTGCAACCTATTTTCTGTACCACATCCTAAAGGCACCACACATTTCTCTTACAGGCTTGGGGACCTCGTGGACATTATCCAAAGTTCACGGTCGAGCATCGCGTCCGATTTGTGAAATAATGCGCGCGTTATAAACTTTGCTTGTGATTATTATTTCTACGCGATCCACCTCTCGGTTCCCAGACTACAATACCTCGCAATCGCCACCCGACATTCTCATAGCCACATGTGGAAAATTGCCCATTGAACGCAAAGCTCAGTGGATCAATTTGCTCAGTCAGAGAGGCGGCTGGGAATCGGTAAAAACGGAAGGTTTGGGAGGGAGTGGAGGTGCAGCCTGTTCCCATGATGCCGCCCCGGCCCTCAACTGACACCACTGGACACCCAATCTGCACGCGACGCCCCGAGCGAATGTCATTGGCCGAGCGTTCTCGCCGCGCAGCGCAACGAAGGGGGCTTTTTGCTCCGCATGGCCAGTCGCAAATTCCTTGTGCCAGTCGTGGCCGCGTCGAGCCTAGAGACGCGCGGCGCGTGCGCGTGTGTGTGTCAGCACGTACTCTTAGTTCTTTCGGTAAAGTCACGTAGGAAAAAAATAATAAAATAAAATAATAATGAATGAAAATAAATCAATTAAACCACGACGTTTCGGAGGCAACACAAGTCTCCGTCATCAGGTGGGACCGTCACAGCCAGATTTGCTGCATCAAGTGTCAACACGCTTGCGAACACTTTGACTGTCGTGCCGTTGTATCGAGCAGAGACGCCGCCGCCGTTATTTAGCACGCGGCGTCCCTTTAAACTCTGCCACACCGCACCGTGACGTCGTGTGACATTCGTTTATTAGCAGGCGAAGAACCCACTTGCAATCTCAACATATCTCCTTTCTAATGTGTGCTTTGTAAAAGCTGGAATGCATACGCGTTGAAGAAACACACCACCACCTGCTCTCTCTCTGCGTTGTCCAGCTGACCTGTTCACCCCCACTTAAGCTTCGAATGCCCAGTTCCTGCACTAACTTTTGTTTTGGAAGAATTTTTTTTCACTTTGTTCCGAGATTTACACCGAATGGTGCCTAAAAATGTTAACTCTCCTTATTACCTATCACGATATATTCCTCTCGTCTGCATTATTATAATTGATATTAGTATCATTATGAACATTGTCATTATTATTAATATTGTTATCATCTTGAAACGTAGGCTTTCACGACCAATATTCTTACGAGACATTTTACTTATGCGATCTAACCCAAAACTATTTTATGATTAATTACGAAAATTATCATCATTATTATTACGATGAAGAAAGAGGTCAAACAACCTGCCAGGTGGAGTCACATCATTGGTACTCGTGCCGCATCAAACCTCCGATTAGCGCGGTTGGCTACGTACGGTGCGAAATAAGTTCAACGTGCATCGCACGTGTTGCGCTTTGCAACTGTTTCAAAGAGGAAGAAAAAAAACCAAAGGTTTCCCACATTATTGCCATGCAGGACATTTGTTCCTATCTAGTCAGGGGTAAAGTGTGTACAGAACCACTTGGTGTGGAGTTGACAATGGTTCTCGCGTCAATAGCCGTGCCTCTGAGATTGGAATGTCGAATTTCCGCCACAGGTTCAGGGCAGCAGGCAAGAACATCCTTTGGGGGCGAGAAGCCACTGAACTTTTGACTTTTTACGGCCCATTTAAAAAAAAACAATCTTAGCTCTTCCCATGGAGACTAGAATTTCCCAAGCGACCCCTTCTACAATGTCCAATGCACACTGAGTGGCGGTCGCCCATAAGAGCTCAAATGGAGTCATCTTCTTCGTGAGTGCCTTATTTGTGGCCGAGTCACCCAAATGGTAGGTTGGTTTTTCCCGGAAGGGGTGCAGAAGTTATTTCTGGTCCCTATTTTCTTTAAAATACAGTATATCAATCCGTTTACTCCGCCACCAGCATTTTAACACCTCAATCGAGGGCCATCTCTGTGAAACAGAATATGCCCAAAACACATTCTTTGCATTTCCAGGCATCCTTCATCCTCTACAAAGAAGTTACCTCTGCTATCCGTGTCATATAGTGTGTACAGATATATAAAAGTTGATTTATTATTCAATAGGTAAATTAATCTGCGATGATGATTTATATTTTTAAAAAAGTTAATTCAAATGTGTATTACAAGCACTGTAGTATTTATGCTATACTATCATTAATCACGACGCAGCACACACTATGGATTCATGTTCCCGCATTATTTATAGCCTCGCTTCATAGGTTCTGCTTCTCATAGGGGTTTTGTACATCGCTCGAACATTTACTGCGCATTCCTGCGCGTGTTAATAATTTCACGCCGACCCAAATATTTGTCTCTACGCTGGAAAGATATTGTCGTCGTCATAAACCTTTGTCGTGTTCTCGTCTTTAGGCACACATGGACATTTACAGAATAACATGCAATCGAATATATTGCCATTCTCGACAAAGGGATGGAGGCATGCGAGGTAGAACAACCATAAACATGCATGCCAATACATCTGAAAGCTCAATTCTTATACACATTTCCCTCTTCAAGTCCTGCACACTATCTTAAACGTTGCGTGCATATTGAGCCGATAACTGTTGAAGTGGAAAGGGGAAGTTACATCTACGATTGGCCGGATCCCATGACTCACCTGAGATGATCATCCCTTTCGTGAAAAGTCATATTCAAAATGTCTTGTGCATTTTGGCAGTGTGGAGAGGGGATTTCCACATCGCTTAGACTTTTAAATACTGTACATTCAAAAACGTTTTAATTATTGATGAATTATGTTCAATACACAGTATAAGCGTACCTCAACATTTTATTGTGTTCTGGAACTTGAAAGCATATTAAGTTATAAGTATCCTGTGCAATGGAGGCCACTTTGCCAAGTCGAGTTATCAACATTACATATTCAATCGTGGTTGATTTTGCTCGTCTTTCTCACATTAGTGTACTTCTAAACGGAACACATCTAAAGGCAGCGCGCCTCCATTGGAATGATACTCTTAGGTTTTTTCGGTAAAGTCACGTAGGTAGAATTTTTTTTTAATAAAATTAAAATAAAACATAATAAAATAATTCTCACGACGTTTCGGCCACAACGCAAGCAGCCGTCCTCAGGTGAAGAATGAAACACCACCAAGCTTGGAGCGTATATTTAAGCTGGGTTGGGGGGGGGAAGTGGGAAGAAGAGCGCCTAGACAAAATAATTTGCATATCAAGAGGAATTCTACGTGACTTTACCGAAAGAACCAAGAAGATGAATCCCTGCAGTCACGTAAGCTTTAAATCGAAAAACAAAACAAATTAAAAAATTCACGACGAACCGTCACAGCCACGACAGCTGTATCAAGTACTTGATAGAGCTGTCGTGGCTGTGACGGTTCCAACCTGAAGACGGAGGCTTGTGTTGCTTCCGAAACGTCGTGAATTTTTTTATTTGTTTTATTTTACTTTGATTAATTTACATTTTTTTTACCTACGTGACTTTACCGAAAAAACCTAAGAGTATGAATCCTTGCAGTCACGAAAGCTTCAAATCTAGGATCCATTGGAATGGTTTGAAAAAGCGAAATAAGACCCGGCGTCATCACCTGAGCAGCTTAGACAATTATCACAGCGGAGGTGATCATCATTCCAGATGCTTACCAAATATGTACATCATCATCATCAGCAGCAGCAGCAGCCGTGATCAATCCACCGCTGGATGAACGTCTCCCCAAGCTATTACCTTCAAATCACAACCATGCGAGGTTGCAAAAAATGCATCTACCACCTGCACATAAGCGGATGATTTCAGCACTCCATCGCCTGGGTGCGCATCCTCTTGGATGCATTCCATTCCGAGATGATGTTCAGCGAGGGGATATGCCCAGCCCCAGCTGTCATTGCCAGGACTTTTACGACGATAAGAGCAGGCAGAATGTTCCATGAGGCTGGTAATAGAGAGCAAAATGAGTGTTGTTGTAGTGTTCAAAGTTGGTTAACTCCAAACATTCTCACATATATATTTTATACAGGTTGACAGTTCTAAGGCTGACAGCACATTTCAATATATTTTAGTGTCCTGCAACCTTCTGTTGGTCATTCTGGTACCAATCAGGCCATAATTGGCTATATTCAATCATTTATGAGCAAAGTCTTGCACAAGCACGTGCATTTTACAAACGGATAGCTAAATCAATGGCGTGCTTGTATAAGGCATGACGGGTGGGTCAGGCACATCCTTGAAGCTACCCATAGGCATTGCCTCCTGATATGCATGTCAAAGCAAATAGGAATGAAAGCACATTTTTGCGTCGTTATAAATTTCAGGAGACAGCATACCACGTTTCTTGGCAGAATAATTTACAAGCTACACGAGGGTAGGGCATCGTAACGAGGCAATACAGCAGAAGGCTTCACAATGTCTTCTGTTTGTTATTTACCTTGCGTACGAGGAATATTTTGAGAGTTGAATGCTCGAAAAAAAAACACCACTCTCATGGGGACTTGGGAAGAGGCGTGGGTGGGGATGAGGGAGTGGGGGCGATTATTTTTGGGTCTCGTTCGCAAAGCCTTTCAGTGCCACTCATGCATGTAGAGTGAATTAAGTAGCTGAGCCATTTTATTTAATTTGAAGCTCATTGTATAAAGACTACTCTGTAAACAATGTATGTTTATTATCAGGGGCCTACAAGGGAGCGATTTGCCGAATTATCATTCTGACCCCTATCATTAAACACCGCCTTAGATCCGCAAATCACAATCCTCTACTGACGTTCTCTCACTGCACCGTAGATGGGCCATTCCTGAAAATGTTTGTCCACCCCAAATATTTTTTTTATGGACATGTAATTGACAATAGTCGTGTTTGACTCCGAAATAGCATAACATGCAGCATACCGAGTACAACCTCCAAACTCTTAATTGGATTTCGTGTGATGCATATTAATTAGGGTGCATAATTTAAACAAATTTTCATAAAGCATTCATGACTAAGTTAATCAATAATAAATTACATTACGTGTTGTTTTGCTTCGCTTGAAGACTTCGCGGCATTCATCGCAACAATGGGTTCAATGGCGTCATTATCAATATCAGCAAACAGACAGGCATCTGGAAAAGTTAATTTGCTCTATATATCAATACTCGGGGCCCTTTTAAAACACTGAGAGCCATTAGGCTAAATTAGCGTTACTGTAACCCAGACTGCATGAATAATACAGAGAGAGGCAGTTCAATGCAGCACAACTCCTCAGAAAATAGCAGGCACCGGGACAGACCGGCAGATAGTAACCAGACACGACCCACTGGGACGTTTTTTTCCTGGAGTCCTCAAAGACAGAAGTGCCACTTCCGTGAAATGCTAAGCCCCGTCAAATCCTTGCTGCAGTTTAACTTCGCATTGGCCGCGGGAAATGTATGTAAATATTCCACATATATTCAGGTTAGGCACGCATGTCCCATATGTACGTACATATACACACACATATAACGATTGGAGGAGTAATTGCCGTTATCAGGCACGTGGTAAAGATATGTTAGTACATCTATGTGTATTGTGGCCAATACTATGCCTAGTTATGACTGGTGATGTTCAAACGGCCATCAGCTGCTCATCTTGGGTTGAGTTTTACTTAGCGGAGACCCAGGCAAGATTCAGATATCCATTTACAGCTGGGGTTGTCCATCGCGCACAGGAATCAAACTTGGATTATAAGCATAATAGCAGTAGTCATAGCATGCAGAGACACTCGAATGTATACGTACACATCGCGGAACAAGATACTGCACCGCATGTTTAATAATTATCAACACTTTTAGATTACAAGCACACATTTAGTGTAATCACCTGAACCGTTTCTGGCATTTTTGCTCAAATGCGCACAGCTTGCCACGTGTAGCTTTTCAGTTTCAGTCTACGCCTCTTAATTCCGTTCAAAGCACAAAACGTGCGGGTGCGGATACAACAACATCAACAACAACAACAACATCAACAACAACAACATCAATAACAACATCAACAACAACAACATCAACAACAACATCAACATCAACAACATCAACAACAACATCAACAACAACATCAACAACAACAACAACATCAACAACAACAACATCAACAACAACAACATCAACAACAACAACATCAACAACAGCAACAACAACAACAAAAAGTCAATACTGCAGCAGTCAAAAGACCGCTCATTTTGAGACGCAAGCTGCATTAATGCCGCAGCCAAAATGTACACTGCTTAAATTGTCATAATGGATGATTCATGATTACCCTCGCACCCCACCACACAATGGGGCCCTCTCTCTCTCTTGTGAGGACGACTGCAGGATGCGTTCAGCCGGCAATCTCAAAGGACCCCCCCCCCCTCCCGTTTCATGAAGGACGCCGGACTCCTTAGACCCTTCTGAAGGATATGCCAACCATGCAGGCAGACGTGGGTTGGGTTGCACGCAGGTTGCGTTACAGTAACTGCGTGCAGACACGCTGTTGCTTAGGGCCAAGATTGGCCTTGTGGGTAACGTCAGTGCCGTTTGGACAAAGTTTCGATTATTTACTAATTTCAACCTGCTCCATCGGGGGCATTTTAAAACGTATGATATGTAAATGATAGATAATTGCCCGTAATTCACCGGATGAGAGAGTGAAACGTATGCGTGTGTGTGTGTATGTTGAACTGCTTTCACATCGTACATAGCCAACCGTGCCAATTGGAGGTTCGGGGTGGCAGGACGACAAACTAAACACAACAAGAGGCACTATGAGACATCTCCTTTACCAGTGGCAAAATATAGTAGTAGTTTTTTACCCTTTAAACTGGTACAAAAACTGACACCTTTATACAAGGCATCATGTTTGCAATAACCACAACAACACAAGCAGTCAAAATACTCTGATAGTGCGCTGTTTTTGAGTTGTACGCCTTTTGGCGTTATCTGGTCCAACACCAATGGAGACTAGGCTCTAAGAAAAGCTGTCTCGGATGTGGACCAATCAACTTCAAGGACAGTGTATATCATTATCAGAGTTGTTTATTTTTGTTTGCATTTTGACTGTTTGTGTTGTGGTTATTGCAAACATGAGGCCTTGTATAAAGGTGTCAGTTTTTGTACCAGTTTAAAGGGTAAAAACCTACTACTACAACAAGAGGCAGTTCTCGAGAAATTAGTTTACAATCTCGACGCCTTGGTGCGAAGCTGTGATTTGTTGTTGACGTACACAAAATGCTGCTTTTACGTAATTCACGGCTGTGTGTGTGTGGAGATTCGCCGCAAACGTTATTTCACACAGGCGCTGCATTTACAATTTCGCACCGATGCAACAAAACGCGAGTTCTAAAAGTGTCTACGTTGCACGAGTGCACATGGTAGGTTTCCATCCACGGTTTTCCATCGCTGTGTTGTGCTCGCTCTAGCGGACTTTGTGTTGCCGTTGCGCTGCGATGTCACCGTCTGGAGAGTTAAAAGTGAGGGTGGCGGTACAGAGCTATCGTGACCAACAGCACCAATGCTACCTTCACAACGCCATCGCAACCACAAGAATAATTGACAGCAACGTTTTCAGCTCAGGCTGTATTTTTGTTGAGATACTCTTAAGGTTTTTTCGGTAAAGTCACGTAGGTAAAAATAAATAATAAAAATAAGTAATAAAATGATAGAAATAATAATAGAAATAAAATAATAAATCTAAAAATAAATAATACAATGCTATTAATAATAATGGAAATAAAGTAATAAATCTATCATTATTTCTATCATTTTATTATTTCTTATTTATTTTTTCCTACGTGACTTTACCGAAAAAACCTAAGAGTATGAATCCTTGCAGTCACGAAAGCTTCAAATCTAGAATTTTGTTGAGATGTTTTCATGGTCATCGATCACGCAACGTGAACATTTGATATTCATTCAACATCATTTCCTGATTATCTCAAAAGGATGCACACGTGGCACACTAAGGGAACATTCAAATACATTGACCGTGCAGTAAAATAGCTGGTTATTAAATCATGAACAACTAAATCACACTTAATGTGCCCGATCTTGTCTGATGTAAGACATCTAAGCAGGGAATTTGCCTGGAAAGCACATGCAGGGGTCAAATCCAGTGGTGGAGGTGTGGGGGCGGTGAAAATGATCAGAAGATGACCAGGAGATGGCAGTGCGAAGTTTTAACACCTCATGTACATGGGTTTTCTCTAAACTACTCCAGTTTCACCTGGCACGAAGCCAACCACTCGTAAATGATGTTGGCCAAATATCGCAAATGGAGGACCATCTTGAGGGAAAAAAATATTGGTTATAATACTCATTGACATTTTTCTTGGGTGAATAAGTGGCAAAAATAATTGTCGTAAACATGTATTGAGAACACCAAATATTCACCCAAGATTATCGTATTCAAACAATCTAATTCCCTGGAAGGGTATAGATTGCTCACACTTAATGTGTTGCTTTTAAAAAATATATATATACATTATAAAATCTAAAATTGCTATGCTGTAGTTTTTATGAAAGTGTACTTTTAAAAAATATTAAAATAGCTTCCTCTCAGGAATAAAGCATGCATCAAAAAATGTCATCATTAAAAACGCAAGGCACCCAAAATTGGAATCTCTTTCAGGTGAGCTATTTGTGTGTGTATTTTTACTCATATAGACGTTGGCAAATAAGACACCCACCTGTACTATATACACAGTGTTGCAGTTCGTGCAGATTTATATTGTCATAGATCTACCTCATATACTAACAATGTTCTGCCTTGTTGGAGATTCGTAATTTAAAAAATGCAGTTGTCAGAGTGAAAGGTGTGTTCGTTTATGTTTAACAACTACTGCGGTCAAATAACAGCCCACAGCGACATCAATAAATATTTAGCAGTGTGCTTCAACAACTGTAAATGTAAAAACAAAACCCCTCTGTTTTCTCCCACCGTGTCATACTACGTTTCCACATGTATGGTTAAAGCGTGTGTATATATGCAGTAATTAGTCCATGCCAAAAACAAACTTTCATGCCTGAGGGCCAAATGCAACCACTACTTAAGGGAGAAGCCTGTGTGTGCATACACACACACACACACGTGCGTGTGCGAGTGTGTGGGCATGCGTAAGTCAGCCTCCTTCATAGGCGTTGCTGGCAACAGCCCTTGCCCCAGCAGTCTGTTAAGGCTGTACGGGGGATCTTTGTCTTTGTATGCCAGCCCTGGAGAAAATCGCGCACATACGGGAACTCGCATTCCCAACCGAACACGCATACCTTTTCAGAAGGATGAGCTCATCCTAATCAATACTCATAAAATGTGAATGGCTTGGCTGCTCGAAACAACTGGCTTCAAAGAGCAAACCCATGTAATCTACTTTCATACAAACTGTGTGGGTTGCACTGTAATTTGAAACCACCAACCGGATCATTCTACTGCCATTATATTCTTTCGCCGTTGGCCATGGTATCTTGCAAGATGCTCGATCACTTTTGCCATTACTATTTTCTGCACTGCTTCAGTTTGTGACCGTGGGATGCACGCACGCCGCTACGTTGCAGGTATCTCTCTGTCCTTCAGCACGACGGTATTTACATAGCCTGCACTGCACGTTCTGACATATATAAGGTATTCCAGATGCCTTGTAATTTTTTGCCATTCTGCATTGGCATTTACACACACACAGTTTCTTAAAGAGCTTCTAAAGAAGCTCCCAGCACGTGAAGCGAAACGTCGGACATCATGCCAAACGACGCATGGGAAAACCCGAAGACGCATGCAAAGAGCTTAAACAGCGCAACCGAGAAAACCTACGCAGATTATAACAAGGATTTTATTTAAATTACGAGCTTTTTGTTGGTTGTAATAACTCACCAAACATGTGAGCACACAATTTGATTTTTCAAAGTGGTGCTTTTGCGATTAAGTGCCAATAGTGTGTGTGCACAGCTAAGGCCTGGAAACTTGTGAAGGTCATTCCCAGGGTGAGTCTGTGCGGGGCTCCCTATCTCTTTAGCCATTCCTCCTATCAGATGTTTGCCTCTCACAGAAGCCAGTGTTGTGAAGTGTTTACATCCATTCCCTCAGTTTTGTGCAACATCTAAGAGAATCAGGTGACGTTAGACTGGCTTCTTGTAAACATGCACATAAACATTCTTTTTATCCACATCACTGCTTTTTAAAATGAATAATTCATGAAGCCGTTTTATAGCATAAAAACAACAATAACGTGTATTCCAATTAATAAAATTCCACCTAGCTTTTCAGAGACACCACAGTATTTAAGCATCGTGGAATCGTCCGTCGTTGTTTTGTACGGAGCGCAGAGCGCAGTATGCCACTGTTGATGCCATCTAATTTGAGTATTTTCACGTGAGCAATATGAGCTGTTCACACCACCAAACCTTCACCCATGCTGAATGCAAATGTTAGTGCCTGTGCGACATTGCGCTAAAGGTCAGGTGTGGTGGTGATGTAAAGGACAGATTTGTCCTTAGCACCGACACTCTTTCACCGCGCACTGCATTGCAGCTGGGTGCAGATCAATTCATGTTTTCATTATATTTTTTGTACACACACACACACATCAGTCACTTACGAAAATTGTCGCGTGTTTACCATTCCCGTGATGTGACAAGGTTGAAGAGGTTGCCTCAAGAGGAAAACTGTCCAGCCCCCAGTAACAAAAAAAACCCCACATTTCCTTGCGGTTAATAAACCGCCGATTTTGCATTCAGCGACTGCAGCTGTGCATCAAGGTTTGTTGTCCTCGCGTTTGATTTAAAATATTTAATGCACGATTACGGTTATTTTTCACAAGCGGGTTATTAGTAATCAATGGTGCCCCGCTGCAGCGCAGCTTGTCAGCCCTGAGAGAAAATGTTTTCAAATGTAACCTATAATTTTAATTACATTTCAAGCCTCTTTTTTATTTCAAGACGACACAAGTGAAATGGGCAATGCAATTATTCATCCCCGAGCCTGACTAAACACCCGGGCAGCGCACGGACAGAGACGCGCGTGGCGCAAAATACGCGGCAATGCGTGCACGGATGTTGCGTGGAACTGCGAACACTCGTGCCCATTAGAATGACAGATGGACGGAGAGGCCTGAGTGTACGCCGGCATTGTGCGAACTTCTACGAAGGCAGACGATGCTAACGCGTCGTCGTTTATTCCAAAGAGCAGACTCTGCAGCATTAATCCCGCGCCATTAGCCTGAGCTACCAGCATTCGGTAACGCGGCGAGAGATACGGGACACTGAGACCGCTGCAATGTATATTCACCTCTCTTACTCTACGTACAAAAAAAAATCCAGCCATCGGCTCAGCAGTCACTGCTTGCCTGAGCAGGATAAAAAGAACAATCATATCAGCTCGGAGTATATTTCAACTCAGCCGTGTACAAAGCCACAGTGTTCTGGTTGTGGTGAATATGAAACGTGTTTGCAACCGGCACAGAGGGCAGGTGTAGCTACTACCGTACACTGCTTTCTTATAACAAATATCCCACTGTGATGTTCCATCTAAACCCCCGTCCCTTAAAAAGGGTAAATAAATGGTTCCAAAAATAAAATGATCACAGATAAATTGTTGTCACCAAGTCAGAATGAACCGGTTAAGGGGGGTGCTTTTTATTCAATCTTATGATGTTCAAGCTTTGCCTGGCACAACTGAGCGGGCTTCAATCAGTCCCACAACAACCGCACTTACTCCAGAAAAAAAGCAATTTGTCATTACGCCATAAATCTATGCGAGTGCCGTAGAGACAGTTGGTGGAGTGGTTGTTTCCCCACAAACTCCGGCTGTACACCATTGTTCTCTCGACGAAAAGTCAATGGAAAAGACAAATGTCTTGGGGAGGAAACCTTCAATTCAAAATCGTTATACGTAATGTCTGCATCAGCAGAAAAAACACAACATCGATATTTAATTCAAGGCAAATATCTCTTTAATTTGTGTCGGTGGATTGACGCGCAAATATTGTCTCCGATGTCACTATTATCGTTACCTTTGTAAATATAAAAATATATGTTAGTTTTGCAAAATAACATTTGACATCAATGTCTTTTTTTCTGCAATGCTTTTACACTTCAGGGCCACCGACAGAGCATATTGCATGCGGTGAAATGGAATCGAGCTATTTAATTCGATTGCATTTCCTCACTGTCACTTTGAATATTGCGAGAAGGCAACTTGCATATCTAATCCGTGTGGACGTCCAATCCAAGCAAGACGATTCGTCTCTCCTTGCCTCCTCCAGCCGGCGTGGTGGCAATCGCTCGCTCGCTCTTCGGTTTTCCCGCGACATCACCCCGCGTGCCAAGCAAATGAAGACAGCGAGGACAAACGTCCCTCAACCAGGGCGAGGCTTTTTTTCGCTCTTGTGCCGTACGTCTCTCTCCACGCCAACGTGGAGGGAGGAAAAAAAGAATAAACTTTGTAGCCAACCGTGCTAATGGGAGGTGCGAGTGGCCACTGTTTTTGCCGAACATCAACTGACGTTCTTGCGCGTGCGATTGTCGGTGGCTGACGTTCACACGACATGCATTGGCAGAGAAGATATTAAAGTTCCACGTGAAATGTACGACTTCTTCAGGGGTTAGGAGTATTCGTGCCATATCGCGGCTTTCCTTGTTGGCCCAAGCCTCTCGAATTTACCTGCGAATCAGTGTTTACAATCGTCATGCGTCTGATGATTGTAAACACTGTTACATGAACAGTGGTGGGGTGCCAGGAGTGGAATTAGAGAAGCCCAGACCGACATAATCGTATTTATTTTTAGGTTAATTAGGACGAAAAGTGGTTGCGTTGTGTAAGCAGTACTGCCCTGCCTAAATTGCAAAATAAACCAACCGCAATTGCCGATGTTGATGGTGCTTGTTTTGCAAGCACAAGTAAAAATCATACAAAAAAAACCTACATTTAAAATGAAAGCAAAGCTCCTTGGACGTATTCATTGTTAATAATGACTTAATTAGAATGTTTTTCCACTGGAAAATGTTGTATCACAACATATTTTTTTTTGTAACCGTTCAATGTAATCGTCAAAACAATGTTAAAGTGCAGCCCTGAAATGTCTTTCTCATGGCACTGCTGCTGGCAGATAGACCTCCGCCAAAATAGAGCTCCAGAGATCGATCAGGAGGATATTTGGCTTGCCCTTTCACACTGGCCGTACAGCTGAGAAGAGGTGGACGTTCCCGCACGTTGGACCACCACGCGACCTGTCGATCGACCAAACACTGGTGGACCCATTTATACCGCCGAGTGAACAGGGGCTGCGGGATAAAAAAAAAACTCGCCCCCATTGCTTCAGCTGCGACGCCAGGAGATCGAATCAAACCGGTGACCTCCAGACTACAATTCCAGTGTGCTACCATCACACCATGGCAGTAGACCCCAGTGCAACGGGGATGTGTCCACACTAACAACGCTGTGTCTGTTCTCGTATTTCAGAGCTGTGCTTCCTTTAAAATAAATAAATGACTTGTTTACAACAAAATTATGCTTCGTGCAGAGAAATGTGCTTTTTTGGTCATTGTTTTTTCGGCAAAGCCAGAGCGCCATGTATTGTTGATCATTACAGAGGCCCCAAGTGGCGGAACACTTCTGAGGATATGAATGAAAAAGAAATGAGATAGAATCAATGTAATGCATGCACTATTGGAGTATTAACCAATAGTGTATACTATTCTAATAGATTACAATTACGACATTAATGTAAGAGACACACAATTAAAATTGAATTCAGAGAAATGCACCTTAGACCATTGACTATTTCTAATCAATTGTGACTTCATTGTGTGAGCTGACAATACTCTGTCACTTAAGCAGAGGCAGAAGTGACCTCTTCCGAGCTCAGCTGACCCGGTGGAAATGATCAGTGTTATTGTGAGGGGCGAGCAAAGCAATGTGTATAACACGCGATGTAGATGTAAAATTCTGTCCAAACCTTATTACACCGCACCGCGTTATAGCTGTTTTGCAGACTTAATGCCCCAAGCAGTCTCTGCGAGGCTGAGCAGAACACATCTATCAGCATTCGGTTTGAAGTCACCGGTTCTGTGAATGTCACGTTTCTTGCAGAATACAAAGTGATTGTCATGTGACTTCAAAGCGCACCGTCGCTAAAAGAGTGTCAGTGCTTAGCAACGCAGTTTGATTCAAAATGCAGATGCCACTGATTCAAACACTTACAAATTGCATAGAAGAAATACACCACATTTCCGCAGAATTTTTTTCTTTAATTAGTTTGTGTGTTTTTTTTTAGTGCATTTTCATTTAGTACTTTTATTCGACTGACCGGGAGGGCAAAGTCTGCGTGTTTTTTTCCCCCCATGAGGATGCAGGTTTTCAACAACAACAAAAAAGCAAGCTTCTTGGTTCTTTCGGTAAAGTCACGTAGAAGGGAAATAATAAAATAATAAAAATAAAACATAATTTTATTATTTCCCTCCTACGTGACTTTACCGAAAGAACCAAGAAGACGAATCCCTGCAGTCACGAAAGCTTTAAATCGAAAAAAAAGCAAGCTGCTTAGGTTTTCACAGAAGAAGAAGAAGAAAAAAAAGCACGAGGAGCCTGAAAGGCCTGCGATGGCAGGCGTGGAGGCTGCACGACAGCTGCTGCTGCTGCTGTGCAGCCCTGGTGCAACGTGGCCTTCGTCCGATGGCTCTTGAGGCATGGCCTGCTCGCGAAGGCACTCACGCCCGCCGGAGCCCCTAAAGCTGCGTCTGGCGAAGTGGAGGGCGGCACAAATTCGGCGGACAAAGGGAAAGGGGGTGCGCGGCTCTCCCCGCTGCCGACAGCCACCGTCGTCACGTCTCGCCGTGGACAAAAAAAGGTTGTGGACCCGGGACTGTGCTGCAAAATAAGATCCGACCGATGTGCTGAATGTGCGAGCAAAAACAAAACAGCACAGACGAGCGGCATCCAATGCGAAGCCTGAATGCCTCTGGAGGTACGCTGGATGGGGGGCGCCTGTAAGCAGTCAGGTTCGCAGCGAGAGAGGCGAGACAGATTTTGCTCCCTTCACTAAACCTCACTGAGCAACGTGGTGAAGTATGGTCCAACAACCGTGCCCATGACCAGTGGCCATGTAAAACACTCCCATAATGCCCATCGTGAAAATAGAAGGGTGAAGAAAGCTGCGTAAAGTGCAAATTGTCACGTGGCGTATTTACGCATACATAGGTGGTGATAACGACAATCGTGTTGGGAAATGTGTAAAGTTAAGGGTTATTTAACTATTTTTTTTACTAGGTAAGGCCCACTGAGATATGCAGCGGTCTTTCGGAAACGACATGGCGACACACGATAGCTCAACGAAGTGGCTTATCACGTGGGAATATATAGCAGCCAAACACTCTGAACGCGTGTTGATTCTAAATGTGGAGGGAAAAACTGGAGGATCCGGAGAAAAATCCACGCGACCATGGGGAGAATATGGCAAACTCCAAATTGAATTCAGGATTGAACCCACGACCTCTCGCATACCAGGCGAGGTAGTTAACATCTCGCCACTGTGGCAGTAAGGAAGGACGAGATTTCTACATTTGACGACCATGGCAATGTATGTTGTATGTATGTTGAACTTCTTTCGCACCGTACATACCCAACCGTGCTAATCGGATGGTGCGGTGGAAGGACAACGAACAAAAAGCTGGCAAAGTACCTTCACCACGGTGGGAGAGAATATTTAACAACAATTACATTTTTTCAGGATAGGAGCTTGATCAGGGTCCCTGCTTCACTGGAAGCTCTCACCTAATTTCTGTGTTTAAATGCTTGGAATTATTCATGTAATTGAGTCCCTGGCGTATGCCGATTGTGTTGCACCTATTATTATAATTAAGCAGGCCAGACATGCATTGATTTCGCTAGAGTTTAGGCACGTGCATCCTGTTCTGGGGGTGTTTTTTGTTTTTTTTTACGAATGAAGTGGCAGTGCAAAGCGAGTGTGCATATCGCAGGCATTTTGACGATACAAGTAAATACTGTCGCTGCAGTGCCTGCTGTCCCTGCCGGCCTGCGCGCGTCTCTCGCAGTCGTGCGCTATTTGTAACGTTGACATTTATAACACGTCGCAGAGGCCAGATTACGTCCTTTAACAGCCATTAGTGAGCGATATTCTATGCCGTGCGGGGACGTAAACACACTCTGCTTCAACTCCGCAGACACATTTCAAGTGCATTCACAGTGGGAGGGTGGGGGGTGGGCAAAAGACCTTGAATTTATGCATTCGCTAAGTCATCTCGTCTGCAGCTCATGAGGCATGCGCTCACTCCATTGAGCCGACGCAGGGACGGGCCAATGGAACTGTGGATAACGCCACCGCTGTAATAAGCCACAAGTATGAAAAATAAGAATATGTATTTTTTTGGCCCCTTCTGACAATAAAGAAGGACGCGTCAATGTGTTCCAACGCCACATAGATACCTTTCGCAAGGAACCAAGGTACTGCATTAACCAGGCGCAGTAATTGTGGTGAGCATGCAAACCAAACATGCTCTGATAATGTTTATGCATTGTCTTTGAAACCGATTGGCCTCCATCAGATGTCTAATGGCATAAGCCATATATTACACATTTGATTGGTGCATGTGTTACGTGCAATTGAAAGTCGTCACATACTAAGTAAAAACTGCATTGTAAAGCCTGCGACAATGATCCTCCGTATCGCCTGAACAGACTGTTGGGGCAAGTGCTGTTAGCGAGCACCATCGATGAAGGCCGGCACGGCACACGAGGGGGTTGGTGGGTGGCCAGTACCACGCCTGAGCCCACGACGCACACACATACATAGCCAGAACATGGCACTTTCAATCATGTCGTTCGCCGGCTGTAGTTTTTTTATCCTTAAGGTGACGATGAACGAATGAGTGCTGTATAGCACAACTGTCACCGATGCCCTTTGTGAGAAGTTGAATGGAAAGCAGCTCCTTTGCTTCAGATGTGTTGTCGATGAGCAATTTCCCATTCTTTCCCGTCTCTCCTAAAACTCGTAAACCAGGTAGATTTTGGCGCAATAATAATTAAGCACCGTGTTTTAACTACGTGATTTAAAAGTGTGATGGCAGTTATATTTTGTTATCGTCGTTATATTTCGATTTAAAGCTTTCGTGACCGCAGGGATTCATCTTATTGGTTCTTTCAGTAAAGTCACGTAGAAGGGAAATAATAAAATTAAAACATAATTAAATAATTCTCACGACGTTTCGGCCACAACGCAAGCAGCCGTCCTCAGGTGAATAACAGGTCTGTCTACGTGACTTTACCGAAAGAACCAAGAAGATATCATCGTTATGTTTCTCCCGTGAACGAGAGATACGGTGTTCCATTTCGATGAGTTCTTCTTACAAACTCCAGACTGGGATAAAGCCATGATGAACGCGGCTTCAGAACGCCCCTGCAGTGCGCATACAAAGACAGAGGCACACAGACACAGACACACTCGATGTATCAAGACTCCTGCTACAACGTTGGTATGCGCGCATCTTGAAACCCGGGATACATTTATTATTGTTATTACCACCTCTTGGGTAACATTACACGTAGAGAACATTAATTTAACCCAACACGTAGGCTTTCGCGACCAATATTATCTATAATAGAGGGTTTTTTTTTGTTAGATCGCGTAATTAACGACACATTTATATTGACGCGATCTAACCCAAAACCCCTTATTATGGATTATTTTAAATTTTGGGGTAAAGGTGCAGCCCTGCAATTGCTTGCTCACGCCACTGCTGGTGGAAGTGCCTCCACCAGAGGGAGCTGCAAAGGGAGTTCCACTCGAGGATATGTCGATTACTTTCCAAGCTGGGCAGATGTAATGGGAGAGGTGAGCGTAACCCCCATCTCAACTTTAATCCACCGCACGTGACCAACTTTAACCCACCATACGTGACCAACTTTAACCCACCACACGTGACCAACGTTAACCCACCACACGTGACCAACTTTAACCCACCACACGTGACCAACTTTAACCCACCACACATGACCAACTTTAACCCACCACACGTGACCAACTTTAACCCACCACACGTGACCAACTTTAACCCACCACACGTGACCAACTTTAACCCACCACACGTGACCAACTTTAACCCACCACACGTGACCAACTTTAACCCACCACACGTGACCAACTTTAACCCACCACACGTGACCAACTTTAACCCACCACACATGACCAACTTTAACCCACCACACGTGACCAACTTTAACCCACCACACGTGACCAACTTTAACCCACCGCACGTGACCACTTTAACCCTACGACCAACTTTAACCCACCACACGTGACCAACTTTAACCCACCACACGTGACCAACTTTAACCCACCACACGTGACCAACTTTAACCCACCACACGTGACCAACTTTAACCCACCACACGTGACCAACTTTAACCCACCACACGTGACCAACTTTAACCCACCACACGTGACCAACTTTAACCCACCACACGTGACCAACTTTAACCCACCACACGTGACCAACTTTAACCCACCACACGTGACCAACTTTAACCCACCACACGTGACCAACTTTAACCCACCACACGTGACCAACTTTAACCCCCCACACGTGACCAACTTTAACCCACCACACGTGACCAACTTTAACCCACCACACGTGACCAACTTTAACCCACCACACGTGACCAACTTTAACCCACCACACGTGACCAACTTTAACCCACCACACGTGACCAACTTTAACCCACCACACGTGACCAACTTTAACCCACCACACGTGACCAACTTTAACCACCACACGTGACCAACTTTAACCCACCACACGTGACCAACTTTAACCCACCACACGTGACCAACTTTAACCCACCACACGTGACCAACTTTAACCCACCACACGTGACCAACTTTAACCCACCACACGTGACCAACTTTAACCCACCACACGTGACCAACTTTAACCCACCACACGTGACCAACTTTAACCCACCACACGTGACCAACCTTTAACCCACCACACGTGACCAACTTTAACCCACCACACGTGACCAACTTTAACCCACCACACGTGACCAACTTTAACCCACCACACGTGACCAACTTTAACCCACCACACGTGACCACCTTTAACCCACCACACGTGACCAACTTTAACCCACCACACGTGACCAACTTTAACCCACCACACGTGACCAACTTTAACCCACCACACGTGACCAACTTTAACCCACCACACGTGACCAACTTTAACCCACCACACGTGACCAACTTTAACCCACCACCGTGACCAACTTTAACCACCACACGTGACCAACTTTAACCCACCACACGTGACCAACTTTAACCCACCACACGTGACCAACTTTAACCCACCACACGTGACCAACTTTAACCCACCACACGTGACCAACTTTAACCCACCACACGTGACCACCTTTAACCCACCACACGTGACCAACTTTAACCCACCACACGTGACCAACTTTAACCCACCACACGTGACCAACTTTAACCCACCACACGTGACCAACTGATCAACTAACTGTGGTGTGCCCATTTATAGTCTGTTCTCCGACAACGCCGCGTGCTTTCACAACGCGAATTGGATTCAACGCGATCGAGTGAAGAGAACTACGTCGCGCGAGCATGAATAAGCGGTTGTATGACTGCCTCGGCATAGCATCGCACAAGGCGGGATGCTGCTGGATGCTTCTAGATGCTACCCACACACGCCTCAGTCTTTGTTCAGCCTGCGTACGCATCTCACGTGTTTTCGCGGACTGTGCTTTACCCCCTCCCCCCCTATATTATTTGTTATAACGCGATGTTTCCATACGGGCGCTTTTTTTTAATTGCCCACCGCTTCAACTGCCACGCCAGGAGATTGAACAGGCGACCGTTGGACTTGCAAAAGTGCATTTTGCTCACCGTCACATTCATTGTGAAAATTCCGTCACAGTTCCTATGATCACTGTTTCATTGCTTTCATGGCTTTATTTTGGTGATTTCGAAAAGTGTATTGGTTTGGCCATGTTTGTTTGTTGTAGTACAGAGTTAGACTGATGGCCTTAATCTAAGATGTCTTGTGGTTGTTGTTGTTGTTTGACTTGCATTCCACTGGGATTTTTGCACACATCGTTGGTGTACGGTGTTTTTTCTGCAATATTTTGCTGTGTTTTCTTGGATTTTCTATTTGCACTCAGTCGCATATTCACTTTAAGATGTTTTTTGTTCATGTTTTTGTTTTTTGTTTGTGGCGGTTGCACCCGATTCAAGAGCCGAATGGCTCACAGGGCTATACCTAATAAATGAACTTGAACTGTGTGGCACGGCATCCAAGTCCAAAACTCATCTGCGGCACTCATTAGCGCAAGGAACATTTTGTGGCTCGGGAACGTAAACATGTTTTCCTCTGCCTCTTTTACACGTAATGTTTCTATTGCTATGCATGCCAAACTTCGTGTGGATTCACACTGTGTCAAGCCAAACATGCCATCACAGAATGTGCCATTGCTGTTCATGCCACTTGTGACGTGACAATTGTGATAGAAATGTTTGAGTTACAGATGTTCACCATTTAAGTTACTACGTATGTGAACTAGGAACAGAGGCGTGGACAGTGATCAGTAAGTGGAAGTCAAAGTAACATGGTCCTCTAAGCACATCGCTTTTCTTGACCAATATTATGATGAATTTATTTTTGGGCAGGGCCACGTTATGATCGGACAAAAACATGTCTTGTGAAACCCTCCACCAGCCCGACAACCCAGCCAACCAAATTAAATTCTCACGTGGTGCACAAGCGGTTTGAACAACGCTCCCATTATTATTGTTACAGCTCATCGGCCAGTTGGAGACAAATCCTCACAAACAATTTTAGCAATCGAAACGACCGACGCTTCATTTGGAAATAGGCCAAACGTTTTCAGCGAAAGTTTTTTTAAAATCCAGGTTTCAAATTTAAAATCACTACTTGGATGCTTATTTTGAGGCGTGGATAGTTTGAATGTTTATTTTTTCTTGCAAAGAGCTTACATTTAAATAGAAGATGCACTCACGAAATCATCAGTTGTAGTCATGTGGACTCTGCGGGAGAAAAGCTGCTTATTCATTGAACTAAGAACATTTCGTGGCATATTCTAGTTCATAAAATGCACGAACTTGACATTCAAAATGCAGTACGGTACAGTAAAGTATGGACTACTATCATCTGTCTCTTCTGTACGGGGATCGAGCGTTGCCCCCTCACAAGCGTGGGTTTGCAGAGCATTATAACTGCAGATCAATTGTTGGCGCTGCCTCACCGCCTGGCAGCCTTCCAGCTTACGCCTGTGGTTCCTCGGCTATTGCGAGATGCAATTTGCATGAAAGACGCAATATGGAACGGATAATTAGCTTAGCTTTTCTTTTCGAAATCTCAAACAGTTTTAATTTTGGTCCGTTATTATTTAAAATTGGAACTGAATTTTTTTTACGCTTCACATTTTGATATTGTTTTTGTTTTAAAGATTCAGTTAACAATACTTTGTCTACTGTCATTGCATTCTGTTAACGACTCGCTGTTTAAAACCAACCTTCACTGTGAACCCCTCGACATAGCACTCTGTCCAGTGTCGAATGAAAATGCCAATATAACATCAGAGAAGGACACACACTCGAAGGCAGGGTTGGTCGAAAAATAAAGAAGAACACCCCTTTCATGTTGTGCAAATGTGATCATATCCTTGACACATAGATGAAAACAACATGTTTTTATATGCTTCCTAAACTCACACGACCCCAATAAATGCCTGTCAAACACCATTACTTGTTGTTGTGTAATTAGTAGCCCAGTGGGACTTTATGCTGTTACAAACAGCGTCATTATTTGTTTTCCTACCATATTCATTGCATTATGTTTGCATTACAATGTTTGCATTATACTATTTGGCAAGCTTATGAGGTGGAGGGTGCGCTGCTCTGGTGGGTGGGTTAATGCTAAATGTTTGCGGGTTTTTTGGGGGGCAGGACCATGGCACACAGTGCACACGAGTTTTTTGAGATTATTGTAAAGTCTGCAAGTGGGGAGAGTGATGGATAACACAAGGGGACAGCATAATAAGAGTCCTTTGTAAGAGGTGGTGTGACCCACAACAAAGCACGAGGGCTGGATCTTAAGTATATCATTTCTTCCGTGGGGAGATACCACTTTGTGTCAATAACTTCCTCTGAATACAAACACCGCGACTGCAGAAGATTTTAAAGCAAAATAGAATTAATTAGGGCAGTGTTGTGAGAATTTTTTTTTTATAATCCCAGCCTGCTGTCGTGTAACTTGAAAAATAATTGTGTTAATAGACTATGGTTTATAAATGCGTAGTGTATTATTTTGTAGGTTACAAATAAAAGGACACCTGGGAGAAAATACAGAGATGCAAGTGGGTAAGGGAACAACATCGGAAACGCAAAAAATAAGCTTAAAAGGAAACTGTTAGAAGGTGCGTGGGTCATTTCATGGAGGTCATTACTGAGACAACTTGAGACTGTCCTCTATAAACATTTAAATATGTTTAATGTACATGGTTTTCAGTGAAATTAAAGCGAAGTCACGTTATTCAAGAATGTTTTCTGGCCATTATTCCACCAAGTTTCAGTGAAGCGGAAGTCAATTTCAGCTCTCCAATGAGTTTTTTTTGGTTTGTACTGCATGTTGCCCGGCACGATGTCCGACGTTCGGCGCCCACTTTGCTGGGAACGTCTCCTTGGCTTAAACGTTCAGTTCCTGAAAGAGCTGCCGAGACATCGCGCCCAGACAACAGACGGCACGCCATGAAAACACATCAGAGAGCGCTTCACAGCACTAACATGAAAAACCTACAAAGAGCATTAGTTGATGTTGCACAGAATCGACCTCACTTCACCGTTCGCTACTCATGGAGTTCCAGCTCCGCGACTAGGGGCTCACATTTAACTGCGCCTCTGTGAGTGTGGTGGACGAGATGACACTGAGATGGACTATGAAGCATTTTTTAAACCTACAAACTACGTTTTATTTTACCACGTCAGGCCCACTGAGCTATATAGTTCTCTTTCAGAAGCGACCTGGCCACAAGTGATAGCCCAACGCAGTGGCTTTTAGGGCAGCCAAATACTCTAAACGCGTGATGTTTCTAAATGTTGAGCGGTGAATGCCAGAGGACCCGGAGAAAAATCCACGCGACCACGGGGGAGAGAGGCACGCAAACTCCAAAATATACAACAGCAGTAGTCAGGGTCGAGATCGAAGCCAACGACGATCTCCTGTCTACCAGGCGAGGTAGTTGGCATCACGCCAGCGCGGCACCCCGAGATCACAGCTGGGGTCATGACCCCAGCAGTGGCTAAGGAGTGGGCGTGCGGCACTTTCGGGGCTATTCACAAGGCGTTCCGTCACGTCCACCGCACCACAATGTGGCGAGAATTCCACCACAAAGAGACGCCTGCCCGGCCCTCCGAGAATAGAGGCTTCGGCGGTCGAGTTGACAAAACAAAAAAAAGTTCCGTGGTGGATTTGTCCATCAGATCGTGAATGTGTGATGCACAGCCCACGTACCTAAGTATGATTTAATACACACACACACAATACAGACACACAACACAATACACGCTGCCTATGTAATTATTTGAAACACCACCACTCCCTCCATTCCTTCTCCCACAGCAATTTGATGGGTTATAAAAAAAAATCTGGGATCTGTTTGCACTCGATAATTCACTCGTGGCTTTGGATTGTGGAGACCTGTACAGGAGATTAGCTATTTTTAGACGACATTTTCAATTGCGCATATATTTAATTGTAATGCCTCTGTATCTAATTGTTCACGTTGCAAACAAAAGGCATTCAGGTTATGATTGCTGTGGCTGTAGTGTACAAATAACTGACGGTTCTCGAAATGGGTCTGTGGGCGAGAGACGAATTATAGTAAAATCACATTGTCCCCAGGCACGGTTGCTTTTGGAAACAGAAATTGCACATTATTACAGAAAGTAAGTAGGTCTTTGACACGGTGCCTGTGCGCATGTCAAACATGTTGACCAGTCAAGCCAAGCAACTGCTGTTCTCTGCTGTTTGAAGTGTAACATGTTGTACCAAGCAGACAGTCTAAATAGGGCTCACTACACGAGAATAACACAGTCAACAAAGAAGACTAAAACAGATAAATAAACAAATCACACGAATATACTTTATGAAGTTCGTATATGCTCTTTCCGTATTTTTTTTTCGTTATAAACACCAGACTCTAATTTCACTAAAAAAAATTACCTCTAAATGTTACGGCCATTATTAACCTGTTGAAGTTAAAGGTCAGCCTTGCACACAGCCGTCAAAACACTGCAGGGGAGAAAGGCTCCCCCCTTTCAAGTCATCTTTAGCTTGCTCTTGCATGTTGAGTCAATGGTTTTGAAGGTATGCAGTCCTCGCCACTTTACTCCGACAAAAGTAAAACACCTTTCCCGTAACTAAAGTGAATACGTTTATTTACATATGGGCAAAGGCCCACGGTGTTAATGTTGGCGATGAAAATGAAATGTTTGACTCAATTATGCAGTCTCTACGTTATTGTGTTCCTATACGTAATCTCTAGACCGCTAAAATGGATTTCGCTTATTGAAACTTTACATGAAAACACAAATATTCAGAACTTTAAGGAAATGCTATCGCATTATCCCTGTGCTATTAAAAGTGTCCTTGGTAGCAGCTTGGTAACTATGGAGGTCACTGCGCTGCGTCAGCGTATTGATCCAGCACTTCTCAAAATCTTGAATTCCAGCTTGAGGCTGAATTAACTAATTTTTTTACAGATTTTGTTTTGATTTCTATGGGGAGGTGAGATGCAAGTATTCTGGTGGGAAAGATGGTTTGGGGGCCTCCGTCTAGTTACCAGTGGCCGCAACAAAGCCAAAGATCCCCCGTGTAGCCTTTAACAGACGGTTGGGAAAAGAGCTGTTAGTAGGCGGCTATGAAAGCCAGCACGGCACATGATGGAATGGATGGCTCGCGCCTCGCCCATCCGCCTTTGTCTATCCGGTGCTGATGATTTACACACCACATCAGGTAGTCATTGATGGCTCAGTCAACCTAGAGGAGGCCCAGAACCAGTTCATATACATTTGCTACCGATGTTGGCCATGAGCGGAAATTGAACTAAAGTTAAATTCTACGTGACTTTACCGAAAGAACCAAGAAGATGAATCCCTGCAGTCACGAAAGCTTTAAATCGAAATTGAACTCAAGTTATTTTGTTCCTTGCGCAGTGCGCTAAACCACCGCGCCACCGCTCCCCGCACCAGTAGCCGCGCACACATACACGCTTTCTACCAGGAGCAGGCAATGCAGTGGATTCCTCAGAGCTTTAACCGAGCAGTTGAGTGAAATTGCCCAGCTGGCACAGCAGAAGGTGCTCCATGGGTGTCCTGGGTTAAGGCTCATTGAGTGGACATTGAGAGGCATCTAGAAATAGCCATATTCCCTCGTGTGGACCTCACCCCCCCTCCGCTCCTCCTTAGTATATTGGCTGTGTAAGATGTGACCAACGCAAAGAGAGCAAAGACAAAAAAATGAAAATGTTCTGGTGGCCAATCAATTAAGAAACCGTTTTGGCAAAGAACTTGTTTTGCAGATATTTGCCACTTAAATTAAAGTTAGACAAACAAGCGCGCCCTGTTACGCAACACGTCGTTTTCGGCAAACATAATGAACTCCACATCTATAAATAAAATTAAACAATCGTGCTTCACACGGCAAATTAGCACGGAACCACACATTCGCACGAAAACACGCTCACCGTGAAGCAGTTTGAGAAACAAACCCCATTCTCTCTCGTGCATTGCACACACACACCGCAGACAAACTAGATGTGCACGCGCACGAGTACACTATCCTAATGGTTTTAAAAGTTAATGCCGCAATGCCATTATCTGCCCATGCTCTGACGCCAGTTTGGAGGGCCTGCTGTGCCACGTTTGTCAGCAGTCGCTGAAGCCACCGCGCGCCTGCTTCTACCATTACTCTGCCTAGCCCCCCCCCTGCCCTCATTACTCCAGCAACGCTTGTTCACTTCCCCCTCCCAACCCATTCACACATCTACACCCCCGCCCGCCCGCCCCCGCCGCCGCCGCCCCCCGAGGCTGCTTACACTGCCGGAGTGTAACTCCACGCGGACCCGTTGCGGTCGCAAGCCCCAACGAGATGGGTGCAGGGAGAATGTTGGTCGGGAGGGGTCCGAAGGGTGGCGACTTTGAAGTTAAGATGAAGAAGAAAAAGAAGACCCCCCCCACACCACCTCCCCCCCCAAACGAAGACGCAGTGCAGCCCAATGCCATTGTGTAACTGTGTTAGTGTGAGACCAACCCCGTTAAGGGTTTTTGCTTAATCGGGCACTGGCAGTGGAATTTATGACACACGGGGTGTGTCGCTAGCTTTGGGAAAATGTCGAAAACGATTGTAAAGGATTGTTCATCGGCCCGCGCCTTTATATTGTGGGGGCTTCCATCGCCAGCTAAAATACAAATACTGCGGTATTGTATGTGGGGGGTTGCTGCTGCTGGATTGTCGGCATAACAGCCTAACTTGGTTCTGCAAATTTAAACATTCAGCGAGGAATGGAATCTCAAATCCTCAGATCACTCTCCGCGCTGTGCTGCCTGAAGCTTGGACTTTTTGGCAATGTTTTCGGACATTTATAAAGCTTCAACTTTTACATCTCTCCAAGAGGGTTGTTTCATTCAAGTGTTATTTATTGTGCACGTATATTTAAATCGGCAGATGGATGTATCAAAGCACGTCTAAAGTGAGATGTGAAACCTTTAGCAAACTAAGGCTGTAGGCTCTGGTAAACGTATTCCACTTTTTGTGATGCGGCACTTATTACATTAAATACCGCACACCGCCAGTCAACACCGGGTCGTGGATAATAATTCATAATCACTCTCTGATTCGGTGTGGAAACTGATATATGGAGCATCTTTTGCATCTATAATTACCATTGCATATTACAAGCAATCGAATTCTGACAGAATTTAAATCAATGAACGCTTTTATAGAATTTCAAATAGAATTATCAGGCATGTATTCTTGCAAGATGTGTATGTATAACGTGTCACAATTAGCCCCTCTTTCTTTCAAATTACTGCGTTACAATTGCCGCTATAATGGTATTGGACAAGATTACAGAGACATGCGGCACTCTTTGAGATTCGTATCAGGCTCTGGTTGTAGCCGGAATTCATTTCTTTGCCTGATGTTTAAGCGATGCACCCCACGCCAACTTTTCACACTTTTCCAATCATGCAATTACAAATTTACTTGTGATATTTATGTTTGTTTCATCTTCAGAATGTGAATGGCAGTGAGGAGATGTTGCCGCTCTTATTTCAAGGAATTGCAATGAATTTAACTGGGTGGACCTCAGTTTAACACGTCGGCTTTCGCAACCAATATCATCCGTGATACAGGTTTTTTTTTGGGTTAATCGCGTAAATATAATTGTGTCGTTAAATCCGCCACCACTCGACACAGCCAATTAGTAAGGATTAAATCTGGCTGTCGACTGATGAAGCTAGTTGTAATTACTGGCGAAACGTCGTACTCAGATTGCAAATGTTGTGGCTTGGCTCTCCAACACACCGGTGTGCTGTACTAGTGACGAATTGGCCATGCTCTGTTTACGTGACAACCCTTACTAGTTGGCTGTGTCGGGTGGTGGTGGGTTTAACGACACATTTATATATTTACGTGATCTAACCCAAAAAAGTCCCTCTATTATGGGTGGAACTACCACACATTATGAAGTCACATTCTCAGTGGGCACCCCTCGGGAGATAGGGCCCTGTACACATCACAAGTCTACCATTACAACATATTAATGTTGTAAATATTGCTTCCAAATAGTACAGATTGTTCCTGCAAAGTATCCTTTAATTAAACATGGACACTTTTGAAAAAAGTAAGAATCTCAATAATAAATGTCCTATTCGATGTTACATTTCATAAATCAGGTTGGATATTTGCATTGCAGAAAAAAAGTTAAAATGAATTATGGCTCGAATAATGGTTGAGTGGATTTAGAGATAAATAGATTACGCATTCTCTCCCATCAGCAGTAAACGTGAGGAGGGGCTCCAGGTGTTATGAAAAAATAATCCTCCACGGGACGTGGAATGCCATCTCTGCCAGTGCCATATTCTGTGATTGGTGAAGGAGTGGGCACACGAGGAAGCTTCTTCGCCTGTTGTTTTTGGAGGGGTTGGAGTAGAATTGGAGGGAGGCTCTGAAAAAGGGGGCATGGGTCAGGAGAAGAGGGAAAGGTTGGCCACGCGGTTAGCTTTTGTTATTTCTTACGATTCACGAGGGCCATCATTGACTCACGAAACCGATCGGAGAGGGACCTTGTCTCTTCAAGTACTGTACTCATGGGGACACTTCTTTGCATTCACAAGAACAATTATGCAAAGTAGAAATTTGAACGATACAATATTTAGATGTGTGAATTTAAGAGTAAATACAGTATCTTTGTTTTTATGATATACAGAGAGTATAGGTATTAGAGTACATCCTTCATGTATAACTAGGTTATACATACTAACGTTAAATATCTAATTTTCATGGCAGGCATGGTGAATACAACTAGAAAATAAAAACTAAAGAGTATAAATGTATTCAGTATACAGAATGTAAATTGAGTGATGGAAAAAATTAACTACAGTGACGTACTGAAATATGCAGGGCATGACTTAGTAATTAGTGCAAAAAATAGTTATATAATCACACTTTGTATTTAGCAAAAATAATTGTTTTTAAAAACAAACTTGCTGTGCTGCTGTTTTAGACAGCTTTTTCCAAATTAGAAATGAAGGAATGGGAAATAATCTAATAAAAAAACTAGAAATGTGGAGCAGTGCCTACGTAAACTCTGAATGTATTCTGTTTAAATGTAAATATTTAAATATCTGAAAGATGATGAAAAAGGAATAGGCCTTACCGTGAACGATGGTTTAATGGATTGCAGAACTTCAAGCTCATGACACCATAACTAAACATTCCACCTCGTTTGAGTTGCAACAGTCTCATCGTATGGACTTTCATTGCAAAGGCAGCATCTGATAAGCCACAGAGCTCGTTTGTAGCACTACCTGTTACTTATAAATGTGCTGTATTAAAGGCAGAGTGCTATTGTTTGACCGCCTGCCATAGCTTTGGCAATGACAGAAACAACATTATCATTCCCTTTGGTTTTTTCGGTAAAGTCACGTAGGTAAAAAATAAAATAAATGCAAACAACTACATTAAATCACGACGTTTCGGAGGCAACACAAGCTTCCGTCCGACTGCAATCTTTGCAGTCACGAAAGCTTCAAATCTAGAATTAACATTATCATTGTTTAGTTCGTGAACATGGATCATACTCACACACTATATGGTGAGATCCACTAAAACATGGACCTGTGCTCTCGTGTGTTCTGAAGAAATTGAGGCAGCACTGCAGGACAAACACAAGCCAGCCTACGACGCTGCCAATTGTCATTTTTATAAATAGAATGAGGTGTTTGGACAAAAAATTAATGTGTAACAAAAAAAGGTGTAATGTGCCAAGCTCAGAAAAAATGTCAAAGTTCCACTAATCAAAACCAGCACTGGCAGTGCTTATCCTCACCGACAACCCCAATTACAGTGTTGGAAATGCCACTTCCATAAGGCAGGAATAAACCTATCATCATTTCAACAATTGTTGACTTTGTACAAAGAGGTATAGCGTTCAGTTTGACAAGAAACAGGAGAAGAAACCGTGCTCTTAAACTTAAATGCCAGACACCGCGACAAAGGTTTATCGGTTTGTACCTGCGTGGTGGTTGGCATTGTCTCCGCAGTGTCACTCCACGTGATCCCAACACGTGCAGGAAATTAACCCCAGTACATCCCAAACAAAAAAACACACATCTGAGAACTATAAATTACAACAAATTTACTCACAATGTAAACACATTATTTGAACCGATTCGTATCGGACATGTGGTTATTATTGATACTTTATCCGTGTGAAAATATCTCAATGTGAAATTAAGGATGTGTTAAACTAAAATGTAAAACGTTGTTTGTGTGAATTATTCCACATCGTTAGTCTTTGCTATATTTCAGGATAATATATGTGGTTCCCTAATTCAAGCTGTTTTTTTAAATGATTTTTCAGGGTGTCTTTTGTGTGACTTTATGGTATGTGCCTTAGGCATTCCCACGGAGTCATACACACCAAGTCACCTTGGTTATATCACCACAGTTTTAACATCTTAAGAAGTACACGTTTACTTAAAATGTCATCACGTTTTTTGTATGCTCTTTGTAAGTCTAACTGGACTGTACCGCGTGAGAAAACTCATTAAAATTCCACATACAGTATTTATAATCTGGCAAAACATGCAGGGCCATAGGAGGTTTACAAGATACTTTGTTTTATTAATTGATCTACATAAATAAGGTAAATGCATATTATTTTGAGTGTGTGGGTGTTTGTGTATCTGTGGATGTGGGGAGCGATAGTGTAGCGGTTAGCGCGCTGCGCTATGAACCCGGCGACACGAGTTCGATTCCCGCTCACGGCCAACACCGTCCAGTGCCGATTATCTGAACCGGTCTCGGGCCTCCCCTAGGTCGACTCAGCCTGAAATGAGTACCTGGTGCGCTGTGTGTAGTAAACATCGCCACTGGGGAGACAACGGCGGTCGGGCGTGGTGCTGGCCACCCACCCCCTCGTGTGCCGTTCCGGCCTTCATAGGTGCTCGCTAACAGCACTTGCCCCTACAGTCTGTTAAGGCTATACGTGGGATCTTTGTCCATGTATGTGTGGAGGTAACTATACAGAGGTAGTAGTTCGATTACCATTGGGCATAATTCACTAGAAACTCCATCTCAGAGAGCTGTGTTCAGTTCCTGGTATCAGACTTCAGTAAAACAAATCATCGAAACTCCCCCGCGTCTCCCCTTACTGCCAGTTGCTCTTTTTTTTTAAAACGAGTGTCTGGTTTCACTTGCCCAGCATCGTCACTGTGGAGACTGGCCCTGCCTATTCCTGCAAATGTTGTGTTACCTTTATCAGGCACGAGCAGGATTTACTTCAACAGCCCTATCAAGATAAAGTGGAAGTTGTTTTTGCTTCTCTACAGGGTGGCCCAAAAATCAGGAGACAGGGTTATGCCATTTATTTTAACAATGGCATGAACACATTTCAATGTATTATTCTTTAAGTTAATATTTTACCTGTTGTTAATATACATTTGTATTCTTAAATCGCAGATAATATTTTCAAATGGAAATAAATGTTATTTATTTTTGTACGCTAAAGAAGGCAGCTGTAATCTTAAAACAGTCCTAAATTCATTTCAAAAGGGAATTCATGCGTGGATTCATGGTAATGTCAGTTTGAACATTTGTTACAATAAATTAAATAAACCCTTTGTGCTATCTTAAATGAAATATAATGACCCCGTGTCCTGACTTTTGTATATTTATGTATGTACCCACACTGTCTTCATCGATATCATGTTCACTCTGCACAAATATAAAGTTTAAATTAAACATATCCAAGATTCCTTGTACAGCAGTTACTTTGCATGCATCCGCACACGAATGTACAACACCTTGCATGGCAAGCCGCAGGTCAATGATACAATCAGTGCTCCTTTCAGTGTGGCTCGTGTTACATTTAAGGCATTTTACAAAGTTGGAGCACCATCTGTCTTAATTAAAAACGAACATACTACACTATGATTACGGTGTACACCCACAGATGGTGGCATTAATTCTGCAGCATCCCCCTCTTCCTCCCTGATTGTTCCTGCGTAATTAACCCCTCTTGGTTGTCACAGCACAAGTATGCCGAGGCTGCCATTTCCTCGCTCCGTTCTGTTTGTGATGCGCAGCTTAACCCCATTTTTCTGTGGCGTTGTTTTTTATGCACAAACCGCCACGCGTAATCAAACGCCATGAATTACGCCACGGTGGCTAGGAGATGTTAACTACCTCGCCTGGTACACAGGAGGTCGTGGGTTCTATCCCGACCCTGACGCCTGCTGTATATTTGGAGTTTAGTCGAAACTCCCCTCCACCCACTTCGCATCCAGCATGCAGTGCCGGATTATCCTAGTAGCAAGAGGAGCTACATATGCTACGGGCCCCGCACTTTCAAGGGCCCCGCGCTAAATGCTTTCAATCTATCAATTTTGGTTCAGTGATTCTGCACTTGCTCTATTACTATAGTACTATACTGCCTTCAACTTTTATGAACAACTGGATGTTTAAGGTTAGCGATGTGTCGTATTATCTGGTTGTATAGCAAATGAAAATATACAATTACTTTACTATGCAAGTAAAAAATGTGTGTTTTAATATTTATGTGTGTGTTTTATTTTATTTTATTTCGGGCCCTTTTATAACATATGCTACAGGCCCCGCACTAGCTTAATCCGGCACTGCCAACATGATAATCAACGTGGCCTGGCCTTCATTCCTGGCCTTCACCAATCCGTGGATTCACAAAAGACTGGAATTGGTGTTTGGGTTCGGCCACGTAATGGTCTGGGCCAAATTTTTGCCATAAGACCCTCCAACACCCGACATAGCCAAATAAATGAAATTATCACGTGGTAACAAGTGCTGAACCGACAGCTCTAATTGTTTAATAACTATTCTCACTAACATTGACAATTGTTCTCACTGTCAAATGTGGGTTTGAGAGCAGTTATATCAGTGACCTAACCCACAAGTCAATTATGAAATTAGTGTAAAATATACATTTCTTATTATTACAATAACAGTGTATCGTGATAATGTTTGTAAAAATGGATATGAAATGTACACTCACACGCATGTCATATTTTCTTCAATATGGTTAAGTACTAAAATAAATATAAACATCATGTAATAAGTACTGTGTCTACCCAAGGGCAGGAAGTTAAAATAAAACAGACGGTGAATTCAATGTTACCTCTCTCTTAAAGTGTTGACTGTTCCCAGTGCTTACATACAATGATTAGTAGGCGTTAACATATCTTCTTCGAAGAGGGGCTCCTGTCTGAAACATCAGCTTATTATTTACAGTTTTATAATTTACAGTTATTTGTAAGGCAGTGTTAAAGTATTTTTTGTTAATTATGACAGTGATAAAATGTATTTCTTTTTTATCACAGCACATGCACGTATAATTACGTGCATAGCTTACACACACATATGCACAAACGTAACATTTTTAATCAGAAATAGATGGGCTCACAGGGCATTCGGAAATGATCTCATTACAATGGAATATGCGAGTTATAATTTCCATTGTTTGTGCAACTCAAGTCCTAGAAAGAGGTGCTTTTCAATCCACATTCGGTGAAGTTCACGAATCAACGAACTGTAATGAATCAAGTTCATGATTATTTTTCGGCTTTTGCAATCAATGTTACGATTCATAATTTAAATGTTGGTCAGATTTCGTAGGTAAAATGCCACTGTGTGTCATACATTCCTCCTCCACCCGACACAGCCAAATACCAAAAAGTTATCACGCGAACAAATGTGCCAGTTTATTATTGCTTCAGCACGCTCATATGTTGGAGAGCAATCCACAACGTTTAACTATTTATTATAATTTATTTTTTCTGCTGTGTCAGGCGGAGGAGGGTGTACAACACTTCGAAATTTTATTCACGCAATCGAACCCAAAAAAATATATGTTCCTGAAGCATTGGATACAATCATGCAATAATCATTCATTTCCATTTACCATTGTGGTGCGTGTAGAATCTCTCGTAGCTGCAGTATTGATGTGAAATATTTACGCCAAAATCAATATGAATGGAAATAATTTATTATGAAACAGAGTGAGCGTACACATCAATTTCAATTGGTGAATTGATACATTTATTGCGAAGTTTTTTTGTGGTTACGTTATACAGTATAGCTCTCAGATGCTATCCAGCACAACGCACTGCGTTTTCTTCAGCGATGTTTCACTCCACGCCCCGAAGAATCTTCCTGCAATTTTTTTTTTTTTACTAAAGCTGCAGCAGATCTCGCGAAACGTCGGACATAATGCTGAACAAAACACGGCGCGGCCCGACCACACGCTTCATGGAATTGATGCATCATTCCAAGCCTGGTCATTCGGCTATTTGTCCGCTAGCCGTGCGTGCACGGGGATTGCCACCGAATATCCATAGCTCAACCGAGATGGTCCGCGTGAACGTTCAAGTTCGTGGCCCCTTTTGTTGCGTGAGCATGGAACTTGTTTGCCTGCTGCACGGGTAGACACGGGACCATCCAGCCCGAGACCGATTAAGGGCTTCAACATGCGTCACTGAAACCCACAAGAGCACAAGAGGCCAGTGTTCACGGTGTCCTTAATAAGCAATCGCACTCATTATTTATGTTGCCAAGTAGGCAAAACACAAATAATTAACTGTGACAAGGTATTCAATGGAACACTTATTTACTCAACACCAGAACTGTCATTTTAATTGGACACTTTATAGGGTGCGCTTTGATGCTATAATTGGCGAAATAAAAATGTTAATTTCAAAACGTGCATGTATCATTGCTGTTGTATGTTGTTTTTGTGTGCATATTATTAGCATTCAATTGTCCGTATACATCCACAAAATATATTCCGTACAATATATTACGGGACTACATTTTAAAGTATCATTTCAAACATTTACCACCAAAACATTACAAAATGTAAATCCTTAACCAGGGAGGCTATATGTGGGATGTTTGACACATTCACTTTTGAGCACACACGTGTTATTGGCATGTCGAGGCACCAAGAAAAAGACCTATACATGAACAGCACCAAGAGAGATCAGAAACGTACTTTCTGTACTGCTTTCCACGGGCACCT
This sequence comes from Lethenteron reissneri, assembly GCF_015708825.2. Classification (NCBI taxonomy): domain Eukaryota; kingdom Metazoa; phylum Chordata; class Hyperoartia; order Petromyzontiformes; family Petromyzontidae; genus Lethenteron; species Lethenteron reissneri. Next base: position 19,635,780 of record NC_083801.1, read on the forward strand.
AATTGCCCAGCAGGTGGTAAAAGTACGTTCGTCTTGAGTGGTGCATTGCTATGCATCCGGCAAAACGTGGTACTTTAAATATCCTGTGAAAATGTCTAGATATCCCAGGACAGCAGCTACCTCAAAAAGAAGGTGATCTTGGGAAAGAAAGGATTGGTGGTGCAACCATAGTTTTCACACACAAACCATCACGGCTCAATCCCTGTGTAATCTAACAACTCTACGACCAAGCCACTCGATAAAAATAATGTGCTACACACCTTGGCTTGGAGTTCGGAAGGGTGCAGTAACAAAAAAATGTCATCTCTTAGAAAATAACACTTTTTGGTGCATGTTATGTGTGCCTCACAAGTAGAACACCTTAGCACAATATTAGAAGTTTCATGATCGCTGTTTTGCCGTTATATTTTTTTCCAAAGCGTCCGCTGGGAATTAGATGGATCAATAACTTTCCTCGTGTAGCTCCCGTGCACAGTTGTCGTCTTACCCTTCCCTCCTTTAATTTAAGGGATCGTTGGGGTTCGCTGTGGTGATTGTGTGTGTAGCGGCGAATGGAGGAATGGGGGCGTAGTAGCCTGTATCAGAGTGGGAGGAGGCTGAGATATGGTGCCAGAATTGGATTTGTGACGCTCGCTGCGCTACATTTTACAAATGCGTGAAACTTTCATTAAACTATCTTCAATCTCATTGATTTACCCCAGACATCATCGTGCGGGAAAATGAAAGATGTATTGATTTTAGGGACAGCGTTAATAATGAAAGACAAATAAAATAATTACATGTCAATTCATACATAACACGTGGACAAATAATAATAATAATAATAAACAAATATGAGCAATCAACAAACAGGCATGGTCAAGCGATCATTGGGAATTTTAAACGAACTGAATTTTAAATGGAAAACAGCCGAGGGATTGGTATGTAGCAAGTTCAAAATGCGGCCGCCAGGGTGCTAACTGATGCGACCCTTAAGGGTGACATCACACACCTCTGCTCCTTTTGGCGTCATCTGGTCCAACACCATGTGAGACTGGGCTCTAAGAACAGCTGTCTCGGGTGTGGACCAATCATTTTCAAGGACAGTGCATACATTAGTAATAGGTTTTTACCCTTTCAACTGGTACAAAAACTGACACCTTTATACAAGGCATCAACTTCAAGGACAGTGCATATCATTATCATTATCAGAGTTGTTTCTTTTTGTTTGCATTTTTACTGCTTTGGTTGTGGTTATTGCAAACATGATGCCTTGTATAAAGGTGTCAGTTTTTGTATCAGTTGAAAGGGTAAAAACCTATTACTATATTTTGCCACTGGTAAAGGAGATGTCTCATAGTGCATACATTATCAGAGTTGTGTTTTTTGTTTGCATTCCGACCGCAGGTATTGTGGTCAATGCAAACATGACTCCTTCTAAAAAAAGGTGTCAGTTTTGTTGCCAGATAAAATGGTAAAAAAAACAATTACCTCTGCTCCTGTTTCTTCACTGGCTCCCTGTCCCTACCCCGTGTTGATTTTAAGATTCTCTCGCTGGTATTCAATGCCTTAAATTGACGTGTTGCTCCCTACACTCGTGACCTCCTTCAGCCACCTATATTCCATCAAGATCATGAAGATCCTCAGATTGGACATTGCTCACAGTCGCCACGATCTCGGCTTCACACTTGGGGGGTGACGGTGCCCTTTGCAATTTCGGCACCTGAACTCTGGAAATCGTTGCCCTTCGAGGTCAGAGCTTCCGAGGCACTTACACATCCTCAAATCTCGACTGAAAACACATCTGGTTGGAATGGCTTTCTCTGTTTAGTTTATTTCAACCGTCTTTCTTACTTCTTTCTTTACTTGCTTTATGTTCAACTATTTTCCGCTTTTCCATGCATAGTGCCCCGATAACGATTGTTTAAAAGCGCTTCATACGCTGTAATTATTGTTAAGTAATATTACTCTTCTCTTCTGTTCACTGACAGAGAAACACCACGAAAACGTGCCAAACACCGCACGGCAAAATGCAGCCTGAATTTCAAATGTGCAGAAACAACAATTTGATCTCTTGAATCCTTGCAAGCTCGTTATTGTTCAACATCAAAAGGCACGCCAGGCAGAGTGTTTGGAGCGAGAGCTCTGAAAATCTGCATTCAGTTTTCTCCGCTGTGACACCGTCGGCACACTCCAAACAGCACCACCTGCTCTTGCTGCTGAAACGCGTTAGTTGAAAGGGAAAAAAGAGTCTCGCAATTTTTTTGCAAATGGTGTTCTTCAAGGTCCGACTCAGGTGATAGTGTACACCCGCTGTGACCGTTAGTTTTGAATGTTAGTGCCAGCCAGGAAGGTAAAAAAACAGTTTATTTGCATTGCTTACTATTTTGTACATGCGCGCTTGTCAAATTAAGACTGCAAAGTTTCAATAATGACCATAATAGAGGTTTTTATGTTTGGGAGAGTTTGCTTAAATACAAATGTGTCGTTAAACCCCACGCCATCGCCCGACACGGCCAATTAGTAAGATTTGTCACGTAAACACAACGTGCCAATTCGTTACTAGTTCAGCACACGCATGTGTTGGAGAGTAAACCCCACAACCTTTACAATTCGAGTACGACGTATTGCTAGTGTTTACAACCAGCTTCATCAAGCCATAGCCAGTCAATAATGTGTTAAATGAAATTAATGTGACTTTGGTTAACATGTTACAGCAGCGTAGGCTTTCACAGTTGTGCATATAGCTTTCAACATCTTCGTTATACATTTTTTTTATACTTTACCATGAATTACATATTTTTTAATTACCATACTGTATTTCTGATAATAATTGGTTTAAATAATTTGCTTATATTGTTCGTAAAATATGTGTCTGGGTTATACCGCGTGACATTAGTCATGATATTCTTAGCAATAAAATGTTCTTGCTGTGGTTTTCACACGTGATGATGATTGCTTGTGTTGCAATAGAAATGTCGTGAGAATGTTATTCTTTTTATTTATTATTTTATTATTTCCCTTCTACGTAAATTTACTGAAAGAACCAAGAATATGAATCCCTGCAGTCACGAAAGCTTTAAATTGAAAAATTAGTCATGATGTCTGACGTTTTGGCCCCATGTGCTCGTAGCTTCTTCAGGAACTGATGGACTAAATGTCGAACAACTCGAGGGAACTACCAGAAAACACTTTGAAGAGAGATAAATTAACATGTCATTCGAGTTACTATTAACACCATTGGTTTCCCATAATCACTTGAATAATACATGCCTGCACGCCTCCCATTTGAAATAGACAGCTTAGAATGTCGAAAGCAGGATAATTACTTCACGTTTTTGAATATTCATAATACTATGGCATCACAGTATTACGTGTTACATTAGCACAACGCTTTGAATATTCCAGTCACTGTTCTCCTCGATTTCGGATCATGAAAACGCAGGTTTCTCCTCTGAACACCTCATCAAGTCTCCCCACGATAATGGATTGCTTCTTCCCTTCTGCTGCTCCTGCCTTACCCGTCCTGTTGCTCTAAAAGTGTCCAACTTCCCTCCCTGTTTGACAACTCTCAAGATCTATGCGTGCATTTGTCATTTTTTGAAGTTGGTGTTCCTTATTTTGTGCTGCCTCTTGTTTTCCTTCACATATAAATGACATTCATCACATCACCATCATGATTTAATACCGTGCTGCAGCTGTGTAGCATCAAGGTTAATGTTCGTATTATTATTATTATTATTTTTATTTCGTTTAAAAAAAACACATTGTAACATACATATTACGCTTCAGAATAAGCCTGGCATTAGATGAAGGCAACTGCTTTGGTGTCGTGTTCACAACATTTTCCGGCCATCTCTGCACACACACATGGGCCAACTTTGATTTGTTTTAACATTTCATGGGCACTGTCCATGATGTAAATGATTAGCGCCTTAGACTTGCAAGCAATCCCAGAGGTCGCCGGTTCAGTTTCTTGATGCTAGAAGTGGTGTGAGCAAGCAATTGCAGAGGTTCACCTTTAGCTTCATTTTTTTTTGCTTATGGGCTCAAATACTAGCTTATGCTGCTTTCGGTGAAAATGTTTTTTGAAGAAATTTCCATTTTCATCCAACATACATGCAATATAATATCACTCCTTTTCTCATCCATTTGTATTCCAAGGTAAAAAAAAAACTCGGAGAAACAATCTAATTAAACGTTGTTAATTATTGGAAAGTAATAACCCTTTATAATTAATCCAATTAAAATTACACATTTCCTTGTATGCATCGTGCCCATGTGAATTCCCGTTAATTAAGTTATTTCATTAAATTAATTCTTTTGTTCGTGTCCTAAACAGTGCTTGATAAAGTTTTTCGGGTGCATGTTTTACGTTTAGCCCCTTAGACTTTTTTTTAAAAAATCTATAAATATAGTTTCAATATTCACACATGGGGTGCGGTGGCACAGTGCTTAATGCACTTTCATGATGAACCCAGCGACATGTGTTCACATCTCAACCACGGCTAATATCTATGGTGAGTGTTTAGTTTGTTTTGTGTGTGTTTAGTTTGTTGTCCTTCCCCTGCACTTCCGATTAGCACGGTTGGCTACGTACGGTGCGAAAGAAGTTCAACATACACACATAATGCATCGGGAGGACTTCGTCCAGTAGTGAATTGACAAAAGGCTGTAAAATTTAAAATGTGCATCTATAAACATATAAATATAACACACAAACCGAGCTTGACACACAGGCATCTATCCCTGAAAAGTATTCCAAGAGGAATGTACACACACACACACAAAGTAAATACAGCTGTGAAACTCACAATTTTTTCCCCCATACAAAAATATGAAAGAAAATATGCTTGTTGCCCTAACGACTGTATTGATAATTCCTTATAAATATCGTGTTTACACATACATCAATGACTTCAGCTGTATGGGACCAGGGCTGTCAGTGCAGTGTGCATGCTTGGATTACCTATGTGTGCAGTCATTCAGTGACAATGCCTGTCATACCGAGCTCCATTCCCATGGAGATCAACACAAGGCACAGCTCCAGGCGAGAGGGCTCCAGACGCCTCTGCTAGGCTGGGAACAATACCAGAGGCTTGCAAGTCTGCCCACATTCCGCCCCACCAGCACCAATGGGTGCCAATTGTGAGCCCCCGACACTTTCATGTTTTCTTGACATTTCCCATAAAAAAGAAACAGATTAAGACATTGAAGATAAAATAAGCACCAAAACCTGAATGACTAACTCCAACTTTAAAACAACATCATTGTTACAGTGGCTGGTAATTTACGAAATTACAAACTGCAGGCTTTTAATTTATTTATCATGACCACTGCCGTTCATAGTCTTTGAGCACGGAGCAGTGAATCTGATGCAAGTGGAGCTTGTTATCATTGCTTGTTAAAACACGCGGCACAGTGCCTTTCACACAAGGAATGCAATGGCCTCGTTTGCCGGGATTGTGCGAGTCAGGAGTCTGCACTGCTGCATCGAGAGGGGCAATTTAGGAGGGAAACTGATTATCTGAGGCAGATCAGAGCAACTGAATATAAATGCAATTAGGAGACTTTCACATTTAAGCCAGCTAAAGTGGCACTATTCCCCAATCTGGTTGCTCTCTGACGCCCACGGTTTGATGGGAGCAATGTGCATCAGTGCACGACAAAGAAAGCTAACGCTATGCGGTTTTTTGCAAAGATTTGAGGACATTGTCCCAAGAATAACTTTCAACCAAGAAATGGTTGTATAAAAAAATACAACATGATCCTTACAAAATTGAAATGTCATTAGGCAACAACTCCAGTTCAGTGCTTTTGAACAAAATGACAAATGTTCACTTTGTAGCGAAATGAAGCATTTGTTTTTTTTTAGGATAAAAAAAATCTGCATCAAATTTACACAAATTTACAAAGCTCATCTCAACGCAAAGAGCTTTCCAAATGAGCTGTGGCCTATCAAAATCCCTCCAAAGATTTTGAAGGCGGTAAGATTTAGACAAAGATTACAACTTGGCCCAACGTATTCTCAAGTCACCCATCACTCGATGCGGAGTGGCGTGTGATTAACACAACCGCGCTTGGGACAAAAGCTACTGCAGCATCAATTATCTGCAGCTGTTCAACCTTTAGAAACACAAACTGTGCAAAAGTATTGTAGACTCGGGCACAGTATTCACTGGTACAGTATTATGTACAATTCCGTATTCCTGTGATTTATATATATTTTAACTTTATAATATGGTGTTTGCATGACTTGTCAAAACGGCTAAACATTCACGAGATTAACAAAAAAACATGCCAGTTAATCTTGCAACAATAACAGGGTAAGGCAAAAAGAATCATCTACAGTTGCGCGTGCGTGTCTGTGTGCGATTTAAATTGGGTTGACAGTGTCGACGAAGGAATACACAAATGACACTCTGTCGTGCATTATGAGCAGCAGTGGTGACTTCTAATCATTGCCTCAAGCAAGAGCATTGAATCAGGCCTTCTTTTTTTTAAGCGCTTTCACGTGTAAAACTGAAATCTGCAAAGAGGCTTGCTGGGGATCATGGGTGGACTGATTGCAAAGCCTGGCCCGGTTTATGACCAGCATTTTAAATCCTGTGCCGAGTAACGACATCACATTTTCAGATCTTATTGTTTTCAGAACGCTGGTTAAATCACCGTTATTGCCACCCATGTCACGGGCATTGTCTTGGGGAAGTTTTTCTCCGAGTGGATCATAACCATGCTGCCGAGATCGGCACCCACGTCATCACTCTTAAAAAAAAAACGTTTGGGGTGAGGGGCAACACGTAATTTGGTAGAAAGTGGATAATTCACTGAATTCACTCTAATAGCAGGATGTAATGGCCTACCCCTTGTGAACAATGTCAGGAGACATGTTGCTTCCGTGAAAATTGTCCGACGCTGCTCCTGGTATATTTGAACATGAGCCGGAGATGATATTACTTTTAGAGGCCAGTGAAACCTAAAACTTAAGAGGTAATCACACTAACCACTGCAATACCTTTCAGCCCACACCACCATTCATTCAAAAGAAGGAATAAACAACCTCATACATTATCGATTAAAATATAATTTTCATCCTTTACAAAAACCTGGCTCATCGTACAGTCGACACAAAAACAGCTCTAAAATAAACATCGCTGAAAACACAACATTCAAGAAAAGGACACGTTAAATGTTCACCGAACAAGTAAATGACATTTGTTGTCGTGCAGTGCAAATGACGTTTGTGATGTGGACTCTGGAATTCTGAGAGCCACTAAATGGAAGTTTGATCACAGGAAATGTTGTGGATACACACACAGAGTCATTGTCGAAACTCCTCTGATGAAAACAACACAGCAGGATCCCTGCTTAAGAGGTGATGCCAAAATGTGGTGAAACCTGTTGACTGCAAACCACAAGCATTATGCTGTGTGCTCTTGGAATGAAAAACACAAGGTCGGTGGAAAATAAAATAACATTACAACGCGTGTGAAAATATACGATGAGCTGTACGTGGTATAAGCGTACTACTGCATTATTGCTAGCGGTAATAATGCTTGAATTTAAGTAACAAAAACAGGGAACAATACGAAGATATATGCTCAAATGTGTTTGTAAAAAGGTTACCGGATGGTTTAGCAAAGGGTTTGATCACGGTGTGTTGAAAGAAAGTGTCTATTCACATGCAGTTTTTGTTTTCTATTTGAACAGATTCAACACGTATAGTGAATTAATGTATTTGTGTTCTAGGACATGCAACTAAAGACAGAGTTTTAAACCCTCCTGGTTGATCTAATTCTCAAAACTGTTTAATTACATCTTGTAATTAAACAAAACATATTCCTTAAGTTCCCGTTCAAAATGAATTTTCAAAATATTTTTTTATAATGCAAGAAAGAGGCACCAAATTCAGGCATTCCTGATCCAGCAGCGGATAGAACTAAAACTGAATGTTGGGATGTTCTCCGCCGCATATTTGCACCGGTATGAATGCATTTTTTGAAAGTGGCTTATCTATTTAAGTGTGTTCTCAAGGGAGGGCTTTGTTATCGGCAGTGGTTATCTTACCCCTATTAGGGGTAGGGTAGGGCTCCCCCGGTCCCCTGTGGAACAATGAGGTATGGAACAGGGTCACAGACACGCTGGGATGTACAGTAAATGGGATACATTCCAAGTGTTGTGCTCTCGGGAACTATAGCATCCCGTGGACGCGCCACGAACCGGGAACCTCCAAGCGATCGACTCCAGCTCGCAACCCGAGGACACAAACACCGCAGCGGGGCACAGCGCGCTGTTTGCACAGAGATGACTTATGTGCAAAATGTGAATTATAAATTACTTCTCCTGGCTCTTGCTGTTGGCATAACATGTAAATCCCATCATCCCTCCCTTAGCCGGTGCCTCTGGGTGCACCTGTTCATTTGAATTCAGGGCCAGCGCTGCTGCCTGGAGATCGGATTGCTGGGCGAGAGCCCTCCCATGGGGCGACTCGTTCACAACATCACTTTGTGTCAAACCCTTTTGTGGTTTCCAGCTAAAATATCTACTGGCAATTTTCCTCCACTCCCTTCCCCGTCTCTTGCTCTCTCGCTGTCTTTAACTTCACGTTTCTCATGCTCTTTTAATACGAGCTGTAACATCAGTTTGAAATACGCAAACTTAGATGGAACGTTTTTTTGTACATCACATCCTCACCCCTCCCCAACGGCGGCTTCCTACAAGGCCCTCCACTCAGCTTCCCATACTACCAAAAACCAACACCCTCCTGTCACCTCCACCCTTGCAGCCCTCTCGTGCCCATGCCCCTCTCTTCTCCACCCCCAAAGCCTCCCCCCAATCCAGCCACAATGTGAAAGCGATTCTTGTTGTATAAACACAACAGATGGGTGGAAAGATACGCACGTATGGACCGTACAGACGGAGTTGTAGTCATATACGTTTCAACAATCTATGACTATTTTTAAATGAAAAGCATTGCAAATGAAACTGATGTAGAGTAAACCCACATGCTGGTAATGGTGCTGCTTTGTTCTTTACATTATCAACAACCTCTAGGATGACGTGTTGTGGAAACAATCTTTAATTGCAGTCCATCTCAAAGTTCTGTTAACCGTGGCAAAACTTTTCACTGGCAAAAGTGAGTAAAACAATGGTGTGAAATGAGAGTTCATTTACACGTTTCATTGTCATCAGAGATGTACTTAAAGCTCCCGACACTAACGGGCATATTCACGCAAGGCAATTAAAACAGATGTTCGGAAAATCCATGTCAAGCACACACTTGTGCTTCCTATTGCATGTTAATGTTTAATTTCCACTCGTAATCCACGATCAAAACACTGAAAGCTGCTTGCAGCAACGTGTGTAAACTTGTGGATCTCGTACGGCAATGCACCTTTCACGTGGTCGCGCTTAAAGTATTTTTTCTTTGAGGATTTTGCCCACGATACGTTCTGAATGCATCTCGTGTATCCGGTGCATAGTGTGTGTATGTGTGGGGGGGGGGGGGAATTGAAACTTTGCGAGGCCTTGGTCAACATTCCCAGGAGTAACTCGATAGAGACACCTACTGATGAGAATCGTGGCTGTAAGGTGAGTGTCAGACTGGCGCGTAAATAAATAATGAGGCCCATAGGACTGGACCATGCCGCTGCATTTAATTTAATACGAACTGCAGGTGTGTTGTTTAAACGGATTAGGTTAACGTCGTTGTAATGAACAATGCTTATATTAGAGCGACGTTATGGTTTACAGTCAATTTCCACGAGTCAAAGTTTATAATGGTTTTCATTCCCTTGCAGTTCACGTTACTGTCTATTATAATTATTCTGTAGCTAAACAAATGGATACATAAACGCTGCCTTATTCAAAGTAATGCAGGTGGCAGGTGTCACGTGGCAGGGTTGGTAAACCAAGACTCGTTACGTTTGTGCACTTGAAGTCGGATCAATCATTAAATAGACCATGGATTTCGCCCCTGCGCGCCTCGCCATTCAGAGTGGAAGAGCGATGGGGATAGATCGTATTTCAGGTCAGCTACACGCGCACACACCCAAACAGATCACAACAGCGAAGCCTTATTGGTACAACTGCTTCAGACCTGATCAACAACTCTGCCGATGAGACACCGTACGTCGAGACCTGTTCAAGCATGCTTGTCCTGAAGCAATGCTGATGAAATTGTGCACTCCCAGAAGGTCGTGACCCCCCCCCCCCCCGATAGGTTATGTAAATATTTGTTTAATATAGATATACAAAGGAGACGTATTGTATTCGACATTTCAAATACACCTTAATTGTTAGATTATCTAGGTTGTTGCATTCTCCACAAACATGCTCATTGTCTTTTTTAAATTTCGATTTAAAGCTTTCGTGACTGCAGGGATTCATCTTCTTGGTTCTTTCGGTAAAGTTACGTAGAAGGGAAATAATAAAATAATAAAAATAAAACATAATAAAATATAGATTTTTATTTTATTATGTTTTATTAAAATAATAATGTTATTTTATTATGTTTTCTTTTTATTATTTTATTATTTCCCTTCTACGTGACTTTACCAAAAGGACCAAGAATATGTCTCTTTTTTAGTAAAGTACATTAATGAATGGTGGTTTTAGGTTCACTTTCAAGCACAAATACCAAGACTCCAAAAATGCTTCCCACCATTCGCACCACTCCAAGCCACATTCTCTCTACTCTCCCTACCGCTCCCTCACAACGCCACAACCCACCTCCACGTGTGCAGCTGGTACACATTTTTTGCACTAATATGCCCAACCTTTTAATTACGTGGTTGCATTAATTGTTAGCAAACGGTTCAAGAAATTAAGTTACTTGCTGGCAATTATCGATGTTTCACGTGCAGACGGCAGCAATTAAATCATTAAAAACCCCCCCCACCAATATGACCGCTTGACAAATTGTATGGGAGAGGATAACAGTGCAAAGCCACGGTAAAAGAACGCAGCACAAAGCAATTCTGGCGAAACAACGTGGTGACCTTTATCAACCGTGAGAGAAAGGGGCGGGGGGGGGGGCAACCATACATCAATAAGACAGTCGTCCATATAGCTGACAAACTGGGCAGCTCTTTAAACGCTGAAATCTGATTCTTTGGTCTCACAGAGAGAGAGAGGTACTGGGAGGCCCGGGGCTTGAGCAGTAAACTGTAATGCTGGCGGTTATTAGCAATAAATACCCGCACAGCAAAGGTACAGCTTCAACTGCTCCATAAAGCTAATTAAACACGGATGCAATTACAGAGCAGAATGATGCCACTGTTTAATTGGTTAATCATTTTAACATTGTTATAAAGTGTTCTATATGCAGTACAGTACTTGCTACATGGATATTTGTATTCGTATTTTTTTTAATTTACGGAAAACATGGGGATTTTAACCTGGAATAATTTTATCCTGCCCAATGCGGTAATGAAATGTATATAATATTTCGGTGCCAGTTATTGAACGTTGGTATAAAACATGACATTCTCACGAAAAAAGCGTCTGCTTTTATACTTGGCACAGTACTGTAATGTAGTTCCCTGATAGCGTCCTTTGAGTGAAATGAAGTTGTGTGCAGGACTCAACTTTGAAAAACAGATCTTGACTTAAAGCTTTCGTGACTGCAGGTATTCATATTCTTTGGGTCTTTCGGTAAAGTCACGTAGATAGGTTCATCCCCTGATGACGACCGCTTGTGTTGCGATCGAAACGTCGTAGTTTTTTGTTATTTTCTTTGAACCTATCTACGTGACTTTACCGAAAGACCCAAAGAATTTGAAAAGAGGACAACCATAGTTCCAAAAAGAAGCACCACGTGTGCATTCTATTGTTACCTCGTTAATACGCAGAGCTCTTTGTTGGTCATATAATTAGTATATACAATATAAACCATGGTGTGTGTTTTTTTTATAACAAATGCGTCTATTTAACATTCAGGAAATTGCCAAGTTGTAATCATATGCACAGAACCCAACGCGTTTGCCAAATTCTTCAAGAACGATTTTCAAATACGGTACTAAAAATACGAGAGTGGAATTATTATTCTCCTTCTGAGCATGTCCCTTCCGATGTGCGATTTCACACAGTCAACGGGAGTTGGGGTTGTTTATGGCCAGCAACAAACCTGTTCCTTCCCTTTTGATGAAACTCTAAATCAGATCTAGGACAACGCAGGCGTATACTGTTTGGTTTTTTGGGTAGAGTCACGTAGGTAAAAAAAAATAGAAATAAAAAAATGAAAGTAAATTAAATCACGACGTTTCGATTGCAACAAGTGTGAAAATCACAGCTAGAAATGTTTTACTAAATGGGAGAAAAGCCGGGCTAAGGAGTTTATATAAGTGTAAACTCCTTAGCCCCGGCATTTCTTTTACTTTTTTATTTCTATTTTTTTTCTTAACCTACGTGACTTTACCGAAAGAACCAAAGAGTATGGATCCTTGCAGTCACGAAAACTTCAAATCTAGAATGAACGCAGGTGTAGTGGCCTCAATTGAACTTCAATCGGAAAAGATGATCTCTTTGACAAAGAATGATTGCACAATTATAATTACTGTGTAATATTCTCAGGTGGGAACCAACTGCTTTCATTCCAGCTGAATCCGCATTTGCCTGGACGTGTTCTGATGTCTGAAAGTACATGAAAGTAGCAAGTGTTTTTGAAATATAAATACAAAGCTTAGAGGGATTTTTTTTACGATATGTTTCAAAGTGCAAATTATATTTTTAATAAACATGTCTGTATGCTCAGTGGCATTCATTTGGTATCCAAAAACACAACAGCACTTACCCTTGCAATAACTACAGTACTGTACGGGAGGAATTATCGAGTTTCTGCTTCAGTGAACTTGTTCTGTGTTATGGCCCCCAGCTTGTCTGCACTGCTCACTTAGAGATAGGCATGGTATGCACTCACCACCATATCTGTGTACGGATGTACGTTGAACTTCTTTTGCACCGTACGTAGCCAACTGCTCTAATCCCAGGTGCGGGGCAGAATGACAACAAACTGAACATCCAAAAAAACACAGTAACAAGTATTAATGCTTGTAACTATATGCATTGAAGTTAATGTTTTTTTCTCGCTTGAATATACGTATGACAGAGGAGCGTTTATTTAAGTTTTCTTTAGGAGCCCTTTGCTTGAGACTAACAAGGTAAATGTGCGATATCGATACATACTGGGGTCGTGGCCACAAGTGAGAAGGGACTGATCGACACGTGATTACGTACACATTGGGGCATACAAATGTATGCCGCATGAATATGCCAAACATTTTGGGCCAAATAAGAGTTTTCATGAAATGTAAACCGGCTCAATGGAAACTTGAATAAGTCACGAGAATGCATGCAAATACAAAGCAATGTACAACGTAGAGCCGAGTGTCGAACGGCTTTGAGGTTTTGAAGTGTTTTAACATTTGCAATCACAGCAGAAATCTGAAAATACGCGTTCCAGTAATTGGGATTCCCTGTAGTTCATGGATTATTCGTGAAAATGTGGATACGAACCTTTTTTTAGTGATTTATCAATTTGTTTTTAAATTAATCGGTGACTGATGTGAGTCGTTTCGTACCAAAACATACTTTGATGTGGACACATATAAAATATTTGTGCCATTTTGTTCCTTAAAAAATTGTAACCTCATAATCCGCACATTTATCGCAGATTAATTTAGCCACTAATCCTGTGCTGTGCGTTCCCTGTAATCCACACGTAATTTTTTTGCGGATTAATAAAATTGTGTGGCTTACGTCAAGATATGTCCTGCTGATGAGACACTGTGTATGTCCAAACCGGTGCAGAGTTTGCTTATTTTGAAACAATCTTGCAGAAATTATGCTCTTCCAGGCCTCGTGGATGATGTTGATGTGTAAAAATACATATATTTTTACGTGGAGTGACAGATATTTCAAGATGTAATTATCCTAGATTGGAAGCTTTCGTGACTGCAAGGATTCATATTATTAGGTTTTTTCGGTAAAGTCGCGCAGGTAAAATTTTTTAATTAATAAAAGTAGAATAAAAATAAAATAAAAATCACGACGTTTCGGAGGCAACACAAGCTTCCGTCTTCAGGTGGAACCGTCACAGCACGATAGCTGTATCAAGTGAGAGAAATTCCAAGAAAACAGTCCTTGTATATATATACTGGTTGAGGGTGGGAGGAGCCAAGGTAGACCCTGAATATTATTTTTGTGAGGTTCGGTGCGGCTGAAGCACGCTGTTAGGAATGAGCCTTTGTTTTTTACCTACGTGACTTTACCGAAAAAACCTAAGAATATGTAATTATCCGCTTATTTATTGTTACTTATTTTCTCCACAATGGTGCTAATGATGATTTTTTTTTGTGCTTAAAGCGTACAAGCACACTTTTCCAGTGACTGACAATGCGTGAAGATACGTAGCTGTGAGCTTCATGTAAACCAGCTCGCTGGAAAAATACTGGCCTCTAGTCAAGCCGCACGGTACCGTTCTCGTAATTAACATCAACCTCAAGCGAATTCATCATTAAGTTGGCATGCAAGTGAGATGGACTGAAAGTTCACGCATGATCAAGCCAGACTTGAGTGTTACAACAACAATTTAAAACGCACGTTTTTACCTGCTCTCATGTGTAAGGGCAGCGTTGGGTGTATGAACGGCTTGCATGCCACATTACAATCCAAACAACCAGAGTTTCAAATCATGAAAATGTAACAATGTCATCGGCAAGTGTAATCTTAAGCCGAGCTCGGGCATCTGCTGTGGTGGACTAAAAAAAGTATACCTTGCCAGGGGTGTCACAATCATCCCCGGAGAGGGGAAAGCGGCTGAGATTGGCTGCTCGCCACACCCTACACGAGTACACGGGTATGTAGTGGTGACCTTAATAGGTGCTCTCTAGCAGCTTGTGTGTGGGGGGAGCGGTAGTGCAGCGGTTAGCGCGCTGCGCTGCGAACCCGGCTACACCAGTTCAATTCCTGCTCACGGCCAACACCGGTGACCATTATCTGAAAGGGTACTGGGCCTCCCCTAGGTCGAATCAGCCTCAAATAAGTACCTTGTGTGGTGTAAACACCGCCACTAAGGAGACAAAGGCGGCCGGGCGTGGAGTTGGCCACCTACCCCCCTCGTGTGCCGTGCCGGCCTTCATAGGTGCTCGCTAACAGCACTTGCCCAAACATTCTGTAGAGGCATTGGTATCTGTCTATGTACCATTGATTCTGATTATAGTGCCATATCTTTCTTACAGCAAAACGTACCGGAAAATGATGTGAATTTGCGGGCACAAGAATTACTACATCATGGTTCATATCATGATGTCGTATTTTTTATGTTAAGGAAAATCACGCTGCACGTAGTAGCACAACTGTATGTTAAAAAAAATACTTCATAAAAATACACCCAATGACATACAATTGCATTGCACTATAATACTTGTTACAGGATGTAATATTATATTCCGTTAAATTGTCTGTAAGCCCTGTTAATATTAGAATTTAAAAGAAAATTATAATGCCTATTTATATTTAAGTAAACATCGATTAATAGCCAATACCTTAAACTCAGTTTTTTATGCGACTGCCTGATGTCAGAATTGGCCAAACACATTTTTTCAAGATGTAAAAACTCACAACTTAGACCCTCTGAATTCTGACCAATGAATAATCCATCAGTGATTATACATTTCGATCTAATCAAAATGATATCCCAAGAGCACAAATGCATTGGTCATGAATATTTCTGAAACTCAGATTCAGAGAATGTCCTTTGGAAGTTGATGCCTCAAACGACTTTCTAGAACCCGTTGTAATAGGCTTCTCTTCCTGACACTACATAGAGCTCTCTCATGCCCTCTACACAAGGGTTCACCACACGTCACTCATCCCCTGTACAGTGTACACTTTAGATCTCGAAAATGCAGTCACCGGTGACATCAACTCGTAAAACTCGAGAAATGTAGGCCGGATGAAGTGCAGTTCTGTGCAATTTTAAACTAAGGATTGTCAGCAGTACCGGCTGATGAATAGGCTTACCTCCTGTCGTGGTTTTCCCTAGATATTCTTAGTTTTTTTCGGTAAAGTCACGTAGGTAAAACATTAAAATTAATGAATGTAAAATAAAATAAAAATCACGACGTTTCGGAGGCAACACAAGTCGTGATTTTTATTTTATTTTACTTTCATTAATTTTTATTTTTTACCTACGTGACTTCACCGAAAAAACCTAAGAATATGAATCCTTGCAGTCACGAAAGCTTCAAATCTAGAATTTCCCTAGATAACCTCGTTTTGCTGGAATTGTCCCAGGAAATCTGTTAGTCTTCGCCCAGCTAACGTAAAAGTCCCGATTTTTGTCACTTGCATGAAAATATTCCACCGAGGATAATGCATTTGCATCCAGTTCTTTCCCTCTTCCGGTACTGTGAGATATTCTTATTCGTTTGATATGTCCTAGTTTTTTTATGGATAAGCTTATTTTCATTTGG
Source organism: Lethenteron reissneri (assembly GCF_015708825.2). Classification (NCBI taxonomy): domain Eukaryota; kingdom Metazoa; phylum Chordata; class Hyperoartia; order Petromyzontiformes; family Petromyzontidae; genus Lethenteron; species Lethenteron reissneri. The sequence continues at coordinate 19,652,234 of NC_083801.1, forward strand.
AAGTAAAAAAAAACATCTTTGTAGGTCGTACATCAGCAGACAGTAAGGCGCATACTGACATGAAATCTGGGGTTAAGATGCGACGAGAGGTCAACTAGCACATTCACATCTTGAGTACGGCTCATTGTTATTGCTTATTTTCATCAAGTGAATCCTGTGATGCAACGATAGTGTGGTCTATCACGGTTAATGCATGCCAAAAAGTGATCATTAAAAAAGAGAAAGAAAATAGAGCCTTAGAAGAATATTCAAGCATCACAATAATTAAAAATGATACCTTTAATTTTTACAAGTTATGATGCTGTAATAAAACAAAAGTAATTCCAACATCAGTGTTGTATTATAATTGGTTCATTTATAACAAGGCACGAGACCAAGAACTGTTACATGTGACTGATCACAAGCAGCTGAAATACTGCTTGCTCTCAAGTAAAGCACCAAACGGTAAGGGGAGAAGCATTTTAATCATTTAAGGCAAAGATCCCCCGTATAGCCTTAACAGACTGTTGGGGCAAGTGCTGTTAGCGAGCACCTATGAAGCCTTGCACGGCACACTCGAGGGTGGGTGGCCAACACCACGCCCAGCCGCCTTTGTCTTCCCAGCGGCGATGTTTTTACACACCGCACTAGGCACTAATTTGAGGCTGAGTCGACCTAGGGGAGGCCCAGGACCGGTTCAGATAATGGTCACTGGTGTTGGTGGCCGTGAGCGGGAATCGAATTCGGGTCGTCGGGTTCATGGTGCAGCGCAGCGCTAACCGCGATACAACCGCTCAATCACCTCACCCTTCAGCACAACCTCTCACTGGCAAGCAACTCATCTCTCAATCTTAGAAAGTTTAATACTCGTGCATATAACACCAAAAACACATTTGATTAAAATAGTGGCATGCAGCATTCTTGTATGTGTAGCCATAGAGCAAACATATCGCTGTGCCAATATGAAGGGGATTTAAGGACATCTGAAAGCAATGCACAATACTGTCATCACCTGCGAACGCTACTGATGAAAAGCAGCACAGTAACAAGCCATTTTTCCGGAGCATTTCTTGCGAACAGTGGTCCCACTTATCTGATTATCTACAACACATCGATGGTTTCACCAATTGATTCTCACCCGCAGCGTGCGTATCCCACGCCTGCCAGGCAACAGCGGGTCTGGTGTCCAGTATCTGTACGCTCTGTCGGATTATAATTAACCGTGCATGCCGCGTGAAGGAGCAATGACAAGGCTCCAAGAAATCAGACGTGGCACTTTATTATTTACATAATAGCAACGTCGCCAATAAAGGCGACGTTTTGTTAAGCGCGGCAGGTATATATCGATCGCAGTCGGATGCCTTGCAACATTATCTTACAACCAGCCAGTCACGATAAGCGGCCTGTGTAGAGTTCGGCAAATGATACGAACAGCACAAGAACTATATCCTGATTATACGTGAGAACCCATTTCAATAATAGAACACCACTGAGTATAATTCTAAAGCCTCCAGTGTTAATGACTAACCAAACCAATGACAGCCGGAGATGTACAACTGGCAATGCGATCTCTCTTTAGTACAGCGGGATATCTAATTGCCTGTGCACAGCATCATATTTTAAATAACCTTTAGCACCATCGACACGGTGAGTTACAGTGGCCGAGATGTCATCTCACAGCAGCATTCCTCTCGGCCAAGTTGAAACAGTTTCATCAGCTCCAGCTTTCTTCTTCTTCTTCAGAAAGTTGATTCAGCCCTCGATGGCTTCTGTGTTATGGGGTCAGGGCACAGGGCAGCGGGAGAGAGAGCAGAATTAGCAACTCTGTAAGCGTGCGAGTGAACCGCCTATTGTTAACACGAAAGAACATTTGTTATTAGCACAGGAGAAAAGGTGTTTTATCCCATTATAAAGGTGCAGAGGAATCGGGTGCGGCATCCTTAATAGACTCTGTGTTCACAAAGTTTGCCCAAATCAACCGCCTGGTTTCTGCACGTGAAAAATGGTTGCTGTGTGTCTGAAAATTGTGTAAGTTTGGTTTTCTCTAATTTGCTATTGAGATTTATTTTATGTGCTTCTGTCCTTTCCATATTGATTATTCGCTGTGCCTTTGGCACTTTCATTAAATATTGAGATTCTTAAGAATGTTACAGGCTCAGAGAAGCTGTATGCATTTTAATCTGGAGTAAGAATTACCCACATTTGTTAAATAATCAATGGGTTGTATGTTCAATGAATCTAGTCTATGCATTGTGCAGTCTTCTTGGGTGAAGGTGAATGAATAAACACTTTTATTTTTAAAGTTAACCTAACACTTTTGGCCATGATCATTCTCTGCAATCGTTGTTTTTTAATTAACTCTTTTAAAAAAGCCCATGTCCACAAAGCTTGGCCTCGGGAAAAAACACGTCATTTAAATCGGTCACGACCACTCGTGTCCAAGCACCAAAAACCAACGATGGACATTGCCCATCTCGGCGGTGCTCGGTGCAAACAGTGGACGTGGTGACAACGACGATGAAGACGACGATGAAGACGACGATGAAGACGACGATGAAGACGACGATGAAGACGACGATGAAGATGATGATAACGACGATGATGATGACAACGAAGACGACGACGACAATGAAGACGAAAACGACGATAACGATGACGACGATGACGACAATGACTACGATAAAGACGACAATGATGACGACGACGATAACGACGATGATAAAGACGACGATGACAACGATAATGATAAAGATGACGACGATGACCATAACGACGATGATGACGACGACGATGACGCCGCAATGGGCCCTCACGCTCTCACACCTGTTCTCAGGAAGACGCAGGTCTTCTTGCAGAGGTTCTCCGAGTCGAAGCGGTTCCTGTTCCCATCGCATCCTCCGTACCAGAACTGCGCGCAGGCATTGGCCTGCCGGTCGTAGTACCACTTGATGATGTAGTTGCGGCACGAGCCTTGGTCCAGAGGCTCTCCGCAGCGGCCGTCTGTCAGCGAGACCGCCGCGTGCACATCACAGACGCGACAGGCAGGTTACGGCTCGGTTGTGCAATGCGTATGCTTGTACTTGTATGTTTGCACAGTATGTTGAACTTATTTCACGCCGTACGTCACCAATCGTGCTAATCGGAGGTGCGGGGGGGGGGAAGGACAACAAATTAAACGCAAAAAGCAGTTCTCGAGAAATTGGTTTTCAATCTCGACTTAAAACGTATTGTGTATGTGTTTCATTTTATATATATTCACAGTCTATGTATTCAGCGACTCTTGCCAAAATCACCTGGAATGTGTCTGATCCTGTCAGAGCACAGAAATTCAGCGGGCTTGAGCCTGGATAGTGCTTGAATGAGTGACCAACATGCACAAAACAGCTGTTGTGGGCACTTGGGGCAGCCGAGCGCAGCGCAGAACAATGGACTGTTGTTCTGCACTTGTCACTTTCAACTTGCACTGATCAGCGTGGTGTGGTCGAGTGAGATAACCCACGTGACCACCCCTACACTGCGTGGGGATGCCTTCGTCAGGTTAGAAATTGACAACGGTTATGAAATTAACTATTTTCTAAAGAGGAGCATTTCGGTTTTCGCTTCGCTGGCATGACCGACTGCGCGAGAGGTGGTGCTCCTTCTTGGGGGGTGGGCCTGAGCAAATGATGGAAATCCTCACGTGCAACGTTCACCACCTGCATTCATTTTTCATTCACAAATCCGACGTGTCACGCACGCCTCCTGCCCCCATCGCCCTCTCCCTTCCTCCGAATGGCGTTGGCGTTCGCTCAGGCGACTAAACCCAGCTCACGACGAGAAGGGATAAAGGTGTGGCGCGTGTTCCAGAAGCGTGACGCGGCTACTGACCCAGCAGGAGCTCGTTCTCCTTGCTCGACAAGACGGTGGAGGAGCCGGGCGATGAGGACGATGACGAGGAGGATGGGCCCGGCACGACGACGATGACGTTATTCTCCCTCGAGGGGACGCCGGCGCCCTCGGGGACGCGAGGCCCCGGCGAGGGCTGCCGCCCGCCGCCTGGGCGCCCGTGCACCGCGCCCTCCTTGTAGTCCTCCTCCCCGTAGTCGTAGTCGCCCTCGTCCTTCTCCCGCACCTTCTCCTCCTGCTCCTCCTCCTCCTCCGCCTCCTCCGGCTCCGGCTGCGGCTGCTGTGGCGGCCGCTGCGGCTGCTGCGGCGGCTGGACGCGAACGGCCGGCTGCCCGCGACGCGGCGGTTGCTTCGGAGGGAGAGAACGAGGGGAGGTGGTGGAAGGGGGGTGAGATGAACGCACGTGCATGGGATTGCGTGACGCTTTGCGACGCGCGTTTGTCTTCAGGAGTAGTCCATTGCCAAAATGATCCGTGGAAAGCGGGCGGATAGTTGTCGGGGCGACAAAAAGGATTTGGATATTTACAAAGAGTCCTTTTCACGCTGGTTTTTGGAACTCCGAGTTTGGTTAAGCCTTTGAACAATTGGCCAGGTTTAAATACGGATCAGATCATTAATAGCAACACGACCATGTAATATAGGATTGGTCATATTGGATCATCAATTCATGTTTTTTATTACCATAGCAAAGTCCGCTCACTATTTTCTGATCACATTTTTTTTGCGTGACAATAATAATATTGTCTCTACTCACCAGAGAAATGCACAACGAGGTCTGAAGATGCATTTTCAGGAGTGTCCTTATTCAGACATTTCGCGATTCGCCTTAATGAATATCCAAGTATGTGTGTCATCCACGACTGCGTATGAGGGAATGGCACGAAACCAAGTTTTTTATCTCAATACTTCAACAGCCCATTTTCCCGAGTGTCATCTACTGACATTCATAACGATGATATATGACATCTTCGGATAGTTTGAAATGTATTCCTTATCCGCGTACCGGCACGTTTGCTGGAATGCCACCGTTGAGGATGGTGTTGAGGGCCGTGCTGGCAAAGACCAATCCCTCATCTTCACAGAACTGGCTCACCAACTTGGACTCCAGCACTGCCAAGAATCAACACACGTGCCCCTCAACTCACGCCACATTCCAGCGAGCTTTGCGGAAAATAAATCTGCTTTGTTTGCTCCACTTTGCGCTGTTGATTAAACAATGAGAAGTCAATAATAGAGATTAATAAATTACATTACGCACACAACTGTATCACAATAATCACATTATGGCTTGCATTCAGTATATATTGGTAGCGTACTTTCTATACCTCCTTTTTCCTCGTGAATTTCTATGGCACCTTGAGATGCGCTTGCAAAATACGAATTTTTATCATTGTTAAGTTGGGGGAAAAAAAAACACCGAAGTAGCTTACAGCAGCCTCCACATGTTCTACACCGACGCAACGGCCAGTTACACACATGTACACGGGCACTTAAACTGACATGTTATACATATGTCAGTGGCAAAATCGCCAGATGATGCTGCATGTAATTGCTAGCGAAACGTGACAGTACCCAAATTGCAAATGTTGTAGATTTACCCTCCAATACACCGGTGGGCCTGGAGTAGTGAAACATTTGCACGTTTTGTTTACGTGACAAACCCTTACTGGTTGGCTGTGTCAGATGGTGGTGGGTTAACCACACATTTATATCATGGGACCTCCTTTGCCAGTACCAAAATATGAGATTAGGTTTTGTCCTTTTTTCTGGCAACAAAACAGGTGTTAAGGTGTTAAAACACCAAACTGAAACCTTTTACAATGAATCATGTCTGCATTAACCACAATACTAACCCAAAAAAACTTTATTATAAATAATATTGGTTGCGAAAGCCTGCTACGTGTTAAACATATAATTCTGTAAATTTAATGGCATTAAAAAACACATAAAAGCTCAGTGTACATGTGAAAAGATTATTTTTTTACGTGAATGATTAATGGCAGTATATAATGAGGGTAAGGCAAGAAGCAAGCAGACACCAGCGAATTTCATTAATTCAGAGCGATTTAAAAGTACAATTAAAGGGGAAAAGTATTCGCTGCAAAGGAGTGATGCTCAACCTTCTCGCTCGCAGGTCATTGAGAAGGTGTGCAACAAAACAGACCAGGACTCATTTTGTGCCTTTAGCATAAAAGTGGAGGGTGGGGGGGGCAGGAAGCGCCGAGAGGCCCACACCACCGGATCAGACGCTCACCGGACAACGTGTTGAAGTCATCGATGAGGTAGACGTGCTCGTCGTCGGGGTCCGTGGCGATGAGGTTGAGCTCGCGGATGAAGTCCGCCTGCGTGGGGTCCGTCATGTTGACGATGCCGATGGCGAACATCTCGATGTTAGCGGCGTGCGCCTCCCGCACGGCCATGTCCAGCTTGACGGCCTCGCGCTTGTCCGTCTGCCCGTCCGTGATGACGATGGCGAACTTCTGGACGCCGGGCCGCGAGCCCTGGAAGCCCTCCTGCACCGCCTTGCGGATGGCGGTGCCCGTGTGCGTGCCCTCGCCCAGGTACGGCATGCGGTGGACGGCCTGCCGCAGGTCGTGGTGGGTGACGTGGCGGGTGAGGCTGAACTCCAGCCGCACCTCCAGGCTGTAGAGCACCATGCCCACGCGCGTGGCGTTGCGGCCGACCGTGAGTTTATCGACGAGCGCGTTGACGAACTCTTTGATGATCTCGAAGTTGTCGGGGCCCACGCTTTCGGAGCTGTCGATCACGAAGACCAGCTCCATGGGCCTCTCTTTGCACTTCCTGCCGCACCCTGGTGCACAGCGGAAGAGGGATGACCGGCGCGCCTAGGCCCTCGACAAGGCACTCGGAAAAAAAATATTCACGCGTTTAAATGTATTTTTATATCATTTGTGAGCAACCATTAAACGATGATGATTGGGATCAAAATGGTTACATAGTGGTGAACTAAAGCAGGTTGGAGCACTTTTGGAAAATGTAATTTGATACCGATTGGCAACATGCCAATGTGCTTACAGACGAACGTTTTCAATCCATGCATTTTATGTGCAATGACATATTAATCCGAAATATTGACACTGACAGTCATTGAAAAATTGTTGAAAAGCAAAGAAGCGTGGAGAGATGCATGTTAGGGATGAAACTGATCAACTAAAAGATAAACACTTGGATCCGAGAAGAAATGCAAATAAGAGACTGTGAAGTTAAGTCGGCTTGGCCATGGTACAACGCTAGGAGGCATGATGGCTAACATACGGGATGGAAACAGCATGCCAGCTCAAAGACAGAACGTGCCCAGGAGGACTTCCATCGCAGATTTGGATTGGTAAGATCAGCTCATGTTCAGGAGAGAGATTAATCATGTCATCACAGAACCTTGAAGGATGCCATTAGCATGGGGAAGCCTTCATCCAGCAGTATACTGTATAGACCACAGATGATGATGATGATATAGACAATTTCCAGTATTTTGGTTTTATGTAGCATCAAAACAAAGTAATCATGGGTGATTTTACATACCACAGACCTCCTTGATCAGTTTAATAACATCTTCCCTCTATAACAACAAAAAACAGCCAAAGTATTAATCCAGGGTCATGAGACAACATGATGTTACAGTGCCGCATAAAGTAGACCTTTTGCCGAGGACATGCGTGCGAGTGTGGGAAGGCATCCACTGACCGTGAGTCCCGCCTCGCCCTTTGACCCAGCTCGACCCTGCCACGATATCAAACAAGAGACAGCGACGACTTAGAGACTTCATCCTCCTCTGCATTGTCATCGTACCGTGCAGAACAGATGCAATCGTTTCTCACCGGTGTTTTTGTCTCGGTCGCAGCGTGCGATTGTGTGCGAAATCCACGCTATTCTAATCCCCTCCCCACCGTTGCAGAGATGCATTTGTGGTGCTGGCTTGCTGTTCAAAGCGACGATGGGCGGTCATTGGTGCCGGCATCTGGCAGCGTTTAGATCACAAGCTCCACAGTGCTGGCTACATACTCGCGTTTGGCTACACACACTCACGTTTGCTTAATTTGACCTCGGCGAGGGTTTGACTTGATGCGCGTGTCAAATAAAGTGAAGGTTTCACCAGATGCTCATTTGTACACAACATTAAACCAAATTACACGACGTTGTTTAAAACCATAAAATAAATCTATATTTTTAAATCAAAGGAACCTGAGTATGCAACAAGCAGAGCGGCAAACATGGCAATATTAACATGCACATTATAAAGTGGACATGTATGGAAAATGTCAAGAGCAAAGGGTTCACCTGTGTACTTGTGTTTTTTGTCAGTGAACAATGCGTCGTTGACATTTGAGTGCGGTGCCCTGGCTAATGGCATGAAATCACTCGAGTCACAAGGCTGTCTGAGTTGGCAATGAGGCAGACGGCCCTGCACAACAACAACCGCCATTCTCCACTTAAGTGGCGGTGACGTCACCACGGCGCCTGTGCCAGGCCAAGTGCACGTTAAGACCACGTGAAGTGTCGAACGTCCGGTGGCAGGTCACGGGACAGAACCAGGTGCCGTGGGTTGATGACTGGCCAATGCACCACCTGCGCTCCGTTCATTCTTGTGAGCACAATAACACACACACACTGGCTTCCTATGCTAAGTTATAGCAACATAATGAAAACATTTTGTCAGTCTAGATCTTTTTAATGGTCCATTCTTGCAATTTTTGCACCAATTACTGTAGAATTGTAATGGGGAAAAGGGTATAATTTTAAAGGGACATTTTGCCCCACGTTTTGGAGTGTTCGTTTATCTTGGTAGATAGAGTTGCCATGACCTACCGGGTCTCCGCTCGGCCCCGTGTCGCCCTGATCGCCTCTGTCTCCCTTTCTGCCCCTCTCTCCTGGCAGCCCACGGTCACCCTAACAGCGGCAAGGACAGAATCATGACATCCATCATCGTGCAGACCCCCCAACCCCCACACACATAGGCAGCGATTACTTATTGTAAGGCACCACCAACCATTTCACACACTCAACATTTGATGTATACGGAGTATGATTGAGTAAATGGAGTAATGATTGTCAGTCCTTTGCCAATTCACGTGCCGGTCATAGGGGCTTTGGTTGACCATACTTTACCATGCTGGTCAGTGTGGGTTGGTGAAGTGGAGGGGGGAGGGTGAGCCCAGGGGCAGTTCACATATCACTTGCCACTGATAATTGCCACAAGGCAATTAGCAACCACTGCTCCGCTGCTTTCAGAAAATACCACGTATAAATATTAAAAAAACTCTACTGTACTCGTGTTTTCATCTGAAGGCCAGCAATACTCAGCGTGGATAAAGAACTAAAAAACAAAGCAAGCATGCCAGCTTTTTGCTTCTCATTCCTGATGCTTGCATTACCTCGTCTTAATGCTAGGAAAGGGGATTATGGTTTCCAAACATTTAGCTTAGTGCCCGGGTTTTAGCGACCTGGATGTAAGCCGAGCACTAGATTGTCACCACTTAATTTTATTACAGCAGAGTAGAGGAGTCTGAAATACAATGCGTACTTACTAATTGCAAATAATTGCCACTGCATTTTTTTTATTTACCCGCCTATGCGGCTGAAAAGGCTATAACGTTGACAACTATAAGGAAAGGTGTTATAAAATAATACTGTATATGGAAAATGTGTTAATTTCAGGCAAGTATCTTTGCTAGAGACTCGCCATTTAAACATACAACTTCATTACCAGAATACAGTAAGATGAGGTTACGGGAATTCTAATTGAAATGGAGCACGAAAACCTGCAAGCACAAGCGGGCAATGGCACAAGATGTTCAGATCAATGGGTTAAATCAGATCTCTTTGTATCAATTAGAATGTGCTGATTCTTTCACAAGTTTCCATATGTAAACTCACACATTTCACTTACATGTAAATGAAAACATACAGATGCAAGGCCAAATGCTTAATTCTCTGTGTATTCCGTTTGATGCTCCACAACACAAAAAAAAATTAAAACAGATCACTGGGATACTATGAAAGAGTTTACTCTATCCTGAGCAATAGTGATGTAATAGTTGTGCATTTAGCACATATTGTCGGTGTTTGTAAATTTGCTGAAAGGGTTGAAAATAAGGAAACTGAAAATGTTCTCCATACGTATGATGGCACGCGCAATAACAAAAGGAGGTACATTTGAAGATGAGACTTTCCATGATGCGTCTCAGTTTGTTGTATCTCAGAGGTGGCAAGTCGAGTGTTGAGCAACGTCACACTAACCTTGGGCCCTGTGAGGCCTTCTCCCGCAGGTCCTCTGGGTCCCACCATCCCTTGAAATCCTTGCTCTCCCTTCGCAAAAAATAAATAAACATTCTCTCGTTACGCATGGGCTTCCCATGGCGGGATACATATTTTTTGGATTTCGCGTAACATTGTGTGAGGATAAACGTGAACTGTTGTAAGAGTTGATGTAATAACAACAGTGGAATAGCAGCACGTGCGATTATGAAAGGAAGAATCATTAAATCCTTCCCGCCATCAAACAGCCGGAAGTGAATTGTCCGAAGTAAAAATGTTTCTTGCCAAAAATAATAATACGCATCTCCTGTAGATAGAATCATGCTCTGCGTTTTAAACAATACACCTAAAGAGAGTATCAAGCTACTCAGCTTGTAAATATCCTATGTAACAAAACACATTAAAAAATCTGCACATTTATAATACAAACAGCAGTGCACTTTAATTTCACGCGGGTACACATTTACCGTGGATGACATATGTTCGGGCAACAGCGCACTGAACATCAGCTTGTGCATAATGAGATGTTGTGTCCGTGCAATGGGCAATGTCATCGTCACCTTGGGTCCCTGGATGCCCTCCCCTTGAGGTCCTGGTGGGCCAGAAGGCCCCTGACGTCCAACGGAGCCCTGTCCACACGAGACACAGGTGCACACACGTCGCTCGAGCCAAGCCATCGTGACAAATGAGAATAATAATCGCTGAGAGTTCTTAAAAATGTAGATTCTGCTCTGGATGTAGGTTAAAGCTTAATACACACGGGTTTCCGTTTGATCGATGGCATGACAAGTTGAATATTCGTTAAAACAAAGCAATATATGAAGATAATGTAATTTGTAAAACTAACCCCTAACCCCCCAACGAAACATTTTTATTGGGCAGGCTCTCAGAAGTGCCAAATTGATTATAAAAATCTTCCCTACTGACAGCTGCTGGTTTGTCAGCTTTTACTGCCAGTCACCTTCCTCCGAGCTCTGTGCATTTCATTACTGTAAAGCACTGCTTTCGTTCAGATTGTTGTAAATTTGTATTCATTATTGTACTCACCTGGAAGGTGGTTTACTGGATTCGAGGCATGGTGACCCGGTGCATGATGTTAACAATGTACTTTATTTTTAATTCCGAAGTCAATTGCTAAAATCTGTGTCAATAAATGAGTTGGTGCGGCTTTTAATTATGTGATAAACACACAGAGGTTTACTAAATACCATAATTTGAGCATACATTTTTGAGTCAACAGCAGGGGCTAATTGATTTTTTTAAGTGGTCAGAAAGGCACTGAAATCCATGAAATAAATTCATAGTTTTGCACCGATGTTCCATTCCTTGGATTACAAATCAGTTGTTGTTTGTGTTCTGAACAGGCCCACATGACAGATGCCCAAAGAGCATACATCAAAATATATCGACAGGAAATTTTTCAGATCCAATTTTACAATGCATAAAACAGAATATTTGCAGTTATTATTTGTAAAAAAAACCTGGAAAGTCAAGATTTCAAAGGGACCATTGGGAGTCGACTGAGCAACTACAATTGGATTACCTTTGGCCCTGGAAGTCCTTCACCTGTGAGTCCTGGAGGGCCTGGTAATCCTCTGGAGCCAAGGTCACCCTACAAACACCACATTTAACATGTTACTCTTTTTTTTTACCGAGGAAGAAGGGATCAGAAGAAGAGAATCAGTTCAGAACTCCATGACAGGATTTAAATTAGAATATGAAACCATTATTAATGACCATGGTGATGGTAAAACATTTACACACATTGTAAAAAAACCCAATGGCGTTTTGAAATTGCTACATTTAAAATATATAACACATCATTTATGATCATCATCACCACACGAGCCTGAAACAAAATACGCAGGCCAAGTGATGCCTATACATTTATGTAAATCCAAAATCCCACCCGTGAATTACTCTTATAAAATATATCTTCATTATTCATCATTCAGCGGTTCCCTGCTTATAAAAGTAAGTAAGTGTGTGTGTGTGTGTGCATGTGTGTGCGTGTGTGTGTGTGCGTGTGTGCGTGCGTGTGCGTGCGTGTGTGTAAGGTCTCATACCTTGGGACCGGGCAACCCCACGCCTTCTGGTCCCAGCTCTCCCTGAGGCCCTGGCAAGCCTGGTTGACCCTGCAACAGCACACAATCTACGTTAGCAAGGCAATCAAACAAATGTTTTGATTGTGGTTTGAAATTGATTATGGTGAGCGCACAAGCCCCATGCAACGCGTCGATGGTTTCTGGGGAGGGAGACGGAAGGACCGAGGGGGAGGCGGGGGGGGGGGTATTGTCTAGGTATGGGGACAGAGTTCTCGATGCCTACCCTGACTGAGGGGGTCTTCCGTGGGGGGGGGGGGGGGGTTGTGGGAGCTTGTGTTTATGGGAGGGGAGGAGGGGAAGATGGACGGTATTTAGCAAAGTATTTTAAAATTTCAAGGGAAAATCGAGTCATTATCTCTAATATGATTGGTATTGATTATATCGGCGAATATATCTCGATAGCAAGGCAGGCAGAACTTTGCTTAGCCGTGACCCCGTAGAACGCCGATTCGTTATAGCGCTTTATCATAATACAGAGTCTTGCAGATGCTGTCATTCTTGCTGACGTGGATATTGGCTAAGACAAGTGAAGGTATCCCCCCTAGCCTCAATGCCTGCGCCACAAAAGCCATCAATGTCAAGCGGTGTGGGGCGTTGCGTCAGTTCATACCGCTGGCCCAGGATAGCCTTCTCCTTTGGATCCCAGAGGGCCAGGGGCACCTGGCAAGCCACGATCGCCCTGGCAAACATAACGAAAAGCAAAGTGCAGTCGGGCATGAACATAACAAAATATCTTTTGACAAAAAAAACTCAAAAAAATCCTCAGTGCATCGCTGAAACCCTTCTGATGCAATATTAAACAAAGTGCAAGTTTGTTTGAACCCGAGGGTTACCTTTGGTCCGGGCAGACCCATGCCGGGTTCTCCAACAAAGCCAGCAGGCCCAGGAGGCCCGTGCTCGCCCTGCATCCATCGTGGGGGTGAGGAGCACGTGTCAGAGCCACACACGCGTTCACACGAGCACAGATCTGGAGGGCAGCTCCCCGACACATGGTGATACACATTTCATCCTTGGTCTGAATTTCTTCATGCAGATGAGACAGACACATAGACTAAACTAACTATAAACTATTTCTTTTTTTACCAGGTAAGGCCCACTGAGCTATATAGCTCGTTTTCCAGAAACAACCTGGCCACGAATGATAGCTCAATGAAGTGGCTCATCGTGTGGAAATTCATAGGAGCCAAATACTCCGAATGCATGTTTCTAAATGTGGAGGGAAAAAATTGGAGGACCCGGAGAAGAATACACACAACCATGGGGAGAATATGCAAACTCCATATATCCAGGTGTCAGGGTCAGGATCGAACCCACGACCTCCTACATACCAGGCGAGGTATTTAACATCTCCCCACTGTGGCAAGGCTCACACAGTAACTAGCATGCATTTTAGATTGTCACAGATACTATTAACAATAATAAACAGAGTTGTTTTTTAGACCAACACACATTATTACAAAAAATTTGGCCAAGTGTTGTCGTGGCACAGGGCTTGACTCAGCATCAGATGGTTATGTTTTACAAATTAATTTTGAGGTTGATGTTTATACATCTTCTTTGGATCTTTCGGTAAAGTCACGTAGATAGAAAACATAATAATGACAATAAAATAATAAAAATAAAATCTATCTACGTGACTTTACCGAAAGACCCAAAGAATATGAATTCCAGCAGTCACGAAAGCTTTAAGTCAAGATTCTGGCGAATTGCCCGATGATGCTGGATGCAATTACCAGCGAAACGTCGTACTCAAATTGTAAATGTTGTGGTTTCACGCTTCAACACACCTGTGGGCTAAAGCAGTGAACTATTTGTCTTTTGTCAACGTGACACTTTTTTACTGATTGGCCTGTGTCGGGTGGTGGACGGTTACGACACATTTAACCCAACACGTTGATTATGAATTTATGTTAGTACATCACCAAGTGGTGGATGTAAGCTCCAACACTGTAAACGTACTCGTGTTCGGTTGCCTTCGTCAGTTTCTTTCACGCAAGGTGCATCGAGCGAAGAAGCTATTTTTTTCAAAGGCGACTCAAGTCAACTGATCACGTGGTTTGCAATGGCTACACGCTGTTCTCAAACTGTGGGTGCTGAGTGCCCAAGCGTCACGGCTGCTTCCTTACCTTGGGGCCAACAATGGAACGTCCTGGAGAGCCTGGCAGGCCGAGACGCCCAGGAACGCCGGGCTCCCCCTGACAGCAAACAGGGAGAAGTAACATCGCAGCAGTGGCAGTGGCAAACTGGTGGTGTAAATATACACAAGTGTAAGCTGTATGCAGGGAGGAATGGTTGTGCAGTGGTCAATGAACCCAGCAACCCGAATTTGATTCTCGGGCATGGCTAAGGTCAGCAGTGAGTGATGTCTAAGCCACGATGATGACCACCGTGCGGAAGTATGCTCAAACTGCCCCCATGACCGAGACAGCATGAGAGGTTTTAATTCGGTAGTGTATTGACAAAGTTTGTTCATCATTATTCATTTGTCTGCCACCGTGTCGGCAGAATGGGTAGTGGGGAGCGGTAGGGTAGCGGTTCGCGCGCTGCACTACGAACCCTGGTGACCCGAGTTCGATTGTCGCTTACAGGTGACACCAGTGGCGATGATCTGAATCGGTAGTGGGCGTGGGCCTCTCCTAGGTAAACTCAGCCTCAGATGAGTACCTGATGCAGTGTGTAAACATCACCACTCGGAGAACAAAGGTGGCCAGGCGTGGTGTTGGCCACCCACCCCCTCGTGTACCGTGCCGGCCTTCATAGGTAATCACCAACAGCCCTTGCCCAATCAGTCTGTTAAGGCTATACGGGGGATCTTTGTATTGTCAGCGTGCATCAGTAACACAGGGTTCATAGCACAGTGCCTTAACCACCGAACCATGGCTCTCCACGCTATCAGTGAACATGTTTTTGTTGAAGCAGGTGACCACGGAGCACGATGCGTGGACGACCGGTGCGAGCTGGCGTGGACAGGGTGGCGCACCTTTGCCCCAGGTAACCCGGAGATGCCAACAGGTCCGGGAACCCCACGTGGCCCCCTGGGTCCTGGGTCTCCCTGCACAAAAACACCCGCGGGTAACTGGTCATGGTGACAGCACACGCTCTAAATAGCGTAGCGAACACACAAGTCCATATTTCTCAAAAAATGCATCTTTGGAGTGGCACGATTTGAACAACTTGACTTGCACCCCCAACGTGCCATTCAACGCTTGCCAATCTGTATTTGCCTTACAGAAGGCACGTATAGCACCCCCGCAGTGCACGTGCACATCGCAGATCAGCATTTCTTATTTGCAAGTGTACTGGTCAATGCTGCTTACAGCTGGTTGTCTGTTTCTCTTAACTCGTACCCCAGTGGGCCATTACACTTGCCAATCTGGCCTCATTTTTTATGCAATTCAGTTCCCCCCACCATGTAAGATGTATGCTTTACATCTCAGGGCATTGACCTTTCTTATAAAATATGTCCTGGTAAAGAGTCCACTGTGGGGTCCTGGTAAAGAGTCCACTGCGGGTGGTGTGTAATGTGTTGATGCCGTTAAGTGCAACCAGGCTTGACCAGAACTGGGGCGAACTGGGATGGACAGGATTCGTAAAGTGGGCACGTGAAGTAGTCGCTTGCACAGCTGGTATCTATCAAATATATATATACTCTATTGAATTTGAGCAAATCAACAAATATGGGAGGACTCTGCATGCTATTTTCTTTTAAAACACAAAGCGAATTGTATTGGCATTGCATGTTACTGAAGACAACATGGCTGCATTGGATTGTTTTTACTTGCAGAGAAAACAATTCTTCTGGGAGGTCTGAGCTTTATCTCTACTGCATTAGCTATAAAAAAAAAACATTTTGAATAATAAGTCAACGTTTGTTTATGATTGCGTAGTAACTCAACACATCAACATCTGCAGACAAACATATGTATAAAAAAAAGTTTTTCATAAAGATAATGGTAAACAACATCTACTTATCCAAAATAAGTTTTTCGAGATCACTCTCAACGAACAAAAAAAAAGTTTTGACATGGTCTCGCGCAACTCCACCGAAATCTTTGGAAACAATCTAGTAACAAATGGCGAACACACACACGCATGGCTCCGCGTGTCACAGCCCTAGCCTTGCCAAAGCCCTGCATGCATTACGTTGTAATAAATGCCCAAGGCAGGCTGGGCTGGATCAGCACTCGTATGAGTGAAGTGCATAACACCGAGTTGGCTCTAAGGAAATTCGCGTGACCAAGACGGGCGTCTCAAACCTTTTCTCCCTGCACGCCAACACCTGCACTCCCCTCAGGCCCGCGTGGCCCCGGTGACCCGATCTCACCCTGCCACAGAGAACACAGCAGCAGAAGTGTTTCCCTTGCAGAGGGCACGTACAGCACCCGCACGCACTTGCACATCGCAGATCGGCATTTCGTTATTTGCAATTGTGCTAGCCAATGCTGCGTACAGCTGGATTTCTGTTTCATTCAATGTGAGAGGCTATCTGTGGTAAAGCAAAAAAAAAATGCAACCATCATTGGTACGCGTGCCATGTGAGACGCTGGCTTTCATTCGTTGCTTACCTTTTGTCCAGGTGAACCATCCTCTCCTAGAATTCCAGGGATTCCAGAAAGGCCTGGGGATCCGATCTCACCCTGAAACAAGAACACACACTTCAATGCACAGTCACATACACACCTGCCCACATGCCTCCTGTGAAGATAGCCTTATCTCTGCAAGATAATATATTGACTCCTAAGTCTTGCACCTCCAATAGCGCTGTTTATTGCTGGTCACTTGGCATTTTTTGGGCCTCTGCTCAACAGCTGTAATGTAAAATGAAAGGTCTGTCTTTATGTTTTCAGTTTCGCAACATTTCCATGAAAAAGAATGAAGCTTCCGTTTTAACATCTTTCAGCCTGAAAGAGAAATTCTTATTTTTAAATGACATAGCAAATTTACTTGACTTTGTTAAGTCATGCAGTTTATAATGCGAATGAATAAAGTGCATGCTGAATTGCTTGTATTTAAAATACACTGTTAAAAAGCCAAAATTGTTGACCTTGTATACCGACATTTCTTTGAGATTAAACATCGCATTCATAACTGCATGCACAGGTTATACTTGCGTTATACTTGCGTGTATTTGTGATTGCTCTCAATTGTGACAGGAATCTGATTTTAATTTGAAAAGCTTATCACATTACGTAATGTTTCCATTGTAAGTTTATTTATATCAGTTCATTTGATTATTTTTTTAAAAACTATATCTCGCGTTTATGATTGATTTTATTTACAAACAAAAACCA
Organism: Lethenteron reissneri; assembly: GCF_015708825.2. NCBI lineage: Eukaryota > Metazoa > Chordata > Hyperoartia > Petromyzontiformes > Petromyzontidae > Lethenteron > Lethenteron reissneri. The sequence continues at coordinate 19,669,767 of NC_083801.1, forward strand.
AGAAGATGGATTTAAATATAATCTATGTTTTTACTTTGTATGTGCCTTTGTAGTTTTTCAGTTGAACAGTACTAAATGTATAAATCAGATGTTCCCTTTTTCTAAACGCACCATCTACTTTCAACATTTGATGCCTACCAATCAGCATATTGTTTTCATTAAACCATGACCACATCTTTTTAAAATATCAAACTCTGAACTAAGGAGGGAAGAAAATCTGATTTATGAAATATCTGGTGGAATGTGTCATGAGTATAATATTCTCAAAACCCAAGACTAATATTTACTTAAGCACGACTTTTATTAACAATTCACTGTTTTAAAATATATTTGATATTATAGTCCGAGAGTCCTTTAAGGCCAATAAATCATACATATGGCATTAACATCTCTCGCAAATAACAAAACCATAGCTTTGTAAGGGAAATAAATTAAACGCTCCACCTTGACGACATTTATTGTCAGTCAATTGAGAATGCGCGGTTATTTTTGGGTCATTTCGCTGACGCGTCCGTCCAGCGTTTGCTTAGCGCACAGAAGACGTGGCAAGCTGCAGCGATGCCTCACCTTGGGGCCAGGCTCCCCAACGCCGCTTGGGCCCGGAGGTCCGCTGTCCCCAGTGAGTCCTCTGTCTCCCTGTCAGAGCAGGGAGACATGAGCCACGTGGCACAGTAGCAAACAAAATGTTATTGCGAACCAAGCACGCTGACAAAGCGGGTATGCTGGTGCAACAGAACACGATGCCTGCATGCCACGCGTCGCACGGGGTTGGACAATGTTCAGGATATAGTACTTCGTGTTTGTGGGTTGCGCTCTATAGCTCCAGTTCAGTTTCTGAAGAAGCGAGTGGAAACGTCAGACATCACCCCGAACAACATTTAAAATCACTTCATGATTTGTTGAGCATCAAGCAGTCAACACTTCCTCAAGCCAGGCACATGTTTCATGGGAAGGGAGAGCCGAAATTTACGCAAAACACTGGAATTCCGTAAAAGCGCAAATTTAATTGGAGACCCAGAATCTCTTGGATGCCAGTCGTGCCTTGCATTCTATCATTCCTCCGACTTCTGCAGGTGCAGCAGTGAAGCAGTCTCGCCATGCCACTGCACCTACGGACATTCAATAGAAGCTAAATTCATTTAAGTTCCTCGTGTGATGATAGAAATTTGTGGGACGCGTAGTTCACCTTTGGTCCCACCAGCCCCTCTCCAGGAGGCCCTCTCGGTCCAGTCATCCCCCTCGGGCCGTGTTCACCCTGAAATGTCACGGCGAATATTTGTCAACCTTGCCTAATAAAGACCTCACAGCAATGGCACATACCGTCGGGAGAGTTGACGGTTAAACATCACAGGGAGTAGAATGTTTTTACCATCGCCAGTGTCGTCATCATCATCAAAAAAACATTATCATGATAAAGTGTATACAACACAAGCAACTAAAATCATTTAAAGTTGGTAAAAATACAAAATGCCTCAGCGTGCTTATTTAAACAAAGGCCAGTTTATCATGGTGGCCCGTTTGTGTGTGGGAAGTTGAACCTTTCACGGGCTATGGGAACACTTAAGCCAATTTTCCCACCAATGACCATGAACCCCGTTGTTTGTAGCTGGGCTCTTAAGCAACAACAGATGCGGCATCATATTCAGCCACCAGCAGATTCAGAAACGCTTCACATAATAGTGACTGATCTGAAAGAATAAGTGTTGATTTATGTGAAACAGAATTCATTCTTAATTACTCTTATGATATTCACACATGGGGATAATCACCGTTTTTACGTGGAATGCCATGATATGTGGTACTTTGAATGTTCAATGTAAAACAGACAATGAGCTTTGTTGCAACAGAGTTGGGTGCACTCTAAAGGTGTTGTCGGGGTTCCTGCGAGAAAAAAACCCTTCATTGGGCTCCCAGTGGCACCTTCAGACTGTGACATTTTGACCCAAAGTTTCTCCCATGAGAATGTTTGTGGCCACACATTTAATTGATTTATCTAAAACATGGTCCTATTAGTGTAGAACTCTGTTAACGTAATGAGTCACTTAATTTCAAACTGCAAATATCTGTAATACGCATTTGCGTTTGCCTGTCGTGTTAGCGTATGCTCAGCAGAGGGCAGCAGATATCTTTTGTCAACGGGTGCAGACGCATTTGTGAATTCACTCCATTAAAATACTAGATGAGATGGAAACCGATGCTCCATTTACCTCTTTTCCAAACAAAACATAAAAAAACATATGGGGATTGGAGATTTTTGTTTATACATGATGAATAATTCGTAGAGTTCTTTGCAAACAGAATAAAGATTTCGGCGCACTGCCAGTCTTGAGATAATGAAATACATTCTCTACTGAAAACTCTTGCTGCATGACAACTTCTCAAATAAATAAAATATATTAACTGTTTCATCTAGCTGCTGTTCGTTCACACCGACATTGCCATCTGCTCAGCTCACTTTATTTATGCGCAAGGCAATTTGACATGTTCCAAAATTATGATAAGTGATGGTAATACATTATTCCTGAAGTAAAAAGGTACACTACCTACGAAACTATATTTTATTTCATAAGATAAGGTTTGCTGAGCTATATAGCTGTTTTTCAGAACCGCCCTGGCCACGAATGATAGCTCAACGAAGTGGCTTATCACGTGGCAACATATCGCAGGCAAATCCTCTAAACGCAAATTCCTCAAATACTCTAAACGCATGTTTCTGAATGTGGAGGGGGAAACCGGAGAACCTGGAGAAAGAATCCCCACAACCAGGAATAGAGAGACATGCAAACTCCAAATATGCAGAAGTCGTGATCGAACCCATAACTTCCTGTATACCAGGCGAGGTAGTTAACATCGCACAATTGCTTGCTTGTGCCAATACTGGTGGAAGGGCCATCACTAGAGGGAGTTCTAGAAAGCCCCTTTTGGCGACATTTTTCCTACTCTTCCACCCTGGCCAGGCGACTTGGAGGAGGTGGGGATAACCACATTTGACCTCACCACAATCAACTAACCGATTGACTTGCAGATTTAGTTTGTGCTTATCAACACATGTGGGGAACATACATGCAAGCAGAGATGTGACCGGTGTGGAGAATCAAACTCCAGGGTTATTCAGTTTTCTCAGCTATTAATTCATACATCTCCATAAACATACCACTGATTTATTTTATAAGGGTTTTTTGTTGCAATTTTAAACGTAAGTCAGTGGGCAGCGTATGGACCCCATGTCAAGGGTGCAAGATGAGACAATTGAATAAAGGAATATTGTTCGCGGGCTGACGTGGGTAGAGTCAAAAGATTGTATTACCTTCTCCCCTTGAATGCCGAGCCCGGGAGGGCCCAGTGGACCAGGCAGACCTAGTAATCCAATATCTCCCTGTTAAAATGAAAATGTAAAAAAAAACAATAATCTTAGAATAGGGAACAACATTTACACAACCCAATCTCAACCACACAATGTAGAGTATGTTGTTGATGGTAACCACTTCTTGGCAAGCACAAAACAAGCTCTGATGTAACATTTTTGTTACTTGTTTTTTACTCACCTTGTCTCCTTTGACTCCACTGCCTTGTAAACCACGAGCTCCTCTTGGCCCATCGAACCCTCGGTCACCCTGATATAGAAATACAGTGGGTTGGCACATTTGTTGGCATTATTCGCGATACTAGGTTACATCATATAAAGGAGTCCACGCCTTTAGAGGGCCTTCGGTACAGGTTTAGGCCTCCCACTATCTGCAGTGGGATTAACCCAGCACGAAGACACCCGAGAAAAAACAGTCCATCAGGGCCCAAATACCAAATAACTAGAGTATGCATCTGTCTGTGGGCCCATGCGATATCAAATATTGGTTTTGCATTAGGCCAAGTTTATCCTGAATTCAGGGTGAGTATTGCTACATTCTTGAATGTCAAATTTACTGGCAATTAATAGCAAAATGCCAAAACGAATAGAGAAATAACAACCAACTACAGAAATATCAACCACTGGTTACACCTAGAAATTCAATATTGGCAAACAACTATAGCATGAGATAGAAAAAAAACCCTCTATATGATAAACCTCTGTATAATATTTCTCGGCAGCCTGGGGCACAATAATGTTTTCCATGCGATGAAGTTAAGGGCAGCTGCCCGAATAATGCCTCCGGTCTGCACAAATCTGTCGCTGCAAAAAAGCAAAGCAACCAATGTGCATTCTGAAAACGAGTCAAGCACATTTATTGAACAAAGCAATGAAACTTTGATCTGCACTTACCTTTGGTCCAGGAAGGCCTTCCCCGGGTAACCCTCGTTCACCAGATGGCCCCGAAGAACCTTGAGGGCCCTGCAAACAATCCCCTCCTGCTTATCTCTATGCACAATGTAGGCATGCAATGTTTTTATTTCATTTACAATTGTTTATGTATCGGCTAAAATATTTTGCTTGGTGATACTATCACAGGAGAGTACATCATTTTAAGCACACCTAGCGTTCCTTACTTCATCTATTATGCAGGATTACGACCTCTTCATGTCATAATTTAACACGGTATAATATTTAGCGTAACTCTTTTTAATCGTTTGAGTTCAATGCTTATAAAATGTGAGGTAATTGCGTGTTGGTGAATGGCATACATTTTTCTTTTTTTAAATACATGTAAGGCAGTTACGTGATTTTTTTTATTCCACATAAAAAAGCAAAGACTACAGTGTCAATGCGTTACAGTACGGAATTCCAAAGATGGCTTCAAAACGCAGTAAATGTATCTCAAAATGGAATCCTCCTTTTAAATATCATGCACAGTCTGTTCTCTCATAACGCGGTAGTTGCGTTCCTGAAGAACACCGCATTATGATAAATAACATAGGAGGTAAAGCACAGTCCGCGATAACACGTGGGATGTGTACTGCAGGCTGAACAAAGACTGAGGCGTGTGTGGGTAGCATCTAGAAGCATCCAGCAGCATCCCGCCTTGTGTGATGCTATGCCAAGGCAGTCGTACAAGCGCTTATTCCTACGTAGTTCTTGTTCACTCGATCGAATTATATCCAATTTGCCTCCGCGTTATAAAAATAAGTGTTCCCTAATACACTCATCGCGCTATATCCAATTCCCGTTCCGGAGAACAGACTGCACAACGTTCCAAAGTCGCTCTGCCGAGCCAGGCTTAGGGGCCGTCCCTAAATGACGTCACGCGATTTTGGACGATTTTTGACCCCCCCCCCCCCTCGTCACACGGCGTCACAAAAAGTCAGACCCCCTCCTCAAATATGACGTCACAAAGCTCTGCCCCCTCCCAAACCATATTTTCATTTTGAAAATAAAACATGCTTCAAATCGCTTTAAACTATTGTCATTGTAGTACGTATTTAATGTGGCGCTGCACTCTGATGTTGTAGGAGTGTTGTTATAACAATTAGTGTTGTCATACAATTAGTGTTGTTATAACAAATCTATATTTTTTTTAAGTTGCGCATTTTTACATGAAGTCACATTTCTCAACCCCCCCCCCCCCCTCGTCACACATCGTCACAAATGTCTGACCCCACCCCCCCCCTAGGTGCGTGACGTCATTTATGGACGGCCCCTTATCAGTGTAAAACAAGAGCGGCGTAGAACAGCAAGTCCCAGCTCGCATGCTGTTCGGCCAGCGAGGCGAAGTGGCCAGTGAGTGAGTGGGTGTCTTACGGGAAGCCCAGGTTCTCCCACTCCAGGGGGCCCGGCAGGACCAGCTCTGCCCGGTTGACCGAGGTCACCCTGTCCAGAATTGAGGGGACATGTACAGGGAAAGAGACAAAGAGGGGGTTTGTGTCAGTACACCTTCAAAATATCGCATCGAAAACGAATTCCAGTGAAATGTTGTTCTGACCTCAATTGCGTCTGCTCGAATACTGCATTGTAACTAAAAAGGGGAGAATGTTTTGCTTGAATTGATCGTCACGGCAGTATGCGAAGACTTAGTCTGGAAACTAACGCCACAAAGCACACCTGTGTGCACTTCAGGTTTCGTAGGTGAATGCGCAAGAGTGCCTGATGTGGCAGGTTGGCAGGCCTTTGGCACAAACTTCAACCATTACTTTACTTTTCAAAGTTACTTTCAAACACAAGTGGCTGCAAAAAACTAAAACCCGTCCAATGTTGTGTTTGGGTGCTCACGACAGCAGAGGGCAGCAGAGTGACACTCAGTGGGGATGAGTGGCCACGGTCCTGCTTGTCTGTTAGCCATGGCTTAGGGCACGAATAGCGGCTTCCACTAAACTTGGGCACTGGGGGCACATTTGGCTGACATTTAATTTGATGGTGATCTCAGACAAGGGGACTACAATGCGATTCCTCGGGAAAATCTGATGCACAGAGGCCGAGTAAGTTTTACACATATTTCTGACTTGTTTTTTTTCCCCAGCCTGCCCTATTACTCTGTTATGATGGATTTTGCCCATCATTTACAGACTAGCCTTTTGTCCATCCAAGGACAGGCGTATTTCAGTAAATCTGAAACTTGCAAACGAAAAGCAGACCGCGACGTGATATTCATTGCATCAATTCGCGTGCAATTTGTAAGGCTGCGGTGACACAGACTTATTCCATTTAAAGGTTATAATCCCTTGTTCATCATGACGTCCTTTTTACTTCTATGTCTCAACAACAGCGTTACGGAGATCGTGTGACGTGAGGGTTCTGCCTTTGTAGTGAGGGTTGTCAGTTGACGCTGAGGAGGGGGGAGGAGGCGCCTCGCCCCCCCCCCCATGTGGAGTGACGTCACCTGCTAATTAATATTAATGAGGGGGGGTGTCCATTTCGAAGACGTCACCTCTTCATGATTATTCTCTTCATGATTATTAATGTGGGGGGCTGTTCGATGTGGAGTGACGTCACCTGCTCATGATTATTAATGAGGGGGGGGGGTGCTACATGTGTAGTGACGTAACCCGCTCATGATTATTAATGAGGGGGGGGTCCATGTGGAGGACGTCACCTGTTCATGAATATTAATGAGGGGAGCTGGCCGACGTGGAGTGACGTCACGCGCGGGACACACAGACACTCTTGGCTCATTCTAGATTTGAAGTTTTCGTGACTGCAAGGATTCATACTCTTTGATTTTTTCAATAAAGTCACGTAGGTAAAAAATAAAATATTTATTTTATAATCGTAGTAAATTTGATAATTACGGCCATTGCATTGGTAGCCATTTTTTAAATTTATATTGACAGTTAAATTCCATATGATGACACATCTAATAATTATGATTCTGGTTGCCACCTCATCATCTTGCAATGCATAATTATATTTAATCGCTCTATCTCTGAGGTGGACATCCTGTCGGACGTACCAGTCCACCGACCATCATCCATCAACCATTCTAGTGAAGAGTCTTGCCCAAGGCCACTTATATTTATTCACAGTCAATATTTGTCGAACGTGTTGTTCCCTGATCCGCGTGTTTCTCATTCTGTCTCGGTCTTATTCCAGGCAAGCACCTCTCAGTGCTTCTTCGTAAACGCTGAAAGTTTTTGTTCGGCTCTTAATTTATCAAGATGTGCTTTGTATTTTTTAATTGTGAGGGTCAACATCCCACTTCCATTGCAGACAAGAGGAAGAAGCCACTCAACATAACAGTTGTAATTATGATAAATAGAGATGAAATTATCATGATTATAGATTTACATTAATTCCCAGTAAAAATTGCTTATTTTACAATTTCCAATTACATACACGACAGTTCTGCAAATAAATACATTTGCTAAAATGTTCCAGTTGTTTACGTAAACATTTTTAACCTGGTGTCGTCTACGTCATCGCAATTGTGTATGAACTGACTAGGATGTTTGGAGTTTATATCGAAGAAATTCTCTCATATATTCAGGGGATTAATGTATGATAGTGAATGAACATGAATGTGGAAACTATGCATATGCTGAACGTAAATGTTTAAGAATAATTACGATGATGCATAAGGAAGTAAAAAACTGAAAAATTAATATGTTGCATGGTACGTCACACAGGTGCAGTAATGGAAGTCCTGAGCATTAAAGCCAACCATATTAGCCGTATCATCGTTCTATTTTATTACCTCGCAGCATCTTCTTGGTTTTTTCGGTAAAGTCACGTAGAAGGGAAGTAATAAAATAATAAAAATAAAACATAATAAAATAATTCTCACGACGTTTCGGCTACAACGCAAGCAGCCGTCTATTATGTTCTATTTTTATTATTTATTACTTTTCTTCTACATGACTTTACCGAAAAAACCAAGAAGATGAATCCCTGCAGTCACGAAAGCTTTAAATCGAAATTTACCTCGCAGCATTTTATTAGAATTTAGTTTCGCCTGGACAGCATCTGCCAAGTGGCTTTAGCAAGGTAACAGTTTGTCCGTGAGCAGCACACCGTACCTTGGGGCCATGCAGCCCAATCCCAGTTTCCCCTTGAAGGCCTGGAGGGCCGACATGGCCACGGTCACCCTGCAAAACACGCGCAGCGCACGTTACAGAGCGCTCAAGCTTGCAGTGCTGCCAGTGACACTCACGGGACGTAATGAACTGATGAGCAAGCTTTGCTCCAATCTTCCTCTTTCCACGTTCATTGTCCGTAGCCTCGGTGTGGAACCACTTCCTTAGTTCCCCCCCCCCCGCCTCCCCCCACCTAGGATGATTGTTGCTCCACATAGGCTGAGTGTTCCTTGACGTCAAGGCATGGCAACAGAAATGACACACGATGTCAGATGGACACGGGGTTGCTTCTGCAATAGCAAATCTCACGGACGTCGGGCGAGTGCAGGTCACACTTGATGGCGTGGTCCCAGCACTTTGAGCCCGACAGCTGTTATCTGGTATTAACATTCCACTCAGACCTTGTGTGTCAACCTGACTTGATGACCAGGGGCACCTCGCACCTGTAGGAGAGGGACCAGCGGGTGAATTGCTGAGCGATGTTAACCTTTGTTTGGTGGGAGAGGGTGACAAGGGCTAAGCAGGCAGTGGGGACGATCCCTAAAGCCGCTCTTAACACGTGAAAATAATCGACAACTCGTGGACATGCACGCTGTAGATGTGTATTCCTTAAGAATTGTGAGCAGCGCTTTTTGTGTGTTATTGTATTGAAGAAAAAAGCTGTTGCGTTGACAGTGCCGCCTCACTGGCCCAAAGAAGGGCTGTCATAACAAGCCTAGCCCTTTTAAGCTTTTTTTCCTGCCACGTTACACCAATATATCCAAGCATATTGAGTGCACACATGTTCGTCTAGTTAGATTCTCGTTGATTGAAGAGAAATGCTGCTGTTATCAATTCAATGTGCACACTCCTTCGTGAGATACGTAAATGTTTAATGCCAATATTTTTTATGGCAAAAGCTGCACGCTGTGAGCTTTGTTTATATGAGCACCGGGCTCCACAAGCAGAGCGAGTCATTTTTTAAATTGCAGGCACAATTAGCGAGCTTATTTGGCCATGATAATGACAAACAACTGCACGCGGCTGTGAATGGTTTTGTTGATTCTTTTCACACCCTCCGGCAAGAAAACAAGACATCGCCTCCAAACGATGTTGACCTAATTGCTGATCTCCTCACAGAGCTATAAAATGGGAGTCAAGGCAGAGACTCAGGCCAATGAACTGTGGACCTGCAGGTGAACACCTCACATTCAGCTGCACAGAAATGTCAGGAAAACCAGTTTTTCTTATTTTTTAATTATTATTTTGCGTGCCAATTGTGTCACACCCACACAAAACATACCCACTTCAAACTACATGCAAAAGATCCTCGACTCGGATAAGATTTAACTGTTGTCTTCATTATGCTCTTTCTAAATTACTTCGAATATTTCAATGAGTGATAGCTCATTTGAAAGGTCATTGTGTATTTAAAAACATATCCGGACATTTTACACTTGCAACTTACAAATGACCCTTAAATCACATCAAGTTATAAAAATTGCGGATTAACATAACATCAATTTTAATTGGTATAATGATTAGTTTGATTTAAAGAAACCAAAAGTAATATGGGCAATATATATATATTTCACGTGGTTAGAATAGTCCTGTCAGTAAAGTATACTCAAACTAAATGATATTATTATTATTATTTCAATTCCTCTGTCCATTCCATATCAGTCATGGTAGTTGTTTAACCATATTTTACCATGCTGATGAGTGCGGGTTGGTGAAAGGAAGGCCCATCACTTGGCGCTGATGTTAGCGGTGGTTGGGAATCAAAGTTGCAGTGTCCTCACCACACCAACTTTATATGCATGGATGTGTGCATGCAATGCAATTGTTGTATTCTTTAATTCAAATCAGGAGTTACAGCCATATGTCCTGTGTATGCCCCGTATGGTTAATTTATTAACGTTTAACTAAATACGTATTACAATGTAATATAGGATAATTTAACGGTGTCAGGGGATACCCAGGAAAACAATATTTTGAGAACGCACCATTCGAACATGTTTCATCTGTCTGAGGTCACTGAACAATTTACTTTAATATATGAATCAGCAACTAAGATATCTGCCAACGCGCATTCCTCAATACAATCTAACATAACGTGGCTATGCTGTTTAGTGTAGCGCTACGGAGCATTTGTGGGACAGGACTTGGTGTTTTTTGACAACAGGTGCGTGTGAAGAAAAATGCAAGTGGACGTAATTCACGAGATCGTGCCTGTTAAAATAGAATGAAAGGAAAAATAATATGAAGCACGTATTTGTTTGGATAATCTCTGCCAGAGTAGCACTGATAGTTGAGAGCACTGTGTCAAGCCTAATGAGACATCTCTATAAATTCAGCCTCCAGCAGTGAACTTATGCACCATTCTTCAAAGAAATCCTCAAAATGCCTTTTTAGTTTCACAATTTAAGGTCAAATTCCAATGAAACATTCAAAGTTTTTTGTTAAGTTAAAAACAAACTTTCTCTGAATGACATTTATGGTTTAAGAATGTTCTTTGATATAGTTTTTAGAATTTATTTCTGAATTATATTTTAAGCAAAGTGAAATCTAAACTATTTGTCACATGAGTAACATTTCAACATACTTATTGTACGTATGTGTGTTTTTCTGTGATGCCATCTTCCTGGAGCTGTTTTATGGCACATGGCAGTGCACCGCTCACTGTGAGAGTTATTTACCAAAATTTCCACATTAAATCATTCGTATATTTGGTATTTGCGCCATTCTTACAGCACAACGCTATCGCAGAGGGACATTTTTTTCACACGCAATTATAGTGTCCAGTAGTTTCACAGTTAAGAGGGTGACGTTGCTTTGGTGTAATTAACCAATTAGGCCATTTGTAATTTTCAAATTTGGCAACTTTTGACCGACAGGCCGGGCAGCATACATGCCCAACTCTTTTTCGAATGTCACATGATCTTTAGCATCCGCTGTTCAGCAGAAGGTGCGTACGAATGTTCAATGCACCAGCAGTATTAACCAGGGCAGCCACTGGACTTGAACCACGAACCTTTGCAGCAAGCGGCAAGTAGCAAGGATTTGAATATAGTTGTGAGTAGTAAAAAAGAAAATAAGAGAATGCATACAGTTTTGAAGAGGGCACAATTGTAATTCAGAATTACGATACGTAGTGCGATATGCTGTATCAACTATCCATAGCCAGTGGAAGGACATCATTTGGCTGCCCACAACTGTCCCCTCGCTGGACATATCACAGGACATCTGTACAACTGAACAAAATTTGATCACGAGCGGAGAAGGGTGCATTACGCCCGTTAAAGGTATGTTGGCCATGTAATTATAGTGCAGCGAAGCGGGCAAAACAATTCCTAAGGGGTTACATTTGATGTCGATGGCTGATCGCTCCCGATCCCCCTCGTGTTTGCATTTCACGGGGAAGTAAAAAAAAAGCCTCATTGCTGCAAGAACAGCAACAACAACAATGATGCTCTACAAAATTGTTCAACTGAACAGTCTTAAATCGGCACCGTGCTCTCGGCTTGGACTGAGCTGTACCTCACCGCCACATCGGTGGGCTGCGATGAAATCTTTTTTAAAAAAACGTTGACTTGCACTTAAAATCCTTGTCTTACATCGTATCCACATCAGCGCGCTGACCTGCGGTAAGGCTTTAACACGCGTTCAACTTAACACGGTTACATGACCCGGCTATCACAGTCGTCTCACCTCTCAGGTTATCAGTGCTGCATCAGGTTTTGTAAAAAAAACAAAAATCTCTCCTGCATGCAGGCGCACACGCGCACGTGCACGCAAAGCAAGCGGTGCCTTTTTTTTCGCCTCGGGGCAACTTCGGGCGATGAATGTAGATAAAGTAGCGAGTGCCATAGTGGCAGGTGAAAGTTACTGTCTAGACAGCGCCCCACAGAGACAAGAATTAGCCCCGGGAAGGCAATGCAGGAGGGGCTTCATTGACCGGTGGCAGCCAACAGCATGGCCAGCCCCATACGTGGACACGGGCGCTTCAGCAGAGGCGGCAACCTTTGCAGAGGAACTCTCTTTCTCTCTGTCACGCACCATCATTGCCACAGCGTTTAGCCGATGTTAATGCGCCATAAAGAGAGGTGATCGAATCTGTTGGCCAAACCTGTAGCCACCGGGGTACTTCAGGGGGAACGATTGCCCATTAAGAGGACAATTACCAAACATTCTTTGTTTAAAGCTTGTTTTTGCCGATAATTGATTATCCGGATATTGCCTGCAAACCTTTTACGATATAATCGCCAGCCAAGTTCTGGTCTATTATAGTGTGCCAAGATGTGTGCTTGACTAGCCGTTTAGAAAAAAAAACATCATGACAACGTGTTTGACAGTCTTTTCTCTGCGAATGCAGGAGTTGGTAGTAAACTTCATCCATAACTATATTCTTGGTTCTTTCGGTAAAGTCACGTAGAAGCGAAATAATAAAATATTAAATATTAAACAATAAAAAAAATTGTGAGAAATTTTTATTGTTTTATATTTGTATTATTTTATTATTTCCCTTCTACGTGACTTTACCGAAAGAACCAAGAATATGAATCCCTACAGTCACGAAAGCTTTAAATCAAAATTCCTCCAAATCTCTTCACTCGAATGGCTCTACTGACTTGTCCCCATGCTCTCGGTTCAGACGTTGCTCACACTCAAGTTTGGCTATAGTACCAGAGCCTTCTCCAACCAAGCAGGACTTGATTTGAATCAGTCAGGTCCCAATATCAGACCGGTACAATCAGTTAATATAGGACCAGTTACACATATGATGTAAGATTCGAGAGCTATCTATTGTGGTACATTATGTATGTGCACAATTCATGTGAAAATAGTATTTTAGATTTCATACAATGATATGTCTTTTTTATATTTAATTTTAATGTATTGTAGTTACAATGTATAAAAGCACCCTGGTTATGCAATATTCATGGACTAATGCAGCTTTTGTAAACTTTATGTGGAGCTAATGTTTCTCTGCCATCCAGTCAGGAGCCATATATCAATGAGATGGAATCTCAAGGATTTAAATGTCAAGGGGTTTCCCTGTTTAAATACAGGAAAGCTTGCTGAAGAAGGGAAATCCATTAACTACTTATGAGGTAGTTTTATTTACTAAGTTTTAATTTATGAGGGTGATGAATAATTAACAAATCCATTAAAGTATTCAATATGATACTGCAGTACAGTATCTGTTAAATGTATGCGGAGCCACGTATACAAAAGTGTATATGGGCTACCAGTAATGTAAAAAATGCTCTCAGCAGTAAATTGCATTCGTATATACTTTAACCGCATCTCTAGTTTGACAAGGCTGCAGGCCCATGATCATATTAAACAGTTAAGTAATGTAAAACAGCCAGATCTTTGACTTTACTGGAATAATAAAATGTGTTTTACCTTTAAAACGCTTACTTATGTTAATACATATAGGCACAACACTCACTGGTGGACTTGCTCCTGAAAGATACCACATTCGTGGCATGGAAAGCAAGACATATATATAAATAAATAAGCATGCAATTTTGTATATTCTTTTTTTACAAATAAGTCTATTCACTCCCCCTGGCTGTAGAATATCTTCCTGCACCAACCACCCTGCCAGGATGTTTATTAATGAAGTACCACATTTCAGCTCTGTGTCAAAATGTCAACTTTGACAAAAAAGAGGGAATGAGCCTCAAATGTTTTTTTCATACTCTATGAAGTTTGATCTCTAGCCCAGTTTTTCTTGTTCTCCGCATGCTTTTTCCATAAACCTTTAGATAGAAAGGACACAGTGCCCAAAAATGAAGCAACATACCATGGAAGTCACACACAACACGAAGCCAGTACCTCGAACAAGACAACATCAACACTGCACAATCTGCTCCTTCAACATTGCAGGCTAATGTACACTTTGACATGTTTATGACCAACGTGGATATTTATATGCTTCATTTCCACAGGCAGGCCTATTTAATATAGTAGCACAGTCTATCATGCGAAGTTGTATACTATGTTGCATTCTGGTAGTAATTGTGGAATTTTATTTGAAGCCATTAAGTGAAATCGTGAATGTAATATGAGATATACCACCTGCTGCATGCATCTGTATGTCGTTTTAATGAATCGCTTTTGGCCGTATGTACATATTGAAAACAAATGTAGACCGCTGGATTAAACCACAGTAAATCAGTTGTCTCAATGGATCTTATGAGATGCCCTGTTGGAGATTTGCCCAGGTAGGATTTATTGCAATAATACATTCTCTTTCTGGGATTATTAGAGAAATGTGTGGGTGGCTGATTTTAATCTATGCCATGTTAAAGGTATGAATCAGTTCAAAGTACCAAAGGATTCACATTTCTCCTAAAATACCAGGAGATAGCATTTTACTTGGTTGCCTTAGACGCTCATTAGGGGGTATGGGATAGGTGAAGAGTACAATTGCTTGTTAATCAAACACATAAAGGGGTCTTTGAAATTGTGGAGGCAGCGTGAGGAACACGCTGCTCTCTTGATCCTGGCCATATCCCAGCTCATTGGTGTCTTAGTCTCTAACTGGAATTCTAGAATTGTCTCACAAGAGGTCCTGCACTTTAGTTGAATACAACCAATTGTGTCGAAATCGAGAGTAAAATGTAGCCCAGACGTTATAGCATAAGGAGTCACACACTAGTCACGTTCATTGCGCATCACAACGGATGCATTGTGTTCGCGTTTTCCTATCTTATTAATTTAATATCCACATAATAATCGCACAGTGTTAACAAATGTCCCACCTTTGGTCCTTGGATGCCCTCAATGCCTTGCTCTCCCGTTGGCCCAGGAGGACCCTGCATTACCCCAGAGAAAGAAACGCGTTCAGGTCTTGATTGCAAACCGTGCCGAGTCCATGGCACCATCACCACACCACAGGCTGAATACGAAGAAGAGTCTACAGCAAGAACATCTCAAATAAAGCTGTGAAATTACCAAGACATCATGTTGAATTAGCACCAGATTATATCCTTTCATCAGAAATTCGTTTCATAATCCAGAAGTATTTTTAAAATTTAATAACATTCGCCTAGTACAAACTGTTTTGTAGCTTACGGACCGTTCTATTCCAATTTTATTCTTGCCATTATACTTGATAATAACCCTTTTTTAAATATAAATCACACTATTAGTAATTTGATTGCAACAGTGAAATGTTTTAATTGCAGCAGTTAATTACCTTTTGAATTACCATATCTGTTGGACATTAAGCTGGATAGTGATTTCTTCAGTGCGGTATTCTCAACTCTTTTTTGGTAATCTTGAGCAAACCATCGACCAGGACTATCGGTTTTTACGTATACATTCTCTACCTTCATTTATCTCACAACAACCACCACTAAGTGGCGACGACGTCACCATGGCGCTTGTGCCATGCTAGGTGAAATTTGAGGCCACGTGAAGTGTCGAAGACCCGCTGGCAGGAATGCACGGAACAGACCCAGCTGCCTGATTGAGATGACTGGCAGATGCACCAACTGTTCTCCCCACAGTGCCAACTTTCTACGTTTTAGCCGCCTGGAGCTTCGCTGTTGTGAGCATCGTTCCTCTTCCCTCCATTGTTGCTGGAGGGCGACTGCCTTCAATTCCCCAGCAGTGTCCTTCACGAACCTACTCCACAGAGGTTGATCTTGACACTGCTGATGCCAGTCATCTACAAGTCCAATCGGCTGCACATCCTTCGGTACCACATCAGTCCATCTCTTCTCTAGCTCATGCTGTGCCCATTTATCCGGCCAAACAAAACCTGCTTGGCTATGTGGTGACTGGGCATGTGGGCTACATAACTCAGCCAACACAGCCTCGCTTGCTGGAGGAGCTCACTTATGGGATTGTGTCCCGATCTTTCAAGGCTCTGTGAGCTCCTCACACAATCCAGTCTGGTTCAATCCACGGTGGATTGTAAGCAGGCTAGCCTGAATGTTTCAAACCAGCGCAGATGTTCCTTTATAGGGCTCCATGTCTCGCAAGCAAAGAGAAGGGAGGGCATAACCCTGGCAAAAAAGATCCAGAGCCCTATATGGGGCGACAGGCGAGGTAGCTTCCACACAGTGTTACACAGCTGATGAAAAGATAAGGCCTCTTGACAGATTTGGAGTGAGACCTCGGCTAACAAATCAGAGCTGATCATTAGCACATTGCCCAAGCACGGAAACTGCCCCATCACTCATGGGGAGCTGAGGGAGGTAAGCATTTGATGACATAAAATACCTAGGCAGGTGCTTTATTTTTGTGGGGCTGATGGCAAGGCCCCATCTCTTAGCAGCATGCTTCAGGTTCTGCAATAGCATCTCCAACTCCTTCTCAGAGTGGGCAGCAATCACCAGATCATCCGCATAATATGGTTGACCAATAGGGAGCCATCCCTTGACCACACTCGGAAATCTGTCAGCCTTCCATTGTATCGACACGAGATGGAAATTCCACCGGTGTCTAACACCACTCTATGAACATGCATTTGTGAACAATCATCGTGCGCACCACTTCTTCTTGAGATAAAGTTTTGTTATGCTCAGTCCATTGCATGGGTTTAACGCTAAAACACGTTTAACCGATTATCCTCGATTCCATAGCCAGTCACAGCATGTTCCATAGAGGACAGCTACTGAGGGACAGGCACTAATGGCAACATCAAAGCATCCTGACACAAATGATAAGCAAATTTATCCCACTCACAAATGGACAAAGATGCTAACAATGCATGGTAGCTATTTTTTTTCTATCCTGGGCCATATACATATAAAATAAAGTGGTCAATGTATCAGGTGAGAGGTATTACTAAAGCCATACTCAATATATCTAAACTATATCTTGGCTATAATTACGTATTTAAAAACCGTTGTCTGCTGCATTACAATATCCATAGCTGCTGCAACATTAAGGTTATTTCATAAAATAAAAAGGATGGAGCCCTGCATCTACATGTCCACGACACTGAGTGCCCCTCTCGATGGCATTTTGGCCTTCTCTTCCACACTAGCCAGACGTCTTGGAAGAAGTAGGAGTAGCACATTTCACCCCACCACACGTGACCTGCCGATCGACTGACTGGTGTAACAATTTAGACAACTGATTGGACAGAGGTGAGAGGATTTAGGAAACGGCCCCAATGTTTCAACTGTGGCGCTGGGAGATCGAACCTCTGGATTGCAAGTCCGGTGTGCCAACAATAACACCGTGGCGGCATTCTTTCATATTAAATTAAATAAATAAAAAATCGTGGTTTCCATTGCAAATAATAGCATTTAATTCTATGATGTCACCCCAATGGGAGACAGGATGAATTGCAGCTATACTGCGCTTGTCAGAGGGAAATTAATCGGCTCGAGACGTAAGGAAGGGAACCTCTGATCAAATCCTTTGCGGTCACTCCTGGAAAGTGACCCCCACCCCCCTCGCTGATTGTGCTAAGACACGGGGGAGAGAACGTCATAGTCCCCCACACACTGACCTGGGGACCTCTCATCCCTCTGGGCCCAGCTGGGCCCTCTGGACCCTGTAAATAGTGGAGAGCAAAGAAATGCATCGGTTACAACAACAACAACAATAACGTCAACAACAGTTTAATTTTCTTACCATGGTTTGTTTCGCTCATGTCAGCCTGGAATGTAAATACTGCACTTTGAGGTTTTAATCTTCAGTGTATGAGACGCAGATCTGTTGTGCCCTCATACGAATTCAACAGTTTTAGATACCAAGCTGTATGCTTTAAAAAAACAAATTAAGTCCATCGGAATATTGGCTTTGCAAACCAAAATGATTCACCAGTATTTGATAAGCAAGATAACTCCGCAGCGGTTTCAACCTTGTCGGTCTCAACGAATGCTGCTGGATAACATTGGTCTATAAAGCCAATAGGTCAAGGGACTTTATAAGAATGTGGAGACAGAAGAAAGTTATGTTTACATATGATTTTACCCATAATGCTCCTCAGTAACGTATTATGAGTTTTAATAAATTGCTTTAAAATCAGCACTTATGAGAGCAAATTGTGTCCATGTCTCCCATCCTAAAGAATGCCGTGAACCATTACTAAAGACCCATTGTCCGATTAGCACAATTGGCTATGTATGGTGCAAAAGAAGTTCAACACACACACAGTACATTGAGCAGTACGTATCATTGAGCAAACATTAACATACAATTAATACTTTTTTTAACCAACTTCACCGTAAAAACCTGAAAACAATTATAAATGTTAGTGTCAACTTTATAAAGAGAAAAATATAAGCTTGCAAAACTTCGTTTGTGAGGTGGATCTTTATAAACGAGCCATTTAAGCTACCAACATATTGCTTTTTGAGCGTGTAACCTTTATTTGCGGGACATCTTTAGAACACAGAATTGTGTTCTGTCAGAAACCAAAAAAACCCTTTATTCATCAACTTTGCTTTTGCCACATTTTTTACGAGGAAGGTCGCGCCGAGGTCATCACCAACACGATCATCGGACGCAAAAGAAGGTTGCACAATGCGATGGGGGGGGGGGGGGGCACTCACCCGGTCGCCCTTGTCGCCAGGGGCCCCACACTCTCCCCGGTCACCCTGCTCTCCGCACACAAGACAAAGACAAAGATCCCCCGTATAGCCTTAACAGACTGTAGGGGCAAGTGCTGTTAGCGAGCACCTATGAAGGCCGGAACGGTACACGAGGGGGTGGGTGGCCAACACCACGCCCGACCGTCTTTGTCTCCCCAGTGGCGATGTTTACACACCGCACCAGGTACTCATTTAAGGCTGAGTCGACCTAGGTGAGGCCCAGGACCGGTTCAGATAATCGTCACTGGTGTTAGCCGTGAGCGGGAATCGAACCCGGGTCGCCAGGTTCATAGCGCAGCGCGCTAACCGCACGCACGCACACACACACACGCGCACACACGCACACACACACGGGGCAGCCACCCCCCGGTCCATCCAGGTGTCACGCTTCACCCAATCAATCTTAGCAACGATCACCCGCGTGCAGGTGACCATCGTAAACTCGTTAACCCCTGAGATGACATTCCGAAGACGGTGAACTTTCCATTCCTAGGCCTCATCGCTTTTAATTGCCACGAGTGAGCGTGCAATTGGCTTGTGGCTGTTTCGGCAGGAAAACGCGTAAACACTCTGAAATGCAATTTCGCACAAAACAGCCGAGACCTCGAGGTGTTGGGAGTATTGTTTCAATATCAGAGTATCGCACCTCCGACAGTCACGATTTGGCTACGTACGGTGGAAAGAAAATCAACATACATACGTATGTTTAATGTGTATATTTATTGCACGCATGGATACAAACTTACGCATGTTTAATGCGTATGCTTAATGCACACGTTAAACATGCTCTGGAATTAGAATCAGCTGTTTCTTCAAGTCAGTGTTTGTTAAACATACTCCACATTATTCAAATGCAATTTAATTTGAGCGTACTGTATTTGAAAACATAGTAAAATCATTTCTTGGACATCTTTTATTCATTATGCTGATAGGATATTTGATTCCATGCAATAGATGCATTTATTAATCATGCATGGGCTATTTAAGCACATCACAGATTATGTTTGTGCAGTTTCTTCAGCATACAGAAATCATTTACCCGTAGAAATAATCAATAGTCATGGCAAGAATAAATCATCTTTAAACACCGTCAATAAAGACATTGAATGATCACGATGGCTGGTATGTTTAATAAACCTTCCAACACGCGGCATAGAGGTCAGAGGGCATGAACACTCAGAGCTGAATGGTTACTTGAAGTCAAGTGTATTGGTTTCATTTCACGGTCAATTCAATATTATGCAAGTGCGGAACATTAGTAGGCATGTCACGAACATTAAACGACAAAAAAAAATGACGTTTTTTTGTTGGCCCAGATTAAGCTTCGTGCACGAACACATTGACACGGGCAAACAACAGGAACATGCCCTGTTGCTTAGCATCCTGGGCTCAGTACTGGGAGTTGCACTAGTACGAACGTGCAGAAATGAGCTCGCCGTTCCGATCACCGCACGGGCACGATCACGACGGCGCTTTGTGCAGATTGTGAATCGTTCCCGAGAAAGCTACGGAGTGTCATTGTGTTTCCCTGAACAAATCCGCAACACTGCCCGGTGCATGAGATGGGTTGATGTATTGTTGCAGCAACGCCGACAAGGCAGACAGACAGACTCTGCAGTCGGCGAGAGTTGAGAATGCTCTTAACGAGCTCTCGTTAATTGTCTTGCCCATTTAGCCACGGAATCAATGGAATGAAGGAGGACACTAAAACAATATATATACGTGCAAATGTTTTAAAGGGAATAGTTGTTTGTAGGGATAATTTTATTGCCTTTTTTAATGGCACAAAAAACTAAATTCACAATTTGGCTCACTCACAACACAGTGAAGACTACGAGTTTTATTTTGTACGTTCAACTTCTTTCGCACCGTACGTAGCCAACCGTGCTAATCGTAGGTGCGAAGTTTCATAGAAATAACATTTTAAAATATGTAAACAAAACCGTTTATATTTGTGTTCATAGTGTATGTTCAACATAACTGTTCGGAGTATAAAACGGAAATATATATTTGTTTTATATCAACAGCAAAAAGTACTTATGAAGCAACTAAAGTCGTGACTTTACCTTATCGCCTTTGTATCCTGGTCTCCCCTGCAAAAAAATAGAGGACAGGTGAAACAAAACAATTTTACTGCTGAATTAAGGACTTCCAATGCTGTGTAGTTCATGGGGGTTTGTTGAACCACATTTCACCACGCTGGTCAGTGTGAGTCCATCAAGGGTAAGGGCCCACGAAGTGAATTTCGATTTAAAGCTTTCGTGACTGCAGGGATTCATCTTCTTGGTTCTTTCGGTAAAGTCACGCAGAAGGGAAGTAATAAAATAATAAAAATAAAACATAATAAAATAATTCTCACGACGTTTCGGCTACAACGCAAGCAGCCGAAACGTCGTGAGAATTATTTTATTATGTTTTATTTTTATTATTTTATTACTTCCCTTCTACGTGACTTTACCGAAAGAACCAAGAAGATGAAGCCCACGAAGTGGTTCAGTTAAAAAGACTCTTAAATTTCCTATCTAAATTTAATCTGTATTTTTTCACTTGTAATTTTTTGCATTGGAGATTGTTTTCTGAGCAACATCAGCCTTCTCCACTGACTCGACCACGTGGTTCATCCGTACAACTTTGTAGGAGAATAAGTTTGATGCCTTTGATTTTGTGTGTGTGTGGATAATCATGTCACCAAAGTATGTGTGGTGGCTACAGTAGAGAGCAGATGAGAACCACTCGCATTCCTCGAATGCCGGCTAAAACCCCAAAGTGTGGTGGGGGGGGGAGCATATTATTATTATTATGAAGAAGTGTTAGCTTAACCCGTGGTGAAGATGCTTTTCAAAGTAGCGGATGATTATACGCTTTCACACAAATGAGCCCTCCCAAATGACCCTTAGCACACAGTGCGAGCGGCCGTCTTTCCAGGAACTACTTTTTTCCCACCTGACCTCGTCTCCATCCCATTATTGATTATTTTATCCTCCAGGAGTTTAAACAATTTTAAACATTCTGTTTAATAAGAGCCATTTGGAAACCTTTGTGAGGTCAGTTCTTGCCGATAACATCAGACTATTAAGATGGATTCGTTCAGGAGTCCACGATGTTACGATGAGTCATGGTGAGGTCAAATCTGGTCAAAGCTTATGACGTTTGCATAATTTTTCTGGAAAAAGCTTGATCTGGAAATCTCAATGGTTGATAAATTCACTGCTGGTCCTTTGCGTTTATCATTTTGTTGTGAATACTATATTTTAAAGAGCAGTTTTGGGAATGTTTTTTTTTTATCCAGCAACAAAACACAAACATTTTTTTAAAAGTACAACAGAGTGGTGTGTGTAAGGGATAGATAGCGTGTATTTTACTGCATAAAACGTACGAATACATTGCATTGCGAATGAGATGCCTTGCTCAAGTAAGGGCGCATTATTTGAATAAAACACATGTTGAAAATGGAGACGATAGTTCAAAATAATACACACACATCCTGTAATGCCTTTAAAAAAATATTCTTTGGTTCTTTCGGTAAAGCGGTCACCTGATAACGACCGCTGGTGTTGCGATCGAAACGTCGTGAGTTTTTGGTTTTTAATTAATTAAGTAAATAGATTCTTTTTTACGTGACTTTACCGAAAGAACTAAAGAATATGAATTCCTGCAGTCACTAAATTTTTCTGTCAGCCTCTACAAAATGTATACCATTGAAGACCACAACATTTTGGCCCCAAATGAAGGTATTTAGGAGGCAGGGGAATGAGAAGAAGTAGAGATATATAATTAATAATAGTGGAATAAGTAAATATTCTATAAGGAAAAAACAGTGCTAAATTAATTACATACAAATAAAACGAGTTAGGCAGGTAGGTAGAGAAAAAAAAGATAATTGCAGCAACAACAACAAATTATTTATTGGTTCAAACTGATGGCAATTTGTAAAATGCATTTATAAACAATATTGCTACATTATAGACAGTCAGTTGAAGTTCCTTCTCTTCGGAGGGAAGAGGAAATGAGACGAAGACACACATTGCATTCTGCAGGGTTAAGGCTGCACTCATTTTTGTGCATCCAGTGTTAGACAGGCTGGTAATCGCACTACAACATGTGATACATTCACTAATTGTAGTGAAGCAGCTTCTTACGCCTCCATGCCAATAGAGAAGGGAGTCGGTCAGGATAAGGTTTTTTTTTGCCTTCGCTGATGAGTCAATGTTTATAGTGAATTAGAATTACCAAGAGAGGTGACCCTGATATGTGAACTCACTGCACCCACTTCATAAATGGCCCCAATTTGCCAAATTATGGAAATCTCAAAAAGTCATTTGCTCAGCAATCGAGGAACAAGTCAAGGGTGATGATGCCTAGCATGCACGTGTTCAACATACCCCAACATTCACCACAAGCATTATACTTTGCTCAATCCACTCAATACAAAGTTGTTTTCCACATTGACAATTTGGAGCTGCTTTGGAAATGCTTCCAATTGGTAAGTGGGGTGAAAGGTCGCAACCTTTTAGGGTCATTACTGTATGTCTCTGACTGAATGCCCACCATTGCTTCGGGTGGAAAGTTGAAAATGTTATATTCTTTACAGCAATGCGGATAATTTTACAGCTAAGCTGTATACAATGTTACTTGCCTGGGGCTGCCTGGAATATTGCACATTCTGAAATTGTAAGCAAGCTTAGAACAGCCACAAAATGGAGTTACAATAACAATCCCCGAATCTAATATGACACGGGGCTACAATGTGAGCAGATCCAATTATCTGTGTTGTTATGCACGTTATTGTCATTTTATCCAAGTGATCAGGTACGGCTAAACACAGATAAAAGGATTAATGTTGCATAAAATCCAGGCACTTCTCTTACCCGTGCAAAGGCTTGGATAATAGCGTTCCATGTGAGGACACTTCTGGGTGATTTGCTGCCGCAAAGAATGGATGCATTTAACCAACATCTCTGGCTACTCCGCTTGTCCACGCAATGATCATAGGAACAATGTAGCACATAGATGATGGGACGTTGCTCAGATCTCTTAAGGTGTGTGGGTAATAGGTGTGTGGATAATAGGGCATTAAAAAATGTCATATATGTATGCCACTTTTTCAATAACTACCAAATTCCAGATATGACATGAAGCACAAACATATCCACTGATAAATAATTGGAGCAAACTCCACGTAAGAGTGTGGACGTTGGATATGTGGTATAACTTGAAGAGAAGAGAAACCCAAGGATTATGATGAACATGAGTTCATCACTTCAGAATTAAATAGGAAATCGAAGTAATCTTGTGCAAAATATGCCACTGAAAGTTACAAAAAGTATAAACAAATCAATGGCAAAGTCACAGCCAAGACAGAGAATGTGTGGAGGTGATGATTAAGTAGAAGACAGAGTGAAAAGTCAGTGGATTTTTAACTGAATTAAAAGTTTGGCGACAAACCCTTGCTGCATTACTGGCAATACCCGCGCGATTTCCAAGTACTTTATGGAAGAAGAAAAACCGCAGCACTTGTGAATGCAACTGGCTGGCAAATGTCCCCAGCATACAAGGACCAACAGATGAAACCCACACGATTAGTTGAGCAATTTTTCCTGAGTCCAGAGTCAAAACAACATACAGTACTCAGCTTCTCATTTCCCCTGGATAAATGAAATCGAATGATTCACCGAAATTAGAAGCCACTGATTGATGGATTTTATTTGTATATGCGGGTAAGAAACATTCAGCCTCGAAGCTGATTTTTTTTTATAAGTTACAACCCACGGAGAATGTTGGTAGAAACAAATTGCCAAAATGTGTTTCGGTTAAAACAAAACAAGGCCATGGTGAAATTTCAACACGTGGGTGTGAGTCACTCATCCATAGAGGTTTTGGGCAAAACACATGCTCGCTCAGCCATGATTACCACTGGAACCACTCACCTCCAACCCACTGGCTCCTGGACTTCCATTAAGTCCTGCGTCTCCCTGTTAGAAACAAACATTCACGCTATTAGGCAAAACCTGCAAATTATGAGTTTAGGCCTAGTAGGCACGTGTGCAGTCACATATTGTGCGTACGGGACGTGGGTGAGGAAACGTCGAGGGCTTAGGAGGCAGCCACCTGCCTCCTTCCCTTTCTCTCATGCTGCCCCTTCCTTCCCCACAGTTATGCTAATCGAAAGATAGCCATGCACTGTTTTATTGTCAATTGTTACCTCTCCTGTGCTCCCTAGGCTGCTCAACACGGGCCACCATGGCTGCTTGCACCCATGCCTTGCCAACTTCGATATCAACCCTATGCAGCTCGTGGTTTTCAGCTCGTACCGCGTGTGCTTCGCTCTCAGCGCTTGGGAGCTTCTTTAGGAACTGGATTGACGCTCCCAGTAATAACTTTGTTACGACTGACTCTGTGTGGTTGCGGTAAGTACTGTGTTGTGCTACCTTGCTCCCTTTAACGCCAGGTATTCCGTCTTCACCGGCAGCACCTGGCTTGCCCTGCAGAAAAAGAGAAAATGCAGGATAATATATTAATAATAATACAAATCGCAGGATCCTCTGACACGACACTGCGCCACAATGCGTTCATGCCGCCAAGTCAAGAATCTTCACTTCACCCGGTAGGAATGCGCCAAGGTATGAAAATCCCCTCTGCAAGGCAGACGTGGACAAGATGCCTTAACAGTGACAGCTGCAATTACACTTGAGTGTCAGTTGATGCCACGTTTGAACACTATCATGTCAAAGTATTTATATATAAATTTAAATTAGACGTATAATCTGAAACAATGTGCGTTACACGTGCATAGCTATGGATTGTTTATTTTTTTTGTTCAGCTGTATTCAATTGGTTCACATTTCTGTATTCGTTAATTTATTTGTCAGAGGTAACTTTCAAGTAGACTTCCGCTGAATATATATTTTCACCTGTAATAAATAAATAATATTGATTTACCCTTTTTCTCTCCACATAGAAATGTATTTACATTCTTTCTTCCAATGGACTTTCCAGATCAATAATTGTTGAAACAATTCTGGAACGGTTTCGACCTTTATGATCTGAACATTCTATAAGCCGTTAGACCAAAACATATTTATTTTGTGTGTGGACAGATAAATTAAACTCTGTTTCTTTATTTTATTATCAACATTGCTCCACAAAGACACAAAAAATAGTTTGTATTTCATCTGAATACTCAAATTACAAATCAAAGTAGCACTGCGTGTATATATAAATATATAAATGTAGTGTGTTCAAACAGAGACAAAAAAGGCCACATTGACCTCATGTCAGACCCATTTTTGAAGACTATTTTTTAATAAGTAATTAATGTTAGGGGTCTAAATATTGAACATGTATACGCGGTAATAAATACGAAATTACTGAAAACAGCGCGACCTCGTGCTAATGATTGCAACTGGGACTGAGCCACTTACGATCAAAAGAGCATCCGCCCACCGTATTCTGGCACAGAGTATTTTTATATACTTTTAAAAACATTGGAAAAAGTGTGTGTTTAATTCAAACGAGACACGGGATGTACTTTTTTGTGGGAAGTTTTTTTTTTGCAGTTCCCATAAATTCACGCGAAACAAAAAAATATCGAGACAAAGCATTTTTGTCACTAATCTTAGAACTTGTTTTGCAACTTTACATAATTTTTTTGTAAGTAAAATGTATTTATTTTATTTATGCCAGTTCCTGCCATGGTAGCAACAAGAGGCAAAAGGATCTCCCCTCTGGCCAGAGAGGGTCCGACACCACGTCTCATTCCTGTCTTGTTGCTACACGCCGTAACTGGAGGACGACGTGAAATGGGTCGACAGGGTGAGGCCGTCCCTGCCTGCTGTCAAGATTTATGAGCCCCCCTCGGGCCAGAGACCCTTCAATAGGGAGGCCAAGAGTCAGGAATTTCAAAATGATCTCGGTCCAGCCTGCCTCCTGTACGCTCTCACTTTTTTAGGCTGCTCCTCTTTGCGCTGTAGTTGTGAACACGTGGCGACTGAACCTAAACGAGATCCATTGGAAATTACCTTTGGTTCCATTGTGTTATTTAATAGTTTTATGTCATTACAAAAAAAAATTCCCATGTTTTGTAATTGCCTTGTCAAATACTCTTTTGATTCATGGAGCCGTGGCGCAGTGGTTAGCACACTATGCTGTTCCTGGCCGCGGCAGAAACTACTTACGAGTAATATCTGAACCAGTGCTTATAGTGCCCACTACATAAACACACACTGACTGGCATGGGCAAGCCTTCATTTAGCAGCCGATTAACAAAGGGATGAAACTAGATTGTCCAATTTTACGCAGCGCTAACATGATCACTTTCCTTTATACTCTACAGCTACAGATTACAAGAAAACCCTCGACAAAATACATGCATTTCTTCAAACACTTTGTTTTATGTGTGTAAGACTTGCTGTGAACAGATTCACAGCAACAGACAACGTGCACGAAATGCATTTGCTATGAAATTAAATAGAAACTTCTCATTTCAGATTGAGGTCAAAGCATCCATCAGTGGCTATCACTGACAGTGGATAAAAAAAGGGGGGAAAAGAAGACAACTATTATTTCGCCTGCAGCTCTTTCTGAAATACATTTTACAAAATCCCCACGGAACACACCCAATTGTAAGGCACATTTTGTCACGCACTGCAAAACAGTGAACAGCATTGTTAACGGCTTCTTGGGAAGCGTGGCAAGACTTTTAACTCCGAAGCCCACGACAGTAACATTGCATTTTAATAATACCATGACGATAATCATTTTATCGATGTATACGGTTTCAGTTCAGTTTGGTTCAGCATACAAATATTCAAGGCCACGATTCACTACGGCATGTTTTAGGCAACAGTTGCAGAAAAGGAATTACTTTGAGCAGCTATGATAACTTAGTGTGACAATGGCATGGGGTTACAGAGTTCTATCTGGCCAATGAGAACAGAGTTTGTTGAACGGTGTGTTTGATGAAAAATTTATAGGTCTACAAATCACACAAACGTAGTTAATTGGAGGTTTCTATGTCAGTTGCACACCAGGGTAGCAGCAGTCAGATGTGGTCAGATGTTAGATTGTCAGTGGCAATTACTCTCATGTATCATGGTGTTAACTCATGTATCATTTGACTCTCATGTATCATGGTTTTAACTGAACACAATCAGGAGGTTCAACTTGCCATAGTCATTTGATTGTACACCAGAGCCTACACAAACAATTGCTTTAAAGGATACTGCATAGTATATATTGTGCACCATTTCATAAGGGTATGGTTGTCACTGACCCCGTTTCAACAGCTGTTAGATTCCCATAATCAGCAGATACTCACAGAGACCATTAACACCTTTTCAATGTTTGAATTTACTCCTCTTTCAACAACTGTTAAGAATTAATCAGAAAATTTTCCGCTTAACTGAAGTACATTGAGGCGTAAAGAGTGATGATTATGTATGTCAATGGGTTCTCACTCAGTTTATATCCAAATTCAGCATATAAAGTGAAGCGTCACGGGCAGAATTATCGCACTCCACCCAGTCCATTGCATAAGCCTCCCCAAATCCATTAAGCCATCTCTGTTTGGCGTCACATGACAAGGGATGAGTGCGCGCACCTATGAACATGGTAAGGCAAAATCTGAATCGGGACAACTTTGAGTGACTTCAAGGGGGTCTTTTGAAGTCCGCTGTGGATCAGACGGCGCGTATATTTAGTTGATACGCCGGTAGTAATAACAAGGGCTGTCTGGCGGACTCAAACCACGAACCTCTGGACCAAGTTTCGGCAACCAAAATGACAAGAAGAGCCATTATTTTTGAATTCGGTGGAAACCCCCCCCCCCCCTCAATATTTCAAGAGCCGCAATTCAATGTGGTCCTTCATAAATGACGTCACATGCGGCTCTGGAGCCGCAGGTCGCCGAGCCCTGCCCGACACGTGACTCTCAGTGGGCCGTGGCACCACCCCGACAAAGGCCCTTTGCAAGAGCTTGGATGGCTGCATTCTTTTCCACTCAATAAAAAAATCTTTTTTTTTCATCATCTGTACAAGCGGTGAACGATATTCGCGTGTCTTTTCTAGGAACTGATTTGTCATATGCATGCGGTCAATTGTAGGAATTCCAGAATCTGAATCTGTATTTATCCTGGAGAAATCCGATGAGCTAGCAAGCTCTTTTTCACAGATGTCCAGTCGGGGCGGGTCATAAAGTTACAACAACAAAGAATAATAATATAAACTATAGGATTGCAAAGTTTGGGAAAGGTCAGCTTTCTTGTGCAATTGATTGGCCCGCGAAATGTTCATTCACTCTGAACGTTGTGAGAAATGTATGTAGATGTGTGAGAAGGATCATGGGTTTGTAATTCTTAAATCAGTTTTGTCTGGATGTCTAGTTCTGTCTCCAGTTCAAGTATGTCATATTCACCAATGTCTACGTGTTGTATGATGACATACAGGAGGGGTACTTACTTTTTGTTTTTTTTCGGTAAAGTCACGTCGGTAAAAAGTAAAATAAATAAAATGAAAAAACTAAATTAAATCACGACGTTTCAGAAGCAACACAAGTCTCCGTCTTCAGGTGGAACCGCCACATCAAAATTACTGTCGTGAATTAAGAGAGATGTTTAGAGAACCGTGATTATATAGGGTAACAGGGGGGGGGAGCCAGGGAGTCGGGGGGGGGATTAGCTGATTAATAGTTAAGATAAGGCTAAGTGTAAGAGAGGGTGAAGTAGCCAGGGCGGACACAACATTGGGGTGCGGATATTAGGGAGGGTGAGTGTGGGGGCGGGGTGTGGGCTGGGAGGTGCGCATAAAGTTCAAACTGAAGCTTTATGATGCAAGGGGCGGAAGTTGAGCTGGTTGATAAGAAAGCTAAGTTAAGCCCATTAATTACATCCTTTGGAGGGGTACTGTTCACACACCTCGTGATTTCTAGCACTTTCTGCTCCCTCACCTTCCCATATGACATCATGGCTATTGGATCCGGAGCTGCTGGGGGACTGGGGGCCGTGGTTCAGGATTTTCACCAAACATCACGACGCTGGTCAATGTTGGTTGGTGACGGTAAACACATTTTGGTCCACCTCCCGTTGAGGATCCGATTGGCTTGGGTGCTCCTGGCCATTATATTTACGCAGGTTCCAAACGCTCTCAACCTCAAGACAGTATTCCTTCGAACAATAATGTGTCAGATTATATATGCATTTGAATATTCTTTTTCACGCTTGCCTTTTTTTTATCCACCTGCCCATCCCCCAATTGATGAGTTGTAATTAATGTGCTGCCGAAATAAATGTTCAAAAAAACCTGGAGCTTTGTGTTATTGTTGTTATTATATTCGCCTCGATGATAGAACTTCTGTCGCAAATCCTCAAGAGCAGAAATCGCTCTTTAGATTTTAAAACATTCTAACCGACGATGGAACAAAGGATTTTAACTGTTAACTGAATCCAATAAAGCACTACATTTCAGCAGTCTGTCCAAACCTCTACCCAAACCAAACCAATGAATAGGCAGCAACAACGATTGTTGATGGTACATATTCTGTCTTAAAATTTGCAAAAACCAAAGCTAAATCCACTCATAACTCTATTTGAATGAAAGTGCAGTTTTTTACTTCAGAGCCCTATATTTTGAGTGAAATTACGTTGCAACTAAATATTTTATACAGCCCCAGGGTGTAAAACTGCTGAATGATAAAATGCCTGTTTGATTTCACACCCATTACTAAAAATGAGTTTCTCGATTATGTGCATCGTCTGCCAAAACACCGAAATACCTTGTAAGAATGTCTGCTTTATAGTGCAGGTGAGTAGATTTATTCATACTCAAGGGCAATGTGGCAGAAGGCCAAACAATAATCAGACGAGACGCTGCCTGTAAAGTTTAACCTGCAACGCGTTTGGCTACATGTTCAAAGTAGATGGTCAGAGTTTTATTTTCCAAACACCTGTACCAACTCCTGCTATTAATGCTATTATTTAAATTATTTCCCAAAGTGCATAGTGTCAATAAGGCTCCATACCGCACAGAAGGTATGTTAAGTGTAGGCTTCGCCATGTGCTGACGCGCTGGTGCCCAGGAATGCATTTTTAATCATGGGTATTTTACAATCATTGTTTGTTTGGGAAATATATTGTTTAATTATGATGCCCTCTACACATACTGACCTATTCTGGCATACCATGGGCACCTTCACCTAATCTCTTCTGGCGCCTCTTGCTGTCACACTATACTTGCACTGTTTTTTTTAATTCACGTGTGTTTATGTTACGACTTGTCAAATATCTAGTTCGTTGTGCAATTTTCCTGAAGGGCCTTGCACTCCTTCACTGTAATATTGATGTCTTTTTCTTTGTCTCTGCTGCTGCTGCTGCTGCTGCTGTGGTGGTGGTGCTCACACACCACGGATGTCCCTTTGCAAAATTGCCAGGCAAATGGCTAAATGGGATCGATCGATGCAACAAATAAAATAATAAAGCTAAAAACCCTCAAAGCCGTTGGCCCTGTTACTTGTAATGGATTATTCATAACATAAAAAGGTCATCAGCATGAGGCGGGTTTCAATGTTCAAGTTTGGTGGAGGTAAAAACCAAAAAAATTATTTTGTGGCCACAGCGATGCAGAAATGTCACGAATCCAGACATTCCGGGAAAGAGCATTGCAATATTAAAACGTGTTTTTCTCACCTGTAAACCCGCGGGCCCACGCTCTCCCTTCTCGCAGGCGCATTTGGCTGGGGCGGCGCACTGCAGGTGAACACGGAGTCGTGCGTTTTAACTGGATGTCAAACGAAGCCAGGAGAGTTTACACATTGCGCACACGGTCAACATTCGGCGGTGAAAATATTACATTTTCGGATAAAACTCGAGTTGTGTATGATGCAAGCACAGAACGTAAAGCGCTTACCCCTTCCGATGCCAACAGAGACTGGAATATAAACGAAAGACAAGCGTTAACACATCGTCCATTTGTTTTTACGTGACATGCCCGTCGATGTGACACTGATTCGTTTCGTGTACAAAACATTCGGAGAGATGTATTCACGCCGCCGTGCAACTCTGCGCACAGATTCACGACGTGGAAACTCCACCACCATCGCGTCTCTTCAGGTGGCGAGGGACTAACCCTGAGGCATTTTTCCAACTCGGGCTCCACACGAGTACAGAGGCTGACAGCCTGGTATGTCAGGAAGTCAGCAAATCAAGGCACGGTGATGAATTGCAATTACCTTCAGATTTAAAGCATTGAGTCTTCTCTAAGATTAATTACGGCTTCGCAAAAAGTTTCCATTTGACCGTCCCGCAAAGCCCGATCGTGGCTAAAGGCGTGACTTTTTTACGTGAAAAAATCCAGCATATTCTCAACCATTTTCTGAGTCAATTCAAGAGTCCCGTTCTGAGAGAGCACCTTCTGCCCTCTTTTTTGCTTTTCACAGACTGAAGCAATATATATATTTTTTATACAGATCTCCACTCATCTCAAAACTGAACTCGCAAGCGATATATTAGGGAAACGCACAGCAGCGACATCCTCCAAGAGCACTCGCTCAACGGAATCAAGACGTGAGGAAAAAATGTCTCTCGCGCCCACCTAATTCCCATCCTGCAAATTAAAAAAATAAAAGATGGTCCCCTCACCATCTCCTTGAGGAGCTTGTCCATGACGCCGCTGTCGCGCATGTTGTGCACATAGCGCGTGGCCGGCACGCTGGCCAGCAGCCGCAGCTTGGCCGCGTTGGCCGGCTCTTCGGCGAGGCCGGAGAGGCCCACCACGAAGAGCCGCACCCCCTGGTTCTTGGCGTCCGTGGTGGCCGCCACGATGTCAGGGTTGCGCGGGTGAGCCTCGCCGTCCGTCATCAGGACGGCGAGCATGACGCCGCTGGTCCTGGACTCGCTCAGGAACAGCTGCGTCATGTTGGTGATGGCGTAGGTGGTGTAGGTGCCGTGGCCGATGTAGCCCATGGGCTGGATGCGCGAACGAAAGTTCTGTGGGCCGCGCCAGTCGTTGAAGCGCTGTTCCATGCGCACGCTGCTGCTGTACTGCAGCACGGCGATGCGCCAGCTCGCCTTGCGCTCGCCCGGCACGTGCTGGTGCTCGAGACGTTCGGAGAAGTCCAGCACGAACTTCTTCTCCTCGGCGTGGTTCGCCGCCTTGGCGCTCTCCGAGCTGTCGAGCAGGAAGGCCACCTCCACCGGGCACGCGCCGTCTTGTGGCGGCACAATTAGCGTGGAGTTACGGTCCAAGCGGCATATTACCCTCGAGTCGCGGTGCTTTTATGCTGCGCGAATGGCGGATAAAATTGAGACTTAGCGAATGGTTATTTCGTTGTTTGGGACCGATGTTGGTTACCTGGAAATACTATTAATGCACCCACAATTCATCAATTAAAGACTAAAGTTACGTTGTTTTTGAATAGAGTATAGCTAAATAATGTCCACTTCTTGCAGATTTATAAAAAAAATGTGAATATTTTGTAGGGCCATGTCTGCCTTGCCCGAAACAAATTGCATCGCAATCAGTTGCTTTGGTCAGTTGCAAGTAAATCAATGAATTCCCCATAATAATTGACGCCAAAACCTTACACATTTCAAAACATCAGAATACATTCCGTTGCATGTCCAAACAATCTCTCGAAATGTGTCCGCGTGTCATTTGAACGTACTTCGCGTCCACCACCATCATCTCCAGCGCTCCTGCCCCATTACCTTTGGATTCATCGTTGAGCAGCAGCTTTTGCCGCGCCCGCCCTCTGACCCGTGGCAGGGAGGCCCTGTCCCCTCTCTCCTCGTGCGGACTCCCTGCCGCTGGCCACACCAGCAGCAGCAGCACGCACAGCGGCACAAGCAGGCAGCGCATCTCCCCACGCAGACTCGCTCGCCCTCCCATTGCTGCAGCGACACAGGCAGCATTGGTTACGCAAGCGAAGGTGCTGTCCGGGCTGTGACGTGAGTCTCACGGTTCGACTCCAGCGGCCTCCCCTGGTTATTACAGACATGTACGCGCCGTCTGCTTCCGCGTTGGGCGTTGAAAGATTCTTGTAAAGTCTTTTGCAGGAGTTAGGCCATTGTGTGCCGGTGTCATGGTCCAAATGTGTCAAACTTGAAACAATCACTCAATTGGGGTTAAACATGCCAATCCTCGCCCCCCCCCCCCCCCCCTGCTGCGAAAAGTTGGCAGGACTCTCCTGGAAAAAGAGTCATGACTCCGTGAGGTTTGCCTGGATAAACAAGCACAATACAAAATTGAGAGTTATGTGGCCACCTGCTGTAGGACTGGAAGGCCATTGGTAACGTCTTCTACATCCTGCTGGTCATATTACCGTGAAGGTTTTCACAGATGTGCAGTATTCTCTCTGATGTGTTTTCGGGTTATGCTGCGTGTTGCTCGGAGAAAAAATATACTGCCTGTTGTGTTGTTCAGTGAGATGTCCAACGATTCGTTCCATGTGCCGGGGAGCTGAACAACTTGTGTGTATGTTGAACTTGTTTTTACACCGTATGTAGCCAACCGTGCTAATGGGAGGTGTGGGGGAAGGACAACAAACTAGAGGTAAACTCAAAAATCAGTTTTAAAGAAATGAGTTTTCAATCTAAATTTTAAAAGTTCATAGCTCCAGTGGCTTCCTGGAGCTATCTGAAAGCGCGCGATGCAGTGACCGTTTTTGTTCGATGGTTAGCGAAAAATCGCCGCTGCGAGGATGACTGGAGTTCGCGTGATGGTTTATGCTCCTTGACGAGGTCAGCGAGGTATTGTGGTTCATTGTGGCAAGCACTTTGTGTGTAATGAGCACGACATTATAATGTATTCGTTCGGAAAACAGAAGCCAATGCAGCTTGGCGAGCACTGTATGGAATGTGGTACAGGTCAAAAACACATTGGAGGCCTTGCCTGTAGGCATGTCTTGATATCCTATTGCATTTGTTTTTTTTTTACTCTGCAAATTGCATATAGAAATTATTAATTCTAAGTTGTTTTTTTTCAATCTGAGATATGAGCAGTGAATCTCAAAGAGTCTGCGCTGGTTGAAAAAATTGGTTTCGTGCATACTTTTGTTTATTTGACTTTGTATTTTGTTCCTCGGGGCAATTTCTTCTCAATTATCCTCATCCAACAAAAACGGCAAGAGCTCCTGCTTTTGCAAAAAGTTGAAGTTTGTTCCCTCTTCATTCAAAAGGATGTCATCGAGTACGGAATTACTATCGGTACTACATGTACAAAATGAAGCCACGCTCATTCCCAATACTTTCTTTTCAACAAGTTCTCACATTGGACGCTTGGCCGTTTCTTTTTGTGTGTGTGTGAGACGAAAAACAAAGTACAAGGAGATAAAA
Source organism: Lethenteron reissneri (assembly GCF_015708825.2). Classification (NCBI taxonomy): domain Eukaryota; kingdom Metazoa; phylum Chordata; class Hyperoartia; order Petromyzontiformes; family Petromyzontidae; genus Lethenteron; species Lethenteron reissneri. The sequence continues at coordinate 19,705,075 of NC_083801.1, forward strand.
CTCAGAACTCCATAATGGACCAACAAATAATCCCACAACCTCTACGATGTTCTACCTTCTACATAGCCTTGTGTGGGTTCGTTTTGCACACGTGCCGATCGCTTTCTCACCCCCCCCCCCCCCCCCCACCTCAAAAAAGCATTGCAATGCCGGCGTGCGTGCCAGGAGGAATTGACGTTGAGCACAGAACCCTGGCGAAGGTCTATCGGCAACCGTCTATTATAAAGGTCGGGTTACGTGAACTCCACGCCGTGATCTGCAATCGCCCTTGAGCAACTCTAGCGCGGTTCAAACGCTGCCCGCGAATCTCCGCCACCTTGGCGGGAGAGGGGACACGCTTGTCTCCGATGGGCCTGTCGGCCGTGCAAGAGTTGACCGGGCACGGCGAACATAGTTGTGCACGAGCCCACGCCAGTCCTGTCACTCTGTAGCCACTACCGGCGAGGTGGCATCGCTTTAACGGTCCCAATGTCCGTATGGGTGGGGTGGGGGGGGGTCAATTTGCAGTGAGAAGTGCGACGACCGTTTGATAATTATTCATCAGTCGGTTGTTAAAAAATAAAAGTGCACTCTCATTCGCCGTAGAAATAAATTGGTGAGACTAAAGAGGTGCTACCTGTTTCGGCTCTGGTTTAAGGAAACTATGCAGTGCTGTAATTGAGCATTGCATGGACGTAGCCAATGTGTTTATGCCGACAAGCGTGCAACCTTTATTTATCTTGCATATTCTGTTGCTCAGCAGTAGATGGTATATATTTTTCCTAGTTATTATGCATGTTCCTGGAACTTCTTTCGCACCATACGTAGCCAACGGTGCTAATCGGAGGTGCGAAAGTTATTCACTCGGAAGCGTACAACTTAAAAAATATATATCACGCATAGCATATCCCGTAATCACCTATACATCCCACAGCACGTTTGCTCTGTTAGCCGTAAACAGTGCAGGGTTGCGTTGTAACAGAGAGACAAAATTTCGATTTAAAGCTTTCGTGACTGCAGGGATTCATCTTCTTGGTTCTTTCGGTAAAGTCACGTAGAATGGAAATAATAAAATAATAAAAATAATACATAATAAAATAATTCTCACGACGTTTCGGCCACAACAGAGGGACAATTGCCTTTTAGTGCGCGGCACCACTCCGCATAGAGCAAGCCGTGCCGCACTTTGGAAGCCGATGTTCTCCGCGCTACAAGCGACTGGTTGGTTCCCCTTTGCTTCGATTCCAAACAGGATCCGGGACGTTCGCCCACACCCTCGCGAGTTCCCGAACCACTGAGTGGTTTGATGAAACCTGCGTATTAACGGGCGACTCGCGCGGTCGCCCTTTTGAATGAAGAAAATCACAAATTCGCAAATACAAATTCCAACACTTTGGGGATGTCTGGACACCCCGACGCATTGCCTCTGCGACATCACAATACGAAACGTATAGGTATTCTGCTTTAATCGCTTCTTGCAAAAGCCAACTGAAAGTCTGTTTTTTTTAAAGCTGCATTCCGTAGCCAACTTCTAAAAATCGAAATTTAAACAATGAACACGCCTCACAATAAAATTAAGTTGTCAAACAGACATCGCTGGCATAACATTTCACATTCAAGTTTACAGCACCTTGAAGAACACTTGCTATTCACACTTTTCTCACCCTTATCGTGCAACTTCTGTATTTCAAGTAATAATGCACACTTTACGTCATCGTATGTATTGCATTGTAGACTGCCTTAAAATACCGCTGTTGGCATATTCGATGTGCCTTAAGCTGAAATACATACTTTATAAGAAGTTAACATTTCGTGTAAAGCCCCGTTGCGCGAGGGGAGATTTTTAAAAAACGCGTACAGTTACATCGTAACAAAGTTAACAATAATCTTAACTTACCAAAGAGGTTAGTTTATGAACACCAGTGCAACCTCGAAATATTTCGCAGAACGTCTGCAGCCTGATACAGCGCCACTCACCTGCAGGCAGGCAGGTAAGTGAGAAGATTGTGTCGGGGGGGTGGGGGGGTCACGTGTGCTCAGCAGTGATGTGTGTTTGCATGCGGGGTGTGCATTTAGGAGTGGGTGTGTTAGTTGGGTCTGGGTGTGTTTTGTACGAGCGTGTCTGAGCGTCTGATTATCCCAGAGTGCCGTGATGTCGCACACAGAGAACCTGCCTAGAGGGGGTGGTGGTGATGGTGGGTGGGGGGGGGGTGCAGACAACTTCACTGGATGCAAGCTAACAACTTTGCCTTGCGGGGGTCTTCCCACACCGCCCTTGCGGAGGTCTTCCCACACTGGGACAGATGCCCACTCACACATTTGTCTTTGCCTCTGGTTTAAAATGTATGCTTCTGCGGCTTGAAGAGTGGGAGGGGTTCTTTTTTTTTTGGAACAAACAAAAAAAGAGTTTCTCACCCACCACGGTCGTTCCCTTAGAAAGGGAATTTCCACTGAGTCGTGTGGAGCTGGTGCCGTGAGCTGGCTGCCTGTGTGAATAATGCGCTACTGTTAAACAATTGCAGCAAAGAATGTGAATCGATTTACTATAATTACATCTTTGAGAATTACAGCGGACAAAATGGGCTGTGGGGAGACAACTCCACACATTTTTCGATGTAAAGCTTTCGTGACTGCAGGGATTCATCTTCTTGGTTCTTTCGGTAAAGTCACGTAGAAGGGAAATAATAAAATAATAAGTGAGCACGGCTGCTTGCGTTGTAGCCGAAACGTCGTGAGAATTATTTTATTATGCTTTATGTTTTGTTTTTATTATTTTATTATTTCCCTTCTACGTGACTTTACCGAAAGAACCAAGAAGAACTCCACACATGTTGAACACATGCTGCGTGCACATACATATTCTTGCTGCCATGGTCCAATGGGTAGCACACCCGACTTGCAATCCAGGGGTCGCCGGTTCAACCTCCCAGCGCGGCATTTAAAACACTCTGACTGCGGTCTCTCTCTCTCTTTGCTCAGAAGGAGGGACATTGCCTGAAGCGTTAGCCTGTTAGATTATATACGTTTTACATTGTATATGTTTACTGTTCAAACGCAGTGCTGCTGATGAATGCAATGGGGGGCGGGGGGGGGTTCTCTCAGTTCTTATCCACAAACACAGCTTGGCGTGGTAAAATACACACCAGTTGCAGTGTACAATGTTAAACAAAAAATATAAGAAGATACATTGATATTAATGTGCAAGGCAGCTTTTTTGTGAATGGTGTTGGTGGATGAAGTTTTGTCGGCCTGGCCCTTAGCCGCTGGTACATGTAAATAAAAATTAAGAGCACAGATTCTAGAACAAATGAGAAATGGGCCGAGAAAGCTTTCAAATTAGAAAAATTGTCTTCTCCATTGTTCGCAATGTCTTGTTCGATTGTTGAGAGATCAATAATTGTCACAGACAATAATTCGTGGCTGTATTCATTTAGTGTACGGGGCCTTTATGTATGCACATTATGCCACGCTTTCTCTTCAGTTATATTGATTTTCTTTGCAAAGTTGTAAGATATTTATTTTTCATTTTGTAAAATTTCCCTTCGACTGACCGACATTTTGTCCGTTGTAATTAGCAAAAAAAAATATTATTGTAAATCAATTCACATTTTCGTTGCAATTACTACAAAAAAATGCACCAATACATGCTATATTTGATAAGAGTCGTGTTGCAGAAATTGAAAGAGAAAAAAAACAACACTAGTCATTTTGTTCGTATGCCATTTAGAGGTAAATTGTGTTTCGTTTCACGCCACCTCATCCCAGCTGTTCTCTCTCGGCATTTGTGAAGTTGACGCGGATGTCGCCATGACGTCACCCTGCGGTGACGTGGGCCCATCGGTGAGCGAGATCGCCGCTCGCCGCAGAGGTTCACGGTTCCGACTCCAGCGGCTGCCCTGGTTAGTATTGACGCCGTCCGCTTCTCCGCCGTACGTTACATATATCCCGTGCCGTTATTTGCACGAGTTAGTCATATTGTGTACAGGCGACACGGTCCAAATTTGAAAGAGAAATATCGGCAACTTATTCAACTTGAATACACAGTGGAGAGCAATCACTGCAAACATTTGGCAGGACCCTCCTGAAAAAGAGTCATGGGACTCAGTGAGACTCTCATGGATAAACAAGCGTAATAAATATAATATATTGCGGATTAAATTATGAGTTATTCAGTCAGAAATGTCGTCTAAATTCTCAGCATGACACTCCGGGCCATGATAACCACACTCAGAGTCTCTACCCACGTGGCGATTGTGAGAAGTTTGTGTGCGTAAGAGGATAACAATTCGGTTTTCGTACTTCGCCACGAGGCTTTCTCCTTTTTGATGGACACCCATGGAGACGTGAGTAGTTTGATGGCGAAATCTCGCTATGGCCAAACGAGCTACGCATTTGATCTGTTTATGACATTTTATCACTAAAACAATACATAACCGAATTAAATATTTCGGATAGTGATGGGAATGTAAGCCTTTTATCTGGGCATAATTAAAAAAAATTTTCCAGAATAAATTACTTGCAAAAGACAAAAATACAAATGTCAAAATATTTTATTGAACACTTAACGAGAACAGGGATGTTAGCATTATTGTACATTCTTTAGATATAAGTAACAAAACACACACACATATATATTGCACACACATTTTTCTTTGAAGTTGGCCCATAGGTAGTAGCTCTTCAGGTATACGCAGCTCGACTGAGCTAATACCAAATGCGATTTCCGAGGACGTAGTAGTCCCTCTATTGGACACATTTAGCCATGACATTGCCAAACATATGCGGGGCTTTTTGCGGTTGTGCTGTATAGAGACAGCTCTCAGACGCGTCCTCGGCTTGTACCCCGTGTTGTTTGGCACGACGAAGCGACGTTTCGTTCCGTCTGCTGAGAACCCTCTTCAGTAAGAAGAAGCTTTCCTTCACGTAAGACAAAACAACAAACACGCAGGACAACCTGAAAACGCATGGGAGAGCTGGCGAACATCGCTCAAAGTTCGGTATTCACGATTGAGCCAACTTTTGCGACTGCCATAAGCAACGGGCTGCGTGTCCTTTGAATGCGTTCAAAGCGGAGGGCACTTAATACATTCCCATTCGTGCACAGTGCATGCATCACAAAGGGGATCAGGACATCTAAAATAAAACAATGATCCTTGAACTCATGGGCATGCGTTTTCATACAAACCACTATTGCTTTTAAATCTACACATTCACTTTATTCCCATAGTGGCCTATAATAAGTGTTATGAATATTCTGTAAAAAAAATAGGTTATAATGTTAATATTGTAATAGTCTTTAAACACTTAAACATTGGCACACGTACACTCAGTCGTGTCTCAGGCGTGGCTGGAGCAGCCGCAATGCTTGACGTTCCACCCTCACCCTGCAAAGCAAAGACAAAGATCCCCCGTATAGCCTTAACATACTATAGGGGGCAAGCGCTGTTAGCGAGCACCTATAAAGGCCGGCACGGTACACGAGGGGGTGGGTGGCCAGCATCACGCCCGGCCGCCTTTGACTCCCGAGTGGCGATGTTTTTACGCACCGGACCAGGTACTCATTTGAGGCTGAGTCAATCTAAGGGAGGCCCAGGACTAGTTCAGATAATTGTTACTTGTATATTATACCTCTCATTGCTTCACAACAACCATGCCCTACCACTACCGGACAATCCGCCCCCACACAGCGTTCCCCAGACCATGCACTCCCCCACGTTCCCTTCTCCCTCAACACATCTTTGGAAGAAAAAAACAGCTGCTCTGTGTCTTTATAAAAAGGTAACCTAACGAATAGCATTTCAAGGGTGTATTAATGGTGTGCTTGCGTCACAAGCTCACCGGTACAGGCGAAATAAACTGTAGCTGTGTGTAATTATAGGTGGTAATGTCACCAATGCAAAGTCTTCATCCAGCAGTGAATGGAGAATGGAAGTTGGTAGTCCATCGCTGAGACATGGCAGGCAACGCGTGCGTTTGAAAGACGGAGCCAGACGACTAATGATGGTTAATTTTTGTAAGCTGTAGGAATTATTAATTGTCTAAATGTTCCATGGACTCTCTGAGCGGGCTTAAATCCAATTTCATTCCAACGCTTTCAATTCCATTTCCATAACGCTCTACATCTCCGAAGCCGGATCCACACGTTTAAGTTGCCACTGAAATCACAGGAACTGTTTCGCTGCTTAGCGCAATCAGCTCGACTCGCCTTCGCGACCTCGCGACCTCAGGGAGGAGGGGTTAGGGAGCTTCTCGCGCAAGCAGAATTCATGATGGCAACTCGGCGTGTCTCTGGCCTCCGACGCGGCAATGGGAAACCGTCAGCGTCTTTCGAAAAGGAGCCACACACAAAAAAGAGGCCACCCCCCCCCCCCCTCGGAAAGATTTAGGGCCACCGCTGCAAGAATCGTATTGTTTTGTTGTTTTGAAGATTTAATGCCTCTCGAGACGCTGTTCCCTTCGCCCGAAAGGCGACATGCCACTGACGTCCCGTTCCCACGCCACTTCTGCGTCAACGTTAATAGATGGCCCACGAAATGCACCGCGACTACGAATTGGGGGGGGGAGCAAGGACCTCGAGGAAACTGCTCAGTATTGAATGGTCATTTCTGTTTTCATGAATACGATGTGCCGAGAAAGTGTTCCCCCTCGACCGGTTGTGTTTTCATTTGAAGCCTTCGGAAAACGTGAAGAGGAATTGTTTTTAGGGCTAACTCTGCGTGCACATCGTTAAACTACCCCTCGAATGCATGCATAGTGTGTGCCGTTGTTTACAAGCGTTGTAGAGAATTCGCCTTTGTATCAAATACGTATGCAGTTAAGGGAAAGTTGTACAATATAATAAGTACTCTAGTAGTATGTGGTAGACGCGCATTGTTTTTGCAATTTCAAGGTTAAAATAACTGTTTAATTTAGACCCGTCCTGATGAATGTGGCCTTTCAATATAATTTCAATTGCTAACAACTTGTAAATGCCATAATTGCATAATTGCAACGCTAATGGTGCCTGCTTCCATGAGGATGATGGTTATTTGTGCTGAGCGATGACTCATGAATTGCAAACACTACTACACCTGGGTCAACGTATTTCAAGTTTTCAGTGAGTTAATGGGAGGTCATTACTTCAATCCCCAGCGCACGAGCACTTCTAAAATCTGTGTATTTTTTGTTCAAAGTTTATGCCAATTTCTCAGAGATAAACTACCCTCCCACACTCGCCACAAGCCACGCACGTAAGTAACCCTGCTGCTTCAAACTGCAACGATAGACGTCAATGGTTTACCGCATTCATTTTGGCGTTTTTCACTGACGTGCCGTTTTGAAACATCATCAATCTGCAGTGAGCAGTGCGACGAGGTACGGTCAAACAACATTCGTGACCAAAGCGCCACGGGAAGGCGGCCTTCATCCAGTAGTGGATCGACAAAGAGTCACAAACAGGAATTCGACTGAACAAGACACGCGTTTGTTCCATGGGAACAGTTTTTTAAATTGCCTCACTTTTATCTTCCATTTTTCTTCACGAAAAACATTTTCATTTAGGATATTTGGCTCAGTGCTACAAATGATTGTACGTGAGTGTGCTACTGAGCCAAGGCTGTTGACAACAGAGGGCTTGAATGTATATATGCATGTATGTATGTGTCCTTTGTTTCATGTTAATGTGTGTGTGTGTTTGTTTACGTGTTCTTGCATACAGGACAATGTCGTGCTGATGGACATTTAGGATGGTACCAGTGTCTTCCTGTGATTGGTTGTTGTTTATAGTAAGACGCAACGACAAAAGCTACGCAATTATAGATAATAACCACGTAAATTGCATCTGTATTTATTTTAAACTCCCGTGCCATTGTGCCACAACTAAAAAAAATATATTTGGAGCCTGCTCAAATGCATGAGAGGCAAGCTAATTTTATTTTTTAACGACTGTAATTATAAAACTATAATTAAAATCTTTCCATCACGGAAATTGTTTTTAATAAAAGACGCCACCTTGTGCCATGAGCATGGTTTAATATGCGCTATGTTTGTAGCATATAGAACGAGCTAAACGCGTTATTGCGTTCCATAATTAATGTGCACAAATGTCGCCGTATCAAGTTTAATCTGCCAAATATTTGAACTCGGGGGTGATTCTGAGTGACGCCGTGAACGCTGCATAATTGTCCCTGTTCCGCGATAATGGGCCCCATTTTCACAAAGTGCAGGCTGCGAGGGAGGATCGCGCGTGTCGCCCAGCGATGAATCATAACACCCCTGATCGATGCGTGACCCCTATCGGCCCTGCATGACCCCGGTGGGAAAGCTACTGCAATGAACTCTGGCGCATGTCCAACTGCAGCCCTCCGTGCCCGATGGATTACACGCAGTGGCTGCATCCTCGGGAAGAGGAGTTGAAAGGTGAGGAGGAGGATATTTTGAAATAAATAAATACATTCGCTAATAACTAAATAGAAACGCGGCACTGGTGAAATATTATACCCATTACTGACAACACTTGCGGTGCATTACAAACTCCCCCCTCCCCCCCCAAAAAAATATCTGTATTTTGAGAGTAGGTCGACAAAAAGTGTTCAAAAGCATGTTTTCATTCCGTGTTTGCACCAATATTGCCTACTCGTGAACTAATTGACTGGAATCGAAAGCAACTGTAGAGTCTCGTCTGCAGCAGCAATGCTATCATTTATCGTGCGTTTTCCTCATTCTAACTTACGGCAAATGTTACATGGGCCATTACAGCACACCGCTGTTCTTACTCACTCATACTGGTAGGAACCTCCTGGTTACACCAGCCCACAGGGGATTATTGTGTCCGTCGTGCAGGGAGGGGCTGGGTGGGGAGGGAGGGGCTGGGTGAGGAGGGAAGAATGAGGAGGAGCTGGGTGGGGAAGGTGGGGCTGGGTGGGGGGTGGGAGGGGTGGGGCTGGGTGAGGAGGGGCTGGTCACCCCGTGGTGCCCTTATAAAACTCAACGTTTAACCTACTCACGCCGACTTGTGCCCGCCCTCACAGTCGGGCATATTTGCGGAATACACCACGCCGCCGTTGACCCTGGCCATTGACCGAGCAACCCAACGTTCCTACCAGCTCCCTCCGCAGGAATGTGTTATATATATGTTTTAACATTGTAAATGATTCATGTACACGATCGCTTACTACTAAGTCAATAAAGTCAAGAGTATTTTCCTGCTCATGAAGCAGTGTCCATCTTCTATTTATAGCCCCGCTGAGCCAGTGGTGGAGATTCCTCATTTCCATTACGGGGTTGAGTCTCTTGATATGACGACCACTGCTGACTTCCCCACAAAGTGGTACTAGTTGTATAGACCCCAGAGGGATGATGGGCTCAGTCAACCCCCAAGCAGGATTTTGACTTGCAACCTTCCAGCGGTGAGTCGCTTGCTCTACCCATTGAGCCCCTGGTCACGTGACTGTGATATTATACTACTAATGAGTATAACCTGAATAAAACAGCTTCGAATGAAATTTAGATTTAAAGCTTTCGTGACTGCAGGGATTCGTCTTCTTGGTTCTTTCGGTAAAGTCACGTAGAATGGAAATAATAAAATAATAAAAACAAAACAGAATAAAATAACATAATAATATAATAAAATAATAATTTGAGAATGAGTTGACGTTGAGTGTCACACTCAGATGGTTGTTATCTCTATGGGGTCATTACCCGTAAACACAACAATCCGGGTAATTCACCGACCTTCACAATCGCGGACGCGTTAGAATGTTCGACGAAAACTTGATAGTCGAGGCCCATTGTGCGAAAACGGTGCAACGATTCGAGGTGCGTAGACCATTGACGTCACAGCTAATTGCCCACTACTCTCCTGCACCTCCGATTAGCACGGTTGGATCCGTACGTTGCGAAAGAGTTTCAACGTCCATTACGTGCATACTCTGCATTGTTTTGCTCAAACAGTGTTTATAATGCGAAAACTCAACGCATCCATTAATAGCATTGCCCTTAAAAGGAAACGCTATATGCTGTTATAGGTGACGCATTGGGTAAAGGCTTTTCTTCATATAGCACGATTAAGTGGTAACAATACATTGATTCTGCGATATCAACAAACGAAGCTTCTGTAAACGAAAATTGAATAGATCTGTTCTGCCCCCTAATAACTGTCTCTTTGCACGGACCAACGATATGGGCAAGCAATCAATTCCATAGTAAATTGGGGGCGTTATTTGTCGAAACTCGATAAACGAGACCCATCCCGTGCCAGCTGCACTTTTTCTGTTATAGTTGCAACAATCCCAGACGTTTAGTCTTCAATGGTTTTTTAATAATTCATTTGAATAACAATGTGCCTGGCTTGCAATTCACTTTGTGATTCAAATAAGTTCCATGTATTCAAATTACATTTGTTTGGAATAAACTTGATACAAATGTATACGGCCTTTATATTTGTTGAAAAAATCTATATAAATTTGAAACCAGATACTCGTCATGGATACTATCTAATTAAAGTATAATTATGACTCTGCCGTAACACTGCACGAATCACTGCAGTGATAATTATATATTTGAAGCTTTCGTGACTGCAAGGATTCATACTCTTTGGTTTTTTCGGTAAAGTCACGTGGGTACAACAATCAATAAAGTAAAATAAATGAAAACAACTAAATTAAATCACGACGTTTCGGAGGCGACACCAGCTTCTCTGTTGTGCCTTTTTTACACCTGATGAAGGAAGCTTGTGTTGCCTCCGAAACGTCGTGATTTAATTTAGTTGTTTTCATTTATTTTATTTTGTTGATTGTTTTACCTACGTGACTGCAGTGATAATCTATTGTAGTGGAAAATGGTAGGTTGCTTTCGTAAAATTAATGCATATTGTATCGACAAAGCAAAATTATTGATCCAGTTGTCTTATTGAAAACAAACGAATGAGAGGTGGACCACACATTTTATATTGTGATTGATAATCAACCACATGCAGGATTTCAACCTTACATTGTGGCCCTTATCTTCTTGGTTCTTTCGGTAAAGTCACGTAGAATGGAAATAATAAAATAATAAAAATAAAACATAATAAAATAATTCTCACGACGTTTCGGCCACAACGCAAGTAGCCGTCCTCAGGTGGAGAACAGGTCTGTCGAGAAGATAGAGTCTGAAGCTCTGTCTTCTCGACAGACCTGTTCTCCACCTGAGGACGGCTACTTGCATTGTGGCCGAAACGTCGAGAAGATAGAGCCTGAAGCTCTGTCTTCTCGACAGACATGTTCTCCACCTGAGGACGGCTACTTGCATTGTGGCCGAAACGTCGGGAAGATAGAGCCTGAAGCTCTGTCTTCTCGACAGACCTGTTCTCCACCTGAGGACGGCTGCTTGCGTTGTGGCCGAAACGTCGTGAGAATTAATTGATTATGTTTATTATTTTATTATTTCCATTCTACGTGACTTTACCAAAAGAACCAAGAATATGAATCCCTGCAGTCACGAAAGCTTTAAATCCAAATTGTGGCCCTTACTTGCCCAAGGCAATATGATGTGGAGCTAATCAGAATCTTTATTTGCATCTGGAGGAATCCGATGAGCTTTGAAGCTCTTTGTCACAGATGTCCAATAGGATCGGGTCAAAAAGCAAATATTACAAAAAACTATAGGATTGCAAAGTATATAGGAAAGGTAAGATAGTCACTAAAATAAAAAAAATATAGAAGTACTAATTACAAAAGTCAATTAATTCCTGCCGAACTTTTTTACACGAAATGCAAGTTTGGGCGAGACATCAAAGACAACAACAGTCCCAGACCACACCGAGACAACAACAACAACGCACAGTCCCTCAATAAAATTGCACATTAACATTGAACGATCGACACATGGGTCAAGGGTTAAAAATCGCCTTTGCTAACGTGGTTGTAATCAGTGCTAATCTTCTGCTTGAGAATATTTTTTTTTGATGGAGGATGATTGACAATGTAAAGGGAGGAAGCGAGGTTGTTCCACAACGTTGATGCTGCGACGGAAAAGGTCTGTCACCAATTCGAATTCTTGTCCTTGGTGATAGTTTGAAGGCAATTAAATGGACGTCCTCGGTTTCGTGGGTTTGACAGTTTGGCTTGGCAACACATTGCCATGTCGGCACAAGTAATAAGTAAAAAGTGATTGAGAGGAGAAATACGTGAATACTGTGCAATTTTCATGAAATATTAATCGTCTTACACTGGTCGCGAAATCACCGCGGCGATGCAAAGGAAATAAACGTGAATATGTAAGGATAGCGCCTGGAAGTTTACTCGACTATACGTGGGTGACAACTTGTTTTCTTTACCGACTAAAAAGACCCGCATGCATGTGTCTAGATCATTCATAAAAAAAAAACTGTTTCATAAACAATTCCGTAATGTAAACCAAACTGCACGTGACTCGACACACTTCAGAGATTTCCATGATTTTACTTTCGATTTCGACTAAAGATTGTGCGAACATTGCAGCAATGACCTTTATACGACAGGAGGGTCGTGATGGGGATGCTGCCGTGGAGAAGTTGGTTATCACACAATCTCGCCTGGGACAATCTCGCCTGTGTGTGCCATTGTCCCAACTCCGCGATGCCGTATTTCACAGATGCTATCGTAAATCAGCATTGCCTAAATGGCAATACAGTAATGAACCTTGATTTGAATCTTTCGTGACTGCAGGAATCCATACTCTTTTGTTATTTCGGTAAAGTCACGTAGGTATAAAAAATCATAGATCACGACGTTTCGATCGCTACACAAGCAATCGTCAGGTTGAAGACGATTGCTTGTTTTTCTACCTACGTGACTTTACCGAAAGAACCAAAAAGTATAGTAATGCACCTTTAGTGTATGTACATACGACCGTATGATTTTGAACACAGTATGAATCATCTTAATCAAATTCTGTGGCAGAAACCTCGTATGCCAGTGCTCGTTTGTGATTGATATATTTTGCCACCTGTGGAAACTCCGTTTATGCCGTGAAGCAAATCACAACATCGACATTCACCATTCTCCAGTGGGTCAAACATCCACGCCAGGACTGCTTGGAAGGAATGGAGGGCAACATCATCACCAAACCAGTCCCTTATCGCGGATCCGACAGCCTGTCCACCTGACTTCAACCTGCCATGCCATCAGTGGGCCCTTGCTGAGCAGGCTTGGGACAGAGTCAAGGTCTCTGTGCAGCCAACCTACACCCTTGTGGGGGGAGGGGGGGTCTGCATGACAACCCAAACTGCTGCTGTGGCGCCGTCCGAACGATGTCGCCGATCGCTTGAAGGGCTGTCCACTGCCAAGTTCGGCAGAGTTCTGTGGGAACCACGCGGAGCCACCGCGGACGCTGCCGCATGGCTCGGCGATTAACGTGCGCACCGAATGAATTAATTTACCCAAAAATTGTATTTACTGGCGTGGATCTGAACCTCTGTAGATATTTCACATGCACACGACGGACGTGAGGTGCGGAGGCTCAAGGAAATGTGGTTTTCCACGTGAGAGCCTCAATGAACGAGGTGGTACGGAGACTAATGAGTAGATAGTACTCAAGCAGATGTGTTGGCCTTGCCCTCTTCTGGCTGGCCATCGAACAAATGTGGCGGTCATCGCATCCGTCTGGAATGCTCCTCCTTCCGACATGAGGAAGCCACTGAGGCTATGCACTCTTAAATAATCTAGATTGAAAACGAATTTCTTTAGAACTAACTTGTTGTGTTTAGTTGGTTGTCCTTCCCCCGCACCTCCAATGAGCATGGTTGGCTACGTACGGTGCGAAAACAGTTCTACATACGTACGTTCTTATCCACAAGTGATGAAGTGGATAGGGAAATTATTTTCATGGATCGGTGTCTATCATATCTCATACCAAGTTCCCCCAGGTCAGATCGAATAAGAGGAGTTCCATTGTAATGTGAAGCAGCAACCAGGATATAATTTTCTGTTAAATTGTTCATCAGAATGTAATGTTTACTAGACTCCGAAATGTCTACCGCACCTCCGATTAGCATGGTTGGTTATGTACGGTGCGAAAGAAGTTCAACATACATACATTGTTAAATTATCTTTCAGTAATGCCATTGATAATGTGAAACATTATAATGACCAATCCATAACTAGGAGGCCGAATATTGTATCCAGTTTTTTTTTTAAGTCACACTAATAACAAATTGTGATATTCAAATTCACTTCACATTAATGTTTGATCATATCATTCAGCAGTGCTGCACTTAATAAATGACACCTTGAGAGGTAATGGCCTCCCATGTTGACATTTGAATCTTTTATTAAACCTCTATTAGGAATCCATTAACTATGCCGATCTTAATTTCAAACACACTCGTGTTGGGGTGTTCTTAATTCAGGAGACAGCATGTGCGTGTGGAAAAAGGATGAACCACTTTATTTTCAGATACACGACAGATGTGGTTTGCTGAAAAATGCTCAACAACAGCATTTGTAGATACAACTTTGATCAAACGTGATAACACTCACCCAACTCACCCCGTCACTGTGTCAACTCGCACCTTTTTGTGTTTGGCTTGTGGTCCCCCCCTCCCCACCTCCGATGGGCAGGGTTGATTATGTACGGTGGGAAAGAACTGCAACATGCATACATGCCAATCCAACCCTGCCTTCATTTATTGTAACATTCACAAGATAACCAATCAGTTTGCTTCCCAGCGGGATGTTTATTATTCTGTCAGCACATCAACAAACTAGGCTGTAATTGTTTTATTGTTTGCTCAGTCGCCTCAAATTTCCGACACACAGCAGGGCATTCTATGAAGCAGCGATAACCATACATGTATAAATATACGAGGAGTTTGATGTTATCTTCTCAAATTCCAGTTGTTAAGTATTACCACAGTACACATTTATATAATCTGATCATTATTTGCAATGTACCAATATTGATGCTAATCTGGCTGGGTGGGGTAGCAGTGGAGATCATGGATTGTAATTTTAGTTCAAAATTCAGTCGGGAGTTCCTCCAGGGTTGATAATATCGGAATAGTGATGTACAGCAGCTTCAGAGTAAGTTGAGCCTGTACAGAACAATGTATTTTTGCAATGAATACCTGGCAAAGACGTTAAGAACAGTTAACTAATCACTGAAGTTTTTTTTTAAGCTATGACATAATCGCAACATGCCTCTTTTTGCAAATGATGCCACGTGATATTTTAAGTGGGCGCTGCATTTTCTTACCATGACGTGTACTTCAGCAATGATCGAGCGGCTCATCCAATAGTCCAGTGACTAAGTGTGAGCAGCCGAGTTGGCTCAATGCTTGGAGTTTGAGAACATTTGTCCTGATCGAAATATAAACATGCTACATATCCACCCAGTCAGCCGCATGCGTTTTAGCTTCACTGCTGAAAATGTGCAAAATTAAGTCCCCTGTTTTCAGTGTGCCACTCACCAGAAATTAATAGTTTTGTCCCAAGGCAGTGATCATAGCCAATATAAGTTGAAATAGTCATAATATCCATATGTCTGCATGCATTTCCAAGCTCAGGTTCAGGGGCCGTTTAAACAGAGTTATTAGCAATTTCAAATGAGGACCTTTAGAGTCTGGGTGTTAAGAGCTGTACAATCCAGAAAATATTAACTTTTAATGATTGTTTTTATTTATTAGTGAATACAAACAATTTTGGTAGCTTTCATACTACTGCACTGCTTTTGATTGAATAATTATAAGACGACCTTCAATTTTGTAAAAGATAAATCCACACGTGTTGAAATTACGAGATACAATATATATGAAAATAAACAATTGCTCAAAATCATCGGGAACTGCAAAATGACATGTTCATTCATTTACTTGAGATGTGTGTCCCACAAATACAAAAGCGGTAATCTACTCATCAGAATAAAGGCGCAATTCAGACAACGGATGCCACGACCAACGTTTAGAAATAGGAAAACATGATTACGTGCCTTCCCTGCAAAGTATGCATTTGCCATATCCAGAAGAAGAAGAAAAAAAAGATTCACTTGCACGGAGTGCCGCGCATGTGTGAAGGAGAGAGAGGTGGAGGCTGCATTGTCAAGGTCTGCTTCCGTTGATCCGCGGGTGTCGGTCACTGGTGGCCAGGTAGCTTACAAGCCTGCCCAGTGTCGCCCTCGCCCTCCCGCTGTCTTGAAAACGCTCGTACGAGGGACTGCCAGCATAGCCGGCACCTTCGAGTGAGAACAACAACAACAACAACAACTGAACTGAACTGATGACCATCGTATTACAGCATGAGCACGGTTGGCTACGGACGGTGTGCGAGAGAAGGTCAACATCCGCACATATGTACAACAGATGCAACAGCTAGTGCAATAGTTGTGCGTCGTCAGTGTGCACTTAATTACCCATCAATTAACGTGCAATCAGAGGCATTCCATTGCTGTTTGACCCTTCATCTCTTTATCGGTTTAAATATAAAAAAAATATTTCACTCCATTATAGGTGATTTATGTGTAATTTCCATTAACTTTACGTACGGGATTAATGCCTTCTACAGCCTGTATTCAGAGTTAAAATATAAGATTGTTACTTTTATCTCTCGTGATTAACCTGGTAATGTCTATGCATCCTCTAAAGAATGTATGTTCTGATGATCTGACTAAATTGCATCGCATTAATAGTGGTATAATCCTCTTGTCCACATGATTTCAGCAGGGGTAACATCACACTTCGTAACATTTAACAGCTCACAGCAGAGAAGATTGGGTGGTTCATACGTGTAGGTACTTACCGACAGGTTTGGCCGATCTTCTGCCCATTAATCCGTCAAAAGTATCATCCGAGTAGTCTGTTTCCACCACACAGACATACTGCGATTATTAGGATTACTCATGTTCACTGAACACAAATAATTAACGAACACTTACAAATGATTAGCACTCGGGAAAGAATTGACAGAAAATATTTTACAAAGAAAATGTAATCATTAGCGCCGTTGTGGGTAAAATAAATTACAAAATAGATAATCACGTCTCCTTCATACTTTTTGCAGTTCACCAGCAAGCCTGACTGCTGTTGAGACACCGTGTGTTGAAACAGGTCCAGAGTTTGCATGTAGTACATAAATGCTGCTGAACGTATCCTCTCTCAGAAGGCTGTATGGGCCAATGGGTTATATAAGAAATAATTTTATTTGGAGAGACATGTAGACTGACGAAGACATTGCAGATCTATGTTGTTATTACAAAGAGATTAGACAGCACCATATATTACTTACAGGGAAAATTTCCAACTAAAGCTATATAAATGACTTGCTTCATTTCATACTCTTTGGTTCTTTCGGTAAAGTCATGAGGGTATAAAATAAAATAAATCACGACGTTTCGGGCACAACACAAGCGTCTGTCACCAGGTGGGAAAGCATGGTCTGCTGCTGAGGCAGACTGTCACGAAAGCTTAAAATCAAGATTGCTTCATTTCATAAAAGTGCCGTTAGTAAGAAGACCCAACATAAGGTATATATGGTAAAGGGAAAATTATGCAGAATAGCGGTTTTGGGAGTTGTCAATTATGTTTTGGTGGGAAAATTGTTGACTTAATAACTTCTAATAACCGTCCTACGGTGCCTAACGAAGGACATATACCATAACTGCATATGAACTGCTATCACGGGGATCAACAACATGCTGCAAAGAATTTGGAACAAAATCGGAAAAATATACAAAGACACATGGAAAAAAGGATAGTTATTTTTTCCCCGCAATTTTGCGGATAATTTTCCAAATTCAGATATGGGATATGACATCGGCACATATTAATCAATGCTTTAATATAAAATATTTCTATTCCACCAGGACGTTTAATTCATTGCAGTCTGCAATATATTTCAGCCTGAAGAAAATGTCGAGCAGCTGTGGGAATCAAACCAGCGATCTGGTCATGACGGTACCCTAATGATGATTAGATTAGCCACCTGCATTGCGCACGTAATAAAAAATAATTGTGTGAGTCGGACATCCATACAAATGACATGTAAATTTGTATCATAGGAGCAGACCGAAGCCTTATGAATCATTTATATTCAGACAAACTGGTTTAACTTACCATATGACCTTTTCCCCATGAGTCCCACAAAATCGTCTGCTTGAGGCCATCTCTCCCTCTGCGTGGAGGGCACCCATCTCTGCACCGCCCCGCAACTCTACATGGGGAGGCAATCGAACATTTAATATGTTGACCGTTATTACCATGAATTAAGTCCTTTTTAAACCATGCTCCCTGTCGGAAACTGCCATCTACCAATGTTTGTCACAAAAGTTCTGCACGCCACAGATGCGATGTTTTTTTTAAGACAACGCAATTTAAT
Source organism: Lethenteron reissneri (assembly GCF_015708825.2). Lineage (NCBI taxonomy): Eukaryota > Metazoa > Chordata > Hyperoartia > Petromyzontiformes > Petromyzontidae > Lethenteron > Lethenteron reissneri. The sequence goes on from NC_083801.1 coordinate 19,723,359, forward strand.
CCACTTGTTTGGCACATGGAGATTGTCTGCTTTATTAGACCACGAGAGAACAGAAAATTACTCTGCAATGGTATATAGGGAAACAATTGAATCTCAAATTTGTGGAATCCATTTATCTTGTTTGCTTGCAATAAACCAATATATGTTTCAAAGCAGCAAAGCAATTTTAATCCAATTTCTCAAGCGAAGCTTGACCTCGCCCTGCCTATTCTGTCCTACACACGCTAAACACCGAGTCCTAATCACAGGAGGTCACCAGAGTGACTCAACAAGCGACGATATTCATCATGAAGTGAACACACAATTCACTCATATTAACAAAATAAGTGATAGATAGAAGGAACCTCAATTGAGTTACAGCGTTATGTGTTGCGCGTGCTTGTTTTATATACCCAATTTGAGTGAAGTAATATGCTTACACTAAATAATGCGCTGAGACTAAATAAAAACACACTGGAGAATAACATACTTAAAATTACACCACAACCTAATTTTAGGCTGATTGCGAAGACTCTCTTTACACTTATGTCCTTTATTAATCCCATTTACTTTCAGATTTATTGCGAGGGAAATCGAAGACAAAAGTAGGTGCAACAATGGTAGAATAAGGTAAGAGATGAGTGCAAACAAGGGAGAAGTGTAAGAAGGATTGTCATGTAGGGGAGAGAGATACAGGCTAGGGAGGAGCCTTTGTGCAGAGAATGTTGGCTACGTACGACGCGAAAGAAGTTCAACATACATACAAGGTTGGAGTGAAAAAAATAAAAAGGGGCTGAACAGTGGGGTGGAGAGTAGAGAGGTACGAGTGGGAGTTAGAAGAGTAGGGAAGCGAGGAGAAGGGAAGGGGCGGATTCATTTAATTTAATTTATTTGGTATAGCCATGGGAGCCATTCGGCTCTTGAATCGGGTGCAACCGCAACAAACAAAAAACAAAACATGAACAAGAAAACATCTTAAAGTGTCTATGTGACTATGTGCAAACAAAAAATCCAAGAAAAGACAGCAAAATATTGCAGTAAAAGCACCGTACACCAACGCTGTGTGCAAAAATCCCAGTGGGATCAAACGATCCGGGCATATAGAGACGCAGAGCATTGGGCAAGAAAGGAATGGGGCAAGGCGGGGTGCCGAAGGGGGAGGACAAGGGGGAGCCGCATACCAAAGTCACGCCGTGCAACCAGAGCGCGGCGAGCAGCAGCGAGGTGGCGAGCAGAGCGTCCAGCTTTGCCATGCTTCTTGCTCTGTCCTGTGAGCGCGCACTCTGTGGAGGTCAGCACCTTGGACAGCAACAACAGCAGCAACAACAGCAGCATCAGCAGCAGCACGCGGCAGTACGACGGCGACGACAACACAACACCGACGCTTCACCAAAGGCGCTCACTCAGCAATGTTTCATATTACAATTTTTTTAAATGCGTATGAAATATACCGGTAAAAGAGGATACCTCTGATTCTTTGGGTCTTTCGGTAAAGTCACGTAAATAGGTAGAAATAATGAAAGTAATACATATGAAATACACAAAAAACTTACTACGTTTCGATCACAACACAAGCGATCGTCTCTTTCCTCCTGATGACGATCGCTTGTGTTGTGATCTGAACGTCGTAAGTTTTTTGTTTTATATCTATTATTTTTTTATTACGTTGTACCTATATACGTGACGTTAACGAAAGACCTAAATAATATGAATTCGTGCAGTCACGAAAGCTTTAAAGCAGGCGTGCAAAATCGCTTCAGAATTTAGTTTCAACCAGAGAGCTCTAATTATTGTATAACTCGAGCCTTGAAAGAACCTCTCACCGTGCCCAACAGAGCACTTTGCTGGCGAGATGATCAGCATCATAAAACAGAGACCACGAAGACTCCAGCTACCTGCGTTGAAATGGGGCCGATGCTGGTTGCAGAAGAGGACTGGGTTTGACGTGTCTGCCGTTCTGCATCCGTAAGCCCTGCCTGGTTTTCACGGCAGCAGGGGCCTCACTTTTATAACCACAAGGGCTAGCGGGGTGGGGCTTTCAAGTTGGACCATTAAGGTACCACAGCATTCATTAATGGGGCTGCACCTGTGCGTGGATGTGAACGTCATCTTCGACGAGCCTGATTGGAGCGAGTATGAGTTTGGTGGTGGGAAGGGGTGGACGGGGATGGAGGAGGGCGTCTCGTGGATTCAGTCCTCCCACTGCTCCATGAGCCACCGATGCCACGCGGTGTTTTCCAATCACTGCGATGCATAGGGCATTTGCTTTTGAATGGAGAATTTTGAAAAACAAGGAAGGATAGATTGTTGGTTGCTGGAAAATTTGATGTCATGGTAGTGGTATGTTCGAGCGGGGAAAGATTAATATTTAAACTGTCTATTTGTATTTATAGTTACATTGAGCTTTATGATGGTAATATGAACATATGATAAATGCACAAAGAGGTTCACAATGTAAATGTATTTTTATTGTATTTCACAGTGCATAGTCTGGGTACAATACAACCAAATTATGTGATATTACAGTCCGTGGCTACCAAAGCAAATGTTTTTTCGTTGCAGATTACAAATAATTTTCAGTTTGTATTTGTGTCACAGCACGAGCACAGTTTCTTACCCATGCTTATTGTGCCACAGGGTCTTTAGTATCTATGTGTGTGTATAGATATATCTATGGTTAATAATGGCCCACTATTGTTGGGTCTCTGCTGGAATTTAATTTCTAGATTTGAAGCTTTTGTGACTGCAAGGATTCATACTCTTAGGTTTTTTTTTCGGTAAAGTCACGTAGGTAAAAAATTTAATTTAAAATTACTTTTATTAATTTTATTTTTATTTTTTTACCTACGTGGAATTTAAATGTTAACTCAAGTACAATTTGAGATTGTGGTAAAAAAAAAACAATTCCAACCGGGCTTTTACCTATCATTTGTTATTAAGTTATATTTTACTCGGTTCAGTAATAAATAGTATTGGTAACTTCCATTTAGAATAAAGTGCTTAAAAAAATCATACAGTCTCCTGCAAGAAGTAAGCTTTGTAATATGTGAGCAAATTTTCTAGTAATGAACGTACATAAATTCTGCACATTGCTGCCGTTGATTAAAATAGATATTGTCCAACCAGAATAACATGACAATATTTAGTTATTAAAACTACGACGTTAAACAATATCACTTGGCTGTGGGGGTTTCAGTGCTCTGTGCTGCAGATTGGCTCTCAGAATGGATATGAAAAGGCACGTTAACGCTCGCCATCGTTGTCAATCAATAGCACTCAAGTGCCGTTTAAAATACTTTCATGTAAGCTGATAATTGTGCAACTAATCGATGGCACAATGGACAGCATTCCTGAAAAAGATGTTTTTCCTCAAAATGCTTTAAACAACAAAACAGTGGATCAAAATGAGCTTAGCAGCAGTCCACTGCCCTAAGTGGACAAAGAGACACACACAATCTGGTTATGCAAGTCGGGCGAGTTGTGAGCATGAATTTCTTGGTAATTTCACGCTTTGTTGTCACTGCTAAATGCCTGACAGGCAGGTTAGCTGAAGGCTAGCATCGTGATTGTAGGTGCAATACCGCCAGTTGTGTTTCATGTCTAACGAAGGCCGGTATTTTAATGGCAAAATATGTTACCGTTAGCCTGTTCTAATTGATATTATTGCGTATGGCAATATGTTGAGGAGCTGAATCCCAATGTATAGTTCTGCTTGGCAAAAGAGAGAGAGAGTTCGTGCTCGCCTGTCAAGGGATGGCATGATACCGGACGGTTCGTTAGCGACGAGGCTTTTAAAGGCAAATGAGTTAAGAGCAGGTTTGTCGAAGCTAATTGTAGTGCTCGCTGGCATGTTAAGGGGAGACAACACATTTCAACCTTTAACTATGTCTAGTAGATTGGGCTCCTGAATCAAGTTCCGTTCCAAGTAACTACTACGAATACACACAGATTCTGTTTGATAGAAAATGCAATACGGTTTTGATCAATATGGCGTCTTAATGCAACTGTATCTCAAAACGATGTGCAGGAATTGTGCAAGTTATAGGAAAAGAGATATTTGTTTTCGCTAAAAGAAACATCGGTTATTGGCAGAGGAGAAGCAGTAGGGTTTGAGCACAGAGTGAAATGCCATTTTTGTAAAAAATAAAATCCAAAGTGGTGGAGGGTATGTGGATGAATACATTAATGTGCAAATAACATTTTAATTTTTAACTGATTAAAAATATACACGTAGATTCCGAAGCTTTACAAATAACATGACGCATTAGGTTGCTGCGTCAGTAGTACTTATGCATAAAATAAGTGGTTTATATAAAAATCATCAGTTTTCTTTCTCCTGCCACTGAGAGGTACACTAATGTCATCTGTAGTACATGAACAGACAATACAAAAGGAAATGTGAATGAGCTTTAATAATTCGAGACTCATCGCAAAATGCCGCAGTCACTGCGTCCCCTCCCCGTGGAAGCAAATGCACATCCTAATTTGTTTTTAACCTTAATCGTGCACCTTAATGCCAATGCATTGCAAGCGCATTGCACCCTATTAGGTAACCCCCCCACCCACCCAAGTGGTTTGTAAATGAGCAGCATAAATCTGCCTCTGGTCCACTACAGTCGCTGGACGCCACGGTGGTGAGATGTTAACTATCTCGCCTAGGAGACATGAACTCATGGCTTCGATCCCCACCCTGACGCATGCTGCTGCATATTTGGAGTTTGCGTGTTCTCTCTCTCCTCGTGGTTGCGTGGAATTTTCTCCGGGTTCCTCCAGTTTTCCCCTCCACATTTAGAATCAACACGCGTTGAGAGTATTTGGCTGCTACAAATTCCCTCGTGATATGACACTTTGTTGAGCTATCATTTGTGGCCAAGTAGCTTCTGAAAAATAGCTATATAGCTCCAGTGGGCCTTACCTAGTAAAATAAAACGTAGTTTATTAATATAGTTTTCACTGTCCAGTGAGTCAATCTACAGGAGCAGGAACCTGAGGTCCTTTCGGCAGATTTGTGGGTTCTCTGTCACCTGGTGGAAGAAGTCGACCCTCTCACTCAGAGGCTGGGTAAGCCAACCATGAAGCATTTCTTAATGAATGGAGCAACCTTCCCCGTGCCCAAACACACACACACACCAATGAATTAATACAAAGAAGACAAACAATAGTTTCACGTGAATAATGCATTTGTCATTTTCCCCTTATGTTGGAAATTGGGCCATGGAAGTGGAAATCGCAAAGCCACCTGTGACACCACACAAAGGAGAGGGCGCCACTACACCACTCGCTCTGCATATGAGAATGAGGTTCACAGAGCTGAAAATTAGCCAATTACTTAAAGAACCACATTTGATGCGGTTGCTTGTTGTGGTGCAGTCATTGGCGACTCGGGTGAGACCATCAGCTAACGACACTTGAGAATCCAGTTTAGTAGCAGGAAGCTCCCAGGATTTGAACCCAGGACCTCGATAGTGCCAGCTCAGGGTTCTGACTTCTGAGCCACGGGTCACCTCAATAGTTCATATTTAGCATCACAGAATGTCAGAGCAAGTGCTTATAGTGGTGATTTGTTAAATCCAGCACAGAACACGAAGAGATGGTGTGACCTACACCACGGTCAGTTTTGTCTCTCCGGAGAATTGTTGTTTTTTAATATATATAGGAGACTTCAATTGACTGGGACAAATAGGGTACGAGTGAGGACAGCAGTTTCAGAAATGATTTACAACATGCTTTGGTCAAGACCTCGCCACTGCCTATGTTATTGCTATGTAAAGGTGCAGCCCTGCAATTGCTTGCTCATGCCACTGCTGTCAGAAGGGCCTAAACTATTCCACTCTGGCCAAAGATCACCACAAGTGACCGGCCAATTTACTGCGGTGTACTTGTGTGTACTGCTGCGTGGACAGAGGCATGAGGCATTTAAGAAACTTTCCCATTAATTCAAACTGCCACTGATATATCGAATCGGTGACCTCTCGATTGCAAGACCCGGTGTGCAAACCATCACACCACGGCAGCGACTATTGCTTATGACCGTGCTAAAATTGGGCAGTGTCTCGGCGAAGCTTCTCCCAAGAAGGCAGGGGGCTTGTGGGGCAGCTCACATAGGCCTGGGGAGGAATGTACCAGAAACGCACGTTAGCAAACCTCGGCTGGAAGAAACGAGAATTCACCCCCCCCCCCCCCCCCCGGGACAAAAAATAAAAACAGATTTTTAAAGTTTGCGAGTTGAGCACAGCAGTTGCTGAGACAATGTCAGAAGCAGTTATACCACGTGTAGCTTGGTGTAAATCAGGTGTTCTGTTTTTTTTATCTTAAATCACAACCCTTGTGGAAATTCTTTTTTATATTTCATAGTTTTTTTTATTAGAACTAGGACCCATTTCTAACAGAGAGAGGAGTCCTTGCCTATAAACATCTACCAGTTCACGAGCATTTGTTTAAGCAAACCTGACTGCTGAGGAGACACTGGATGTCAAAACCGGTCCAGAGGCTGCTTATATTAAACCAATGTTGCTAATTAAACATTCACCCTCAGAAGGTCCTAATTGTGGCCAGTGTGATGTGCAAAATAATACTATGATTTGTTTTATGTGACTTGACAAATATGGCTGGCAAACATGTTGTCAATGTATTTTACCTTTTGAAAGAGATGTGAGACTGAACATTCAAATAAAACTTCAAGTTTAGTGGAGACTTAAGCATTAATCTTTCTCTGCAAGGCAAGTTTCCCAGCACCGGCAGTTCCAAGTAGGGGGGGGGGCGGGGCGAGGGGGCATGGGAGTGATCACCCCCACATCTCCTGAGACCACAACAAACATTGTTATTCTATCAATATTTACGAGAGAAAATACATTGCTAGATATATTTCATACAGGTCCGTATTTAACAGGCTTGAAATTTCAGGACTGCCCATCTCTTGGGAAATTTCTAGATCCAACTATGATTCCCACTACACATTTGAGACCAGGAATTGCATTCCCCAGTTAAATTGTCTTTCAAACATAAGAGGCAGTGGTTGTATATCAACAACTTTCATAGATGGCGCAGGTGTGTGTCCTCCTGTATCAGTTAAAACCCTTCAGTCCATTCTCCTCAGCCAGAAACCTGTAGCAAAACCAGGTGAGTGCCAGCCTGTTTGGCCTTTAAATAGCGAAGACCGTTTGTATGAATTCAATGCAGAAATGATAGGGAGGCACGTTTGAAATTGTGCAAACGGTAACGCTGTTAACGGCAGAACGTCCAAATCCTATGAAATGTTTGAAAGACTTGGGCAACATTTAATTCAGTGGTAACATAATTAATGAGTCCACTTTTTTCAAGGGAATTTTTGGTGTAAAGTGGCCGAGTGAGGCAAGGGCTTATATTGAAATGTTCACGCCAGTTTGCTGAAATGATGTCTCTCCCTAGGATACTTAATTCTGCACAATCCTTAAAATAAGTGGTATCACTGGAAGAGCGTAATGCAATCCTTGTAATTGCTTCTGACTTTGCTCACGGCCAATCAATGTCAGGGTCAGTCCACTTTCATTCTCTGGCTTTGCTGATGTCTGCCCTCTAGTGGGCTCTTTCCAACAGACCTGTTCTTCGCCTGAGGACGGCTGCTTGCGTTGTGGCCGAAACGTCGTGAGAATTGTATTTTATTATGCTTTATTTTTATTATTGTATTATTTCCCTTCTACGTGACTTTACCGAAAGAACCAGGAAAAATACGTCACAGACTTATTGATTCGGTCATCGCACAATGTCACTACACCAATGAGGCTTGTCATAAAACAAGAATTTCGAGTTGTTTTCAGCATGCATGCATGACTGCCGTAGCGTGATACAAACAGGAATGGCTGTTAAGTAATATTATTAACCTGCCTACCGACATCACTCCAGTCTGTGTGCTTCACGTAACCGTGCATTCAAACAGAGGCGCATTGTACCGCAGGACCCACGTTTCATTCTCATCATGTACCGCGCGCATCCAGATCAAACTGGCAGCTCCAGGCACCTCAAGTCCCATCCGCAGCGAGCAGTGACATCTGCTGGAGTGTTTGCGGCGTGGCGCGCACAGCACACAACTGGCCTTGGCTGGTGGATACAAACCCATGAGCCACGTTATCGCAACAACAAAAAATGCAGAACGCTGCACTTTGGCAACATGTGGCAGAGAAGTGGTGAATAGCCTCGTGTATCGATGAGTCAGACTGGTGCCACTCGACCGTTCAATTCCCAGCCACGCAGTCATTTCGAAGAGATGTTGTCACCTGCAGTCATTTGTAAAGGAAATCCATTGTGGTTTGGCCCAAGTTCTCAGAATGATCAACTCTTAACTACACGACACACGCGATCATAGTTCCTTTTCAATAACAATCTCAGGCTCAACGTAAACAAAGGTTATTCATTCACTATTAATTTTCACCGGGTTTTCATTAAGTAGGACAAATGGATAATACCATTCTAATTCTTAAGTGTTAGTGAACTTTACCGAAATGTATATCAAGTGGTTTACGATCAACCATACAGTGGCGGATTAGGGGTGTTGACCACCATGCCGAGCTCATTCATCCAGCAGTGGATCGGGAATGGCATTTGATACAACAAAAAAGTTTCTGCCAACTTGGCACCCTTTTACAAATCTCTGCTGACAGAATACTCACTCATCAGCAACTTATTTGTTTAAATTGTGCTTCACACCACTACATTCTTGCGTTGAAATGCAGCGTGACGGTATCTTAGGTATGCAGCTGTTACTGCAGTTGCATACCTAAATTTTATTTTATACACACATATACAGAGTGCTCAAAAAATGTAACACTTTCTAAGAATATCGTTTTTAATCGATAAGGAACAGATAATACACTGTAACATGATAACAAATGTATGTTAATAGCTTCAAAAAGTCAAAGAGTCTTCACTAGTTCGCCATAATTCTCAACGCGTGCCTGGAATCTTCTCCAGGTGGTCTACAGGACCCGGAGGCAGCACATTTCTCGTGGTCTTGTTGCAAATTCTCAGAAGTGTTCACATTGTTTTGAAGCACCCTGTATATATATAGACTCTGTTAACATACGTCGGGGAGGGAGAAATGAGGAGGGCCCAGAGAGAGCCTCTTGTTTGTGAAAAGGACCCAGCGTGAGCTGTTGTTCCCCCTGCATCAACCAGTACGACTCGCTGCACAACAGGCCCGCATCACACGCTCGTTGTGTGGCTCCCATTCCCCACCGACTCAGCACTGCGCAGGCAGAGAGATGATCAACAGCACAGTGCGGCGAGATGCTAGTGATGACCGCTGCAAGAACCAGCATCGTGAGTCCAACGATGGCACCCCAACCATAGCCAGGTTCATGGTTCTCCGATGATGTTTTCTGGTTGTACCGCGTATTGTTCGGCACGATGTGCAATTTTTCGTTGTACGTGCTGGAGGCTTCGTCGGCGTGTGAATAACTGAACGATTCAGTTCCCGAATAAGCTCCCAGCATGTTGAGCGAAAGATGGGACAACATGCCGATAAGCACACGGTACAACCCCAAAATACATCACAGTGCTTTGCAGCACAAGTGTGAGACCCTAACCCTAAATTTATGTTTTGAAGAGGTGGAATTGTGGAGTCTCGTCCCGGAAGATGCTGTGCATTGAGCCACAGAGCAACCATGCATAAACGTAGCATGCAGCGGCACACATCCTGTGTGTTTCTTGATCTCTTGTGGTACCAGTATTTTAATCAAAATGTCAGAATGAATGTCCTGGACATTCGATATATCCAGGACATTGATGTTGCCCCAAAGCAGCTTCCAATCATGGGCCGCCACCAGAGAATCTAACATTGTCAGTAACAAACATCGCCAGGTCCACTCAGCTTCAAGACCTCCCATGAGCAAACCAGCCCATTGCTCCTCCAGTCCACGATTTTTTAAAAATACGCACTGACCACACCAAGCCACCAAAAAGTGTCTCACCGTGCGTCGGTCGCCAGCGGACACAAGTTGTCGGATCCAATTCCCAAAAGTGCCACACCTTTTGAGCACCGGGCAGTGTGCCTACACCAGCGTGCCGAGACAAACACACGAACAAGCTCAAATATTGCAGGACAGTCGTCATTTTAAGCCCAGAAAACAGCTAGCTGGTCGTAGAATCATATATGTGCCGCGCTAACTGCTACACCACCGCTTCCCACAGACAGACACATATACACACGCACACACATACACACACACGGTTGGGAAAACACTGTCAGTTATGATTATTGACCAACCTTGAAACGATTCAAAAATTCTGACAGTTTTTCTCATCATCTACATGTTTGGATATACAGTACACAATATATAACTAGTTTCTACACCTGCAACAACACTTGAATGCTTAAGAGGTAAAATAAAGATGACACTGCAACCAACCCATAGCCACAAACTGCTCTTATATCATGTAAACTCGCGAACAAAGATGTAATTGCATTCAATTGCAGGTATGCAGCTGACTCAAAATGACATTCAAAATATAATTTGAGCAATCCAGCATTCACTAACACTGTGGCCATGTTAAATGAAGGGCCCCATGTACTTATTATTTCAGAGAAACCCAGACGCTCCATTTAAGACGTGACATTCTTTCTAGAGCAAACATTGCATTTGCAGTTAAATGGATTTTAAAAATGCGCGTTTGTGTTGCTTTTAGATAACACATTACATTAAACCTGCCGATGTCCGTGGCTGTCGGCAAACAGTTATCAGTCTCCCCCCCCCCCCCCCATTTACCGCCAGAAGCGTACGATTCTTTAACAAAAGAGATTTGTCACGGCGCTTCGGTTCTTACAACGGAGCAATTCCTTCCTGGCAATCAGCACGATGGTTTTACGCCACAGAGCACATGAGTCCTTACTCAACCTCATCTCGTGACTAAATACCACGTGGTCTGAATGCGTCTGTACATTTATCATGTTTCTAATGGCAGCGATAAATATTGCATGGATGTATTATTATGGCAGTAGATGACGGTATAATTTTTTTTATGTATGTGTAATATCAACATTCTTTCACAAATGCATGCGGTGAATTACTAGACTTTTAAAAGGCCAAGGGCGGTTTCTGCACACAGTGCCCGAGCCACTGCATTGAGAGACAATTTTCACCGAGACACACGACTGCACCACCAGTGCTGTACATAGGCAAACAGGTGGACATCCATGGGGGGGGGAGGGGCACGTAGGTAGTTAGGTAAGCTCACAGGCAGGAGCAGAAGTAGCCAGGTGGTAGATTGGTATAGAGACGGAGAGGCAGTTAGGTCGGCAGGCAAGCAGCCAGACGTGAAGGTAAGCAGACTGGTAGACATGCACGTAGACAAGTAGGAAGGTAAGGGGCCGTCCATAAATGACGTCACGCACCTAAAAGGGGGGGGGGGTCAGACATTTGTGATGATGTGTGACGAGGGGGGAGGGGGGTTGAGAAATGTGACGTCACATCAAAATGCGCAACTTTAAATAAATATAGAATTGTTATAACAACACTAATTGTTATAACAACACTCCTACAACATCAGAGTGCAGCGCCACATTAAATACGCACTACAATGGCAATAGTTTTAAGCGATAGAAATATGGTTTTGGGGGGAGGGGGCAAAGCTTTGTGACGTCATATTTGAGGGGGGGGGTCTGACTTTTTGTGACGCCGTGTGACGAGGGGGGGGGTCAAAAATCGTCCAATATCGCGTGACGTCATTTATGGACGACCCCTAAGCAGGCGGAGAGTTGGGACGGTAGACAGGTATGATGGTAGGCGGGTAGACAATAGGTAGGCAGGTAAGCAGGCATGCAGGCGTGTCGGCAGGGCGACTGCCGTTGGCGCTGCAGCGCAGAACGTTGAGGCACAGCTCTAACGGGTTGCTGCCCATCTTCTGGGCGCAGCCCCGCGGCGTCGCCCCACTCGCATGCGGGAAACGACGAGCGGATGAACGCAAGCAGCCGTCTTCAGGTGGAGAACAGGTCTGTCAAGTAGACAGAGTCTGACTCTGTCTACTTGACAGACCGAAACGTCGTGAGAATTATTTAATTATGTTTTATTTTTAATATTTTATTATTTTCCTTCTACGTGACTTTACCGAAAGAACCAAGAAGATGAATCCCTGCAGTCACGAAAGCTTTAAATCGAAAAAAAAAAGAAAGAGAGGTCACAAGAGGACAGGACGCGAAAAAAAACAATCCGCAACATCCGAGGTGCTAAAAGGGGTCACCAAGCCACCCGTCGTCCAATTACTTTGTCGGATTACAATTTCTGAATTACTTTCCTGTGTTGCCGGTTTTTATTTTTCGTGTTTCGTTTTTGAAGTCTTAATTGCGCCGCTTTCGTGGCGTCTCGCCAATGGCCAAATGGCTGCAGGTTTCAATTCGCTCGCGAATGATCCAGAGGTCGTGCGTCCTGTGCAAGCACGACGAACGTGCGAGAGCATTCGTTGCCATGTCCCCCTTCTCAGCGAAGGCAGCAACATCCATTCGGAGATTTGGGGCACAACGGTGGCAAGACGTTAACTACCTCTCCTGGTATACATGCATCAGGTCGTGGGTTTTCGATTCCGACCACGACGCCTGTATATTTGGAGTTTGCATGTTTTCTCTCTCCCCGTGGTCGTTTTTTTCCCTGCGGGTCCTCCGGATTTTCCCTCCACATTTCGAAACATTTGTTGAGTGTATTTGACTGCTACAAATTTCGACATGATAAGCCACTTCCGTTGAGCTATCATTTGTGATAGCCAGGTCGCTTTTGAAAACGAGCTATCTCGTAGCTCAGTGGGTCTTACCTGCTAAAATAACAAACAAAAACATTCGTAATCGTTTCAGTGTTTTATCAAAATGCCATCTCTAATAGCACAACACACGATGACATGAAATAATCCGACAGCAACCACATGATTTCACGCCTCCTCTGCTTCTGATTTTCGGATCCTTTAAGAGTGTAGATTACGTGGCAGCATTTGATCAAATCATTACCATTGCCAATTAATTGTGTAACTGTTAGTCATTACGAATTCAAATTTAGTTGTAAATATTCATTGAGAGCCATGACTCATGATTTTACTTTTGGAGCTACGGTATAATCCTTCATTAAGATATGGAGACTATTTAACTCCAGGAATATGTTATGATTTTTTTGTATTCATTTTACAATCAGGCATGGTAGCAATACCCTTGAAATATCATGGTTTGGCGGTGGGTTGGTGGATAACAAAGAGATGGAGCCTACACGAGGCAGTATAAATCATGACAAGTCCATTAGGCGGGGTGAGTTTATCTCTAATGAACAGCGGTGACCGCTATGCACCTTCCATTCAGAGGTAGCTCCTCGGGGTGACTGAGAAGGAACTCAATTTCAAGCTAAAGAGGCCATCAGAGCCAATGTAGTTAATATCATCGCCGCACCTCGCCATCATTTCCTCGAATCTGCCAGATCCAAAAGCAGGAGTACAGTCGACACTTGACCTCCCACGTCAGCTCTTGCAGGATTTCACTGATGGAGTGTTACACTGAGGGTATGAATGTTCGTGTGCTCCGATATGAAATGGAATCTCCCTCTTTATTGGTACCTGCCTGATTGCTGTCCCAGAAGAGCAGTGTAGACAGTAGGTGCCTGATAACGTCAGTGTGAAGTTTGCAGTATTATCCCCTTGTGCGTATGTATGTGGTTTCTCAAGGCTTTCTGGTTTTCTCACACACAACATTCACGAAAAGATGTTGGCCAAATATAAAAAATATATACTTTACCTAGACAATAAGTTAAGAAATTGCATGATGTGCTTTATAGTTCAGTACAAATGTTTGAATCTATTGACAGGAGACCGAATGGGGCAGGCAGGTTTTGTGCGTTTCAGGGGACTTTAGCCATCTTTCAGTTTGACGCCTTGCATTCTTTTTGAAACCACAACCACGTGCCAATTTGAATTATCTCGCCAGTCGCAGGTTTAACGGCTCGAAAAACACCATCGCGTCCACAAAACCTACGCACCTTTTCCTTTCTACTGGTGACTTCGTGTCTAGCCTCCTCCAGGACAACGGTAAGTGCCCCTTCAACAAAATGTTGTTCCAGCATCTTTAACCCCTCCACTGCTTCTGGCTCCCTCCGAATGGTCCCTGGGCCCCAGCTGCTCCCTGAGCTCTCCTCCTCCCCTCACGGCGGTTCGGCAGGCCACCACCATCACCCAAAGCTGGAAGACGGCCTCTAAACGAGCACCCAGCTCGCCAGCAGATTGCAGGTGTCTCCATCCATGTGTGCCGAGCGGCAAGCATGAACTTTGTGACCGGTCACTGATTAACCATCGCATGACTATCACAAAAACGCGCGAATGCCTTTTGAGTTGCAAATCGCCGTGGAAGTCGCTTAAACTGACAGCAGCTTATTTTTGGCTCTAATTATTTGTCATTATCTTCGAGGACGTATTAATTACGTGAGTGCTGCTGCCGGTGGTGCATTTGGAATATCCATAGGCACGAGGCGTCTGGCGACTGGTCTCTTCGAAATTATGCCTTTGTACATACAGCCCTCGTACACCATTTCACACGGCCAATGTTACCCTGAAAGTTTATGATAACCGATTCCGCAGATGTCAACAGTAATTTCCTGGTGCGGAATGTAATTATTTTCACTATCAACCCGAACCCGCGAATGAAAATGGTAAGTTAACATTGAGCCGAATGGTAGTCATTGACTGTGATGATAAGACGTTGTTTTATTGTGTGAAGAGGTTCAAAGTACATGTGAAAGCATACATTTTATTGATTTTACAGCACCTTTGACACGTTGGCATATTCTAGCATAATTGCTTAGATCAGTAATCGCAGAGCATTAACTTCATTCGTGAGATAATAATAATTTACATGTATTTGTATGGCGCCTTCCACTAATGTATCAAGGCGCCTTGCCAGAATATAGAATATAAAATATTGCAATCAAACACCCTGACACGAGTATATGATTGCATATTGTCAACAGGACCCTTAACCCCATGGTACCTACCATGTGCGAGTGGACATGGCACTGTGTAATACTGAAACACGTTTGTGAGCACGAAAAGCAGGCGACTGTTGTCACACACACACACAAAAAACTAAGTTTATACGTAAAGGCGTAAACATTTTTTTTTTAACACTTAATGTTGTCCGTTCGCCACGAAGATGAAAGACGTGAAATTCCCACTCTCTCTGGCATGGCCAAACATGCAGTTGCATATTCTCATTCATCTTGATGGGTTCTTTTTTAGGGATGAGACTGCTTAAGAAGGTAAGCGAGTGTCGCCTTTTCGTATGTCGGCAATTTTCCGATTGTGCGGCTGCACGGTGCATTCATGACCGATGGTTCAGTTCAAATTTGAAAATGTGTCGACGCGGTTTTTAATTTGCCTAACCCGAGTGAAGTCGCAACATATCTAAAATGGCATTACGTATCTACGTATTTTGAACTTCTTTCGCAAGATACGTAGCCAACCGTGCTAATCGGAGGTGCGGGTTAGGCATTAATCTCATCTCTGGATTTTATTCAATTGAATGTTTTTCTTCGATGGCTCAAGATAGTGTGTGTACACAAAATAGTGTCTACTTATTTTTTGATATTTTAAATGCCGACAAACAACACAATACGGAAATATTTATGAGAGATTGTTTTTGCAACTTAATTTTTCCTAGTACTGTAAAGGTCTTTGGGATTACATCGCGTTATTATAAATGTGTTGCAACCCTCCACCACCCGACACGGCCAATCAGTAAACAATGTTTCACATTAACAAAACGCCAATTAGTTACTTCTTCAGCCCACCGGTGTGTTTGAGGAGTGAATCCACAACATTTAGAATTTAAGCACCGTGACGTGTCGCTGGTAATCACATCCAGCATCTTCGGGCGATTTGCCAGAAGAGTGAAGCCATCCACCTGCTTCCGGTATTCTTCTCAATTTCGATAAAATATTCTCATTCATCTAATTAGTCTTGACCAGTAATAATTAGTTTTGCATAACACTTAAACGGTATAAAAATCAATTGAGTGTCCTTGTTAGCACACATGTTCTGCCACTGCTGACAGCTGTGTTTTAGATAATTTAATGTTCCTTTGGTGTTATTTTAGTCTTACGCTAATATTACGTCCCGTCTGTCCAATATAGCATTTACTAATTATAACTGGCCAAGACTAATTAGAGAATCCATCGAAATTGCGAAAAATACAAATAATTGTAACCTCTCCAATAGCTAAAGACTTTGCTCAGCCTGGAAGCGTATTATTAAGTAATACACAAAACATATTACAATTCCTTATAGAGGAATCACAAACTAATTAACTGATTACTAATCTATTAAATAATTACAATATCCCCCCACATCCACCTCTGATCTCGAAACCTGATGGGGTTCAACAACGATGACGTCATCCTGCTGCACTATTTAAGACTGGAAGCAGGTGGATGGCTTCACTCTTCTGGCAAATCGCCCGAAGATGCTGGATGTGATTACCAGCAAAACGTCATGGTGCTCAAATTCTAAATGTTGTGGATTCACTCTTCAAACACACCGGTGGGCTGAAGAAGTAACTAATTGGCGTTTTGTTAACGTGACACATTTTTTACTGATTGGCCGTGTCGGGTGGTGGAGGGTTGCGACACATTTATAATAACGCGATCTAACCCAAAAACCTTTATTATTAATAATACTGGTCGCGAAAGTCTACGTGTTAAACTTAATTTTTACATTTCTTTTAACACTTTTGTAAAGTATCTTTGAAAATAATACCTCCTTGATAGCTTAACTTCGCAGTTACATTTTGATAACATCCATCATTTTCGAAAAACGTCTCACCAGAGAGTGTACGCTCTCACAGCAGTCAATTTCAAATGTGGCAACTCAAATAAATATAAATAAATACAATGTCTTTCAAGTAAACAAACACAGTGCTGTAGCGCGAGCAAATGGACGTATGGATCAAGGTGGTTTGAGAGAGGGCTTCAGCTCTGCCATTGGGAGATTTAAGTCCAACTCCTTAAGCCGGATACAAGTCTGAGAGCACCTCCTAAGACGTGCAATCGGTACGGGGAAGGGGATTCCTTGCTGCGAGGTCACTCAGGAATTCCTCCACAAAGGATGACGGTACACCCAACCTTCTCCCTGTGGTGTACATACACACACCCACACACACAAATAAATACATGTACAAAGAAAACACATGCACATTACTGCACAAGTCGAGTCATATGATGTACAAAGACTGCCTTACACCACCAGCATGTACACCTTCCCCACCACATAAGTCTTCCCCATTCACACTGAAACGCCCCAGATATATTTTATTGAAACAAATTCTGCCATTTAAATTACGAGCACCGTCTCATCAGCATGTTAAACTGCTTTAACCTATCCCATCGTATTACCTGGACGTAATATACAGCTACAGTTTCATACATAGTTTATGACAGGTTGCTGCTGTATGCATGTTCCATTATAAGAATGGATAATGAAAACGCCTCTGAGATGTATTGTCTTAGATTTTCACACCAGCACATCCCATCAACTGAATCTCTTTGAAGGGCACACATTTACAAATATTTCCTGTGTAGTCTGACAGTAAGTTATAGACTGTATTGTTATCAAGCACAAACTAAGCCAGGCTACAGCTCAAGTGAAGATGGTGTTGCTAACATCACACCGATTAATCCGTCTCACATATACTGAACATCTGTGGAAAAAGAGCTTCATAGCTCATCGGATTCCTCCAGTATAAATAAATATTCTGATCCCGATTTTGACATGCCAATGACGATACATTGCGGCAGGTCACCATTTAAGGCCGAATCATGCTAGGCAAGGAACAAGAGTATTTCATATGTACCAATGATGTGTAGGGTCAAGAATTGAACCACAATTGGTAAGATAGTAGTGTACGGAATGTGCTACCATTCCACCAGCACACAAACACAAAGACCCCCTTTATAGCCTTTAACAGACTGTTGGGGCAAGTGCTGTTAGCGAGTACTTTTGAAGGCCAACATGGCACACGAGGGAGTGGGTGGCCAGCACCATACCCATCCACCTTCGTCTCCCCATGGTGATGTTTACACAATGCATAAAGTTCTCATTTTTGGCTCAGTCGACCTAGGAGAGGCCCAGAACCAAGTCAGATATCCATACCTGATGTTGGCCATGAGCAGAAAATTGAACTTGAGTCGCCTGGTTCGTAGCAAAGTGCGCTAACCACTGCACTACCGCTTCCCACACACCCATACACATGCTCATAAAGTCCTCATCAATGGTTTCTGGGGCCCACTCACTTCACGGAGGAAATACTTAGGCACGTGCTCTGTGCCAGCCTGCACACGTGCCCTCTCCTCAGCACGCTGCCACTCCTCCAGCTTGTGCTTATGCTCCGTTGCGGACGCGATGTCACCGGCACGCAGAGCTGACGTCACCTGCTGCCACAGCCGCCTGGAGCAAGACGAGAGGCTGGCTCAGGTGTGATCGGTGGCAAGACGTGGGCGTCACGGTGGCTAGGAGATGCTGACTACCTCGCCTGGAATACAGGAGGTCGTGGGTTCGATCCCGACCCCGACCCTGACACTTATATATATGGAGTTTGCATGTTTTCCCCATGGTCACGTGGATTTTTCTCTGGTTTTTCCTTCCACAATAAACGTGCGTTCAGCATATTTGGCTGCTATAAATTTCCACGTGATAAGCCACTTCGTTGGGCTATCATTTGTGGCCAGGTCGCTTCTGAAAAAGAGCTATATAGCTCAGTGGGCCTTACCTGGTAAAATAAAAAATCACTGAGGGGAATGGATGGATGTGACCATCATCAGCAAGGAAAACCGAAAAAGATAAGTCTTTTATCTTGTCACTGAGCAACTATGATTAGATAGTATCACTTCCAAAAACAATATTGATAACAACTTCAATTGAATATTATGTACGTTGATTCAGCTATGTTCACAATAATTTGATTTAATACACTTAAAAAATACCAATTCTATTCCACTTTTACGACTATAAGCAGGAGGGGGACGAGAGTCAATTCCATTAATGTCCTGAAGATGGCAGAATATCACGCTACACCGGAGAATGACCTTGAAAAATAAAAACTCTCTCGATTCCATAAGCCCCAACTGGCACAACCACAAAAGACAGACCAAGTCAATGTTTCCATCATCGGCCACAAATGCATCCCTCCAAGAATTGTCAACACATGTCCGAATGGCATGTGTGCACAGCGCACAACAGAGTGATTGAATAACAGGGTTGAGAAAAGGGGACTGGCTGGCAGCGATACAAAAAGGATAGGGGCACGATGATTGGTCAACAACCAAGGTTCAGAAAGCAGGACAGATTACCGGGAGTGCATGAGCTCCTGGCGTTCGATGGGCTGCACATGTTTGGGGATAATGAGCATTGTGGTCGTGTCCATGATGACCGTCTCCCCAGAGGTGGCGGTGAACTCCAGCAGGCCGTTCCACTCGCCTTGAGCACGTGCGAGTACAGCCCCCTTCTCAACGTGTCGCACCTCGCCAGTCACCCTTAGAGACACACGCGTGGAAAAAAAATGTCAGGCGTGCCAAAATGTCAGGTGTGCCATTTAAAATGGTAAATGTGCCCGGTAAATAGCTCATGTCACTTCTGGAGCATTTGCCCTACTCTTCCGTGCTGATTAGGCATCTTGGAAAAGGTACCCACACTTTTTCCCACCATTTGCGGCCTGCTAATCAACTGGGGTGGACCTATTTATACTTCTCTGTGGACAGATATGGGGGATTTCTTAAATCCAGTGTGCTACCAATTACACTATGGCAGCATCCTACATTGTAGATATTGGGGATTGTTTTTATTTAACACCTATCAAGGCTGGCAGAGGTGTGATATGGCTGGCATCACGACGGCCTGTTTTCATCTACCAAGTGCTTATGCGCAATGCACTACTAATTTTAGGCTGAATTTATCTTGGAGTTGTCCATAACCAAGTTCAGATATGCCTGGCCAGAAATCAAACTCAAATGACCAGTATCAAATCAGTGTCAACTATTATATTTGTCTGTCAACCATTACTGTACACATTATGAATGGCCTTCAGTTCAAATCTTTAGCATTGCTCTAAGTACAATTATGTAAAACATTACTCCTGTATTAAAGGAAAGGTGAACACAACTTCAGTCATTGATTACTGCGGTCCGTTATCTGCACATGTCATTTCCACCTGTTACCTATGCATACTTATGAACCAATACATTCTAATGACCTCTATGGGGTGTGTCCCCCTAGACCAACTCATAACTTGTGCACATACTGCATAAATTAATTTACCAAAGACTCAGATGCTGATCCAAATACAGTAAAACCTCATTATTTCGGTATATTATTTGTAATTGGGGATAATTCGGCACGGGTGCACTTTCGGCATATATACAGCATATTAGTAATTCTCCATGAGCCGAACTGCCGTACCGAATGGTCCAATTTCCGCATACGTGTGGACTCCACGCGCCACGACCAAAACAACGACTCGGTCGAGTGGCGGCGTGCGTGGTGAGCGTTACTGCAGACCTGTTGCTTTGGACTTTACCTTGTTGATGCACTCTGTGCAAGCCAACCCTCTCAGAAATGTCGTCTGCACCTACATCAAGAAGTAATGGAAAGGGACTGACGTATAAATCCTTTAGTCTATGAGACAAATCCAAAGTTTTGGATAGAACTGATGAAGGTGTGTCAATGCGTATGGTGTGTGAAGAGTTTGGAAAACAAATTAGATTTTTCTTTATTGGGGCAGGAGGCACTAGGGAGTACCATAGTACATAATTCGGAATATTGGATAATTCGGCAAGGCCAGAGCCCCAAATGTGTCGAATTAACGAGGGTTTCCTGTTCATCTTTTCTGTGTCATCCAGTCTTCCAATGCTTAAGTGTAATGCATGTGGGACCCATTATACCGCTGCTATCTTACCGCCCTTTTCACCTGTGCAGTTTGCCGCCATAGAAGGGCTTGGTGTGGAAAGTTACGGAAGCAGCGAGGCAAGTGCGGGCACAGGTAATGGACACTTTTCCTCCCAGCTCCACCCAGGGTACGGTGAGAATGGAGCGAGCGTATCCGCTCGGCAGCGTGAATACGTACTCCTCGCCATGCTCCTGCAGCCACAACCTCCCTGTGAAGATCACGCTGCTATTAGTCGGTGATAAACAAAGGAAGGCATGAAGGCATGCCTGTAGAATCAACCAGGTATGCGGAGTTTGCAATGAAAACAGTCTCTGGTTGTCATACACAGGCGGCTCGATTAGATTTATTGTACAAATCCTTGTGCGTCTTCTAAATGATGTTCCGAGATTTAATGTAATTTCTATGAGGATATTAATGTATATATTTGTTGAAAGAGAAACGTGAGTGTTTATTGGAGCATTATTGTAATGTAATTACGAATAATTTTCAACTAAGTTGTAATGTTGGCTATGATATCACTTATTGGACTATAACCATCTGTGGAATATCTCTGGGATAAATGGGCAATGGCAATACTGTACTCGCCAAATTATACAATTCATGTAAATGACGTTGCTACACTCTGGCTTACCTTCCCCGACCATGGAGACGCCCACAGACATGCCTAGGAACTTGCTCTTGGTCCACAGGTGTACGTTGAGGCACATTCCCAGCTCCGCGCACTCCACATAAAAGGCCGATACAGGTGGGTGGTGAGACACCTGCTCTGCCACGAACCAAACACGGTAACACCCGTCTTCACCGGCATCCTCTCCTCCCGCCCGCCTCCTGCGGTATGCCACACTTGACCTCGGCTCGGGCTTCTCCCCTGAACTAAAGTCAGACTCCGTTCCACACCCAGGTGAGTTCTTCATAGACCCAGGACTGACTTCCTTACAGCTTTTCTCCATCACCAAAGTACGCGGCACGAGCCAAGAGCAGCGGAAAACTTCGCCGATGATGGGGTTGTAGGGTTTCTTGGCAACGGCGCCCTTGCGGCCCTCACGGAAGGAGGACAGGTAGTACTGCAGGAGTAGATACATGCGCTCCTCGGCAGTTTGGCCCCACGCCACAGCCAGGAATGCATCCGTGTGCGCCATGAAGTCGGAAAACATCTCCAGCAGCGAGCGACACTCCAGGATGAAGGTGGGCAACACCACCTGTCCACGTGGGTGAATGCATATGACAGCCAATGCTGCGTGGTATCGTGCATTGCCTTGTGGATTGGTGCAGTTATTGTGAATAGCGCGAAGTATCGTTGGGTGTGGTGCGTTATTGTTCTGTGTGGCGCGGTATCTCTGTCGTGGGTAATGCTGCGCACACCTTAGTAAGGTCCATGCCGAGCTTGAGCTGAGACAGCATGTGCAAAATGATGCTGCAGTGCTCCTCCCCTTGGGGCGGAGGCAGATCCAGCTCATCAAGTTCGCCCTCGTCGGTCAGCTCATCCTCGTCGCAGTTCTCTTGTTCGCCACCCCAATGTGGTCCGTTCCACCCCACTCCCTGAAAAGAGTCCATTAAATCCTGTGACAGTCCAATAAACTGAAAAATGTACCCCGCTGAAAAGTTGAAGTAGCGTCCCTGTCTGTGAAACTAACATACGAATCTGCAAAGAGTAATCCAAAAATACTTCTACATTGCAAACTGTTACGATTATCAATCATTGTTGGTTGTATAGTATAAGTTACTGGTTGTATAATTATGCGGGCAGTCCTCGACTTAAGTGCGGTTCGACTTACGTCGATCCGCGCTTACGGCAGATCACCAATGGCCACACGCACATTATTACGCACGGCGGTCGGACGGCACGACGTTGACTCGGGTGCCGGTTCTGTGCACAAACGTACGGCACATCGCCCAGTGAGTCTGCCTCTCCGACGAGCTCCGGTGCTCAACCTCTGTGTATTCACAGTGAAAATTTGTAAAGCATTTTTCATTTATTTCATCCTTCAAAATGCCTGATAAAAGGAAAGGTCAATGTTTGAGGGATGACCCTGATGATGTTGCTTCATCCTTAATATTACTTACAGTAATTCCTATTTAACTGCAAATATTCAGTCCAAATAATCCAGGAATTACGAATAATTGAGTGAAGACATTTCTAAATACTATTATTGTAATTAATATATGATTGGAAGTTGATTAAATATACTATTTGTATTCATATTCCCATTACATGACTAGCTATCACTCATTCTCCAATCATTCATTCCATTCATAATTTACTGCCATCAATTTGACTTTCACACATCATCACAGATTTACCCATTGCTACCTCATCTATTCCATTCACCTCAGCTCCACCATTGCATTCATAGGTTAAGGCGCTAGATCAATTCCGTTAAGATAAGACATATGTAAAAAGTTGCGTACCAAACCCTTGGTCATGGACGCAACAGACCCTTGGTCATGAACGCAACCCTCTATTATATCAGTTTCTGTGGGCAAATCAGTCTCGACATACGTCGTCTTGACTTACGGCACATTTTCTATGAAAGTAACCCAACGCAAGTCCGCGAGAACTGCTTGTAAACCAACAATGCACTTAATCTCAATGCAGCATCGAAGCTATTGTGGGCAGACAGGGAAGACAAGGAGACAAACCAACCTGCTGTGCTGAGATCGAGACCGAAGAAGGTGGTGGAGCTGGCTCCGACTCACGATGAAAAGTATCCGATGTGCCGTCTGGGGCATGAGAGCACATGTTCCCGGGGTTCACAGAATCGCACGGTGGCACAGGAGCTACCACGACAGGTTGCAATGAGTGGACTCTCCCTGGGCAGGTGAGAATGAAGAGGACGAAAGCAAAAGAACAGGGTAAATATCACCTTATTTTTCTTCATCTCGAATCCCCCTACCATGGTGCGACTCTATATAATGAGCCATACCCGACCACCACATCTAGAAGAATCAATGTTACCGAGGGGTCAACAATCATCGCTACCACCAAGAGACATAAGTGCATCTGTATTCAAGGAAGCAGTAATGTACAAGTTCAATCCAGGAATTCATTGTCGGCCTTCAATTAGTTATTTTTGTTTTGAAAACCCCAATGATACTAATTCTGAACAAAGTAATACTCACTTAATGTGGAAAATTATAATTAGATACCATAGTTGGTAAACAGGTCAACAGGCACATAAGCAGTGGACTTCTATGAATACCTTAACTGGACTCACCACGTATAACTGTAACACACAAACAGCATAATCAATATTAAAACGTCAGAATGTCTCCCCGCATATGATCCTTATGGCAGTACCCCGGGGTACCAAATAATACAAATTGGCCGAGGCAATTAAATACTTTATTTCGGGACACTATTTTTTCCAGGGGTGTACTTAACTCCGCGACTGGGGTACCAATCAATCCGAAATCAGTGCCACTCCATGATGTCGAAACGCAGAGAGGACGATTGCGCTGAAACCCTGAACGCTCGCGGTATGCACCGTAGTGGTGCATCGTAGTGTACAGCTCGTCGAGATGAGTCGATTGCCGCATCGCCGACCATCAACGGACTAAAAATGACTGCATCACTGGACATTATGCGAGAGCCGGGGTACCGTCATAAGGTTCATATGTACTTTCAATCTCTTGTGTTTTTCAGTTTTTAAAGCCTTACGTTCATGTGTACCATTTGCATGTGTGAACTGTACCTTCACAAAGTGTTTCACCAAAGCAGTCATTATAATGTAGATTCAGGGAAATGTAAGAATATAATGCCTTATTTTGTCCAGTACCTTGTAAAAAGGCAAAGTAGAATGCATGTTTAATTTTATCCGATAAATCATCGATTGCAGACAATACAGGAAAACCATGGAAGTGAATTTAAGTTTTTATTTATTTAAATTGAAATACAAATAATAACATTTTTAATTGATTCTTCTCCGCAAAATGTACATTCTTTACTTTTTATGATACAAGTAATTTTACTCTGCATTGTACAAATGTTAATCAGCACTCCATAGACTTTTGAATATTTACAAAACTACTTTATTTTCATTACAATGTTTGATTGTCTTACTTTATCATTTGAAATCTTCTCCCATCCCATACTTAACCCAAATCACTTGTTCACATAATGCATGTAATGTTCGTTCTATATTTTCCAGATCACCCTTGGAAAAGAAACCTGCTGTGTCGAAGAACAGCACGCTCCAAACATGCCGAGTTGTTGATCGGTGGACATGGTGTGTGGCCAACACAGCGAGTTGTCCCATGCGTAAGCGGCCAGGCGAGGTGGCGGATGCTCACCCGCAGGGTCTGCCATGGCCACACTGTGCTGCTGACCTGGAGAACTCCCGCCACCGTCACTGCCTCTGCCGCCCCCACCGACCCTGGCCCGCCCTCGGTGGGTGCGCGCCGCACTACGCTGCATTTGCAGCAGGTGCAGACAGGCGTGCAGGCAGCCAAGGGCTGAGACGGCCGATGCTTTGAGCAGAAGGAGGTCAGGATCCAGCGGTGTGATGCGAGCGTGTGAGCGTGGCAGAGCTTCCATGGTCAATGCCAGGGCACGCTGCTCCTCATAGGCGCGCACCAGCATCTGGCACAGACACACGCAAAGCTGGAACGCGGGGGGGGGGCGGCATGCTGATCTACAAGCAGTGCTAGTGCTATGGGGATGCGCAGAGCTGGCAAGCACAGCTAGCACAAAAGTGTGAGTACGAGGAACGAGCAGGTAGAACTAGCAGGCTGAATTGGTTTGTGGAGCTGGCTCATGAGTTATTGTAAGCAAGCAAAGTTAGACAATGAGCTAGCACAGAGTACTAGGTTAAAAATAAGTGAACTTCACACCCTTGCAAGCAGAATAAATGTTAAATCCACTGTTGCCATGCAAACACACAAACAAATACGTACAAATGAAGAGGACAAAAAGTATACAGCACAGGAAAGATTTGCAAAATTAATAGTAAATGTAGGGGAATATAAACATTCAGTTGAGTGACAGCCAACCCAAAAGCCATCCTTCAGTAACTGCGAGTAGAGATTGCCACACTTTCAGTCTCAATAAGCCTTCAGTAAAAGGCCACTGCATTGTAGATCCGTTTGTATGCAAATCATATCTAATAAATTGAACATGGGACCAAATTTTCAAACGGTCACAATGTATTGACACTTTTTTTTCATCAAAGTATTCTCATAAATGGTTGTTCGGGGGCGTCTGTGGCGCCCCTCACAACCATTTACGGCCTTCGGTCAGGAAGGTCACGAAAAAATTGCACACGAACAACGCATTCACGCAAGCACCCGATGCTCCATTTTTTATTGTATTATGTTTTGAATTATATCATTTTATTTCTTCACTAAAAGCTTATATCATTTTACATCTGGAAGACTTCAATGAAAAGGACATTTCGTGTGAATTTTCTCTCGTCGTTAAGTAGATGGCCTTGCTGGGGATTCGGTTCGATGCAGACTTTCACCTGTTTGGGATTGTGAGATCGAGATAAAACGACATAGAGCTGCTGGCCGTGCGAGAAGACCGCCATCTGCAGATCGATTCCAATGTAATGGAACGTCTGTCCCTGTGCCTCCGTCGTTCATGCAGGGGGCGCGGAGGTTTGCAGCGCCCCCTGCATGAAAACGATGGAAAGTGCAGCGTTCATCAGAGATAAAGTTGTGCACTTATATAAGAGTATTTTGCATGACTCACCCACTGCGCATCGGACAGCCAGTTGTTTCCATGTAGTAAAGTCTTGCTGCCTGGATACGAGTGTCTTTTATCTTCAATAGCATCCTCCCTTGTCCCATATGGCCTTCGCAGTAAGGCCCCAGGAGATAGTGCTGACCTCTTGACCCCCGAGAGGTAGAGTTCATGACCCAACACAGGATTCATCTGAAACACACACCAACAGATATCAACACAACAGCATAAAACATGATCATCTACATCACCCTTATGCAAATGATGTCACCTTGAATACCGATACATGTGGGAGGCATTAAAGAAAATGGCAAGTGGTGAATTGAATTACTGCAAACGATTAACAATATTCTTTGACCTGTGCAACACAGTGGCATGCAATTAGAATATTGTGCAATATTATACGTGAATACAAATTCTCAACACATTATTTTTGTGATACATCATATTGGGGCTGAGCTTGTGACAGTTAACCTAGAGCTAAGCATGGGAAACCCACAATTCTTGCAAATATTTCCATCGTAAAGTTGCTTGCTAGACTGCATCGGGCACAATGAGTAAACGACAAGGTGAATTTCTGCACAGTGTGGAGAGGTACAGACATCTGGAGCTCACCATGCCGATGCAATCAGTGTGGTGCTGCACACACCCCTGTAGGCGGCTCACCCAGTGCTGTCTTTCCCGCGCGTCCTTGGCTGTTGCAGGCACAACGCAGTATGTCAAGTCACGTCACGCTGCAGCACTTGCTTCGAGCTCATCAATTTAAAGAAGCATGCTCTATGGCGGCCTATGGCAGCTGAACCGTGCGCACATGTTGATTAAG
Organism: Lethenteron reissneri; assembly: GCF_015708825.2. Lineage (NCBI taxonomy): Eukaryota > Metazoa > Chordata > Hyperoartia > Petromyzontiformes > Petromyzontidae > Lethenteron > Lethenteron reissneri. The sequence continues at coordinate 19,750,764 of NC_083801.1, forward strand.
TTAATGAACCAAAGACTCGGCTGCTGAACCCAATGCATCTCTCTGTGTCATCCAGTCTTCTAATGCTCGAGTGTAATGCACGTAGGACCCATGATACCACTGCTGTATATCAAACAGCCAAGAGTAAATACAACTTCTTAATTGGAAGTTGTTTAAAGTATGTTTTCATGTTGTCATAGAGGAAGACCTGTAGGACAATGAGAATGTTCTGCCCTCAACTTGATGTTGGCATTGCAAAAAAAAAGAAGAGCTTGGCTGCTTCAGCAAATATGAATGTCAAATATCCATTGGCTCAAAGGGTACAAGATAAACTGTATTTTCAACAATGTTGCCTCAAAGCTTCAAAACACATTCAGCAGTGTGTGAGCTATGATTGGTCCATGCAGACAAAACATTGCTATGAAAATTGCCTTATTACTGGTGTTCCTGCTGTTACATAGATAATTAATTAATGCTTCCTATATTTCATGAAGGTCTACTCTGGAAATGAACAGAATAGGAGCCCTATGGGAATAGTTAATCAACATTTAACAGGTACATACACCTCAGGGCATATTGTGTTTAACAGACATAATTAATCGAGGAATATACACGTACAAAAATGTACCAGGCAAAGCCAACTGAGCTGTATAGCTCTTTTTCAGAAGCGACCTGGCACACATATAAGCCCAACGAAGTGGCTCATCCAAGTGGAAATTTACAGCAGCAAAATAGTCTAAAATAAGCTACCCCCCATTGTCTAATGTACCCAAAATCTGTCTATTGTAGAACATGAAACAGATTCGGTTAAAATGTGAAGGTCAATAGCAGTCCTGAGTATGAGACGTAAAGCTGTCACTTGTTTGGTGTTGATAATGAAGAATCTATTTTTTGATGGAGTTGTTACCACAGGGAATTCAAAGCAAGCTTTGAGAATCGCACTTACTAAAGCAACATATTTTTTGTCCTTGGTGTAACCTATAAAAGGTGGTTAAATAAAATATGATATTTATTCTATCTAGGTATTTACCTTTAAGACCAGAATTCAACCTTAGTGCAGTTATATAAATAGTAATGTACAATATGCCCTGCATTGTACAAGTCCTCGATGCTGCCAAAACAATACATTTTTTAGGCTTTGATATTCACTAAATTATAAATAATGAAATCTACTTCATGGAGTGCTTATCGAAGTGTACATGTGTGCTATTCTCCTTATATGATGCAGAGGATCTGAAATAGTATCACAAATTCCACCATACACATTTAAAAATAGGAAGCAGCGGGTATCAAACCACACTCAACCGGAGTAGCCATTGCTGTACCTGCCATTTGGATTTATGTAGAATTTTTTTAACACCGTACGTAGCCAAACATGCTAATCTGAGGTGAGGGGAATCAGAGGTGTGCGTGGTAGTTAGTGTGCATGTGGCCTCTGTACCCCTCAGGCGGTACTGCTCCCCAGTCAAGGTGATGATCGTGAAGGCATAGGGTTCCTCCTCGCTGGGAGAGGTCACAGCGCCCGCCAGAGCAATGGTGCCCCGTGGTTTCTGGCCTCCCTGTGCACTATGCTCATGCACGTGGTACTCCAGACGCCCCTCAGCTCCAACCAGCACGAAATATCTGCAGCGCAGTGGCATCCATACTCGGCATATAGCAATTCACCCCGAACAGCGATTCAAGCACTTGGCACGATTTAATTCAGAACATGATTTTTTTAGTTTGTACTATTTCATTTATATTGCCTACATCAAATGTTCTGTCTTGTTCTGGCTCATTCTCGTGGCATATCATATAATAGCATATAATTACAATATCCTCCAAATAATATATGAATAAACACAATGCAATGCATGTATCATGCATTTATTTAATTGTTAATTCAATTGCATGTCCAGTCTAGACACACATTTACTCTTAATCGTGGCATGATTGAGACTACTGTCCTGCAAATCCTCACTGAGTTTCCAGATTGTTTTCAAGAGGGTCCTCAAATACAAACTGCTCGTTAAAGTACATATAAGTAAATAATATTTCTCATCTAATTTAACACGTGTGTTTGTTTGCAGACGCTTGTATTCCAAGTGCGGTTTAACGGATGTGGGCTGCATGTTAAGTACTTTTTCTCTTAAGCTTTCGTCATGCACTACTGTGTCCAGTCAGGAGTTGAATATAAATACGCACAGCAGTGCGTGTTGTGCAAGCTTGAGAAGAAACAAATCTCATTTGGCAGCCCAACCTGGGACAGTGAACTTGGTATTCTTGTACAGTAAAACCCCTGTTAACGACTAATCGCTTAACGACGGGCCTCCATAGAGCCCAATGTGTAGTGTATAGTGTAGTGTATAGTGTAGTGTATAATAGTGGAGTGTAGAACCCCTCATAACGATCACCCCTGTTCATGACTAATCGCTTAACGACGGGTCTCCATAGAGCCCAATGTGTAGTGTATAGTGTAGTGTAAAGTAGTGGAGTGTAGAACCCCTCATAACGATCACCCCTGTTCATGACTAATCGCTTAACGACGGGCCTCCATAGAGCCCAATGTGTAGTGTATAGTGTAGTGTATAGTAGTGGAGTGTAGAACCCCTCGTAACGATCACTCCTGTTCATGACTAATCGCTTAACGACGGGTCTCCATAGAGCCCAATGTGTTCGCTTACCGACCATTCCCCTGTTAATGACGGACTGTTGTGGGTGCAGTAAAAATATTAATTAATGCATTTATTACCCATGTTTCTTTTAATATTATGTGTTTGTAGTGTTGTTAGTATCGTTATGTATTAAAATCTATTGTTTAAATATTCTAAAGTAATTTCGATTTAAAGCTTTCGTGACTGCAGGGATTCATCTTATTGGTTCTTTCGGTAAAGTCACGTAGAAGGGAAATAATAAAATAATACAAATAAAACATAATAAAATACAATTCTCACGAAGTTTCGGCCACAACGCAAGCAGCCGTCCTCCGGTGAAGTACAGGTCTGTCGGAAAGACAGCGTCTGAAGACGTCTGAAGACGCTGTCTTCCCGAAAGACCTGTGAAAATAGAATTTTATTATGTTTTATTTGTATTATTTCCCTTCTACGTGACTTTACCGAAAGAACCAAGAAGATTATAAAGTAAGTTTTTTGGGTGAAAAAAGATAACTTGTGATGCAATCGGAACAAATCAAGCCTTTCACATGTATTTCCTATACTCGCTTAACGATCGGTTTCGTGGAAAAAAAGTACATTTCCTTATTTTAATGCCCACACCGTTGCCATTGCAATTCTGTCTTACTGAAATCAATGTCTGCTCCGTCAGAACCACTCACCTGAACTGCCAACCAGTCACCAGGTTGGTGTACTTCTGTAGGTAGCCAGTCAGATTCTCCCACTCACTGCTACAAGAAAACAGGGCAATGAATTACAGATCGATTAATGCCTGATCTTTAGCATTACTCACTCTCATAGCTCACAGAGCAAGAATAACCATTAACAGCTAATTGGCAATCCCCACACTGCATAAGTCATGGGGGGTTATTTTGATCACTGAACTGCGTTGGTAAGTGCGGGTTAGTTAAAGGGACCATTCGCCACTTATATAAACCATGACCAGCAGTCAAGTTCAAGTTGCCGGGTTCAAAGCGCAGTGTGCTCTCAGTAACCACTGCCAGTAGCAGCAGCACATCTCTCAGGAGCTGCTGTTGCGTAACTTCGCATTCAAATAGCTTTACACATGGGGGTGGGGGGGCATTATTCCCATCACTTGAGAAAAGTGTTAATATTAAAAAGACGGCAGCTGCCCTTTACCTCTGTCGCTGGTGCTCCGAGTTGTGTGCTGGTGGTGGCTTACAGGGCGCACAGAACACCACGGCGTCTGTCACCATGTCCTCCTCTTGCTCCATGGGCGTCCCCATCACGTCTGCACGCAGCCCTTGTGCGGGTTCCATGCCTGACTCTGGCTCAGATACTGGCCCAGACTCTGTTGCTGATCCTGACCGAGACCCAGATCCGGCTAAACTTGTTTCGGAGCCAGACCCTAAGACAGAATCCGGTCTCGGGTCAGACTCAAACAATGGCACGGACCCATCCCGCGGTCCAAATACCGACGCAGGCTCAGACTCAATCCAATATAAAGAACCAGACCCAAAGCCGGACTCAGACGCAGGGACCGACCCAAAGCCAGCTTCAGACCCAGGAGCTGCCACTGATCCAAGTTCTAAGCCTAAGCCAGACCCTGGTCGAGATCCAGGTACAGATTCTGATCTCGAACCGGCCCCTGGCCCGGCCCCTGGTCCAAGTTCGGGACCAATCTCAGCCTCGGCCCGGATCCCTGGGCCGCCGCCCGCTGACATCGCGGCCCCGTCGCCTCCCGCTCGATCAACAGCCGCGGCGTCGCTCGCCCGCGCTCGGTGGCGCACCGCGCGCGGAAATCATCGCCCGTGATTGACGAAGGGATTTGCGTTGATGGACGAATCGATTCTTCGTAACGACGACGCGGTCCAAAGGCGACATCAAAAATAAACCACAAATCACGCCCGGTGGGTTGGTGGTGGTGGTGGCCGGTGACCTCCGACCCGCGTGACGCGGCGATGGAGCCCCGCCCCCTCACGCTGCAAGCCCCGCCCCCCTCACGCTGCAAGCTCCGCCCCCCTCACGCTGCAAGCTCCGCCCCCCTCACGCTGCAAGCCCCGCCCCCTCACGCTGCAAGCCCCGCCCCCCTCACGCTGCAAGCCCCGCCCCCCTCACGCTGCAAGCCCGCCCCCTCACGCTGCAAGCTCCGCCCCCCTCACGCTGCAAGCCCCGCCCCCTCACGCTGCAAGCCCCGCCCCCCTCACGCTGCAAGCTCCGCCCCCTCACGCTGCAAGCCCCGCCCCCCTCACGCTGCAAGCTCCGCCCCCTCACGCTGCAAGCCCCGCCCCCCTCACGCTGCAAGCCCCGCCCCCCTCACGCTGCAAGCTCCGCCCCCTCACGCTGCAAGCTCCGCCCACGCTAAACCAACCAATCATCTGCCAAGACGCACTCGGTGAGACCTCCAGCATTACGTAACGCGTGTATCGTCAAACAACTTGCCCTTAGAAACGGAAGAACACATATCTATATGAATAGCACCGTTAGTAGGCGACGTTCCGGGCACTGGCCCCTTTCTTCGTAGATCCGTGGCCTGTGGATGTTGCTACGCCCGAAAACGTCAGTGGCTTCGGTTACGGCAGAAGTTCAACATGCATACAACTGTGGTCAAAAAATGTTGCAACGATATCCATTCATTCGTCACGTGTACATCAAACAAACATGACCATGACTTTCTTTTTAGATGTCCACAAATCGCCCTCAGGTTCAACTCCGCCCCCCTTATCTTCTTGGTTCTTTCGGTAAAGTCACGTAGAATGGAAATAATAAAATAATAAAAATAAAACATAATATAAGAAGATGAATCCCTGCAGTCACGAAAGCTTTAAATCGAAATCCGCCCCCTTAGTTAAACTCCGCCCACGTCTGCTAGGCCACGCCCTCTTATATAAGCCCCGCCCTTTGTTATCGCCCCCACCTCCTCCCCCCATTATAAGCCCCGCCCTTTGTTATAGCCCCCACCTCCTCCCCCCCATTATAAGCCCCGCCCTTTGTTATAGCCCCCACCACCTCCCCCCCCATTATAAGCCACGCCCTTTGTTATAGCCCCCACCTCCTCCCCCCCATTATAAGCCCCGCCCCCTATCATAGCACCCTTGCTGCTCTAGGCCACGCCCCCTGTCATAGGCCCCGCCCATTATTCTAATATTGGCCACGCCCCCTTCTGCTATAGGCCGCGCCCCCTGTCATAGGCCCCGCCCATTATTCTAATATTGGTCACGCCCCCTTCTGCTATAGGCCGCGCCCCCTATGAAGACCCTGAGACCATTACGAGGCGCGCACACGTGGAAGCTCGTGTTGTGCGCGGTGCCTTTTGCAGAACGAGTGTTGGTGGGGTCGTCAGTGACAGCAGAAGGCAGCAACAGCAGCAGCAGCACTTCCCCCATTCTCTGTTACCCGTCGCTCCACCTCGCTTTAGACATGACAACTCCCAAGAAGGTGTGCATCGTGGGCTCGGGCAACTGGTGAGTGTGCGTGTGTGTGTGTGCGTGTGCGCACGTCATTTAAACGGACTTCCCCTGTGTGCGAGACGTGTCATTGAACGTACACACGGTAGTTTGCAGAGCTTCGGCGTACCCAGGGCGCATGCAAATCGTGCACTCGAACAGGCGCAACCCTGGAAACGGAGGCGCGTGTGCCCACGTGCACGCAATTCTGTACTGTGCTAGCCACGTGGAGTACTCGTGTACACGTGTACACAGATGGGTGTGCGCGCACTTCCAAGTCGAGCACATACAGACGCGCCACAGTGCATTTCTTCTACACGCACATGCACGTCTTTGATACAAGTACGCACACTTCCCAGTAAACATCGGACGTTGGGTTAACGTTGGTCCACTGGTTACAACACTTGCCAACGTTTGCCCAACGTTACATGTTTACCCGGTTACCGCTGTCACGCAAACGCACATTTCAAATTCACTCTTAAGCACACACAGTCACGCAAGTTTTCACATTGTACATCGATACACGTGTAAGTACACTCGCTCGTGCGAAACGCACACATATAAGTGTATACACACACATATAAGTGTATACACACACACATGCGTGCACCCACGTACACGCGTGTATGTACTGTGCACATGTGTACACACACAGCAGTAGCCAAGTGATGAGTGAAAGGCTTGGAGGGTTTTAACGAGCCAGCCCCACTTCTTGAGACCACGTAGGGATGGGTGCTAGGGGCTGTTTAAACTTTAAAGAGGTCATGTTATACAATCAACGTTATAAAGCGATAACGCCTTTTTAAAGATCATTAACTTTATAGGTGATTGCTCGTTTGAGACAAAGGTCCCTTTTTGCAAGAACAACCTCTGGTCTAATTAATTGTTGGTACAAACATGTCTCGGTGCGGAAACATAACACAGGCATACAGAATTAACGTGCCATGTGGAGACGCCGGTTTATTGGGATAAACACATTAAAATAAGTAAAAACTACAGCATACATGCTGAAACGTGTGTCGAATTAAAGTGGTTGCAGGTGAATGGTAGAGGTTGTTGATGGTGAGTGATGGTGTTGGTCATTGGGGTGGTTGGTGGATATGGGTTGATGATGATGGTGATGTTAGCCCACTGGATCTTAATTAACAGTCGATGGGCATTATGAGTTGCATGAGCCCCAATGGCCTAGTAGACATATAGTCAACCACACATTGTGGATGTAGACTGATCATATCAGGACATATGTGGACATGCAGTGCGATAATTGCAGACATCCTACAAATGCTCTTGCCGTGCGAAACACTTAAATTATGCCTGAGTGGACTGGACATGGCTCATGATGGCGTAATATACCAATAAAGTTAATTTGTGCTTACAAGCTCCCTGTGCAGGTCTGAAGACTTACATCTGAAACTTGTGGTATCACCAGCTATGAAACCTTACGTGTAAAATATTACATTGGGTGATTTTGAAAAGTCTCCTCGACAGGCCTGTTCTCCACCTGAGGACGGCTACTTGCGTTGTGGCCGAAACGTCGTGAGAATTATTTTATAATGTTTTATTTTTATTATTTTATTATTTCCATTCTACGTGACTTTACCGAAAGAACCAAGAAGATGGTTTAGCCATGTTTGTTTGTTGTAGTACAGAGTTAGACTGATGGCCTTAATCTAAGTTGTCTTGTGGTTGTTGTTGGTTGTTTGACTTGCATCCCACTGGGATTTTTGCACACAGCGTTGGTGTACGGTGATTTTTTTCTGCAATGTTTTTCTGTCTTTTCTTGGATTTCTGTTTGCACTTAGTCACATATTCACTTAAGATGTTTTTTGTTGATGTTTTTGTTTTTTGTTTGTTGCGGTTGCACCCGATTCAAGAGCCGAATGGCTCACAGGGCTATACCTAATAAATGAACTTGAACTTGAGGTTATCATGCCCTCCCTAACAGTGATTGAGCTTGGTGATTATGTGCTCTGCTACATGACGTGTTCAATTGTCAGATTGCGACAGTGAAATATATTCCAGCCTCTCGTTTTCCACGTTATATCCACACAAAATATGATGACGCCTGCAAGGGCCGTCTACCACACATTGCCTTGCGTTGATCTCTCAGTCCAAGGTTCACATCTCAAAACGTGCCCTTCCTTTAATACTCTTGAGTGCATATATGGCTTTGTCTGGTCTGATGCGAAGCCTTGCCTTTATCTTTGCACGCTCGTGCTTTCGTAAAGACTTTGAAATAACTGTGTGAAAGGTTACCAAAATTGCATCTACGTTTTATTCATGCATGCAGTATATTTATTATGCTGTGCTTTGATGAGCCTTAGCTATATTTTGCACACTTGTGTAATGACGACTTCGACGCACTTGTCTTGAGATGGTTTCTTTATTAAGGAGCTACGAGCTCACACACACAGACAGGCCGGTGACCCCACTGCAATAGCCCCGAGTCTCCCGCGCATCTCCCTTTTATCCGGTCCGAGGCCACGCTCCCATTCACGAACCTTCTCGCTGGTTCTAGACCGCTCGCTCTACCAGCAGACTCCACCGTCCTCTTCCGTCACCTGGCGCCGCTCCGATTCTCGATCATTCCTGTCACCACCAGTCCATTCGCATTGCAGGCTGACTCCCCTGTCATTACCTCCCGTGGCCACTAGTCCATTCGTACTGCATGCTGACTCCCCTGTCATTACCTCCCGTGGCAACTAGTCCACTCACACAGTAGGTTGACTTTACTGTCATTACGCTTGCACAACGTACCATATAAAATCTGCAATAACTGTGTGAAAGGTTGCCCAAATTGCATCAATGCTTTTATTCGTGCATGCAGCACATTTATTATGCTGTACTTTTATTAGTTCAACAGGGAGACTCTCCAAACAGACAAAGTCCAAGCGCTCGGGGCAGAGGCATCCCCTGCATCTGCAAGCGTCATTAAGCTCCTATTGCACTCCCGATGCAAGGCTGTCTTGTCACTGCGTTGCAGGAGTGCGCCGTCTCTCCATAGGGCCACTTGGTCAATATCCAGGCATGCTCAAGTTTCCCAAGCGCCGTGATGAATGGCTGCACCAGCTCCCTTCCGCACAATGGGAACCAGCGACGCGAAGAGCTGAACGTGTTGCGTCGAGTTGCGTGCAATTGGGGCCCACTGCACAGTTTCACGGTTGCTGTTAAAAAATAAAGTTTATTGTTTCCCTTTTAAAATCTTCTCAAAGGACGTGCTGCTGCTGCTGCTGATCAGTGTGCAAATGTTTAGAGGGTACAGTATGTGGAATTTCTGAGTGAATTCCCTCAAGTGGGCCTGTTGGCAGTGCACTTATATTCTGTGTTCCAGTAAACGAGCTCTAGATAGGATGATTTTTTTTCCATTGCAAGGTTTTTGTCAGGGCGTGGGAAGAAAAAATTCAAGGACAGTAATCTTGATTTTCAACAAGGTCGGCGTGTTCGTAAACATCGCGTAATGTCGCAATTTGCAGATGTAGTCGGACGGCGAGCTCTCAAATCCGGCCCATGCCGTCGCCCGGCGGAACCGGAGCACGTTCAGTCTTCGCGCTTGGCCTCCCCGCTTTAGGGACCTCGAGCTACGTCCCGTGAATGCACCACTGACAGGCGGTGCTGTAAGAATGAATAGATCTCCTGTGGACTGCTCATCAGTCTGATCACGCACATTGTACGAGACCATAAAATCGGTGTAATTTACTATAACTGCAGGACCATACAGCGGGAGTTGTGCTGCTGTACACATAGTGACAATCACAGGCTATGTATCCTGGTGAGCTTGATTTACCCATACAGTATACAATCCAATCATTGACAACTGCATAACATCCGCCCCTCATACACACTATAGCCATGTTATTCTCTCAAACTGTACAGAAACTCCCGATACGTTATCTAAAAAATACTGCTGGCTCTGTGGCCCTTTCATGTGGTCTCTGAGAGTATAAAAAAAGAACAACACATCACGTGAAGGACTCTCTTTAGTCAGCTGGATCCAGCCGGATGCAGTGGGACAGATCTGATGGTCACAGATGGCTTGTAGTGACTTTTGCACTCGTGCCAGCGCCGGCCTTCTACAGGATCGGCACTGCTCGCGCGGGGCTCAATCCTCGGTGGCTGTCACCCCACGATTGTGAAATCTGTCACGCGCCCGTGCCATGACAGGGAGGTGTTGGGCAGCCATGGCAAGTGCTGGCCGGTGGTGATGGCATCAATGCCATGGCCAAGGTGTCACCGGTGGGAGGAAGCGGTTTGGGTCCAGGGGAGGCTGGTTTTTGATGTAATTTATTAGGATGGAATTAGCCATCCTAAGATTAAGGTTCGTGTGTTGTCAGAGACTCGAAATAATTTGTGGAACCATCGGAATGATCATACATTTCCAGCGTACGACTTAATCGGGGTCACGCCATGTCAACACTGATGCCTCTAGTCCAGGGGTCGGCAACCAAAACAACAAGAGCCATTTCCTTAATTCGGTAGAAGACTCAGTCTTTCAAGAGCTGCAATGCATGTGTCCTCAAATGACGTCGCGAAGCAGTCCTTGAAAGAGCCGCGTTCGACTGCTCTCGTCTAGTACTGCTGTGATTCATGACGCTTGTATCACATGACCTTATTTAATGACTTTATCTCCCGTCGGCTTAATCCCCTCGTGCACGTCTTCTCAGAAGCTATTTTGTCAAAGGTTGTATTCGATGGATGACCTTTCTTCGAGTCCAGGAAATGGTGTGGCAATGGGGAAAACAAAATACCTGCGCTGTCTCAGATCTCCGTGGCCACCGTTGTGAAATGGGACAGCCACCCAGAAAGATGTTTTTTTTTCAGGAACCACAAAACTGCTGCATAATGCAACTCGTGCTCTGCAAGTAAAATGTGTGTTGCGTTGGTTTCTAAAGTCGTAAGATCCACCCAAGTTATCGAGGAAGACATTTCAATTGTGTAAAATGTATTTTCATATTTGCGTGTGAAAGAAAAGAAGCAAACCAATTATGGTTAATGTATTAGAGCAGACATTTTGGTGATGATGCATTGTGTACACATTGCAGAAAACATCCGGTCTGTCTGCATTTCTGTGAATTGCTACCATAAAGCGCAAACAATTCCGCACCTGATTTACAGGGAGTGACTCAATTTGATGATGACCTTTCCCAGAGATAGATGCCCTGATTAGTATTATGTCTCATGCTCTCTGCCAATACTGCAGCACTCGACTGTGTTGTTTCGTGTTGCTTTTGGTTTATCTTTTTAAAACAGTCTGCTTCGGCAGCAGATCATGCTTTCATACCTGATGACGGACGCTTGTGTTGCGCCCGAAACGTCGTGATTTATTTTATTTTATACCTACGTGACTTTACCGAAAGAGCCAAAGAGTATGGATTCCTGCAGTCACGAAAGCTTCAAATCAAGATTATCTTTTACAGTTACACAGTTCTACTTTGTAGTCTCATTGGGCACTCGCATGACACACAATAGGGGTGTTGATTGATGGAACGATTACAATACAATACAACAGAAATCCAATGAGCCGCATTGATAAAGGGGGCAGGGGGGGCATACCGCAGATCCTGTAATCCGTATGGACCTGATGCCCTGTTTTGCACTGAACTAACTTGCACACACGTGCCATGCATCGGACGAGCTGGCGCGAGTATCCGCCTGCGCCTCGTGTATATTTAAATCGCAGGACAGTGACTGTCACGCCGCTGAGTAACACGACCCGCCGGGGCTGAAAATATCTCAACCCAGACCCACAGCGGCGTGGTCAGCGCCGCCTTCAACTCCCACCCCGATGGAGGCAAGGTTACGTGCAATGCCATGTGCTTTGGACGGCAAGTTGCAGGTCCCTGGCATTGCTTGCACAATGCGTTTAATTTAGCAGCACGATTGTGTTTAGTTCTAAATTCATTTTACTGGCAAGTACGTTGCACCGTTTACAGCATCTCTTATTAAAAAGAGACGTTTGCTTCTCAAAGACCGTGGCATCTTTGATTTAAAGTGCAATTGCAACCATTATAACAGAGCTGGCTCTAGAAGTGTAAGAATGCATCAATCCATTGATTGCTGAAATGCCAAATTCTTAAGCTTGTGACACGTGCACCCCTCCTGAATTTAGCAGAGGTTACTGGGGAAATAGAACTTTTCCAACCAAATCCCCAGGAGGATCGCAGCAGCAAACACCGCAAGGGTGGCGCATTCGTCGGTGATGCGTTTGATGGTTTGGATTTCACCACCGTAGCAGCACGCCGATGTTTTGCATTTAAAAAAAAAACGCCGCTGGGGATCTCTGACGTTGCAGCCGAGTAGGAACCCTCTCGTGGTGGTTCCGAATACCCCAAGTGTGCTGCGGCTTCATATCTGCCTTCAGTTCCCTAGCACCACTCACGGTTGGACCTGGACAACCGGGCACATGTGTGTGCTACACATGTGTGCTACACATGTGGGCCCTTCGCCACTCTCGTTTTGTGTACCAGAAGGTGAATGCGTTCGCAGAATTCGCAGGCCGTTAATGTGTGTAGTTTATTTCTTAATCTGTGTTGGTCATATAAGCTTTCCATCAGTTATTGATCGGACACAAACCATGCAACTCACTGTCATAATACAGGAGTGTATGCCCTGAAATGTGCAATTGAAATGAAGGTTTTCCACATCATCTCTCAATTAACTGCAGTGGTCATAGTGATCTCGAATGTTGGTCAGAAATAAAGCTCTTAGTTGTACTTCTCGAAATTTCTCAGATTTCCTTCAAAACAATACTGCTTTGGGTCTTTGGGCAAGAGCTGATGGACAAGTTTATACTCGAGCACCATTACGAAACAAATAGCAAAAGATATTTTAAAATGCGTGCAGCCACTTAACAGAAATGTTCAATCAACTTTGTTCTGTGACGGCCTTTGTATATATGTACTTGTTCTGTAAAGCTACTTAAAATGTGTCTTGAGTTAAAAAAAGTAATCGAATACAAAACGTATTGTATATGAAACATTGATCAAAAGGGTAAACCATTTACTACACTACTTTATCTGAACACTACTAAAACACAGCTTTTTTTGGTTGGGCAAATAACTCTACTTTTTGGTTTGTTGGTTTGTGCGTAAGGCACTCCCCGAGTGTTAATCATCAACAATACGTCCAAGACTAACAGGGCAAGAGGCAGGGGGTGAGGGGGTTATCGATGAGACTTGGCGACAAGCATCCTTCAGTCATCCTCTGGAAAATAAAGTCGCGCGTAGGCAAAACATCTCTACAATAAAACAATCGGCATGTTAATCGGTAATCAATTACTCAAACGTGGGGCCTGAAAGTATTGGTGTAATAATTAAACTTGTTATTTATGGCCATTCGGTGTCACAATTAAATCATTAATGCCTTACCACGAGCCTAAATGTAACATTCACATATGATATGCATGCATTTTACACTTGATTCGATGCACGCATTTTGAGCTTGAAGAATCAAGAAGTGTTCACTCCACATCGCACCTCCGATTTTAGCACGGTTGGCTACGTGTGGTGCGAAATAAATTCTACATGCATACTGTAGTAAATCTTCGGTCCCACATCTAACAGTCATTCCGCCAAACTTTAACCGAGTGAGAACCCAGTGAGATGTAATATCGCAACCCTTTTGCAAGAAAGATCTTCATCTGTGGAACTCCGTTGAGAGATATCTCGCTGGTTTATAGCCCCTGCATTGCTTCACTGCCAAGGCAAGGTTAGTGAAAGAGGGTGGGACAAAGGGTGGGTGTTGCAAAATAAACAAACCATAAAGGCCCTTTATGTATAACACATGCTCACAAGAGATAATTTTCAGTTTGGCTTGCATTTTAGCGGAGTTATTCACAATGTGCCTGCATTGTACCCTAAAATGTAGCTCTTATGAAAGGAATTGCCAACACATGCTCTGTTCTTTCATAAGATGCGTGTGCCCAAGAGTGGCATGTTAGGAAGTATTGTACCCCTCCGACCTCCAAAAAATATGTGAACTTGTATATTTTAATAAAATGTTTTCCTCTTCAATGACTACAGCTTATTATTTTGACTCTACAATGATTGTGAATGGCTCTCTTCTGTCACATGAGGCCCCCTGACGTGAACTTGTCACACCCTCATAATGGCACTTATTGACGTCGAAATTCAACTCAAGGGTTGCCTTGTTAAAAGCAATGCAACTAGATGGTAGATAGAAATATACCCTTATGAGATTTTCTCTGATGAAGCATAACCTCCATACCCAATTACCACAGTTCTAATATGAATAACAATGTTTAAATGTCCCAACAGGAATTCCTTAAAATGCATTGTCCCCTTTTACACATAGAGGCATGGTAATTACAATGGCATGCAGACATTTACTTAAAAACATAGCATTTGATGAGAACTTGAAAGATTTTACAGAAGTGAATTTGAGTCAAGACAAATTGTTGCATGCATTATTTATACTGCAATGACATTCTGCGTGACATTACACGACCGCTGGATTTTTCGAGTGACATTTTTTTTTAAATAAACGTGCGATTCTCAATCTCGGCGTAATACTCGTGCACGACGGTACGGTATTGTGCCAACAGGTGCTGCTTGAATAACGACCTCCGCATCGGCCCGAACAGGCAGACCGCGCAGCCACACACTCGTATACATTACTCCTCGTGATTTAAATTTATCCAGCGGGGCCTCCTCAAGCTGCAACCCCAGCCTCTAAGCCCTAAGATGAGAAATAGTCTCGGTGCCTTTTAAAGTCACATCATATGTGCTAGCTATGTCTGTTTTAAAAGGCCAGAGTTATAAGTGGGTACGTGCACAGTTGCGAATCTGACACACACCGCTTGCCCCACCTATGCGTCAGGGAAGGTTAGATTGCGGATGAAACTACTTATCAGTATAGTATTACAACTCCTATCCAATATTACTGGTAAATACTCAGGTATATATTAATAAACGTGTGGAGGTTTAATCTCATAATGGAAATAGATAATGTCAAGCACTAGGCCATTCAGATCAATATCATGCACTTGTTTAACTTTCCCAACCCTGCTGCTGATGTTCAGTAATGCACAAAACATTTCGGGGTTTGCCCCAAAATGTTTCTTGCATGCACTTGCCTGGAAGGCCCATTGATTGACGAACACAATATAACTTATTGCAATTAAGCGAATGCCCTACCTCTATTCCCCCCCCACCCCCCACAGCATTTATTAAAACAAAACATGCCCTGGAACAGTTTAGAATGTGCCCTGCACAGCAAAATGACCGGTGACATTTTCATTCTCCCATGTGAGTGTTCACATTTTAACCAAATGTATGCTGCCAAGGGCCTGTGGAGGGGAGCTAATACAAATCGGTGTCCGTGTGTCGGTTCAAATAGGTACGTGTGCATGGCCACCTTGCGAGTGATTCTAGAGCCGGCTATGGTGCCTTGCCCCCCCCCCCCCCCCCAATTTCTTTCACTTTTAATAATTGTCTGTGAGTGCAGCATCAGCCATGGAGTAATATGTATGGACATGCTGTGTGCCCCTTTGTTTTTGTTACGGTGTTTTTACACAGGCAAATGGTGCGTGTGCTTTGCTTGTCAAGAGTAGTTTCTGGGGTGGTAAGCAAATGCTCTTCGGTGCACAGAGTTATGTTTACGAGTGTGCTGTGGGGACGGGTAGCACAGCGGTTCACGTACTGCACTACATATCTTTTGCCATGTACAGCTCTCTTTCATATCCGAGCATGCCCTGGGCTGCCTCCTAAATCAACTTTGCCTTTAATTGGTGCCTGGTGTATAGCGTAAACATCAGCACTCGGCAGACAAAAGCAGAAGGGCTTTGTACTGGCCCTAATACCATGCCTGCAGTAATAGTTGCTCATTAATATACATTCACTAACCACGATAAATGAAACGAAGTGAACAATATCTTTGTTTGTGTGCGTGTCCCTGCAGGGGCTCGGCGATTGCAAAGATCGTGGGCGCCAATGCAGCAGCGCTGCCCCAGTTCGACTCAAAGGTGCGCATGTGGGTGTTCGAGGAGGAGGTGGGCGGACGCAAGCTGACTGAAATCATCAACACTGAGCACGAGAACGTCAAGTACCTGCCGGGACACAAGCTACCCGCCAACGTGGTACGCGCGTATATACACACGCGCAGCGCGCCCCCTGCAAACGCTGTGCTCGCAGGGTGCATTGCAAACGGGCACACACTTGTGCACCAAGCGTGGTGCATTCATTCATTCACCCTTGCTTGTGTGTACACTTGTACACACAGCAAGGTGTGCACGTGCCTTTGATTGCATGCACGGCAGGGTGCATTCACCCTTGCTGGCACACGCACACATACACGGTATATGGTCCTTTGTTTCCCTATAAGTAAAGTCAGCAAGGTACAGTATTAAACATCTGGCCGCAATAACACATGGCCAGGAATAAGTGCACGCGTTACAAGGCCAAAGGTACACACGGGGCCCAATGCGGCTGTGGGTGCGAAAGGCTACAGGAGTCCAAGGCATTCCATGCGCACATTGCGCACGTCAAAAGCACAAACCCTAGGTCACCTTTGCGAAAGGGCCTCGTGTCATTGAGCTCTGACCTGGTGTTTTCTACACAGCCAAAATGGAGCGCCTATCACAACTGGGAGCCAATAGCTGATCCGGCTCACCCCCTCCCCCCCCACATGGTGCGAGACAAGGGTGATGAGTGTTACGACATGTGCCACTGCACACATGTTTTTGTTTAAGAAGGAATTGGCAAGGCGTGAGCGTCATTGTGCCGGCTTGATTTTTGGACGACTGATATTTCAATTGGCGATTGGTTGACCCGAGCCGGCCTTAAAGCTGGCCGTTGATCGCTTGCACTACTTCTGCTTTCGGGGTCATGGTGATAAAGAAACAATTTCCGTCGTTGGTGACGTTTTTCAGTCGTTAATACCGGCTTGAAACAAAGAAAACAATGGTAGATTTTTGCCCGGTGAATTATTTTTGGACAATTTATTCAATAACGGGTGGCGCAACAGTAGTCGCAGTACACGCTCTGCATTGCACCCGGTGAGCTCAGTTTCCCTCCTGACCGTGGCGAATGACATCGTAACCGATCCCGGCCTCCACACCTCTGCCCTTGATCAACCCATACCGACGTGCATGGTGAAGTATGGTCAAACAGTCTCCAACACCCACATGGCAACGGGAGGCCTTCATCCAGCAGTGGATTGACAAAGGGCCGTAAACCATTATTGTTGTTTTATTAAGTAGCAACAGGTTACATTAGTTGCAAGTAATTTTATCGCGCAGGAATTTTCGTTGGACATGACTTTGAATCCTGTCTTAATCTCTCTAAGTTGTTTATTAACTTTGCTTTGAGGCTGTTTTTTGCATTGCTTCCTACCTTCACGTTTCTATTACGTAAGTAGAATGTACAGTGCTGTACAGAGTTTGCTTATGTAATTACCTATTGCTCCATTATTTATATCACCAAAATAACACCTGTTCCACTGTGTCTCGCTGTATATAGCCGCATGTTTTTCACATTCAACTCTACTTTTGTTGGATTTGCTATTTGTTTTGCTGTGTAACCAACGAAAATAATACGTACTTGACCTATATACTTTACATACATATCAGTCAGATATTTTATATGTAGACATTAACTGCAATGTGGTGTTGCACGTGTGTGTGTGTAACCATCAGTAATGGGGAGACAAAGGCGGCCAGGTAGGGTGCTGGCCACCCACCCTCCTCGTGCGCCGTGCTGGCCTTAATAGGTTCTTGCTAATCGCACTCACCCCAACGGTCTGTTGTTAACACTATAGGGGGTCTATTTGTGTGTCTGCCCTGTCGGAATGTCATTGTAGTGCAGTGTCTGTGTGGACACATAATCGCTGTCCAGCACTTGTTGGCCAGTATGACTCTTGTTTCAGTGTGTGCCTGGACACGTGATGTTTGCCCGTGTTTGAACTGGAATGCTGCTGCATTGCCGTGTGTGTGTGTGTGTGGGGAGCGGGCAGCATCCTGCGCTACCAACTCAGCGACCAGAGTTCAATTCCCGCTCACGGCCAACACCTGTGACGATTATTTGAACCGGTCCTGGGCCTCCCCTAGGTCGATTCGGCCTCGGCCTCAAATAAGTATCTGTAGTGGTGTGTACACATTGCCACGAGGTAGACCAAGGCGGCCGGGTGTGGTGCTAGCCCCCCAACCCTCTCGTGTGCCGTGCCGGCCTTCATAGGTGCTCGTTAACAGCACCTGCCCCAACAGTCTGGTAAAGGCTATATGGGGGGGAGGGGATCTTTGTCTTTGTATATGCCCATGCAGTCACATACCCGACGCATGAATGCGAATGTGCGCACCAAGGTTGCTCGCCGCTGCGGAATTATGAACCCACTGCCATGTTGCACACGTAGGCGGCCCTCGTGCTAAAGTTCATGAGCCGTGAGTGTCGCCTTGGCATTGACATCGGTGATACATTTGTTATTTCGGATTTGATTGCGTTCCAGGTGAGGCCACGGTAGCATGAAAAGTATTGATGCCTTTTTCTCTGAACGGATGATAACAGCCTAACCTTGATCAAATGTGTGAATTATGGCCCCAAAATAAAACTACCAAAGAAGCAAATTACCTATTGTAACTGTATACAATTCTAGGTAATGGTAAAAGCTTTTAACATGTACTGTTTTCTAATGTAAAACGCCAGCTGAATGTTGTGGTTCTCATTGTAACAACCTCAAATAGAAATACGGGACAGTTTATAAACTGACTTCTAAATATGAATATATAAAACCTGACGGTCAATAATAACATTTTCGATCCTAAATGGATAACTTAACTTAAAACAGCACTCATTCTCTCAAAGGCCAGATAAAAAAACATACCAAATGACATTTGTGTTTTTCTTCCATTTGGAGTTGATTCAATCCATCATTCATTGGGAGTGATAAAATAAACACCACTTTTATTCAAAGTCAATACTGGTTGTCTGAACAGACTGGTCATTGCCATCGGAATATAGAAATTCCACCAATGTCTCAGACATGAGGACCATCCAATATTCATTTAAAACATGGGGGTATGTATTTTTTTTTTTAACGCTGTTCCGGGTTGGACCCCGTGGGTCAAATGTCAGAATCACAATCTTCATTTAGACTGGAGGAATCTGAAGAGCTACGAAGCTTTTTTCACAGACGACGTCGCACACCCTCCGCGTTGAAATTGGTCACGAGCCATGTGCGCCACCCCGGCAGGTCGCGGTGGCGGACGTGGTGGAGGCGGCTAACGGCGCAGACATCTTGGTGTTCGTGGTGCCGCACCAGTTCATCAAGCGCCTGTGCGACCAGATCGCGGGCCACATCGCGCCCGGCGCCATCGGCATCTCCCTCATCAAGGTGCGCCGCTCACGCTCACACGTGGGCCGCAGCTCACCCGGATGAGCGATGGGCGAGGAGGCAATATGTCTTCGCGTGTTCTTCTTATTCTGCCAATAACATCCCAATGTCGGACAGAGACCTTCGCCAGTGTCGTACCACCTCCATCCAAGATATATCACCACCTCCATCCACTGCGCTCCTTTAGATCTTCTCCTCTTATCCCGCCGCCTATTTTTCTTTCTACCCGTCTTTCTCCATCCCTCCAATCGGCCTCCATTATGTTAATTAATCTCACCCAACTGTCATCTGATGTCCAAGGAAGATACCCTGGCCATCTTCATTTTAGTTTTCTATTACATATGTTTTACCACTTTTAAATCGTCACCGTCAAAATAAAACACTGCTTTGCATCTAATTTCCATCTCTCATTTATACAGGTTTTTCCCCAGTAAAATGTAGCATTAGCATCTAATTTGCGTGTCATTTTCCATGATTAACCACATGATTCAACTAATGTATCATGAGCATAAGAATACATTTTAATGTATAAATTGATGCTTCGTTACTCACCTACCCTGCAGGGTTATGCTAAGGTATTTATGTTAATAATAACAGTGCACTCTCTTACATGTGATTGGGGAGTAAGGAACTGCTTAGGGTTAAGCCTGCAGCACAGTTAAGAGTAGCGAATGGTGAAGATTAAGGAACACATTTGAATTATGCATTGGTTAGGGATTAATAACAGATCATGGCTTAACATTGCAATAAGATTTAGCAACTATTATTAACTGAATAATAGTGTTAAGATGCCATTGGATAAAGAACCTTACTTTAAAGACTATGGAATCCTGGTGTTCGGTCAGAGTGAAGGTTTGTCATTGGTGTTTCAAAGGATTGATTGCTTGGACAAGGGTTGTGTGTTCAAGGACTAGGAGTAAATTTAGTCTGTGCTATGGAAGGGTTAATGGGCGTAATAAGTTTAGGGCTTTGATGGGTAGGGTTAGAGGTCACCCTAACGTCATGAAATATTATTGTATTAAGGCTTACTTTAGTCACACGGCTAGGCTTTAGGGTTAGATATATATAACATGTTATTTTGAGGTGTTGGTAGTTAATCACTTGAGCAAAGTGCATGCTACATGAGATGTAACAGTTATTTTGTTGGGGCTCCATCTGTCTCAAGAAGTGCATTTTTTTTTAAGGTTTCGCTTTTACCGTCCCTTCACAGGACTTAGCACTGACACACAAGTTCTCAAAGAACTCACGGTCAGCTCTTCGGTGGCGTAACGATCCTGCATGATTGACTCTTCTCTAATCCTCTTTGTCCAATGAAGCGGTCGGTGGTTCCGTCTATTGTTAAAGGGCTGTGCAGGCAAACAGGTTTTTGCTTTTTTTGTACTGAATGCGGTGGTTTAGGTAGAGCTCATTGCTTCTGGTAGGTTACGAGCAGTTTCCCATTGTTGAGGTGGCTCCTGTGATGTGTGGCTAGTACCTGTGCCGGCCACGCCATCCCTCTGTGCATCGCACTTGCCTGCATAGTTGGTCGCTAGCGGCCCCCAACATCCCCTGTGCGGGCTATTCGGGGGAATCCATTGTCTTCTGCGTTTTGACAGGGAGTCGACGAGGGTCCGGAGGGACTGAAGCTGATCTCCAACATCATCCGGGAGAAGCTTGGCATCGATATGAGCGTGCTGATGGGGGCCAACATCGCCAACGAGGTGGCCGACGAGAAGTTCTGCGAGACCACCATCGGTACGAGCAACGCATGCCAGGGTTGCTGTCCTCTGATTAGCACGGTTGGCTGCGTACGGTGCGAAAGAAGTTCTACGTACATACATTCATACGTGTCCGCACGCGAATGCGCGCCCGTGCCAAGTGCGTGCGGTGCGCACCCGTGGGCTCGCGGAGCCGCGTTATATTTACCCTTGGCCCCACGAGTGAGAGGAATGCTGACTCGTGTCGCCGCAGGAAGCAAGAACCGCGCCAATGGACTCCTGCTCAAGCAGCTGATGCAGACGCTCAACTTCCGCATCACGGTTGTGGAGGAGGCCGACACGGTGGAGCTCTGCGGAGCTCTCAAGGTGTTGATTCTATTGTCATGTTCGTGTCCGAGGCATAGGGAGGCTGGTTATCCGCCAGTTTACTCCACTTATACGCGGGGGGAAAAAAACATGCATAATTTGGAAAAATAGGGCCGCTTATAATAGTTTTCGCGGACCCTTACATCTCCTGTGGAAAATAGGAGTTGTGGGTAAGAGGATAACAGATTAAAGGAGTTCTCCTATACATGGCACGCAGAACATCGTGGCGGTGGGCGCTGGCTTCTGCGACGGCCTGGGCTTTGGGGACAACACAAAGGCGGCCGTCATCCGACTGGGCCTCATGGAGATGATCGCCTTCGCCAAGCTCTTCTGCAGCGGCACCGTCACGTCAGCCACCTTCCTGGAAAGCTGCGGCGTTGCCGACCTCATCACCACCTGCTACGGTGGTCGCAACCGCCGTGTGGCCGAGGCCTTCGTGGTCAAGGGCAAGGTGCGCCATGTTGTGCCACCCTGACGGGGGTCGCAGCGTCTTCTGTGCGTGCGAGGCGGGGAGGGTGGTCTGCCGATTGTGCCATTTTATTTGTTTAACACGTAGGCTTTCGCGACCAATATTATTCAGAAGGTTTTTGGGTTAGATCGCGTTATTTATAAATGTGTCGCAACCCTCCACCACCAGACACGGCCAATCAGTAAAAACGTGTCACGTTGACAAAAGACAAATAGTTCACTACTTTAGCCCACCGGTGTGTTGAAGAGTGAATCCACAACATTTACATTTTTTGAGTACGACGTTTTTCTGGTAATTACATCCAGCATCATCTGGCAATTTTCCAGAATAGTGAAGCCCTCCACCTGCTCCAGGTCTTAAATAGAGCAGCAGGGTGACGTCATCAATTAACCCAATCTGGTGCAGAGATCAGAGGGGGTGGGGTTTATTCCATTTGCAGTTTTATTCCATTTGCGCTATCGAAGCGTGCATTTGAAACTCTTGCAAAATGGTGCATCACGTGTTACGTTAAAGAACGGCCCACAGAAGCATGTCGCAGAACTACCCATGAAATCCCTTTTAAGAGACTTCTTTTTTTAAATCCACACTCTAACTCGCCTGGTATACAGGAGGTCGTATGTTCGATCCCGACCCCGACGCCTGCTGTATATTTGGAGTCTGCATGTTCTCACCGTCGTCGTGTGGATTTTTGTCCCGGGTTCTCCAGTTTTTCCCTCTACATTTAGAATCAACATCACGGCGTTTTAGAGTTTTTGGCTGCTATAAATTTCCACGTGAAAAGCCACTTCGTTGAGCTATCATTTTTTGGCCAGGTCACTCTTGAAAACGAGCTATACAGCTCAGTGGATGGACCTCACCTGGTAAAATAAAAACAATATTTATAGATTATTATGGGGTGCAGTTTCCCACATGCCCTGCGACAGAGAAATGTTTGTTACGTGGCAGCAAGTGATGTTTTTATATTCTCCAGAGCTCGAATTTGGCCAAACGAAGTTATAACCAAATTTGATTTTGATGGTTTTCTGCACAGCCATCGATGGTAACCTTATTCCAGAGCCTACGGCGTGATAGGGTTAGTGCTCATATCTTTTATACATTTCTTTTCCACTCCCATCCCACCATGAACTGAAATCGGTGTGCTGTTTTTATTTCATTTCAAAGCTACAAGCTGCTTGAGGGGTCCTGTCCCATGAATGGGAATAGCCTCAGGACCTAATCTAAGAGAACATGTTTAATTTTTGTATCTGTATTTTTTCTTGCCGGTACATTTTGTATGACAGATCTCCCATTGCTAAAGGCACTTGCTGACTCCGTGTGCTGTCACCTGGTTTTGAAGTTCGTTGATTAATAGATTAGTTGCTTAATTGCAGTTGCTAAGCACATGGCAATAACGCCTGTGTAATGCAAATTGTTTAGCAACAAAAGAGAGCCAGCGTAAGGCTAGTCGATATTATGAATAACCTTAGAATTTTTGTTAAAATGTATTTAATTAGAAATCGAGTGACGATAAGAAATGATAGTGATAAATTATCCAAAGTAAAAAAATATCATTACTCCATCATCAGATGAGTCGGCTTTTCCCCGAGAATGGGCGAGTGGAATCGCCCGAGGCATGCCGACCACGTCCTCGGAATCGAAGGCAGCATCGAGATTCGCGGTGTCAGAGATCACCAACTTGGAGTTCCCTCCTCAATCAACCACGTGTGCTCATGGTCAGCAGCCTGCACACTGGTCCTGGAGGACGAGGCTCGCAAAAATCTTTGTCTGGGCCTGTACTCAATAACACAAGTCATCTACCTCACCCTCCAGAGCAGTGGGAACCATCCTATGGTGTTGCTCACCATGATAGGATGACATTTGGTGGAGTAAAATAGAAAAAAGTATAAGAGACGCATCGTGGCTAACGCGCACTACGCAACGGACTTGGCGACCCAGCTAACGTAAGTGGCGAGTGATGTCTGAACTGGTCCTGGGCTTTCCCACCCTATTACCTTCACCAAACCCCCCCCCCTGACCATCATGGTGAAGTACGATCAAACGACCCACGCGGCCCACACTGCGTGAGGGGGCCTTTCTCCAGCAGCGGATTGACAAAGCACCGCAAAACCAACACAAAACGAGGACAAGTGAGCTGTATGGATGAGCTGTGCTTGTGCTTACAGAGTATAGAGGAGCTGGAGAAGGAGATGCTCAATGGACAGAAGCTCCAGGGCCCACAGACCTCAGCGGAGGTGCACCGCATCCTCAGCACCAAGGGGCTAGTGGACAAGTAAGCGCCGCATGGCCCAGGCCGGACACCAGTGGGCAGGGTTTCTCACACGCTTGCTTCGTGTAAGAGCCACGAGCAGGTGTAACGATACATTGATTCATCGGTTAATTTGTATTATTCTACAGTGTATCAAACCGCTTGTTTAAGAGCCAATGTGCATCGTATTTGTTGTATGCAGTGGGTTCACATCACCCCTGGAGCCACTAGAGAGGTACAGTACTACTATTCACTCCAAGAGTAAAAAAAAACTATTCTTGTATAGTAACAGAACTCTGAATTGTGACAAACGGCGGTGAAGCCTTACACTAACAATAAGTACATTTATAAACTCTATACATTTGCAGCTGTTTAAGCTGTGCAATTTTAAGAATAAATCCGCTCGTGTTCGGGTTACGGGTGGATTATTACAATGCAGGATCGTGAGAGACGGTGGTGGCGAGGGAAGGCCTTCATCAAGCAGTGGCTTATCCATGATTTTAAGAAGAGTATTTAAAGCAATTAGAACAGGGATTCAAGTATTGAAGTGATGACTTTCCTGTGCACCAAGGTTGATTGTTTGAGATTTTAGTCTGAGAAAGTGCCATTGTTTGTGCGGCAGGTTCCCGCTGTTTACAGCCATCTACCAGATCTGCTACGAGGGCAAGCCTGTGAAAGAGTTCACCAAGTGCATGCAGAGCCACCCCGAGCACATGTGAGAAGACCTCGCGGCGCAGGAACCCAGCGTTCTCGCCCAGCCTGCACAGCGTCACACACAGCTCGCAACCGCACTTGCATTGGCACGGACACACGCACGCATTCACAAGTGCGTGTGTGCGCGCGTTCACATGCGCGCGCAAATTCTCGGGGCTGCTCACAATGCTGTCTCATGCCAGCATGCCAATCTGAGGATGCAGTGGACAGTCCCACTTATCATCTCCCAATGAACATAAAGCAGAGGTCAATCTCCACCACTGTCAATTAAACACAAGCAGGCAACGAGACTTTTAACGGCTCATTTCGTTGATTGGATTGGCATGAATAGATGTGTACAGTGAATACACAGCAGAGCAATCGCATTTCAACATGCCACTTTTAATTGCGTACTAAACAAGACAGAACCTTTGCGGAAAATAATTTGGTGCCAATTTCATGAATGGCATTTTACAACATCCTGATGCATCACAATTAGTTCAGGTGTAGCATTTATACATGCACAGTAGTGTGGATGCCCAGTGCCGACATTTAAAAGTAATGTAATTGGACATGTAAGCAGACATCTGTGAATGAAATTCACAGCCCTTGGATGTGAATTTTCCTTGGATAATGCATTTTGGTCAGGCTTTGTAAACAGTATCGTTTGAAACACAAACTAACCATCAGCATGAAAGTGACGTTTAAGCCAGTTAAGGAATTAATTTCCAACGTTTCTCCAGTTTTTGTCTTGTTAAATTATGTATATACATTCATGTGTAGGGTGGCTTTCTAAAAAAATGATATGTGCACCAAGTGTTAGGACTGAAACACTGTCAGAGAGCTGTATCCAGGTGGTGTTTTGCCAACGTTAACATTAACAAATTTGCTGCTAAATATAATTACAGTCAGAGGGCATGGCTACATTTAAAGGAGGCCTGCACACCATCAGGCTGCCAGGGTCGTCTCTGCCCTCGCAAATATGGAACGTACCACTGAAGGTGCATTGAATATAAAATGCCATACAGAACTATTTAAATAACAAGTGACCTCTGGCACACTCTGCCAAGAGGTTTATTGCAAATAAGATTCAAAGGTTCTACTCAGATTGTGTCGGGCAAATCTGACCCCCACGTCGCATTACAATGTTGCCACTAACAGACAACCGCAGCTGCCTGTCGTTATTATGCAAATTACTGTGTGCAAAAGCGAAATTCTTTGTGCCCGACAGCCGAATGCTTGAACTGTGATTCGGAGGTTTGATCGTAGCAAGAGTCGTAACGTGACTTGTGCTCGCTTCTTCCCTCGCTGGCACACCATGCAGTGCGGGGGAGGGGGAAGGTCTTGGCCAGTGGCCAGGTTATGGTCCTCCCACTCAGCCGTTGGGCCATGTAGGGCTATGGGGATGAGCTCCTGCCCAGAGCTGTTCTGTACTTCGGAAAAATCCAAATGTCAACTCGAAGGCTCTCCCCCTGGTCTGGCTTTGGTGCTACAGTTGAATGGCAGCGATTTTCGTTGGGCACAGTGACTGACGGGGAGGGAATTTCAAACCGCAGTTTTTTCCACATGTTTTGAGAAGTGAAAATGCCATGTAAAAGTTTGAATGCTACAATGTTAATGCGCATTAAGGGCATATACAATATACATGCGTGCATTTTCCTATACACAAAACATTTCGGCAGAACCATGGTGACAATGGTTTATAATTTTATCACTCTGGCCTAAGCTGACCGCTGTCCTGAAAAGTTTAACTTTCCACGTGGAGTGCCAGCCCGTGTTGATGGACAGTGGACCTTTTCACGCGGGTGCGGAAGCGTGGACAGGCGAGTTGAGATGAAGAAGACGCAAGCTCTGGAGAATTGCGATTTTTGTGCCAAGCGGCTGCATGCTGCAGGGAAGGTGCTGATGGTCTGCATGACCACCGACCAGTCTTTATTTGCTTAAACACGCACAACTCTTAATGTAGGGTATTGAAAAATAAGATAATTTAAAAGTTGGCGCAAATGCCCGAGTTGCTCAATGTGGGCATTCGGGTTAATGGAGTGGGCCTCCCTTATTTAAATTTCACAAAATGCTGATGCAATTTAGTGTTTGGGTCATCGTGTAAACAGTTGATTTGAAATTATTTTCTGTTTGCCTTGCCTCAAGTTGTGCAATGCTGATTAAAGCCTATTTTAAACGATGTGATTTTCTCAATTTAGACACGAAGCTGTGTGTAGTTCACATTACATATTTGCGACATCTGTAAATAAAAATAATTAAGTGCCATATTGAAAGAGATGTATGT
Source organism: Lethenteron reissneri (assembly GCF_015708825.2). Taxonomy (NCBI): domain Eukaryota; kingdom Metazoa; phylum Chordata; class Hyperoartia; order Petromyzontiformes; family Petromyzontidae; genus Lethenteron; species Lethenteron reissneri. Next base: position 19,777,899 of record NC_083801.1, read on the forward strand.
GCTGTTGTACAATGCACAGGGCTTCAGTTCAGCTGGGGAAATATTTCTGCTCCCAGTACTCCACATCCAGTATACTTGTTGCTATGAACCTCGGCGTCTAATAATGTACCTAATCCAGTCTACTCGGGACTCGTAAAATATTCAGTGAAAATTATTTTTAAGCCCTGCTTACTCTCATACGCGTGACTAACGTTGGCTTTCGGATAAATACTCGAGCGATATAGCCACTGCATAGTGCAGGTTTTGCTTTTCAGATCAATCCAACAAGTGATTAAACTTCCTGGTTAAGCCAGATGCTCTCCTGTAATGGCAGCAAATCTACAGCATTTAACAGAACCCTGAGATCCAGCACAGCAATTGGATTGGCCGCTTCTCGCTTTGTCAGTCCACAAACAACGCGGCAATTTCCCCGCGACTTTGATGCGGCCATCGAGTGGCCACAGCGCCCTCCAGGGGCGCCTAGCGAGAAGGTGCTGAAAGGCAGAACGAGCATTGGGCATTAGAAGAAGACCCCGTGGCCGGCCTACGACACGCTGGAGGGACTGTGTCGCTCCTCGGCTGAGCTGAGAATTCCCGAAGAAGAGATGGAGTCTGTGGCCAGGGGTAGGGACGTCTGGACCGCCACTACTCGAAACGCTGCCACCGCCGCGACTCTCGCAAGCGGACTGAGAAACGGAACGAAAACAAAGGATTCGGCTCTTCGTTGACCCTGCAAATGGTTTAATGCCGTACATTAAATACACAATTTCACACTCCGAAGGAACAATGTTAATACTGTCAAAACGGCGGCGGCGTGTACACGTGGGGCGCGAGTGAGATTTTACCCTGTAGGCTACACTGCCACAAGCAAAATCAAATCTCTTTGCAACAATCGGTGGGCAGCGCACATGCATGGGGGTCTGGGTCAGGGGGGAGAGAGAGGCTTGTTAAACAGGAACATTCAAAACGGGACGACACGAACTCATGTTATAAATAAAATGTGATATTGTAAGTCAACGTGGACCGAGTAACACGTATTTAAACTATTGTAGCTGCGCCATCGGAAAACAGTCGGTTTTCTTTTTACTATCATTCCAAGCAGAGCTTGAGGCAGTCTTTATAAGCTGCATTGCACAAAGTACAACTGCACAGTTATACAAACCACAGTCTTATCCATGGTCCATTAAAGTGTCAATGCCATGACCAAGATTACGCATTAAAACACTGCGAGTGAGACTAGATAGGTGTGCCTGGCACAGACGCGTTCACGTAAGTGTCTTGAAAACAGGCGACACGCTCACGGTGTCGCTCTGCAGCGAGAAGCTGGATTCCCCCTTGGAACAGCGGATTAGCGTTGGCAGTGGATATACGCAGGGCACGTGGTTTCGGCAGAAAGATTGCAGTGTGCTGCGAGGGCAATTGTGCAATTAAAGGCGATGCAGTGACTGAACAAACACATCTGTTTTGGGAAATTACATTGTCACACAACCCCGCACAATGCAACCGCATGAGAACATTCAAAGTAGGGGAACCATGAGAAGTTTGGAGTGGAAAGGAGGCCTTGCAATGCATGCGTCCCAGTGCTTCCAGGCTTTGGGGCTTGTATCTTGGTAAAGCGTGAACTTTTGAGCTGGTAAATGCAATGTGTCGCAACTACCACTGTGCGTTTCAAAAGCTGCCTGTCACATCGTGTTCCGTGTGACCTGCGTCAGCACACCGTGCTACTCTGCATCATAACGGGAACGCTGACCTGTGAAATAATGCAGCCACCGTTTTAGAGTCCATGCAAACTTGCACATTCCAGGCATAAAATACAGGCTGTCCACAAAGATATGCTCCATCATTAGAATTGGGCAACATTTGAGATTTTTATCGTGAGTTTCCTCCCTCTAAGCCTCTGTAAGTTCGCCATGGTGTTGGTGATACACATCGTATACACAATTGAGAGAATCCTAAGTGGAGGATCACTCGAGCTTGTTGGTTTGTTTAAACTTTCACTTAACCCCCCAACATAAACCACGCAGCTCAGGCTGCCATCTAATTATTCTCTAATAATAATACCTTTAAAGATGCACCATGTAATAAATTCATTATTTAATCCAACTTAATTTTTGCACTTTTCTGTAACGTAGTTGCTATGACAAGAATATTGCGTGACTTTTGAGTGCATTTTTTAAAATGAATTTCGTCAAGATATATAGTCAGGCAAGGTATTTGTGTTATTAGTAATCAACAGGGGAACAAGGAACTTGCAGTGTTGCCTACAATACAGTAGTTAGTGAAAGGCACCTCCAATTAGCGCGGTTAGCTACGTACGGTGTGAAAGAAGTTCAACACACATACATAAGTGACAATGCTAACAGGACAACTCTTGCGAGTACGGCCATGCTAAGGGCAGGCTCAGATTTCTAACCTTCCACTGCCAACAGCGGAACGAAGCTTACGGTTTGACAATATTCTCACAGTCGAGTGATGTCCACACCGCAGGACAGTAAAACTTCTAAAACGACACCGAAAGATACCGCGGTACAATTAAAACAGCAACGGGGATCAAATCTTCCGCCGCGGTGCTGAATTCTGAGCACCTGCGAAATTCGTCAAACGCCACGCGCCAAACGGAAGCGGTCCTCCCCGCCACCCCGCCTAGGCACACGCGTGGTTGGTCCCGATCATGACGTTGGGCAGAGCGTTGCGGCGGAGCCTCCACGCGCCGAGCGCCTGGCTGTGCAGCCGGAGCGCCGAGAACCAGCGCTCGGCGCCTTCGCTCACCAGCAGCAGCAGCATGTCGCGGCTCGCCATGTCCTGCAGCTCGATGAGCGCCACCTCGGCGCCGTCCCCCCCCACCTTGGTCTCCGGGAGCCCCGCGACGCCCCTCGCCGAGCCTCCGGCGGCCCCGAGCCCTCCGTCGGGGTCGAGCGAGACCACGCACCGCGCCAGGCTGAGGGGCTCCCGCAGCAGGCTCAGCTTGCCCCCGCCGCGCTCCCTCACCAGCACCAGGGAGGCCCCGCGCACCGCGTGCGGCCCCGCGGCCCCGCCGGGTGAGCGCAGGGCGGCGCCCTCTCGAGCGCCGGCGGCCCCCGGCCCCTGGGAGGAGGCGGCGGCGGTGTTGGCGGCGCCGCACAGGGAGGCGAGCGCGCAGTCCGACGCGCTCGTGGGCATAGCCTGCGCCCTCTCGGCGCCGTCGGCGCGGACCGTGCTCTCGCGGAGAGACGACGTGCGCAGGATGGACGGCGTCGCAGCCTTGTGCCAGGGGGTCTTGGCCGGCGAGCGCGCGTTGGGATCCGGGGAGCGGGCCGACGGGCAGGTGGCGGCGAGCGCGTCGGCCCACCCGTCGCTGCCGTCTCCCCGCGACACGAGCACCAGCAGCAGGGCGTGCACGCGCTGGAAACGCAGCGAGCGGTGGCCCCGGCGCGCCCACTGCGCGTCGCACGGCTGGGCCACCTGCAGACGGCCTTCCAGGATGAACCTGTCTCATGGGCGCGCACACACACACGGGTGTGCCGTCACGAGCGCTGGAGCGAACACCTGCCGACTGTGAGCACTGACCGCTATGGTTGGTGCCTGCGGATGAGTAATGTAACCCACGCAATCAATAACCTTTCTTTAAAACCAGGCAAGTGTCTGTCGAGCCAGCAAGCTCAAGAGCAGGCTGGGATTTAAAACGCAAACAAAAATAATTAAAAGGTGCAACGTTCAGTTCCAAAATGAGCGAAAATGCAATGCATTGAACGTGCAGCAAATAATATTCATCGTAGTTCACTCAAACTTGAGAAGTCGGCATGACCAATGCTAAAAGATGCTACCACACCTTTCCATTGCTTCATTTTGCTTGACCCAGTAGCTGTTGCAAAAATCAACACCCAACCTTCCTAGATCTGCTCTTGCAGTTTCCAATCATTTAGCTCGGTTGGCAACCTCTTGAATACTACCAAATGCAAACTCTTCATTATAACATCTACAATTCTCTCTTCCAGTGTTAAAAATCTACTTCTCTCACCTGTTAATTAACACAGACGTTACTCCTGTCTCAAACGGTCATATTTTAATTCTAAAGTTGACCTCTACTCTTCCGAGGTCATGTAAACACCCGAAAGTAAATCCTAAAGTATAAACGAGAGAGATAATATAACACAATATTTGTGAAATGTGTGTACGGTATATGCATTTACTCTTGCTGAATGTATCACATTTTAAAGTAAGTGCCGATGCATTACACATTCATATTTGAATGTGATGTATAATGCATTGAATATATATACGGGAACGGTTGTGTGAAAATTCACATAAAACACCCCGGGATACTGAACCATGAAACAAAAATTTATCCATAAATCTTTCTTTATCATTGATCGATATTTGTAAAGGAATGTAATGTATAAAGAAACAATGCTATAGCTTATTTATTCCAAGTTACATATGTAACAACCCAGGGAATTGCACCAAAAACCTGAATATTATTATATTCCAACGGTGGCATCCCGGGGTGGATTTGTGGTACACTGTGCTATGAACCTGGCGACCTGTGTTCGATTCCAGGCCGCGGCTAACATCAAGCGGTGCGTGTTATCTAAACCGGTCCTGAACCTCCCCCACATCCATCTCAACCCGCACTCACCAGCATGGTCAGTGCGGTGGCGATATGTTAGTTACCTCACCTGGTATACAGGAGGGCATGGGTTCGATCCCAACCCTGATGACTGCACATTTGGAGTTTGCATGTTCTCCCCGTGGTTTTCTCTGGGTCCTTCGGATTTTCCCTCCACATTTAAAATCAACACCATGCGTTGAGAGTATTTGGCTGCTAGAAATTCCCACGCGGTGAGCCGATTCGTTGAGCTATCATTTGTGATAGCCAAGATTCTTCTGCAAAAAGAACTCTGTAGCTCATTGGACTTTACCTGGCAAAATAAAAAAAAATTTACTTTTTAAGTTTACGGTCAAACAGCTCCCATGACCAATGCAGTGTGGACAGGCCTTCTTACCCAGCAGCGAATTGACAGTGGGCTGCAAAGTCATTTTTAGTGGTCTACCGTTCATTAACGTCATATAGTACTTTAAGGCATGACAATGTACGTAAAGTAGTAGTGATAGGTTTTTTACCCTTTTAACTGGCAACACAACTGACACCTTTATACAAGGGGATCATGTTTGCATTAACTACAACACTTGCGGTCAAAATGCAAACAAAAAGACAACTCTGATAATGAATGCACTGTCCTTGAAATTGATTGGTCCACACCCGAGACAGCTTTTCTTAGAGCCTAGTCTCACATGGTGTTGGACCAGATGACGCCAAAAGGCGCACAACTCAAAGCCAACGCACCATCAGAGTATTGAGAGCTCGGGGTAAGCATTTACATTATGAGACCTCCTTTGCCAGTAGCAAGATATAGTAATATGTTTATACCCTTTTAACTGGCAACACAACTGACACCTTTATACAAGGGATCACATTTGCATTAACCACAACACTTGCGGTCAAAATGCAAACAAAATTTCAAGGACAGTGCATTCATTATCAAAGTTGTCTTTTTGTTTGCATTTTGACCGCAAGTGTTGTGGTTAATGCAAACATGATCCCTTGTATAAAGGTGTAAGTTTTGGTGCAATATAAAAGGGTAAAAACATATTACTATATCTTGCTACTGGCAAAGGAGGTCTCATAATGTAAATGTACGTAAAGCAATGTTTTGATATTTATTTTCAGATAAGGTTATATTTTAATTATTTACACTTTAAAATAACAGTGGCTGCTATAATCCCAGGTGTACGTGGTACTGGATGCATTCCCTGTCGGAATTTGCCTTGCACTGAAGGCTTACCTGTCAAATTGAAAGGCTCATAGGAGTCTCTTTTAGCCAATGAGAGGCCAGGAATTTATATTAAGGATTCTCTGAAAGGGGCTCAAGTATTCATACTTGCTAATGTCTGGGAAAAATATAATCCAATTAAATATCCCTTCTGCCTCCGACACATCAGGACTACTACTGTGCTCGATGGAGTGTTGCATGTGCTTCTAATCTAAGGGCTTCTCCGTATTAAACGGCACACGTATGCATGCATGCATGTACGTAGCCAAAGGCGCTCATCTTGATTATATTTTGTTAATGTAATCGTGTTAATTTAATCGTGTTGATTTAATCGTGCTAATTTAATCGTGTTAATGTAATCGTGTTAATTTAATCTTGTTAGTTAAATCGTGTTGATTGAATCGTGTTTATTTAATCGTGTTGATTTAATCGTGTAAATTTAATCTTGTTAATTAAATCGTGTTGATTGAATCGTGTTTATTTAATCGTGTTGATTTAATCGTGTAAATTTAATCTTGTTAATTAAATCGTGTTAATTTAATCTTGTTAATTTAATCTTGTTGATTTAATCGTGTTAATTTAATCGTGTTAAATTAATCTTGTTATTTTAATCGTGTTAATTTAATCGTGTTCATTTAATCTTGCTAATTAAATCGTGTTGATTCAATCGTGTTAATTTAATCACGCACGTGCCCATCCTATTTGCGCGCAATTTTGAAAAGCGCTCAAAACTCAGACGCAATCCAACCCCCCTTCCCCCCGGGGCCGGCTCTACCTGGTGCGCCCCCAGTCCCAGCGGGTGCTGCTGATCGCGATCTCCCGCAGCTCCAGTGTCTCCAGGTCGCGGGGGCTCTTTTGCCGCCGGCCGCTGTCCCTGCGGAAGGGCCTCCAGACGGGGCCCGCGGCGCCGCCGTGGCCCTCCGCGAAGCGCGTCAGGCGGTCCATGTGCTCCAGGTGGGACTGCACCAGCCGCTTGGCGCACACGAGCGCCGCCCGGTCCCCGCGCTCGCGCTCGCCCCGACCGCCGGAATCCTGATCGCCGCCGGGGGTCGCCGCGCTAACGCCGCCGGCGCCGCCGCCGTTGCCGTTGCTGTCGACGTCGTCGATGTCGTCGTTTTCGTCGTTGTCCCGGTCGCTGTTGCCGCGGTGACCGTGCGCGGTAACCGTGGTGCCTGCGAGCCGGGTGAAGAGCAGCGGGTACTTGGTGATGCGCTGCAGGGGTGCCATGAGGAAGGAGCGTAGGTGCATGCGGCGCAGCGCCGGGTTCTCCTTCTGGGAGACGTCCAGGAATATCCTGCTCACACGCACAAAGACAAGGATAAAACAATCGCCCGTATAGCCTTTATAGACTGTAGGCGCAAGTGCTGTTAACGAGCACCTATTAAGGCCAGTACGGCACAAGATGGTGTGGGTGGCCAGCACCGCTTTGTCTCCCTAGGTGCTCAGGCCCAGGACCAGTTCAGATAATCATCACTGGTGTTGGCTGTGAGCGAGAATTGAACTTGGGTCATTGGGTTCATAGCACAGGGCGCTAACCGCTACGCCACCACTCACACGCACACAGATACATGCACATGAGCATGCAAGAAAGGATTAATGAATAGTATCGACATCCAGATAATTTCCTTGTAACCCGAACCAGTTGAAAAATTAACTTTTTTAAATATTTCCCTTTAAATATTAGTTCACAAATAATTCCACTTCTGGATGAAGGCATCCTCACGCCGTGCCAGTCAAGAGGGTTTGTTTGACCGTACTTCACCATGCTGGTCACTACGGGTTTGGGAAAGAGGCCACCTCAAGTCGTCGGAACTACCGCGCGGACACCGTTAAGAGTAAGGGCCTCCCCACGCGAGCCCTACCGGAGCAGCTCTTTCTCCCTCTCCAGATTGGCGAGTGTCTGCAGGGCCTCCGTCTGCCTCAGGCAATACGTGCGGAACGCCGGTAGCATGGCCAGCGACTCCAGGAAGATCTCTCCCACGTGCACGCTCACATAATCCACATCCCCCTGCAAGGCGGAGGAGGAGGCGGAGTCGGCGCCCCTGCTCGTTACGAAACAATTCTCGTTCATCACGTTCGTCGTTTCACATGAATCCTTTTCGACCGACTATTAAATGCCAATCAAGTTCATTTGGTAGAAAATTATATGAGTATATTTTACAAAGTATATGAATGTAATGCGATACACATATTTATCTCTGTGTGAGAGCTCCATTCCTACACACATTAGCCGGCATATCTCTCACGGTAAGTAGATAATTTTATTACGTAGTACAAAGTGTTCGCTTCGAAGGAATAAATGACAAGATTGATATTAATAGACGTCAATCACCATCACCGTACAATTCGCATGGGTGTGATTCACAGGTTCTTTCCTTGTATCTGTGTATACTTGTGGGGACCAACCCGTGTGTGTGTGTGATGACGTCTTTATCATCATCAGCCACAATAGATCCACTCCTGCATGAAGGCCTTCCCAAGATGTCGCCATCTCTCACGAACTTGTGGTGCGACAATCTTTGAGCTTCTGCGCGTGACCCGATTTCGTCGCTCTGTCTCCGTAATTGGCGTCCATCACGGGTGGGTTTACTCCTTTGGCTGTCACTCTATCATTCGTCTTGTATGTTACGTTTAACTTCTGTCCCACCGCACGTCGGCAACCGTGCTAACCGGAGGTGTGGATCTAGGTGCTAACCTTGTTCCTTCCAGCAATATGTACTGCCCAAGCCCTCTTACTCTTCTTAACAAACTATGTCAAGATTATTTCCTGCATATGTTCTATAATTCTGTGTGTTGGCCTTCTGGTGTGTCACTCGAACGTATTTAAAAAACTAAATTGCGAACCTGCTATAACGACAATAAATTATATAAGGTTAACGCACTGTAAATTAATAAACTCATCAATAGACGAGTTATGTATAACCTCTCGTTGGAGATACTGGATAAAGAAAGACAAAAGTCAATACAACAAACAGCCTGTGTCGCCACATGGCTGCCCAGGCTATATTCGGTGGTGTTTAACATGAGCTTGGAGCCTTATTAATTATGGAAACAAAAAACATTGTAAAGTGACTTAAAGGCACTCCAGTAATGTCACTAAAATAAATAATGCATTTGAATGTATGGCAATCGGCCACAGTGTGGTCACGGAACCCGCTCTGGACAGCCGTCCATACAAGCCTCGGCGTGCAACCATCCTTCTTCCCTTAAAATATTTAATAGGAAACGTGAATAGAGGATCAGGCACATACCACATCTATAGGTAACATGAATTACAATCAGTCCTAACCGTCTACTTGATATACGGCAGTTACATTCACCCAGCAAATGGCAGACGTTGATGGCAGCTTTGCTGACATCAGCAGCATTGTCTGCGATCACCCTTTTGACCTTGACATTTTCTGGGAGTCAAGTTTCACACTTGGAGCTACCAATAACTGCCCAAGAACCATTACCGGGATGTAATGAAAAGAAGCACTCGAGACACTTCGGTGTGAGATTTGCCGTGGCCCCTGTGTGCGCCTCGCAAGCTGACCTGGCTGTGCGCGCGGCCGATGGCTTGCTGCAGCCTTGTCGTGAACCTGCCATTGGCCTCCACGAGCTGCGCCAGGTTTCCGAACACGGTGTGCAGCTGCTCCGACGTAAGCAGCCCGGCCGCCTGCATGGGCCGGTAAAACTCGTCGCGGATCACGCGCAGGTCCTCGCCATAGCTCAGCTCCGTCTTCACGAACTCCATCACCGCCTCCTTCCTCTCCCGCCGCCACTTCCTGCACCGCTCGCACACGGGGCCTCCTCGCGGCGCCGCGATCCCTTCTCCCTCTTCTCCGCCGCCCGTCGTCGCCGCCGCGCGTGCCGCGGCCGCCCCCGTTTCCTCGTCGCCTGCCAGCTCGCGCCCGCAGTCCACGCAGGCGCCCGACTCTCGCTCCTCCGCCGCCTGCTCCCCGTTGAGCTGCGCGTCCGCGACCCAGACCTTGGACCAGCCGGAAGCCGGGTCGTCCGTCTCCTCGGCCTCGCCGTTGTCGTGCTCCAGCTCGGCGAGGGCCTGAGCCCACGCCTGGTTGGAGCTCGAGTCTGGTGCACGGGCGGCGTGCCTGCCGCGGGGCACCGCGGCGGGCACGGGCGGCGAGGCCCGCGCGCGGTATTTTCCGGTCAGGTGCTGCCCGACCTCGGAGCCGAGGCCGCTGTCCGCACGCTCCACCTCCGCACTTCTCGTCGCGGTTGCCGACGACGACGATGACGCCGCCGCCGCCACCCCCGCTACCTCCGACCGTTCGATGTCGTCATGCAGCCCGACCACCCCGCTGTCGACGCTGGCGTTGCTCGCCCGACTCTGCCTGTTGCTGCGAGGGGACGCAGCCCTTTCCACACCGCCGCCTTCCGCTCCTTCACCGCCATCATCGCCGCCATCGGCCACGCGGCTGCTTCCACCGTTGCCAGAACTTCGCTGCCGCAAGGGGCTCCACAAGGCCTCGCCTCCACCTAAAAATACACGGTTTTATCAAGGTGTAAACGTTGTCTCTGCTACACCTACACGTCTTTCATTCATAATAATTACAACTCTGCATACATTTGTCAATGCGCAGACTGTGTTGGTCATGGGGCGTTGTTGGACCATACCTCACCACACTGGTCAGTGCAGATTAGTAAAGTGGATGGCACAATTGAGCAGATAAATCCGTACAAATCAAAGTACAAAATTAGAGACAATACACAAAGCCTATAACCAAGAAAAATAATAATCAAATGATGACGACGGCGACGATGACAATCACGATACTGATGCTGCCACTGCTGATAATGACTTTGCTGCTGCTGCTGATGGATGATGATTCGTACCGGTCCCAGGGGAGTGGCCGGAGTGCGTGTGCCTCCGCTCACGAGTGCGGCCCTCCTGCTTCTTGCCGTTTCGATCGACGGGGGTGGGGTCACTGGGCCGAGAACGCAGCCTGCGAGGGGGCGGCGTGGGGACCCCCCTTGAGCCACCTTCCACACACGGCGACGAGCCAGGCATGCCCGGGCTGAGGGCCTAGGGTGACATTGGGCGGAGAGTGCGGAGCTGGAGATCGTTCAGGAAACCGCAAACAATCCGCAACACACTCGACAAGGAAATGTGGACACTGGGCTCGTTGAGTGCAATTAAAGCGGTGTCTGGAATATTTACATGGAATGGCCTTCTTTGAAATGATCTCCTCTCAAATTTTTTTGCTTTTGATCTTTTTTTTTTATGTGGTAGAGGCCATTTTTTTGTTTACTTTTAATAGCTAATATTGTCAACAAGCTTGACAATTGGCACTCTCTATTTTCCAATTTTGTTTGTTTTTGAAGTTAAGCAATATTGTAACATATGTCTCTTCATAAGCCAACATTTAATTACTTCAATGTTTTAAGTGACCAGCTAAAGCATTCCTGAGACTACTTTTACTGTATCATTCACAAACAACATTGCAAATGCACATACATTCACACTTGCTCTGGTCATTATGCTAAAGTATTATATCAGTATAGACGGTTGGCCTCGCCCTGCTCTATTTGACACCGGGGTTCAATGTTAACGAGACAACTTACCTGCTTCATTTACATTTAGCACAAGAAAATGTTAACAATCGTTTACAGGCTGGATGAAGACCTCCCCAGAGGTTGCTTCATCACAACACAACACGTTGGTTAGTACAGGTTTAGTGAAGGGGACGGGAGGGGGGGGGTACCTCGGACCGGTTCAGACATCGCTCGCCGCCGATGTTAGCCGTGGCCAAGAATCTAACTCAGGTCACCCGGATTAAGGGTACAGCGTGATAACCACTACCCCACCGCTAGACCACAATATTTTAATAATGGAAACCAAATTAAAAAACACACTGTCTACACGATGATAAACATCATTACAATACCCATAACACAAGTGCACGTCTCTGTAACAAATGACTTCACCTCCTCTGCGTCATCTGTGCTCGAGCGTTGCAGCGTTGAGGCTGGGCACCACTCTTCGGCTCCGTATGCTCCCAGCCGGCACGGAGCCCTTGCCACCAGTTCCTCCTCTCCCTCTTTGTTTTGTCCCGAGAGGGAGTGATCTTCATCTGCGTTAGGGAACTCCTGGCTCTCCAACGATCCCTCCAGCCCCCGAAGCATTCCTTCTGCCCGAGCTGCTCCAATCTCCGCTGCTGCCATCCCTGCGTCTTCACCAGAAGCTAACTCCGGGCACTCGGGTTCATTCTCACCTGCACAGCTGTGGAGCGGTAAAGTGTGGCGACTTACATCAGTGCACGGGGAATAGTAAACTGGCACAGGCTTGCAGCGCACACGCGCAATTCTCGTATGAAGTGGCAGACGTGATGAAAATACAACAAGCAACATCAATGTGGCTGTGTTTACGAATGAATTGAGAAACACTGGTGGTCTATAAAAAAAAAAAGCATACGCACAATTGTCTGCTTTCAATTTGTTAATTTTTAAAAAAAGAAATCTGCTGAACTAAATGTACTGATCGAAGACTATAACATTGACAGTGCAATGTATTGTAGATGCTATGAAAGACACGCAATGCACTGAAAGCTCATGCAAGTAAGAATACAAGTCAGAAAGTACTATACAACAAGAAGCAGGGATGGTTCTCAGATGATTCAACGGACGGGGCGGCCACCAGCTTGGTATGGCCGCATTGAGTATGAGGTCACCGTGATCTAGGCAGATTGTTACTCTTACTGCAGGAGGTCAAGTGCATCACATGATACAGGATCAATGCATTCTTATAAGGTTTCCTTCAAATGCCTTTCCTTCCATTACACATGTAAGTGTACGCTCAGTGCCAATCTATATTCCACCTCTTATGAACGACGCAGAAAGTACATTTGTGTTTTACTGAACGGAACTCAAAACCTCTTTATGAAATTCAAGGTGTCTCTCCAGTTTGAGTGACTTTCCTGCTCTTGGACTCGGTTGCATGAAGCCTGCCCCCTTTGGGCCTTTTTGGCGTTTTTTTAAATAGTAAGCAAGACAGTGTGGTACCGTCGTCTGCATCATCAAATACGCTAATCATGAGGCTATTTCAGCCATCCCCCATGATGTACCACTGTCCTATACACAATAAAACTGAACCAAATGGGCGAGCAAGGTGGAAATTGCCACAGTATAACGCTAGAGCACTGTTTACTGACCAAAATTTTAAGTCCAGCACTTCAATATCAACACAACAAATCACTGTCCCGTTGAGACATCCACAGAGGCTCCCTTATCACATCCTCAGCACACGTAATTCATCATCAAAATTCCATCCCATTTTGACTAGACTAATTGACAAATGCCTTGAGCTGGGGCAAAGCTAAACTCAAGTAAGCCCAGAAACCTCGGATATGTGTTGAAACATCTTGAGGAGTCGTCTGAAATGAATATATGAGTGATTCACTGCGTTCAATGTGCCACACTCACAGATACAGTAAAGCACTTGCAGGCTTGCCGATTTGCCACTTAGCAATTGAGATTTCCACATTTGTAACGAGCGGAGGTTTTTGCATAAAGCTGGGTCAGCAGTCCCCAAGGGGCTGCGGCAGCACTTGATTGGTTTCACAGGCAAGGCGCCCACGTGCGTAAATGTGTAAACGGGGTCAGCGTTTTGTGTTGGGAAAAATAAATTAAGCCTGCGAGGCGTCCACCACACGGCTCAAGGGGCTGACATCATGTCAGATCACTGATCTGGCACCACCGAGATCCTGGTTTAAAATCTTGGGCAGTCACCCGTGAATACATTTAGGTTCTCGAGTGTAAGGGACATTATGGTAGTAGCCTGGTCACACGTGGAGACTGCTAAAGAAGGAAACGTGACATTAATCTTGCTTTGTTACGTAACGCAGCAAACGCTATTTCCGAAGAATACTAAAAACGCTTTCTTTACCAAACGATGAACACTAAGGTGGCATCACTCGTGTGGATAACAGATTTGATGAGGGATTTTGGTGGTCGTGTTTTGATGAAGGTGTGGCAATGCTTTTTCGTAGAGAATGTCGAATCGAACGTTGTTCAACTCATGACATACCACATGCGAAAAGCACAATACAGCTTTAAAAAAATCCAAGAAAGATAAAAAGCAATCAAAATCAATGGTAATTGATATTAACCTGCAGAAAAATACACTCTGGTTTAATTACCATCTTAAATGCCGTTTAATGTGACATTGAAAAATGTGACGTGCAATGTAATGTCGTGAAAATGGTTCCCAGAATCGGAGACATGTTTGGGCAATATCCAGTCACTATATGTCATGGTCTGTTATCATATCAACCATGGCTGTGAGTATGGCAAATATTATGTTCGTTAGCCAAGTAATTATTAAGGTTTTTTCCCCTAATTCACACAAGTCTCTGTATCAAAAATCCAGGACCATTACAATGCTCCCCTAATTATTTTCCCATATGAATGCAACTCCCCTTATTTTTTGTATTATTTGAGCTCAAGTATGTTACTTAAACCGTTGTTTTTAAGACATGTTTTGGGATTGTATGCCAACAAAATTGTAATTGTATGAGAACGCGGAGATACACAGGACTCCTCTAATCAAAATAAAGCTACAGCTATGGTCCTGTAGCTATTTATTATGACGTAAGTCTGAGGCTTAATTATATTAAATGTCAGCACAGTGCACATAATTAGGGCTTTAACTACGGTATTCAAATAATGAATGCTTTGTTTTCATTGGACAGTCACAGTATTGCTATTATCTCCCTATCATTTAAATAACACTGCAGATATACTGTACTGTTTATGGCAATTCAGCCTTGTAAGTCATTACAAGTGCTTTGGCACACGAGTGTACAAATATCCCAAATAAATCTTGTCTCGTAAAAAATAGCCTACAGTAGGCCATGCCTCTGATGCCTTCATATTTGATGTCTAAACTCCAGGTCGTCCAAATTTCAACCACCACCCGCACCCATAATCGAGACCACATCACCCCAACACTCCAGTCCCTTCGCTGGCTCCCAATCCAGTATTGGATCAACCATAAAATAACCCTCACCTCTGCCTACTTCTCCCACCTAATCTCGTTGTACTCACGAATGCCTCCTCTTGAAGCCCCAAGTCAACCTTCGCACTGTGAGGGGCCAATCGTTCTCCTCCCCTGATGGCTCTGTGGCCTACAATCATGATGTTTACTTGCTGTGCCCTGTTCAAGTCCAGCTTCCAAGGCTCTTCCTCTTCTCCTCTACCCATGACGTTCTTTCGTCTCTTTAAAAACTATCGTAAACGCAGGGTGTCCGTAAAAGTATCCGTTAATAAAGAATTATACTAAAACAGCAAATATTCCTTCTACCAAAGACTTATGTTTTTCAACCAACGTGCTTGACTGATGTTCAAGAGTACAGAACAGAAGTATTTGAAAGTGTCACAACCAATATGTTGGTGAACACCTGGGATTCTCTCTCATCTCGATACCACGAGTCACCAATAACATGGTGGACATCTGGAGGCTTAAAGGGATGAAAGTCACATGATAAAATATTCATACCACCAAGTGTGTGCAACGAAGTTTTTTTGATCTGACTAAAATTGCTGCGGAATTATAATGCTTTAATAATGGATGATACATTTCATGGACTCCCTGTGCAAGCCTTATTTTCCCTTTATGCATAACCCATTGTCTTTCATGGTATCTTGAGATGTAGATGGATTTGGATGCTGCATAGACCCACAATTTTGTTGTGTTTTATGGCAACTCGGCACAAGTCAATCGAGCCCCGCAGCATGTAAATTGCTTGGAATTTAAAAAAATGCCACTTGAAAAACAGAACACTGAACCTCCTGTACTAAAACGTAAGCGTAGTAACAGCTATGCATTATTGAACGTGGATTTAACACAACAATGTTGACAGCACTTGCCACCTTATACCATACACCATACAGTAGTCAATGACAGTACTCTTTCTATACGGCCAAATGCATAACACCGCTCATCTGGCCAATCAAAGTACGTAGCAAATGGGACATACACACATCTATGCATAACAGACGATGTACATAAATGCACAGGAATGTGCCCTTACTTATGACATTGCCAGGATCTCAAATGCACGCAACCCAAGCGAACGCATTCACACCGAATGCACACGGCTGACGTTTGTTGCATCCCCTAGCGCCTTTCTCCACTTACCCGTACGGAGTAAGGTCACCGTGGCATCTGGAGCACGGGCGCAGCTGTTGTAGTTAAAGGAAGCGAGCCCTACTCGGCACAATAACAATTTCACGTTCTGCAGCAGCAGCAACGGCGATGCGCAGAGGAGGGCTGGCATTTCAACGGGCAGGGGTCCCGTGACGGCACACCGCGCGTGTGCGTGCGTGCGTGCGTAAACTTCCACTGCAGCTGGCATGGGAGATTCCGTAATAAATCGGCACTGCGCTATAGTGTCAGGTTATTGACGGCCGCGTGCAATCGGGACGGTTTCACTACTCGAGAGCACCCTTATGGGGAGGGAGGTCGCCACCGTGCGGGCACTCGGCTGGCCCGTCGAAATTCTTTCCCCACTCCGGTGCCATGTGATGGCTAATAACGCAGAGCCACTTGAGCCGCCTCCGTTGGTCACATCCCAGGGATAAAGAGCGGCTCCGCTCGCACAATGCGCAGTGAAGTCTGGCTCCTTGTAGTGGCCACTGAGTCAATTGCAGTGACTGTGGGAGGGTCAATTTGGGCTGAATAGACCAGAGCACAACGTAACTCTATGACAACGTATTAAAGTTTTTGATGTGTAAAAAAAGGTAAAAAAATTTAAGGTTAGGATTTTTTCTTGTAACACCAAATTTCTTTAGAAATGTAATTATATGGCAGATATGCCCCAAATATTGCACAGTGACTTTGAGTACATTGTAAAATGCTTTAATACAGCATTACGGTATTGGTAGAATTGTTTAAAGGTATTTAAACATATGGGGAGATGTGTATTATGGATGTATCTGACAAACACAATGAATATTTTAAATCCACAGCTTTTAATTGGAAGGGCTGTCATTGTTAATGAACAGCAGAAATATAAAAATTGTCCTCAAGAATTACATTACTAATCGACAAATTTGTTTTCACTTTAAATCAATATAACTTAATACAACAGAGAGCTTTAGTCGGTTATGAATTATAAATCCCGCATTTCTAAAGCTGCTTACTAGACATGTGTGAAAAAGAGCTTCATAGCTCATCGGATTTATCCAGGATAAATAAAGATTACGATTTCTGCTTTGTCACTACTAGTTAAATCTTAAAAGCGGAAATCCACGGTGAACATTTACACATACGGAATACTGTGCGCACATGAACTCTCACCTCTTCCGAAGGAGGTGGATGGCCGAGCCGAGGATGTCGGTCTTCATGCGCTGCAGACAGGTCGTGTAGTCAGTGAGCCCAGGGCTGGGCCCCAGCAGGCAGCAGCTCGCCACCGAACTCCGCCGCTCGCCATCCGCGCCTTCCACCCGACCCTCGCCCACACTCGCCGCTCCCGAGGGCCCTTCTTTACCATTCCCGGTGCTTCCCAGAATCCCTTCCGTGTTGCCTACTCGCCGCCCGTCCCTCAGGACTTTGATCACCTGCCCCTCCATCATCCCGAGACCTGCAGGTGGCTCTCCGTGGCCCTGCTGCTCAGGACGATGCCCCGGTCGCCTTCCTGTCCTGCCTGCCAGTGGGGTCACCTGCTGCGTGACAGGTATAGATATGGCACCGTGTCCATACGTGGGGCCATGCAGCAATGACCCCCTGGGGTTAGCAGCAAATCCACGGCGATCGTGGTCAATGGAAACAAGTTGATCTTTTCGAGTGTCTTCCCATACGGTCACAGCCTCCTTCCCTTTGGCCCAAGCTCTGCCACAGTCAGACTCTGTGGACAAAACTTCCAACACACCATCACCCTTCTGTGTCCGGTATTGTGCTAACTCCGTGTAATTTAACGGTGCCGTGATTCCAAAGCCCTTTTGATTAGAATCAATGTGCCCTTCAATGCGTCTCCCACCACCTGTGCTTTCGTCGCTCGAATGTCCACTGGGTTTCCCCACGTCAGTTTCGTAATCAGAAACCTCGTCATTCAGGCCCTCAGGCTGAACTACTGTCACCATCTTAAGGGCACTTTCCTGTTGACGCCTCATCCTCTTAAACTCTTCAAATGTTGGAATGTACAACCGGCCTCTTGGATATCGCTGCCGGGGAGACACGGGCTCACTGTGCCAACACGTAAAGACTTCTGCAGAAGGGCTAGCCAAGAGCGTTTCTCGTGGTTCAGTGTCGACTACATTAGCTGCTGCGTTGTCACGGCCCAAACGCGTAAGATCGGGGCTGCTCTTCTGTCTCCGGATGTGGAATCGCCGCAGGGCCTGCCTCTTGATCTCGGCCGGCGTGCAGCTCAAGTAGTTAGAGGTGGATGTGGAGGAGCAGGGGCCATGAGATGGCTTTCCTCCCTCGGGGTTCAGTCGTTGTTTTCCAGCCAATTTTCCCGCTGACTCACCACGATGCTCAGCGTCAGTGTCTTCCATACAAAGCACCGTCTTCCCACAACTCGGCATTGCACTGGGGTGAGTGACCGATACGGCTGGGTTTTGTGGGCGAATGGGACAGGCGGCCAAGGCGACCTTGTTGCTGTTCTGCCTGAGTTTCTCCTTGATCATCTCGCGCATGCGGTCCGTGGGCCAGGCATGCACGTCGACCGCCACCAAGGGCAACGGCTCCAGCAGTGAATCCGCAAGAGTGGCGGGCCTTCCCTCCCTGCCCGCGCTCGTTGCGGGACATACTTGTTCGTCAAGCTGTATGCCCTCTTCCAGCTGGTCCTTGAGTTGAATGTTGGGGACGTGGAAAATCCTGTGGTCTATATTCATAGCTTTGATCAGTGGATTCTTATCTGTTGGACATCCTCCAGGAACGCCGTCTCCGACTGGGAACGTCGGTACCGAGTCCTATGTCTTGGCCGGCGAGCTTCATATGTCCTCACTTTTAGTGCCAGAAAGTGCTGAAAGAACAAAATTAACATTTGGCATTGTATTAGACCATTGCTATTATATTGGTGTACACCGAACAGAATGTATAGGTCTGCACCGTTCAGGGGCATCATGGCAAGCAGCCCAATTTCCATTCCCCCCTCCCCCAACACTCCCTCATGCAGCTGCATTAATTGCAGGACCAGTTTGAGAGGGACATGCGAGAGAGAATGTGTTTGATATGGCAGGCGTGTGGCAGGGCATGTTCAGCAGATGCCATGGGTGTGCATAAATTTCCATGGCAATATCGCTGTCTGCCTGCACACCTGGGGTCAGGGACCTTCCCGAGGGATTACACCCCTAACGGGCCATCTGTTTACAGCCCCTCTCGAACGGTAACAGAGACGTCGTCACACTGCATGTCAGCGTTTTGTAAAATCCATATGCCAAAACAATTTCATAAATCCTTGAAATGTTTGACGATAGTTGCAGTTGGTTGAGTATCGTATTCTGGCTTAATTTAATTACCTACATGGCCTTACGGATTTTTGGAATCTGAAAATATACATCACGAGCCATTACCAAGGGTTTTACAGTTTATCTATTTTCATTTCCATATTTATGCCTCATTTTACGTCTTAAGCTGTAATGATAGATTTGCATACACAAAACATCACGCACATACAAGAGTTATATATAATAGCATATTTTCCAAACCTGAAATAAACCTGAGCACATCATAAATCATACATTCAGACACACACAGAAAAGAACACTCGAATACAAATTTCAAAACGCACACTCTCTTCGCTGTCACTAATGCAAATGTACTGTGAACAATCCAACGCGACAGATAAGCATGTGTTTACTCGTCAGAGTTGGCAAATTAATGAATCCACCCCAACCATTCTGTGCCATCCCCAAATTACCTTCTCACCTCACTGCCAAAGTTGTAACCGGATGACTCAGACAGTATATTACATTACAGCCCATCAATCAATCGCGTGTGTTTAGCACAATGTGGAATCCCATACAGGCACGATGTCTCTTTTTCAGAGAAGTCTGGGAAAACCCGAAATAAAATAGGCAGTCATTTTGTAAGCCTGTTTGCAGCTGCAGTTCTTTTTTTCCCTCTTAGTTATTCATTTTAATCAACATTCACTTCAATGAACAAATTATATCACGTGCACTCTATCAAGGCTGTTGTTACTGCATATGTTTTCTCACAGAAACAAGGCATTCGTGTTATTTTGCTGAAATATAACGGCTGGTACAGACGAACAACAATAACGATTTTAAATACATTTGTATCCTGGCAAATCATATAGGGGTTATGACATAAATCTGCATTACTTTGAGCTATAAAGCTGCTTAATGGTAGGGGGGGTTTTGTCCTGAATCAATTTCTGATAACATTTAAGCTGTTCTGGGAATGTACTTAGTCAATTGTAAATTGACTGAAAAATTACTGGTCCCTGCCTTTCCGTGTCATAATCCAATGCACTGCTGGATGAAAGCATCCCAACATCATGTAAGTCATGGTGGTGTTTGGCGTTCCTTCACCACACCAGTCAGTCCGGATGATTCAGATATCACTTGCCACTGGTGTTTAAGCCTTAACGGGGAATAAAACTCCAATTTCTAGGTTTTGAGCGCAGTGCGCTAAAACTGTGCTACCGTTGCACCCGCTGTATTTGATGTGATGTGCTGTGCTGTATGCGTATGGGGGGGGGGGGGGGTTCAGCGTTGCAGTGTCTGGCACCCCGTACCACGATCCTAACGACCTGACGGTTCACGGCCACATCAGTGGCGAGCAATATCCGAACTGGTCGTGGGGCCTCCTCACCTTCACCGAGCTGCACCGGCTAGCCTGGTGAAGAACGCTCAATTAGCCACCGTGACTAACAGACAACCACTGAGGGTTTCGGGAGGCCTTCAGCCAGTTGTGGATTTACAGACGGCTGGAAATTATTATCACTATTATTGTAAAACATAAGAAAGAAATATGTACAGCGCGATATGATTGTTCATTGATTTTCGTGTTTTGAATCGTAATATTGACACTAACCTACGTGTTAAATGTACATTATTTCTTTAGAGTGTTTCTGTGTTACAAAGACAAAGCTTGTACATTTTCATAAAACTGCATACCTCGCAACAGATTTGTTTCCGCTATGGGACATTTACAGCCTTTTACAACGTTTAATGGGTTGTATACAGTTATAACGATGTGATTAAGTATGTCAATAATTCACGACGATAAATAAAACACCAGATGAAAATCTTTTGCAAAAAAGCTAGTGCAATGGATTTACTTTGACAAAAAAAAACGAAATAGATAAATTAACAAGAATGTATCCCTTCAACAGGATACTTGTGTGACACTGACAAGTGTTTCATGTTTACATCCTCTAAGTGTTCTGGGTTTGATCTTCCACGAAGCTCATGGTCCGCCCTAAACAACATCCGCAGAAACAATGCCAGATGCTGGATACCCGATGCACAAATGGAACATTTAAAAAACTCTCTTCAGTGCACGATTGTGGTCATCCAGAACAGACCACACAACGTAATCACGACGCAGTGCCCGGTCCACAAATACTGACGGAGACTTAAACAGCGATGACACTCCGCTCCTCCTGACGCGGTTGTCTGGCTTGACCACCTGAATGTGAAATTGTAGCTGATGCTCTCTGCATCTACATGCGCCATACCGCAGGAATAAAAAAACTTCCCAGTTCAATCTTAATTTGGAGCTTTCGTGACTGCAGGAAAGAACCAAAGAGCCTTCCCAGTTCTTGTATACAGTGTCACAGGTTCCACAAATAACGCGTGAAATGCGTCAATCGTTAATTTAATAGCCTATTTTGCATGCATTTTCAAAAAGGTCACCGTTGATGTATTCAGCATAGCTTAATTGTAACCTAATAGCACTTTATAAATTGATATTAATGCAGAGTGTCTGTGACACATAAACTTTCTGCTCATTACATTAAACCCACTCCACTCTGCGACACAACCCCTGGCCTCCAGAGGCAAAGCCTCGATTCACAAGACGCACAAATTCACCCACATGACCCACATCACCGCACGACGCACCTTTGTTCCGCAATCATTTATCTCACGTGCACGGAGGAAATTGTACATTTACCCTGGCCAGCATCCAAGCACGCGGCGAAAGCAAAGGAAAGGTGGTCCCAGCGCCACGGACAAAACGCACGCCAATGCACTCACCCAAGGTCACGCACGGGTCTCAAGCAGCCCGAAGCTGTCTCCTCTCTCAGGTGTGCTCTCTCGCACCGCTACATGCTACCTGTACAGTAACGGAACACCGTCTCTCCCCTTTTGTTTGGGGAAACCATGCGCTTCGCTGCCATGGAGATGGCCAAGCGAGAGTGTCTGATTGCAGATGCTGTCTGACCCCTCCTCCTCCCTGGCGTGCAGAGCCGGGTGCCGGTGTGTGTGTGACAATGCAAGGCTTCCCGCAATTGCTCTATGCTTTTTTATAAGTTCGCCGGTTCCCCTGCCACCAACCTCCCACAGTGCCTTAAAAACAAACACAAATTCACTAGCCACTATCGGACAAAACCGTGCAATAAAATATTGAAAACTTTACATTTGCATTAAACGCAGATTCACGTGACCGTTAACCAGCCAAGAAAGATGAAAAACAAAGTTCGGTCGAGAAGCACGGAGCACACGCGTGCCTGTAGGCCCGTTTTATGATGAGGCCCCATCACCTTCTCATAAGATATTTATCACAGAAACCACTTGCTGCTTTGGCCATGGGTTTAGTACTCGGAGATTACTCAAATTAGTATGTTTGCACGGGAACAATTTTGGTACTGATTTTACGGCAAAGTATTTACGCCAAAATATTTGTGTACAATTCAATCCAAGGTATTATATTTGGATTTTGTTTGAGGATGGTGCTTTAATGAATTATGGCTGATGCAATCCAAAATTTGGTAATTTTGCCATTAATTAGAATTTTGTAGTGAGACACTTCAGAAAAATTGGGTCGCAAATTGCAGCGAGTTGTGCACGAATGTGACGTGTTGGAAATGGCCTTCTATATTTCTTAAGCTAAGAATAATTTGCTGACAAAAAACCCATGCTAAAGCATATATGAAAATGTGTACTTCATGAAAGCTTGTATGTATGTTGAATTTCTTTAGCACGTAGCCAACCGCGCTAATCAGAGGTGCAGGAGTACACCAAATTAAACACCAAAAAATACTCTTAAAACGCTGACACATTTTCACTAGTCTGTCTTACCAAAAAAATGAGTTTGTCCTTCACGATACTCATTTGTATTTTGATATATAAAACTCAAACGGTATCAGCGTAAAGATACTGTGCAATGAGAATCACCATCAATCACCATTTGAGCCACCAGGCACCCATTATCATGTCACCAAAAACCCTGAGTGCAGGTGGCAAGAACGTTGAGGGAAAGAGAGGCTTTTAGGGGCTTCTGTCTGTAGAACATCTTACAGCTACCAGGCTCAGCAGCAGCAGCAGCCAAAACCAATCAATCAAAATTCTGTTCCCCATGGAAGGGTAGCCACTAATTAAGCACCTGCCCACACCAGAAATGCCCTGAGGTGGGTGTGCTTGAAATGCCCAAGATGGGTTCTGGTCATGCACCCATTCTCTCACAATTCCCTGGCTCCCCTCCCCTCTCACTCCGAGTGGGGCTTGGCACACATGGTTGTGCAGGGAAACGCAGCAGACAAAGGCCCTTCTTCACATCCATCAATCTCATCCTAAAGACCCTTAACATTTGCTTACGCTCGCATTTAGCACAACCGCCGATAGTGTTAAGAAGGCAAGATTTCAAGTGAAAACATGGAATCTGACTTCAACAATTCTGCTTCGACTAGATTTCCATTTTAACAAAGGATTAATGTAAGGCACTCTATGGCCCTTTCAGGTTACGCTTCAATGAATGTGACGCTTAAATAGGTTCAACACATAGTTTGCTAATCGTGCAATATTCCTTAAGGGCCCTGCAATATCGATGTTGTTTGTATTTTTGTTGTTGTTGCTACTGTGCTCACTCCCTTGCAAATTAGCCAGGCAATCGTCTAAACGGCATCATCCGTGCAACAAATAATGTCAAACGGGAATTTAGTTTGCATTTAGTGAGCATAGCCCCTGTGAAAACGTATGTAGCCTTATTGAACGCCAACTCGTACGTGACGCAGCCTCGTGTTTGTGCTTTTTCTTCTAAGAGACGAGCTTCTTTTTTCTCCTCTCGTGACATCGGCCCAGCTCAGGGTGTTTCGCCGTGGTGCAGAGGCAGCGTTCACAAAGACGATGCCGTGTGTTCGTGCGCTTCCATGGTTACAGCCTTGCGACTTGGGTGTGGGGAACCTCATCCGCAACTATAACCCCTGACGCTTTTCATGAAATTACTACTACGCGCGTGCACAGACACAATCATCGCATCACGCGAGTGTATCGCCAACACGCATGCGCTCTGCCACTGTGGTTCACACAATAAAATGTATGAACCGTGCAATAATGTCCATATAGGTGGCAGAGCATTTGCCAATAAAGCCCCTGAGCTGTTTAGTGAGCTTGCCACGGTCATTGAGGGAGGTGCCTCCCTCTGTTACTGTTTTTCAAGTAAGATTGAAACTTGTATAATAGAAAATGTAAATTTTTTCCGTTTCTTTATTTTTACGTTTCGCATGGTGTTCCTATGCCCACTGGGTTGTTATTACGCTTCCTTATGCAACTTTTTTTTGACAAACTTTAAAACATTTTTTATTTGTGACAGTGACGTCACCGCAGCGCCGAGTGCCAAGCTAGGTGCAACTCTTAGACCTAATCCACACGCCAACAATTACAGGAGAAAGTGATGTATAATAATGACTCTATTGGTGTCACTTCATTAAACAATCCTAAAAAAAGGAATATTGTGCCGTTTTAAAATCTAATTACAGAGATCTACAAAGTGGTCAAGGAGGTCCGCGCTTGCCTCTGGGTACAGCACCTTTATTTCTCAAGAGATTCTGAGTTCAAAGGTCAGACAGACATCCAATGTAAACAATATTTTCAAGTGCAGCAAGGTATGGCAGTCTTAACTGAAAATGATAATGGAATAACATCTCCCACCCAATATTTAGGTTTTTCTATTTTTTTATTGCGCTGCACCATTTTTTTAAAGTTGAAAACATTTTCGCAGGCAAGATTAACGCTTACTTATACAGATTAGGAGTGGCCTACAGGTTGGGTCGCTGGTTACTGATTGAAACCTTTAGTATTGGTTAAAGCGGAATCAGATTTTTATTATATACGATGAGCTCTTAAGTGTGCATGCTAGTAAAATAAAAAATGATAAAAACTGTAATTTAAAGCAAAGCTACATATTGTGCCTTAAACACAGAACAGACACTAAACACTTACACAGTGGTTTGCCATCTTTTTTAAAACATGTGTTCAATAACACTAAACGTCCCCTCCAACAGATGGTCATGGTTTAGATGTTTAAATCAATAAAAGCCAGGAATTGCCTAATTACCAAGGTAAAAGGCTCTTGAAGGATGGAGAGTTGGCACGTTATATTAATGAGCACAACAGGGACAGCATCACAACATCTTTTCTTACATTATTTCCACTCAATTTCCGCAAACTTTAATTTTGACGAGAAAGGTAATAATATTTCACATTCCTTTGTCCATTCACTGCTTGGTGAAGGCTTCTCCAAACTGTGCTGATCGTGGGGATTGTTTGACCATCCTTCAGATATCGCCCTTGCCACTGATGTTCGTCATAGCTGAGAAATGAACACAGAATGCTGGGTTCACAGCACAATGTGCTAACCACTGCTTCAACGTGCCACCTAACATTGGCCTAGAAATTGTACGTAGAAAGTCAATTATGATTTGAACATTCAAAAATGTATAACGAATATTTACTGTACATTTTACGGATGAATTGAACAAACTTTCCTAAAATATATATACAGTATATAAACAAGTCTTCCTCAACAAACGCAATAAACGCTGAAAAGAAAGTTGACAAGCATAATGTGACTTCAGCTCCCGTTTTCCCGCAAGATGTCTCGTAATGCCTGAATTCGTCACAAATGTGACATCACCATCAGCCATGGTCAATCACCTGCTGAATGAAGGCATCCCCCAATATGCCGCCACCTCCCACAATGCTGCGGGGTAACAATCCACCCAGCACATGCTCGTGAGCTCAATTCAATTGTTCCATCTCCTCGGTTGGTATCCCCGAGGACACGTCCAAACAAACCCCGTCATTCTGCATAATCCGCAGAATATGTCCAGTGCAAATTTGTTCAAGTCTGCCAATTCTACACCATCTTTCCTGCACGTCGTGCCGTCTACAGTACGTTGAACTTCTATCGCGCCGTACGTAGCCAACCGTGCATCTTCATCCTAAGATTTTACATCAAAACTCAAAACTTGACATTCTGTTCAACTGCCGTGTTTTTTTTACAGTGGACGTTTATCAAATGTTTTTATACCATATAATAAGAACAAATGGGTGGTATCGGCATATATCGAAATGGATCCACGCAAAGCAGCATGAAGGCATAATGCAGCTGTATTCTTTAATCTATGTGAACAACTGTATGTAAATACTACTGTGGAAGGTTACAGACTGAATGTGCCATACTGAACACACTGCCCATGGCTCCATATTCGCGTTGTTTTTTATTTTGTTTTGTAGGAGACGCATTTCTCTAAGTGGATTTTTTTGTCCGCAATGTGAAATAATTAACCCATGTTTTGTTATAGATGCAGACTGCATATGCATTTCAATAACTTGTCTACAATACATTGGTCAGGACATAATTAACATTCTGCCCTATATCGAAAAATAAAACCTAAAGCATAGCACTCTATGCAATAGAAAAGAAAAGCTGATTACATTTTGGAGGAATGTAATTTCTAAATGCCATCATGTCCTTGGCACTGCTCCAATTTATATAGCCTCGTGTTAAAAATGGCAACGTGGCACATTTCCTCGCCTTTAATTCTCCCTTTCACTTCAATTCACAAGCTCTAGGCCTCTTTGAGAAAAATGAAAGTGGAGGGAAGATTGGGAATTCCCGAAAGAAAATGTGCATTATCACTCCGTTTAATTCAGTCAGAATTCAACAGCGCGAATTTGACTCGGTGTGATGGCAGGGCCATGCCTGCAAATTCAAGCAGAGGTGGAGCTGGTGGATCACACAGAGATGGAGCCTGGGTGAGAGACATCTGCCTGTAAGGGCAACATAATGTTACGTAGGAAGCAGTAGAGCAATTTGATGTCAGACCTCCCTGTAAGGGTTTTTAATGTTATGCCCTCGTATATATGTCACTTTTATTCAGGCAATTCTTTTCCCTCAAACGCAAAACTTTTCAAAAAGGAATGTGCCTAACTTCTCAGAGCGGGACATAAGCTCACAGTCCAGCATTGTGCATATGGGTCTTGCGCCATGATTAGGCTTTGTTTTTGCTATGTTATTATTCCGGAAAATTAATATGTACAAGACTTAGCCATATAATAAATGAATGGTTCAATTCTATGAGCAGAGCAAGTATTCCATCAAGTTATAGAATAAATACAGTATATTAAATCTATGTTTACATATTTTTTCTCAAACGCTACTTTTGAAGCAATTCTGGGTATCAATAGCATTTGAAGTCCTTTGTCGGGGTTTGTGAGATGTAAAATATCGTTTACAGTGTTGTCCAAGATTTTATACAGCAGCAATAATCGTATTCGTGCTACAAATTGTTCTACCAAAGTGCAAAACGTACAGCCAGTCGGGCAAACCGATAGATTTTCACAATACGATGAAGACATTTTAATTCCAATATCGCAGTAAACATCAGTTGGCTTCGTGCTGGTATAAAATGTATCCAAGGAGTTAAGTGCAGTGGCCGACTTCCAAGCACTGCAGTCACAAAGCCAGGAGCTGTGACGATAATCCACTCTCCCTCACCACAGTCGCATTTCAAAATAGAATGACATCACCCTAAGACTCAAGCTTTACCACATCCCTTTTTTCAACTTTCAGCACCCTTGCAAGACTGACAAAGGCAAAGCGCTCGACTAAGTTATACACGGCCAAATCAGATGACAATTTGACCTGCTAGGTTACGTTTAATTTTATAAACAGGACTAATACTGTACCGCATTTAATGTGAGCTCTTCTTTTCCACGCAATCTATGTCGCGAAACAAGTTCCTCCATGGATGATTAGTCCCTTAAAATCATTCCAGTGGGCTCTGCTGCGCAGTTCGAATCGTGACGAGACCAGCCAGATCATGATGTTGTGTTTGCATGACTACATGCGCTGCATGCATTTTGTCAGTGCACACATTTTCAATTCCCATCCAGGAATTATGCAACATAATTTAAACCCGAATGCCCCTTATTCAGAAAGCACTCATAAAAAAGCCCCCATAAACAAAAGGTCTCAGCTTTCAGCTTATGCAGAACAGATGAATGATCAATGTGGCAAATGTCACCAGTTGCATGCTGTAAACAACAATTTATTTGGGGCCAATCTCTCTCAATTAAGTGTCACCCAGATTTATTTAAACAATTACAAATTCATGGCTTACCAGTTAAAATTTTGCACAAATCAAGCCCCCCCACCACCACCACTCCCCATGCAATCATTATGCATGTGTATGATTGCTTGTAAATCAAGCACATTGAGGACAGTGGCGTAAATTTGTCATCTGCGTGCGGGACCTTTTGCGACGAGAAAAACAAGCAAAGCCGCTGAGCCGATTAATGACGATGGGTCAGTCAGCATGGCAGCACCACCGCAGCATCCAAGTGGTTCCCACTACAAAGAAAGATCCTCCGTATAGCCTGTAACAGAGTGTTGGGGCAAGTGCTGTTAGCGAGTAGCACCTATGAAGGTCATCACGACACACATGGGGATGAGTGGCCAGCAACCACACCCGGCCGACCTTTGTCTCCCTCGTGGCGATTTTTACACACCACACGAGGTACTCATTTGAGGCCGAGTAGACCTAGGGGAGGCCGAGGACCGCTTCAGATAAAATATAATCGTTACTGATGTTGGCCCTGAGCGGGAATCGAACTCGGGTCACCGGGTTCGAAGTGCAGCATGCGAACCACTACACCACCGCTCCCCACTGCCAGCATGGTTATGTCGTCTTCGTCATCACCAGCTTTGTTGTATCAAGGCAAAGCTAATCAGAATTTCATTTTTAAAAATATTATTGTTTCGTCTATGAGAACGCACATGTCCTTCAAATTGTTGAAGCAATTCTCTGGTGTGGTCAGTGTGCACTACTGTAAAATGAATATACTGTACTTGAAATGTTAACTCCATATTAAACTACCACATTGACACAATGTGCAGGCTGTTACTAATACAATACGTTTACTTAAAAGTCACGTAACTCTGAGTGTAAAGGGCTCTGACACACCCTGACGTAAAGGGCAGCCTTCCACAACAAATTAAAAATTATTTCTTTAATTATTACATTTATATTACCAAGGTGTTCAGAAGCTCAAGCGTATACTGGGCAGTGCTCATCACTGCAACTCTCTATGAGTCATGTATTTTTGTTTCTATGCCAGAAATATAAATTCCACACCTCAAAATGATTGTTCCTAAAAGGAACTATGATGGGCCGAGTGACCCTGGTCAAGATTTGAAGTCGTGTACTCACGACTATGATCCCTGTTGCTCTTACCAACAGAGCGACGCCCCAAAAGCATGATTTAAGCCGCACTGTTTTCAAATCAATGTGGGCTGCTTTATTTTTTGCACATGAATTTGCCTCGAAGAAAAATAAACGGTTCCTCGCGCAATTTGTCACGTGCTACTATTGTTAGTATTCCGTTATATTGAACGATGCCTTGCAAATGCAACATCTTGACAAGTTGAAATGAGGTATAATAAAAAATTTCATTTTATATAGCGTCATTCATGCAATTGCATCCCAAACCATCAATTATCGAGTTCCGTACAAAAAATAATTTAAACCGCACTACTTAGTAAAACAAAAATGAATACGAAAATAACGAAAAAAAATGCACATAACGTGAACAAATTCTCGCAGAGAAAAGAAATCAAAATAAATCCGTTCGGTCGGACCGTTTCAATGAATCCAGGTTGCGTGCAAAAATATTGACCTTTCAATCAATGCACTGTACTGTTCACAGCTGACATCAGCACTCCACAAAACCCAGCTTAGTGTGGCACCAGGGACACGAGAGCACAGCTAGCATTAACCCACAAACGACGGCTGCATTGTTTGTATGCAAATTATTAATGTTATCTTTTGCCCCCCACATCTGCTGCACAATGGCATGTCAAAGATGCGACCGAAGCGTGTGATCATCAGTTGAGTTGAAAATGTGCACATCGCAATAACAATGGCAGCTAATTTAGAATCATAAATCCACCACAAATATACAAATCCAGGCTTTACACATTGCATATAACTGGTCGTGGGCAATACAGGTAATGTATCTAGGCTTCCGTTTTAAGTGGCCCGGGCATTCAAGCATTTAGCTTGGAAACCCAAGGCAAAAGTTCGGGTCGTGTTTCGAAACCCAGCCCACAGAGGTGGAGCCATGATTGCACACACATGAAGGCACTGGCATACTTTTGATATCGGCAGAGATTGGCATTGTTAAAGGATTTAAATTTGGTTGATTCATTAAAAAAAAGAATACCTTCATGTCCAACGTGCCTATCAATTTGTTTAGGTCCACGATTGCAAGCAATGTATGCAGAGTCTACGAACAAATGATTGGAAATGCACCCAATTTCATCAGTCGGAGAAAGTTAAGCAGAGTTGAGCCTGTGTAGTCCTTGGATGGGTGGCGACCAAGGCTTGCCAGGTGTTGTAGGTTTGGGGCTGTGAAGTGGGTTTTTTTTCCCTGGGAATTCCGGTTTAATCTGTACTCTCTTTCATGGAAATGGCCAAACATATCGATGCAGGGCCCCCATAAAGAGAGGCGTAAGCCAGTGAGGCTTTGTGGGTAAATATGTGGAATTATTATTGCTGTATTTAAAGGTAGCAAGGCGAGGCCAATGAGTCATGCTCTGAAAAATATATTAAATCTCACTTCTCAGGTCAGCCAGTAGAGTTCTAAGTAGCTGTGAATTGTTTATAACTGATCTGAACATTGTATTCCTAGATGTTAACTTTCAATATTACTTGCTCACAATGACATGCCACTTATTACTGGATGAGGTGAATGTCTTATGTTTTCATGTATCTAACGAAATGGATACAAAATGTTAAAACATACTATCAGATCTTTGAGTTTTTTCAACGCAAAATATCAAGCTATCCGATCACTGGGATTCCATTAAACCCCAAGTAAATATTCAATGAAATAACATAACTACAATTGACTTAACAGCTATATAGAAAAAAAAACAGGAAATCAGATTAAGTTATTGGCTAAAATGTACTTGTGTTGTCCTTGTATGATGCCAATGGAAGTAGCACACATCAGGACAACCTCATACCCCATGCGCAGCCTTGCATACTGAATTTCTGATATCGAGGGATAAAGAGAGACATGCCAGGAGACGCTCAAAACATGATTGTCACTGAAATCAGACAGCCGGGTGCAAGGCAACTTTTATCTGACAGCCCCACGTTGCTTTGGTTTGCCCCCCCTTTACGAGGAAAAAAATGATTGAAATGACATGAAAGGAGTTGATAATCACGGTACCGTCAGATTGCTAAACTAATGCGATAAGCCAGAGGTTGTTTGAGGTCCTTATCTTTATTAACAAACTTCCAATTTGTTCTTTTTGCGTGTCATTATTGACTGAATTTGTAAGTTGGCAAGAAGCCACGAATGAGAGCTAGGCTCACGCTTGAGCACATACTGACATACATAAAGAAAATAACGGGAATCCTGGCTGTTGGTGTACAGTATTTGTTATGACAATGCCTGAAAAGTATACTTAACATGACAGTACATGCTTGTCTAGAATGCAGAAAATTGGAGGTGGGGTGGTGGATCATACACTAACATTATTCGTTACCGATTTAAAGCTTTCGTGACTGCAGGGATCCATCTTCTTGGTTCTTTCGGTAAAGTCACGTAGAAGGGAAGTAATAAAATAATAAAATAAAACATAAAATAATAATAAAATAAAATAATTTTTTATTTTATTATTATTTTATTATTATTTTATTTTATTATTATAAAATAAAATAAATTTTTTTTATTATGTCTTCTTTTTATTATTTTATTACTTCCCTTCTACGTGACTTTACCGAAAGAACCAAGAAGATTATTGCATACGTGAGATACCCTCTTGCGAGGTAGCCTGCACTGTATAGTGCATTAAAATACAATGAACACATTCTTGGATGTGTTATTTTGTCATGTGCATGGGTTTCCTCTGGATACTGTGCATAAGTATCGTCCCACATGTCAAAAAATACCTCCGAAATAAATGTGACAGACATCCTGGGCAGGACCATCCTGAATAAGTCGTAGGACTCAAAGCTTCCTTGACTGAAAATAGGACCTATTCAAAGTGTAATATGTATTGCCTACATCGCATGCTGAACTTCTTTCGCGCCGTACGTAGCCAACCGTGCTAATCGGCGGTGCGAACCTCCGATTAACGTCCAACTCGCCTGATTTACTCGAAAGACAAGCAGGCTTGAGCCTGGCATGTACTTGGGATGGTTGGCAGCAATTGTTGCAGACATGGGGCTGAGGTGGCCAGGAGATGGCAGTGCAGAGTGTCGCTTCCTCGAATACGGCAAAATCCCTGATTCACATCTCCCCCTTTAACGTCGTTTCGCAGAAACGTCGTCACTTTATTGTTCGTAACAGCACAGCCCGATTGAATAGTCTCAAACCCCACACGTACGTTGCTGGCAGCCTCGTCCGTCCTTTCAGCCTTCGCTTCCACCTGCCCGTGTACATCACAAGCGACTTTGCACCGCGCTTATAAAGAAATAAACTGGACTGTAGAGTAGAATATATTATTTATGCATAGTATTTTGATGCTAGATTTTAAGCTTTCGTGACTGCAACGATTCATACTCTTTGGGGTTTTTTTCCGGTAAAGTCACGTAGGTAAAAAATAAAGTAAATAGTGATTCTGGCTGTGACGGTTACACCTGAAGACGGAAGCTTGTGTTGCCTCCGAAACGTCGTGATTTAATTTAGTTGTTTTCATTTATTTTATTTTATTTTTTTACCTACGTGATTTTACCGAAAAAACCAAAGAGTATAGTATTTTGATGATTTGGGGAAAAAAGTACTTTCATTTACTTCGTTTTGATATTCGTTCGCGTTTCAGGAATGCATCCCCGACGTAAACCGAGGTATTGCTCAACATACATTTCATCTCATTTCTCTGGTTCCCTCGAACACTCAATGGATTTGGCCAAACATTCCAACGCATGACCTTGCTGAACAAGAGTCTTGAGTGTAGGATTTTCTTTGGCATTATTAGTTTACCAATTCCATTTTGGAAACGTTTTATTGCCGTGCCTCAGCTTGGCTGAAATGGGAGATAATTGTCTTTAACAGTAAAACAAATAGTTCAACAGAAGCCCGCATGGCTGTGGTAGATTTACAATCGACACTCTCAGCCTAAAACACTTTGTGTGTTCCCCTGAGCGTTAGGCATATCCGAGGATCCTTGTGAATGCTTGGGTTGTTGAATTTTGATGCAAAGTAGAGCCTTTGGTTTGTATTGACCGACAGCATCAGGCAAACATGCAAACTCCCTGCGGTGTGCAAACCACAATCGCCATGCTAAGCAGCAGCACTATTAAATGTTGCGATTAAGCAGAGATAGCCGGATTATAAATTAGATACAGCAGGTCGGAAGGAACTAATTACAACAAAATCAATAACCAGTGGGTCTGGTAATTCAAGAGATAATATTAAATGCACCAAATCAATTGCATTTTTTATAAGCTTTAGGTTTCAACCAACGTTTTTTTTTTATTCAAACCATGGTGCACCCAATGAAAGCATTTTTTTTTAAATCGCGAAACCTTCACGTTTAAGAATACTGTAATCACGAGACCATCCATATCACACGACCTTATTTGGGTTCAGTACCATGTCAATGTTAGACCCAAATTATCCACATTATCATTCACATCTCGGTCTTAACCCTACTTCGAAAATCAGTTATCACCACGACAATTTCCACCATCAACAACGCCATCCATCTTCAACTACATCTCCATACAAACAAACCACCAGCCCCATTGTGTTACAGTTGTATCGCAAGCTCCTGACCACACCTCAAACGCATCCTTACCACATTCTCTCCAACTCGTTGACCTCTTCTTCACGTGGACACGAGGTTTTGTGTCCATATCCCCGTCCGTGCAGAAACATCGCGGTAGTGATAAGAGACACAAGACTCGGGAACATGCGACGCTCACTCGAGATGACACATTATACAATAGTACGACTCGTTAAACAAACAGGAGGATTCAGACAGAAGGTAAATCCAGTTCTCAAACAGGAGGGAGATGGAGAACTCAAAGGAGGAGACGTGATGCTCAGACAGGTGGAAACGAGACGAACTCGGACAGGAGTGACATGGTTCAGTCAGAGAGGGAAATAGAGGACTCGAGACAATAAACACAGGACTCAAACAACGAGGGAGGGCAGATGACCCAGCCAGACGACACGGATCAGACAGGAAACAAAGGACTCAAACAGCAGGGAGACGCAGGGCTCAAAGGAAAAGAAGACACAGGGTCCATACAGGAAGACAAGAGCTCATACAGCAGGGAATACGCATGGCTAAACAGGAGGCACATGTCTCGTACGAGAAACACAAAGCTCACGCTGACAGGAGACACGAAACACAACCGGGATGGAGGCACCACCACGCTCAACCCGGGGGCACATGGCTCAGACAGAAGGGAGAGAGACACAAGACTCAGATACAGAGGGGGGTGTAGATGGAGCGTGGGGGGTGGTTGTTATAACGCCCTCCAGGCCCCAGTTCTGCGCTCCCTCCCTCGTCCTTGCTCACTCATCCAGCTTCAGGACCCGAGTGCCAGACAGCGCCACGCGCCACTCGATGCGCATGCGTGGCCGTGATTCCTCTCGTGGGGTGGATGGGTGGGTGGTGGCAGTGAGGATTGGGGCAGCCCTTGGACAGGGATGGGTGGGGAAGGCGGTTGGGATGAGGTCACCGCTTCCTTCAATGTTGTAAGATCAGAGTATTCACCTGCTGATCTAGAGTGGGGTTTTTTTAATTGTATTTTTAGGGAAATATAAAGGTAAGACGCTATGTGTATATTCTTTCGAATTAAAATTTAGTAAACTGGTTTTTCGATGTATTTTCTCACTCGTCCGTTCATCATTCATAAAGCCATAAATTGAACACAATATAATTGGCTGACATATTGGTCAGTGTCCCTTATTCAGAGTGGATATAATTATATCACTCCCAACAGACCCCTTTTAATTGATTTTGTTCAAATTTTCACTGAATTTGACAAATGTTTGCAACACATGCTTCTTTTTTTAAGTTTGCTGAGAATAAATTAAATCTGGATGTGATTCATGCTGTCACTCTATGAGCATGAAATATATATTCAACTGGAATAAACATTATTGTATACATTGTGCAAAAAATAGCATTGCATTATAATTATCATTTATTTAATCGGCTCTATTATAATTGGTTTATGTTTTATGGTTTAGGTTTTATTTTGGCACGGGTAAAACCGATAAGGCAATAAATGCTCATTTTCGATAAGGACACGCTACATAATACAAACCTGGTTACAGTATTAAAAAAAACACATATGAACCAAACAATTCTAATCAACTCGACATGGTCAAACTCCGAATGGCAGAGTCGTGCATAAACATGGTACATAAACATGGTACATAAACATGGTACAACCAGCACAATTGGGTGGCGTCTCTGTGTCTTATTTAGCCTATATATGTTTTAATCTAGAGTGTGCATTTATCAAAATATAGAGGGTTTTGTTGGTTGGTGAATCCTGAATAGGTTCCAACCCCTTCGACCCCCCCCCCCGCATCCACAAGATCTGGTAAGACTGACACTCCCTACTTTCCAGTAGCACCACCCTTACTTACCAAATCAGATGTGACATGCTTTTTAAATAGAAGCTTGTCGATCGAATTTTAAGATCGTTTATTTCAAGACTGTGGCATTATTTTTACAAGGTAGAAGAGCTGTTATTCAAATGTGAGAGATTAAAAAAGTGAGTTTAAATATTTTTCCGTTTACCCCAAATTTACTTTATATTTATATACATTAGATATTCCCTGAGGGTAATCACTGAAAATTCATTCATTTGATGAATATTTGAGCACCTATTGTGAAGCACTTGGTTACATGCTGTGCATGATCAGCATGGGATCATACCATCATATTACAATAGAATACACATTTTTTCATGTAATCTATCGTAATATGACATCAAAAGAACACGACGGGAGGGCATGTCCACTCCCACAATTCACAGGCCAGATACTGTTACTCTTTTTAACCTGTTGACTATGTGAAATCACCTTCCAATCGATGTGAACAAAGACGTCAAATTTGTAATTAGTTGAACAATGACAGTTGGTTTATATACCGTATATGTACTGTTTTATATCTCGAGTTGCAACTCCATAAATAAGAGAGGTAACACAAATTGTGTTGACACAAAAATGAACACAGATGAAGAAGTGGGAAAAATTTTAATGAAGTCATTCATTCTATACTGGAATTTGATGGCTTGTAGCTGCACAAGGGAACAAGTGATAGCGTGAGCCAGCAGCAGATGTTACATTTTTTTGGAAAGAAAGGACATATGCATGATTTTAAACACTCTAGTGTTCACTCTCTACCCATGGTCCAGATTTCCAATTCAGCATTATCATCAGGCTTGGTCTCACGACTGCTCCATGAAGGTGTCCCCAAGCCAACGCCATCAAAGTCTTTTGATGCCACAATTAATCTCGTCCGTCCAGACAGACGTGTAATAGGCTGCATCAGCATACCTATTTTCAACACTATAACATTACACTTTCCAGCAATATACATCGTAATCATTCGCTGGTGGGGAAAACGAACTGGGCATGCAAATGAAAACAACTTCAATTGAATAGTCACTGGAATTTAATCGTTTATATAATACACGTGGAACCAATGCATCCTTGATGGGATGGGTTTTAATTTTAGAAAGTACTGAAAATAATTATCCTGAGATGCTTTGATCAATTTAGAAGTAGAGCTGTATATCTTGATGTTTAGAATAAATCTTTGATACTAAAAGTATTTACTGTCATTAGGAAACACTCCATTTAACTAAAAGTGGCATAGCATTAGTTGATTATAGTTCATGCTTGGACTAAAGTACAGGCACATAATTGGACTATGCCTCTCTAAAGAAGAGGGGAACCTATGAACATTTAATGTTTAATTGCTAAACCCGGTAAAATAATCATCAATAATTATATTTTCCACATGTGAATGATCTGATACGTGCAGTCCATAAAGGCAGAAATTATACTCAGTGGATCAATTGCAGTGTGAAAACTGCACTTCTTCCTCTATACTTGAATGGATTCAACATCAATATCCAGCATCAGGTGTGTGCTGATGGTGTTAAAAAGTCAGATTTTTTTTTGCTTTGGATAAGCACTGGTTTGGATCGTTCTTGACGAAAATTTATGTCTGCTGTGAACGATAGGCCGCTGCTTGTTTTATTTTTTACCCGAACTCTCCAGCCCACTCCCCTTCAATGTTTTTCCTTGGTCTCTCTCCCTATAGAGGCTTGTCTACATTAGCTCTCATATGGTGTAGACTGAAGGTCTCTGATTAGTATGCATGCCGAATAACCTAGCGCCGACCTTCCCTGAAACCGAGAAGCACACTCAATCGAATCTGCACGACCCGTGTCCTGATTAAGGTCACCACATTCATAAGTGTCAGAATATCAAAGGAAACGTAGACCTTGACCAAATCATTATAAAATCATTGTCCACTTTGTAAATGCAATGGAGACAATAACAATTCATTCAGTCTCACCTGAAGCCGTCACGTGGCTTTGAAACTTGGATACAGATCTTAAAGTTGTTATTCACTATGTCATATGCAATCAGAATAAACGTGCATGCTTTTTGCATTTTTTTCATAACGATTAGTCTTCTGTATCATTGCACTTAAATATATGTATTTATTTCCAGGTCTCCATGGTAAGAAATACATATGAATATACTTTAACAAAATAAGGATTCAAATCGTCAGGGGTATTACTCTTTGGATTCAATAAAAATGCGTGACACTTTGTGAAAAGGCAACAGCTGTTCTTCCCATAAATTTGTTGCTACCATTGGAATTTGAAATTCTCAAATTGTCACTGGATTTCCAATTACAAGTAGGAACATTTTGATTTAAAGCTTTCGTGACTACAGGGATTCATATTCTTTGTTCTTTCGGTAAAGTAACGTAGAAGGGAAACAATAAAATAATACAAATATAAAACAATAAAATTCTCACGACGTTTCGACTGCAACACAAGCAATCATCATCAATCATCTTGCTGTGTTTTTCACACCCGACGATGATTGCTTGTGTTGCAGTCGAAATGTCGTGAGAATTGTATTGTTTTATATTTTTATTATTTTATTGTTTCCCTTCTACGTGACTTTACCGAAAGAACCAAGAATATAAGTAGGAAAATACTATACTTATAGAAAACATACTTATCCTTATACTGTACAGTTTGTTTGTAGCTGGAATAAGCTTTGTTTGTTTTGAGTAAACATGGTCTTCTTGTCTCCTACACAAGACAAATATTTAAATTTGTTACTTTTTAAAGACATGTATTATGATGCGTGAATGAGGAGATATGTTATTTGTATGTTATTGTATTCATATTTGTTTTTGGGATAAGCCATGTGATCGTTTTATGCCCCAATTATTTTCATTAACCCGGGATTTTCATGTTTACAAAAATGATTTATACGTGCCAATATTTGTATCTCTAAATCCTACTTCCAACTGGAGACAACTTTATTCACCGCAGTGTAAAGACGTCACCCAAAACAAAATCACAAGCACGTGGCAATAAAACCGTATACCCGGCGGCCACGAAGTTTTTTGACAACTTTGTAGTGCCATAGCTGGAACACGGTACAACTTCCGAAGATATGAATGGGGGAAACATGATGATTAGCACTCGGGAACCAAGAATACAATATTTTTTTTTTATCTACAAAGCTTTGCCACCAGCGGGTACAACTCTGGCAATCGCCTGATGATGATGGATGCAATTACCAGCGAAACGTCGGGCCTAATTGTTAATGTTGTGGCTTGCTCTTAAACATACAAGTGTATTGAAGCAATAACATCAGCGTGTTTGTTCACTTGGCATCTTTATTTATTCAACTGTGTCGGGTGGAGGAGGGAGTACTACACGCTGGCATTGTATTCACACGAATTAACCCAGAAAAAAATTATGAATCGTAACATTGGTCGCAAAAGCCCACGGGTTAAATTCGAATTCCAAATTACGATATGTACCATGTTCAATGCGTCCATCACTCTCAATTAGAATAATGATGATGTTGAAAACAGCAAACCGCGCAGCCTGTCCCGAAAAATGCAAGCATACGGTTGTTGTATTGCGTCCTTTGGCGTTTGTGTTTTTTTTTTTACAATTGAGTTGTACGTTATGTAAATTAGGGCTACAATTTCGCCCCCTGGTGGAAACATTTAATGTTGACCAAACGTTAAACATTACACAACGCTCAACCAATTGAGTAACTAATAGCGTATTACACACACCACTCTGCTGCTGCTGTGCATTCATCTGTGGCGATCTCTTTGTGTAAAATGAGCAAAGGCTGCCACAGCCAGAGCCGTCCTTAGGGTGCGGCAAATCGAGGCGACTGCCCCGGGCCCCACGCTTTGGGGGGCCCAGCGCTTCTAGTACGGCCCCCGACAACATACGAGTGAAAACACCACCCCCATCATCATCGTCGTCGTGCTACTGTCAAACCCCCCAATGGTTTCACATGTGTGGCGGCCCTCACACTGAAAATGAGTGCAGAACACTGAATCGTTTTCTTTAGTATGGCTGATGTAGATGCAGAGGAACAACTACAAATCAGGTGGTCAAGTCAGATAATCGCGTCAGGAGCAGCGGAGTGCATCATCGCTGTGATGTCTCCTTCGTAGTTGTGGATCTGGCATATGTAGTACGGTATGTTGTGGATGACCACAGTCGTACACTGGATAGTTTTACAATTTTTTGCATTTGTGCATCAGGTATACGCATCTGCCATGGTTTGTGTGGATGTGATTTAGGGTGGACCATGAGCTTTGTGGAAGATCCAAATCCAGGCGATCTTCTGCGTTGGGTCTTTTCCCAAGGTATGTGTTTGTGAGTTATTTGAACTTCAATTAGGCACTCCGAGGCTTCATCGGTGATAAACTCGCATTGTTGCAGGTTAAGCGCATGGGTCCCAAAAATGTGCTTGGCATGACTTCAAGCGACGACGAGGAAGCATTACATTGTACAACAACAACAACAAAAAACACGTCAACTTGAAATGAATGAATGGGGTGGATCCGGCCCTCGGATTTGAATGTGGGCGCCACGTGGCAGCGTCACCAACGGCGGGGGGGGCCGGGGGGGGTGGGGCCAAGGGGGCGGGGCCGGGGGGGGGGGCAAGGGGGGCGGGGCCGTGGGGGGGGGGGGACGGAGGGGGCGGGGCCAGAGCCGTGGGGGTTTCCTCACCGCGCGTGACGTCACGTCGCTCTCTCTCTCTCTCACCCCTCCCCCCCTCACACCCGCCTCCTCAACCAACTCTAAAATTATACAACAACCACCCCACCGCCACAACCATCAACAACAACAACAACTAAGTTGTTGATTTTTCATCCCCCACCCCATCTCCATTCGGCTCTCTCCACCCAAACAACCGCAAGTTTGTATTCCCCAGTCCGTTGTGGGGAGGGGTGGTGGTGGTGCAGGGGATAATTACATCCATCGTGGGCCGGCACTTTTCGACGCGGGCCGCGTTGTTGTTGTTGGTGGTGGAGGAGGAGGAGAGAGGAAGAGGAGGAGGGGAGGAGGAAGAGGAGGGGAGGAGAGAGAGCGAGAGAGGGAGGGAGGAGGAGGAGGCTCCACCGCGCGGAACCGGCGGCTCATGGCGGCAGAGGCCGAGGCGGCGCGGCCAGCAACGTGGAGGCGACACGGCCACTCGGCGCCCTCTGCGTCGCCTGCCACCACCACCGCCGCCTTGTGCGTAACACGCTCGCTGCTGCTGTTTGTGTGCGTGCGGGGTTTGGTTTTGTTGCTTTCGCTCAGTTCGTCGTCTCCGCTGCTTGTTGTGTGAGGGGCGAAGGGGGTTTGTGTGGGAGCCGGCGCGGCGCCTCCGTAGGCCCCTGCGTGGCGCTGCTTTAGGCCGAGGCCTTGCCCGGCTCGCGTGTCAGGCCCCCGGCGAGATTCGTGGGGGGGTCCCCCCCCCCAAACTCTGCGCTCTCTCGAGATCACCACACACACACCAGTTCGTCGGTGGGGGGTTCTTGTCTCCGAAAATTATCGTTCTGTAGGAGGATCTGTCCTCGGTAACCGCGCTAATCGTGGGATTCCACGAGTCACCTGGGATGACTGTCGCAGAGAAGCCAAATGATCTTGTGAGCCACGTGCTCTAGACGCCTCCGTGTTACAGGACATGTGTCCTGTTCTAGAACTACCAGTGCCGTACGTGCCATGGGGATTTTGAGTGCCGTGTGGGGCCCACTTACTCCGCCTGGAATCGTAGTCAAATGGGCCCCTATATTTCGCATACCCCGCGAGTTGCTTAAAGTTCAGTGAGTTACTCAGCTTCACCTACCCGAGTCTCACATGTTACAGTGTTGCAATGTGAGCCCCCCCCCCCCACACTATTTTGATTTGCAGTCTCCTTGGTGTCTCAGAACTGTGGAATGCCCTTCAAGTCATTCTGTCCCCTGGTTTTCCCATTATCATAGGTTCCCTGGCACCCCGTCTCCTCCTCGTGGTGTCTTGGTTCCCCAGTTCCGTGAGTCCCTTACACCATGGATGCCCCAGTCCCGTGTCAATTGGTGCCCAAGTCACATGGGTTACCTAAATCCCCTATCTATCCAGTGATCTCACTTGTCCTGTGGGCAGAGGTCGCAAACGGGGTTTGATTCCTTACCCGTACCCTACCCGATACCCGGCTACCCGTACCCGGCCGGGTATCGTGTAGGGTACGGGGACGGGTACCCGATTGCGACCTCTGGGATGAAGCCATGTTGCAGGCGCGGGTGGGTTGATTCTAGGAACTTGAATTGTGAGAAGAGACAAGACGTTGGGAAATGAGTGACAAACGGTGACTCACCAGTGACTCACGGCCTACCCGTACCCGGCCGCACCAGGGTCACAAACGGGTACCCGTACCCGGCCGGGTAGCCGGGTATCGGGTAGGGTACGGGTATCGGGTACCCGGTTGCGACCTCTGCCTGTGGGTCCATCCCATGCTTTTGAGAGTCCAATTTCCCTTGTCCTCCAGTCTCATAGGTCTTCAACAGTCCAGTGAGTGTCACTTGGACCCCTAGCTCCCGTGTGCACCGCATATTGTTGGAGTGCTGCATCCTTGTTGCCCTGCTTTAATGCAGCCTCGTGTGTTGATGTTCCACCAACTCTTCCTACTATATCATAGGGCAGTGGCCCTTCATAGGCCAAAAAGTTTGCTTAGAATTTAAGGCAGTGTTATTGACAAAAATATGTTTACATATTTGCTCAAATGAACTGTCTTTATTTAGACTTAATTTTAGATCCTTTAAATTGTGTCCTATTTGTAATTGTTTGAGGTCATTTGACAATTAATTTGGAGAAACTGGCAAATCACACTGGAAAATTAATAGTTTGATATGAAGAATTTCATTTATCCATGTAAATTGCAGTCTCTCAACGTTGTACAATAATTCTATACATCACATTAAGGGCTACATTCTATTTATAACAATTATGACTATTGATGACGTTATTTTAAAAGCTTTTGTACTACATAAACATTTAATTAACTCAACAGTGGAAAAATTACATGTGACACTTAATGCCTGTTTTGAGAATCCTGTTTTATGTTTTGTAATTTTTGCCATGCAAAGAAGATAAAGGTATTGACCTAGTTCTTGGTAGAATTACAAATTCACTATACAAGAAAGATTAATCGTCACAGTCTTATGAGCAGTAATGAAGGGATTGGTTATTCCTGCTGCCATCATTTGGTTTGCGTGATTGTAGCATTCATTTTATTGACGCTTTGAGGTGGTTTCAGTTGACCATTGGGACAAACGTGAAGGCAATTTCAGATTTTTATGTTCAAGAATGGGCTTGTGTCCACATGAAATTATAACTTTAGACCTGTTGCAATCCATGTTGGGTACAGTATAGTTTATTTCCGAGCTCACTAAACATTACTAGCCACTTGTGAAAAGTGTTATATGCATGGACAAAGCTGCTTCTCACTGGTTGTCAAACAATTGTTTGAAAAATTTGTGTGGAGCAACTAATGGTGGAAAATCTCCATTCAAATTGGTGAAATTGTACTGTAGTTGTAGACAAAAATAATAATACTTTAGTTTTCAACATTTTTAATATAGAGGAAAAAAGCTGCTTATTGCAAAAAAAGGTATCTCACCAAAATCCAGTAACACTGCCCTAAAATAATGAAACGAAATACTGTACATATGCCATACCAGTTATGAACCTATGAAGATAAAACACTTTGCAAGCCTGGTCTTCCATAACGTCATGGTACAAATATATAAAAGGAAACATTACATTTTATTATCATAGTATTTTTTTACAGTTATCTGATACATGAGTTAACATTTACAGCCTGTTTCTTGAGAACTTTTTTTAATCTAAATATGAGTATAAAATGTTCCCATATAGTTAATAAAGAAACCAACCAAGGCGTCACTAATATTCCAGAACCCATGCAATTGTCGAATGGCTTGATCTGTCTTCAGTTGAATGCTGTGGCATTATATAGAGATTCCATTTTCACTGAGAAAATTCCTGATTGCAAGTTAAGAGGCACTTTTACATCTGTAGTTGTCAATGCATTTCCACTTGTCTTCTGTAAAGGCTATCGAGGCAATCTATGCGATGGAACATTGCAATGGGTGCAT
Organism: Lethenteron reissneri; assembly: GCF_015708825.2. Lineage (NCBI taxonomy): Eukaryota > Metazoa > Chordata > Hyperoartia > Petromyzontiformes > Petromyzontidae > Lethenteron > Lethenteron reissneri. The sequence continues at coordinate 19,821,792 of NC_083801.1, forward strand.
TTGTCTTCATAGTTCCCACGCTGGAAATGGCACTGTGTGTGTGTGTGTCAGGTCAGGATTTCTGACTCAAATTTTACTCAGAATGCACCATTGTTGGCTTTATGTAAAAAAACATGTATTATTTTTTGTCTACCCTCTTGGAAGCAGGCTCGAATGAACCATGCAAGGGAGTCCATCGGAGACCATGCCAGACAAGATAACACCCAGTACGGAAGCTCCAGTCAGTTTGGATGCAACAACTCTGCCGGAGGAGTCCGTCACATTTATCACGGAGGCCTCCTGCCCCCCCTCTCTGCAGCTAGATATGCCATCCGTGGAGGCGAGCCTCATTCTTGAGGAGCCAGATAACCTGACGGGAATGCTGAGTGATCATTCTGAAAGGCCTACGAGCTCGCTGGAGGGGTCAAGTAGTCCATCCGAGGAAGCATCTAGTCCAGTTGAAGCAGAAAAGGGCAGCAATGCGTCGGAAGGCAGTGATGATGATGACTCTACTGCAGACAAGACTGGGGACAAGGGGACTCATCCCAGAATCCCCAGCGGCGCAAGTTAATGAGGTAACAGCTGTCCGATTCATAATCAGGACTGAACTTGTGTGATGAGAAGGCGGTTGCCTTGCTTGAACACAGTTCTTGTGGCTGATCGTCACATTTAATAGGATGGTGTTGCTTTGGAATAGTTTTTTTATTCCCTATGTTTGATAAAAACAATTGCTGACAACTAATCTAGACTGTCATGTTGAATACATGTTTTAAATGAATTATTAGTAAAGCAAGAACCGTTAGTTGTAATACGTAGTCTTTATTACATGTTTGTGCTTCATTACATTGTTATTTATGAAAGGAGAGCTTGTTTTCTTCAGCTTCAGAAGATAATACAACTGAACCTGGTGGTATATTGTTTCTAATAGGGACTTTATGAAGCCAGGTTATCTTCCATTTTCATTGTCACAGCCATCAGCACTAATGAATGAATCGGTCTATTGCACTTCCTCTCCGTTTGTTCCCTTGCTATTACCATTCAGTATAAAAATGCCTGTTAACAAACGAAATGCTCCACCGATTTGCCAATTCCATAACAATTGTAAGTGCAAAAACTCTTGTTTACTCTTAAGAGCGTTTTGTCCATGTTGTCCATGTTCCAAGCATGATTATCTCTACACTGGACACATATTGCAGCTGTGTTTAACGTGCAATTGAAGGCACAGTGGTATTGAGCAATCCAGCCCCACCATACAGAAATCTTGATGTCACGCCATGGACAAGGATAGCAAATTCACTGAAAAAGCACATGTAGGCTATATATTATGGGCCTTTGTAAATGCACATCTTCTAAGCACCGCAAAATAAAGATATACATTTGTCTGACAGGTTTTAGGTCCACACTAAAACACAAGCCATACATATTTTAAGAGGGTTCTTAATCACATGCTTAGCAACCTCTTAAACATCCGAACACCTTGCATAATTGCCCTTACACTAAAGCAAAAACAAGTTCACAGAGGCCAATATTCTCATATTGTGTCGTTATAAATATAAAAACACAGAAGCGTGCTACTTGGGTTCTGTAGAAGCAGTATGGTTATATCAGCGTTCCTAAAAAATGTATTAAACGCAGCCAACTGAGGCCATTATTGAAAATAAGACAATTGTTAAGAGCCTCGTACCAAAGACATTCTGGATGTTTAAGTTAAGTGTGGTTTCGTTATATACTGATCTCTTTCCAGTTTCGAGCATTACAACACAACACAATTTGGATTTATACCACATCTAATCTTCTAATGCAACCATATCTCAATGTCTTGGAGGAAACTCGACTTTTATGTGGACTTGTGCAATTCATAAGCAGACATAAAAGGAAGATAGCATTTATCATTTGAAGGAGGTCGCATCTCTTGACATCGACCACCAAATGTCATAAGTGTAGGATTAAAAAATGAAGATTTTAAAACTTAGCTGGTCAAAGTGGATGACACTCAGGTCCCAACAGTGAGAGCAATTTTGTTTTGCGATCTGACCATATTTTGTGCAAGCAATTATTCTTTGAAGTGATTGGATGCAGTTTACGCTGCTCACTCTAGAATAATTAGTAATATGCACTGCACTGGTAGTAAAGTGTGTAAAGAGTATGATAATTTTGACAAGATCTGTGAGTTGCATTTTTATGACCAGTCACTGGTTACTCTTGAGCTATAAAACATTACCAAATTGACATTTCCCAAATTGGTAACATAATTCATTGCTTATGCAGGAATGTTTACATGAGTACTATTTGTGTGGTGTGTTACAAAATTTATTATCAGCCCACCCTCCATGCATGGCACATATGCCATGTTTTAATATTTCACTTTTTGTTTCATTTGCATTGCTGATTGTATAAATCAGATGTTTCAGTACTGTCTCGGCCTCTTAAATGCACACTATGGTTGGCATGTAACTAAAGAGAACAACTCAATTAAATTTGACACGGTATGAGAAACGTTGCCCATCCATAACTGGATAATCTGGTTTATGATGTGCACACCTGAATGATGTTTGTTGCTTAAGTCTCCTGACATTTACAACAGTCATGTTTGCTTTGTGACGTTCCATGATTTGCAATGTACATTAAGACTTTCACACTTAAAATTACGGTTCTGTACAAACTATACAGTTTACTATTTATTGACTCTAAAGAGCGATATATTCCAACTGTTTTAGATTCTGGATTGTATTGATTAGCTATCCATGCGATCATATATCTTCGACTTTTGTACTTTTATGAGTTCTGCTTTTTAACCAAAACGATTTTGTCCGTGCATCTTTTGTTTATAGGGAAGACAATCCGAGGCAATTTAATATTACCAACTAATATCTGACAGTTGCATAACCATGTGTTTGTGATTATATAACTATAGATAAATATCGAACAGAGCTGAAACATTCCAATTTTCTTTGTGGGTTTTTGAAGCCTTAAATCAAGGTACAGTGCAGCTCTTATTTTTCACCCTGTTCTTGAATCGTATTATCTGTGGTCTACAATCTAAAATTCCTGTTATGCACGGATGTACCTTTCCTATTTCCTGCAACTTTTTATGGGTAACAGAAGTCATGGAATTTGTCACCAATCTCCCAATATATACATTCTCATTTCATAATTAATGAGACGTTATGCAGCAAATTAATCCTATTATCTGTATTTATTTGCAGATAAGAGGATTCATCTGGCAGTGTTTACCACAAGCACAAACAGTATTCCAGTCACGTTTTCATGATTAAGAGGAGTCACTTGGCATATTAATGCATTGTTTGTGTTTATCCGTGCATAAGGAGTCAGTTGGCAAATTAAATTTGTGATTCACATTTATCTGTAGATCTTTTCACACTTGGGTTTTATTTTCATGCATATTATATTGACCACTCCGGCTATCCACATTTTCTTATTATTATTTGCCAAGTGCCACCCCTCTGCAGTGTGAATAAGTGAATGTCCATTTTCCTTAGGTTCCGGTTACCACTTGTGGTAAAAAAAATTTCATTTGAAGCATCTTCATTTTCTAAGTGCAGCCTATTATTCATACAAACCTCACCTACTAGCCTTTATCCCGTCCAAGGACGGGTGTATTGCAGTAAATCTGAAACTTTCAAGTGAAAATCAGACCGTGATGTGATATTCATTGCATCCATTCGTGTGCAATATGTATGACGTCACGCACGTTACACACTGACATTCTTATAGGTAAATATAGTAGTCAATTACTGTATATATTTATTGGAAGTAAACTTAGATAAACCACACCCAGTTTGGATTGCCCACATATGAGGGAAACCATGTTGTCCTGCACATGCTAAAAACACAACCATATATAAGAGTTGGGTGAAAGAGGCCAATTGATAATATATTGGGAGCTGTCTCTCAATGCTTCTTCCTAAGACTTCCCTGTCAGGATGAAGTGGTCTGTGCTATGAATTATGTCTAAAAATAGCACAAAGGTGCTATGCTCTGCCTAAAGCATATCGCCAAAAAAAACGTAACTCATCGGTGAAAAAACATTCAAATAAGTTATCCAGCATAATTTTCGAGTCAAATGTCCAAAATTCATGATATTGGGATTATTTTCGAACATTTGTTTTATTCTGAGCATAACATAACATTTTACTTACAAAAAAACCCCAAAATATATCACAAAGGCAGAGTATATGATACATTTATTTGACACCGTTACAAATCAACATTTATTCTTACTTAAACATGCCTTTTGCCTTTGCAGAAAGAATATGAAAACAACTGCATTTAAAACGAGAGGGTTGCATATCTCCGACTGATTCTGTTTGGCTTTGTGCTGTCACTTTCCAAAATAGTTGGGTCGGCAAAGCCATCCGGATTACCATGCCAAGCATCTCTCATCATAGCACATTTCTCGGAGGCCTTCCCAGTGCACATGACTGCATGTTAAGTTAAAGGATAGTTATTTTGGCATTAGAACTGCCATTCCAAATTGAGGCTGCTTGTTTTGGAAGCAGGTGTTTTTTTTGTTTGTTAATGAACACTTTGTGATGTAAAAATTGTACAGATGCAAATAACTTGGTTTGTCTCTTGCATACGTAGAGTGGGAAATCGAAGAAGAAAAAGAAAAAACGATCCAAGGTAAGCTGTGACAGTGATCATTGCAAACCAATTTGGTCGAATTTGGTGTCCCAGAGAAACCAGATGTAGAAGATGTAAGGCATCTTTTTTTCTTCCCAAATTATTCATACCCTCGTGCGACTCCCATTTGGTTAAACAACTCACAGTGACTGTTTTCTAAAGATATTAGAGAACTACCACTTGGAGACATTGGAGGTAAGTTTACTGACCAATGAATCCTGCTTGGGTTGACGTTTCCTTGTTTATGCAATAACCTATTTTTTTTAGGAAATCACAAAAGTGTATCTTCCGTGAAATATATATTGAAAACCCCGTGATGGCATCATTTGTTTAAATAGGCTATGTTATGGTATTGTTACCACATTCATCCCTTATTTTAAAATATTCCACAACTTAGCCATCATACTGGTAGGAACCTCCTGGTTACACCAGCCCACAGGGGATTATTGTGTCCGTCCGTCGTGCAGGGAGGGGCTGGGTGGGGAGGGAGGGGCTGGGTGGGGAGGGTGGGGCTGGGTGGGAGGTGGGCTTGGTGGGGAGGGGCTGGTCACCCCGTGGTGCCCTTATAAAACTCAACATTTAACCTACTCACGCCAGCTTGTGCCTGCCCTCACAGTCGGGCATATTTGCCAATGTTCCTACCAGCTCCCTCCGCAGGAATATGTTTATTTTTAAAAGCCATGAGTTTTCATTCACGTCCTTAAAACTGTCAATTGTTGTTTGTAGGCTCCTCGTTTCACAAAACAGCAAGTGGAGGAAGGTGCCACTCCTGACTGTTGTGGGGTTGCAAACGTGGCTTCTGCGGAGGCACCGAGTGCCCACCCCACCCTGCTTGCACCAGGGGGTGCAGATAGCCCCCTTGTCAAAGCGTTGCAGGTCACCACCAACCCCCTAGCTTCCAACCTCACTCCGGCTGTCAATGGCCCAACAGAAACCACATCCAAGAAGAAAAAGAAATCCAAGGTAAGTTGCTCTTGGTGCCTGACGTTTTTTTGTGTGTAACCCACTGGATTTTGGTGGTGGTAATATAAAAAAAAGCTTCACTCACGGGTTAGGTGGTTTCAAGTTCAAATCTCGGCTAACTAACTATCAATTCAACCTGGCACATCTCCTAGCTTCATAAAAAATGAACAAGTACTAAATCTTGACTTAAAGTTTTCGTGACTGCAGGAATTCATATTCTTTGGGTCTTTCAGTAAAGTCACGTAGATAGGTTCAAATAAAATAACTATGACGTTTCGATCGCAACACAAACGGTCGTCTTCAGGAAAAGGAAGACGACCGTTTGTGTTGCGATCGAAACGTCGTAGTTTTTTTGTTATTTTCTTTGAACCTATCTACGTGACTTTACCGAAAGACCCAAAGAATATTAACAAGTACTACTTTGTGACAAGTCAACAGTGCTGGTCTCATGGAGAGACTCATTTGGAAATGGTCCAGTCCCTTCGCAGTACTCATTTAAGTATTGAAACACTTTGGCTTTGAATTGAACAAGCCATACTTTTTCAGGAGAGATATTTTTGTGCGATTGTTTGCATCGTGTTTTTGATTGAAGATTTCCAAGCAAGGAAAAATCTAATGCAACACTCCTTGCTTGTTCGTAATACATTTTTTGGGTTGGATCGTGTTATTTATAAATCTGTCGTAACCCTCCACCACCTGACACAGCCAATTTTCTGCACCTGATGGGTTCGGTGATGACGTCATCTTGCTCTATTTAAGACCGGAAGCAGGTGGATGGCTTCACTATTCTGGTAAATCGCTCGATGATGCTGGATGTAATTACCAGCGCAATGTCGTACTCAAATTGTAAATGTTGTGGATTTACTTTCCAACACACCGATGAGCTGAAGTAGTCACTATTTGGCGTTTTGTTTACGTGACAAATCCCTTAATAATTGGCTGTATCGGGTGGTGGAGGGTTACGACACATTTATACTTAGGCGATCTAACCCAAAAACCTTTATTATGAATAATATTGGTCGGGAAAGCCTACGTGTTAAATGGACTCCTTGTTCTGAAAAAAAAACTGCACGTGGCAAAATAAACATTTGTTTTGCAGAGCAGGAAGTTAAATACCTCAGTTATTTTTTTTCATGTATTAAGTACCCATAGATATCTCAAGACACAACCTTTCAACAACAAACCATCCAGATGACAGGCTTTAGACTATTCTCCTGGCAGCTGTTGAACATTACAGAGGCAAAACAGTTTTGTGTTCTTGAGTGAGTCGGGTCATTTGCATAATGGCAACCGTGTACACCCAGATATGTAAAAATAACCGTGCTCATCAGAAGTGCTGATGGTTACCTCGTCTATTTAATTGCTCGTGCGGCAGGCCAAGCCACGTGGACCAGTTGTCGAGAAGCCCCCAGAGGGAGCAGGACATATGCCGCAGGTCGTACCCATGCAGGTAAGCAGCTTACAACCGTGTCTCTCACTTCTTGTTTTGATGACCACTTGTAATCGTTCTGGAACAGTCAGCTTCGAGACTCAGGCTGGAGCTGTCTGCTTTTGCAGCAGGCCCACTTTGACAGCATAGTTTCCCAAGTGGGCTCAAGGGCCTCCTCGTCCCAACCATGTTAACTGCTTTGAGCTGGGCACTCCCCATAACCACTCATGATGTGACGGAGTCAGGAAACACGACACGTGTGCCCTGATGTCAATTGTCTCACTAAAACTCAGATTTTTTTTTACCGAAAAGAGCAATCCAATTGGTGTAAATGCGTTTAAGACTGCATCTTTTTAAGTGTTAAAATGTATATTTTGTATCCTTTGACCCTTAATACAGTTACATAGCCACCTTCATGCTTGACTTCTTGCATTGTTTGCTTGACACAGTAGTAAACGCTTGGATTTTCGTGGATGTCGTTTCGCTCATGGAGACTGTAAACAATTTCGTTTCCAAGGATGCAACTCAGAAGGGGAAACCTCAGGCACCAGAGGGCAGCAAAGAGTCGACCAAGAAGAAAAGCAAGAGCAAGAACAAAGCAGGAAGAGCACCGGATCCTGGGAATCCTGAAACCTCTGGAACCCCCTGTCCCTCCACCAACATCAATGTGCCTTCTGGACTCCTCCCTTGTCCTGGACTGATCCCTAAAGCCAAACTGGTTAAAGGTGACGTGGATATTCCTTCAATGTTCATTTGCAAAACTGTAAAAAGCTTTGCTTTGTGCATGTCCATACATGATCATGCACACCTGTAAAAATATTCTGAATCTATGTTAGAGCCACCCACAGGTTCACTGAACTGAAAAGGAGCACCTGCTGCAGTGTGCCAATAACTAACGGTGACCTCATTTTGTTTGTAATTTCTGTCTGCCTTCACATGCAAATTTTGTCTTTGGCAAGCTGCCTCGTTAAAGCTGTGTTTAGCCGATGGTGATCGAAGATCGAATCCCAAAACAAATAATGCTGATCATTTTGATATGTACCTAGGCTGTGTCTTGGTTGTCCTACGTGAGTTTATGGATTATTTTTCGAAGACGACGTACTTAAATTATTGTCAAGTGTGCTGTCAATAGTGTTTTTGTGATGTTAATACATTTGTATTGTTTTGGGCATCATGGAACTGAGGTCAGTGATGTCCCTGTAGTGTCATAAAGACATGCTCGACAGTGATTTTAACAATATTTAACGAGGCTTGAAATTCTATCTCAAAGAGTCCGTTCATTTACAAGAATTGCCATTGAAATGAATGGGAATTCTTTGACAGCCTAGAATTCCTCTTTAATTTCAGTGATTGCAATTCTAGTAGCAATTCAAATTACTAGCACTAGGTGGCACCTTTACCCCTCTCAAAACATCATGAAAGTGAATGGATATTTTACCGTGAACATTGCCAAATGCCTACTGTCAATCACCCACGATTTAAATATGACTCCTACAGGAATCACCAATTACTAGTGTGCACGATGTGCATTTTCCCCAGGTCTGTGTGTAATATGTTACACTATTAATTCAATCGGTCAAAGCAAGAACAATGCACGATTACATTAACAAGCCTCTAAATTGTTTCAACAGAACCTGTTCTGGAGCTGAAGGATTCTACAGGAGTTGATGTGGCAGAGTTTCTGACCGACATCTTAAAGAATAACCCCAGGTATGTCTGTGTGGGCAATGTGGGAACAGTGATTAGTGTACTGTACAATGATATGTGCAACCTCGGGTTGACTCCTGCATATGCACGTAGAAAAAAATAGCCTGGACCATCAGCTTTAAGTGGTACTGGCCACACTAATCCCTTGTTATGTTATTCTGAATATATGCTCACATAGCTTGCTCTAACAGTCTATAAGACAGGTTGCAGCATATTTGCTTCTGTGTATGAGTAACAGTAATTACCACATGTGGCTAACCTTTGCCCTTCTGTTATTGTGTTGGTGCCCCTGTGAGTGTCAATTTGTTGCACATCACTTTATCCCAATGCCCGTGAGTCTCTTTGTCATTGAGTTCCTGTGGTATCGCGCTGCACCAATGGCAGCCTTTGTTAGGTTGTCACAAAAGGCACGTATTGGTTTCAAGATTCCTCATGTAACCCATTGTTGCCCCATGATGATGCTCTGTAGAGACAGAATGTTTCTGCTGAAGATGGAGCAAGATATTTTGGAGTTCATAAAAGACAGCAAGTGAGTTATTGTTTCCCTTTCGTTACTTCGTTTTTTAAATTAAATATATGTTTGTGCTGTGATACAAATTCACTGTCCATTGGTCATCTTAGAGGTTTCGTGTGCTGGCCTGTTGAATGTGCCTGTAATGCGTTTTACTAAACTGGCCCCGACTCGCTGACAGCGTAATGGAATGGGTTTTCACAACGAGGAGTAATAGACTACTGGAACGCCTAAACGATGTGTGATTGCTTGTTACGGAGGTGAGCGTGTCAGCGTGATCACAATTTAGGCCGAATTGCGGGCCAAGTCACAGTTATTTTGGTCTACACATTTTTATCAATTGTGTCATTGCCACATGCGTAGGTTCATATATGGCTGAATTTGTGAGTTTTGTTTTTCGGGCCTATCTTTTGAATATCCATGCGTTTGCGTTTGTATTAATTTCTGCCATGTTTGTTTTGTGTTATATCAGCTTTACATATCAACACGTCTTCCATAATTAGCATCTTAGATTTTGTCCTTGCCCTTGTCAAACACTTGAACTGGTTACCAACTGAATATGGATTTCAATTGAATATATTTGCACAGAAATATGACACTTGCAAATACCAAATTGATTCAATGAAGCGCATTTTGCTTTCTAGTCATTGGGAACCATGCTGTAATGATGCCCCAACTGTCAGCATCTCTACCTATCAATTACTAAAATAAAACCTCATAAGGGATGGCTGCAGTTTAACCGGCGAACTCGCATATCAATTCATGTTGCTGCTGTTGTGTGTTGAATGCGTGCAGTGCGAATATACACTCGCTGTCCCCAATGACATCGTATCACCGGCTGTTGGCGCACCGTGTAGCCACACACTTTGGCTTGGAGCATGCGGTTCTTGGACCCAAGGGCACCACTTTGATGCTTCACAAGACTGCGAATACTCGCATGTACGAGCACATTCTCCTCTTACAGTACACGCATGCATGTACACACAATAGTTGGGTATTTTTGCACACTCTTCAGGTAGTGAATAATGAACATAATTCACAAACAACACTCGGCTGCATGCCATACACCTGCTGTTCCCGGACACTCAAATATCCACACATTCATTCACACAGATCATACACCTGTCATTTATACATTTACTACTTATATTTTGATAATCTCTACTTATACCATAATATATATACAGTTTGATGTTGATTGTTCCAATCATTGATGTACAGCTGCTTAGCACTGTGCCCCTTTTCACGTTGATGGGACACTTAGTAGCGACTTTCTTATCGCTGCACTACATCTGATGCTACATCTGTATGGTTATATGGTGTTCACGCACCCATGCTGATTGCCTCCCACCATGTGAATCTCTTAACTGGTTGCAGTATCATGTTTCTGTAGTTTCCTATTTAATTTATCAAGTGACCTTAAACGAACATGTCATCTTGTAAGCACACACGGCACATTCAACATTGAAACATTGAACATCGGAGCAAAATAAATGCAAACTACAACATGGGATGCCCTGCATTGAGAGATTAAACTCACACCCAGGCTAATTGCAGATCTTCCTCTTATATTAAGACAAACTGCATCCTGTGAACAAGCCAGATTCCAACTCAACCTGTCACCACTTTTACCCATGCAGCAATGATAAAGCATTCGAGCAAGTGTTTTATTGAACATATGTTCACAAATAATGCCATCTCTTACCAGCACAAGGTCATTCTTTAATTTGCTAGTTTTTCAATCCTGTGGCCACTGGTCTGTTACACGTAAGTTTTTTCATGGTTGTATTGTCCAATAATCGAGCCTCCTGCGCTGCAATACCTACCACAGGTCATTCCACTGACAGTTAATGATGCTCGTACCACCCTAGAGTGATTTCTCTGTTTACCTCTGGTTACAGAGCTGTGTATTGATCAGGTGCAAACATAAACTTGGGGATAATTGGTATCCAGAGGTAGACCGTGTAACTCGCAGCACATGGGAGCCCTGAATCTTTAGTGTCAAGATTATTTCTGCCTCTCTCACCCAGGATTTGAAGCCAGAGTCTTTAATTTTTGAAGGCTGTGTAAAACAACTCGGGCATCAGCCCCCCCCCAGTCTGCCACTCGCCCATGTTTCACGTTACTATTTTCATACTCGTCCATATTATCAGCTACAGAATGGCACTTCCCTGATAGAAGGCAGGCTGCTTCAGATCCCCAAGTCTCTTGCATAATGCTGTCAAGGGTTATGTTAGGACACCAATACTGGTTGTCAAAGAATCAAAAAAGGAATTAGCAACTTACGAAATTACATTTTAAAAGTTGTCAGTTTTATATGAAGTAATAGCCACCTTAGTTGAAAGTTGCCCAAACATTAAATTGGTAGCAGTGCAATATTTCACAAATGACAGATTAGTATGTATGTGGACGCGCACACCAATATGCACTCACGTACTTTGCATGTACACACACACACACTCAAACACTCTTTTGCACTTGTAATTCGATTTAAACTAAATATGCGCATAACTGATTTAATTAAAGTTTAACAAAGATAAAATCTTATTTTGTCTTAAATTGACAGTTGGAGTGAGTGCTATTATGAAACGTGTTTAAATTGGTGCGTCACTCCAAAGGGGTTAGTGGGCCTTTGTATGCCTGGCCATACATTGGCCGGTGTGCTAATTTTACACAGAATTGATGTAGAGATTATCAAACCAAGTTTATATATTAAGAGCCACTGCAGTGTATCATCTGTAATTATATTCCGAGTTGTTACCTTTTAGAAACTGGTCACAATTTCCCCGTAAAAATATACACACAAGGTCTCTTTTTTTCGTTTTCAATCATAGGAATAAATTATATCCCTGAGCACATAATAAGGCTGGAATAGCATACGAGAGGGTGGTGCGGCCAGTACCATACCTAGATTGTTTATCTCCCCCAGTGTTTGTTTACACATTGTATCAGGTATTCATTTAGCCCCAGTTGGCCGAGGTGAGGCCCAAGACCTATTTCCATTGCTCTGGGAATTGATATAGATGGTGATTTGATAAATTGTCTAATATTCACTATCCTTCATGTAATTTCGTATTTGTCTTCTTGTTGTGTAGCTTTTATTTCACCCTATTAGCTTAAATAACAGCATAAAATGGAATAAATTGGAAAACACATTATCACATGCATTTCTATGCAGGTATCATGAAGTTTACAACTCAATATTTGTCAATGAATCGGCATCTTTAGACCCCCCCTAAATTGAACCCTTGTAACTGGGTTCAGAGCACAATGTGCTTATCACTGCACCCCTACACCTACACACTTGTGCAGGTGTTCAAAGTCAACTAGACACTTTTAGCTCTGACGTGAAGGACTAGCGTTTGATTGGGATTTGGCAACATTTTTCTGAGCAAGCTCTCCACAGTGCATGAGTCATATGGACTGCACAGAGTGTGCTAGAGGCAGATGGTGCATGAGACTGGTGGCTCGTTGCATTCCCTGGCACATGCAGATTAAATGATCAGCTCTCCGCCAAACACTTTGGTATTTACTGTGAATAATATACATTACAATTTTATTTATGGATCTTAGAAAGTGTGGTAGGTATATTTGAATTTAATACCGACTTTGAATATTGCATACAATGTAACAGCGCATTAAAGTGTTACTTTGTATATTTTCTATACAGATGACATTTTTGGTCACTGCATATCGTTGTATTTGGATCACAAAGGGAAACAAAAATACGTAGTATAAAATACTCGTGTGTGAATAAATAATACAAAATATGAACAGATGTGGAAGGAGAAAATTCCTTAAAGCAAATGGGCATCTTACATAATTACATGTATATTAAGATAACGATAGGTATAAAAGAACCAGTTCCTTCAAAGACCTCCAACTCAGTAGCACATCAATCAATGAAGTTGCTGTGAGTGGGCATAGTAAAGCCTGAAATATAGTTCCGTTTTGACTGTCCAAAGTAGTTTAACTTTTCTGCAATAAAATTCCATGTTAATGTAATAAATATGTTACATTAAACATTTATATAACACTAGCGGAAGTACCTGGCATTGCCCGGGCAAAAAAATATATTTCAAAACTACTGTGAAAGCCCGGTGGGCCGTTTGTCCATTTATCCACGAGCCAAATTATAAGAGGCTTGCAGAATTCCCAAAAGTTATAGAAAGTGGAGGGTAAATAGTTGATGTAAAAGGTTTTCGAAAATTGTCGACGCCCCCCTCAGAAAAATATTTACCCCCATGTAGGTATATATACGTCCACACCCTACATTCAACAGAGTAAGGAGTATCTATTGACTTTATAGTTGTATCTACTGACTGTACAGTAGTATCTCCTGAGCCAGTAGTAGTAGCTACTAACCGTACTAGTATCTACTGACTGTATAGTAGTATGTACTGACTGTAGCAGTATTTACTGACTAGTGGTATATTCTGACTGTTTTAGTATCTACTAACTGTATATAGCAGTATCTACCAACTCCATAGCAGTATCTACTTTGACTCCAGCAGAGCATAACGACTGGTGGTACCAGCTATCATTACAGCAGTGCATAGTGACTGTGGTCGTACCTGGCATGATAACAGCAGTGCATACTGCCTGTGGTGGTACCTGCTATGATTATGGCAGTGCATACTGACTGTGGTGGTACCTGCTATGATTACAGCAGTGTATTCTGTGGTGGTAGCTGCTATGATTGCAGCAGTTAGCGGCGCGAGGAAATAAATAAATAATGATGCATTTCACTCATTTGTTAATGCAACTACTTGCAAGTTGACGGATGGGAAAATGGAATAGCGCTAGGTCACCACGGAGTTTACGGCGTGGTACCCGGCTACTTTTTTTTTACGCGAGCCAAATCCTTCGCAAGTTCCCTGCACATAAACACAGAGACAGACAGACGGACAGACAAAAAATGATGTTTCTAGGTAAGATTTCTAAGTAAAATGTATATCCAATGTTCATTGTCAAAGCGCTATATATATTGCACCTTGTGCTTTAAACGGTATGGATCCATTGCTAGAGATTTCGTCCAGATAATACATAGAAGACGTCAGCAGTCGAGGATTTAGTGGATGGTTTAAATCACTTTAACAAACTGATGGGACATGGCTTGCACTGGCATTCTCCACCAGAATGCACAGTGGCTGCTTCATAACCTTGATATCTGGAACCACGTTGCACACTCATAAATGTAGTTTTAAAATTAGCATCTCATTTATACTGGTCTAGGTAATGTCCAGTGGGGTAATCTATATCAGCTAACTTGGGCCCAGGCTGTGCATAACATTAAGTCTCACACCTCCTATTAGCACGGTTGGATACGTATGGCGTAAAATAAGTTGAAGGCCACAAAACCACTGCTGGTTTGGCTTCCACAGCAAGGCTCTAGAGTTCCTTACCTTTGCACCTTTAGGGCCTCACCATTGGCCAGCGTTTCGTGTCGATGCCCTTTCAAGTGATGACTGGGTTTCACTTGACTTATTAATTCAATGAAGAACACTACTTAACATATGCAAAATGAAAGCCGAGATTATTATTGGTTGACCGTCCAGCTTTCCATGCAATGTGTGGTACTCCAGTTCACTGATTGATTAATGGGCTAGGTAACTAAAAATGTAAACCTTTACGATACATTTTTACAAATGTGCAGGTATATACTTAAATTACATTGTACAACAACGGCAATTCATATCTCTTAGGTCGTTTATTTGATGTAAGTTGACTCGGCCTAAATCTTGCACGGATGAAGCATTACGCTCGACACATTCGTCAAAAACACCATGCCAATGGTTTTTTTTCATATCACATAAATAGAGGCCAGAGATTGGATTATGGTTGAAGACTGCAATTCACACTATGAGTCATGATGAGAATTGCTTTTTGTAAAGGTTTCTTGATGAAACATTTTCAGTTGGCATATATAATAGTTCCTACTGGTGAAGCAGGTGACATCAGTATGGTGAAAATATCTTAACACTGGGAATGGTGATAACAATCCCACCTCCGGATAAAAACCTACAGCCGGCAAATGACATGAAACTGGGAAAGCGATTGGAAATGCCATGTTTTGGCTATTTATGTGTGTATGTCGTGGGCTTGCAACGCAGTTTTGGACTTTCAATTGCACGTAACGCATGCACGAATCAGATGTGTAATATAGGCTTATGCCATTATATATCTGGTGGAGGATCAGTTTCAAAGACAATGCATATTTTATCAGAGCAGGTTTTGGTTGCATGTTCACCACAAGTACGTGTGGTTAATGTAGACTTGATTCCTTGCAAACGGTATCTTTGGTGTTTCAACATCTTAACACAACTGTATTATTATTCACACAACCCCACAATTTGCGCGCTGTGGCCGCTATAGCAGACATTTGCCATCGGTGCTCGAATGAATGGTCTGTTCCGAGTTAACACAAAGACGGGAACATGTCTCTCGTTGGTGACTGCGTGTCACAGTCCCCTACAGCGATTCAAAGAGCACTTTGCAGTGGAGGAGAGCAGCCCCACCCCTCGCAAGCTCATCCTCAAGCGCGAGAGCCCGCCAGCCAGCTCGCAGCAGGTGAGCCCCCGAGTCTCTCCAAGCCCTCGGCACCCAGCTTAATTTGAATACATTTCTCTGAGATTGTGACAATATGGTGCGTGCGATTGACTGGATGTTATAAAAGGAAGGTGGAGGTGAATGTAGATACTCAAAAAGTTGCCGGTGTTTGTGACTTTGTAGATCTGTGTGGTCTTAAGTGAACCCCACGCTAAGTTCGCAGTCATTTGGTTTCCATTCCTGCTAGTAGACGTTGGTACTTAAGTCACAAATAAACTATTACCCCATATTGTTTAAAGAAAATCACATCAAAAATTGTGTTTTTATAAATAAATAAACATTGTTTTCCCATTCAATTGTACCTGCAAATTTGTTGAAGCTATCATTCTACCACTTTTTGACTTCTGTGATGCTGCCTACAGATCAGCCACTAATGAAACGTTTAACAGACTAAACCCACTTTATTATTCTACTCTTAAATTTGCACTCGATGTAGGTCATAGCACACGTGCCCCACAAAGGTGAGACTCAAAATGTTGAGATCCCCATTCGTGATTGTTGGGCCCTGTGTATGTAACCTCTGACTTTTCACTCGTGCGTTTAGTCTCACGGTCCAGCCATGGCACTGGACCGACGCTCCAAATCGCTGGAGGAGCGCGAAGAAGAATATCGGCTCGCTAGGGAGCGCATCTTCAACCAGGTTTAATGTGCATTTTATTCATTCATCGCCACCATGTCCATGGCAGATTTCATACACCTTGCCCAATCTACGTCTAACATGTAGTTCTTGCATGCTTGTATATTGTGCTATGTTACACATCAAGTACTGCATAATAAAAATGACCGAGATGTAACAATCATCCACATATTACCAAAAGAGAACCATGTAGAATGGCTACGGTGTCACATTACGTGCAAATGAAATATATGCATAACTTTTATTTGAGATATCTATGCAATTTGGATTCAAGATCCATAAATAAACAATGCAGAATAATAGAAAGGCAATCTTGATTTGAAGCTTTCGTGACTGGTTCTTTAGAGAATAGAAAGCACTTGATGAACATCTTAATCCAGTTGTGTTAGGGTGGTAATCATGATATTTGCCATTCTCTTACAGTTTTTGGATCTTTATCACTCTCAGCATGATTATGCATGATTATGCATGTGTTTGTCTTTGTGTACGTGTGTATCTGTGCTCTGCCTTAAGTCGCCCATGCAGAGTGAGCCCAGCAAGCCCAACGGGTGAGATGCATCCCATCCTCCCCCACCCCCCCATGTATTTGACCGCCACATCACTCCACTCAGTTGACACTTTCCCATGCATTTTGCATGTCTTGTCTTGGCCACTTGAAAAGGGTACCACTAACACTGAGAGTTGATCTTTCTTGCAATGGAATAACAATGTGTTAAATCTTGATATGTCTACGAGTTTGTATATGAGTCGTTGTTCCAGGACTGGTAAGATAACCACTGCTTGATATTCCAGAGATTGCAATTGTTTCATGCTTTCCTTGTGATGACACGAAAATGGCTGCTTATTATACCACACTTGGTAAAGTGTTTTTTTTGGTCCCAAGACTTTTAAAGTAATGAGAAATGTTTGTGCCAATGCTTGTTACGGTTGTCTGCTTGTTATCGCACGGCTGGTAAGTAATGAGCACATGTTTTCTCAGGAACGGCAAGGGAGAGAAGAGCGGTGAGCGCAGCGCTCCACCGGGGAAGGTGGGGGGGCTGGGCGTGCGGCGAATGCACAGCGCCGATGCAGAGCAGGGAAGTTGTTGGCACCCGTCACGCGCAGGCGTGTCCGTGCTGCGGAGAGCTGAGAGCGCCGGTGAGGGCGGAGGGAGCGCCACACACGCCACCTCCGGTAAGTCCACGCTTGAGGCCGTTTGTGAAAGTCGCATGAATAAATTAAGGTAAAAGGAGCACAAGTGGAATTTCACTCATCCATGCTCTGCAGGAGGCAAGGGATTTATAAAAAAAGATTTCGTTGAAATATGTTTTTTTATAAATCCCTGGGTTATTCAAAACTGTTCATGTTGAATTGCGGTAAAATATTGTGCTTATTACTGGGCCTTGGAAAAAGCACTGCAGTATTTGCCTGATATTAGCGTGGCTTATTTAAGGTATAGACATTGGCTTTCATTTGCTTGTGTAAATATCAGTTCTATCCATGAAAATATATTGGCTTATTTTTACGAAGACATTTCCTTTTTTAACATTTTATATATGCCCCCTGTATCTTTCAAATACACCAGGGTTTGTATCTGGGCTTACTTGGTAAGATCGAAGATTATTGAACCGAAATAAAACATTTAAATGATGCTCATTTTGGATCATTGCAGTTTAAATATAACATAGAAGGACTTTGTTGAAGGTTTGTACAATCTGTCGTTTGTTTAGATTTTCTGTGGCTGCCAACATAAAATGTGTTTTATTAATAGTGACAGTTCAAGGACAGTTATTATGGAGCATTTTCAATAGATTGTTTGATTTATAACTGAGCAGCTCAAAATTTCATTCGTAGATATAAAATTTAATTATGGGTTGAATTGGATTCGTAAGTAGAATTTATTTTTAAATGATTGAAGTTTGCGTACAATTGTGAATTTCTCTTGTAGAAAATAACCGTAAATATGCCTAATCGTATTAGATCTCTGACGCAAAACAGAGATGGGTGAACACCCTGGCACTCTAAGTGTTGTATGTTTGGGGGTTGCCAGGTGGCAAGAGACAGCAGTGTTCATCTTTACCCTCAGGAACTGTGTGGGTTTTATCCTGTTTCTCCGGTTTCCTCCAACATTCCAAACACTCATTTTTGGAATTGGCCAAATGTGCCGATGCTGAAATCTGATGAGAAAAGAGTCGCGAGACTCGGTGAAACTCTCCTTATTAAATAGATTATTGTAATTTGGCATTGGATAATTTAGTTTCAAGACAAAAATATATGTATTATTTGTTTCAGAACGAGAGGGGCCCTATGAAGCTGTTTTGCTTTCTTTCATGCGTGTCCTGTGATGGTACAGAGTGCTGATATGAATACTTCTAGATTTTTCATATGCAAAGTATTGCATTGGTCAGCATGTAGCCTAGAAAGGCACCCCCACCTCTCCACATGAGCATGTTTCCCTGGTGAACATTTGTGAAAGTACATTCTGGCAATTTAGCAGTTGCAGGGTAATGCTCTCAACCTGACTATGCATTTGAGAGGCACAATGTGGCCCTTAATGTGATTTCATGCTGGCAGGAGATTTACGTCCACGTTTTTATTAGATTGTGTGCTTGTTTGACGTGTTCACAGCGCATAATCATCCAGTTACAAATATATTGAAACTGGAAACATCTGGATGCAGGGGAAAAAAGACTATATATACATCTAAATTGCAGGCTCAAATTTATAAGAGGGTTTTAATTATTTAGAACTTTTGATAATAGTTTTGTATGTTTATTTAGCAAATCTAGGATTGAACATTTTCAGTATTTTTCCTTAGACCCCGCAATATGAATGATAAATATTTAAATAAGGTTTTTTTGCACTCATCTACCTTAAACATTTACGTGCAAATTGTTGTGGTATTAACATGTCCAAATAACAGTGTGTAATTAATCAACTCGTGCGTAACTATAATACATGTGTAACCTGCATTTGTCCCTATTCACATTCTTGTGGTGGATGTGGGAACAGACGTAACATTTTCCGTGAAACCTTAGCTGTCAAGCTGCCATGGAAGAGCAGTGCCAGTCTGGAGGCGTGTATTGAACCAGATCCACATATTATTTTTGTAAGCCTTGGCCAGACTTGATCTGCGGTGTCGCACGACGCTGTGACTCTGCGAGCCAGCGGTGGCGTATTTCCGCTCTGCACTTCTCTCTTGGTTTAATGCCACTAATCGGTAAAATTGCTTTAAAAAAACAAAGAAATTTTGGTGCAAAGTTATTGTATGACTAATATAATTGTACTCTTTGGGTCTTTCGGTAAAGTCACGTCGATAGAAACATAATAAAAAAATCACGAGGTTTCGATCGCAACACGAGCAATTGCCTTCAGGTGAAAAAATACAGCAGGTGAACTGCAATTTTTCTATCTACGTGACTTTACCGAAAGACCCAAATAGAATGAATTCCTGCAGTCACGAAAGCTTTCAGTCAAGATTTAATCTAATTGTGTTGCTATGAAATGGGCCAAATTGGCACTGCTGATCTCCTGCTGTGACTCACAGGAGATGCTCGTTGGAAATAGCTGCATTGTTCCCACCAATTAAATGTGCATAATTATTGGCTGCCACAAAGTAAGTTTGTTTTACTTTGAAATTGTCTTTACCACAATAAAGGACTTTGTGTTTTATTCCCTGTAGAGTACTGCAATGTGAGCCCAGTGACCAAGTTTGATTCCCAGCTATGCAGCTTACATGGTCTAATATGGTCAAATAACCCAAATTACTGACATGGCATTGGAGTGCCTTCATCCAGCAGCGGATTTACAAAAGGCTGTAAATTATAATGGTTGTTTTTATGTCTCTTTGCATAGAAGCTTGTAAATAGTCTTACAAGTGGCGGTATGCAGGATTTAAATAATCCCATTAGTTGACAGAGCATCTTTATTTTTGTCGACATAATTTCCCCTGGCTGTTCACCTTCCAGCTGTGAAGGCATTTACATCTTTGAATAAAAGGAAAGAGTCAACCAAAATTATCATTACCATCATTGTCTTCAGTGGCATATCATAAAAGGGGGATGATGTATGCATAATCGTAAAAAAATCCTCGCTATGTTGTGATTTAATAAAAAATGTATTATGTTTATTTAAATTACAGCTGCAGCGCAGATGAATGTTGCCGAGGCGGCCGCGCATTTTGGTGAAAGTCGGTGCTCCACGTTGGTCAACTGCCAGTCCCCGATGCCCCGGGGACCTGCACTTCCACAGGTGCGGTTGTGGTGGAGACTGTGTTGGCAGATTGGCATGCAGTGTAAAATCGGATCTTGCTCTATAATTAAACCATAACGACCTTAACCTATCTGCATCGTGAGTATATAAGCATAATTTCCCAACTTGCTAACCCATTGCCTCAATGCAAATGCTACAGTATGTAATTTCCCTTAAAAGCTAAGCGTGAAAATGACCATGCCTGTCGTCAACACTACCTCTTCAGTTTTTTTTATGAGTACTCACTGTCATGTGACCGTAAATTACTCTTTGCAGTTAATTATACACAGTTGCCTCCCTCCACTTGAATAAAGACTTTATAATTATAATTCACATGGTGTAAATGTGATCAGTTTAATACATACAATGTGTGCCAGCTAATTGATATTCCCAACTGTCTGAGCTAAAGTTAAGATGCCAACAATGCCCAGGTATTCTTAAGTAGGGTCGTAACGATTCAATTCCCTCGTGATTCAATGCATCTAATCATTCATGTGTGGCGATTCAATACTTGAATCAGAGGTTTTGCATTATAGTCAATGATTGTGAATTTGTAGATTTTTTAAATGATGCTGTTAATATTCTATGGGTCTTTCGGTAAAGCCACGTAGATAGAAAACAAATAAAAAAATATCACGACGTTTCGATCGCAACACAAGCAATCGTATTCAGGTGATTGCTTGTGTTGTGATCGAAATGTCGTGATATTTTTATTATTTTTCTATCTACATTGCTTCACCGAAAAACCCATAGAATATGTATTCCTGCAGTCACGAAAGCTTTAAGTCAAGATACTGTTAATGTAAATGAATGATGCAAAATTGACCAATTCCTGCTTGGATTTGGTGGCAATAAAATGCTATGAACGAATACAAATTCTCACTGCACTTCGGCCTTCAGAATTCTCTTGACATAGAGGTCTGTTTTTTTGTAATTTCTCATTCAAATCTTGTAGTTCTCAATTGTTTGTCTTTTTTACGGTTTTGTGCACTGCCACGCATTTTAGACCGTCTTTCTCAAATTGTATTTTATTTTGCACTTCCGTTTCGACAGTTTTTTTTCTTTTATTCACATTTATATGTTGGCCCATTTTATCTTGCTCTGTCACATTTCACCTCTCCCAATTATGTGTCATTCATAAATTACCATAATAATACCATATCATTTGCATATTATTTGCGTGAATGAATGATTTTATCTTTGGCAAGCTGTTTGGTTTGGGATGAAGAATTGATTGTCACGCATGCATGAATGCATAGTTACAGCCCTAATTTTTAGACTATGTTTGTAAATAAATATTGTGCAATACATTGCTACAGAAGTGTATGCATGTTGAAGTTCTTTCTCACCGTACGTAGCCAACCGTGGTGCATTGTTGGGTATCTTGTCAATGACCGTTGCCCAGACAGAGTAGAGCAGACATTAAGAATGTGACTAACATTAAAGTATGTATAAAGGACACGTTTTAGTTGAAATAATTTCATATGTAAATTTAATCATGTCTGTAAATGTGTATGGATAGTGTATGTAATAAAAACATAGACATTGTCAAAGGGACAGCTTAAAAGTGTATGGCAGCATTATAAGGTGCTTGCTTGGAGTTAGACTGAGAGGCAGACAGAGAATACGAATATGTTAGATACATCATTTTGACTTAAGTTAGTTTGGGCAGGACACATTGCTGTATGAGATGGTGGCTGGTGGTTGAGATTCATGACGAAGTGGCAGCCGGAGGAGGGCACCTGACCACGAGTCCGTCCAAACGTGGAGATGGAGCAATGAAATCTGCTGGTGTGCATGAGCTATATGGATTGTCCCATCGTGAGATTGTGAGTGATGGCAACGGCTTGGGGAGGCTTTCGGCAAAAGATAGATTGTGGCTGATTATGGTGCATATCAATTGCACATTTGTTATTTGTTGAGCTAGGTGAACAACTGCAATGAAAAACATTCTAAAAGCTCGTCAAAATGTGTGTCCTATTCCGCTGGTCCCACAGCCTCTGTGCAATTACGTGTCTCTTTGAGCGCCTATATGTGTGCGCGTGCATGCTCCATACTGTGTGCCCCTTGGCTCACTAGTGGGTGCGTCACAGCCCATGTGTGGATGTGCGTCACGGTGAGCCCGGGGGGCTGGGGGTTTGTGCAGTCGCCATGTGATCTCATTTGACAGTTATCAGTGAGAATTACTGTTCATAAATAATGTATTTTCCCTGCCCTGCTCTCATCCTATACCTTCTCTTTGTTAATTCCCTCTTTCTTCCTGGCCCTATCTTAATTCCCCCTTTCTCTCGGTTTAGTATTCCCTCTAATTTTTCCCATCTCAATCCTTCTGTTTACATACTTTCCACCCACTGCGTCATGTCTCTCTTTCCATGTGACCGAATACATTTCCCAACCTCTTCATTCTCCCTTCTTTGTCTCTCTCACAGTTGTCCTCGCTTAATTGAATTTCGAGTATACCACGCTTCCCATTCTCCATCTCACTGTCTCTCTCATTTTGGCTTTTCCCCATCAGCTCATTTTTTTTTTATTACCTGCCCATTTCCTGTCTTATGATCTCTACCTTATCCTCCTCCCTTTCGTCTGCCCCCCCCTCTTCTCTGCTATTATCCCCTCTTTGATTATCATCTCTGCTTGCCCCTGAGAGCACTGCACTGGAGCATAATTGGAAACCATTAAATATACGTTGCTGCATTATTGCAATGCTGCATTTATTGCCTAACGGTATTCCAATCTTACATTATTGCAACTTCATATTTTTTTAAACTGTTATCACAAAACTATTTAGTGCCATTGCAATTCTGTGCAGCATTGTTATGGTATATTTTTACATCACGATTACAACGCTACCCTTTGCAGTAATTTTCCTTATTAAAATGTTGCGCTGTTACATTAGCATTATTTCGAAGCTGTTTTGTAAATATACACCATTGCTATTATAACTTGACTCTGAAGATGCTTCATTCCATTCGTCACACAATTCTGACTGCAGTTGTTATGATGTTACACTCCATGCTTTGCCTTATTTATATATTGCATATCTGTGAATCTTTACTCATTAGTACATTGTTTCCTTATTGAAACCATTGTAAAGACATTATGTTTCTGCCTGTGCTAACAGTGTTGATATTTTTTTCCAATCGCACATTGTGGTGTTGATATGCAAAGTTAAAAGCAGAGGCGGTTGTAAATGTTTTTTCAGACTATAAATGCTCACATTGTGGGTATGCATGTTAATGTGTATTATGCATGTATATGTGAATGTGTCTGATAAATGGGTTATATATGTTGTATTTAGAATATCGTCGAATTTGCATTTATTACCAATTTAAAATGTGTACTTTCTTTTGATTTATCCAGTATAAATAAATAGTGTGTTATTGGTATGACATACACATAACCACACGAGTTGTAGATGGACTCCATGGTGAATCATAACATTTATATAAGGTGTGCTGTGTGTAATTTAATGTGTACTAGCTGTGAATAAATCAGAATTTGAATTAATGTTCAGATTAATCTGCCTTTTTGGCCAATCTCTGTTGTGTACGGTGCTATTGTCGTATGCAGCTAATTGGATGATTGCATGACCCACACAGCTTTTTATTGTCTTTTCTTTAAGCCGAATTTAACGTCGAGAATGCAAAACCTTCGGCTTGGTCAAAACAAGCGTGTAAATGAATGAACCTGGATGGTCTTCCGTCCCATGACAGTGTGTAAGAGAATGCGCATGCATGCCCGTGATGCGTGCCTTTTCAGGATGGGGGCCAGATGGTTCACATGCGCGGGGGGGATCCCAGGTTTTCAGGACAGACCCAGGCCAGTGCAGGTGTGTGCTACCCTGCCGGCCCACCTTCTCAACAGGCTCTCCTCAACCACTGGGCCTTGCAGAGGTCGCCCTTCCTGCCTGCCGGGGGCGTGCCGTCGCCCGGCCACACCGAGCTCCCGTGCGGCCAGAGTCCACAGCACGGCCCTCCGTCGTGGGGGCGTAACAACAACAACAACCACAACCACCAGGCTCCTGGGGCCCCTAGGAGCACGCAGATGCATGGGGGGCATGCGGGCCATGGCAACCGTGGCCATACATCTAGTGGCAACCGAGCTCTCCAACAACAGCAGGTACATTTATTAAGCTCTATGCTGATGTTGCAAACATAAAAATCAGTACCATTGGTACCTCATTTGCCAGTAAAAAATGTGATAATTGGTTTTTTACCCTTTTATCTGGCAACAAAACTGACACCTTTTTTTACGAGGAGTCATGTTTGCATAGACCACAATACCTGCAGTCATAATGCAACAAAAAACACAACTCTGATCAAGGACAGTGCATACATTATCAGAGTTGTGTATTTTTGTTTGCATTATGACTGCAGGTATTGTGGTCTATGCAAACATGACTCCTCGTAAAAAAGGTGTCAGTTTTGTTGCCAGATTAAAGGGTAAAAAAACAATTATAAAAATCAGCATCGCCGTTACAATGCAAACGTGCATCATGATACAGTGCCTGTCTTAATATTGCAGACAGAGCACAAGGGCCAATGCCCCAGGTCTTTATTAAAGCAACACAAGTATTTAAATTTAGAACAAGATAGACAGGTACTCTAATGTATCATAAAACAACATCATCTTCATCAGGATGATCTGTACCACATAGCTGAAGACCAGCATGTGTTGCAATTTACCTGAAGAAACCTGGTGTTTGCTCAGTGGGCTCCCATTAGAACATCCACCTGTACCTACGATGCTTACGATTTGAGATATAATGCAGTCGGGCTACGTGACTTTGTGACTGCTGCAGGAATTTGTGTGGATTTGTCCCAACGGTGCTCCCTTGTAACTCCAGAGCATACTTCTTCTGCACTTCCTTCCCAGGAATTGCTGAAATCCCAGGAGGAAATTCTAGAATCGTGGGGGGAATGGAGGGTTGTACACTGCTAATCCGCAGATACAGACCTTAAATACCACTTCGTGGAGATGAGGGCTCAGTCCAGGTTCTTCTCTAATTGAAGATTTTTTTTAGGAGGGAGTTGTAAGGGATTTGTGGGACAGTGAGAGACAGGCAAAGGTATCCCCGCATGTGTATTGAGAATCTTAGATGTGTAAAGACTTATCTTCCCTAATGCATCTGCCATTCTCAATGAATGAACCACGTACACCCAATGAATATATTTTTATAATTAACATGTTTGATCTGTCCCTGTGATAGATTACATCTGTCCACAGGTGTTTGTAAAATATCGTTAATTTTGTGCACTTAAATTATTCATATTGTCACGGTGTATTATGCTTTGACAATTTGTGTAAGAAAAAAAATGTACGCCTTTGGTGTGTGAAATTTGCTTCGCTAATTTGGTTTAGTGATCTAATTTTTTTCGTCAATAAGAACTCTAACATGCTCGTACATATGCGAGAATGATCTGTTCTGATTGTGCTCTTAATATTGAAAATTGTGATCTTAAACCTCATGCAGTTACCTGGCAGGACCCTCCTAAAATGAATCGTGCAACTCTTGGGGGATTTTTTGGGGTAAACAAGCATAATAAATATAATCGTATCTTTTGCAAAAGAGACTTATATTAGCCAGCTCAAGACTAGTTGAAGGTAAGTTATTGATTCATGGGTGTTAAGCTGATCATATCTCCATGTATATTTTAACAGAGCCAGTCATTCAGGGATGTGGATGGTACCCAGGGCTTGCGTGAGCAACAGTACATGGGGCTCCAACACACTCCTACAAGCAGCTCCAGCGCCACCATGCCCCATCAGCATCACAACCAACAGTGGAGAGGCCCCCAGCCAAACCCATACCAAGGTGAGACCTGCTGTGTTTATATATTGTCTCATAACCCATAATGCACAGAATTTCATTTCGACACAGCAGCCATCCTATTCAGTCATGTGGTTGACTCTTGTTCTGAATGAAACATCCACTACGCTTTATCCCATAATGTAAGTAGCATCTTATTTGCCAAATATATCCCAATATGTGCAGCTTGCATACATGAATGGTTTATGTTAATGCTGTGTTTTCATGTACGTGAGAATGCATATGGATCTTACTTACCCTTGTAAACGTGTTGTACATGCACCTGATTCCATTTGCCATCTGATTGAACAAATACCTGGTTCAATGCTTTTGACCTAATTAGTGGCTGATCTTTCCATTTATGCTACTTACAGATAAACTAGTCATCAGCAAGCTCATCATTGAGCTAGTTGGCTCAGGATTGTAGGATCAGATCTGACTAAAATATAAACTTACACCCCTTTTTCAATCCACCGCTGGATGAAGGCCTTTCCAAGCTGTGTCAGTCGTGGGGGTGATTTGAACATACCTCGCCATGCTGTTAGTGCAGATTAGTGAAGTGGGCTTGCTCAGGACCAATTCAGATTTCATTTGCCACTGCTGCCCAGATGTGTTTTTATATGCGAGTCTACATGTTTGGTCAGTGGCCATATTATGAGTTTTTAAATTAATATACTATTGTCCAGTTTTCCTTTGTAAATGAGACAGCGAGCATCAAAGCGCTCCTAGCTGCGTAAATAGCAATGAACTCATGGTGCTGGAAGCCAAACGTTTGTATCAAACGAATATGGGATGAATGGAATGGCTGGCTCTCACTGACGCAGGGAACTTTGGCACAAATGGTGCTGGTGAATGCTTCATTGCCACCGCCTTGGGGTTAAATCTCACGATTCGTGTTCTCTACATCCAGTGAGAATGGCGAAGAGGAGAGAGTGTAAGGATATTAATGATTGTTGGAAAATAAAATTTAATTAGCTTTTGCTATGAAGTTATTGTTGAAGAACGGGATATTAAAAATACACACACAGTTGGATTTATCACTTTATTTTCAGTTCATTCCCGTGTGACATCATTGCTCATAAGGGAAAAAAGCCTCCATTAAAAGCCTTACATTAGTCATTGTGACTGTTTTCATTATCATAGTCTAGCAGTATTTTGATATAATTTGTATCGAGTTAAATTCATTGTGGTTTAATGTTTTCAATTTTGACATGAAGCAAGTTCACAAAATATGCTGGGGCTAGGTTTCTGTTTAATATACATCCTTACCTAGGGTTATCTGTATTGGTTTATATCAGTTCATCTTAGTGATTTATTTATGCTGCTGAGTTCATTCGAGGCTAAATGCATACCTTTTTGTGACAAAGCAAAGCAGCTGCTGTAACATCAGACATTTTTAAGTCAACCCTTGTACATTTTTCTTGTCAATCTCAGACATTTAATCACAATACACCATATATAAAAAATTCACCTGTGCTGAAGTTAATTCCAGATTTTTCTTCTTAAACTACTAATCACCAACATCTTCTTTTCACATATACACATACCCCGTCACAATTACTAACCCTAATTCAGCGCCCCGTTACATTCGCCCATTTTGATGACCATAGCCTCCCTCGTCTTTGTTTGGACCCTTGGTTAAAACAATCCTTTATAATAGAAAGCATTGCTATGCAAGGTGAGCAAGGAACAATTCCACCCTCAGACTTAGTTCCCTTCCTGCGTATGGAAATACGTTCAGGAGCTAAATACCAGCGTCCTGACACACAGGAGGGAACCTTCAGTATTGGATCTTCACCAATACGCAGAAAATGCTCACCCCGCCCTCTGCCGTGCTTGCTCCGCAGACTCTAAACAATACAGAGTTGAATTGGCTTGCTGAAAAGCCTGGCTAAACCCACCAGCAACCTGGCCATCGTGTGAGTCGCAGCCTCGATGAGGTGACGGTAGAAGTGAGGTGCAACCAGCAAAATTCAGCGGGGGCCCCGGATTTGGTGAGATCGGCCAGGGGCACGTGTGACGAGGCGATGCGGAGCCCGGCAAGTGGCCTACGAGGATGGCAGAGACGCAATCGGCGGAAGATGCGGTTAAGCAATTGTTGGCCTCTTAAGGCAGACAACGTGGCTGGCAGGCAGACTGTGTGGGGTGTGTGGGATAGCTGATTGAATGGAACCTTTGCCTGGTGTGACCTATATGCACTATTCACAATTTTTGTTGTTGTAAATATATTATTAAAGGCTACATATTAAAAATGAATACACAAAAAGTACTACATTTTTTATTGCATGATATCCTTGTTAAGTATGCCATAATTGCCAGCCCCCTCTAGATAAATGCTGTGATACAGAAGCAATGGTTTACGTAATATTTCTGTGTACGTGCGTATTTATGTGTGTACATACAGTTGAATGGCAAATTGTGCGCATTGAAATATCACATTTCTATATGTTAAATAAACCTGCCTGCTTAATGCAGCAGTCAGGAAGCTGTCAAGCTTCACAAAGCGCAGTCACAGAAGGATGGTGAATTAGGGGGCAGTGGGGGTAATGTATGCAAGTTTTCCCTGTGTATGTCACAGCGAGTGTGTGCTTTAGCTGCACTCGAGTGTGCGTGTGTGTGCATGTGTCTAGTAGGGAGCGGTAGTGTGGCGGTTAGCACGACCGCGGTACGATCCCGGAAACCCGAGTTCGATTCCCGCTCATGGCCACCAACACCAGTGACGATTATCTGAACCGCTCCTGGGCATCCCCTCGGTGGACCCCACCTCAAATGAGTACCTAGTGCGGTGTGTAAACATCGCCACTCGGGAGACAAAGGTGGTCGGGCGTGGTGCTGACCACCCACCCCCTCGTGTACCGTGCCAGCCTTCAACAAACGTGCTCGCTAACAGTACTTGCCCCAACAGTCTTAAGGCTATACGGGGGATCTTTGTCTTTGTTTTGTGTCTCCATCGAAGCAGGTGGCAGCAGGGTGTCAGTACATGACATTATTATAGTATTCCAACTGCACGATTGGAATTGGCATTCAGCATAAGCTTCCCCTTCATCGACTAAGCCTAAAACACAGCAGTGGAGAAACAATGCCTTCTAACCATGGTATAATTCTTTCTAACCATATCCTTGTGTTTATTACTGGCCATAATAAATGGTCACGAATGGCAATACTTCATGAATATCAGATAATGATATTGGTGAAAATGGTATTGATGTGTATTTGGATTACTAGGATACGCTTTGTAACATGGGCTGTAGTAAGTTGAACCGTGTACCCTGATATGCAAAATATCAGAGCCTTTATTTACAGCCTTTTCGATGGAAGTTATAACTCGTTTGCCTGGGTATCTGCGTGCTGTTTTGTCCATGCTTTGTGACTGAAAAGGACCGCCATTCATGAGAGTACATGTTTCAAATCTGGATATAGATTGGTTTTGTTCTCAAGCTTGCGTAGGCATTGCTCTGTCTATCTGACAAAGATGTGTATTTATGCAAGTGTGTGCGTGTTTATTTTGTTCATATTGTAAAGGTGTGCTGTACATTGTTCATATGCTCGTGCGTGTGCCACATGCCTTTGTGTAAAGTATGTATGGGGAACTTCTTTCGCACCGTACTTCACCAACCTTGATTATAATCGGAGGTGTGCAGGTACATTTGTGTGTGAAAGCCTACGTGCATGCGAGTGCCTTTGTACACGCGTGCGTCTGCACGTCCTCATGCGTCTGCGCGATTGCACATGTTCTCCCAAGGGAGGTGATGCTATTTTTAGCTCGCCGCATCGCGAGCCGAGAATCGGTCACATTTCCCGTGTGGCTCACATGCACACTTGCACACAATAAATCCTAACGCGCTGCTTCCTAGGCACAATTATCATTCTGGGTGTTTTTTTTGGTTGCTGTATGAAAAAGGGCCGTGTAATGTATCAGGGAATGGTCTGGAAGTGTGTGTGTTTTAATGCTAGTGTGCGCGTGTATTGTTTCTGCAGCCATGTGCAACACAGCGGTGCCCTTAGGATCCATGGGAGCGCAGTGCTCGCACAAGCAGGTGATTGCACGCTTCATTCACAAACGGGACCCCCCTCATGCCAGGTGTATTTTACATGTTGCATTGCACGTTATTTGCTCTGTGGACGAGAACACATGCAAGACCTCCCTCAGCAGCGTCGTGGGATACAAGTCTTTCCACTGTCTGAGCTATCACTGGTGCTACAAGCCGTGCATGATTTATAGCTTGCAGTGTAAGACATTTACCAATGCATGACAGCGGTTCTTGCACCAATCACACATGGATTATGCATCACCATGAAAAGCTGTCATTTTCCGTCTACTGCTGGCTGATTGTATTTAATGCTTCGTCACTTAACAATTGGAGCTTCCTATATCCACATTAAGCTCATCACACAGCTGCTTTGTTTGCCCAGCAGTGTATATATATATACACTGACTTAATTTGTGGTGGAATGAAATGTAGGCATCTCCTATTTCTCCAAGCCCTCCTCAATACGAAATAGTAAAATTCTTGCATGTGGAGCC
Source organism: Lethenteron reissneri (assembly GCF_015708825.2). NCBI lineage: Eukaryota > Metazoa > Chordata > Hyperoartia > Petromyzontiformes > Petromyzontidae > Lethenteron > Lethenteron reissneri. Next base: position 19,852,835 of record NC_083801.1, read on the forward strand.
TTGTATACAGTGGTGAGCGTTGACTTGCCGTTATACATCGTTTAGGTCACTTTTAACTCTGTACTGATCACTATGGCTGTATTGTACATAGTGGAATGCATGTATGTATCGTCTGCAAATGCATCTGTGCCCTTTAGACTGATAATGATTATAATTTTCCATCTAAGCAGGTTTGTGTGTGCGCGCGCCCCCCCTACCTCGATTACAGTCGCACTCTCGTTCCCAACTGCATACTTATGAACCTGCGTTTCAATGTGAATATGAAACTGCTTAACACCATGGATGAATTCACCCTTTCCCTAAGGTTTTGCTTAAAATGTTGCAATAATTGTGACTTGCTGTAAAAATGCTGCTTTTGAATACCGTCATACATAATTGTTTAATCCTCCCCCTGAATATGCCTTTACATATAAATGGATTAGTTGCAGTGATGTGAACACAGAAGTGAGCTTTCCAGACCCGAATGTCACAGAATCACACACTGCACTGTCAGGAATAATACATATAAATCACCCGCTTCCTCTTTTCACATCACCGTGTCGGATAGTAATATTTTATTGATTTTTTATTTTATTTCCAGGGTGCGCTGCTGAGACGTGTTTCTTGTGGAGAATGTGTAGCTGGTTGTCTTGACACAAGCTTGGCTAATATTGTTGAGTCACAACTGCGTCACATGAAATGTGTGTTCGCCAGGCTCTGCATGGCTTTGTTTCAGTGACTAAGCCTCTTGAAATAGTTTGGGTCACTGTGCTTTTGTATAGGCTGATACAGCGGGAACAATAATCACAGTTTTAAGGCATCATATCTCCTCACAACATAACAAACTGTTCTGATTCTTGTGTCTCTTAGCTTGGTTCCAATAGATGCCCTGTATATATATCTTGCCCCGTGCAGACACACCGCTTGAAATCTCTCATGACTGTTATTACAATAATGCTGGCCTGCTAATACATTCGCTTGCCCGGCGGTGTAAAAATCGCTATTGATATTTCCACCCGTCACTATTATAAATGCAAGCATGCTTATTTAATCAGTTGTGTGTATTAAAAGCTGTTTATATAACGTGTAAATGCATCTACAACAATCATAATGACCTATACAGATGCACACTTAAATACAAATTAAAATTATGTAACTTGTAAACTTCTTTCTAAAATGTATTTTTAAGTGCTTATATGCAAATAACACTTTGCACAAATACTGTATAAAACAGCGTTGAATTAAAACTAATTATGTATATTAGTTTTAAACAAATTGGTTCTGTTGACCAAGTTAATATTTGAGTGTGTACGCTCTATGATGGTGCTAACAGACCCCAGCTGTAATATTCTCACATATGCACAGGTGTTTACACGTACAGACGTTTGTGTATTTGTGTGGTGTGCGTGCACATAGCCATTTGGTCCCTCCTGACTCACATTGCATGGTGGTTGAAGATAATTAGACGATAATTAGTCATCAGGGGCTACATCTCCTTTTGCAACAATAAAGTTGTCATTTCGATTGCACCAGTGCATGTACCATCCAAATTACAGCCCATATCGACTCTGCAACAGAGTCCAATTGTGACTCCATCAGACTTCTTTGCATCCATGGGCTCCTCATTCTACTCACCCTGATGTCTTGTCAGCACGAGTTCATGGCAGCCATAATGGTAGCCTCCATTACTTCAGAGTGGGGCCCGTCTTGAGGGAAGAGTGGAAAATGCAACATGGGAGCACCACGGTGGCAAGATGTTAACCCTTTCCCATTCCAATCGGAAGGGAAATCGTTACGTCTTGAGGTCAGAAGATGTACCGAGGCTCCCACAAGGCCATGTGGGAGGGAGTATGGCACAGTTTGGCACGAGCTATCGTTGAGTGCGGTTGTGTTGCTACAGTTCTTTGCAGTGAGTACAATGTCTTTTAAAAACAGCGGCGCTATGTTTCTCTCAAAATAAAATTATGGCTAACTGCTTGCGCGTTCCGAGATTCAGCACTACAACTTGCAGACATCTCGGAGCGGGTAATAACTACCTCGCCTGGTATACAGGAGGTCATGGGTTCGATGCCGACCCTGACACTGATATATTTGCAGTTTGTATGTTCTCCCTGTGGTCGCATGGATTTTTCTGGGGGTGCTCCGGTTTTTCTCTCCACATTTAGAAAACAGTCGTTTAGAGTATTTGGCTGCTTTACATTTCCACGTAATAAGCCACTATCTAATAAGCTGTCATTGGTGGCCAGGTCACTTCTGAAAAAGAGCTATATAGCTCAGTGGACCTTATCTTTAAAATAAAACTGGTTTAATAGTTTAGTTTAATAGTTTGGATTATTTGAAAGTCTGTGTCGGTCAATGATCGAATTACGGATGTATTGCGGCCAAAAGAGAAAGTAGATGCCCTCATGCTGGTAATCAGGGTGTATAGTATTCAGAGGAGAAGGATCAGGCTATGTGAGAGAGATGAAGTAATAGGTAGATATGGAAATCGAAAAGGATGTAGAGATTTGAAGAGAGACAACAAAAATGGACGGTGATGGTGGTGGTTTAACCATTACTGGTGGGCATGCTATTTGTCCATAGTGCCGTGACAGGGAATGGTGGGAAGGGATATAGAAGGGGCTAGATTCGGCAAAGGTCACTGGGTTCACGAGTTTGTGGAGGCAACACATGTTTTATAGAATCCCCTGTAACTCATTGCACATTGATTTGCTGCCAGGTATGACCAGGGTTTATTTTCACCCACAGTGGATACTTTGAATGTGTATCACTGTTGAATCCTCGCCTTTGTGTTGCACACGTACGTGTGTTTGTGTTGTGCATGCAAATATTATTGTGTTTGTGTGTCCATTTGTGCCTATTTGCTCATTTGTAAGTTTACCCAATTATTTCCTCTGTGTATTAGCATTGGTGAGTACATAATGACAGTGGTATTCATGCAGAATGTGCCAGGTGTGTTCAGTGCCGCATGGCTTATTAATTGCTACATTACCAATGGGGGAAGGTATTATGCATAATTGACTTCAAATCCATTATTAAAACATCTTTTAACTTGCATACATCAAAAGTACCAAACATTCATGGTACCTGTTACCTTTTAAGAGCGAATACTTTTTTCTGTAACCTAAAAGCATTTGTCTCTCTGCCCCCAACCGCCCCTCGCTCACCTCTTGTCAATGTCACGAACGTTCTCCACAGTTTGCCTCATCGGTGGCCCAGGCCTGGCAGCCAGATGTCCAGACGGCACACGGATCATCGTCCACTGGGCAGAGGTATGAGAAAGTTTCCTATGGCATAACGCAAAGCGATGCTCATCAGTGCACACGGGCACGTAACGTGCTCTGCAGCCTAGGCATGGTTCTCCATATTAATGAATGCATTGATGTCCTTTATATATAATCGGTTAATCACCCTTTTGAGATTATAAATCGCGTTTTGAAGGCGGACCATATAGCACGTCATACTCGGGTGGGTAATTCTGTCGTGGTCTTATGGTTAACACACTGGACTTGGAATCCAGAGATTGCAGGTCCACTCTATGGGTGCAGCAGTGAACAAAAAAAGCTAGTTTCTTAAAATTCTCCCAACCTCTGTCACCGAGCTGTGGTGTTCATGGGAATACAGTATTATATGGTAAAGTGTGGGTTTTCCAAACTCTTTCAAGACGCCTGGCCAGGGTGGAAGGGTACGTCAAATACCCTCGGGGGGGAGCGGGGGGGACTCTGTCGATCTCCCTCGAGTGGAGGTCCTCCTGCCAGCAGTGTTGTGAGAAAACAGTCGCTTGGCCGCACCTTTTAACACCTTATACGTGGGCAGGCGACGAGCATAACACACGTGTTTGGGTCCGGCATGCCCTAAAATGTGGCACAACACATAGAATTGTGATTTTAGCCTGCCAAACATTTTGCATAGGAGAGGAAGGACATGAACGCCTATAAAGCACATCTCTTTTGAAGCATGTTGCCCTTGCGTTGTCTTTGCCAGGTCCCTGCTGTACGCGTCAGGCATGCACGTGTGTGTGTGTTTAGGTCCCGTAAAATTGTGCCACTTGTATTGTTGGCCAATTGCTTTGTTTATGATGCGATGATAGATTTATCAAGCTGCCATATCTCCCTCTTGAGGGGAAAGTTGGGCAATAAATAACCAGAAGAGGACTCAAATAAACAATACGTTCACACATTGACAGGCAGGCATGGAGTTGCATTGTAAGGAACGGTATCATGAGGCCAGCAATCCTTAAATCACATAATCTGCATGTTTTGACTGTGTGGCTTGACCACGCATTAAGGTGCAGAACATTTTATATATCAAATGTTTAGATTAGAGCAATGCCTCAGGAAGCTGAGGGTGTTTAGTGTTTAAACGTATGTAAGTATGCACAACATAAAACATCAGTTCACTGTGATTGAAGTGACAGTTCGCATAGATTGAGATGTTTGTAAAAGCTCAATTGATGTGCTGCTCATAATGTAGGTGATGGAAGTATAGAAACAATTTAGAGTTATTGAGAAGTAGGGTCAGCTCATTATAAAAGCAAAGGGACACAGTTTAGTAACGTGTAGCCACACCTTGCAGCAAGGAGTAGCAGCAGCGTACAGCAGTTGAATTTATGGATCCAGTGAATCAGAATCAGAATATCTGATAAGTTCTAAAGCTCTTTTTACCATATGGCCAGTCGGGGCGGATGAGAATGTTACAGCAACAAACAATACAATAACGTGATCATCATGCAAAGTACAAGAAAGGTACTTATGACCCAAACACATACAAATTAAACGAAACCAGTAGCTTCCCTGATTAATACTGTTGGTATATTAACCATGTATTCGCCGTAAAAATGTGCCGTCGGCCTCACAGTGGACGTTAAAGATCCCGTGACTTTATTCGCAAGAGTAGGTCATTGTGTGGAGGCATCATGGCCCGACTTTTCCAAATTTGTAAAATTACCTGGAAATTACTCAATTGGATTGTTTATCTAGCAATCATTGCCCTCCAACGATAAAACCTTGGCAGGACCCTCCTGTAAAAGTCATGAGGCTCGGTGAGGCTTTCCTGGGAACAAGCGTAATATAATAATACGTAGAAGCAGCACACTGTTTGGCAACAAGAAGTCACCCCACTGTGGGTAATAAGCTGCCTGATTTCTGAGTGGTGCTACTCTAAAAATGATGTGTTTATGTAACTGATGCATGCACTTTTGCCACAGTTTGTGTTATTGTGGGTATTGCATGTGTGTGGGCATCTATGTAAAATATGGTGAGTCATGGTGCAATGATTGGTTTGCTGTACTATGAATCCATTGTCTCGAATTCGATTCCCGATCATGACCAGCATCAGTGATGAATATCTGAACTGATCCTAGGTCACCTCTAGGTAGACTCGGCCTGAAATGAATGCCAGGTACAGTGTGTAAACATCACCACTTGGGAGACAAAGGCAGCCGGGCATATTGCTAACCGCACTTCACCCAAAAGCCTATGTAGGTTATATAGGGGATCTTTATTTTTGTTTATAAATGTGCATGTTCATTATGTTTGTCATTTTATGATTGTCTGGCCAGACGTGCGGGTGTGTATATATTTCATTTCACATTGCGCATCCTGTGTGGGTGAGATGTCATTTGGTGTACCAATACTCTTGAATACATTATTACATGTTAAACTTCTTTAGGATAAAGATGATCATGCTTTGGATGCATGTTCATGCCATGTATATTTCTGAGAGGTATCATGCATGTGACATGCGTGTTAAATGTATACCACATGTTGGTTGCACATAGGCGAACTGTATGTCACATGCAAGTTGTGTGCATGCGTGTCGCGTTTTTGTAAATTGTGGGGAGCGGTAGTGTAGCAGTTAGCGCGCTGCAAAACAAACCTGGTCATGGCCAACACCAGTGACGATTATCTGAACTGGTCCTGGGCCTCCTCTAGGTCGACTCTGCCTCAAATTAGTACCTTGTGCGGTGTGTAAACATCGCCACGATGGAGACAAAAGCAGACAGGCGTGGTGTTTGGCCATCCCCACCCTCTTGTGTACCGTGCCAGCCTTCATAGTTGCTTGCTTTACAGCACTTGCCCCAACAGTCTATTAAGGCTATACGGTGGGGAGGGGGGTCTTTGTTTATTGTCCATCGCATGTGCATTGGCAGATGTGCTCCCGAGTACCCATGGCTTGAGTTAAGAGTGGTGCTCTTCTCTCCGCGCTGCAAGGGAACCAAGCTAATTTGTGTCACACACTGTCAGGCGACACTGACAAGTTGACAAACCAATATTTTAGGGAACGGATTATTTCTTTTTTTAGACCTTTATTATGTGGCTCAGTGATGCACTGGCATGTGTCATAAGTAGACAGCGCCTGCCGCATTATAAGCCAATAAAGCCGTGACAGCAGCACCTCGTGGCGACTGCTTGGGTGCAGAAGTACAGAGTGAAATCTGTTAAGAGCATTTGGTTTATTTTAATTAAACTTGCACTTTGTCTGGGGGTGCAGTGTGTGGCTCAGCGTGGCACTGTAAATACTTCTTTCCAAACGCATAGCACCACTCAGCATTGTATCCGGTCGCCGAGAATTGGATACACGGACAGACAAAGCCCCCCCCCCCCCCCCCCCCCCCGCCGTAGCAAGTGCTGTTTCCGAGCACCTATGAAGGCCGGCACGGCACACAACGGGGTGGGTGGCCAGCACCCCGCCCGGCCACCTTTGTCTCCCTAGTGGCGATATTTACACACCGCACCAGGTACTCATTTGAGACCGAGTCAACCAGACAGGCATGGTGCTACAGGCTTCCTTATTAGGGACTGTTATAGGAAAACAAGTTGTTTGCATTTGCCAAGTTTGCATCCCACACGAGGCAAGCTCTTGTATATTCCTGTAGAGCACGCATATATATATATTTAAGCATTTAGTATTCTTTCTCTGCACTGTAATAAAATGCTTACAGAGTGGTACTTTAGCTTGTATTGTATCTGGTCAACAGGCTGTATAACACTGGGGACAAGGCAACCAAGTACTCATGCAGTAGGCCCAATTTACAAACTGCCTTGTTTAATGTTCGGAAATAAGATTGAGGTTTTAAACTGAACCGGTTTGCGATGGGATAAAAAGTTGAAAAAAAAAACATTCCAATGCGTTTTACATTGGCTGCTCTTGTAGGAAAGGTATAAATGGAATGCTGTGCAAGAATTGGTTCTGATTAGTCGTGAGAGGCCAAACAAAGCACTTCTGTGCTACAATTACAGGAACTGACAACTTGTATTTTAGCACATTAACTTTCTAAACTAAACATTTCAGACATGGCATTACGGGCTAGGTGTTGCAGACGGAGAATTTCCGAGCTTGGATGGTGGACATGGAATTCTAGACCCGGCACGCTAATAGTTACATAGCTACCTTGCCCTGCATTAAACAAGACAGAGATGTCTGCTCTGCTTGCGTTTAATGTTATCAATGTAGCCTTGGAAAAAAAGTAGATTCCCCCAAAATGATCACGCAGGCCTGTTAAATCATTGCCTGCTATTAGCGCTCTGGGGGTGGTTGTAAATGTATTGCCACTTTTAATGAGGCTTGTCTGACAATGGAATATTGTAACATCATTCTTAAATTTTAACTAACCCAAGCCATTGTTCGATATGCATTAGGTTAGTTCATCTCGCACCCCATCTCACAGCCTTATTAGATAAATTTGCCTTATTTAATTTACAATATGACTTGTATTCTTTTCATTTAGTTCATGTCTAACATGATTACAAGTGCTGAGGAAAGAGCAGTATGACTGAGATACGTTTAGTGTCAGCCTTGAGTATGGCGAGACCTTTTGGTTCTGTCCCCCCTACTGCCCCGTCTTCCAGCGAGCCCAAGTCTCCTGTTCCTCGTCTGCCTCTGTCACTTATCTGTCGGTGTTTCTGTGTGTTTTGCTTATTTCTTTCCCAAGCATGCCCATGAATCTGAGGACGCCTGATCTCAGGGAGGGGACCAACGGTCCAGGGACTCAGCACCACTACGGTAGGATCACCCACTTGTGATGTTAAATCGCATCAGTCGCCGTGTCACTTCACTCTCGGCTGCCACACAGTCATTGCTTTTATGCCATTACATTGTCATCGTTAGGGGCACGTTAACAATATGCCCATCATTTTAGTAATCGAGACTGTCAAATTCATGATGGGGAAAATGTGGAAAAAAAATTGAAATTGTTGGTTGTGATATCATTGTGCTCACATGGGGACAGGTGTCTTATATTGTTAGTGACTTTGCCCATATAACATTTTTCTTCGCACGTGTCTATGCACAATCTGAGCCATGGAATTTGTTTTAATGTACTGAAGCAATAAGATACAATAAAATATGATGTATACAATTAACATCAATATGTTTTATGCTACAGTCTGGTTGCACCATCTATCTATATTCATGTTAGCATTATTTAAATTATATTTGTAGGGCATGTTTTCAAACGTTTAATTTATTGCTCACCTTGCCTGGTGAAAAGTGCAACTCTTTAAAAATGTCCTTTAATATACGCAGACTTTTTTCCCAGATAAGGTTTTCCTGACGACATACGTTGAAATTGTGCTGTTGTTGTTGTCAATGTTAAATGTTTATGCATCACGTATAACCACAGCAGTACTTACGAAATCTTGCTCCATTCACTTGTGTTAGGTTTGACTGGCCCTGTCCGGAACTCGGCGCACTGCAAAGCAGAACTCCCAGAATGTGCCCAGGGGGCAGATACAGTATCGTCATTGGCCCCCAGGACACATGGACCACTACTCCACACAGAGTGTGCAGGGCCAATACCCAATGCACCCAGGCCCTGGGCCACCAGGGAATTATTCATCCCAAAACGCCCGTGGCCACTATTCGACTCAGGGGCCCCTTGGTCACGTTGGGCATTATCCCAGCCAAGGGGGGAGGGTGGCAGGTCCCGGTGGGCATGGCCTGCAGCACGTGATGCCCAATGGAACGTCTCTGATGCCACCTTCCCACCACGAGGGCGTCAGCTTCCACGCGCACACTCTATCAGGTACAGCACGAATGTGTGCGCACGCACGCACGCAGGTGAACACGCGCATGCACAAATGCACAGGCGAGGTCATACAGCCAACAAGTCCATGAATACACAGTTTAAAAAATATAATGCCGATGCAATTTAAAATTAATATGACCACATTGAAAATTAGAAACAATTACTGTGAGGCAGCATGCTTCAACAATTTGTTCGAAAAAAACGTGATGGCGTTTTGTCCCTGTAAACAGTATACATGTGCAGATAAAATGATTTGAGTGCTTTTACAAATAGAAATTTCATCAGAATTGTGTACTTATATCAAAACATGATAAATGTGTACCTATGACAGATGGCTGAAAAGCATAATTGACAGCAAACACATTACAGCAAGGGAAATGTACACACAAAGCAACATAATTGAATTCCTCGAAGAAACAGAAAAGGGGATCCATAGATTTTGAAAATTGTAGCATCGAAGACTTCACATTCAATATTGAAAAAAGCAAATGGGTTTTGGCCGAACATTTCACAACTGGATACTATGACCAATAATGAAAGTAACAACACAGCATATGGGAAGACATGCACAGTGGGTCAAACAAGCAGGAGATGGAGTGATGAATCGGGATTGACGTAGATGAGCGTTGAACACTGGTATCAGCATGGACAAACCTTTATTCAGTAATGCATTGAACATGAATGATGGTTATTATGTTTTATTTTCATGTCTTGGCAAAGTATATAACAAATTATTTCATTTCATCCATAACCAAAATGTCATTACTCTGCCAATTCCCAAGTGTGCAATAGTCACGTACACGGTCTAACAGCCCATTTCAGGGTTATTAGACATAACGGTGTTATGCTCATTAACATTAGGAGGCACACATGGCGTGAGCCCCCTTCTCCCAATAGACCTCTTCCTCACTGTCAGGTCTCTCATGCAAATTCAACTGTCCTGGTCTCCCGAGTTTTTACCTGGTTAAAAAAAAGTGAACTTGACTTGTGGGTAGATGTTTCATCCTACGATCCACCCAATTGAAGTGTCCTTTTCAGCACTTGCAAGGTTCACTGTGGAATGAAAATACTTTTTCTCTTTATGTGTCGTGGATCCAACTGAGTCGCAGACGTTGTCCCTTTTAGAGGCAACACTTTTATTTGTAACACCGTAACACCAAGGGGTAACTGCCCCTTTACCAGACTACAGGGGAGTTACTCCTACGATGGGTCGATCCTTCACTCGGGTCTCCGACCACGTGGTTGCCCCGTAAGACGGAGAGTTTCAGCTTTTGAGACATAGAGCTTCCCGCTTGTAGGTGTTGAGCTTCCAGCTTGTAGATGTTGAGCTTCCAGCTTGTAGATGTTGAGCTTCCAGCTTGTAGATGTTGAGCTTCCAGCTTGTAGACATGGAGCTTCCAGCTTGTAGACGTGGAGCTTCCAGCTTGTAGATGTTGAGCTTCCAGCTTGTAGATGTTGAGCTTCCAGCTTGTAGATGTTGAGCTTCCAGCTTGTAGATGTTGAGCTTCCAGCTTGTAGACGGAGAGCTTCAGCTTTTGAGACATAGAGCTTCCCGCTTGTAGGTGTTGAGCTTCCAGCTTGTAGATGTTGAGCTTCCAGCTTGTAGATGTTGAGCTTCCAGCTTGTAGATGTTGAGCTTCCAGCTTGTAGACATGGAGCTTCCAGCTTGTAGACGTGGAGCTTCCAGCTTGTAGATGTTGAGCTTCCAGCTTGTAGATGTTGAGCTTCCAGCTTGTAGATGTTGAGCTTCCAGCTTGTAGATGTTGAGCTTCCAGCTTGTAGACGTGGAGCTTCCAGCTTGTAGATGTAGAGCTTCCAGCTTGTAGACGTGGAGCTTCCAGCTTGTAGATGTTGAGCTTCCAGCTTGTAGGTGTTGAGCTTCCAGCTTGTAGACGTTGAGCTTCCAGCTTGTAGACGTTGAGCTTCCAGCTTGTAGGTGTTGAGCTTCCAGCTTGTAGGTGTTGAGCTTCCAGCTTGTAGATGTTGAGCTTCCAGCTTGTAGATGTTGAGCTTCCAGCTTGTAGATGTTGAGCTTGTAGATGTTGAGCTTCCAGCTTGTAGATGTTGAGCTTCCAGCTTGTAGATGTTGAGCTTCCCGCTTGTAGATAGAGCTTCTAGCTTGTAGATGTTGAGCTTCCAGCTTGTCGATGTTGAGCTTCCAGCTTGTAGATGTTGAGCTTCCAGCTTGGAGAATGCAATGCCCCCGGTCCCTCTCAGGAACCCGCCTTGTAGACTTCTGTCATACTCGCAAGAGCTGACCAATGTGTGCTGGTGTCATGTCCAGTTTGTTAGTCTCAAGCCCGAGATAGTAAATTCCTATAATGTCCTTTTGTAAAACTCTACCTCAGCAGATTTTTTTTGTACTGAGCCCAGATGGCATAGCTTTTTGGGATAAATTGTGTTACTGACGAAAATGGCATTAATATTTTTCCCCTTTCCTCGGGTGCTAACGCGACAATTATTTATTCTGTTAATGATTGGTCCTCAGGGACATCCGTTGCTCTTGGATACATCGGGACTCCGCAAGATGTTAACGAGTTCAACAACAGGGTTATTTTTAGACCGCTATTATTTCATGCTCAGTGCCGCGCACTTGAGCTAATTGAGCGGTAATGAAAGGGTAGGGATGGATGATGAAATGAGCGGGTCCAGAAAGGGCAGGAGGGGATTGGAAGGGCGGTCTCAGCCAGGGTTGTTATGTTTGCTCTGTGAGAGGCAGAAGATATAAGCACACACATCCTGCCTCTTGCTGATTGTATTTCGTTCCTTGTGCACACGCAAAGGTGGTCAGTCGGGGAGCGGTTGGGTCTTGGTCGTTGTGCTTATCCAGCTTGCATGAGGCCAAATGCAATGGATGTGTGAACATGTGTGTGCTTGAGCTCACTGATGCTGTGTGCTTGTGTGCTTGATTTTAAATGTACGAGTGTGTCTACTCCGAGGCGTGATGGCGCAGCGGGTTAGTGGAAGTGCATAGAAGTGGAATGTGCCTAACTTAGGCCTCCCATGTGGCAACTTGGCAGAGGGGATGTTTTTAATAGGGATACAAATGTGGCTCAGCATGATGCTCGGCAGAGCCCCCCAACATGTGCCATATAAAACCTAATAGGTGCTTGTTCACGGCACTCATTTAACAGTCTCTTGAGACTAAATGTTAAATCTATTTTGTTGTTGTTTGTGTATAATGTATGTAGGTATCTATGTTTTAGTGTACGTACGTGCATACACATGTACGTACATCTATTCCTCAATCTGACATGGCTTCACGCAGGCATGCACTGCGACAGCTTAAAGAGCATTCAGCCACTCAGATTTTGTTCCTTAAAATTGAACGATTTAAGGTTGCAACGCCAACTGTGTAATTTCGTAACAATTTTCCACAGTATTTTCGAACAGTGCACAGACTAACCATGCACTGTCTAACATCATAATTTAGTAATTGACCGTTATTATGCGGTTATTCCGCATGGTTAGCATGGAGCGTGGCACTTTTGTAAATTGCTTTTGGAAGTGGCTTGTTTCACATGAACTGCACTTTGCCAGTCACCTCACCTGATGCACAAAGCACCACCATTGACCGACTTGTGACGTTCTGGAAAAGCGCCATCGTTGACCGGCTGCGGTGACGTTCCCAACATCGATTGTCTATCGAGCAGTGACTGTCTGACATCGCATGTTTAACGATAGCTCGCCCTCTTTAAATGCCCCAGTAAAACACCGTGTGATACTTTGCGCGTGTGGACATGTGTAAATGCACCTGGCCAAACTACGGCTACGGCATTTGTGCGTGTGACATTTATTCATTCTGTATTTCTACCCCCTCCCCAATATTTGCGTGTTTTTATAACTGAGGTTTGTTCATCTGTTGAAAATAAGATTTGTCCATACAGCGTTCTAGTTGATATTCGCCAATGGTGGTGTCGCCTTAGATTGTGCTTCTCTTTCGTGCACTGCCCTCTGAAATCAAGGGCCGCTTTGAGCTGCACTTCAGATTGTCACTGCCTCTTGCATGTTGAATTTTTTTGTTTATCAGTTATTTTTCTTTTATGGGAGTCACTTTTTATTTTGTGCTCAAATGCTTGGTAATTGGCATCAGCAGCCAGAGTGGCACCAGAGTTGAGCCGTAATCGTCACGCTAGATGCAAGCCTTTTGTTGTTGTTGTTGCAAACACCACTGGTTTTGGTGGGGGGGGTGCAATGGGGAAGTGAGGGGGGTGGTGGTGGGGGGAGAGCAACGTCACGCGTGGATGCCTCCCAATTAAATGGTAATTTCCTGTTGCTGTGTGTTGCCATGGAGATCGGTTAACAGCCACCCTGAGTATTTGAAACCCATCAATGGTGATTTGGGTGCAAGATTCCTTGGTCACGGTGCGTCTTGCATATGTGTGTGTGTGTATAATTGCTGATCTAAGAAATGTCTGGTCAAAGAACAACAGCTATATATAAGCAATGTTTTGCATTCACATTGCTTAGATATATTTGCTTAGAGGTAAGGAAAAAAGATCGAACAAACAAAATAGTTATTTATATTATATCATCCCTTTGATAAGGCGTGCATGCTGACTTGCACAACGCATGGATTTTTATAACTTTCGAGTAGTGTTCAAAGATGGGGCAAACAATGTGTTATGTCCATATCCTTTTGTACCCCAAGTGTTATAGAAACCTTTTGTTTTTTTTTTGCTAATTTCAGCATATTTAATATGCTCCTTAACCTTTCAGGAGCTTTACGATTGCTCACCCCCCCCCCCCCCTCATTATGCTCTTGTGGCTTGCCTTAAGAACCTGAATAAGAACACAGCCAAACCCGAATTTAGATAGCCTTCGTAAACCTGCATTACTGGTTGTTTGATTGTTTTGCCAAAACAAATGTTTGGGAATAAAAATAATGTTTAGGTGTTGCAATCATTATTGCAACACCTATCATAGACTGTGGCCTCCTTCCTGAAAAGGAAAGTATACCGCAAATCAAGTTGCATTCAAAGCTAAACGCCAAGTGGGAGTTCATGTTGCACAAGCACACGTCCGCTTCTTTGTTTGCGCTGTGACCATTTAATATTTTTCGTATCGGTTGTTTTAATCACCTTTTTGTTCACCTGTATTTATCTGCGTGTATGTGATTGTTGAAATACAGGAATGCTGGGTCCAGGTGGATGTCCCATTGCAGGGGAGGCAGAGGGAGCCATGCATCAGCTCAACATCTCCCCACCGGCGTCTGCGGAGAGGGGAAGCAGACGAGGAGGTGGCAGCTCCGGCTGGGAGATGTCCTTGATGTACAGTGCAGATAAAGGCTCATCCCAGGTGTGTGTGTGCAGCCCCTAGTGTGCCTATCACCACACCTCTCCCTGCACATCTAAAAACCTGCACTCTTATTCCCAAGGTCTAACTTCTGGCCTGGGAAAACCTTACACAAGACCTCACCCCTAAGCCGGTCAGGTGATGCTGTGGTGAGAATGCTCATCTTGCGGTCAAAACCCATTTGGGAGTTGACCATCGAGTAGATATGAAGAAGAGTATCAAGGTTTGGAGAATAACAGTATTTTTTGGAAATACTACCCCCTGCCATACTCTTCTATAAGCGCACAACTTCATCTGTGATGAACGCTGCACTTTCCGTCGTTTTCATGCAGGGGGCGCTGCAAATCTACGCGCCCCCTGCATGAACGATGGAGGCGCCGAGACAAACGTTCGATTACATTGGAATCGATCTGCAGACGGCGGTCTTCTCACACGGCCAGCAGCTCCGTGTCGCCAGGTGACAGTCCGCATCGAACCGAATTCCTGGCAAGGCCATCTACTCAACGACGAGAGAGAATTCACACGAAATGTCCTTTTCAATGAAGTCTTCCAGATGTAAAATGATATAAGCTTTTAATGAAGAAATCAAATTATCTAATTCAAAACATAATACACTTCAAAGATGTTTAATTTTAAAACTTCAAAACGGAGCATCGGGTGCTTACGTGAATGCGTCGTTCGTGTGCAATTTTTTTGTGACTTTCCTGGCCGAAGGCCATAAATGATTGTGAGGGACGCCGCAGTCACACTCGACCAACCAGTATGCAATATGGATATTTCATCACTGCCTAATGACCACCAACAGATACGAGAGGCACTCTACATTCGTTTGAGCAGGGATACAATTTGAAGAATCAATTCCTCATGTCCCTGGCATGGATCAAGTTTCACATCTTCACCAGTGTTCCCTCTTGCAATTCAAATTAAGTCACTCTTTGTTGCTGGCATCTGATGACTTGGAAAAAAAACCTGGATTGTGGTGGGGGGGGGCATGCACAGTGGAGTTCAGGGAACGCTGGCCAACCTGTTTCATTATGCACACACACAACAGCAGGTGTTCAATTAAACTCATAACCCTTGGTCATGCACCCTATCCATTACCCCATGAACACTGATATCCTATGATATGTAATTCTCATTCCTTTATAAAGTCTCAGAAATAAACTCGTATCCGTGAATGATAACTAATCATCTAAACCATAAGCCCTAATAAACACTTTCTGCATAGCAACTTAGCTTCTAGTAATACAATCCAATGTGTTCTTTTGCTTCATTTTTCCTCATATTCATTTGAATGTGTAATAGCCTGCCTGCAGCCAAGTTTATCATAGTCTAGCACGCGTGTTTCTGTCCCACCGTGCTGTTCTGTTTCACGGGAGATAAAACGAAAAAAGTGATGTGTTAGAGATGTATTGTGCCGTACTTTTTAACGTGCAGCACCATTGTGCTTCGTGTTGACTCGGGGGCGGGGGGGCGGCCGCGGTACCGAGTAGCTTGATGAATGGGAGTATTCAACGGCAGCGCAGCACAGCCCGCCACAGCACAGCCCGCCACAGTGGGTCACACTCTTGCCAGAGTGTGACCCACTGTGGGAGGCACACGACTATTACCCTGGCCCGGGATGCAGCATGCCTTCGCAAGGGGGCTCGCCTCGCCGGGCCGTCGGCTTAAATCCTAGGTAGCGTCGACTCCTTGTCGACCCTGCCAGTTGCAGCGTGGTTGTTAATAATTTGCATAATAGCTATGCGATGTGGTGCAAGGCTGGTTATTATCACTCTCAGTTAAGCCCGAGGGATGTGATGGCAGAAATTACCAATTTTTATGCTGGCAAGAGATTGTGATTTTGGATTACATGGAAATAATCTCACTGGCGCGGTGGAAAATACTTCCGGTGTGTTTGCAAAAAAATCCATTGTGGATTTTGTATTGCCATAGCGTGACTTATCCGGTGCATTGTGACGGGTCAGTATAGTGGCGCATCGAAGGGCCGCTGGTGACAGTGGGAAGCCACTGTGATAAAGTACATTCTCCAGTCTGCCTTCCCAGCGGGGGTGGGGGGGGGGCACCAGCAGGTTAATCGGTGGCAGGTATTTGTTATCGCGATGTTAATTAACCAGACACTCCCCCCCCCCCCCTCTCTTGTGGCTTTAAGCATGCAAAACCTTTTCTGAGGCTCTTTATGCAAAGGCCTGTGGTCGCCTGAATCCCCAGGAAGGAGCCAACCTTCCCTATTCATATTCCTGTCTTGGTGCCTCCTGTGCTATTTCTTGTTTTGTTGCTATCAGTTTAACACGTAGCAGGCTTTCGCGACCAGTATTATTCATAATAAAGGTTTTTGGGTTAGATCGCGTTATTTATAAATGTGTCGCAACCCTCCACCGCTTGACACGGCCAATCAGTCAAAAAATGTGTCACGTTCACAAAAGACAAATAGTTCACTACTTTAGCCCACCGGTGTGTTGACGAGTGGATCCACAACATTTACAATTCGGTTATGATGTTTCGCTGGAAATTACATCCAGCATCTTCGGGTGATTTTCCAGAAGAGTGAAGCCATCCACCTGCTTCTGGTCTTAAGTAGTGCAGGATGACGTCATCGTTGTTGAACTCCATCAGGATTCGAGATCAGGGGTGGGGGTGTTTGCAATTATGTAATAGATCAGTAATCGGCCACTTAGCATGTGACTCACCTGTAAGGAATTGCAATATGTGTTTTGTATTACTTAATAA
This sequence comes from Lethenteron reissneri, assembly GCF_015708825.2. NCBI lineage: Eukaryota > Metazoa > Chordata > Hyperoartia > Petromyzontiformes > Petromyzontidae > Lethenteron > Lethenteron reissneri. The sequence continues at coordinate 19,869,867 of NC_083801.1, forward strand.
TACGCTTCCAGTCAGCGCTGAGTCTATAGCTATCACAGCGATTGCAATTATTTGAATTCTTCTCAATTTGTCGATGACACTTTGGTTGTCTGGCCACATGGTAAAGATATACTTCGTGAATTTTTTATCATTTCAATGCGCAAAACCCAACCATTCAGTTCACCATGGAAATGGAGGTGAACATCACACTTCCCCTTCCTGGATATTTTGCTTGTACGCGGTCAAAATGGCAAAATAACACACAGCGTCTACCGAAAGGGAACGCACACGGATGCCTATCTGAATGCAGATTCGCATCATCACTCAGCACATAAATCCTCTCAATCATGACACTCATACATCGGGCAAAGACAGTGTCAGATGGTGAAAGTTTAAGGAAATAGATTAAATATGTTAAAGAAGCACTAAGACTGAATGGCTACAATAATGCTCAGATTAACAGAGCGTTGAATGCCAAATCAAGATCGAACAACAATACTGCTGAAAGTGATCAGATTATCAAAACAATCAAAATACCATTTATCTCAGGAGCTACTGACAAATTAGCCCGTGTTTTGCAAAAGCAAAACATGAAAGTGAGATTTGATACTGTACACATAATTCAAAAAACTATTGTCTTGTATTAAAGATGAATTACTGAAGTTATCAACAGAAAGTGTATATCGGATCAATTGCTTATGCGGTAAGTGTTATATTGGACAGACAGGACGTAACATGAGCGTAAGACTAAACGAACACCAAAAGAACATTCAATTCTTCCAAACAGCTGTCAGCGGTGGCAGAGCATGCTTGCCAACAAGGACATTCAGTTGATTTTTATAACGTTGAAGTGTTATGCAGAACTAATTACTGGCAAAGATTAGTTAGAGATACAATTGAAATTGAGACGAATTCAAATAATTTCAATCGCTTTGATAGCTATAGACTCAGCGTAGCCTGGAAGTGTATTATTTAGTAATACACAACGCACATTGCAGTTTCCTTACAGGTGAGTCACATGCTAAGTGGCTGATTACTGATCTATTACATAATTGCATACACCCCCACCTCCGCCTCTGATCTCGATTCCTGATGGGGTTCAACAATTGTGACGTTTTCTTGCGCTATGTCAGACCAGGAGCAAGTGGATGGTTTCATTATTCTGGCAAATCGCCCGAAGATGCTGGATGTAATTTCCAGCGAAACGTCGTACTACTCAAATTGTGAATGTTGTGGATCGACTCTTCAACACACCGGTGCACTAAAGTAGTGAACTATTTGTCTTTTATATTCTTGGTTCTTTCGGTAAAGTCACGTAGAAGGGAAATAATAAAATAATAACCACAGCAAGGAAATTTGAAATGTTCTTGTTGTAGTTTTCACACTTGATGATGATTGCTTGTGTTGCAATCGAAACGTCGTGATAATTGTATTATTTTATTTTTATTATTTTACTTTTTTCCCTTCTACGTGACGTTACCGAAAGAACCAAGAATATGAATCCCTGCACTCACGAAAGCTTTAAATCGAAATTTATTTGTCTTTTGTCAACGTGACACATTTTTTCGTGATTGGACTTGTCAAGTGGTGGAGGGTTGCGACACATTTATAAATAACGCGAGCTAACCCAAAAACCTTTATTATGTTTATTGTTATCATTCATTTGTTTAGATTTTTCACTTACTAAAATGAACTTTTTACATTTAGCAGATATTCAGATTATTTTCCTTGTGTGGATTTGCCACACGTTAGATGATGCAACGTGCACATGGAAAAGTGGTTGGCATCCCTTCCCTTTACATCTCAGGATAGTGAACTCCATTATTAAGAGCCAAACACAGTATATTAAAATTAAGTTTACTCTCTCACATAATAAGCATTAATCCAGTTATAAATAATTTGATGATTTCATTAATGTTTTAGTTAATTTTAATACCTCTATTGGATTTTGTAACATTTTAATGTAATTTTCATTCAGCTATTTTATTTTGACCTACGCCAAACCATCCTCACAAAAACTAATGAAGAGTAATGAAGAGTTAATGCACTGCATCGAGTCTAATTGTGAACTCCTGGAACATTTTGGGTATGTGCATCACATTTTAATGGTTAACTGTAGATTCTGAAAACTTGATTTGAAGCTTTCGTGACTGCAGTAATTACTCTTTGGTTCTTTAAGCACCGTTGAGATGAACAGTTCAAGGCCAGGTATTGATTCTCAAACATTGATAAATTGCTGTAGCTTATTAAAAACCTCCCAGCTTGCATTTCACACTTATTATTACCCTTCAGCGCTGGCTGCTCGACATAGTTATTGTCACTGTGTTTGCATCGTGATTTGACCTACTTTGAAAATGTATTCGGCACCGTGATGTGATCTGTCCTGTAATGTGATGTAAACAATGTTTTCTCCACACAATGCCGATCAGTATCACAGCAGTTCATTGCAACTCAGTTAATTTTCCATCTCACTGCCGTATGATGACTCCTAGTGCCTTGTTATAATAATCTAGTCTAACCTATCCTATGACATGTTTATTAAAACGTAAAAATAAGTACGGTACTCGTATATGGCTAGGTTATATTTAAAGGCCAGGTTATTATTAATCTAATTCATATTATAAATTATATATTAATTTCAAAACTGGATTGCTATTGTGCCTATACATTTTTTTTTTCAAAATTGGCTCAGGTAAGGCATGCAATTTCCGGATGAACTGCAAATGGATTTAATGTGGGTCAACATGTCTCGTGTGATGAATACCACGGCCTTTGTTTTATTGATTTCACAGCCATAAACAAAAATCTGCAATCACGGCATTGAAAGGATAACAGCGGCAGTGGGGCGTTTGTCATTTTTACACCTCGCTCCTTAAAATCCGTGAACATGACTAAAGATGCCAGAAATTGACAAATGTGGTGTAGCTCTTTTTTTCACGGGCTGTAAAAAGTGAACGATTATTCAGCCTGTATGCTGAAGCTCTCCAGTGATGCTGTGCTAACTTGCAATAGTGACTGCGCTTCCTCCAAGGTGTTGACTTTCTGCCAGTGGTATTTGAGTTAATCATCTCCGAAATGGAACTGAAAATTAAGAAAACCAAATTAAACTGAAGTAGTTAACTCAAATATAAAAAAACAGCAAAAACCTGACATTTGTTAGACTGAAAAAAAAGCCAGGATATATTATAGACGTAAAAAATGAAGTAAAAATCGACTGCGTACAAGACAAAGACAACGATCCCCCGTATAGCCTTAACATACTGTTGGGGCAAGTGCTGTTAGTGAGCACCTAAGAAGGCCGGAACAGTACACGAGGTTGTGGGTGGCCAACACACCACGCCCGGCCGCCTTTGTCTCCTTAGTGACGATGTTTACTACACACCACACCAGGTATTCATTTGAGGCTGAGTCTACTCGGGGTGGCCCAGGACCGGTTCAAATAATTGTCACTGGTGTTGGCCGTGAGCGGGAATCGAACTCGGGTCGCTGAGTATCGCATACAACACACAGGAAAACTTCAGTGTTTCAATTAATGGGAATGCAGAATTGAATGGAGTTAATTGTATATTATAATAGGAACTGTAATTATTGTTAAAGTTTGGGAAGCTTTGTATTCATCAGTTATAAAAAATATTATTAATGAACAGATTTATTTGTCACCAATCTTGGTGCCTTTTCTAAGCAGTAGCTTATATACAATGAGGTGACCCAAGTACTGAAAACACAGTTATATTCCTCTCTTTACTCGCCCATTTACAGTTAAAAACAAGAATGAAATCAAACAAGATCACAGCTTTTGAGGCTTAGAAATGATGAGAGTATCGAGGCAGTTGGGATCCCTCATCTTGAAAGAAAGCGTTGGACATTAAAGAGGCCGTTTGATGCGTCAATCCCTACTGCGACCCCCCGCTCCCCCATCTGCAGTTGCCCGGCGGGTCCCAGCTGCAGGAGACATGCGCGCCCACACAGCACGCACGGACCGACGGCCCGCCCGCACGGCCGCCCCCGGCCTGGTACCCGCAGCAGTACAGCAGTGCCGCTCTGCACTCGGGTCACGGTGAGCATCCCCCACACACCCTCTGGAGTGCGATTGGTGTCCTACGTTCCCCGGCACATGTGCCTGTCCTATCCTAGGTCGCTTGCGAGTCTTACCACAATTCTGAAAAATCTGCGCGCACGTATCCGTTAGCCGACCATTGCGCTCTTGAGCATCCTCGTGCATCAGCTCGTGATTATTAATGAGGGGGGGGGGGGGTCCATGTGGAAGACCCCCTCCTGTTCATGATTTTTAATGAAGGGGGCTGGTCGACGTGGAGTGACGTCACGCACGTTACACACATAGATATTATTGGCTCATATTAGTAATGGTGCGGTTACTGTTGTACTCCGCTCTCCATTGGAGCAACCTGCAGTTTTATTGCTTTAAATTTCTGCCAGTTTTGGTCTTGTGTGATGCACTGCTGGTGAAAACTTGTGGGAGTAGATGGGACAGAATGCACTGGCAAGTGACAAGATAAAAAACAAAAAACTAAACAGCAGAATTATATACTCCATTCGGGGAGGGAAACAATCAGGAGGGAGATGGAGCAATTACATTTCAGCTGACTTTGCAAGTTAATATAGATTGGTGGCTGCACAACGCTGGTGGCAGTGCCGATGGCATGGAGATGATGCTCTCTTCCGGCAGTGAATTGGCAATAGCTAATGACTTGCATCCCACTGGGATTTTTGCACACAGCGTTGAAATACGGTGTTTTTTCTGGAAGACTTTGCTGTTTTTTCCTGGATTTTTCTGTTGCGTCTAGTCACTTTAAGATGTTTCTTGTTCATGTTTTTGTTTGTTACGGTTGCACCCAAGTAAAGAGCCGCATGGCTCACAGGGTTATACCTAATAAATGAAACTGAAAAACTGAAACATGAAGACGAGTCAAGTGACCGTTTTGCGCTGTGTTTCAGGTAACACAGGCCTTGACCACCGGCTGGCTGTGGGCGTTGCGACCTCCGATGTCCCCAATGGGTACCCGCACGCGCTTGCGTCCACGCTCGTGGGTGGGACGGTGAGAGCACAACTTGACACGGGGAGCTGTTTACTCTTGCAGAGTGTGCGAGACTGTCCAAGCGATTTGAGAACAGGATGTCAAGAGAACACTCCAAATTAATTAGTACTCAATATTTATCTTAACCCTTATGTTCGAGCATGGATAGTTACATTGTTGTTGTGTGTGTATATGAACACAGCAAAGTAAAATATAGTGTGCGAGCTCGTACAGTTTAATGTGAGGCATGCAATGGGCAAGATGCTGCCTGAAATAAAGTTCAAAGGTGGTGTATCTACAATTCACCCCACTCAAAATATATAATATAGGTTTTTTTCGGGTTAGATCGCGTAAATATAAATGTGCCGTTAAACCCACCACCACCCGACACAGCTGGTTAATAAGATTTGTCACGTAAACAGAACATGCCAATTCATTATTAGTACAGCACACAAATTGGCTGTTGGGTGGTGGCGGGTTGAACGACACATTTATATTTCTCTTCTTGGTTCTTTCGGTAAAGTCGCGATCTAACCCAAAAAACTATATTATGGATGATATTGGTCGCAAAAGCCTACGTTTTAATATCACAATCTAGAAACATGCATTGACATTGTTTCGATTATTTTGGTGCTATAAATATCCAAATGATGGGCCACTCGAGCTATCATTTGTGGCCAGGTCGCTTCTGAAAAATAAGTTAACTCGGTGGACTTTGCCTGGTAGGATGGGGATGGTTTAGTTTTATTTGTATGTTTGTGTGATTTGTTTACCTTTCTTGTACTTTGCACTGCTGTCGTGTTTTTTTTTGTACTGTTTGCTATTGTAACGTTCTTACCCCGTGCCCCTCCTGGACATCTGGGAAAAAGAGCTTTATAGCTCATCGGATTCCTCCCGGATAATTAAATATTCTGCATATCTGATCGTTGATCTTTAGCAGATACTGGGTGAATTAATGACGGGGGTGGTGTTGGCCGCTCAGAGGTAGCCAATGTGTAGTGTCTAGATTGTTGGCTTGGAAAAGGGGGGGGTAGCTTTAAAAAAAAAATTGGAATGTACCTCAATCCTCCAGGTTCTGATTTGTGTATGGTTGAATCCAGCATTGAATGAAACACATATACATTCATAGTTTTATTCAGATAAGTTTTTCCCCTTGTGTAATATCGGGGTGATTATTGTGTGGGGTTGTCATTTGCATTCATTGCTTCGCTTAGAAATGGTCATCAATACAGTTATGGAGAGATAAGCCTATGTTCTAGCATTGTAGCACAACTTAAAGATAATTTAACTACATAGTGCAAGGCTTAAGGGGAAAAAAACTTACTGTTGAGCTCTGACGTAGGACAGGCCAATTCCATGGCTCTGCAGAGAGCTTTATGAGTCTTGGATTAGGGGCAAACCCCGGGAGAAGTAATTTGGTCTTACATTTTCAAGGGGATTGAAGATGCTGGCCCAACAAGTCTTTACAAAGGAAGACGCGCAAGCAGGAGAACAGTTCAAGATGGGCAATGCGTGCAAGTTAATGGAATATCGTCCAACAGGACCATCACGGATGTATTCCAGGGGATATTAAAATATGATAAATCAAACTGAGCCTTGGGGAGAGCATTAAAAAAAGCTTTCACAATTAAAGGAAACCTATGACCTAATAACAAATCTTGAGCATAATAATTGAACACATTTTCTCGTAATGGCCATGGACTTTGTAAAGGTCTGCATGACCTTGCGATCCACAATGTTTACGAGTGCATGTTCGTCACTGGCAGATGACTAAGGGGCGGTAGCCATATTTAAATGTGCTCTTTTGTGCGTTCTAAGGAGCTTGTGGTGTAGAAGTGGTCAGAGGAACTCAATACACAAGACAAATGTGTAAAGCAGAAGGTTGAATTTAATGCGGAATATGATAATTATTATACAAAATAATCATGCTACAAAAAATTAAATTAATCCCCACCGTCAATGTCATTCACAGGTCTAGCATGAGTGAGCAAATGGGGCAACATGCAATTAATTGGTCGACATGATTGGGAGGATTGAAGAGACTGGATTCACAGCGTGTTCAGGTGGCAGTCTCTGCTTTAGCCTAAACCAACGGTACAAACGTAGATGGGAAACGAAATTTCTCAATACTCTAGAGCAAGTTGCTGTGTCGTCTCACCATGCTCACCTCGGCACAGTTTGTACCTCTGATTTCGGCCCTAATTATGAAAACACAGTGGGGAACTATCAGCAGGCAAAATATAGTGTGTTGTGGAAGGGTCGTTGAAAAAATAGCTGGTCGACTGATCTTCATGCTTTATGCAACTTCTGATTGACCATTGTGTCGTTTTTAAAGAGTGTATCTGTCCGCTCAGACGGGCAATTGTACATTTAGCATACATTGGTGGCCTTGAAGCAATGTTGAAAATGACACAGCTGCTCGACCACTGTTGATTTGCCAAAAGGTTATTCAAAAACACATTGATAATGTATTTATCACATGGCAGAGCATGGGTGTTTCCATGCTATTAAGCTGAATCAGATCAATGAAATTACTCTTATTTAACGAAACGATAACAATAGTGGCAAAGACAATGATCTGTAGTAAATGGAGTGTTGCTTGTTGATGAGCATGATAGGTTGCATTTAGAGAGGAAGAGAGGAGCATTACTGCAGTCGGTGGCATTTTAAAAGCATTGGGGGGTGTTGTGTCTGTGAATGACTCAATACAAATTCCCAGGCAGTGCAAGGTCACAGACAATTAGACAAATCTAATTGTGAGCTACAGAACAAGAGGGGTCGATATTTAACCGTAGGGAAATTATTTTGTCCCTATATTAAGCTTGTATTAAGACAGCTTGGGAAATGCCACATTCTCTCGTGATTTTCCAACGATGAAGATGGGGTTTAGCGATTTCAGCAGGGGGATTGTGGCAGTGATAACCAGGATTTAGTTTGTCGAGTTATAACGGCAGATTAGGTGGATGCTGAATTTGTCATCTCAGCTAATGAGACTGAAACTATACAGTCGGGGATTTAGTTTTATGTACAGGGACTTCAATTTGTTGACGAAGATAGGTTATTTCAATTTCAGATAGCCGATTTGGTCTGAAGGCTGTGCATTAAAACAGCACAATAGTGTGCACAGCAGGGAGGTTGAGGCAGTTGAGTTGCAGAGGCTTAGAATAGCCTGCTGGCCATGGTGTGGAAAAAAAACATCCACCGAATCATTTAGGAAGCCAGAGTAAAGGCTCCTAGCAATGTCGTAGAAGTGTCGAAATGAGATAGGGGCGTCAGAATATTGTTTTTCGGAGATAAGGGAATGTTTATTGCTTGGAAATATGAGTCGGAAGCACTTTATTTTTTACCTTGATTCCATGAAACTTCATCATTAAGACATGTATGTGCATGATTGCATGTCTCTATTTTTGTATGTTCTTGTGTGTATGAGTGTGTGTGTATATATGCATCTATCTTTATACAATTGTGTGTCGGCACGGCACGGTGGTGAGTGTACTGTAATTACAATATCAGAACAGCATGCATTGGTATTTGGTGTCCGTAGGTATCCCTTTCATGAGCATTCCATTTAATTTAACTCAACGTCAAAATAAGATGTGTACATTTGTGCTAAAGCACCATTGCCTCCCTTATCCACTGTTTGCCTCCTTCCACCTGAGTGTAATAGGTGGTGCCAGTGCCTGCTAAACAGAGACTTGGTGAGAACTCTGTAGACACTGAGTACTCTGCCATGTGTTCGCTCTGCGCTTGAGAATATGCCACACGATCGTATCGATGTGTCGTTTCACTGCTGTTCGCCGCTTTTTTTTCGTAGGAGCAGACAAAGACTGGGAAACGCAAGGGGCGTGGGAAAAAGGGGGCACGGCAGCCCCCGCTCGCGCCACCTGAACGTCTTCACTCTCAATCCCACATCCAACCACATAGTGAGTTATTCCAACTTAGAACAAGCATGTTGAACTTCTTTCGCACCGTACACAGCCAGCCGTGCTAATCGGAGGTTGCGGGGGAAGGACAAAAATCTGAACACAAAAAGCAGTTCTACATAAACATATAAACTGTTCAAAAGTATTACACTCATGCAAAACATGCTGTGGCAAGAGCCCTAGTAAGCCTTATAGGCTGCTGGGACTAAGTTATTAGTGAGCATCTAAGTCTGGTGTACATAACATAAGGATATGGTGTGAATTGACATCTAAAACTCCACTTGCCATGGGTCACTTCGAGGTTGACTTGGCTGACACAGTATGATCAGCACTGAAATAAATAGCGGCCAGACATTGTGCTAGCCACTGCCTGCTGCAGTGCAGTGCCATGCCAGCAGCCTTAAGGAGGTGTGGTGGCACCGTGGCGAGATGTTAACTACCTCGCATGGTATACGGGAGTGCGTGGGTTCAATCCCCCACCTTGATGCCTGTATATTTGTATGTTGCATGTTCTCCCCATGGTCGCATGGATTTTTCTATGGATCTTTCTCCGTGTTTTCCCTCCACATTGAGAAACATGCTTTTGGAGTATTTTGCTGCTATGAATTTCCACGTGATAAACCACTTCCTTCAACTATCATTTGTGGCCAGGTCGCTTCTTAAAAAGAGCCGTATAGCTCAGTGGGCCTTACCTGGTAAAATAAAATAGTTGAGTTTAATAGATACTCGCCCAACAGTGCTTGTCCCAATTATCCTTGAAGCTAAATGGGAATATTTGACATGCACAGACGCACACAAGTGCACACAAATGTCGCCTTAAAGGATATCATTTTACTTTGGCCATATATTTATATGATGCACTGAAGCTTTAGTATCCTCTAATATAATTGCCTACTCCTTTTAAGTTAAAAGTTGCAAATGTGTCATGCTTGCAGATGAGCAGACTCTCTTAACAGGGGAATCCCAGAAAGGGACCACTCACAAAACATCTCACCGCTGTGCTTGATCATGTTGTACATGTTGTCCCATGGTTATTTTGCACAAATACTTAGTCGCGCATGTGGCATGAGGACTACATAACACCGAGGTCATTGGCAGGCGTGCTTCAGCGGATACTGCACAGTCTAATTCACAGTGACAGACAGGTGACTTTTAAGGAGGGAGAGACTGGTGGAAGCTTCCTTAGGGAGCACACCCACTCGCAGATGTAATTAGCGTTAGAATTGTACACATGGTTAGGACAGAAAAAAATGCACTCGTTTTCACGCGAATGCACACGAGCGCACAATTTTACAAACTAGGACAGTGCTGCACTCCATCGGAGTTTTTGAGCCAGTGTGGTTTTCCACACCCCCCACATGCCACTGTCGACATTCCGTGCTGACAAAGTCCCAGGGGCCTCTCCTGCATTTTATTTGACCACAATTAAGGGATAGCATCAAAGCTGTGCACACACGTGTGTGTTACATATGTATATATGTTGAACTTAATTTGCACCGTACGTAGCCAACCATGCTAATCAGAGGCGTGAACATATATATAACGCAGGACGTTTTTGCTTTTATTCATCACGAGAAATTGTCCCCGTTCGATGCTGGACATTGATAATTAATTGAACAATGCACAGTGAGATTAAGAAATCAAACATTACATTGTACATATATGCTATGCATGCAATGTACTGGTACATCTGCAATGAGCATATATACCATTATTCCAGTAAGTTTCTATTAATTTACAGCATTGTATTAATGCGCTGCTGAATGAAGGCCTCATCTTGCCATTTCTGTCAAAGTTTTTTTTTTTGCCATGCTACACCATGCTGGTCTGTGCAGATTGGTGCAAGTAGGGGCTCAAGATCAGTGAATTTATCAGTTGCCAACAATTTTAGCTGTCGCTAAGAATCAAACTCATTTTGGTGAGTTCTTAGCAGTGTGCTAACTTATGCATCATTACTCCGCCACCACTATTTAGTGGGTTGGTGTTTATATATGCAACTTAAAAAGCAGAATCTATAAAATGTACATAGAGGATCCTAAGAAAAGGACAAAACATGATGAGCAAAGGGAGAGATTAAACATTAGTCCTCGATATAAACAGTTGGAAAGAATTACAAACGTATAATGGAATGGGAGAGTATTTGAGATAAAAGGTATACAAAAAATGGTGCTTATAATTAAACAACAACAGATGTTTGAACACACACTGTGTTAACATCAATCCAGCATCAATGTGCTGGTTCAGATAAACAGTTTTATATTTTAGATGAATGTTTCCTGCTGGGGTTGGCTGCCAACCGTGTATTACCTTCCAAGTGATTTACGTGCAAACACATTTATTGGGTTACTCGTGCAGCCACTATTTTACAACTTTACAATGTATTGCACGTATTAAATGTATTAACAATTGTATGTTTTGCTGTGACTTTCCAGTGATGGAGATGCAGAGGTGACCTCTTGATGTGGAAGCATGGGCCGGCAGAATCACAATCGTCATGGGTCGACCAGAGGACAGAGTGTCAGTGGGTCATGTGGCTATCTGTGTGCTCAGGAAGACTGATGAATTCATTGGTCAACAGGAGAGGGGATGCTTTTGCCCTGATCGACCCCTTATTTTCCATTAATCTTTCTTTCTCACGTTGGCTTCCCCTTCCAAAGCTTGCTCCACTTCTCGCATACATTTACCCACAACCCCAGTGTAAACTCCCAGACAATCACTGCCAAATTCACCCCCATACTGCTGCCCCAAGTGTGCACTGCTTTTGTGCCACCAGCTTTGCTCTTGAATCACTTGCACGTCCCTGTGCCTAACCACTTGCACTCTATGCACAGCACAACCTGTGTCCCATGCCTATCCATTTTAAGAGGTACTGCCAGTTAGCTCACTCGAAACAGGAAAATCGGACCGTTTGGACTAATACCTACCAAGTGTTGTTGTGTGACATCAAGTTGTACCTATGTTTGTGACCGTCTTATTTCGTTGATCATATGAAACATCACAGCGTTGGTGGTCGTGGCCACAATGGCTTGTTAACATCTATGTCAAGGAAAGGCATTGCAAACATCTTAAAATATAATTTTCTTTGGGTCTTTCGGTAAGTCATGTAGATAGGTTCAAAGAAAATAACAAAAAACTATGACGTTTCGATCACAACACAAGCGATCGTCATCAGGAGGAAAAAAGGGAGGGAAGGCTTTCCCCCCCCTTTTTTCCTCCTGGTGTTTTGTTATTTTCTTTGAACCTATCTACGCGACTTTACCGAAAGACCCAAAGAATATGAATTCCTGCAGTCACGAAAGCTTTAGGTCAAGATTTTAAAATATCGTTTAATATTCAGACTCGTTCAGCAGTGTCACACCACATTCGTTACTGGGTCTGATTGTGTACTATGGTTGTTCAGTTCAGTTTCAACGTGGGGAGAAAAAACACTACTTGCTCTACCTGATATAACCACTCGGCATCACCTGGGCACATCTTCTGAACGATCGTTTTTTCGGTGTTCTGCCTTACTCATGCCACAGGCATTATGTAGGCATTGTATTTTACTTGTTCTGTACACATTTGAGCAATGGTGGGTAAACTGCTGATGAATGCAGTGCCCCACTCGTATACCCCAATCACGCATTCTATTCACCCCTATTCCCCCCTATTCCATCCCTCAGGCCCCCACCAATTTTAAACTGGTTGTAATTGTGCCAACTAAGGGGAAGGCCAGTCATCTGGTAAACCTTGTGTGTGACAATTGAGATCCTTAATGTTGTTCATCACAAACAGCAGTCATCATCAGGTGTATTTTGTTAATTGTTTTAATTTTCATGAAATTATAAACTTGAATCATTTTCAAGAAAAAAAATGTTGATGTTTGAAACACGTTATTTTACTTACAAAAAATCTTTGATCATGGGGCAAAAGAACAATGGTACTCTAGGCTGCATTACATTTATTACAATGTAACCGACAATGAGAGGAAACAATTCCAACGTCATCGTTGTGACCGTGTAACTGAGTTATTTTGAGCGCTTGATTGATTTTGAGCATAAGCGACGGTGCCAATGCACGGACAACGCTTGTGAATGTTGAGAGAGTGAGCAAGTAAATCCGCGTTTGAATGCTGCTCGTGAGTCACGACAGCACAGCTTTATGACCGATTATGACATCAGTATGGGTGGGTTGTGTGTGGTGTGTGTGGTATCATTGCTTGTGTGCGTGTGCTGACGTGTCTATCACTACTTTGTATCATCCTCGGTCTCCCTCTACCCCTGGTTTCAAAGACGTCATCTCGTTGTGTGTCTTTCATCCTTACTATTTGCAGAGGACTCCCACCAAATTTCAATATTAATGTCGCCTTTGTTAAATGATAGCAATAACGAACTGCAGTTTAGAACTTGGTGAATAAATGATTCGTTTTTTTTTCCCAATGTGAATTGAAATCTTTTTATCTTTTGTGTACATTGCTAATAAAACACGTACAAGTGTTTTAGTGTATACATTTACACAGTGCCTTAACTAACATGTATGGATTACCCCTGTGGGATTTCAAGGAGAATTCAGTCCTTCGATCGCTTGACGTTCTATCGAGGCTGCGTTTGTATTTTTACATAATATAAAACTTAACTGTTTTCAATAAACCAAAAAAGTATAACCAGGTCAGTTCTTATAATCTGCAAGGTGTATTTTTAAAAGAGAAATTCTGTATATGAAAACAATTACTGATTCAAATGTTATTCATTTAAACAGATGGGATGGGAGCCAGGTTGCATTATAGAATCGGTTTGTGGCGTTTAATAATTTTTCTTACCACTTTCTAATCACACGAATTTAGACGGTGCATTCCATTATCATGTTTTCACTTGCACACACATTTTAGGGAATTTATGGTTTCCTCAGTCCAAACTGTGTTAAAATGTATGCCATGTAAGTTGTTCCTACAAATCCCGTTAGCGTATGGAGGGAATAGTTTAAATATACACGTTCCCAACGACTGAAAGTGTATTTGTTCACAAGTTACATTACAATTTTTATTACACCAATTGTAAAAAATATCGTTCCACCCATTGTTAATTTGTCTGCTTTAAGTAAATGCTAAATATTCAGAAACAATTCATTTGAATCGTTCGTCTATAACGTAATGCATTGTTTACATGCATACATGACGAGACCAGTTGCTGACAGCCTGCAGGGTTATTGGAAGTGGTCCACGGAACTGTTGCGGATACGATATTTTTTTTCCATACAACACTAGTTTTTGTTTTTTACTGTATAGTTGTCCGCGAAATATTTTTCGCGAGTGGACCATGCGTCTACGGATCCATCAAGTTTGGGAACCACTGGTCAAGACCACATCCATTCTAAATTTCGTAGTTACAGGATTTTGTTGTTGTTGCTGACATGAATGCACTGCAGTATTATTAGACTTCTCTCTATGGATGTTGTCTTTTGCAGTCCCAAGAATCACTGATAGAACTTCCTCAAGCCACTTTTTGGCTATTCCCATGGACACCACATTCGTGAAGAATCCATTCACCATTGAAATGGGACTCTTTGCATGAAGAAAGTTGCAGCTGTAGTGCATACCTTCATCTCCCCGGTTAAAATAACGGACATTCCCCCCTATGTGAATGCCACGTGAACTGAATTTCAAAGTGCATCTTTCCAAAATCTCTTTCTCGTAACTTGAACACTTTTAACGTCGAATTTTGGAGATTTCGATGCGTGTGAGCGCAGAAGCCGACGTGAAAACGGGAAGTTTAATTGAAAGTTTAGTGGCTTCCCGCAACACACAACCACTGGGGAGTGGGAGGCTGTCGTTTGTACTGATGTGTCAACGCGATGCAGCTGAACTCTGTTCATCCAACGGTGATGTGGGGCGGGGGGGGGCACTCGGCGTATCCTCTAATCAGCGGCACAACGCGAAAAATCCAATCGGTGAAAAGATTGGCACGATCGTGGTATATATCGCCGATTTAAGAGATTCGAGGCACGGGACTTGACTGGATACGCATTACAGAAGCGTGGTACGTAACTATCAACTACAGTAAAAAAAAAACTCGGAATATGGGAGTTTTGCCGTGTTTTTCTTAAATCCCAAATGGAGAATATCTCTCATTTGGGTCTGTGTTAAACAATGTTTTGAGTCCTCATAGACGCGTCTAAAATGTCGAAAACTCCTTCACGATTCAACAAATTAAAGCAGCCTGTGGCGTGTACACCAATACCACAAAGTGTGCCTCCGTTTATCTCTGTATCTGTCCATCGCTCAGTCTTTCACATTTGCCTCTGCAACTACGTTTGTCTGCGGTGTGATTCTTTGGAGGTAGGTTTGTGTTCGCAGCTTTGCGTGTCTCGTTCTCCGTTTGTCTCTGCATCTTTGTATCACTGTCTCTTCGTAGCTCGGTCTCGAGGTACGTTTGTCTCTGCATCTGTCTTCATATCTCGCTCCGTTTGTCTACATCACTGCCTGTCCTCTGCTGCTCCCTTTGTCTATTTTCTGTGCCGTCTCCGTCTTCCTCCCAACACGCAGAAGAGGTGTGCTTGCAACGAGTCAAACATATCTGCGTTGCGAGGCTCCGTGAAGCATGGTGGCTCATTTGAAGCTTGCCTGCGCTCCAAATAAATGTCACTTAAGTGCAGATTATATTCGGGGGCGGGATATTAACCGCTCCTGGAAGAGGTTCAAAGATTCACGGTAAAAATTGAGATTTCAGGATCTTTAGAAATCGTGGATTTTCAAGAGTTCAATTGTGCATCTATTTTAGTTAACGCTTGTAAATGTTTAAAGAATAATGTTGATAATAGCGCGTTTGAAGATTTGTACCGAAAATTGAATTGATAAATAAAGGCATAAATGAATGAAATGTTTAGCATCTCGGATTTGCTTAAAAATACAACCATTGGCAATGGAACTACAAAAAAATTCCACCAGAACTTAATAAATATACAAAGTGTAGCTCCAAATAAATATAACCAGAAAATGTAAAGTTCAACAAGTTCACTAAATGCTATAAGGAATATTTCAGGACGGCTCGGAAAACAAAATGATGAAATGTGGCTGGACGAGAGCAGGTTTGAATACTTTTTGTAAACGTGATAAAACAACATATCAATGTGGCGACAGATTTTTAATCGGTGTATATTAACTGCTATGGATCAGTGACATGAGGCATTTACAAAGGAAAATATCCCAAAAGCTGAACAATTGCACAGAAGCTTGAAGAGGTATTTGCATGGAATTAACTGAGACAGGAAGTGAAACATTGGCGTGGAGGTCTTCGACGAGTTGCGGACATCGTATTGACTGAATAGTAAGTTGACTGAATAGTAAGTGGCTTTGAGCAGGAGACATCACACGGAGCGATGATAGCCGGCGATCGAGGTTAACGACGCGCAGTGCCCAAGAATACGAGACAGCGATGAAATCGGTTCATGCACGGGGACTAAACACGGATCATTAACATCGTAAGACAGTGAGAGATGTCGATGGCTTGGGGAATGCCTTCGTCCAGCAGTGGATAGGTTGTGGCTGACTGATGAATGCGAGTTAATATAAATGTTAATCTAAAAATGAAAATGTATAATTTTGTAAGGTAGCACAGCGCTGTTCATCTATTTAAATAATACAATATTCACGTAAACACCTACATTTATATTTGAGAATGTAACGAAGTTAGTGAATTGCATGGTTGTAAACTGGAACTTGAGAGGGGTGGTGGTTACGATGCTCGGGTTACAACGCGAGCTTTGACAAACACAAATGGACGTATTCTACATATCCAAGGTAATTTTCATCATTTGGTCACATGGTGACCGGAATCTATTAACATGCATGCCTACTCTTAAAATTAGTTTTATATTTCCCCATGTGGACACGAAAACATTTGGTGGGATCCGTTTTTTTAGGTCAAATTTCCAAAATATTACAAGTTTTTCAACATTCGTATTCATTTCGTAATGTAGGTTTGGTTCCTTTCCTGAATTCTTGGGAAAGCTGGGCATGTTTTTTTTATTTGTAAGATATCCATAATTTTTGAGAGATGAACACCATGGTAGATTATTGGGGTTGAGTGTATACACAGTTGGACACAAGCAGCCTCTGTACAATAATTTCAGTGAACTTCTGGGTTTTTTGGTAGCTGTCAACATGTCATAACATTCTTGCAATAAATCCAACTCGCTGTGAATACGATATGGCTTTGTGCGTGATTCCAACATACCTCGTGTCCTATAGACAGCCAACTTGAAATAACTCGATCGCATTCAAGTTGGCCTGATTTCTCCCAAACAATGAAGTTGACAGACAACTCGTATTGATAATAAAAAAGTGTGATTTCCATGTTTTTTTTTTATGATACACGAGTTGGCAGCTCTTTGCAAGAACAACTTTCGAGTAAGATTTCCCCCCAAAAAGTACAAGGTCATGACAATGTTACGAACAACAGTTGGATCGTACATTTTAAATTAAATAATCCCGCAACATTCGATATTTTTGATTGACATATTTGGTCGTTAATTTCCGTTCGGGCCCAATTCTGATCTAAGCGATTTAGGCCGGTCCGTGAAGTGAAATCGGCCCAAAAATTTCAGGATCAAGCCCCAAATTACACCCAGCTGAAGTTAATAAAAAAAATGGGAATATGTTGCTGGGATTCATTTCCAGTACGTACCGTAGTTCTGATGAGGCATCCTAACAAAAGTATATAGGTCCCTTAGGTACAAAACTAAAATACCCCTGTCCCGTGCCAGACAAAGGTAATATTGCATGATTAAACCCCTGGGACAAAATTGTTTCTCGCAAACCTGGTGAATTTTCATTTTTTTAAATGCGTCGTTTATGGACAATAATCAATATGGATGGATGGAAACAAGCAAATCATTTATAAAAATGTAAGTGGAGGGGCTCCCGTTTTCCATGTGCGTTCAGTCTCCACTCTTCCATACTGTTCAGATGTTAACATTTCTGCAAAAGCTATTTCTGCTTCTGGGTGGACAAAGACAATCTTGGATGATTATATCAGTGGACATATTTAGGCCAGAATTGTACACGAAGTAACGTGTTTAATATTCATGCAACCCTCAAAAATGAATCGCATGGCTTTTTTGTTCAGAATAGTTCAGTGTTTTGGGGATGTTTGGCCAATGGCCTTTTTAAGAATGTGTGTGCGCGAAGAAATGGAAAAATGGATTTTTACCAATTTTTCTCTGCCAATATTACCACAGGAGTTCCAGTTCTATCCTCGTGATTTGTGCCTGCTTCACGTTGCTGGGCTGTACGATCGCGGGGGATTTGTCGCATGGTCCGAGTGCTTTACAATCCCCACCACGAAATACAAATTCCTACTAAACATATTCTTTGGGTCGTTCGGTAAAGTCACGTAGATAGGTTCAAAATAAATTTATTTTTGTTAAACTGCGACGTTTCGATCGCAACACAAGCGACCGTCATTGACGTTTTCTGTGCCACGTGTCAGCGACCGTCATTGATGCGATCGAAACGTAGTTTTTTGTTATTTTTTACCTATCTACGTGACTTTAGCGAAAGACCCAAATAATATGAAATCCTGCAGTCACGAAAGCTTCAAGTCAAGACCTACTAAACATATATGGATTTTCACCTGAATAATTCGATTGCACTACCAGGAGGTTTACATTGAAACTGCTAAGTCCAGGAAATCAATTGTTTTTTTATATATAGAACAATTCTGTTCTGAAGGAATTGGAGCATTTATCTGAAACGTACATAGTTACTGTGGACAAGGGAAGGCGATTCAGCTCATTAGGATTGCTCCAACATGGATCAATAAGAGGATTTAGAAAAGCTGAGCGTGGCAGCCTGGATTCATTTGCCTCCTCGGTCTTCTGGACACAACTGCGGTATTTCTCTCAGAGGGTGATTCCTTCTCCATCCTGAAAGCATTTCCACGTGTCTCCTCTTACTGCACTGGTGTGGCTTTGTTTGCAGTTTGGGGACAACACCAACCCAAGCTTCCAATGAATCTCAAGACTTTTCGAGGAGAGTCTTGGTAGAGGATGTTTGGCGAACTCATCATCTTATTGGCCTTCCCCCGCTCCCCCCCCCCCCCCCGCAACTATATCAAATGTGTACTATTGCAATCTTGTCAAAAGACAAAAACACATTCTTAAGCAGTGGGGCACCGTATATCATGGGAAGGCCCCTGTAATATGATGCTAAATCGCATCAATATGCAATTTAACATCATATATGCCCGACATAATAGAATAGTGTATGGCAATCAAACCAAAACGATATGGAATATGTTGAATTTAAGTCACATTACGTTTAGTATGATTGTGTGTGGGCGTGCAGTGATCAGTCTAACGCTATCAACACTCAATAATGGACAACTCCAGATGTAATATTTTATTGATGGTGGGAAACTGGAGTGGAATAACAAAAAAACAATCATCCCGTATAGTCAATCCACTTCCGGATTAAGATCTCCCCACGCCGTATTGGTCAAGAGGATTGCTTTTCCACACTTGACCACAATGGTCAGTGCGGGAGTGAAGTTAATCCACGCACGACTCACAATGGGTATAATACTCAGAAATCGGCACGGATACTGCATGTCGGAAACCCCATTTGTCTTTGATGACTCTTACTCATCACCCCATAACTCAGCTGGAGGATGTCCCACACGTGATGGTTTAATCGTGAGCCAGCAACCACTCAGACACGCTGCTCGCGTGGATTGCAGCCATTCACTGACGCGCTCAAAAAAGAAGATCTATGAGTTACCCACCCGATTAATCCGTGCCGCCACTGTTACCGGAATTGCGAGGATCCATTATGCAATCATTTATAACGTAATAATCTGTCTTAGATTGGGTTCACACCTGCGTCGCTGATGTCCAATGCCTCTTCCTTTTGTGTCACACCGATGCAGCTCTGTATGGATATTTCTTTGGAGACGTTTCAAGGGTCTTTATTTTCGTTGCTTTTTTATTGCGAACAAATCCATCCCCCACCCACCCACCCTCTAATGTTCTCATGTCGCCGTCGCTGGCATTTCCATTTAACAAAAGGCACGTAAAAGCACAGCACAGCACGTAAACTCCTCTTTCTATTGTCGCGGCCGGTTCAATAATCCTCTCATAGCATTTATACGCTTTGAACGAAACATCATTCCAGGTGCAAGCTAATTTGCCCATTGCCATCATCGATCAAAGTGCAGCACTGGGATACATCACCGAGCACTGGGTGATCAGCCAGTGGCATCCCAACACACGTGGACGATGCGTGTGTACAGGGTGCTTCAACATTTTTGAAACACTAATATGCGACTATCGTTTTTAATGGAAAAGGAAACGGGTAATGCACTGTAAAATGAGAACAAATGTAATGTTAATAGCTTCAAACAGTCAAGGAGCCTCCCACTTGTTCGCCATCGTTGTCAACGCGTGCCTGGAATCTTCTCCACGTGGTCTCCAGAGGCGCATTTCTCGTGGCATTGTTGCCAATTCTCAGAAGTGTTAACATGTTTTTGAAGCACACTGCGTATTGCTTACCCAGGGTGAAAAAATTAACCCGTAAAAACAAAGTTTTTCACTCTAAATCCTTTATGCGTGGCGGCTAGAGTCCTCTCGTCCTCTGACTTGAGATGGCTGCTACCTATGGGTCAGATGATTGTCTGCCAGCATTAAGCAATTGGTAATTGAATATTTTTTTTTTAAAATCCCTAAACAGTGTAAAATTTTGGAAAAATTTTTCAAAAAATTCATTGTCACGCACAACGAGTCTGTGTGGAAAATGTCAGCTCGATTGGATCACGGGAAGTGTGTTAAAAAATGACCGAAAGATTTTCACGGTCGTAAGCAAGCAAGCAAGCAAGTGAACTTAATATAAAGGATTTAAAAATGCACGAGTCTCATTTGCTACTCCTGCTCAGGAGGTCGGCTGCGAATGTCCTCGTTGCGAGAGATGTTGTCCACACCTGGTAGGACGCCCTAACGGACCCGGACAATAAAAAAACCATCACAAATAAGCGAGAAGATAGCGCTCACACGCGGCACACAGAAAACGTCTCAAATCCACACCTCTCCCAGTTCCTTCTGCACCCGACTCGGCACGAACCTGTGCGATGTCGACTTCACCTTAGGGGCCGTCCATAAATGACGTCACGCACCTGGGGGGGGGGGGGGGGTCCGACATTTGTGACGATGTGTGACGAGGGGGGGGGTTTGAGAAATGTGACGCCACATCAAAATGCGCAACTTTAAATAAATATAGACAACACGTTCTACTTAATTAAATAGACTTTGTAATAAATATTTTCTCCTACAACATCAGAGTGCAGCGCCACATTAAACACGCACTACAATGACAATAGTTTAAAGCGATTTGAAGCATGTTTTATTTTGGGGGGGGGCAGAGCTTTGTGACGTCATATTTGAGGGGGGTCTGACTTTTTTGACGCCGTGTGACGATGGGGGGGGGGGGGTCAAAAATCGTCCAAAATCGCGTGACGTCATTTATGGACGGCCCCTTAGGTGAGTAAGTTGCTACCGTGAGTGTGGTGGGTTCGCGTCAGCACTTGGGGAGGGAGGACAGACCTCCGACTTACCGTCGCGTGCCATTCCGGCCTTAGCATGTGCTCGCCCACAGCAGTCGCCCATACATACATATGCAGCGAATCGATGGGTGTGTTTGAAACAAGTGAACAAAGCACACTACATTGCTAATGAGAGATATGTTTGCCCCCCCCACCCCCCCAATAGTCTGCAAGTGTTCACACACACACACATCGACCCCTGGTGCGAAAGGTGCATGGGGCTCACACTGTCCCCCATGAGTGGATGCCCCAGTGAAGCCACGAGACCATGAAATTGGACATCAAACGAGGTCCGGTCTCCTCCAGCACCTGGGGACCCTCGCTTTGAGGATGAGGAGGAAATTGAGATGGGAGTGCCTGGCGATTGTCACGTGACAGGTGCCTTTTAGACCGAAGACTGAGAGTTGCGACCTTAAAAATGCATTATCTGAAATAACCAGCGTTTAATAATATAATTAAAGTTTTGCTCTTAAGTACTGCAAAGGGAACCTTGACGAGCCTCTTTCTTCACCTTTATTACTAATTGAAACGTAACTACGTTTTGAATCAGATAAAACTTGGCATTGGTGTGTAATATAATTACGATGGGCTGGAAAATATTACAGCAGCGAGCTGCCACGGGCTTTCCGTGGCTGTGCTGAATAACTCCCTCGTGTGTTTGTTTTGTCAGGAGAGCGAACACACGAGTAGCTCACTTTCGTCTCTGGCAGAAGCTCCCGGCACGTGTGGTAGCGGAACGTCGGACATCGCGCTCAGCGTCACGTGACGCACGCAACCTGAAGCCGCTTTGGAGAACTCCCACCCAGCAAGCCGGCAAGACCGTCCATTGTGGAGGTCTCGTTCTTTGGGTCTTTCGGTAAAGTCACGTAAAGTCACGTAGAAGGGAAGTAATGAAATAATAAAAATAAAACAAAATAAAATAATTCTCACGACGTTTCGGCCACAACGCAAGCAGCCGTCCTTGCGTTGTGGCCGCAACGTCGTGAGAATTATTTTATTGTGTTTTATTTTCATTATTTTATTATTTCCCTTCTACGTGACTTTAGCGAAAGAACCAAGAAGATGAATCCCTGCAGTCACGAAAGCTTTACATCGAAATTTAAAGTCACGTGGATAGGTTCAAAGAAAATAACAGTGAATTCCTGAAATCACGACAGCTTTACGGTGTTGTTTTCGTTTGGCTCAACGGTCACCCCTCCCCTACCCTCCCCTGCGCCCACGCCAATTATTCGAATGGGCTCTTTATTTAAAGGCATGCCGTTGCCAATTGCTGCCGCAACCTGTGCAGATCTCGCTAAGGGAGTTTTTGTTCGGTACGTTTTGGTGGTGTTGTCGTTTTCGTCAAAACGTGAAGTATTCTCGGACGGGACGAGACGGACAGAAACATTTCCCAGCCATTGCAATAAGAAGCATCTATTGTCTCCTTTACATTTCCAGAATGAAGTTAAAATATTGATGAACCATAGATAAACCATTTACGGGATGAAGCTCTACCCAACACCGTGGAGGTCATGGGGGTTATTTGACCAAATTTCACCGATCTGACCAGCGCGGAATATTGAATTTGCGGTTCAAATATAACTTTCAGATATATATATTTTAAAAATTACCTACCAAAACATTGCCAGGCTGATAAGTGTGGGTTGGGGAAGGGTAATTAATTAGTATATCTGCTCCCTTTAAATGTTGCGTGTTAAAAATATCACACACGAATTCCCCAATAGTCATCCAAAACAGTATTTGACGATTATGAGACTAATTAACAGGTGTAAAGTCACGTCATTCATTCAGAACGATATTATTATGAATAAAGGTTTTTGGGTTAGATCGCGTTAGTATAAATGTACCTCAAAAATGCTTTGATACAGTCCACAGTGTTTGTCATCGCATTCCTCCATAGAACGCTTGAGCAAATTCGTAAAACATGAAAATCGTCTTTGGCTCATGCGTGCATCGCCGACTATGCCGACATACACGCTCACAAAGATGACGCGGAGCGTCTATTGCGACTGTGTGTTGCGAGTGATTGGCGTTGTTGTCCGCATGTCACAGTGCTGTGCACGTGTGGGCATATCGCTGTACGCGCGTGCATTCGTAGTGTGCATTTGACAGGAATCGTGCACAGTCAGTTGCCTCTCCCATGCTGCGTCGTCATTTCGGTCGTTTGACCACACTGCACCACCACACACCGGGCAGTTTTTTAGTTACAGTTTCATTTATTAAGTGTAACCCTGTGGAGCCATGCGGCTCTTGGTTCGGGTGCAACCGCAACAAAACAAAACATGAACAAGAAACATCTATAAAGTGACTACACGCAACAGAAAAATCCTGGGAAAAAACATCAAAGTCTTCCAGAAAAAGCACCGTATTTCAACGCTGTGTGCAAAAATCCCAGTGGGATGCAAGTCAAACAATAACAACCATGAGACATTATAGTGCGAGTTGGTGGCATGGAACTCGGGCAGCATACAGGGAACATTGTTTTGTTCTGATGGGGTGTTTTTTTTTTCTTGTCATTTACGGATTTGCGCAAACGTTCCAACAGCTTTCGTATTTGCGAACAGCATTTCACCACCAAACTGCAAAGCAAAACAGTGGATCTGTGTGCGCATAAGCAAATTATCTTCAGTGCCATATAGGTATAATAACGTGTGCGTGTGTATGTGTGTCTGTCATCAAGGTACCAGAGCGTGTCATTAGTTTACCAATTTTACAGCGCGTCTATTAAAAGACTCATGCAATATTCCACCTCCGAAAAGCCGTTAACAAAATTAGCTTTTGGTCTTCGTGTACAGGATTGCTGACGTTATTGGGATTATTATTTTTTATGTTTGCAGCTGGCTCTCAATTGCCGGTTGACCCTTTTGTCCTCCAGAGTTCCAAGCGTATGGCCCAGGTTGCACAGTCCCACACAGGGTAGCCCAAAAAGTCTGGGTGGCGCATAAAATTATGAAATTTACTTTAATAGATTACGCGTGCTCTTATTTAAAATCATTTATCTTAACATATACTCTCATTAATATTAATGCACGCATGAATTCTCTTTTGAAATTCATTTCGGACTTTTGTTTAAACATGCTCGGCGTATTCTTTTAACTTAATTCTAGATTTGACTGCAAGGATCCATACTCTTTGGTTTTTTCGGTGAAGTCACGTAGGTGAAAAAGAAAAACAAAGAAATTAAATCACGTTTCGGAAGCAACACAAACCAAAGAGTATGTATTCTTTGAACGTTTATGTTTTATATCGGTCAATTTTATTTCCATTTTTAAATGCCATCTGAAGAAAAATAGGTGTTAATAATGATAAAAGATGTAATATGAATTGAAAGAATAAACATGAAAAGAATGTAACGCCAGTTTAAAAATAAATACAATGAATATAATAACCCTCTGAATCACTCGCTACATCTAGAGGAGGGGGAAAACGTGTGACCCAGGTAAGTACATTTATCAACAAGCAACTCTTAGAACAATTATTCAATGACGCTCCTACTTCGGCAGTTGTGCATCAGCAGGATTAAAACACAACACATTTGTCAACGACACTGTGACTGTAAAATAATATGTATATAACAGGCGACGTTTCAGACGATGGCGCTTCTATGAGGAACGTCCATTGTCCGAAATGCCACCGGCTATATATTTTACTTTGAAGGCAGTATTATTGACGGATGTGTTGAGTTGTTTTTGTTATCTGTGCTTGTGCAGAACTACCAACGCAGCATCCCCAATGATGTTTCTAATTGTGTATATATAAACAAAGACAAAGATCCCCCGTATAGCCTCATCAGACTATTGGGGAAAGTGCTGTTAGCGAGCACCTATGAAGGCCGGCCGCCTTTATCTCCCCAGTGGCGACGTTTACACACCGCACCAGGTACTCATTTGAGGCTGAGTCGACCTAGGGGAGGCCCAGGACCGGTTCAAATAATCGTCACCGGCGTTGGCCCGTGAGCAGCAATCGAACCTCGAGTGGCCGGGTTCGTAGCGCAGCGCAGCGCGCTAATCGCTCCGCATAAATAAACGCGCACACGAGGGCACCCTTGCTGGAGTCATATTCCCTTTGCCAACACCCGTGCCCTGCCCCCCGCCGCGCCGCGTGAGGTGCCCGGGCGGTGCAGAGCTGCCTGCCGCGAGTGATGCTGAACCTGCCTCTGGGTTCCAGTGGCATCCAACCCAAAACCGGCCTGCGCTGCGGCGCCCAAATGTTTTTTTTTTCTCTCTCTCTCTCTTCTTAATCGTGGTTATGAGAGATATTTAATCACTCTTGTTAAACAGAGAAAGGATGTCAACTCTCATCGCCATCACCTCTTCGTCGCCCACCTCTCCCCCCTCTCCATCTAAAAATTCCAAGTCGCACACGCTCTCTAATTGTGGCTTTTTTCGGGGGTTCGCGTCGCTTGTTGGTTGGAATTGTGTCCGACGTTTCACTTGTCGAAGAAGCCCCCGGTACGTGGAGCTAAAGGCCGTCTACATCGTGTCGAACAACGCGCGGTACATCACAACCTCGAACCCCTACGCAGCGGCACTCCCCCCTGCCCCATTGTGTACGGATCAAGGGCACGATGATTGGCACTGTGCGCTGAAAACCCAGCGAATTGAATTTGAATTCTCAGAATTCAATTCACAGTCACAGATGGACTTCGGTGAGAATGGTGATGTGAACGTCTCCTGGATCTCCCCCTTCGGTTGTCTCTGCCTTAAACGAGTGCCTGGTGCAAGGGTGTTGACGTCAGAGCTGGGGACACAAAGACAGCCGAGCGTGGTGCTAGTCACACACCTCTTTCTCTCTCTGGCGTGTATCTTGCCGGCATGAATATAATAGGTGCTCACTGACAGCACTTATCCCAACGGTCAGGCTATAAGGGAGGTCCTTGTGTGTTTGCTCGATCTGGCAATATTCTGAAAAAACTGAATATTGACATGTGGTGGTCTCATTGGCGCAGGGATGACCTTCTAAAGGTCATAAAACAATTGAGATGTTTAACTGACCGTAAACCACCACGGAATACAGCGGGGTACGCTACAATCCACGTAGTTGTCCAACTACAACTTTTATAACGACACAATTGTATACGTCAGTCAGAGAAGTAACATTTCGTATCTATCGATCGCTCGATAAACATTGCCGCTGACCCCCCCCCCCCCGCCATTCCTGGCAAGAACTGCCCCTGCGTTGTGGCCCCCCGGACAAAACAAATCTATGTCTCCCCCATTGTGCATTCATTCCGTCAGTGCTGCGGCGGTGTGCAGACGAGACTCCCTCCCAAGCAGCCCTCCCTTGAATCCCGATCGCCCTTCACACGCAAGGGCCGGGCCGTCAATAGCACAAAACCCCACATCACGGGAGACCCGAGACCCCCCCCCCCCACTCCGCCTCCGCCGACTTTAATCCCATCGCCCGCATCGCCCCTTCCCCACACACCAACCTCGTCCCCAAGAGGCCTTGGTCCTGACACCGACACGACGCGGACCTGCCCCAGTGGGCCCGTGTCTTCTCTCTCGTCCCTGACCCTCAGTGTATCACAGCCCCAAGCACCCCCCCCCCCATCCTATAGATAATCACCTCCGCCATCTCCAGCCCTCGCTATCTTCTCCCCACCCACCCCCGTCACTCGTTTTCCTCGCTCTCGCTCTGTTTCTCTCTCTCTCTGTGTGCGTCCATGCCATCGCCACACTGCCCACTGCCACCCCCTTGCCACCCCCGCCAACATCATCACCAATGCCCCCCTCCCCAGTCGTGTCCACAACGGACCCCCGGCTGCTCTACGGCGACGAAAGGTCGACAGGAGCGGCGTGTACACACACAAAGACAAAGATAAAGACAAAGATCCCCCGTATAGCCTTATGAGACTGTAGGGGCAAGTGCTGTTAGCGAGTACCTTTCATGGCCGGCACGGCACAGGAAGGGGTGGGTGGCCAACACCACGCCCGACCGCCTTTGTATCCCTAGTGGCGATGTTTACACATCGCACCAGGTACTAATTTGAGGCTGAGTCGACCTAGGGGAGGCCCATGACCAGTTCAAATAATCGTCACCGGTGTTGGCCGTGAGCGGGAATCGAACCCGGGTCGCCAGGTTCGTAGTGCAGCGCGCTAACCGCTACACCACCGCTCCCCGGCGTGTACACACACACACACATATACACGCGCACACAGACGTATAAAGACAAAGCTGGCCCGCATAGCCTCCACATGGGGTCTTGGGTCAAGCTTTGTTATCGAGCACCTGTTAAGGTTGGCACAGCGAACGACGTTCAGATGTTACGCCCGGCCGCTTTTGTCTCTCCCCCCCCACCCACAATGCTGAATTTTACACGCCGCACCAGGTAAGCCATCTGAGGCTGAGTCGACCTAGACGGAGGCCCAGGATCGGTTTCGATACCGCTCGCCACGGGTGTTAGCATTGGAGGGGAATCGAATTAGGGGAGCCGAGTTCAAAGTTCATAGCGCAAACCACTGCGCCACATACATAAATACGCACAAAAAAATACAAAGATCCCCCGTATAGCCTTAACCGACTGTTCGGGCAAGTGCTGTTAGCGAACACCTATGAAGGCCGGCATGGCACGCAAGGGGGTAGGTGGCCAACACCACGCCCGGCCGCCTTTGTCTCCTTAGTGGCGATGTTTACTACACACCGCACCAGGTACTCATTTGAGGCTGAGTCAACCTAGGGGAGGCCCGGTTCATACCGACTTGCACATGCGCACATTTTCAGAAGAGAACATTGAGATTTAAGTTGAGACGACGAGAGCGCTTTTAGCAAACGCCTACCAAGGTCCAAGGGACACACGGCGGTACTGAAATGTCGTATCAATGATCGACTTTAGGCCGAGTCGACCTAGGGGAGGCCACAACCTTGTTCACCCACAGCATGCAAGTGACGCCGATGCCCAGGAATAGAAATGCGACGTGTTTGAATGGGTCGCAGCGCAATCCATAACGTTATTATTATTATTTTCACATACATCATTAACACAGAGATTTTTTTTTAAAAGACCGCTCATTTAGCTCTATAGACTGTCTGAGCAAGTGGCGTTCGTGTCTACTAACAGCCCGGTGAGCCACACACGCGAAGACAAAGATCCCCCATATAGCCTTCACCAGAATCCTTGGACAAGTGCCGTTAGCGAGCACCTATGAAGGTCAACGCGGCACTCGAGATGAGTGCGTGGCTAACACCACGCCCGGCAGCCTTTGTCTCCCTGGTGCTGAATGTTGACGCACCGCACCAGGTACTCACTCAAGGATGAGTCGACCCAGGTGTGGCCACAGAACTAGTTCAGATATTCGCCGCGGGACATTGGTTGTAAGCATGAATCGAACCCGAGCCGCAGAGTAATAATTCACAGCGCGCAGTGCGCTAACCACTGCGCCCACCGCTCCCCGCACGCACAAAGACACAGACGTGCAACGGACGCCACAACTCCATCCCGTGTCCCCCCCACCCCACTCACCCCCCCCCGCCTTCCCTCGATCCCATCCCGCCCGTCCTATAGTCCGCGCTCCATCCCCTCCACCCACACCAACCCGTCCTGTGTGTTGAGCCTCTGGGCTGCATCCAATCACGCAGAGATATCGGGGCAAGGGAGAGCGTCAAGAGCGGCCGGGTGGGCTGCATTAGCAGCAGTAGCTCCTCCGTGCCTCTTGCGAGCCTCCTCCGTCTCAACACGTGCTCGCTTGCTCTGCTTGCTGCTGCTGCTGCTGTTGCTGCTGCTGTTGCTGCTGTTGCTGCTGCTGCTGTTGCTGCTGCTGAGCGCGCGTGGCTGCCACACAATAGGCGAGCTGTAGGCACCGTCGGATTTCGCCTCGAACCGAATGATAAACATTGGCGACGGAATCTTTGCCCGGCTCTCAATTCGTTGCTCGGCGTACGCACGCAACGTACGCGCGCGCGTTGGGTAAAATACATCGGCGTTTCGTGATTCATGCGCGCGCATTGGGTGGCACGCGTTCGTCCCTCGTCTCGTTGCGCGCGCTTGCAGCCGCACGCAGCGCGAGCGTAATTCGTGTTCGTGTTAACCGAGGACGGCACAGAGGCTACAAGTGCCCAACTCTGCAAGACGTGTATCTTGCGTGATGTAAAGTTTTTTTTTTGGTTGCGCACAGGCGCTATTCATTCCGTCTCCTTGCCCTGCCCTAGTGAGCGACCCTCCTCGATCGCTTCAACCCCCTAGTGTGGGTGTCTGTGTGTGGTCCGCGGGAGGGAGGGGGGGGGGTCCTTATTCTTCGGGGTCTCTGCACCCCCGACGTGGGGTGGGGGGGGGGGTCGGGTGTCCTGTACCTGTCACTCATGGCGGGGACTGCGAGTAGGGACGCTGAGTCGAGCGGGCATCAGCAGCAACAGCACGAGCATGAAAAGCATCAGCATCATCAGCAGCATCAGCAGCAGCAGCTCCATGGATCCCAGCACAATTTGGCCCATGCCGTGGCCTCTCCGGTGACCATGGGACATTCTCAGGACGGACACCACGAATCGAAGGTATGGTTGTTTCCATGTTCGCATTGTCCGCTGGTATGGCCGTGAGCGAGCACCACGCCCGCTCGCCTACCACTCCGTAGCGTCAGTGTCCACGATGGCTCGTCGACTGCATATGCCTCTTTGTGTCACGCTGAGCCCCTGCCGCTGCTGCTGCTGCTTGCTGCGTGCATCCTCTCCACAGCTTCTCACGTTTCATGATCCCATGGGCAGGACAGGGGTATGTATTTGCATGCTGAGCAGGTAGCAAGCAGACTAGCGTGGTCCGCGTTATCCAAATTTACAAGCGCGAGGAAGAATATTTTGCGGCGGATGTGAAATGTTTGACTCCCCCCCCCCCCACTCCGTTTATCTCTAAATAATCGATCTTTTGAGACCCCATTCCCTCGCACACACACGCATACATATACACACCTGTTCATAAACGTGCCTCCATTCCCGCTCAGCTCGGCCGTGTGATCTGATCTGCGCTATTCCTAATTGATGGCCCATTCCACGCGCCTCCAATTAGCACTCTCCTCGCGTGGAGGATCTGGGCGGCAGGCTTCCCACGACGAGGAATTTACGAATTCGCGCGTGGCGCATTCCTGGCTCGCAGAGGCGGGGGGCTGGGTGGGCTCGTGGATCAACGTTGGCAAAGGAAATACACGAAATGCGAAGCGAGGGTTTTGCCGTGCGGTCTTGCTGTTGTCTTTTACGAAGGTCACAAAAGCGTCTCCGTTCACGGCGGTCCGCTTCCGTAGCGCTGAAAAAGGAGAGATAAAGCCTCATTTGCTGTGCGTGTGCACCATCACAACGCTTGCCTCGTCTTGCCACACACACACACACCGATAACGATCATACCGTGAACTAGTCACCCACACTGCTATTAACAATCTCTCAATCACACTGCGTGCTAATATGTCTCACGCCGTTAACTAAATCTCACACTCGCCGTGAACGTCTCTCACTCACACACACACACACCGCACACGATTACCAACCTCTCATACACACATCGTTAACGATCTCTCCTCGACTCGTGGTGAAATAGTATTTCACTCATACACACCGCACACCATTAACCATCTCTCAAACCCACCGTTTGCTCATGTATCTCACACGCCCTTAACTATCTCCCATACTTACCATGAACTGATCTATAACCTTCACACACACCCCATTAATCATCCCTATCGCATACCTTGTTTTTCTATCTGGCATATATACGTGTATACACACTCATAACCGTCTAACATATAGCCCCGAATCATCCACCCTTTTTGGTCTGACATACACACACGCGAACATACATACACACCAATAACTACGCCCCTCAGTAAGCATCGTTTCATTGATTGATGCACAACATAGATTGACGCACGCCATGGGATGACGCACACCATGGGTTGACGCACAACATGGGATGACGCACACCATGGATTGACGCACACCATGGGATGACGCACACCATGGGTTGACGCACACCATGGGTTGACGCACACCATGGATTGACGCACACCATGGGTTGACGCACAACATGGGTTGACGCACACCATGGGTTGACGCACACCATGGATTGACGCACACCATGGATTGACGCACACCATGGATTGACGCACACCATGGGATGACGCACACCATGGATGGACGCACACCATGGGTTGACGCACACCATGGGTTGACGCACACCATGGGTTGACGCACACCATGGATTGACGCACACCATGGGATGACGCACACCATGGGTTGACGCACACCATGGATGACGCACACCATGGGTTGACGCATACCCCAGGATTGACGCACACCATGATATTTATTCAAACGATGCGCAATTGATCACAAAAAAGGCCACGTGCCTCGTATAATATGCGCACCCTGAAAACATCCATGACACACAGACACACAACGCCAGGAATAATGTCACTCACACACCACGAACCAACTCTCACGCACTTCGACAGCAGCTGTTGCACACGTCTCTCCCGACATCCAGGACATTGACTATCATTATGCTACTGCCTGTCATACTTTGTCATAACAATAGGTAAGACGGAGTTTTCTCAAATCCTTAAATACCGTTTTACGTTTTCCCAAATATGCCACCGCGCGGCTATACCGCTCCACACACGTCACCCACCAAAGACATAGGTCCCCCGTGTAGCCTTAACAGACTGTTGGGGCAAGTGCTGTTAGCGAGCACCTATGAAGGCCTGCAGGCCACACGAGAGGCTGGGGTGGCCAGCATCACGCCCGTCCGCCTTTATCTTCCTAATCTCGATGTTTACACATCGCACCACGTACTCATTTGAGGCTGAATCAACCCAGGACCGGTTCGGATAATCATCGCTGGGCGTTGGCCGTGAGCCGGAATCGAACTCGGGTATAGCCAGGTTGGTAGCGCAGCGGTGCTAACCGCTCCACCACCGCTCCCTACCTGCGCACACCTGCACAAGCCAGCGTAACGCCCACAAATCTAATCCCACGCTCTGCGCTCGAGTACCCAACGCATCTCGTCCGTTATTCGTGTTCAGCAACCTCCGCTAAAGCCGACGGCGTGGCGATACGGGGCGACGTTCGCCGTCTGGCGCCTCTCGCGCTCCCCGCGTGCGTCTGCGCCGACACAATGGAAGCAGCAGGCGGTGGTGGTCAACGCCGCAACGCGCGGCGATTTCAGATGCGCTGCGTCCTGCGCCCGTCTGGAAAGCTCTTCCCTTCCGACATTTGGAAGCCGCTCGGCTTGCTGCGTTTAGTTTATTGTCCTTCACCCGTGCCACCGCCCTCCCCTCCCCCCCTTGCCGATTATCACGGCTGGCTACGCACGGTCACGAACGAAGTTCAACGCACGCGCAACAGTGAGCACGACCGTTGCTCGAGGCAGATCGACTGCCTCGCGCCGTCGGTCGATCGGACTCCATCAAACACGCACAGAGCGAGCCCATCGTGGATGTTGCAGAGCTGTTGTTGTTGTTGTTGTTTTGTGTGTGTGTGGGATAAACACGTTCTTTATTACTGATAGGAACCTCCTGGTTACACCAACCCACAGGGGATTCTTGTGTCCGTCCGTCCGTCGTGGATCCAAAAATGGGAGGGGTGGGGCTGGGTGGAGAGGGGAGGGTGGGGAGGGGCTGGGTGGGGAGGGGCTGGTCACCCCGCGGTGCCCTTATAAAACTCAACGTTTAACCTACTCACGCCGGCTTGTGCCCACCCTCACAGTCGGGCATATTTGCGGAATACACCACGCCGCCGTTGACCCTGGCCATTGACCGAGCAACCCAACGTTCCTACCAGCTCCCTCCGCAGGAATGTGTTTGTTCACCAGTGCTGCCGTCACGATGGCAAGCGGCGAGATGAGTTGTTTCGTTTCCTCTTCCACGGTGACCTTTACAGAATGGTTCTTATTTTATATGTGAGGATTTAGTTCCATTGTTTCAGACCCTAATCTCCGTCGCGCGCGCAACAATTGCAACGCAATTTGCAATCATTCCCTAATGCGCCCGGACAATAGGTTAACGTGTGGAGCACGGGATAACAGAAACCTGCGATTATATTAAAATGCAATCAGATTTGTAAGGTAGCAAAGCCGATACATGTGACAAGTCGAAACAAATGGCGAGAACAAAGTAGTTGAGTCACACTCTTTTTTCCTAGCAGTCGGAGGGGAATTCTAATTATTCAATTCACTCCTCTCCCCCCCACCCTCCATTGTGATATTCACAACGCATTATTTTAATGGAGCTTCGTCTTATTCCCACGAGTTAACAACAGTGCCGGCACGTGGCGATGCTTACATTTTCAGTCCGTTTGTTTTCTCCCCGGCTGTGTTACAAGGGCGATAGCGCCGTGCCTGAGCACAGTAGCAGCAGCAGCATCCGAAGACAACAGTGACCACGGGGTCATTCAAGGGGTTGCGCAAACTAACAAACGAGGTACTCGATGGTCGTGAATGAATCGCGCGCGGATATTCAAGAGAAGAAATCAAAACCGCTCACAAAATGAGAACAAGAGGCGCCCGGACGCGGCCAGGTTCAAGTGCGAGTACGCTCCCTCCATGTTTAAGTCTACAAAGAGTGACATGAACGCACGGATAGAAAAAACAAATAGACTGTCCAAACAAAGGATCTTAATTTGTCAGTGAGCAGGTGTTGCAGTCTGTGGTTGCTGTAATTACAGCAACGCCCCCGAGTCGTACACGTGCTGCCTTTGGGCCGTACCCGTGCTGGCTACAGGCCGTACTCGTGCTGCCTTCGGGCCGTACCCGTGCTGCCTTTGGGCCGTACCCGTGCTGGCTACAGGCCGTACTCGTGCTGCCTTCGGGCCATACCCGTGCTGCCTTTGGGCCGTACCCGTGCTGGCTACAGGCCGTACACGTGCTGCCTTCAGGCCGTACACGTGCTGCCTACAGGCCGTACTCGTGCTGCCTACAGGCCGTACCCGTGCTGCCTGTAGGTCGTACCCGTGCTGCCTTCGGGCCGTACCCGTGCTGCCTACGGGCCGTACCCGTGCTGCCTTCGGGCCGTACACGTGATGCTTGTGTGCGCCACAACCGCAAACTGTTTGAATGAAGAGGGCATGTCGTGTCCGTCCACCGGAACATTTTTCATCCCTTTTATGGAACACGATGGGTTTTAAACTTTGCGCGCCATGACTATTGGCTTTGTATAAGAAACTCATTTGCCCTTAGGGTTCGCCAAAGGTTGCGGAGTCAAGGACGTGATGTGAAATGTACAGAACAGGGAGCGTAGATGTACACTGCGCCGCTGGAAAGACAAAGCGATCTCATTATACATTCTCCAAATGCAGCCAATGGAATGATGTGAAATGCATTGGACAAATCTGTTGATTGTTAGATGTAGGCTGCTAAAAAATATATATACTACATACAAGCAGAACTCTGTATCTCTGCATACAAACAAAAAAACACTGGGGGGGGGCGGCCTCTGATAATAATAACAGAAGAAGCAACGCAGCTGCATGTGAACGACAAAGAGACGCACAACATTTCACGCCTACAAATTGCCCGCGCACCCAGACATGGAACTCCCACCTCAATCGTCGCGACGAAACATTTGAGATGAATGAAACGCCACGACGAACGTCAAACGAACGTCAAACGCCACAGCACCCACGACGGGGGAAATCGCCTTAGGGGTTTACAACACACCGCAGCTTCGCCACCCACGAAAAATCGCGCGGACACGCGATTGGCAGGGGCTGTGTTGTCGCCCGAGTGCGTAAAACGAACCCGAAGGCATGGCTCGCAATTTGGGCTCCGCGTCTGCCAGAGCGATGCCCAGAATACATGTCCAGATATAAGATTACCATTACCCCTCCCCCCCAGATACACACCTTTCCACTTAGCCATTGCCATCATCTGCCACCCCCTCGACCCACATAAGCCCTATTATAGGGTTGCGATTTACTGAACACTTCTAAATGGAGCAATGTTCCCACTGGTCAGGTAGTAGCAGTTCCCACAGCCTCTACGGTAACACCACTGCCCGCATATCCGTACAGCAGCAGCAGCAGCAGCACATTTCCATGCAACAGATGCTCAGGTATTCCAGCAATGTTTTAATCACGGTCATTTAGTTTTACTGCAACAGTGGTATACAGCATGCATATGAAAATCGCACGTTCACCCCTTAATGGATCTTGTATGACTCGTAAAATAGTTTTGTATGGATGAGGAGCGGCCATTATAGTTATACATGAGATACTCAAGACATTTCTAAATGAGGTTCAAATCTATTTTCTCAATGGTGCTGGAAGCCAGAGCCACTCGGTCACAGTTTAAATCATTTCAAAAGAGATGGGCAGATGACACAGTTTTACAATTTCCTCGGGCATGAAGAGGCACGAGCCTCTAGTTATTGTCTAACCATGTCCTGCTGGAGCAAAAAAAAAAACCCCGCGGCCTTCAAAGGAAACATATGCAAACAAGCAACGATTCGGGCAATGATCCTTCTTCATAGCACTGTGACATGTCCAAGCTGAAGCACGTTGCCATTGATTGTCCTGCCCTTTTTCAAGGAACTGTCATGAGGGTTCCTCGAATTGGTTCTCAAATAGGCAGCTGATATCAGCCGAAAGGCTCACAATGCCCTAGAGCGTCTTGCACAAGGTGCAACCTACAGCGTTTTGTTGATCTGCTTGTGATGGGTGGAGACGGCATGATCCTCTGCGGCTCATGTTGTCGATGTAAACGGCACCACCAGCAGAAACCCGCCAGTCCTGGGACCAAGATGCATAACATTCCTTGGGTGAAATCTGCCTTTGGTTCACACTGACTTACATTGCACACTAAAGGAGAAATATCACTTGAGAATATTTCGAATACAACCAACCACTGACATTTAGCATTGCAGGCCAGAACGATGATTGCACGTGCACTGCAACAACACATCCCACCTGAAGCTGGTTGTGCCTGGAGCGATCGCAATGGTGCTTGATGTCTTCTCATAAGCATGGCCTTTCTCTCGGCAGTCTGTTTGCCCTTCCACAAATAAATATACTCAAAAAGGCAATTGTCCAAACGTTCAAAGAAAAAAAGTTGTGAGACTTCTCGATGTGTTCATGATGATACGAAGGACATTTTGGACATTTGGATGGTTCTTAGGCACGGCACAAATCATTGCTGAAAAAAATAATCCTCAAGTTGATAACCATTCAAGTAGAAAGCTGCAAGAGCCTAAAAAAAGTGAACTTCGAGAGTGTAAAAAGTAGCAGCAAATGAAAAGTGATTTGCCTAGAGGCTAAAAGAGAAGACTCACCAGAGGGCTGGTATCAAATCGCCATGAGCAAAGTTCATCGGGAGATCTCCTGTCATGTCCAGACTGGAGCGTTTTCCAGCTGGGTGGTGTGAGCTGCCCTCATGTCCTTGAGAGATTAATTGGTTTTAACAACATCAGGCTCATTAACTGGAATAGGGGGCAAAACTGGCAGAGAAAACGCTTCCTTTCATTTTGGCCGAGACACGGAATGGCAAAGAAAGAAGATACACGTAAAATGTAATAAATAAATAAAATGTGGCATCCGCTTGTGAATTCGATGAATGTGTCTGAGATCGGCAAGACCTTTTTGCAGGAGGGTATTGTGACAGCTGCCCCTGACAGTGCGGCACGCATAGGATACATGGAATAAATTGAGGTTTTTGTCCTGATGACAAAGCATGAGAGTATTTGTATTTATATAAGACACATTTCCACTGTAAAGCTGAATGGTTCCAAATAGGCCCATTGCAAAATACAAGACGACATTTTTATGCAACACTAGAAATAAATATTCTTTGTAATATTGATATAGATTTCTGTCACAGTGCCCAACTGCTTAGAAATGGAATGAATGCAGTATCCCCATTGCTCCATGGGTAAATGTGTCACGCAATGCCAAGCAGCGCCCTTGAATTGCCCCACCGAGTGAGTAATCACGCCAAGTGTACACATTGTAATGACCCGCAGAGCTCAACATCGTGTTGCATGCCGGTGTCCTCGCAAGAATCCCCAAAAATACCGACGGCTGCATATTCATCCAGCAGCCTGAAGTCCCCCTCCTGTGTCGAGGTGGATTGACCAAGAGCGTGTACATTAGTATTACTATCATCTTGAATGTCAACGGTGGCCAAGAATGTTGCCGCCTGTGCTTTTGAGTCTAAATGTCCAATTGCGGTGAGACGGTTTACGGGCTGACCCATTAAAGGTTGGCTACCTTTTTAGTCTGCGGCCTCGCGTAGCCCCCACTGATGCTCTGTGTTAAGCGTTTGTGTTCAGAGGCATTGACAAGCCTTTCAGACATCAATGTATTTCGGTGCCCTCAGAGTGTTTTAAGGTTAAATTGAGAACTCCCCTCTCTCTCTCTCTCTCACTCTCTCCCACCATCTCGTACATTTCGTCACGTGAGTCCGGATGCAAATAATTGCCTCTAATTAAATAAATTTGCCACACGTACAAAAAAAATGGCATTCGACAAAAATGCCAAATCGTAATTTCACATTCACTATTGGGCATGGCTTCTAGAAAAATAAAAGGGGAATATTTTTAAATAATTTGAACGGCAAGGTCATGTCA
Organism: Lethenteron reissneri; assembly: GCF_015708825.2. NCBI lineage: Eukaryota > Metazoa > Chordata > Hyperoartia > Petromyzontiformes > Petromyzontidae > Lethenteron > Lethenteron reissneri. The sequence continues at coordinate 19,907,903 of NC_083801.1, forward strand.
AAAAGCGGCAAGACGTGCACTGTCGTTTCACTTATAAATAGACCCCGAGACCTTTATAGTTAGAGCTGTTGCTCATAAATTTCGGTCCAGTGCTTTTAGGAAGAGTAGGATTTGTGGATTGAAACGTGGCTCTGAGTACAAGTAGATTTATTGCCAGTTCATGTCATGTTTAGCGGTGTGCACACAATAACCTGTGTCCATGACGACGAGAAAATGATTTGCACATGAAAGTGAAATATGGGGGTATTTAAAATCAATGCAATTTTTAAAAAAGAGTTGCCTATTTCATTACCAATTACATCCCACTTATGTTATCCTATCCATGTGATGAAGCCAAGCTACAACCTGGAACAATCGCAGTAAATTCCCATCATCATCATCATCAGGCGTGTTCTATTCACTGCTGGATGAAGGCCTCCTCCCCACACTCCTGCGATGCCACAATCCATCGCGCTTCTGCGCATGAGCTGAATTCATCGCTCCGTCTCCACGGCACTCAGTGGTCATGCACTGCATGAGCAGAATAAGCCAAAGCGCAGGGTCCCAAATAACTTAAGGGCTCCGTAACTTAAGGAAAAACTGTTTTGCGCCAAATATCTGCTGACTAACTCTACATTCATGTTATCTCGCTGTCTATGAAGGGGGGGGGCACGATGGATGTGTGCCCCCAGGGAGACCAGAGTATTAACGACAGCCCCACACCTCTGCATGCCCATTTGATCTCTTCTCCCTTAATACGTACAGGCATACACGATTAGGTGGGGGGGGGGGGGGGGGGGTTAATCTTCGTCAAAAGGGGGGAAATTGGCAGATGGCATTAAGACGACCTAATGAAACAGCAATGAAGGTAGTCTTGTTAATATTGTTCACGTGACAATCCTTATATGAATAATCATTTCGACCTTCCTGAATTCGAGAATGCAAGGTATGTTTGCGTGTGTTCGTTCACGGGGACCCTCTCTGCACTTAACGCCGACACGATGACGCATGGGATCTGCCGAGAGAAACAAAATCGACGTCTAAAGGCTCAGGATTTTTCTTCGCTCGAATCACGCGCGTAAGAATGGCGGTTCGCTTTACATGAATTTGACGCAGAAGGTACACTGACGATACACTCCAGCTCATGGAGCTAACAAAGATCGTACAAAATGAGCCGGGAAAAAATCGGACGATACAAACGAGATGGTTATAATGAGATTGAAACACAAAAAGGTTCAATGGTCTGGAATTAAAACGATTCCTGGCAGTGAATCGTGACCAGGGATGGGGCATTGAATTAAAATCATCGACATATCGAAGAGTCGACTAAGTGTTTTTACGTGTGATGTTTTATTTTATTGACTTTTTTTAATTGACTATTTAGCAAGGAGAACAATGCAAGCATTAAAGTGTAATCTTGGTTATAGAAGAAAAAAAATGTATGAATAAGTATGAAATATAAAATAAATATATAAATGAAATAGCTGACTGCTCTGGCTGGATTACCCCTCGACACAAATTTGCGCTGCTTTGCAGGATACATCATAATAATGGATTTATGAATCATGTTATAGAAAAAAAACCAGTCGCACTCTGCTGTCGTTGAAGTCTGCTTTCCAAAATATGTCGAAAAATGTAATGGTTTGGTAATATTCTACTTAAACATACAAAATGCTGTTGTTCCGGAATGAACACTCAACCATGAACAAACTTACGTATAATTACCAGAATATTAACTTTAACCCTATCTACAATGCGTGCACCTGCCAAAAATATTTGGACCAGTTTTTTTCTCTCCATCAAAGAGCGTGTTTTCTTTTTTAAAGGGCAGCGTTTTATACGCCGTGAAAAACACAACATCGACAGCAAAACATTGATGCACCGATGTTGTCGGAGGGATTAGTAGCAATGTCAATAAATTGATGAATGTGAACCAAAACAATGATGTTACCTATGTATCCATGTATTTTTTCTGTACCCATCCTCTACCCCTAATATGAATGCCCATTCCAAGCCCCCACAATCCTGAGTCGCCCGCCTGCATCCATTTGAATGCGATCACGCTTCACACTCCCGATCACACTTCGAACGACGCAAAATTAACAGGGAAACCCCAATCCCAACCCTCGTGAACTCTGACCCACCAACCCCAACGTGTGCACAGCTGCAGAGGCTGAAGCGCTCGCTGTCATTCAAGACCAAGTCTCTGCGCAGCCGCAGTGCAGACAACGTCTTCGAGCGTTCCGACCGGGACTCGCGGGGAGAGGGCAACCTCATCCTCACTCCGGCCCTCATCCCGAACGCCGCCCTCCGCGGTAGCCCCTCGTCGCCACCACCGCCGCCACCGCCGCAACTCCCCCCGGCGTCGCGCGAGTGCCTCCTGGGCGAGGCGCGGTCCTCCCGGGCACTCCTCTCCTCCTCCTCGTCCTCCTCCTCCTCGTCCTCCGCCACCACCAACGTGGCCGCAGCTCATCCGCCGCCGTCCCCGCTGCGTCTCTTCCCCGGCGAGCGACAGCACGACTTCCAGGAGCACGTCTTCAAGAAGCCCACCTTCTGTGACATCTGCAACCACATGATTGTGGGTGCGTGAGTTCGACACGGTCAACGCCGGTGACGATGAATCTGTGTCTGTTCCTGGGACTCTCTCTTGGTCGACTCAGCCTCAAATGAGTACCCGTATGCACTACCGGGGAGGCGTGGTGTTTGGCCACCCACCCCGGCATTAATTGGTGGTGCTCGCTAACAACAGCACGTGGACCCCAAAACGCCTGTTAAAGGCTATACGGGGGATCTTGACTTACAGCTTTCGTGACTGCAGGAATTCCTATTCTTTGGGTCTTTCGGTAAAGTCACGTAGATAGGTTCAAATTAATAAAAAGAAACAAAAAAACGACGACGTTTCGATCGTCATCAGGAGGAAAACAGAGGGGGGTCTTTGTTTTGCTCGAGCGAGTGGGCGGAGTGCCGGTGTAGCGGTCAGCGCGCTGCGCGACAAACCCCGGCGACCCGAGTTCAACTCCCGCTCGTGACCAACACTGGTCCTAGCCATTCCCTAGGTCGACTCAGCCTCAAATAAGTACCTCGTGTAATGTGTAAACATTCCCACTCGGGAGATACAAGACGGCTGGGTTATCTTGTCTGTCCCATGCCGCTTGAAAGGACACCCTCGTAGCTGTGTACTAACAGCACTTCCTCCAACAGTCCAGTTGGATATTGGTGGGATCTTAGTCCGTGTCTGCATCGCTCCCTACCACTGTGGCCACAACCGCAAGGGTGGCTGTCAGTGTCTAGTCCTGCCTTGTGTGTCCCATATGTTGAGTACCTAAAATAAACTTTACATTTTACCATTGAACTAAATGGCTCCTTTTAAGAAGCGACCTGGCTAAAAATCATAGCTCAACAAATTGGTTCATCACGTGGAAATGTAAAGCAGCTAAATTACTCTAAACGCGTGATGTTGATTCTAAATGTGGAGGGAAAAACCGGAGGACCTGGAGAAAAATCCACGCCACCGCTGAGATAACACGCAAACTCTAAATATACAGCAGGCGTCAAGGTCTGGATCGAACCCACGACCTCCTGTATACCAGGCGAGATAGTTAACACCTGTGGTGTCCTGGTGGCAGCTTGAACTGCACCCACATCCGGTGGATTGTGTAGGTCATGATGGGTGCTTGCTCACACGACTTCTCACCATAATCCACCAGGCCAGGAACATGTTAAACCGCCTTTGTTTTGTTTAATGTGAGTCATGGTTATTCCAATTTGGTATGATGCTGTCTGTACCTGCCTGCGGTCTATAGGTTTACGCAGCCTCTATAGGGTGCCTGGTTTGGTGTGTCACCATCTGCACTGAGAAGTCGACGGCTGCTGACCATTGTGTTCACATTGCCTTTGACTTGTCAGTGTGGCAGGTGACATTTTAAACAAGGTGTCTATTTTGGTGGGTGTCTGTGTTACACATTTTTTGTTAGTGACCATATTGCTAGTTTGGAGCAGATGTAATAGGTGTTCAAAACTAGCATGTGCCGAGGCAGGCTAGCCACAGGATTTGTGTTGGTGTACATGCACACGTGTGTCCACGGGTGTGCGTGTGTAGCGTGCACGAGCCAAAGATGTTTGTCTCGTCGTATCGTATTGAAGTGTGTTTTCCTGCGCCGCCAAGTGACTGTTTTGGTTAAATAATGCAACGGCCTTAACTAGTCTAGAAGGATAAGCCGTCCAGTAGTATTCGGAGGGAGACAGACGTTGGGAAAGAAATTGGAGGAGCTGGAAACAAACATGAACATGGTTCTGTATCAACTGGACACGTGGTCCACACGTGACCATCGCAGATATATATTTTTAAAATGTACACTTGTGTATTAAATATTAATAAAGATGAATTAAGTATACAATATTACAGTTGAAATTACAGTTACGGGCAGAAATATCTGGCTAAAAAAGAGATATGACCCTTGAAAAATTGTTCCCATGACCTTTACAATTCAACTAGCGACAAAAGTTGTAATTTTTTAATCGCCATTTATCATCCAGAAAATCCAGCTAGACTCATCGCATTTTGCGTACTGACATATTTTTAGGTCATATTTTCATTCATGTGTTCAGAATTTATAATATCTGTTCATATGGACTGATAATAAATGTCCTGGTGCGAGGTGGGTTAGTACAATAAAAGGATCATGAGAGGTGGCGGTGGCTTTGGGAAGCCTTGATCTAACAGTGGAATGACCATGGCTGATATTACCTCGCCACGCTTTTAAGAACAATTTTTTATGAGATTCTGATTTAACAAAAGCTAGCTTTTCCACAAAGAGAAGGTCATCTTGAACGGGTTTTTGAAAATATGGTACGCCTCACTTTACAAAATATTTGCATTCAAAAATGGTCATCAGGAGAATTTTGTTTGTATACACATCAACACATGTTGTGTGGGAAGAAATTAATATGGGAAGGGGGAATAATATGCGCTTATTTGTTGTGTTACTTATATTCTCCACAGTGACACTCAGTGATTATTGTGTGCTACGTACAATAACATCAGTTTCTGTCGAACTTGAACCCATTTCTTAGAGAAAGGGTCCTTTTTGCCTTTAAACATTGGCCATTTCACCAGCATTAGGTTTAAGTAAGTCTGACTCAGCTAATGAGACAATGAATGTCAAAACTGGTCCAGACGTTGCTTGTGTTGAACCCTAACAAGGCGGAGTCGTTATCAGGATTGGCAGAGCCTGGCAGCACAAAGTAAGGGCAATGTTGAACAGGACAGGGTGGAACTGAGGTGCACGACATGGCTAGGCAAAGCATGTAGAGGGACATGCCAGGAACTGGCTTAACGTCATGAGCCGAGAAGGGGGGAGCAGCTGTAAAAGTAACACCCTTGAAAAGGGCATGTGAGCATGCAGGCACCATTCTCTTCGCTCGACCCTTCCCAGGACTTGTTTGTTTGACCCACTTGTGCACGGGACCATACTAATCTGAAATGCAACGGTGATGGAGAGAAGGAGCGGGGGGTGAATATGCGCTCACTGCTGCTCCCTGCGTCGAATCTCTTTCTCTCTCTCTCCGCCCATCCCATCCCCAAATGCCCTCTCTGCACCCCCTCTATCTCCTCCTCCTCCTCTTCCCCCAAACCCTCCCCACGAAGACACGGGGAGCAGCAGCAAGCACGGCCTGCGCTGCAAGGCGTGCAAGCTGAGCCTGCACCACCGCTGTCTTGGGGGTGTCGAGATGCAGCGCTGCATGGGCAAGATGGTAAGCGAGTCTGCGCGCACGTGTACACTGAGATAAAGATCCGCGCACCTCCGATTTGCGTGGTTGGCTACGTACGGTGCGAAAGAAGGTCAACGTACGTACGTACATACCGCTGTAGCCATACAGACTGTTGGGACGAGTGCTGTTAGCGAGCACCTATTAAAGCCATCAGGGGACTTGAGGGGGTGGTATGATGAGCACTATGCCCGGACGTCTTTGTCTCTTCAGTGTGGAATTTTACACATCGCATCAGGTACTCCTTGAAGACTGAGTTGATCTAGGAGAGGCCGAATACCCAATTCAGGTCATTGACAGGGAGGCTGGCTGCGGCCGGGAATTGAACTTGGGTCACGTGCAAGTGTGAGCATACTCGCATAAGCGTGCACCCACATTCACAGATACAAATAAATACAAGCACACGTGTTCGCACGTGTTACATGCTCAACTCACTGGTTAAGATTTGTACACACTCTTTGCGTGTGTGCAGTGAACACAAATACCAGCATATGAATGATTTTGTGCAGTAGATACACAAACATATCCACGTATACATAAGCGTATATTCACGATGACGGGACGGTGCATGCACCAAAAATACCCTCTAGGAATAAATAGTCCAGCGAAAACAGCACATATTAAACAAATGTGTAACAGACAGGAAAGCGTGCATACGCATAAAGCCACGAACACATTTACACATCTGCCCACATCATCGGTCACATTTATTGCTTTATTCCCTCAAGGCCATCTGCTTCCACGGAATCATTTATTTGCAAATTTTCTCTTAATTTGCCGAAAATAAATTATTGCGTTTTTTTTATTAATTGCAAATGCTGCCAAATTGACCATGTCCAATTCCACAGTGTTGCCTGTAATGAAAGCTACGCAGGACAATGCAGACATGCAATCACTGGAGCACTCTAGGAGATTGTGGAGCCTCCGTGAGAGCCACTGCCAAGGTCCCCATGGTCATCCGTGAAGTGTGGCATTATTATAGCATGGATCACTACGATAGAAAGGTTATTGAGTCAAAGCACCATTCACACTTGTGCGACGAGCCATAGAGAATGATCCTCAATGGCAACCGGTCCACAGAGAACCATCATGATGATACCGAGCCAGAGAACGATGCTCACGATGCTAAGTCACGGAGAAATATCCTAATGAGACTCGGTCACAGATAATTATCTCAATCCTACCGAGCCTCGGAACGATCCTAATGATACATAACCACAGCAGATGATGTTCATGCTGCTGAGCCACGGAAAACCACCCTAATGGCACGAAGCCACAGAGAACGATCCGATTGTTATACCGAATCGCAGAGATTAACGACCCTATATTATAATTGGTTTTTTACCCTTCTATCTGGCAACTAAACTGACACCTTTTTACAAGGAGTCATGTTTGCATAGACCACAATACCTGCAGCCATAATGCAAACAAAAAACATAACTCTGATAATATATGCACTGTCCTTGAAGTTGATTAGTCCACACCAGAGACAGCTTTCCTTAGAGCCTAGTCTCACATGGGTTGGACCAGATGACGCCAAAAGGCGCACAAATCAAAGACAATGCACCATTAGAGTATGAGAGCTCGGGGTAAGCATTTACACCATTGGAACCTCATTTACCTAGTAAAAAATATGATAATTGTTTTTTTACCCTTCTATCTGGTAACAAAACTGACACCTTTTTACAAGGAGTCATGTTTGCATAGACCACAATACCTGCAGCCATAATGCAAACAAAAAACATAACTCTGATAATATATGCACTGTCCTTGAAGTTGATTGGTCCACACCCGAGACAGCTTTCCTTAGAGGTGTCAGTTTTGTTGCCAGATAGAAGGGTAAAAAAAACAATTATCATATTTTTAACAGGCAAATGAGGTTCCAATGGTGTAGACCCTATGTTACTCTGCTCGGTAGCAACGCGCCACCACAGGTTCCTCCCAAGCTGAGGAGCAGTCCTCCCTGCACAATGCCACCCGGGGAAAGCGGAACGAGGTTCCCACTGGGCAGAGGAGCGCGCGGTGCGTTCGTGCTGCTAACGGCGTTTTCTGTGAACGGCCGTTCGCTTTCAGCCGAAGGGATTCCGCCGTCACTACAGCTCCCCGCTGCTCATCAACGAGCAGTTCTCCTGCATCATGGAGGTCATCCCGCTCGGTAAGCCCAGCCTCTGCCCTCCGCTCTGACTTTCGCTCTTTCCCCGCCACTTTGCCACCCGTTAGCACTGGGTTTCATCTATTTCTCACGCTTGTATTGTTTTGTTTTCCAGCATCCGTTAAGGGAACATTCGCACGCTGCGCGCACAAACACGGATGCCCGTTTAGCCTTGTGTGTGGTCGGGACAAGTGGCTGTTATTAAGGCCAAGCATGGTCTGACCGCTAGCCTGAGCCGCATCTCCACTGTTGAGATTCACACATTCAATGTATGACATGCTGAGTTGACCTAGGAGAGGGCCAGGCTAGCTTGATTCAAATGTACTTGATCAGAAATCAAATATGGCCCTAACTGGATTGTAGCACCGTGCAACATTCATTTTTCCCCCTACACACATAAACACACAGAGGCTGCCACGCACATATATCTGCTTACAACAATGTCAATCTTAACCTCCTGTTGCACAAACCTCATGTTTGAAGTCTTGTGATGTACAGGCCCCACATTTTATTTCCATGCAGCCACATGCTACGAATGTAAATGCCGATGGTCTGTAATTCTGCTTCCAACTGCTTTGCTTCACTATTATTCAGGGTCTACGATTTTTGGAGGGGGGGGGAGGGGCGGGGGAATGTGCTTTAAATTGCTCCTCGATTTTCTCATCCTGAGCTGTAAACTCGTTTTTTTCTCCTCGCCTTTATTGTCCGGTCCCTTTGGTTTACAGGACTGCGATGCTAATGGAAAAGGATCAAAGTTTATTCTTTAAAAAAGTGACATTTTACGGAGGCGGATGGATTTTTTGCAGTTTTCAAACGTACGGTGAACACTCGGGGATTAATCTGTTCTGTCAGGGCTCGCCTCGGTGGCATTCTGCCACATGGCGGGGATGTGGTTACGATTTTGGATGCACAGAGGTAATACCACAAGCTGTCATGTTGATGGCCGGTAGTTATTCGATTGATTATTGTGAAAAATCAACATGGTGGTTACTCCATCTTGATGTTTGCGTACATATTGGCATACTGTCTATTGGCAAAAAGATTAGCAAGCGTCTTAAGTCCCTCTAAGTCCTTTGCAATTTCCCTCTGATTAACAGATCTTGATCCAGTTGTCAATGCATGAGGACGGTACCCAATCTGTGCTTAGTGACTTTGCCAAATTTGAAAAATGACCCACAAAGTCATAAATTCAGAAAACACGCGGCAATCAACATCGCCTCCCCCGTAACTGCGGAAATTAGCAGGGCCCTCCTGAGAGAGAGTCTGGGTAAATTTATCATTCAATTTGAGGTTTTACTCAGAGAATATAAAATGGTTAAATCGTGATTTCAAGATTGTGTCTGGCGCTGCCGAAACAAGAAAACACAGAGACAATTAAAAAACAAAAACACAAAATTGGCAGAAGCGAAACCATGCGCGGCTTGAGACTGGCAGTGCATTTGAGAAGTCGGGCCAAGGATAATTGGTGTGGCAATGCTGAGTAATTCACCAAAATCCGATTGCTGATTGCATGATATCTTCTCAATTTCAGCTGAGCTTCCCCCCCCCCACCACCATCATTTCTTAAAACCATCAGGCCAGCTCCAATGTCACTTATCAGTGAGAACCTGTGTTCATTTTCAGAAGTGTCACGACCAGCGCGTGCACACGTGAGTGTGCGAGGATGCAGCAATCGGCTGCGCGGAGTGGAGAGTGGCTTTGACTCGAGCGTCCTCAGGGAAACCCTTTCCTTGTTTGAGTCTGGCGTGTGAGCAAGGGGCGACGACCGGTCAGGTGGACGTGTGGTGGCTTTAAGCCAAGCCTGATTTAAGAGCCTCTGACGGTACTCCACAGTGATCCCTGAAAGCATCCATTTGACACGATTGGAATTGGCAAGTCTGTCTCCAAGTGCTCCTGACCCTCACGTGTTTCCTTCCTGCACGTTCCCCACCCCCATTTCAGATGAGCGGTTGAAGAAACATGATCCAAACACATCACACGTATCGCATTAGTGCGTGTTGGGCCACGGCGCAGCTACGCCACGTGTGCCGAGACCCAGAACGTCAACACAAGCACCTTTGTGTTGACGCACACACTTGAGACGCGGACGCGTGCCTGCGTTGCGTTGCGTGCGTGACAGTCTTGAACACTTCGCAAAGAGAGTGAGGCGTCACTGGAAGTCCCAAAGCTGTGCACGGGACAGGCCTGCGCGTTGCGTTAGCGCGTGTTTTTTTTCGCTTGCAGTAAAGGTCGTCTTGTTTCCCCCCTCGCTCCCGCGCACGCCGCTATGTGAACCCTGCCTCTAGAAGAAGACCGTAAGCGAAATGAGAAACCTTGTGTCTGCAGCTCGGCTAGGCGTGGGGACGGCCACTCAGGTGAACCCGCGCCGTCTTCCTCTCCCTCTCTCTCTCTACCGCATGCGTGGTGGCGGACCTTGGGGTGACTCAAAAGAGCAGGGGACGGACCTCAACGATCAGACAAACACCGGGCCGGTGGAACTCATTTGGGGGGGGGGGACTGGAAGATTGATTGGACACTCGACCAAGGGTGGGACCAAGCGTGAAACTCGCAAATCTATTTCACCCCCCCCCCCCCCCCCGTATGTGTCCGTTTGTTGACCCGCATAAATTAAGCAACGGGACAAAGGAGCCACTTTCTGGCTTGAAGCTCAAGTTGCAGGTCTCCACTGAGGTGTAGCAATGGCTTGCAACGTTTTAAGTCTCCGTGCTGTCTTGCGCTGTGTTTACACATTTTGGAATAATGGAAAGTAAAAACTAAAAAAAGCGGTGACGTAAAGTTTTTCTACAGCTGCTGGCACAGTTTCACCTCTGAGTTTATAAAACCTTGCAAGGTGGCATTGTTCACACTGCTATCCATGCCATTTTTTTCTTTCGCCAGCACTAACAGAACAACACCGAGTGCTTTTGGTGTCATCACTGAAACCAAAACTCATTTTGATCCACTCAAGTTGCCTGCAACCCCCGGTTTTTCGTTATCTCATTGTGTCCTGGAAAACAGTTTCAAGCCATAGATACTGAAAGAGTGGTGTCCGGTATCCAGAGGCTTTAATGCACCTCTCTCCCGTGGCATACGCACAAACCCATACGGTAGCAGGGTGCCCATCCGTGGTCTTGCCACAAAACCCGCCGCGCCTGCTGATGTGCTTCCTCAATGAGGCACACAGAGTGCAAGTCGCTGAGAGGCATTTCCTGGCTTTTCTCACCGCAAAGTCCGCGACCGCGCAGCAATGCCAGCCGGCCACCGCTGACGGCAATGGGGATCGAGTGCTCTGTTTCCAGTCTTGCCTCGTTTAAAACAATAAACTCGGTTTCGCCGACGCACTGCTCCAGAGTGTACGCACCATCGCAATGCCCACGTGTTTAACATCGTCTGTGCACCGTCGTACGAATGCGGAAACGTTCAAATATTGTGTGCCAGAGAGAGAGAGAGCGTTCTATGCGTTTTTGTTAGTTACATTTTTTGTGGAGAGGTCTTGTGGCTGCTTGCAGAGACGGCACGTAGCCGCCGGTCAAAGGGGGTTGTGGTGGCGGCATTCTGATTGTTTACGTTTAGCTGCAAAGCTGGTGATTGCATGAGAAAGTATTTGAAAGAGCTGCCTGTTAAGTGGTTGCTTCAAGTAAAGCGTGCGACCCTATTAAAGGTGCCCATTAGATATGAAATTCGGTCCTTGTCACAGAGGAGTTGAAAGTGATGCTGCATGCTATCATCACTACCATCACCGCCACCACCACCATGTCATCATCAAGTATCACTACCGCCATGGCCACCACCACCACTATCATTACTAATCATCACCACCACCACCATTATCGCCAACCAGTATCACAGCAGGCACATTCTGTTTCGCCTTGCACACGGAATATGTGCGAAGATGCGGACTGAATTCCGTCCATTTGCGATGGCGAACATTCGAGTCTGCAGAAAGTTCCAGATGACACAGCACCGTGTTTGTAATCGATGTCACTACGAATTTGAGAAGTAAATTGTGATTTATAATAATCGTGACATGTTAAAAAAAACATTCTGCTATATATAAATAAAAATGTATTCTCCGCGTGTGAGCACGTGCGTGCAAGTATGCAAATAAAGCACTTGTGAATCCAACGCCGCTCGAATCATCCACAAGTGGGTGCCAAAATATGCACGCGTGGTCTAAATCCGTTTCCGTATAGGCATAAAAAATAATTGGGAGTGTGATGGAGAGCGACTCCACGCCATTGTTGCGTCATGGGAAAAGGCAGCTATCCCGTCTGCTGCTCCATTTGCTCCACGCCAGGGCTGATCATAATGCCACCGTCTGCCACGGAGGATCACACGTGCCAATTACTGTTGTTCTTGTTCTCCCCAAAGTCCAGCAGTAGCTGTGTTGTCACCTGTGTACCTTTGCCATGCCACGCAGCACAATTGGTGTTCTCTGACGAGACGGGGGTCTCGTGATTCGATGTTGGTGGTCTGCAGTGCTGCCTCTCTCACGGTGGCCCATCCCACACTGTGGCCTCTCTTCATTTCGGCTGGGTATGGTGGCGCCTCTGTCTATGATCCAGTGCTCTGGATTTGGCGGGTTAGTAGATGAACCGGAGATCAATTATGTCCTCGAGGTAGTAACACACACACGCGAGGCGATGAGATGGCCTACAACAAGGGGGCTGCGACTCTTTGTACAGACTGTTGGAGTTCGTCATCGTCATCACCATTACCATCGTCATCATCACAATAATGCTAAATACCGTGTTTTGTCATGTAAGGTAAGAACACTACCTGCGTTGCTGACCACGGAGGTTCACTACCCAGGGAATAAAAGCAATCATTCGTCGTTGAAAATTTTGAATTTCGCCCTGATTGATGATTTGAACACGTTGGCAGCGGCGTTAACGGACAGTGCTCTGCTTTTCACAGCAGACTATTTGCTTCAATAGCATCCCCAGTGTGACTGAGCTGGGTTGCAATTTGATTAATTGATACCATCGCTATTTTATACGGTAGTGGACAAGCATGCTGAGCTAAACACGAGCCTACCACTTGGTATAAAGCCTGACAAGTTTACGAAGCTCGTACTGCGTTCGATAAACAAAATCCACCTTCGCTTCCGTAGAGTGTATCCAGCGAACGGTGATCATGCACACGGTGCCGGAACGCCGTGGAAACGTGGAGCCAAAGCGTGCCTTTAAACAAGGTTTCAAGGAGTTCCTCGTTTTAGGCCACTTTCCCTGGAAGGTAGATTTACGGTGCCACCTCTGACAATCACAAAACAATAATGCGCCCTATATTTCGATATCCGTTTGGTTCATATTTCCTCGACACGTGTTAGCAGGAAACGCAAATTAACAATATTACACGACTTATTCTGACGTGCCAGATCAAATTACATGAGTATCTAATACATTATGCATATTAAGCCTCATTACCCATGTTATACTTACATTTCACCATAAAAGACACTTCATTAAAATCTAATAACATAATCAGCACCGTCAGGCATGTCTCCTTTGCTCCGAGACATCAAACCTATCTTTGTACACAGAAGTGGTCTAAAGCTGGGCTCCTCGTCACCGGCAACTGAGTTTACATGCCACGGAATCGCGAACGCCGTCTCTGTCTTCCCACTGCTCGAAGGCAGCGCGTTGATGCAGACAGCCTCATCCGCTGTTGGTCAGCCAACTCGCACGGCACGGCTCCTTTTGGCCGGCACACGCTGGCACAGGGCATGGTGCACAAACCCCACTAAACCGCGATGAGAACGAGTTGATTTACATTAACGTGTGTCGACCCGCCAATGCTCTGATTGGAAACAGTCACAAGATCCTCAGTCAGAGCCAGGGAAGGGGTTTGGGGGAGCGTTGCTGTGTGGGGTCCCTTCCAGCCCCCACGTGGGCGCACGTACACACGAGTTGCACGTGCGTGTTTGCGTGTGTGTGTGTGTGCGTCTACCCCGTTCCCCTGGGACTCTCTCTCTCTTTCTCTCTCCCAACCCAACCTCCGATCGGCCCTTGATGCCACCCTCCCCCTCCTCCTCCCCCGCTTCCTCCAATCACGCAGGATGCGGGAAGAAAGTGGACCCGGTCTACGAGACTCTGCGATTCGGCACGTCGCTGGCGCAGCGCGTGAAAGGGCGTGGATGCGAGGGTGAGCCTGGGCCGTGCCGACACAGCAGTAGCATGGTACGCAACGCCACCGGCCGGCAGCGGAGGAAGAAGAATAACCCAAAAATGTCACCCTCTTCCTTCGAATGTAAACACCCACGTTAATATGTACGCGCGTACGTTGGACTTGTTTCGCACCGTGCGTAGCCAACCGCGCTAATCGGAGGTGCGGGGGGGGCGGTCGAAGGACCACAAGACTAAGCGCCCAACAAAAACGTGTCAACGTCGAAGTTGACGAGTAGAGTCCAGCGGGACGGCGTGTCGAGTCGCCTCGTGGTGAATATCCGATATGCTGCCAGGAATCATTGAAGCGGGCAAGTGGCCCGTGGTTTGAGATCGGTGGCCACGGTCGCGCTGTGAGCTATTCTTAATATTCCACTGCTGTCAGAGACCCAGTGCCGCATTATACTAGTAGCAAAAGTAGCATATGCTACGGGCCCCGCACTATCAAGGGCCCCGCGCTAAATGCTTTCAAGCTATTAATTCCGGTTCAGTGATTCTGCACTTGCTCTATTACTATAGTACTATACTGCATTCAACTTTTATGAACGACTGGGTGTTTAACGTTAGCGATGTGTCGAATTATCTGGCTGTATAGCAAATGAAAAAATACAATTACTTTACTATGCAAGTAAAAAATGTATGTGTTTTAATATTTACGTGTTTTTTATTTTTATTTAGGGCCCCTTTATAGCTACAGGCCCCGCACGAGCTTAACCCGGCACTGCAGATATAGCTGCATCTGCCGTACGATTATTTGGTGCAATTCAGTACAGACCATTGTGGGGTAAATAGAAATTAGAAGGTTAATTATGTGGGGTCAGTAATTGACCCTTTATACCAGGGATTCTCAAACCACTGTCATTGCAACCCACCGTGGTGTAGGTTTTCGCGTTTACCATTCACCGGGGGTTATGCGACGTGCAATACATTTTGTGTGCCTCTCCGGCGGATCGCGATGAGTGGAGTTGCCGGCTGCTAGATCCACTGCCCTGCAATCGAGTGCACATCATGACGAGGATCCGCAATTGTTTTGTGCGCTTGCAACTGTGGGTGTGGAACGTAATGCTTGTCTTCCCACTGCTTGTGCTGGCACCTGGCTGTACACGCTTTAACTTTTCACGCCCCCCTTCCCTTCGCTATGAAAATGTAGTTGGGTTTTTTTTTCATTTGCACTCGCAGCCCTGCGTCTCAGTAGCCAAGTTGATGTTTTTTATCGTCTATTGTTAACCGAACAAAACAATCTCATCGACTTCACGGGTTCTGCCGGACGAGTGAAGCTATTTAAGAGCCTGCTGTATTATGTCATCAATGTAAATTTAGTCTGCAGTGGGTACATTGTGAGCTTCCCCAGCTGTATTTGTCACATTGGGTTGGAGGTGTTGGTTTAGATTCAGCGATGTGTGGTGGTAATGTACACCAGCAATCCAGAACTTCGGAGGTTAAGGGTCGGTGGATCAAATAGTTTTTTTTTTGGATGACAAATTGGACGACGTTGGATGGTGGTGATTGTGACATCAGTGTGACGGTGGAGGTTGAGTTTTACACGCGTGAGTTTTGAACGACTGCCCCGTGTTACATCTCGTCACCCCGGTCGCCTGTAGGACGCCGATCTCATGGATGTGCCAGAAGAGATGGACATGGGAGGAGGAATGCCGGGCGTCCAGCAAGGCACCCAGCCATCTTTTCAGCAAGCCACCCAGCCAGCCGCCCAGCAAACCACTCAGCCAGCCACGAACCCAGATGCTCATTTAGAGGGCCCGCCGGGGACTCAGCCAGCCACCAAGGCAGACAGCCAGCCAGGTACAGGTGTGCGTGTACGCTATGGAACCAAGTCACTCGCACTCATGCTCAAACAAAGACAAAGATCCCCCCCCCCCCATATAAGGTACACAGGCTGTTGGGGCAAGTGCTGTTAACCAGCACCTACAAAGGCCAATACGGTACGCAAGGGGGTGATGTGACTTTGACCATGCCCGGCTATCTTTGTCTCCCCAGTGGTGATGTTTACACACCCTACCGGGTGCTAATTTGAGTCTGAGTCGACCTAGGGGGCGCCCAGAACTGATTCAGATATCTGTTGCTTATGTTGGCCATGAGTGGGAATCGCTTGCCAGGTTTGTAGCGGCAAAGCGCTAACCAGCACCCTGCCGCTCCCCACATACTCAAAACAAAGACAAAGATCCCCCGTGTAGCCTTCAGCAGACTGTTGGGGCAAGTGTTGTTAGCGAGTAGCACCTATGAAGGCCGAAAAGGTACGCGAGGGGGTGGGTGGCCAGCACCACACACACACACACACGTGAGAGCTAGCAAAGTGGGCACGGTACATTCAGGAATGGGTAGATGAGCAACACTCCAATATATAAACTTGAATTTTCTCTGCTCCAGCAAGCTGCCCCAGCAAACCCACCTCTCTCTCTGCCCCTCCTCTCTATTTAAGGCCTCGACA
This sequence comes from Lethenteron reissneri, assembly GCF_015708825.2. NCBI lineage: Eukaryota > Metazoa > Chordata > Hyperoartia > Petromyzontiformes > Petromyzontidae > Lethenteron > Lethenteron reissneri. The sequence continues at coordinate 19,924,392 of NC_083801.1, forward strand.
GAGAGGAATTGGATCTCTGTGTGTCTATGTTGTGTGTCTCTCTCTGTGTGTCTCTGTGGTGTCTCTCTCTGCTTGTGTGTCTGTCTGTGTGTCTCTATGTTGTCTCTCTCTGTGTTGTCTCTCTCTGTGTCTCTGTGTGAGTCTCTCTCTGTCTGTCTGTGTGTCTCTGTGTCTGTGTTTTGTCTCTCAAATTTAGTTCTACCTGATGACGGTTGCTTGTGTTGCAATCGAAACGTCGTCCTCTATTATTTAACTCATTTTCTTTCTACGTGACTTTAGCGAAACAACCAAAGGGTAACTCCTAGATATGTTTGTCCGATTGATGCTCAAGCACCGGGGCGCAGAAGAGTGTGATGTGGGGAAAAGGGGCTGGGTGAGTGAAGAACTTTAATGGGTGTTTGACTCGGACACTCGTTTATGGAAAGACATTTGCAGCTCTGCTGCGTCTTTATTTTATTATAATTGCGATTATAACATCATCATCATTATTGTTGTTGTTGTTGTTTAAAAACGGAGTGCGTCACAACTTGCTGTTGTTGTTGTTGTCTTTTTCCCCCACAGAGAAAATGTCTCCCGCTGGGACGGGCTCTGAGGACACGGGCGCTGGCGACAAGCCTAAGAAGCCGACTCCGGTGAGGCCGACAGAGCAGTACCATGGGGGGCACGGGGGGCAATGCCCCCCCCCCCCAAAACTGGACACCTTCGTTCATTTATTTTCAGTCGGTTACAGAAGAATCGCTCATCATGATGCCAATTGGTTCCTGCGGAACCGGCCGTTAAGTGATTTGGGCGTTAAGCGAGTCTGGGAAATACACACTGAAGGCTTAATTCGTTCCAATTGCATCGCAAGTTACCGTTTTTCACACGAAACAACGTACTTTATAATATGTAAACAATGGATATTAATACCAAAAGATGCTAACAACATTATAAACACATAATATAACAATATACATGGTTAATCGATGCATGAATTAATATTTTTACTGTGCCTACAACAGCCCGTCGTTAGCAGGGGAATCGTCGGTAAGCGAACACATTGGGCTCTATGGATGCCCTTCGTTGAGTAATTATATGTAATTAATCGTTAACATGGGTGGTCGATAAGAGGAGTTCTACTGTACAATTAAGGTAAAAAATAAATACATGCATTATATGCACCCGCGATTCCTAATGCCAGGAACAAAGCAAACCTCTGCCCCCCTCCCCCCCCCCAATATAGAAGTCAAACTGCGCCTCGGGCTGACACGACCGGGAGATTTCCTCTGCTTATAAGCGAGACGAAAGCCTCTTGAGACATGAGGAGAGAGAGATTTAGAGGACACGATGCGATAACAAAAATATTCCAGTGAGTACGACAAATTGCGTGCCTAATTTTATTTTTGCTTTTCGCTAAAGGGAATAGTGATAATATTAACGGGCTCGTTAGCGTTCTCTTTGTGCTTAGTAGACAATTACACTTCAGGCATGGCTAATTTGCGGTTATTTTTCACTCTACTTGTCAAAAACAATTGCATTGCAAAAGCGGAACGTTTTTAATCCGTGTAAATGACCTGACATTCACAAACTAAATCAAACAAGAAGGGCGTGGAAGTGCACGCTTGCGACTAGACTGAGGGAATTGAAAGAGGGACCACAGAGATTCGAGGACAACCACAACTGAGAGAGGTCACATCGACTGTGAGTAAAAGTGTGCACTCTTAGTTTTTTCGGTAAAGTCACGTAGGTAAAAAATGAAATAAAAATTAATAAAAATAAAATTATAATAAATCACGACGTTTCGGAGGCAACACAAGTCTCCATCATCAGGTGGGACCGTCACAGCCAGATTTGCTGTATCAAGTGAGGCAGGGTTTACAAAATGCAAGTTCTTATCCCTGCCTCACTTGATACAGCAAATCTGTCTGTGACGGACCCACCTGATGACGGAGACTTGTGTTGCCTCCGAAACGTCGTGATTTATTATTATTTTATTTTCATTAATTTTAATTTCATTTTTTACCTACGTGACTTTACCGAAAAAACTAAGAGTACGAATCGTTGCAGTCACGAAAGCTTCACATCTAGAAGTAAAAGCGCGCTTGGACACAACGCGTCACTGGAAGGTACAATTGCCTAACAACAGAATAGCAGCCAAAGGATCGAACGCACCTTGGTGGTTGGGGGGATGACGTTGACTGCAGAGATGGAGCGCTAAAATCAGCTCGTGTGCAGGAGCTAAATAGACCGTTGCATCGGGGCAACATGCTGGGTGGCGATGGCTTTGGGAGAACTCCATCCAACAGGAGATAGATCAAGGCTGTTACGACAGAAAAGGAGGCTGGGTGCCTGTCAGGAGCGGAGAGCCACGTCAGGGCCGCCGAGCTCAGATCTTTGACGACCTGAGTTCAAGTCCCAGGTCGCCACTCGGCATGCAGGAAGCTTGATCGTGTCGGCCAAGTAATTGATCTTTTCCGAAAACCCAATGATGGGAATATACACGTTTGAAAAATTCCATGCACTGGTAAACACAGCAGGGGGTGGTGCAGTGGTTAGCACGGCCGCGCAATGGACCCGGCAAGGTTAGTTCTCAGCCGTCAGTGGCATTTGATATCAGAGCCAGTCTTTCCTCCCCTCCGTCGCTAACCCCCACTTATCAGTGTGATGGGGTATGGTGAACAAAACATCCCCCCACGACTCACGTGGCTTGGAGAGGCCTTCATCCAAAGGTGGATTGAGAATGGCCTGAAATTGTTTATGAAATAAATATTTCCAATTATATTTATATATAATATATAAATACAGGGATACTTGCATCTAAAGCAGGCCCAAGATACACTGGGTTGATGAGCAATTGTCTGAGACCACAGAACATATCGCATTAACCTCCCCAACTGAGGTCTGTTTCGGGAGGCACTTCATTTCTCCACTTAGCATCATCTCAGGAAGCCACTGAGTGGATCAACATCCCAGACGTGCAATTGTAAGCTTTCACCCATAGTACGAAAGAAGAAGTTGGCTTGAAATGACCCAAAGTTGACTCGAGCCATAGAGCGGCTTTGCTGTCAACTCGAGAGTTACTTTGCTGTGGTCAGGGGACGACGTGGACTGCCGTTGTTGTTGTTGTTGTGTCCGTCTCCTTCGTTGTGCGCGCAGGTGCGGAGGGGTCAGCTGAAGCACATGGAGTCCATTCAGCAGATGTACCAGTACGTGGCACTGTCCCAGTACGTGCCGCAAGACAGCGGCGACCTAGCCATCCAGTACGTGCATCGCGATACCGCCCAGGATTTTATGATAGGCAACTTTTTGGGCAAGGGCCCTTCTTCATAGCAAGTAAATTGCCCGAAACCTCACCTGTTGCATATTGTTCTTGTAAGGCAGTCTTACTGGCGAATGTGTTGAGTTTTTCTGGGTTTGTGGTATGGTTGATTAATGACAACCTCTAAACTGGTAACCGTATTATCGACTCATGGTTCTAAACATCAGAATCCGGTAACTGTTTCATATGTGTGTATGTTGAACTTATGTCGCACCGTACGTAGCCAACCCTGATAATCGGAGGTGCAGGGGAAGGACAACAAAACTAAACACAAATATAATTTCTCAAGAAATGTTTTTTTCAATTTAGATTTGAAAGTGCATAGCTCCAGTGGCTTCCTAATATCGGAAGAAAAAGCGTTCCAGACGGCCGCAGAAACGCATCTGAAAACGCACAATGCAGTGACCGTCTTTGTTCGATGGCTAGCTAAAATCTGCCGCAAGGATTCATTGCAGTTTGCACAGGAAATTCTGTTAGTGAACCCACATTAAGGCTGATGTTATGTATGGGGATCGAATGTTGCCCCCTCGAGCGTGAATTTTCTCCGGGCGCTCCAGGTTCCTCTCACATTTAAATACCCATTAATTGTCCGATAACAATGTGACATGTTGAAAACTGCAGAACTTGGACAATTGTTGGCGCCAGCTAAGTGCGTAGCCTTCTTCCTCCCCTCTCAGTGGTTGCTCGCACAGCTGAGCCGCTCCCTCTCTTCAACGGCGAGTGAATGTTGCGCACGTTACAAGTTGAATTCATGATTGCGACGGTGACGCAGTGGTTGGCGTGCTGCGCTATAAAGCTCAACGAATGACGCGGTGTGCGGAGGTGTTCATCTAGCCCTGTCTGTGGCCACATCTACCAGTTAGACTCCCAGTCTCCAGCTGCTCGTATAATTGGGCACCTGTCAAGCCTGTGTTGTCCAATTGCTCTTGACAACACTGCAGAGGTGGGCACAGTTTGCTATTGGCTCACCGCAGCGCAGACTTGAAGGTTTCTCCTCCGTACGTACTCATAGTATTGCCAGCGATGTAGCCAATGGATCACATGCTGTGCACCTTACAGGCACAATTGTATAACCCTTGATTATAATAAGCATCTTGACTTAAGGCTTTCGTGACTGCAGGAATTCATATTCTTTGGGTCTTTCGGTAAAGCCACGTAGATAGAAAAATAATGTGTTGTGATCGAAACGTCGTGATAATTGTATTATTTTTCTATCTACTTGGCTTTACCGAAAGACCCAAAGAATATAATAAACATGACAGATGAGAAAAAGCATTTCCACAAATTACTCAATTTGTAAAACGCACAGCAACATCGGGCTCCACTGCAAACACGTATTCGGACCCCTTTAAACATACTTTTGAGACTCAAGTGTGAATTTCCTGGGTAAATAAATGTTAATCATTATTATTGACTACATGGAGATCTTTGTGTTCTATTTTCCAGGCCCGGAGACATCCTATCAATTGTTGACGATTCCAACGAAGAGTGGTGGAAGGTAAGTTTTTTGGTAAAATATTTTCAATAAATGTTTTATCATAACAGCAGCAGCAGCTAAAAAAAAGAAATCAGAAACGAGTTTAAATATTTAATTCAGCCGATGTATTTGTGCATTGCGGCATGCCTACTATTATTAGCACCAGCACACGTAGTAGATGGAATCACATGCCGGGCACGTACAGGCAGGCACAATTGTATAAAGCTTGATTATGAAAATGAGCACTCACATGTTGATCGCAGTCAGTGAAAAAGATTCAGAGGAGTATGTGTGTGTGTGATGCGTGTGTGCGTGCATGTCGGATTGTATCAGTATTGACTATATGACCATATTGATGTGTAAACATCAATTCTTGTCGGTAAAGGACATCTTTCTCTATTTTAAACTCTTATGTGAAATATCACATTGACTGATCTACATCTGCGAAATATTGCATTGCTTTTTATTGGATGTACTGAGTATCCCTTTGGCTCAGAGAGATAATCCAAGGCACTCTTATCATGGAGTATATTTGTAAACAAAGACATAAAACAACGTGCTGTTATTGAATGTTATAAACTAATTCCATCGGTGGTATCATATTTATTTATCATTTATTTTATCACAATGCAACAGTTTCAGTTGTACATTTCACAATTTCAGGTTTTTATTTTAACACACTTGAACAACAGTGAGCCTTGTCTACATATATTAATATACATATAAAGATATATGTAAATGGTAATGATGAAGATAATATCTCAACACAAGTCTTTTCTGGAAATTAGGTTATAGAATGGAATCTCTTCTTTTCTGCCATAATTTTTTTCAAGTTGTTTTTTCGGCATGATGTGAGGATTCGGAATTCAGGATCTCAGCGGTGATGGCTCATTGCTCAGACCCCTGAGCCAACCCAAGCCACCTCAAGTCTTTTTTTTCATTCGTGGTAAATGTAACAGTCACCGGTGGCTGCCGGGGTCACGGTGCACACAAATTAAAAAAAAACATCGATTCCTACACGGGTGACTCGAAGCACGCATCACGAGCCTCAGAATCGATATCACCTTGATCAATTGACGCAATCGTGAACATCTCCTCTGCCGGTTATCGTCCGCCCGTCTTCATGCCGCACCTCGACCGATCGCTCTGCGCCCTCCCACCCCCCCTCTCTCTACCCTGCGTTGTCGCTGTGAACCCCAGGGCCGGATCGATGACCGCGTCGGCTTCTTCCCTGCCAACTTCGTGCAGCGGGTGCGGCCGGGCGAGCGCGTGTTCCGTTGCGTGCGCGCGTGCGCGGGCACCCGCGAGCACGGCCACCTGGCGCTCAACCTCGAGCAGGTAGCGCTCGCACGGGCAGAGCGGGGTGCGCGTGTCTATGTTCCACGTGTGTTGTACGCAGCCAACCGTGCTCATCGGAGGTGCGGGGGGGAAGGGCGACAAGCTGAACACAAAAAGCAGTCCTCAAGAAATGAGTTTGTCAATCTCGATCATTTAAAAGTGCATCGCTCCAGTGGCTTCATACTATCGGAAGAGCGTTCCAGATGGCCCTAGGAGCGCATCTGAAAGCGCGCGATGCGGTGATCGTCTTTGTTCAATGGTTAGCCAAAAGCTGCTGCGAAGATATCCACGCACATGCTCGTGCACGTGTGCATCCATGCCCATGTGCATGTCATGCCCGCTCACACGTGCACACGTGTGTCTGCACACAAACACAAATATTCCCCATAATGCCATGCCGGCTATTGGGGCAAGTGCTATTGGCAAGCGCCTATTAAGGCCGGCAGAGAATGAGGGGGTGGTGTGGCCAGCACCACGCCCAGCTACCTTCATCTCCCCGGTGCTGATTTTTTACACACTCTGCACCAGGTACTCAATTAAGGCTGAGTCGATGTCAGAATGATCCAGAACTGGTTCAGATATTCATTGCTGATGTTGGCCATGGCTCGGAATCAAATTTAGCTTTCTGGGTTCACAGTACAGGACCCTAAGCGCTGCATACCCATGTCCTCACACGTACGACTACACACACCCATGCCCACATGCACACAGAAGTACCCACACACATTTGCCCACATACGCTCCCATGCCTATATCCAAAAAGTGCTGATTTCTCATTTTATGCCAAATAAAGGTAGCGTAGACTACAGCCAGGTTTATATTTCAATTGGGCAGGGCCTGGTTTCATTTCTGCATGGCCAGGAATGAACGCAGGCTACAAAATTGCGGTATAGTGCGAGAAACCACGGTTCCGCTGCTCCTGATACACATACATGGTTACACATGCCCACAGACACACATGTGCCTTAACCAAAAGCAATGAATGCACTGTGCTCCATTGCTCAGGATGTGGTCTCTCTGCATTCACATAGCGTGCACAAGAGGTGCAAACGTGGAATGAGCAGAGCGGCTGGGTTTCATTGTAAATGGAAGCTTTGTGGCTCCCCTCTGATGCAATTTCATGAGCTCGCTCTTCTTATCTGAAGCTTCCAAATGAATATCTGTGTACATCTGTTGCTTTGTATGCCCGTTCACAAGGCTGATTTGTCTGCATTTGTTTTCTCCCCACATCTATCTCTCTTCTTCACTCTAGTTATTTAATTGCGATGTGCTTATTCTGCGTTTTCATGTGATGAATAACATGTCAGTTTTCATTTATATACTTATTCATACGTGACACGCAATTTTAAAATTTGGGCTTTCTTTCACCTTTCATCTTTAATGCAACCATCACTCACCCGCTCCTCTCCATTTTCACGCTGTCCCCCGGTGTCTCGCCCGCCCCCTCGTCATGCTCCCGGCCCCGGCAGATCTGCGTGGAGAAGGCCAGCATGCCCTCGCAGGGCTTGGTGCGCGTGCAGAGCGGCCGCAAGAAGGGCCTGGTGCCCATCGACTGCCTGGAAGAGATATGAGGGAGGGAGGAAATCGGCGATCGACAATGTCTCCATGGGGTGCGTCTCTCCCGACTCGGCCGGTTTCTTAGCGGGAGCCTGGAGAAGAGTACCTTGAGTTGGCGAGCAGGTGTAGGTGAAAACACAAATGGCGCGACTCTGTGCCATAGATGCCCATTCCGACAGCAGAGCTTCTACCGCTGTCAGAGACTCTGCCATGGAACAGCAGCTTTTACCGTCACCACCACCACCACCTGCCAATAGTGTAGCAGTAGAAGTTCTTGGTGGCCACCGGGCAGCCGTAACTACACAGGCAGGTGGAGAAGGAGCAGACGCTGTTGGGTTTTATTCTGGCAGTGTAAGCGCACGTCTGAATTCATAGCGGGGGAAACGTCGGGGAGCTTGGCACAGCTGGTGGTGCATCGTGTGTGTGTTGGACATCGGCGCATCATCTGTGTTAGCTGGTGGTGAAACTTGAGCGTTGACCTCTGCACCGTTGCATATTTTATGGGAACTTTGTGCATCACTACACAGCGCGCTGCAGATTTGCAATAGTGCCCCCTTCAACAGTAGATGTTCCCTCCACCTTCAAATGTTATTCATTGAATTTCTGACAGACTTTTAAATAAGCTCCGTGTAGTCTCACTGCGGCATATGCCTGCACTGCTCGCAGCAGCTAATACAACACAGGCCCACAACTGTGAGATTAGTGCATTAATTTACTATTATATTGATTTATTTATTTACCTAGCTATTTATTTTTTTACAGAAAATCCATTATTTTACATGTAGCATTTATAAAAATGCATATATTATTCAATGCACATACGTTATCGTTCGTGGAATACACTGTTGTAAAAAAAAGTAGAAATAACTACATGTTTACAAATGTCAAGTTAAATCGTGCTGTCTGAAAGTGTTTTTGATGGTTTAAAAAAATGCAAGTTCATTTCTGTGAAGATTAGAAATAGTTAATTACAAGCAATTACCGTAAATGATTGAAAATGAAGGAAAATGCAAACATTTAGCTAATGAATAGAGTGGCTGTTTAGATGTCCATGCTCGAATTGATGCGTGTGTGTATAATTGTATACATTTATTTACAATGTGTCTTTGCAAACATTTGAGAATAGGAAGGGGGTAAACATTCATGACTCCACCTCAAGTTATTTATATTCATTATACCTAACATCACCCCTTGGAGTTAAATCATTTATTATTTTATTTCCCTCGTATAAATGTTTGCTTTTAAAATGAGAATAACATCACATGGGTTTTTTTTCTTTGTCAAAACAAGGGACAACACCGGATGATGTTAACATTGAACTATTTCTGGTGTCACTTTAGTCTCGCCGAACATTTGATGGCTCTCATTTCTGCTCTGTAAAGATGGGTTCTCCTTACATCAGCCATCTCATACATTTTATTTCTCAAACCCCAGGGCTGTTCCGGATGAAGTGAAGACAACTATGTATACAAAATGCTTTTAGGATTGTCGTTATTGGTGGTCAGGCTGAGACCTTGAAATAAGACCACACCTGAAAACCTCGTGTAATCATGGGTGGCATCCCACATTTAAAGTGAGGGACTAGTGTTAGCTCACGTACTGTGGCAAGATGTTAATTACCTCGCCCGATATACAGGAGGTCGTGGATTAAATCCTGACCCTGACACCTGTACATTTGGAGTTTGCATGTTCTCTCCATGGTCGTGTGGATCTTTATCCAGGACCTCCGGTTGTTTCCTCCACATTTAGAATTAACATCATGCGTTTAGAGTATTTGGCTGCTTTACATTTCAACGTGATAAGCCACTTCGTTGAGCTATATAGCTATATAGATTCTGAAAAGGAGCGATAAAGCTCAGTGGGCCTTACCTGGTAAAATAAAAAGTTTAGTTTCAAAATAGTTTAGTTTGAAGCACGTTATAAAGAAGTGGTTGTTCGTACCCTTGGCCACTCAGCCATGTTAACACCAGACATTTAGTTTTATTATTAGGATCTTTTTTCGTCAGTACCAAGTACGTATGGTTAATGTATACTTGAGTCCTTGCAAAAGGTTTCTATTTGATGTTTGAACATCTTAACAACATCTGTGTTATTGCCAGAAAGGGTAAAGCCTATTATTTTTCATACGTTGATACTGGCAAAAAAAAAGTCTCATGATATAGCTGCTCACCCCAAGATGTGAGTGACACGTGCATTGTCTTTGCGCTGTTCGCCTTTTGGCGGTCTCTGGTCTGACACTGGTGAGACTAGGCCATACAGAAGGCTGTCTCTGGTGTAGACCAATCAGTTTCAAAGACAATGTCATATATAATTATCACAGCATGTTTTGTTTGCATGTCCACCACAAGTAGTGTGGTTAATGCAGATGATTCCTTGCAAGTGGGTTCTATCTGGTGGTTTGAACATCTTAACACCTGTTTTATTGCCAGAAAGGGTAAAACCTATTCTTCTATGTTTTCATAGTTTTGTTATTGAAACTGAATTGAAATTATTTTCACGGCCCTTTGTATCTATACCGTGTTACTGACTGTACTTGGACATTTACTCTACTGGCAGGTCGTGTGTGGTTGGGTAAAGTGTGGCTACTCCAACTTCTTCCTAGAGGTCTGGAAGAATAGGCCAAATCACCCACTCGAAAGGTTGTCAGCAGTGGCACGCAGGGCTGCACCTCTGTCTTTACCTTACCGCAGTTGGAATCTCATTGCCACCAATTTCAAAGCCACCCGCTTATCCGGGATGGAGGCACGAGACGACCACCGCCCTCACTTGTAAGGCGATGGGACCAGGCGCTTCCCGGAAAGCTTTCTCCCGAGTGTGCTAAGCAGGGGGGTTGAAATGGAACAAAGCAATGTCCACAAGCCTGCTGGGCTTAGAGTGGCGGTGACAGGGGTGTGGTGGTGGTTGTTGTTGGTGGTGATGGGGTTCACGGGGCATTTTTGCCGTAGCGGTTAGCGCTACGCTGGGCTACGAACCTGACGACCTGGCCAACACCAGTGACGATTATCTAAACCGGGCCTCGCCTAGGTCGACTCAGCCTCAAATGAGTACATGGTGCGGTGTGTAGTAAACATCGCCACCGGGGAGACAAAGGCGGACGGGCGGTGTGTGTTGGCCACCCACCCCTCGTGTGCCACAGTGCCAGCCTTCGTAGGTGCTGCTCGCCAACAGCACTTTCACAAAACCGCATTTCAAGAAATGACCGCATTCACGACGCGAGAAAGATTTCATGTTTTTCTCCTTCCCGTCAGGCACGTGTTTAGACCAAATACTGTACATGAACTACACTGTATGAGCATTTTTGAGTACTTTACATATATAGATGCACTACTACTGTATATACACTACTACTGTTACGCGTACACACTTATAAATGTATCTACATGTGATCTTTTGAGAGAGGGAGGAGGCACTTTCCAATACCGTTTTAGCAAACGGCTGTCAGCCCAAGCCGCGTCCTCTCATTTGATGTTTCACTTGAGTGAGAATTTACATCTGTAAGTCCCTGTTGTGGTGAAGTCAACGTATTGCCGATGAAAGAGCGACGGTGTTCGTGCGTTTATGCAAATCTGAGCGCAGGATTAAACAGAAGTCAACACGAAGAGCGCCACGAGACTTCAAGGATAATTCCGTCCACCAAATCGGCAGCGAGGGCCGCCTTGAAGGCTGCCCGTGACTTTGCCACGTGGACGCCGTGAATCCCACCGTGACTCGTGGTGTCACGAGGCCATCATCGGTTTCTGTGGCCATCCGTCCATCAAACATTTTAGCTGCCTCCCGGGCGACAGCTTGTCTGCTAATGGGCCGAAATCGCCCTCTCCCGTCTCGCCTGGGCCCTCACTCAGCGCTACCTTTTGATCTGCGGCCACCGATGACAAGTTTGTGTGCGCGTGTGTGTGTGGGGGGGGTATTTCCTCTCTCTCAAGTGCAATGTCCAGGACCGGCTGGGCAAACTTAAACCGTTTCGCCTGTCCCGCACTATTTATGTCGAGCGAAAGGCCACTGAAAGAGCAAAAAAACCTCATTTTTTTCAGGAGCTTTTCTTTTTGCGATTTTTTTTCACGGAGCGAGGCGTTTTTTTCAGAATTTTTTCCCCATATTTTTTTCATTTATTTTTTCCAGAATTTTTGTTTGTTTCGTGTCGCAGCGGGAGCCCTCTCGCATCTCTGCAGCAGCAACCTCGGGGGGGGGGGGGTTATTCCGGCGTTTTGTGTGATCGCGCCAGCCGCCAAGCTTGGACGCGACACGCGAACAACGTCTCAAGGAACCAAAAAAAAGCAATCGACACAAACCGCCCCCCCCCCCACTGGTGATGAAATTGCAGCCATGGGAAGAGCTCACGGTCACCGGGGGCCGAGCAAAGGTCACAACAAAGCAATGAGACGCGCGAGCGAGGTGAATCGCAGCCGCCAACAGAGTCGGTGTTGCCAACACGGAGTTAAAAGCGAAAGTTAAGGCAGGATGGCTAGGTAATTGGAAAATAATAGTTAAGTAAACGGGGAATACAAAAAAACAGAAAGTCGTTGAAGGTGAAAAATTTCATCTTTAAACTGGAAGTAGTTTCGGTCAAGGCCCGAATGGTTTCATTCATCGGAAATGTACCGCACAAGTTGATTGCACAAGCAGCGAGGGCTGGGCCGTGGATCCCCACATCGCTCACAAGGCGCGCCCCACTTGCCCATCACATTTGGGGAAAATTACAGTCGTGGAGTCAAAGTGTCTCCCTGCTGCGTGATTGAGCTCCTGAGTAGCCCTCAGCTCGCTTCGTGGCTTCGAACAAGCAGTGGATACGTGGAAGGGAAATAAAAAAAAATCATTATAAAATTAAAACATAAATTTTTTTTATTTTATTTTATTATTTCCCTTCTACGTGAATTTACCGAAAGAACCAAGAAGATGAATCCATGCAGTCACGAAAGCTTAAAATCGAAAAAAAAAGCAGTGGATAATTCCACATTCTCACGGCAGTAGTCTCACAACATGATGAGACCCATTTTGGTGAAACATTCACTTAATATACATATTTTTTTAGATATATATGTAGTGTATTTAATAAATCAATACTACGTACTGTGATTCCGTATAACGGTCGTAATTTAAAAATAGGATATTAAATAACGGTGATAATTAGAATGTCTTACAATTGTAAAACTTAACACTGAACTACTATGGGATTGGTTTTTATTCCCTAGTGCAGGGAGAATGATTGGCGATTATGATTCTAGAAGTTGTCAAAGAGCAAATAATCTGACTTGCAATGTCATCGTTTAGCATGATTCCATTCATGGAGGCGTCTTTTCTTTACACCAAAGGTATTAAATGGGCAAATTAACTCCAGTAATGTAACACTGCTTGTGAGCATAGTCGTGTTGAAGCTTTGTAATGGCTTTATAAATGTGATATTAATAGCTTTAACATATAAAAACAGTAATTTAATAACTGCTAAAACCAGTATGAATGTCATAAGTACAACCAATGACTAATTATAAATGCGTCAGTGGCTTAGCTTTGCGAATATAATCGTAATCAATTTATAAATAAAACATCAATGCCAACTTCATATGATCACATTAAATACATCAATATCAATACAATTCTGACAATTAGCAACTCATTAAATAAAATACGCCATTTTGCTTACGAAAATAGAACTTGCCCTATAGATGTTGCACACAGTTGCCTGTGCAATAAAATAATTTTAAAAAGTTACGACTTTTTTTTTTACACAAAGGAGGAATGCCCTTTAGAGAAGCTGCTTGATAAAAGTGTGATCGTTTGGAGCTATTCGCCACCAGACAAAAGGTACGATGGGTGTGTGCAAATTTTCCGTCTGTCAATAGGTCGGTCATGCAGAGGTAAACTTAATAATAATAAAAACAACCAAGTGAATTGTATATGCCCTTTCACAGGTTCCCAGCACTTGAAGAACAACAACAACAACAACACCCTGTACGCTGTCCCTGCGAGAACCATTTATGTACGAAGCTTTGGATGTTTGCACTCTGATGTGTTTTCTGTGATGTTACAATTCAGCGACGTATGATGCTCCGGAGCATGATGCTCTGATGCACGATGCGCCGATAAGGCTATATCTAGCACATGCATTGAGAAGCGTATACATTTGCCAGCGCAAGGCAGTGAGTGACCTATTCGATGATGAGGTCACATTTTGACCCATCCATAAAGGATGTCTTTAAAAAAGCCATTAAAAAATACAAAACCGGTCTTTACCCCTCCCCCTCCTCCCCCCCATCAAATCCTGCATTCTCTCCTTCCATTCATTTAGAAATATCAAGCAATTCTTACCACCGCTCTCATCTAAACATAACTGGTATTTTTAAACGTACACGTGATAGGGCATGACATTTTGCCTATCACTTTGTATTTTAAATCATGTAATATCACTGTACTGGCAATTTAAAGATTTTTTTTTAATATGGACTTGGTAATTGCATTTCATACAGAATCTGGAACCGTTCCACATTTAAATATAAATGTATACACACACACGGTAATTATATTACAAATGTTGCCTTGCAGCAGTCTGGTACAGAACTGACTCGTTCTGCTCACGGTTCAGCACAGGCACAGAAGCTTTTATATCCAGCAAAGATTTAGCAAAGGGCAACTCAGTTATTGTGGATAACTCTCCACATTTGGACCATGAGATTATATGTGACTTTTCACATCTGCACAAGATAGCAAATGGCACGTTTGTTTGACAGTGTTCTCGTAGTCTTTGATGAGTGGCCTAATGTTGAATTCTAAGCCCTGAATATAAAGGCTGGTGTGTGCTGGTGTGATGACCACAGAGCCCTCTGGCCTACTCCGGACATCCCCAAATCCTCACGTAATATTCCACTTTTCATTCGATGTATTTACTGAGTTGGGGAAGGGGGCGGGGGGCACAGTGGTGGGAGGTTGTCTCATTTTTCTGGTTGAGACACATAGTCGAACTTTTTCACTTCTCAAAGCCAAGTGTTCAGGACAAGCTTTGGGAGTGTGTATTTCGCACCGCGAGATGTTACATCAAAATCCAGAACACTGGTCTACTGCCGCCACCACCCCCACCCATTACCGTTCTGCTGCCGCCACTGCCTCCGCGTTTTGGTGTCGTGTTGTTCACACGGTCGGCGATAAATGTGGCAAAGTGTGTGCATGGGTCACAGAGAAGGTCGCGACATTACGCGAGCATGTGAAATATGCGTTCGGCTACAACATTTTACAATTTACGAATGCGCAGCGAATAACGCGACACCGCAGCGGCACCGTGGGGGTATTGAAAGCCGAATGCGCTTACAACGTGGTAGTCTGATGTGTTGCAAAATAAAATAAGACATTAAGGCAGTCCATTGGCAGTTCTGAAAACGCCCAGGTTGAAAAAATCTCACCATGATCAACATTAGCCCTGTCAAATAACAATTAATTGTAAGGCAGTGGTAATGATGAGTGTCGTGAGTTTTTGTTCTCTAATCATCTATTGGTCTAAAACTCAGTCGCATTGCACAAATAGTATCGACTTCAGGCCCCATCATCTAAATCTATTCAATATTTTTTGTATTCATCTTGACTCCTCCATTCATATAGAATGGAGTTGTCAGGATAAATGAAATGAAACTTAAGTTGGAAAGTGGCATTGAATAACACAGGGCCACATTGCCCGTTTCCACTGGGCTAATTTCATGACGAGGACACTTGCACCGTTAAACTTCACAGGCAGAGTGATACCAGTAGTCTCTGCGTTTAGCTTTGAGAAAACCCGAGGCCACGGGACTTCCCGGAAGCTATGCTCGAGCACTGTGTGACACGCCTGGTTGTCGTACCTGAGAGGTAGCCGCCACTCATTTGAACATCAGTGGCCCCTACTGGAAGAGGAGAGATGGGGGGTCCAGAAGCCATGAGAACTACCACTGTAGTTTACAGCTGGTTCACAGTTCATGTTTCATTGCTAAAAGGAAATTTTAAAACGAATCTGTCGGAAGGCCGTGGTGAAGAATTGATGTCGCTTCTTAATCCATGTGGAGTTTAACCTGGTCATTTCCAGCCGCCTTGCTCCTATGCAAACGCTACAATGGATTACTGTGACAAAGAACAGCGGAGAACGTGGGGAGGGTAACGATTCTAGGGACCTTACATGTATCTTGCAATTATCTGGAACTGAATTGTCGATGCGTGTGATGTTGCAGTGACCTGAAACAGAAAAGGAACACAAAAAATAAACTTGGTAATAAATGTGTTTGTATGTGTGTCTGTATAGTTGTATGTATGTATTATGTATTAATACACACGTACACGATGGGGAGCGGTGGTGCTGCGGTTAGCACGCTGCTCTACGAACCCGACGACCCGAGTTCGATTCCCGCTCATGGCCAACACCAGTGACGATTATTTTAATCGATCGTGGGCCTCCCCCAGGTCGACTCAGCCTCAAATGAGTACCCGGTATGGTGTGTAAGCATCGCCACTAGAGAGACAAAGGCGGTTGGGTGTGGTGCTGGCCAACCACTACCTCGTGTGCCGTGCTGGCCTTCATAGGTGCTCGCGAACAGCACTTGCTCCAACAGTCTGTTAAGGCTATGCGGGGGCTCTTTGTGTGTGTGTATGCATGCATGCTCACAACAGAGCACCGGGTGGCTAAAGCACAGCAAGTTGGCACAGCAAGTTGGCACAGTAGGGGGCAAAGGTGGTGCATCAGCCAGTCATCTCAGTCAGTCGACCTGTGGCATCTGGGTCTGCCCCGTGACCTCCTGCCAGCGACACTTTACGTGGTCTCAAGGTGCACATGGCCTGGCACAAGCGTCGTGGTGACGTCACCGCCACTTAGTGGCGAATGGCGGCGGTTGTTGTTGTTGCACAGTTTATGTAATTCTGTGCAACATTTGGACTCGCATCTATTAGACTGGCAAGGCAGCTGGGGGAATTGCCGTGAGTGAAGCCCCGATTGTAGTCATCATCATGCATGATGGAAAAATCTGATCTTTTTTTTATTACACACAATATTATCCAGCAACAACCCTCTGACGTAATTTCAAAACAATTCACGACACGACACCAACGATCATCCTTAAAATTCACACCCCACATCATTGCCCCCAAAATTTCCCTCTCCGTTTCTGGCCACAGCAAACTAAAAGAGCAACAGGGCCTCGACACGATATCAGATCTGTGTCCAGGTCAGACTCCATTCGTGTTACACGTAATAATGTAAGAGGTGCGACCAGAAAAGTTAACCCCTAATAATTTTTTAAAATCATTTTTACAGCTCCCCTTGCAAATTATAATATTTTTTTTGGGTTTAAAGCTGCCTCTGCCTTCTGTAGTTCATTAATTTAACGACCAGTGTTAGTGCCCAGCCGTCTGAACGCACACCTTCTTCCACTCTGCATCCCTCCACCCAGTACTAATTCCTTGCCCATCGCTGAGCAAACTCTATGATTTACTCATTTCATCTCCACAAAGTCAGCTACTTCTACCAAACACGACCATTCAACCGTAAGTGCTATCGCAATCTCTGCGCGAGTCGTTTGATTTGAAATGGGTCTGAACCGCGCACGCCGACCTGTAAATGCTAACGCTAAAGTGGCCAGCTTGTGAAAGGAGTTTGAGCAATCTGAAAATCCTGTAGAGTGTAGGTTATCACAGGGGTTCACAATGACTCCGGGTGAAGGTTGAGGATGCTTACGTGTATTGCATCAGTGGGGGTCACCATCTCATTTGCGGAACCCCGGCAGGGCACGCGTCCCTGCTAGGCTTTTCAGCAACAATGTCTTTCATTGCCACTTACGACTTCTGATCGTGCACCAGAGGTGACGTATCAAGCCCTCTCCAATAACTCCACGTGCAATGTTCATGCACGTGCGCGCGTGCGTGTGTGTCCGTCGAGTGACCTTTCGGAGGCTCTCGCCCAGTCTGTCCTTCATTGTTCTCGCAGGGAGCACTAATTGGCATCAGTTTCTTTCGTTGGGGAAAAGGTGCCTGCTTATGCCCACAGGGATTTCATCTCGAAAAGGGCAATGTAACCCCCCCCCCCCCATCCTCTATCTGGGGCGCTATGAAATAAAACACTGGGATTGACTAATTCCCTACACGTGTGTGCATGGAATGCTAAATACGAGCTCATTAGCGGGCAGCGCAGAATGGGGGCCTCAATGCCCCTCTCAGCATCGTGAGTGGCTGTTGGTGGCTGCAGCGAACGATACACCATGGTGGAACCACTCCCTTCCTCGTGCTTGTGGGTCCATGTGAAATTGAATAATCAACAGATTACCCAAGATCACACTTTCTTGAGAATAGGGTTTCCCCTTTTTTCTGGCAACAAAACAGGTGTTGAGAGGTTAAAACACCAAACTGAAACCTTTTACAAGGAATCATGTCTGCATTAACCACCATACTTGTGGTCAGAATGCAAAAAAAAAACATACTCTGATAATATATGCATTGTCTTTCAGCTGATTGGTCCACACCAGAGACAGCTTTCTTTCGAGCCTAGTCTCAAACGGTGTTAGACCAGAAAGGCGTCCTCTGGTATAACACACTTTCTTGTTTTGGGTTATAGGGCACTACAAAACATAACTAAAACAAACATGGGAACAGTGGCCGGGTTCGTAGCGCAGCTTGCTAACCACTTCTCTAACCCCAACTCAACAAGCAACACACTGACACACAAACAAACTAACAACACGCTAACACACGGCACGCTAACGACATAACATCCTTACAAATAACACAAACACGCGATAACAAACAACTGCACTGTGAATATGCTAACAACTTCCTAACAAAAAAACAACGCGCTAACGTCTATCAACGCGTTAACAAAACAGTGCATTATCGTCAAACACTCACGCCTGCTCTTATTAATGATGGGTCTAAGCATACGATTTTTTGGTGTGTGTGCAAAAATATGCGAAACCTACGCTCGCATAGAAATGCGACCAAGCGCTACTGGTGTTCAGCGTCTATTTGAACGCCGCTGTTGGGCCGCTGTTGACGATGCTCCCCTCGAGCTGCGGATCTTGCAGAGTCCTGCGGGGGCTGTGCTCACGTGAGAGATTGGATGCGATGGATATTGAGCTGATTGCAACCGTGGCTCTGCGCACACCACTTTTGCGCGCTCTCTCTCTCTCTTGAGTCTTTGGCCTCTCGACCCTGGCAGTTCATACCTCAAGCATTGCCTGGGCCCCCCTTGTCACACAGGTGGGTGGCTATTCCGGTCTCTCTTCTCTGTCCCAGTCCGGCTTGGCTCCCCCTCCTTCCCCCAAGTCTGGATGGGACCAGATGGTGGTCCCCAGATACACGGCGGTCAATGTGTCATCCAATGAAAGTAAACGTGCGGATGATATTAACGGACAACACATTGACTTTGTGGAATTGAGCTCATATTTGGGTTGCCTATTAATCTGCGATGAATCACGACTACTAGCCCAATGCATATTTGCTTTGTGGGAAGTCAATATTGGCTGTCCTATGTGAACACTGGAACACGCCCCCCCCCCCCCCCCACGTGGGAATACAATACAATTTGGATTTATATCGGGTCTAAATGCGAATGCATCTCAAGTGGTCGTACACACAGAGAGTGGGCATGTTCATTTTGCAGAGAGACGTTTTTTGTCCGTCGTAAGCAGAGGAAAAAGTAATGGTATTTTTTTGTGTCTGGACTAGAACAGGGGCAAGGGAGTTGATGACACGAATGTCTGGGGGAAATGAAGTTCAAGACGACGGGGACGGCAGAGGAGTATGAGCAGCCTCCCGTTTAAGCGAAGGTTTTACTGGGGTATTTGACAGAGAGTGTGTGGAGGAGAGTGAAGTGAGAGGGGAGAGGTGAGCAGGAAGCAATCAACGGAGGTTCTTTAAGACGATGAGTGCGACCTTGCAATTGATCAGAGATTATTTTGGGCTTAGTGGATGGATCGGGGAATTTGGGTGATGAGTCCAGCAGCCATAATTTTTGGAGCATCTGCAGATGGGAGAATGAGGGATCTGGGAAGGTCGTAGTGCTACGAATAGTTGAGCCGGGTTGTCATGAAGGCATAGACTTGGGTCTCAGCAGCAACTAAATCATTATATGGTGCTGTCATTACCTTACAACTTCGTGATTCTCTTCCCACGTAGTTGAGCTATTTATGGAGAAATGATCGCTCAGGATCCGTGACAGCTCCAAGGTTTTGCACACACTCTTATCCAGTGTGATGTTGGTTAGAGTTTAAAAGGTGGATGCTCAATCTGGAGTCTTTACTGAGAGTGGACTCTTTACCAATGAGGAGTGCTTCAGTGTTTGGTAACATTTAGCTGAAGAAATCTACACGGATAATTAACAATTAAAGTTAGATTTTAGCAAAGGGCCCTTCATCTGTGTGCTTTGAAGAAAAGCTACTGCCGGAAACGTCATCTATCATATATTTTTTTCTCCTTTAAGTCCCCAGTGTTATTGACAATTGTGTTGTGTTTTGCTTATAATTAGCTTTTGCGAGTTAAACATTTTACCTACGATTGCTTGAACATTAAAATAAACGTGCAAAATGCCAAAACCATGTAGAAAAAGTGGAGGGTTGTTTGGGAATATTGTCGGCTTGTAGGTGGTGCACTTGTTTTTTTGGTATATTTTTTACTTCTGTGGTGTCTCTGCCACCTACAGTACGTGTCTGATAAAATGTCTTAATTTAACTGAATAGACGGTCATACATACATACATTACTACACGATGCTTAACATGTACAGAGTGTGCTGTGGACGATGAAATGATTGATCCTCGCAATCTTTTCCGAACCAAATGGAAATGAATGCAATAGGCGTCACTGCAAAAATAGGTATCTCACAATTGCATTCTCCAAGAAGATTTACGTCACTAAATACCAATTTCATTATCTCACTTTGACGTAAAACAAGAAGAGCCAGTAGACCTTTGTCTATTTTATAATGCTTGTCCCATCTCGTTCATACCTTGCCTCTTGAAATATAACCAGAATGCGAGGTCGATATGACCGTAATTGCATTCTATAACCTTAGATCCTGTCTCCAGACTCGTATCTCATTGTTTGACAATATTAACCCGGCTCGTGCGGCTGACTTGTTAATACTATCGCCATGTTTACAAAGCAATGCCTGCGTGTCTAGGGCCTGTGAAGTTGAGGGCTTGAAGCCCTAGTCCATGGTAATGGATTATTTTCACCAGGAGCGTTTGAGTCTCCAGGGTTTGTAAGTGACCTTACTGTCTGCGGGCCACGGGTTTAATTGCTGTGTGACCTTGAAGCTAATTTTTGTGATTTTGTTTTATGGGAGAGCACTCGGATTTACACTCGTAACCATAATGCAACTGAATTGGAATAAAAAAAACTCTTCCTTTTAAAAGTGTCACTGAGCCAACTGAGCCGATGAGTGCACCGTTTGTGAGAGGTATCTGCCACATTTCTTTAGGTGCTCAAATTAACTTTTGTCATATTTGAAAGGCCTTTCTTCAAACTGATCCATTATGTAAAAACGCCAATTTTTCTACCGTTAATTTGTAAAAAATAACAGAAATTAATCCTGATTATAGCGATCAGAAAATGTGTTATGAGTTTAATTGAATGTAGTTTGTCATATAAATTTGTGGTACAATTGTTATAATGCAGTTGCATTCAGATTTACGTTTTATAGAATCGAATTTACAAGGTCCATTCAATAGACTGATCTACATCCCGTGTTCAAGTCTTATTTGTAAATGTATTATAAATGTGGATCAATGGAACTCTTTCATCTTCCACTACTACAGTACTGGGTATTAGGGTATTTTCAGTGGCATTTTGATGTACGTATATACCATTCACGACTGGATTTTATCGTTGGGTTGCAGTTATACATTTGCTCCTTATTTTTTTCAGGAGCAAAATCAGTCGACTAAAATGTAAATATAATTCTCTTTTTTCAGCGACCTCAAAGAAAGCTGTGATTATTTTTAATCAATCCATTTATTTATTTGTTATATATCCTATTGTATGACCATACAGAAGTAGCTTTTGATTCCCACATCATGAAAAAGCAGGCCCGCAAAATGATGCTGACAGTGATGTAGGCCTACGGAATTAATAAGCACATATAAGGACGAAACATATTCGTCTAATAAAACTACCTTCCAAGGACAACAGAAATACGTTCATATAATAGGTGACATTTCAGACAATGAAGAAGCGCCATCGCCGTAAACATCGCCTATTACTTATATTGCCCTTTACATTTGAATGACAAATGCGTTGAGTATCTGTTGATTGGTGCCTTGTCCACGTGGTATGACAAAAACAGGTTTAATGTTGCTGAACCCTTACAGGCAGACTTTGGAACACATTCGTTCATTAGTCTTCAACAGAGGACATTTAGGCGCCCCTAAACAGAATCCTGTATGGCTTGTTGACTCGCTCATGTTAAAAGGACCCATGGGATATCAGGCAAAATGAACTGCCTCACATTTGTACTGGAGGAGCGTGCACGCTCTTTGTCTTACGTAAAGCAGGGTCAACCTTTCCAGTGAGATCAATGTTGGGTTTTTTCTAAACCTGAGATAGCTTTGTGTGCAGATGCAAATTATTACCTGTTGAACCCTGTGACCTTCATTATTCTGACGAGGGAGACAAAGGCGGCCGGCCGTGGTGCTGGCCACGCCATCTCTCTCAACG
The DNA here is from genome assembly GCF_015708825.2 of Lethenteron reissneri. NCBI lineage: Eukaryota > Metazoa > Chordata > Hyperoartia > Petromyzontiformes > Petromyzontidae > Lethenteron > Lethenteron reissneri. The sequence continues at coordinate 19,946,710 of NC_083801.1, forward strand.
ATCCGCCTCGCTGACGGCGCTTGTCCAGTTTATTAAGAGGCAACACGCGGGGTCTTTGTCTTGGTGTATTTGTAAATGGATGTGAGTCGATGTGTGTGTGTGAGCGTGCATGAATCAACCAATATCACTGGCGAATATGTGAACCAGCCCTGAGCCTCCCCTAGGTAAACTCAGCCTTCAATCACTAACTGGGGCGGTGTGTAGACGACGAGGTGTGGTGTTGGCCACCCACCTGCCCATGTGCGGTTGGCCTTCATAGGTGCTTGCTAAGAGCAATACAGGCACATTTGTCTTTGTGTGCGTAAATGAGTGTGTGGGTGGGGAGCGGTAGTGTAGTGGTTAGCGTGATGTGCTATGAACCCGGCGACCCGAGTTCGATTTCCGCTGACGGCCAACACCAGTGGCGATTATCTGAACCGGTCCTGGGCCTCCCCTAGGTCGACTCAGCCTCAAATTACTACCTGGTGCGATGTGTAAACATCGCCACGAGGGAGGCAAAGGCGGCCGGGCGTGGTGTTGACCACCCACCCCCTCGTGTGCCATTCCGGCCTTCATAGGTGCTCGCTAACAGCATTTGCGCCAACAGTCTGTTAAGACTATTTGGGGGATCTTTGTCTTTGTGTGAGCAAGCCACTCCACTATAAACTTTGGGTAAAGTTGCGAATAATGGGGAAAATAGGGTCGAGGATAATAATTAATAATTTATCATAATTATTTATCCAGGAAAACCACACCGAGTCACTTTTTCAGTAGGGTCCTGCATTGGGTTTTCATTTCAAGACGTTTTCAGCCAATGAATGTGTTTTTATAAAAGTGGGTTGAAACCAAAGAACCCAGAGAAAGCCCACGCATGTGAGGGGCAACACTCTATCCCCGTGCAGATGGGCACATATGGCGATTAGTCCACTTGCTGTACTGCTTTCTTCTCGCTCGACAGAGCATGGCAACTTGTGCAATCTACCAACCATCGCCTCCACAGTCCTGCATTGCAAGCCACGTGCATAGCTACCACCGCCCGGATATATAATAATAATTTCCACTTGTTCCAGATAGTAGGAGTCACGGGTAATCGGGGAAGGAATAAGAAGACTTCTCGTGTAGTTGATTTTTGTAAAATTCTACCCCAAAGCCAACCACACTAAGGCCAATCTATATGTATATGGCTTTGCCAATGGGTTTCTGATAGATATAGCCTCCATTATTTGTATGCATAATGAAAATGACTTCAAGGCTTTAGGGACATTGGTATTTCAAAGAATCGTGTGCAGTGAATATGCCTCAGGGCACACAGCTATGCATGTAAATTCAAAATGGGATGGTTCCAAAAGAAAGGCAGATATCAAAGTGTTAAAGATTTATGAAAATTGACACGTGAAGAAAATGAGATCCACAGGTGAAGCAGTGGAGCTGAGGGGAGGGGATCCAGTGGCAAATCATTCATAAGAACTCACAATACAATTGTGCTGGGTCTGAGAAATTGTGAAATCGCATTGCATTAACTTGTTAGGTGTGATTTCACATATGGCCATTGGGAGGCGCTACATTGCCATGGCTCAATGTGCCTCATGCCGTAAACAAAATTAATTGAAACATTCCACCTGGAAAATCTTTTGAGATAGAAAATCCTGTTTTGGCGCCGTGCTGGCTAGGAGATGTTAACCTCATCACCTGGTAGGCAGGAGTTCGTGGGTTCGATCCCGTCCCTGACGCCTGCTGTATATTGGGAGTTTGCATATTCTCTCTGTGGTCGTGCGGATTTTTTTGTCTGGGTTCTCCAGTTTTTCAATCCACGTTTAGAAACACGCGCTTAAGAGTATTTGGCTGTCTTATTGGTTCTTTTGTTAAAGTCACGTAAAAGGAAAGTAATAAAATAATAAAAATAAAACATAATAAAATAATTCTCACGACGTTTCGGCCACAACGCAAGCAGCAGTATTTGGTTGCTATACATTTCCACCTGACAAGTCACTTCGTTGAGCTATCATTTGTGACCAGGTCGCTTCTGAAAGAAGAGCTACATACTATGGGAACCTCATTTGCCAGTAAAAATATGATAATTGTTTTTTTTACCCTTCTATCTGGCAACAAAACTGACACCTTTTTACAAGGAGCTACATAGCTCAGTGGGCCTGATCTGGTAACATAAAAAAATAGTAAATGTTTTAGTTTAGTTGACAAGGGTGTCCAGGGTGTCAGTTGGGGGCCGTCCATAAATGACGTCACGCGATTTTGGACGATTTTTGACCCCCCCCCCCCCCCTCGTCACACGGCGTCACAAAAAGTCAGACCCCCCCTCAAATGTGACGTCACAAAGCTCTGCCCCCCCCCCCCAAAACCATATTTCCATTTTGAAAATAAAACATGCTTCAAATCGCTTTGAACTATTGTCATTGTAGTGCGTATTTAATCTGGCGCTGCACTCTGATGTTGTAGGAGTGTTGTTATAACAACTAGTGTTGTTCTAAAAATTCTATATTTATTTAAAGTTGCGCATTTTGATGTGACGTCACATCTCTCCCCCCCCCCTCGTCACACATCGTCACAAATGTCTGACCCCGCCCCCCCTAGGTGCGTGACGTCATTTATGGACGGCCCCTTGCCACGTACATCGCAAACGCGTAATGCCATGTATATATGTTAAATCAATAACTTACGCAGGAGGCATATATCCAATATCACACCCAGGCAAACACAAACATATATATATACGTACAAGATTACACACGCACGTTGCCGGTTCATACAGCATGTGCTTCCACTGTAACAGTTGCAACTGTTATACAAGTGTGCGTTTAATTGGAGATTTACATAAACTGGGTTGTGCCACGGAGATTGTTGCATGTCGAAGCAGCGATGTGTCTGAGCGAGAGTGAGCCTGTTTGGGGTTATGCTCTAGGGAGAGATACATCGTTACGATGTTGAGACTTGAAGAGCGTAATTATTGTTGAAGTAAAGATAGTTCAATCTTGATTTGAAGCTTTCGTGACTGCAGGAATCCATACTCTTTGGTTCTTTCGGTAAAGTCACGTGGGTAGAAGAAGAAAAATAATAGATCACGACGTTTCGATCTCTCTTCAGGTGACTTTACCGAAAAAACTAAGAGTATGTAAAGATAGTTGTTGAATTAATGTCCTTTACCACAGCATTTACAAACTTGACTGTCCTTTACTTTATCGTATAAGAGGCCAAAGAGATTCATTATCGATTTTACAAGGCTGCAAGTAATTGCTGGGAATTTTTTGGTAAGACCAATGCGCCACTGCCGAACAAACACTTGCTCTAATTAATGAGGCAATTCATGGCACACAGGGCTTAAATAATTCATTCCATTGTGAAAATGTTAGCACTTAATGTGGGATTTATCCGATGTACTTATTTATCCCAAAGTAGTCAAATACCCATGGAACAAATAAGTTAGCTTCAAAGGACTCTATTGAATGGCGTCTTATAAAACGTGATTGATGCAGGGTTAGAGTAATGTGGATTAGTAACTCACAGCCTGACGTTTGTAATCATAGATTTTGTTCAAGACATGAAAATACATATTTCAAGCCAAGACATAAATGCTATATTTTAAATAAAATACGCTTTCAATGCAATACATCAAAAGGCAAGAATTTCACCATCGTTTCTTACATCTACTTAGAAATAGGGTAACCTGTTTATGCACGTGTATAGCATTAGAGTATTTTTATATACGGCATAAAACACTGTAATTGAACATTTCCCTCAACTTACACTGCTCTGAATGTCAAAATAAAAATTTCCACCTAAGGAGTGTTTTATGCAACTGGTTCTTGGTGTTTAACTTGCATTCACATTTTTTTCTCCTCAATAGTTGTATATACTGTATTAAGAATTTGTCATAATGGTGAGACGTCGAAGAAAAAAACATTATCATTACTCTTTGGTTCTTTCGGTAATGTCACGTAGGTGTAAAATAAAATAAATCACGACGTTTCGGGCGCAACACAAGCGTCCGTCATCAGGTGGGAAAGCATGGTCTGCTGCTGAGGCAGACTGTTTTAAAAGGTTTGAAATGAGTGTAGCCCAAGGGTCATAAAGAAGTGGCCGGGGCTAGTGATTGTTTAATTCAACATCAAATTGCCTCACGTAGGCCGTGTCTGGAATTGATTCTAGACAAAACCATGACGCAAACCGCATTGTCTTCACTGACTGAAGCCATGCTTTGATATAGCATACAAATGTTTAGTCTGGGAGTATGTATGTTGAACTTCTTTCGCACCGCACGTAGCCAACCGTACTAATCGTAGGTGCAGGGCAAGGTCAACTAAAACACACAAGCCGTGCTGAAGAAAAGAGTATTCCATCTAGATGATGATTTAAAAGTGCCATAGCTCCCAGTAGTAGCTTCTCAATATCGGAAGGAAGAACGGCCGCAGAAGCGCACCTGAAAAGTGCGCGATGCAGTGACCGCCTTTAGTCGACGGATAGCCAGGGCCGGTGTTAGCAGTTGCTGGGGTGGGCCCTGTACCACCAAATGTCCTTTTAGCCCCTCAGCCCAGGGGTTCACTGCTTAACGGTGACCGTCACTGTTACGGTGGCTGCCCCCATGAAACTGGTCTACAAGCATCCCCGCCTCCCTTCCCCTAATTAGCTGGAGCCGGGCCCGTTCAATGTGCGCTGTGTTTATGGCTGTGGATACCTCATGCTATTTTTAGTTTCCATTCTAATTCTTGAAACCTCAAACCTTCCCGAATAATCTTTGAGAGGGCAACCTTCTGGCAAAAGCTTGCGCGTCACAGTGACCGGCCGAGCGGATGCTGCGTGAAACATCATCCATGCCAGACGGCTCAAATCGCCGAATCCCACGGCGTAGATTAATATCGATAGTTGGAAATTAATACAGGACATGTAACAATTGGTATTTCTTTCCCTCAGAATTGTCCGACATGAAGCTAAAATGTGAAATATTGAACGATTTTTCTTTATATTTCTAACCTTGCTGTTGTAGATGGTGTGGACAACATGGGTAGTCATGAAAACACAGTTTTGTATCCGTGTTTAATGTTCTTGTTCATGCCATAGTAAAGATGTCTTCAATAATTAAAGTACTTTTCAAACTGACGAATATCTCACAAGCATTGTTAGCTCCCTTAAAGTTATGTTGATATTTTTTATACCCTGTAATTCCAAAACAATGGAGCAAAAGAGAACAATGGAAAAAAACAGGATACACTTCTTTGGGTATCGTGTAATTCTATGATGCTTAAATTAAACTTAGAAATAAATAAATTGCATTTTCCATTCAACATGAACCGTTAAACAATATACCGTACTTCAAGTCATGGGCAGTGTGGTGTTGTACAAGCTATCTAGAATTCACATAGGTGCTGTTATAATGATAAAAAGTGTGAATGAAGGTAACATTCTACACAAGTAGAATAATTTATCTGAACTGGTTCGGGTGGTGCACGGTGGGGCAGCGGTAACACTTTGGACGACACGGCAAGAAGGTCCTGGGTTCCATTCCTCACTCAAGCAGCTTTATCTGTAAAGTTTGCATATTCCCCCAACTGATCTGCATGAGTTTTCGCCAGATTCTATAGTTTCCTTCCATAGCAAAAATAAACCCCCAACGTAAATGATATTGCCCAAAAATTCCAATGCTGAAAAAGTACCTGAAAATTACCCAATTGAGATTACAAGTAATATTGCCTCAAGTGAAAACGTTGCAGTCTCAATAACTCTCGTGGCTAAACAAATGTAGTCGTAAAAAATATACATCATATCAATAAGTTATTTAGTATTTTCTTACTTATTCCAAAGCGTTCAGAAAATGTGTCCACCGCATCCCCCATCCTCCCAGATTGCCAAGTCGTTCCCTCGCTGGATCAAACTGCCTATAACCCCAGGCTCCCAGATTATGATGTCCTTTCCTTACTTGATCAAACTGGCCATCATTTATTTTTGCACATAAACACATGAGCTATGTTGCATCACCGCGAAAACACACGCAGCAACATTGCATTTGCTTCTTCCGTTGACCATTCATCCAGAGAAACGGCCTTGCCAATGCTCTCCCAATGTTTTTGTTTTACCAAAGGTCATTCGCTTCAAATAATTGACGGTGCTAAGACAAAGCCCATCATTACAAAGCCATTGCACCTTTCTATGAGCATCTCAACTTTCCACTGTTCAATCTCAAAACATATTTTCACGTATATATATTACGCAATTTGTTGATACACTTTTGGACGAAGGCCTCCCTCACATTTTCTTTCATGGATGTTGTTTAATTATACTTCACCGTGCCGGTCAGCGTGAGTTGGTGAAAAGGAAGGGTCCACAAGCAGTTCAGATGCATCACCTGCTGCTCGTGTTAGCTGTGGCCGATAATGGAACTCAGATTGCTGGGTTCGTAACACAGCGAGCTGACCACTGCTTCACCGCACAATTTTCCACTGTGCCCCTCGTCACTATACAAACCCAGAGACATCTTCATATTGTGGCCTCTAAAATTATTTCAGTAAATTTCATAGTTTTGGCACCCTCTCCAACACAGAATTGGCAAAAACACACACATATTCAAACATTTACGATCTACACAAGGGAATTTCTGTGGACTGTGAATGAGAACATCATATTTTAATTTAATGTCTTCTTTGAGGATATTGCCATCACACTGATGCATCTGTAGGTGTTATGAACACATGATCTGGTTAGAGTTAAAAGGATCTTACAGATCTTTCATACATACTAAAGTAGTTTATGAAATGAACATATTAAATCATTTCTCATTGCACCTGAAATGGTGGGCTTTTATGGGAAAGCTAAAATATTTGAACTCGAGTGTTCTGATGGGACGCTATACTATTTTTTATTGGTCCATTAATCTCTCCTCCATTAAGATTACATGACTTAACATTTTACAAATGTTAAAATGGTTTTAGATAAATATTTTATTTCAAAACTAGAGTGAAACAACTTTCCAGTGAACAAACGTGCACATGGGCTTGGCGAGTTATTTTCCAGGTTCATCCCGGAGATAAGGGGAGACACCAGGCTCATTAAACAACGGACACAGCTGTATAGAAGGTATTGATGTCTTTATGAAAGTACATTACGTATATTTGTACATGGGTTCAGTAATGGTGCAGGATTAAAATTATGTAATATGCAGATACATACATGGATGGTACATATACAGTAACGTGAGCGCGCAGCGGTAAAGCAGCTAGCCCTTCCCGGGCCTTCAAGTCTACGCAACCTGTTGCATGTTGAGTGAACGTTCGAATGGCTCATCGAAGTTAATTAACAAGGGCACTGTTTTCTTATCATCACAATAAAAAATGCTTAGTTGAATTAAATCAGGCACTTCAGATTACACGTGATTGCATACAACCCTTGGCTTACATTTTTGTTTAACAAAAGCAGAAGGGTGTTTAGTTAAAATAATAATTAGAAAGTAGATATGAGGATATTTCATTGATAATAAAAAAAGTGATTCAGGGCACAGTTGGTTAATTTGATATTTGGAAATGCACAATGGGTGGCAGCTCACTGCCCTCTGTTGGCATAAAGATTTGTGGCCATCCGGTGCGGCACGATACATCAATGGATGCCAGGGAGAGACGGTGGATACACAGCACAGGGCGTTGTCGACCACTGACACTCATCCAAATGCACATGTTCCTCGTGTTTCCAAGTAGAGTACAACCAAAGACAATCACCGTGGAGGAATCTCCCCTTCCTATCCCAAACCGGGTACAAGCATTAAGCATTGGATAAGTATAACATAATTTTTGCATGGCTTGTGAATATAGGCTTTGGGCCCATAGGGTGTTTGGAGAGATCTTGCGGTGGTGTCCTAACATGCAGTATGCTTGCCCAATGTCCACTTTCAAAAGGTATGCGCTACAATCGCTAAATCCTACCACATGAAAATATAACAACAAGAAGCTATATTGAGACTCTCGCTGTGTTTCGGAGCCGTGCTCTTAGTGATACACCATGCGGAGAGGCACACCGCAACCAAGACCTAACTTGTACTGGCTTTATACCTTAATACTACTGGGTTGTCTCAAACTCTGGCTTTAAATCTTGAAAGTCTGGCATTCGATATGAGTAAACCGTGCTATCTCTCTGCTTCAACACTAATAAACCATCACATCTTATCCCCCTTCTCTTTGTTCGAAAACTTTCACATCCAAAGTAAAATCTTTCCCAGTTCACTCCAAAAGACACACATGGGTGACCTGACAACTGGGGAAACCCAGTGAACCCCACCTTAGTCCAAAATCACAGTGCACACACGCACACACACACACACACGTGCTATTCCAACATCACATACGCACACCTTATCCCAACATCAATCAAACAGCCCTTCAGCTCATCACTACACGCACATTATCCTGTCACACACATACCTTAGCTCCCACACGACGCACATGCCTGCCACAGTCCGATATTACACAAAACGTACTCGGCGCACCTATCGCCAATTACATATGCTTTCCATGTTTCCGGCAACCCGCCATATCTACAGCGTTAATTCGTCCTTCCCCAGACACGATGTGTGGCACGTAAGGCATTTTTGGCATGATTTCCCGTAGAGAGAGAGAGAGCACGCAGGGTGTTCCTGGTAGGTTAGTGTTTTCACGAGAGCGTTAAAAAAATATTGAGACTGTACCAGAACAAAGCACTGACAGCGTTGAGTGCGGTTATACGGCTATATGGCAGTTTTGGAAATCTCGGCTTCTCAGCGCGCATTAGTAATAACAATTACAATAAAACATCGATAATACGGTCAAATGTGTGGCGTAACCACGAGGTATGCGGGCACAAAATGGAGTTTCTCAGGTTACTCGACTTTGTGCGTGACCCACTTTTGAATGTGCTTGGTGTGCACACCCTCTGTCGGTGTGCGCTGTGTACATGTATCCGCAGGTCAGCACATATACCTGAGTGCACATGGCCGAACGTGTTTGCATGAGCGCAAGGGTGCGCGTGCGTGTGTGCGTGTGTGCGTGCGTGCGCGCAACATAGCGTGACGCACCTTTGCCCGAAACGAGCGCCTAGGTGCGTGTATGCGTACTAAGTGTACGTGCCCGTATGCGAGGCCCTAGTTTACAGCAGATGTGTAATATCCTGCATACGCTATGCCTTCATGTGTTGGATACAAGTAAGCAGACTAGTAAACTCGAATACACTTAATAAGCAAGGTTATTATGCAGGAGTAGTTAGCACGTGCACATTCCATGCTGGAGGGCGCGGGTGGGAATAGGTAGGAGGTGGGGGTGGAGGGAGGGAGGGAGGGATGGAGGACGTGGGAGGAGGAGGAGGCGCCCTTAGCGCTTCTGGGAGGTGAGCAACACTTTCGAGACGAAGTTGACGATCGCGGCGGCCGGCTGCTCGGGGTCGAGCTCAGCGAAGAGGTGGCACAGATTGTCGGTGGACGAGCCGGGCTTGCGGGCCACAAAGCCAAACACCCTGGGAGTGGACGCACACACGACACACGAACACACAGATATGAAGACAAAGATCCACCATTAAGCCTCATAGATAGTCACGTGCAAGTGATGTTTATGAAGGCACAGGAGCGGTTGACGTTGTACATGCTCAGGAATTGAACTACGTATGTTGAGACTGTAGGTGACATGTACCAATTTCTGATCCACAACTCCGCACATATGCGAACATAAATACATCCACACATACGCAGGCATGTTTAAACATGCGTACACTTTGGGGCAGCGCATACCGATATAAATGTGGTAAAACAGCACAGGTAAATCGGAGGTCACAAGTGTGCATTGCGCTTGCAATATTACTGCTCCCCGTTTTATTACAAACCGCTCCATCTCCACTCACCGAGATCCCGGAGCGCCCTCCGCCTGCACCCACCTATCAACAAAACCGGACAGACAAATAGGATTATTGGACGAGCGGTGTTGGTGTTGCACCCTTAAATGTGCCACTGGTGAGGCCTGTGCATGCATTATTTTTGTTTTGTGCTTCGGGGGAGTGGCGAAGAGTGGTGGAGAGAACTGAACGAATACTCTTAGGTTTTTTCGGTAAAGTCACGTAGGTAAAAAATAAAATTACAATTAATAAAAGTAAAATAAAAAATCACGACGTTTCGGAGGCAACACAAGCTTCCGTCTTGCCTCCGAAACGTCGTGATTTTTATTTTACTTTTATTAATTTTAATTAATTTAATTTTTTACCTACGTGACCTTACCGAAAAAACCTAAGAGTATGAATCCTTGCAGTCACGAAAGCTTCAAATCTAGAACTGGACGAATATCTACGCCTGACTTCCCTTGGAGTGCAGTAGCCTCTAAAGTTTGCACGCGAGCCTCTACACGTTCTGCTACACAACTGCGTCAGTTTCCAAATAACGACAGGGTTAAGCGGTGACTTCGAGTTACTCAGGAATACATCGAAAATTGTTTTTAGGTCTATTTCGTTTAACCAGGCGAGAGTCCAAGAGACCAGGATAGTCTCAGTTGCAAGTGACCCGAGGTTTTAGTCTGCCAATAGTAGGGGGCGATGATTGATGTGCAAAGAGTATAATGTCAGTGCTAATTTTTTACAATCACTTAGTTTTATTTCGTAGAACAAATGACTCGCATAGGCATTTTTTTCTCACTTTAATAGCCACAACTGGCATCAAAAGCCACGGTTAATGCATTGTGTTTTCAGTAGCTTCATCACTATAACTGTAATTGGATGTCAAATGTAGCTTATTAGGGCTTAATTGGTTATGAAAGCATTTATATCTCAGTAAAAATAAAGTATGGTTTGTGATGGATAGAAACATATTTATCCGCGTCAAATATACAGAAATTTGTTCTAAAGACAAACGGAAACTCTCTGAACAGTCTGCTTTCACAGGCTGCAATGGTGATAAGCAATGGCAAAAGAGTATAGTGCAAAACAAATCCAGTAAAATAGTTTATAAACTAATTTCATTGCATGGATCTACCTTTGTTTAACTTTACAAGAAGCACAGTATTCCATTTAAAGTGGGGGTAACACGCCCTTGTGTTCACGGGTTAAGTGGCTCACTTTGTAATCACATTTGGTGACAGATGCAGCCTACGCAGAGCCTGAAAACATTGCATTCTTATAGGCAGACAATTGTGTGCTCCGCTGTAGACCATATATCTTTAAAAAAATTTCCCGCAACTAAATGACGAAAAAACACAACAGGGCTCCTTTTGAATCTCGAGTTTCCCAAGCCGCTTACAAAAAAACATTTGATCCAATCGGGGCCTTACACTAATAAAGGAAATGACTGTCTAGTTTTTCCTTACCCGGATCTCTCTTGAAAAATATCAGATTTTATCTCGACATGCTTTCGGCAGGCTTTAAATAGACATCGGTGTGTTATGCTTTTTATCTCTTTCATTTTTTCCATCGACCTGTGAGTTCCGTTCCATAACATGGCTTTTATTTCCCACGAGCTGCCCGAAGTTTCAGGAGAAGCCGTGGAGTGAGCTGTAAGTCGACTTATAACGAGTGCCTGGACCAATGGGGCCTCTCTTCAGGATCCGTCCGGGAAGGGATGCATTTTAAATTATAAATAATTATGATTTGTGTATTTCAAAGAACGATTTCTGATAATTTTGGTGTATTTCAGATCATTTACGTATCGTGATATATTGACTTATACCAATTCATCTGAAACAAAAAGTTTTCGATTGTTTTGGGCTTAGTAAAAATAATAATCAATCAGGAGCACATCCCGACTGACCGCCCCTGCATAAGGCACGACTGCTGTTGTTCATCTGCTGAAGTGAGCTACGCTTTTGTGTGTGCGATGTTCCGAGTGGTCCTCGGCGCTGCCCGCCCGCCAATCGTCAATAGCAACCGCGTGAGACTCACGTCCTCGTTTCGGGATCCACGTTGCAGAACGTGACTGTCGAGACCGGATAGTGACGCCTGAAGAACAGCCTGTGTGTTGGAGGCAGAATGCGGCGTGAGATGGCGTTTTCACATTGTATGTATATACGTATGTTGAACTTCTTTCACACCGTTATGTAGCCAACCGTGCCAATCAGAAGTGCAGGGCGGAAGGACAACAAACTAAACACAAAAGCAGTTCTAAATAAATGAGTGTTCAATCTAGGTGATTTAAAAGTGCATAGCTCCCAGTGGCTTCCTAATATCGGAAGAAAGAGCGTTCCAGACGGCCACAGAAGCGCATGTGAAAGCGTGCGATGCAGTGACCGTCTTTGTTCGATGGCCAGCCAAAAATCACGTTATCCGTATAGGCAGCTGTGACCCAACACACATCAAACAGATGAACATGTTGGTGTATGTTTTACTTGTCTTTTTTGTTTTTGTAAAATTGAGCCAGTGTCTCGACTGGCAACGATGACGCACATTTTCAAGGTGATTGGTTTGAACATTTTCATCAAGTTATGAATCTGGCTCAAAGTTGCTTTTACTTACATCACCCTCATATCCTCAAGATATATACCCATGACTATCTCGTGATGCTGAACCTGATCTACAACTCGGTCTCTTTTGTAGTATTTGTTATGTCCTCACCGAATAATTTTCTGACATACCACCAAGTTAACATCCCTCCTCTTGTGTACATTATTCGTGAGATGTATTCCTCTATACATCCTCTATAAATCGACAGTGACATATCATGGTACTTTTTCAATCTCAAATTGCAGTTATGTGCCAGTGTAACACATACACCAGCATGGCATCCGACACACCACGCGCATTTTCCATGTGCAATAGCATAACAATGTCGTAATTTCAATTATGCAGGAAAGCCTCCCTGAGTCTCAGAGTCCTCATTCACGAGTTTACCCACGTGGGACGTTGGTGACACACCAAGGCACACCGAATGTCTCTCTGTGCCTCTCGGCGTGTGACCAAGAGATACAGAGTGTGTGTGATCAAGAGACACAGAGAGTGAGTTTATCAAGGGACACAGAGAGTGAGTGACTAAGAGACACACAGAGTGAGTGACCAAGAGACACACAGAGTGTGTGACCAAGAGACACACAGAGTGAGTGACTAAGAGACACACAGAGTGAGTGACTGAGAGACACAGAGAGTGAGTGAGCAAGAAACACACAGAGTGAGTGATCAAGAGACACACAGAGTGAGTGATCAAGAGACACACAGAGTGTGTGAGCAAGAGACACACAGAGTGAGTGACCAAGAGACACACAGAGTGAGTGACCAAGAGACACAGTGTGTGTACCACATCCACCGCAGGCGATCGTCGTCTTAGAGTCCGTACAACATATTCCGCACGTCCCACGATCCCCGCGTGGCCCTCCATGTGCCCCCCCCCCCCACCCCGCCGAATGCTCCGCACCTGCGCTGGTTGTCGGTGAGCGTGATGCCTTGTGCCGACACCTTGAAGTGCACGGTCGTTGCCACGGGCCGTGGCTTCATGTCCAGGATCTCAGCGGTCGCCTTGCCAATCGCCTGAGGCCCCGTGAGCGACTCCATCTCCACGGAGCCCAGGAAGAGCACGTTACAGGCTGCAGGAAGGAGGGCGGTCACCACACAGGTGTATCACCGGAGTGCCACGACTGAGATGAACGATGTGGCAGCTAGCACGAATGAGCTTTGTGCTTTAAAGGGCCATTGCCCGAATCGTCACCTGTTAAACTAAAACTATTAATCTTCTTGGTTCTTTCGGTAAAGTCACGTAGAAGGGAAATAATAAAATAATAAAAATAAAACAAAATAAAATAATTCTCATGACGTTTCGGCCACAACGCAAGCAGTCGTCCTCAGGTGAAGACGCTGTCTTTCCGACAGACCTGTTCTTCACCTGAGGACGGCTGCTTGCGTTGTGGCCGAAACGTCGTGAGAATTATTTTATTATGTTTTATTTTTATTATTTTATTATTTCCCTTCTACGTGACTTTACCGAAAGAACCAAGAAGATGAATCCCTGCAGTCACGAAAGCTTTACATTGAAATTTAAAACTATTAACTTTAGATTTTTTTACCAGGTAAGGCCCACTGAGCTACATAGATCTTTTTCAGAAGCGACCTGACCACAAATGATAGCTCAATGAAATGGCTTATCGTGTGGAAATTTATAGCAGCCAAATACTCTAAATGCACGTATCCAAATGTGGAGGGAAAAACCAGAGAACTCGGAGAAAAATCCAAGCGACCACGGGGAGAGAGACGCGCAAACACTAAATGTGCAGGTGTCAGGATCGGGATCAAACCCATGAACTCCTGAAAACCAGACCAGGAAGTTAACATCTTGCCACCGCTCATATGCCGTGATGGCCTTCAGAGTTGCTCGATAATAGCACTTGCCCCAACGGTTTGTTAAAGGCTCGATAATAGCACTTGCCCCAACGGTTTGTTAAAGGCTATATCTTTTTCCTTCGTCTTTGGAGGTGTGATGAGGTGGGTGTGCTGTACCTGCGCCCTGCTTGAGGAGTTCTGAGGCAGAATTCACTGAAGAAGTGTCCAGAGGATCTATGCACAGCCGGCACAGACAAATATGCATCCTGTTAAACCATGCTGAGTTCGCCATCACATCAATCTCCCACCACCAACGCTAATGTCGAAATGGTACATTATCCAGCTCCATTTCGTGGAAAAAATATCTGATGTGCCCTGTTAGCCAAGTATGAACATATAAAGAGCTCTCAGTTTGTCTTGTTATTTTCCCCATTCCAACAAGAAATTGCACTATAACGCTTCCTTCAAATGAGCATAATTTAAGATGCGTTTCTGCCAGATTAAAGCAAAGAATGCAAGATGTAAAAACACGATAAAGTTAATAGGGAGAGGAGGTGATGTGGTGCCGGATGGGCTGATGAGGAGGAATATTTGCAGATTGGGCTGTGGGGGCTGAGGGAGGACACGGCAGGGAGGAGGTTTGTAAATGAGAGGCTGTTACCGTGCTCTGGGACGAGCAGCTTGCACGGGAGGGCGAGGGGCGTGATTGAGTGCTGATAGACGAGGGCAGACAGGCTACCTGCATTCACGCACACACACACAGATGACACGCGTGTATACATAAACTCACGCAAATACCGATGCATAACGGGGGAGAGGGGCGGGCGGTCGCTGCTTGTTGCAGAGGGCCACAGTTCGCATGTACCTAAGTTGAACTTCTCTCGCACCGTCCGTAGCCAACCATGCTAATCGGAGGTGCGGTAAACACTGATAATGTATCGATGCTGACGATGTAATAACATGCACTCCTCAAGGTTTGGCAATGCCAACACCAGAAGCAGTGGCCTGTGCAGAATATTGGGAAAAGACGATTTTATAAGTTGGACGACAAAGAAGAGGTAATAACACATTACACAACCTCTTTAATGGAGAAAGTTGCAGTGCATCACACATGTGAAATATCACATGGGATGTATTAACTGTCAAAATACGTGCCTTCTGCTTTCACGGAGTGAAGTTAAAGATCCCATGACGTCACTTGCAAGAGTTGGCCATTGTGTGCCGGTGTCATGGTCCAAATTTGCCAATTGTTTTTTTTTTTAAGTGCCTGCATATGACTCAATTCGGATTATACACATCAATCATGGCAGGACCCTTACAAAAAAGAGTCATGAGACTCAGTTATGCTTTGCTGGGTAACCAAGATTAATATTAATATTAGGACCTTTCAAATGCCCAGTCACTGTCCCCACCACCATCTATGCATACATTTGCGCGAGTGGTTTCCTGTGCACAACGTGTATTGACTTGCTTCTTACATGAAACAGGAAGGTTCATCACATATAGGCGTACCGTCGTAGGGAATGCATTGAAATTAGTGTTGTAAAACCCCTGACACATGTTCCTTTCCTAGAATCGCAATTGCCTGATTTACAACTGACAGTTCATCCTGATGATTTCTTACCAATCAGCGATCATATATGTTTATCGATTAAACATTTGATGAGCTCTTCAATCATTACTGTCAATCTTTACATTATTACCTTGCAATCAATAACAAATGATTTTGAAGCAGTATTTGGTCATCCTCACGAGGACATGTGATTTTCAGCTTTCGTACTATTTAGGCGCAGTAATCTTGGTGATACATTCCAAAAAACCAAGGCCCTTATCATCATTATCATCACATCAAGACCACCACAATTACACCATCACTGTCACCGCAGCTTATCAGACACACACTCACCAAACACCGGCTCGTTGGTGCAGCCCTTAAGCCGCACACCCTTGGGGGTCGACTCGATGAGAAAGTGGCGGACCAACTCCGACGCAGGGTCACCTGGGGGTGAAGGGGTCAGAGACGGGTTACCGGGGCTGGCACCAGCACGCACGGTGCCATGTGGGCTGGCATGGAAATTCTTCATTTCTCTTTGTGTGTGGGGGTGCGTGTGTGTGCGTGCATGCGCGTGTGTGTGTGTGCATGCGCGTGTGTGTGTGTGTGCATGCGCGTGTGTGCGCGTGCATGCGCGTGTGTGTGTGTGTGCATGCGCGTGTGTGCGTGTGTGTGTGCATGCGTGTGTGTGCGTGTGTGTGCACGCCATGCCTTTCTTGCTGTCCAGCGAGGGACCTGGTGGGGTGGCCACCTTCAAAGCGAGCCCGTAGGCCCCACGGAAGGAACTGCTGTCACGGATGACGAATGCTCCCGGGTCCCGACCCTTCAGCATGGTGATCGCTGTGAGATAAGGAGACAAAAACACAGACGCACGCACGCACGCACATACAGACATTCCCATACGTTTCCAGGAACTGCATGGGAGCAGCCGTGATTGAGCAAAAGGCAAAGATTGTCCACGAATGCGGACATTGAAGTAACTGCTACAATGCTTACATTTAAGTGTAAATCGGTGACATTAAAGGTATATATAGAAATGCAAACAGCACATCTTTTAAATGTACGGTGTCTGTATGTGCAGACACAACAGACGCAACAAATATGGGGCAAGTGCTGTTAGCGAGCACCTATGAAGGCCAACACACGAGGAGGTGAGTGGCCAGAACCACGCCCGGCTGCCTTTGTCTCCCGAGTGACGATGTTTACACACTGCACCAGGTACCCATTTGAGGCTGAGTCGACCTAGGGTGTTGGCCGTGAGCGGGAATCGAAGTCGGGTCACTGGGTTTGTAACGCTGCACGCTAACCACTACACTACCGCTCCCCACACATACACACGAACAAGACACATTCAGGAATAAATACACAGACGCAACTTAGTTTACAGGCTCATAAAAATCCACGTTAGCTCATTGCATAAATCCGGACAATGGAAAATGTCACACACGCGTTTGTAACAACATGCTATAAAAGGCTGCAGTCTCGATTTAAAACGGCCCGCTGGCATACTCTCCACTGATTAAAATCGCCCCTGGTGTGAGGTCATCTTTGTATGTGTGTGTGTTTGTGTCTGTATATATATGCAGTTAGGAGTGAGTTTCAAACATTCCACAATTATGTGTAAAAAGCAGTACTGCCTTTGTGGATATGTTAAAACCATCAGCATTTCCTGACGAAGTGCATTGTGGTCTTATTGTCTTCGGTCACCATTAAAATACATTTCGATTTAAAGCTTTCGTGACTGCAGGGATTCATCTTATTGGTTCTTTCGGTAAAGTCACGTAGAAGGGAAGTAATAAAATAATAAAAATAAAACATAATAAAATAATTTTATTACTTCCCTTCTACGTGACTTTACCGAAAGAACCAAGAACATTAAAATACATTTGAGCAAATGTGACCAACTGACAGCAGCAGTGATACAGTCATAGACATCTGTGGACCGGTTTCGTACTAATTAGGAATCATCAGCATACTATGGCCACCAATGCTCACGACTGCGAAAGTGTGTCTCTGGAAACCATACACGTGGAGTCGGCGCTTCCGTTAAGTGAGCTTGGCTAATGCCAACAATAATAAATTACATGTTTGATTGATCGGAGCAACAATTGCAGGACGGTGGGATAAGAGATCATCTTACCCTGATCTCTGGAGATGTCGGGCTTGTACCAGTACTTGGATGTGTCTTGCACAAAGTTCACACGTGACTCCAAATTCCCATCTGGGCTGACCGGGGAACCTAGTGAGTACACACATACAGAGACAAAGATCCCCCATATAGCCTTTAACAGACTTTTGGGGCAGGCGCTGTCAGCGAGCAACTATTAAGAAGCCCGGCCCGGCACATGAGGGAACGGGCGGCCAGCACCACATCCCGGCTGCCTCTGTCTCCCCAATGCTGATTTTTACACACTGCACCAGATGCTAATTTAGAGCGGAGTCGACCTAGGGGAGGCCCAGGACTGCTTCAGATATTCGTCACTGGTGTTAGCCATGATCGGGAATTGAACTCGGGTCGCTGGGTTCGTAGCACAGCACGCTAATTGCTACACGACCGTTCCCCATTAACACACACGCGCACACACACACACTCAAGACCACACTAACACACATACAAGGTCCCACTATAAGTGTACATAGGCTATTAGGACAAATGTTGTTACCAAACAGCTATTAATAATGGTCACGAAGGCTAAATATATTGAGGCCATTGAGCAACCTTGAGAAAAGCGCAAGTTACATTGCTGGACCACCGGACTTTATTGACTTAAGAACGTATTTGGTCATCAATAACAACCGACCATGCGGCGGGGGCCAGCGCCATAGCCTGATATCTCTTGTTTTTCTCACATGGGGATAGAGGCCTTAAGCCAGATTGAGACAGAAACTACCACTCGTGTGTGAATGGCAGGAAATGTAACTGGTTCAGCGTGTGAACACGCACATACATTGCGCACTTTATATTGGACTACTACAGACGGCCGATGCTGGATGTGGTGAGGATAATTATGCTGAGGATGGCAGAACTTTGGTGATGAAGATGCTAGGTGCACGGCTGATGGTAAGGATGGTGCCAATGTTAATAATAAATATAGCTGGTCGTGCAATATTGAGCTATGGCACTAACACAAAAATATACCTGTTGAGAGTAATGTCATCAAGCTACGTGTCCGCTACTGCAGGGCAAGTGAAGAGTGTGAGCTCATGTGCTGTGTGTGCCGTGTGAGTGTGAGCGCATGTGCTACGTGAGCGTGTACACAATGTTGAATGTGTGCGTGTGTGCCACATGAGCATGTATAGTGTGCAATGTTGAATGTGAGCGTGTGCCGCGTATGTGCTGCGTGAGCGTGTATACAATGTTGAGTGCGAGCGTGTGTGTGCTTTCTGCATGAGTGCGAACATATGTGCCGCGTGAGCGCGTATAGCCGTATGCAATGTTGAGTGTGAGCGTGTGTTTGTGCTGCGTCAGTGCTAACGCGTGTGCGTGTTTGCGCTGTGCGAGTGCGAGCGAGTCTTCCGCGCTCGGCGTGCGATTCCCACCGTGTGTGGGGCTCCAATCGGGAAGCGAGTGCGGGAAGGCCGCGGCGCTGTGCGTGCTCGAACCCCCGGGGCTCGAGAGGCCGCTGGACAGCGGCGACGTCGACAACTTCCCGTTCACGTTGCCGGGCGACAGCCGCATCGCACTCCGACCGCCGCTGCCGCTGCCGCCCCGTCCCTCTGGAGAACCTCCCTCGTCCCAGCCGGGGAAGACGCGCGGTGGGGACGCCTCCCCGGGCCGCCCCTCGTCGTTGGAGCCTCGGGGCAACCTGGTTTGGGTCGCGTGAGCCGAGGCCGCCACGCCCGACATCCCGAACGGCTGCTGCTCGCCCGATGGGCCGTAGGAGGTGGTGGAAAAGGTGCTGTAGTTGAGGCTGTAGGTGCTGGCCGGCGGCGTCGTTGCCGCTTCGTAGGCTAGACTCTGCGACGCGCACGGCGTCGCCGCACCGTAGCTCAGCGCGCTGTTCACCGACGAGCGTCCGCTGCCACCGCTCTCCCGGCCCGAAAGCGGAGCGAGCTGCCGCCGGTAGTCGTCGTGCGGCGTGGACGTGTGGACGCCACGAGCCACCAGCCTAGGGCTTGGCGGCACAGGGCCCAGAGCTCTGACGCCGTCGCCAAACCCGGGAGTCTCACCCGTGCTCCGGTGCGACAGTGCCGGGCTCTCCGACCCTGGGGGTCTCCGCAGGATGCCTGGATTGGCTGAGGCCGCCTGGACTCCGTACATATTCGAGGACCCAGGCCCTTGGCCTCCGTAGCTGAGCGATGAGCCACCGTGGCCTCCATCATCACTTTTCCGGCCATAGTAGGCCACGCCAGAGATGACTGGGTGAGGGTGCAGCCTCATGGCATCCGCGAGCATTGCTTCGTCGTACGAAGCCTGGCCTTCGACAGCCCGGCCGGGCTGCTTCTGAGCTGAGACAGCTCTGTCCTCCATGCCACTGAACGGGACGCTCTGCTGGGCTGCATGCTGAAAGTCCACTGGCGTGGCCGTCCTGATGCCAGCCGGCTGCAAGGACGCCACTCCTTGCTGTGCTCCATGATTGGGCCCGTAGGCGTACAGCTCGGGCTTCCCTTGTTTGCCGGCGGCCGGGTCTTCCGTACCATTGTACCGTACTCCTGCCTGGTTAGCCCTGTACGCACCGAAGCCGGCATCTAAGTACGGGGTGCCGCGTGGATCCGAAAAACCAGGCGTCTCCTCCCAGGGTGACGGCTGACGGGCCAGCGTCACCGCAGCGTCGCGGTGCTGGTCGTGGGGCGGTTGGCCGGCGTACGGTCCGTGCTGCCGCGCCTGCTCGGGCCTGGCCCGCGAGTCCTGCACGCCCGCGTACCCGCTGTAGGCGCCTGCTTGCTGCGCCCCGGAGATGGCGAGGAGACCGACGGGGCCATCCGGATGCGCGGGATACTGAGCATTCGCGCCGTTGTCACGAGGCGTGGCGCCGGCCGCGGGGCCTCGTCTCTGAGACGACCAGAAGGCGGCGGGGTCTGGGCGAGGCTCCCCGCAGGAGGCCGCGGCGTAGGGCTCGGCGTGCGAGGAGTGGTAAGGGGAGGCGCGCTGGCCCGCGCTGGCGGCGTCGGCCTCGGCGTTCCGAGCCACGGTCTCCACGTAGCTCCACGGCTCTGAAAGCGTGCGGCGAGAGTGGGAGGAACGCGCGTTGATTTCACGCTCATGCTGCACATCCGATCATTCAGAAGGCACGCGTGACCATGCCACCGCACAAACAGCCATGCACACTGCATGCACACCAGACAGATGATGCACGCCAACCACAAAGCCTGCCTCCTGTGTACTGCCCTGCCTCCTGTGTGCTGCCTTCTGTGTACTGCCTCCTGTGTGCTGCCCTCTCTCCTGTGTGCTGCCCTGCCTCCTGTGTGCTGCCCTGCCTCCTGCGTACTGCCTCCTGTGTACTGCCCTCTCTCCTGTGTGCTGCCCTGCCTCCTGTGTGCTGCCCTCTCTCCTGTGTGCTGCCATGCCTCCTGTGTACTGCCCTGCCTCGTGTGTACTGCCTCCTGTGTACTTCCCTGCCTCATGTGTACTGCCTCCTGCGTGCTGCCCTGTCTCCTGTGTACTGCCCTGCCTCCTGTGTACTGCCCTGCCCCCTGCGTGCCGACCCTGGCGACTGAGCTGCGAGGCTGCCAACTGGGTTCGTGGCGCCAGGGACACGGCAGTCTGCACTGCGCTGCCATTTAATGAAATAATGCCGCTTTAATATTGCAAAGGAATGTGGTGTTTTCTTGTTTGGGTGAGCCAGGGGCAGTGTGGGGGTTTCTCCACCCCCTCTTTCCGCCGAGGCCTAGGCGAGCCTGCCGGTGATCTTAAGCTTTGCCACCGCACGCTGTTACCGCATTAGGAAAATTCCTCTCGTTTAATATGTTCTCTTCAAATAACGACCCGCAAGGGACCCATTCAGCATCGCCGAAATGAGACGCGGGATGAACGGCAGCAGTACAATTACAGAAGCATAAGATGACGATGATTTTGATGATGTTGTTAATTATTATTATGGGAATGAGAGCAGTAATGTTTTTTTTACAACAGCTGTCAAGATCATAATACCGACGGTGACATTGAGGGTTACATGGGGTGATAGCGTCTAGAAAGGTTACATTGATAGCAGCTTCACAGACGATAATGTTGATTGCATCGACATATAATCTGGCCAGGTGGTTCAGGGGTAGTGAGTGCATCGCAATCGGAAGCTGAAAGTTAAAATCTTATTTGGAAGTTGCCTTAGCCCATCATCCCTTCAGGATTGTTACAATGAGTACCACTTTGTAGGAAAGTCAACATCGGTTGTCCTATGGACAGATGTTCCCCTACCATAGGTATGTGGAATATTCACCACTGGCTCAGGACTGCCCTAATGCTCATTTGAGCAGGAAATCACTGTGACTCATTGATGATGATGATAACGGTGGCAATCGCGAATGGGTATGACCATCACGATGAGGTTTGGAGAATGAGTGACTAAGCGAGCGACTACGATGATGACGCTTGTGCGCATCGACGATGGCTGTGCTCAAGGCAATGGTGAGGTCCACTCACCGGGCAGGGTGGACCTGGGAATGGCGCTGTCAGGCACGTCTGTGGGATGAGCGCCAAAATGAAGCAGGCATGGAGGAGGGTGGTGGAGGGGATAAGGGGGCAAGCAAGCAGACCGGGGATTGGGCCGCACGGAGGGACGGAGGCAGAGGGACATGCAAGTTACAGCCATGGGGTGCATTTGTAACACACCGCACCAACAACAAAAACGCAGTGCAGCACCGTAATAGCCCACGTGCGGTTATCACAACATCACCATGCTTCGCTGCCATTGCTGTTGCTTGCGATGCTTTGTTTGGACGTTACTGCCAGATCAACCATCACTTGGCTAAGGCAGCGGTGAGCAAGGCATATGCCCGGGCAAAGTGTGGTTTTATGGTATGAATAAGTCATTTAGAGTGTACGGATATTTACTTCACGTGTTCTGGATACACGACGTTTTATATTGTTTCAGAAAATAAATAACACACAGGTCGACCGATGGCCACTCCCTTTGAAAGGCAAACCCTCAGGCGAGTGTGCGTGCGTTTTTTTCTTCCATTCAATATGCGAGAACGTTTAACAACGATCCCGCTTCTCTTTGGTGGGGTTTTTGTTTGTTCAACAAATCCCGGCAGGCAGTGAAATGGTCTGCGCCTGTTTTTCTAGTTTGAATAAACAAATGCTTCAGGCATGACCACACGTGCCTTGCGTTCTTGGCCGTTAAGTTGTCCTTTTTTGAAAACAATTTTTTATTTTACCAGGTAAGGCCCACTGAGTTGGATAGCTCTTTTACAGAAGCGTCCTGGCCAAAACACAATATCTCAATGAAGTGGCTTATCATGTAGAAATTGAGAGCATCAAAAATACTCTTAAGCGCATATTGATGATAAATGTGGATGGACAAACCAGAGGACCAGGAGAAATAGCCACGCGACCACGGGTCGAACATGCAAACCAAAAATATACAGGTGCCAGGGTTCGGATCGAACCCACGACCTACTGTAAACCAGGCGAGGCAGTTAACATCTCGCCACAGCTTTGCTATTTTGTTTGTAACAGTGGCGGTGGCACATCCACCACGCTGGGTAAGGACTGCAATTGATGTGGCCTGCGGCTGGGTTCACACGGAACTAGAATCAACCACAGTGGGCGACCTATCAACTGACTCTTCTCCAACTCCCAGCCTCTGCCACACCCTTTCACTGCCCGTGGCAAATTGTTGAAACAGAAAAACGAGTAGTGCTCTCGATGGTGATTTCAACTGCTCTTGCTCTTTCTTCTACAACGCCAAGGTTCTCTTCCAAGGCCTGAAACTCCCAAGTGCTTTGAGACATCTGTCACGACCGTGGGTAATAATAACAATGATGCACCGAGTAAAGTGCGCATTGTGAGTTTATGCCGAGTGCACGTGGTCGATAAACTTAATGCCGTGCAGTGTCCATGATTGGTTGTGTACATTGAAATTCTTTAGCACCATACATAGACAACCATGCTAACTGGTTGTGCATTGAGAGTGGGATGAGCTTTTCCAGGTGTGTTTCATGTGGAGTGGAAGGTGTGGAAGTATTGCGTTTAGCAAGCACTGCAAGTGTGCTTGGTGTGCTTGGCGTGTCTAGGTGTTCTGTGGTTGTGCTGTGTGGCTCTCCGCTGCAGCCTTTGCATTGCGACGCTGGACATCGTGCCGAACAACACGCGGTAAAATCCGATAACAAATCAGAGAGCTGTGTGCAGCTCAGTCAAACTGTCGAGACCACGGTGGCCTTACCCTGCGCCGACGAGACGTGGATCTCCATGGGCTTGTGGGGCTTGAGCTTGAGGGCAGAGAGCGGCGTCTCAGCCAGACCAATCGGGGAACGTGCTGTAACAAAGACAAAGATCCCCCGTATAGCCTTAACAGACTGTTGGGGCAAGTGCTGTTCGCGAACACTTATGAAGGCCAACACGGCGCACGAGGGGGTGGGTGGCCAGCACCACACCCGGCCGCCTTTGCCTCCCCAGTGGCGTTGATTACACACAGCACCAGGTACTCATTTGAGGCTGAGTCGGCCTAGGGGAGGCCCAAGACCGATTCAGATAATCGTCACCGTGTGTTGGCCGTAAGGGGGAATCGAACTCGCGCCGCCGGGTTCGTAGCGCAGCGCACTAACTGCTGCACCACCGCTCCCCTGTAACACACGCGCACACGCGCACACGCGGCTACTTCTGTCACCCTCCGCACCCCAACGAACGTGCCAAGGCCAGGACACAAATTGCACATCGGCATCGTCCACATGCCACGGTTGTTCATGTGTCTTATACAGCTGCCAGAGATACCTGTTAGCATGGACTGAAATATGTGTAGTCAGGCGATACTAACAAAGATGATGTCTCAATTCGGTGGGCTAAATACTGTGTAAGGTGGCTTGTGGGGTAAACAGCTAGGTTTTCAGGGAATACCATCCACTTGAATGTGCAGACAAGTAAGAAGAGACCCATACGCACAGGCGAGAGTCACTTTCCACACGTGTACAGTGTTATCTGAATCAAATGAGGTCTTGCGAATGTCAAATTTGAGTCCAGTGGCTCAGAGCGGAGATCCACACGGAGGAAACTTTGGCCAGAAGCAGGAGCATCTGTCGACAACGAACAAGGACCACAAGCCGCCGGGGGATCGTACCTTCTGGTGAACGGGGAGGTGGACTGCCCGGGTCTTGGTCCATCTCCTCGAATGCCTCCTTGTAACTGTGCATGTGCCTCTGTTCGTGTGTCAAACGCACAAGCACGCGTGCACATACAAGCAGCCGAGTCAGTGCAGCTTACCGGCTTAGCCGTCCACTGCATTGCGTGCGATGTGTGGTTGGTTTATGTGGGTGCACCGCACTGAGCTGGGATGCCACGGTTTTGTGCGGCAATAGTGTACTATGATATCCCTGTGGTGATGGACTCCGATGTCTTTCTATAGCTGGACAAACGGCTTATGGTGGCAGACTTTGATGTTCCACTGGAGATGGCTGGTGATATCCACCAGTGGGTGAACTATACCACCCTAACGATGTGCTGTTGTGACCCTAAAGTGGTGGATAACGGTGATCCTCGAGATTGTGAAACCACTTCAATAAAAGTAGACTGTGGAATCACTGTGAATGATCAGTGGTGTCCCTTAATGCTGGTGGACACTCTAAAATAATGACAATATTCCACCTTTGGAGGTTGATTATGACCCTCTAAGAGGTGGATTGTACTGTAGTCATCCTCTAGAGGTGGACGATTGTAACCATCCAGAGGTGCGCAATGGAAGCCTAAACAAGACAGGCTACGGCAACCCTGTAGAGTTCACCAATAGTGCTGCTCTAGAGGTGGACGCTGATACCCCCTCTATAGCTGCAATGTGGTCTCCCTCTCGAGGTGGGCTTGCCACGATCCCGCTCTCCCTTCCTCACCTCTCGCGGTCGGCCTCCAGGATTGGCGGCGATGATGTTGCGCACCTCTGGCGAGATGGCTCTGACTGGTGACCGCACGGTGGCCCGATAGATGTTCTGTTCGCCGGCGCTGCCATTGAGGCCATCGGCACCTTGCTCGCCATCCTGGTTGTCATAGCGACCGTTGCTGAGGTTGCGTCTGTGCACAGGCCGGCCCCTTGCCTCCATGGTTGAGATGCCTGAACGCACCAAACGTGTGAACGTACACACACAAAGATAAAGATCCCCCATATAGCCTTAAAAAAACCTATTAAGGCCGGCACCGTACACGAGGGGGTGGGTGGCCAGTACTACGCCCGACCGCCTTTGCCTCCCCAGTGGCGATGTTTTTAGACACTGCACTAGGTACTCATTTGAGGCTAAGTCGATCTAGGAGAGGCCCAGGACTGGTTCAGATAATCGTCACTGGTGTTGGCCGTGAGCGAGAATCGAACCCGGGTCACCAGGTTTGTAGCGCAGCGCGCTAAACGCTATACTACCGCAGGCACGGAGAAACACACGTACAAATAACGCCCTGATTAGGTACTCTTACCCACATCACACCAGATCCTCTAAGGTTGACGCTGACACACCAGAGCAGACGCTCATTTTCAGCCGAGTTGACCAAGGCGGTGGGCTGTTATCCAAATATAACCAAGGTTACCGAGATTTGTTGTGCCGTGCACTAACCACCGTCACATCACACCAAGGACACACACACGGGTACGTGCCAATGCAATCGCACAACCGGTCACGTATATAGCATCGGCACAAGTGAACCTAATAGCACAAGTGTCAAACGCGACCTTGCTCTGATCTATATTCTCTGCCCCCCGGCAAGGGGTGCAGTAAAGTTTTTTTTTTAAATGGGCACCATGCACGAACATGCTAGAGCGTGTCACACGCAAAGTGTGCGTGTGTCACTTATTTAAGACTCACGTACACGTACATCTAAGGCACATGAACGTGCATTTCGACGCTTCGGTTGAGCCGTTCAATTTCTACAGCCAAAAGAGACACGCCTTCCCTATACTCGCTGCGGATGAGTACGGATGCACTTCAATGTGATGTATCAAAATTTAGCCACCTCATTATTGCTTTCAGGTAAGCGTTGCATGAAATGTGACATTTTGATTGACTGGGAGTTTGTAATTGAAGGTTGATTATTTGCATCACTAACGACCACAGGTCTCGAACAGCAGCTGGCACATCAATGTGCTCCGCGTTAATCAATGTGCCGTGTAACATGCACAATCAGGGTTTAGTGAGAAAGCGGCGTAAAAAACTTCCACTTAACATCCCGCCCGCTGAGCGCTATTGGCCAATTAAAATGCACGTTCCTAGGTGGTCTCGATATGCGCACGCAGCAGTGTTAGAAGCGGGAGGGCAGAGAAGGCTTTAATGCCACTCTCTTAATTGCACCACTTCCCCCACTGCGCGCATGAGATGAGGTGCGCGTGTGAGCTGGGTGTCAATGCCACCCTCGCCGTGCCCCCCCCCCGCTCCCCAATTCTACGATCAGAGAAGCATCTCGCAGTTGTGGGGGGTTGGGGTGGGGGTGCGATTGACCCCCCCGCCCCACCCACCCACACCAAACATGGCTCGGTATCCTGTGAATTTTGGGAGGCTCGTAAAGAGGAGCCCGTTATTAGCATCGCTCGCGTCTCCCGCTGTTAAACGGCACTGCTGCCCGCGTGTCCGAATCCTCTCCCCGGCGACGTTCGCTTCTTTTTGGCCAAGCACACAGGCAGCGTTTGTCGTGCAGGGAATGCCCGGCAGCAGCCCCCAAGTTGGACTCCCCAGCCCATGTGCGGGACGAAATCTGTTCATTCGCTCGCCTTCTCGCTCACTCCTCAGCCGCTCGCACCTTCTTCACTCGGTGATTCATTCACTCGGTCAAGGACTTTACACACCCAATTAGTCGTTCAAATGTAGACTCACTCCTCGACTAATTAACCCCCTGGGAGAGTTTATCAAGTACCCGCAAATTGACTTCCCAGTACTCGGTAACTGACTTACTTAATGACTTAATTATGTCCTTCCCTATAAACACGTGGCAGTTTACTGGCCTTGGTTCAAGTGAGGCTGACAGTGTTTGCTTGTGTTGAAGCAATACTGCTGAATTTATGCACTCACCAAAAGGATGATAAAATGCATTAAAAAAAAGACTTGTATATTTTACTCGGAGGGACTTATACGAGAGGAAAGAGGCATACTGTCCGCTTGTTTATTTTGTTACTTAATCATGGACTTACTCACTGGTTCATTGACTTCATTGTAAACTTTATATCCGTTCACTTCCTCAATTGCACGCTTGAACCATGTACTCGCTCAGTTGCAGAGCTGTGCACTCGCTCGTTCACCCACGCAACCGAGAGCTCACAAAGTCGTGCTTTTACTCACGAACGCACCACGTCATTATTCTTTTTTTTCTTCCTGTGGCACCGGCCCGCTCTCACGCTCTCACACTTTAATCGCAGTGAGTTGTTTTCTTCAATTGGCTCGATTCGTTGTTCGCCAGTGCCTGCCAGCCTGTAAATGTGGCCGGATGGCCAAATGTTGTATATCCAATTGAAATAAACGATTTAGTTAACTCCCTTAGCATACTCTTTGGTTCTTTCGGTAAAGTCTCGTAGATAGAAAATTAATAGATCACGACGTTTCGATCGCAACACAAGCAATCGTCATCAGGTGAAACAAACCACAGCACGTCGTGATCTATTAATTTTCTACCTACGTGACTTTACCGAAAGAACCAAAGAGTACGGATTCCTGCAGTCACGAAATCTTCAAATCCTTTAGCATACTTGTAACAAGCAAAGGCATGAAACGTTAGTCGTCTTCTTCTACGAACACTGTTTTCTCCTAAAATACATTGTTAATGATGCAGGGTGGTGAGTTATTGTTTTAATCATGATTATATTATGTGCCTTTGCCTCCCACTAGCTGGCTGACTAACTCTTCATGCTGGTTTTGGAGATATATTTTGCATCCTCCACCGCACTTACTAGGGTAATCACCGTCTTGTGTGTGCACACGCTCATTAACTCCCATTGAACCCTCCAAGGCTCCAACACACGACACCGACACTTGATCGCGAACAGTTTCATCCAATTAGCATGCACGTCCACCCCCATTCATAATCTACGATGCCTTCAGTAGCTTTTTTGGCAATATTTCCCCGTAAAAAAATATAATAATTATTCCCAGTGATCCAATGCTGGTGTCAGCCACAGCGGAAAATATTACAGGCAGTCCTTACACCCCCCCCCCCACCACTGCTTGGCATAAACACTACGGCACAATAGGCCCTTTCTGCCCCACTGAAAACAAAACCGTCTGCCCTTATTGCGAGTTGCAGCGGACAACACAGCGACACATGCTAAATGGGCTGAGTAGCTGCTCAGAGTGTGGCTTATCTGCTAAATATCACATGAGCTGAGCTGATCTACCCTGGACACCCTTCCAATTGAGATGTTCCATCTCAAGGGATTATCCAGGTAACACACTTAAAAAAATGTATACTTTCCATGACATTAAACCTTTGCATTACGGCTGTCGGTACGAGTCACAGATAAGGCGCGTGACACCACCCCAGCGTCCAAGCTGGCAAGCGAGACTCACGGTCCCAGAGCAAAAGGATACGCTCCTGGTTGTTAAGGAGGCTTGCTGAACCATTGGGGGGGTGGAGTTGATCTACTACCATTAGCGGTGGAGTCATCCGAGGGTATGCCCTCTTTGATGGACGCTGACGGGGATTGTTTAAGGGGCCGTGACCTATGGACCGTGGGCCCATGCTAGCCCCAGGAGTCAGGGCTTCAGCGGAGCCGAGTGGGTTCAGCAGGCATCAAAGCAGTGAGGGCTGACAGGTGCGTCAGACAAAGTTGGTTGTGTTGCAAAGACCAGATTGTCTACCCATTGTGTTCCTGCCTATGACCACATGGCCAAGAATGTGACTGATCTTGTCAGATCTGGGAAGCTAAGCAGGTATGGCCCTGGATAGTGATTGCAAGGGTGACCACCATGGCCAAGACTTTGTAATAGGCTCAAGGGGGACACGTGGTGGGCAGCAGAGGGAAGTGAGCAACGTCCATTGTTGCCCTGTACTTCTATGTTCCCATGCTACCTGCAGGGTAAGTGGAGGCCCGCACCCAGCATTGGATTGGCAACGGACTGTACCAGTACACATGGACATGACAGACAGACGCACGAGTAATGTACGTCGACAGCTTCAATGTTTGTGGTAACTTTATACCTCTGAGCACAGGTCAGTGCGATTAGCAGGGGTCAGTGGCGTTCAGGTGTGGCGTGAGTGGGCAGTGGATGACGGGAGGGGTGGTGGAGTCACACGCTAGGTTCAACCGCTCAGCGGGCCCAAGGTCGCGAGGCTAGGCCCGGTACAGTCTCTTTCGCGTGGATGTCGCGATGACTTCACCGAGGAATTTCCGTTGGTTACTAAACAACAAGCGAAACAATTGACGGCTTGACCCCCGGGCCTCCTCAATGGAGCCAGTGTTCATCGTAGCTGTGCGCTGTCAACTGTGCCTGCACTGTGGAGAGATCTCGCGTGCGAGTTGTGCAGAAGGAAGTTTCCTTGTGGCGCGTCAGGATGGCTCTGAAGGTTGTTTCACAAGAAGGTTTTCGACATCACATACCAAGGGTGTCTAGTACACGGCTATCATCACGAGGCTCAAATCCCAATTTGCATGTGACTCAGCACCATCACCATCATCCCTGAGGTCACTAAAATGAGTACCCACTTGGGAGGACGGATATCTTGGTGAGAAGTCAACAGTAGTTGTCTTCAGGCGGGACAAGTCCTCTCTACAGTAACATGGTTTCCTATCACACGTTGGACTGCCCATGGAGATGAGTGGCTGTCATTACTCATCATGGCACGAGGACTTCTAGAAAAGTTGATGCTGTGGAAGTAGGAACAATCTTCATGGACACCGAAGTTAAAACTAGTGCGCTGCAATCTCAGCATTGGCTAATTTTGAATAACCACGCTCGTGCTCTCTAATACGCAAGGGACAATGATTAGCCCAAGCCAGGCTCATACAAAGCCTTCTGGCCTTGGAACAAGAGAGCCTTGGTCCTGACTGAGGATTCCGCTGGCCTGGAAATGAGTAGATGACCCGGCCTTAACAAGAAGTGCAGAACATTAATAACGTTGCATTTTGAATTGCCACACATTTGGTCAAAACAAATCTTTAGTAAAAGTGTAAGTGCCATTGTGCATCGCACTGAGCTGTAATGTATTGAATAAGAAGTATTGAGACCCATATGTACTGCAGCAGAAAGTCTTTGGCTGAATAAACAAATTAAGTGAAAATGTCCCTTGTTTTTCTAAGTTGTTATAAAGTACAGACATGTTTTTGTGCAAGTGTTTTTACAACTAACCACAGATGTCTACATAGCTTTGTCAACATCATGGCTCTGTGTCCATAAGTCTTATGTAAGTAACATTG
Source organism: Lethenteron reissneri (assembly GCF_015708825.2). Classification (NCBI taxonomy): domain Eukaryota; kingdom Metazoa; phylum Chordata; class Hyperoartia; order Petromyzontiformes; family Petromyzontidae; genus Lethenteron; species Lethenteron reissneri. Next base: position 19,977,946 of record NC_083801.1, read on the forward strand.
TAGCCACGCGCGTGTGTGTAAGTATCGATCGTATTCTGTAGTTACAATGTAGCTGTGTCAGTAAACCTTGGGTATGCAGTAGTAACAGTTGCGCCCGAGTGCTTGAGTAAGTTGTTATAGTAACATTGTACAATTGTATGTCAAAGCCGTTATAAGAGAATTCTTCATCCAGGTGTGAATATTTAGGCTGGTCACCTGGCCCGGCAGCAGTGTGTTCGCCGCTTGTCACAGAAGTTCACGGTTCGACTTTAGCGGCCGCCCTCGACATTACAGCGAGTTCATTAACTTTTAAAATACGCTCCCTCTGCTTCACAGTGGATACTAAAGATTCCGTGGTGACGTTGGCAAGAGTGGGCCATTGGGTCACGGCTTCGTGGCCCAAATGCGCCACGGGTGAAACCTACCCGCAAAATTACTCGATTGGGATTGTGCGTAGCAACCAGCGCCACCCCCCCCAACCCCCAATTATAAACACTTGTAGGACCCTCCTGTAAAAGAGTCAAGATACTCCAGTGAGGCCCTCGTGGGTAAACAAGCGGAATGACGGTGATGATAGTATAGCACTGCATCTCATGTGCCCTGTGCCCTCTTTGTCAAGGTGACCGCCGAATTAATGATTAAACATATTCAAAATATTTCTCCGCTTATGTAAAACAAGTGTTAATCACCTTACTCGTGGATTTTAAATGAATTTCGAAAAATAAAATTTCACTTAATTGTATTTTACTGATTCTGATTTTGATAAAAACAGACCTGAGGGGGTATCCTTCTCTACCCATTAAAAAAAAAGATATTTAACCCTTTATATTGATAAAATAGCGGCACTTTCGCGCAAACTGCTTAAGTAACTTTCCAAACCGATAATTCCACTGCACTGTCTACTTAAAACTCCCAGTACAAATGCCTCTCGCCACAATTGCTAAGCCAAGGAGACATCTAAGACGTGCACCGTACTGCAGTGTTAACAGTCATTATGAACACCGTAACTTCGAACAACTTATACGACAATCGCCGCTGCTGCCGCCGCTGCCGCCACTGCCCGCGACACTCACGAAAGCCGCCCCTCCGTTGCGCTTCGGCGCACCCCGACGCCGACGATCGCGAGCAGCGCCATCGGGGGGGATGGCCACGCGGCCGCGATTACCTCTTGCGGGCGCCCACTCGGACATCGCGGGAGAGTCGCCAAGCCCTCGCGGAGCACCGAGGCTCCCCGGTGAACCGCGCAGAGGGGGGAGGGAGGGTGGCCCCGGCGGCCGCTTCAATCGCTGCTCTCACTCGCCTTGGGGGCCGTACGCTCGCCGTGCGCCGCACCGCGACACCCGGCTTTGTAAACGGATCTGACCCGGAGTCGGAGGGGGCTTGTCTGATAAAAGTGGCCAAATTTAGCGGGGGGGGAATAGAACAGCGGCACCCAGAATAAATCTGTGCCGCGGTGAGCTGTCGACGAGCCGGGAGGGCCCCCCTCTGCGCCGGGCGGCGGTGCTGCTTCTGAGAGCGTTGGGCGCGCGCTCGGCCCACGGATGCTCTTTGCCGCAGCCTTTTAATTATGATCGGAGTCGGCTCCGCTGCAGAGTCGTGCCTTGTGCGTACATGCACACGTAGAACGCCCCCCCCCCCACCACCACCACTGTGAAAAAGTGCTGGGGAGGACACGCGCGCACGTCCGCGCTCGTGCCCACGCACGTCCGCGTGCAGTCATACAAAGGCTTCCACACATACACATGTGCACCCACAAACAAAACAAAAATCCCCAGTTTCGCCTTTTAGGCTGTAGGGGAACAAAAAAAGACGTTAGCGAGCACCTATTAAGGCTGAGGAAGCCCATGAAAGGGGGTGTGTGTTGGCAGCACCCTGCTCAACCACCTTTATCTTCCCAATGCCAATGTTAATGCATGAAACCAGGTTCTCATTTCAGGCTCTGTTGACCCACGGGAGGCACAAACATGTACACACAGGGCTACAAAAACAAACCTACGTCCATACACACACATCCAGCAGCACACGTGCTCACGCAGTTGTTCAAAGTGGTATGTATTCATACCTATACTTAAATGGATTTGAAGTTAACACTTAAGCGTAGGGTCTAAAATCCTGATGTTCTATCCATTGTGTGGTAAAGTACACACACAAACATGTTAGCATTCACACACGTACTGTATGCACACGTACATGTACGTACGCACGTGCACGCCGTTCCCAAATAAGCCTTTCGTTGTCTCTATAAATGGCTGTGTGGTCGGAGCCTCAGCACAGCTGCATGAACCCGCTCCCTCCCACACACTCACTCACGGAGCTTGATGGCCATGCCTCTCAAACACCCAACGTGTGTGGTCCGTCCTGACACCTGTCACTCATTGTTCTCTTGCCCCTACTTATTGCCCTCTGTGCAGATGTGTGTGTGCGCACGCGCGCGGGAGAAGATCACGTGGTGGTGGTGGTGGTGTAGTGATCCGATTCTTAGGAGTGGTATCAGAACCTGCTCTAAGCCTCCACGTGGATGATTCAGCCTTAAATGAGTACCTGGTGTGTAACAGCAACTGGGAGGTAAAGGCGGTCGGTCACGGACCAGGGCCACACAATCCCCCGAGGTGTTTCTTTGCGGGACCTAACTTGTGCTCACTAAAAAGCACAAGCCACGGACAGGCATCGTGGCTACTTTGTGAATGTTTGATGTTGGTTTTTGTTGGAGGGGAGTAGGGTTGTGTTCGTGTCATTTCGTGATCCTCAATCTGCAATGTTGGTCATAACATGTTTAGCTCAACACAGCAGCGTGTAGATGTGTTGCCCTTTGCGTGGCTGGGTGGGCGCAGTGGTAACACTTGTGCATCACAACAAGACATTCCTGGGTTTCGATTCTTGACTCGGGCACCGTTCTGTTTTCGTCCCCTGATCTAAATGGGTTTCCTCCAGGGTCTCCGGGTTTCCTTCAATAGCTAAGAAATACTTTACCTAACTGGTAATTGGTCAAATGTCCCCCACTAAAAAACAAAAGACAAAAGACTTGGCAGGACCCTCCTGAAAAGGAGTCTTGAGATTCAGCGAGGATTGCCTGGGTTAAGAAGTGTACAGAAAATAGTTGAAAAAGCCAATTCCGGAGACATTAAGAAAATAATAAATGAAATAATAATCACCATCATAATTTATTTAAAGACATTGAATAACCACTTGTGTTGTGTGCAGTGCATTGGCTACAGATGCCTGCTCTGTGGTGGTAGAACCTGGAATGCAAGACTGTCACTAAGTCGGCAGAGAGAATACACTTTGTAGAAGCATTGTTATGTTTTTAAACTCACAGAGGCAAACCAAAGTGCCTTCATTAAGACTGCCACTTACCGTGTATAGTAGGCAATGTTCCCCGTTGTTTGTAAATATTTTGATGCTCCCATGCGGTTATGAAACTAAGCCTCTATGCGACTGCCCCTAAACCGCAGCCAGCTTCAACTGACCAAATAGGCCAACAAAAATAACGGGGACACAACCACAGTCTCTACTCAAACCCACCTCTGTCTCTATAGACATCAAGAGGCACAAAAAAACGTAAGAATTAGCCGACACATTCTCTAATCAGAGCTTTTGAGCAGCAGCAGCCTGTTTTAACAACCCACAAAACCTGACGCCTCCTTTACAATTCACACGCCCTTTGAGGGCCAGCCTGGTCAATATAAGAATTGTAAGCAGAGGCATTGACTCTCACTACTAAACATCTACCCGTGCGAAGTTGAGATTAGTTTCGCATTTATTATGGCAGCAAGTTTACTCAAGACTAATTCCACCTATAAAGTGGCTTGTCTTTATTGAATTGGCTCTTATGTAACACCGTCTTGCTGTGTGCCGTGCATATGCTTCTGTGTGTGTGCGCCAGTCGGTGTGAGCAGTATTGTTTTCCATTTGCACAAAGCCTCATGGCTTTCTCTTCCTGATTCTGCAGAAATGACACATTGTTGATGCTTCCCTCAAACTGTCCTTTCGCGAAAGCCCAACTTTAGCATGCTGACAAACACCGACAAGTCAAAACAAGAGTGTCCATGGTAGCCTTTCTGAGCCAAACACACATGGACGTCTGCATACGCGAGCACGTTTCTATGCGTGTGTATATGCATGTTTGTTTTGAGTCGTAAGTGTTGAGTGTAAATATACGTGCGTGTATGCCTGCCTGCGAGCCCTGTGCTTTGTTACGTGAACTCTTCGGTGTGCGACCTGCGTGTGCGAGGGTAGCAGCACGCACGCATGTACACGGTTACGTCGGGTGTGCACCAGACCGACCTTGCTGCGTGATCCCCGTCTGTTCCCAGTGAGGACCCCCTTGCTGAGCCCAGCTCCGCTCCGTCAGTCCGGCACCGCGCCCCGGAAAAGTGGCCGACCCAACGCTGCCCGTCTCTCCGGGCTTCGCTCGCCCTCCCGCCTCCCTTGCCGGTGGCTCGGAGAATCCCGGCATGCCCACTCCCACGCTCGAGCCCGCGCTGCCGGTTACGGACGCCGGTGACTTATAGCTGCCACCTGTCGAGGAGGCATTTCTGGCATTCCCAAAGTCCCGGCCACCATTCCCAAAATCCGGCTCGTCCTCCGAACCCGGGGCAGGCCACTGCAGCCGCACGTGCTCCGGGTGGCACCCCGCTTCGCTCGCCCGTGAACCGAGCGGGGTAGGAGTCTGACGCCGCAGCGTGGACAAGGGGGTGCACGTGGGCACGGGCGTGAAGGTGGGGTCCAGGTCCAGGATCAGCTGATTGAGCGTCTCGAGCGACAGCTCCAAGTCCTGCTGGGACGGGGACAGCGGGGGCCCGTCGGCGCCGCTGCTCGGGCTCTCCCGTTGGCCGTGGTCATTCTGCCGTCCCTCCATTCTGAGGGCGGACAGCGGCGGCGCGGGGGAGTCGCCCCCGCGAAGCGTAGCGGCGAGCTGTCCCCCGCCGCCGTGCGAGCTCCAGGAGCCCACGCCGCGCTGCACGGCGTGGCGGCTGCTGGAGCCGCGGGCCGGTGTGTGCGGCACCGCCGGCGCGCCCGAGTCCCCGCTGGGCTCGGAGTAGATGATGTTCTGCTGCGCGGGCGCCGAACACGCGGCGGTGGCGACGAGCGGAGTCCGCGAGCGGTACGTCAGCCCGTACTCGTCCACGCCCGCCGAGCCGCCGGGCCCGGCGTTGGCGTTGGCGCCGACGTTGGCGTACATGCTCTGCTGCTGCACCCAGCTGTGCGTGGGGCACGGCGTGTCTTGCTGCGGCTCTTCCACCGTGTTGTAGCCGGTGCTGTCCGACAGCAGCGAGCACTGGCTCACTTTGTGCGGCTCCGGCAGGAAGCCGTAGCGCCCGGCCGCGGGCCCACCGTCGCCACCCAGCCCTTCCCCGCCGGGCCCGGCCCCCGGAGGGCTCAGCGTGCCGCCCTCCAGCGAGGAGAGCGTGCCCAGGCTGTCCACGCTGCGCAGGTCGTGCGGGGGGAGCAGCTCGTCGTCCAGAATGTCCGTCTCTCGATCATTCAAGCCGCCGCCGCCGCTGCCGGCACCGGCTCGGCGCTCGGTGTGCACCTGGACCAGAACCTGGGCGAGAGGGAGATGGGCAGTCGGTCAACAACACACGGAAGCCCAATGAGCCGATCAAGAATAATAATGATGATAACAATGCAACGGAGAACTACCGTCTAGGCCTTGAAATCAACCTCAATGTATCGCGAATTAATGATAATGGAAATACAATCGAATGAAAATAATGTGAAGGATAATAATTATAGTCAAACTTCAGTGTTTCTTTATATGTCAATGAACATGGAGAGATGATGACAAATACAATGTCTAATAAGGTTTTTTTTTACAATGTTTTGTTGAATTTGATCGTAAAATGATGCTTAATACACAGTTTTGGTTTATGTTTTTCACTTTTTCCCCCAGGTTTATTACGATCGTGCGATTGGCATGAGGCATACTTTGAATTTACACTAGTTTATGTATCTATGAATTTGTAACAATACGAGAACAACAAATCGATGACACCACACCAAATGCTCATACCTCACTTAGCGCTCTGCATTTTCAGCGATTAGTCACTTAGGCTCCAAACGCTCGCCGTTATTAAACTGGAACATCAGCATACATTTATAAAAAATCAGATGTTGCGCTGTACCTGAGGCTAAAAACACGAGTCAGTCAGCCTTTAGTCACTGCTGCACCACGGTATAATAAAAACAAATAATCCAACAAATAAATCATCGTCAAACCTCCAGAAATGACTCAGGGTTGCCAGCTGAGATGAGCACCCCCGCCTTGCTCAATCAAGCAGGAGCACCCACTGGCTTGAACAAAGACCGTGGTCACCGCATTACGTGCTTTCACATGCGCTTCTGCGGCTGTCTGGAACGTTCTTCCTTCCGATATTAGAAAGCCACTGGAGCGATGGCACTTTTAAATCATCTACATTGCAAAGTCATCTCTTGAGAAGTGCATTTTGTGTTTAGTTTGTTCTCCTTGCCCCCCCCCCGCACCTCCGATTAGCACGGTTGGCTACTTACGTCGCGTAAGAAGTTCAACATACATACGCGTTGGTCATAATAAGCGATGAGGCTGGTTGTAATTACCGGCGAAACGCTGTACTCGGATCGTAAATGTTGTGGATTTACTCTCCAACACAAGTTTGCTGAACGAGGAAGAAAAAATTGGCATATTTTGTTTACGTGACAAACCTTACTAATTGGCTGTGTCGGGTGATGGTGGGTTTAACGACACATTTATATTTACGCGATCTGACCCAAAAAAAAACCTCTATTATGGATAATATTGGTCGCGAAAGCCTACGTGTTAAACCGACATGTTGGTCAGGTGACTGGCTGCACAGCCCTATCAAATCCACCCAGACGACTCACCTTGTGGTGCCGGGCTTCTCCTCCCACGGGAATGCTCACGGCGACCCCGCCTGCGTGACCCCCGTTCTGCTGCAGGCCGCGCATGGCGTGCAGCTGCGTCCCGGCTGTCCTGGGGCCGCCCCGGTGAGGCTCGCCCGGGTCGCACGGGTCGCCCCCGTCCAGGCTGAAGCCCCTCAGCAGCTCGTCCAGGTCCCGCTGCTCGCTCGCCGACGGGCCCGACGGCACGGACGGCGCGGGTGGCCCAGGCTCGCCACTCCTGCCCGCGGCCGTGAACTCGGAGGGCGACGTTGACTGTGGCTGTTGCTGCTGCTGATGATGCTGCTGCTGCTGTTGTTGTTGTTGTTGCTGCCGCTGCTGCTGCTGTTGTTGTTGTAGGAGTTGGTGCTGTTGTGGCTGTGCTTGTGGCGGCTGCGAGTAGGGTTCGTTAGCTGTGCGCACAGAGGCGGTGGAGTGGCCAGAGTCGCTGCTTACGGAGAGAGTGGGATGAGTTGTGGCTGTAGGGGCTGAGTGAGTGAAGAGGGAGAGCTCTGGGGATGCCTCACCCCCAGGGAATCTCTCTCCCTGTTTGCATGATGAATCTGCTTGGGAGGAGGAGGGACAGAAATGGGAGGGTAGCGGAGAATGGAGAAGACAAACAACATGAGTAATTATAGTTCGCATCAATTATAACATTCTTACATTTCTCACGGAACTTGCACAAACACGTATACATTATTTTCATTTACTGCACTGTCCATACTGGTGTGACCTATCCAACCAACTTTTACATATATAGAAATCTCTCTTGCAGTGACATCAGGCAGACCATTGTAATCTTGTGATAGGCCAATAACTACTTGAGTAAGCATTATCGTTCCGTGAATTGCGAACTATGACTTACGCGAGTGAAGTGTACGTGGTTGAATTTTCTGCTCATAACACATCACCTTTGTTTGTAAAATGTGCAATACAAAAAATCATCGTAATGCGTATGCAGCGATTTGTTTCATACGAGTCCCACGAAAAGGAATATAAACAAAGCAAGCAAATAGATAAATTGCCGGCTCACACACGTCTCGTCGCACAAGCCACTCACTCATCTTTTAGTCATCGATTTAGCCGCGTCCGTTAGTGACCGAATACATGAAACACAATGACTTCGGGCGTCAGAATACTTGTGAGCTGAGCACTGTATTTTGTTCAGCACAAAGGTAACTTGGCGCAGTCTCACGGTTGGACGACTGTTCAGCTAAAATGCAGTAAGGATCAGCTTTCAGTGTACGGTTTCACCACAAGCAAATTATTTCATTTTTTCCTGTTACACTGTATTTGGCTAAGAACGGTTCTTGCCGAAACGTTAATCAACACTTTCCTTCGGCATCAACAATCCCCACCTGCATCATCTTAAATCAACAATTTTCACCATCGCCATAATCAAAGTTATCTTGCTCTATTAATATCATCGTCGAAATTGTCTTCACAACAACACACCGTTGACATCAGCGTAAATATTCCAACCTCAACATTCTTAAATATCATCACGTCCTCATTACCATCATCATCATGACGATCATCTCCATCCTTAATGCCCACAGCACCTACATACTCTCGTTTCTCCATCGGCAGCGCGATGAATATCAACCGTAACATAAGAGCCAAACTTACCGAGGGCAAACAATTCGCTGCCACTTTCACCAACCGCGGAGCAGAACGGCTTCACCTGGTTACCCACCAAATAAAAGCCACCGCGGGAGCTTTTCGCGAGTCCTCGTGACCTTTGTGTGTCGGCGAAGAGACTCGTGTGTGAGTGAGCGTGCCGCGCTTTGCGTGCGGTGTAATCATAATGACTGTCCTCTGGTGGGATTCCTGGCTCCTTAATTCCTAAACAAGTGACGGGGCTCGTCTGGGGAATTGGGGCCAGGAAGTGCGTGGGTTCAGCCGCCCCGAGGCACCCCGTGCACTTCCAAAGTGAATGTGTAAATATATAAATAATACGAGTCGAGCCACCACACCCGGCCCCCACCCCATGTGCATGTAGGAACGCACCACACCCCACCCTACCCCCTCGTGCACTTCAACCTGCCTCTCTTCCCACTCCCCATAGCAAGGCCCCCCCCCCACACACACACAGTCTAACCCCCGACACGCACACACACATCCCAGGACGAGTGCACACACGCACGTGTGCACACAGACGCAGCAAGCCTGCACAAGCTGCGCATTCACAACCCCGAGGTGCAGTGTTGTGCATACACACAAAGATCTCACATACAGACTGAACAAGACTGCTCTCACTGCACCGGGTGATCATTTAAAGGCTGAGTCGACCTAGGGGTCAGTTCAGATAATTGTAAGCTGGCGTTTGACCGTGAATGGGAATCGAACTCGGGTGGCCGGGTTTGTCGCGCAACGCGCTAACAGCTAAACTCACACAAAGCTTGCAACACGAGCCCCATGCACCGTTTGTATATAACGAAATCAGATGTAATTTTGCATTTTTAACGAGCAAAAAAATAGAGCAATTTGCAAAAACCCGGCCAATTGAAGCCTATTAACAGTCACTTTGTTTTGAACCACAATACCAGCACTGTACGTTATAGCCAAGGAACACAGCTCCCGTTACGAAAGCAGAAAAATGTTACTCGTCAACAGAGCGGGAGGGGGGTCATTGAGCCTCACTCCACCGTGGCTCGGAGCCGGATCTGGGCAGGAAGCTGATTTAAAGACCCTTCACCCCCATCAAACCCCCACGACGCCGAGGAGGGTGGCAATTCCCCAGTTAAGGAGCGTTCACGTAAACATCGCCGCCGGTTGTAATGACTGCTGCCTCAGGAATGCTCTGTAGGAACGGCACACAGTGTCTTGGATGTCTATCTTCCCGACTGTCTGGTTCTCAGTAATGCAGTGCCGTAGACTGACATGCCGTGTCAAAAGCATGGCTATCAATTGTGTGCATCTTTGCCTTGATTTAACCGATGCCGTAAAACAAAAAAACCCAATGCGTATTACAACGGTGTCGCATGTGTAGGCACTCGATACAAACAAGGTGGCTCAACAAAAGGTACCGTGCAGTAATAATTGAAATATAAAAAAGACACCTTTGCTGTCACTTCCCTGGGTGATCGTGGATCAGCGTACACAACTTCAACAGGTAACTGGAGAAAGCTCAGTCAGATACAGCGTTTTCGGGATGGATAATTTTAAGGGAGTTATTTTTTTAGACAAGCTAAGAGCAATAATGGAAGGAAGCAAAGAAACGGCACGACACACACACAGACAAGTGCCGGCGATTAGGTCTGGCAGGAGGAACGCGATCGCTGCTCATTGCAGAGGTTCACGATTTAAATCCAGCTGCCGCCCTGCGTATTACTGTGGGTGCGTTAACCATTAAAATACGAGCCCTCTATTTCACAGTCGATGTTAAAGTAGGCCCGCTGTGTGTCAGCTTAATGGTCCAAAAGTTAGACAATGTTAAAATTACCAGCAAATTACTCCATCGAAATATACATAGCAATCATAGCCCTGTGAATGTAAACACTTTGGCAGGACCCTCTTTAAAAATAGCAATGCGACTCAGTACGACTATCCTGGCTAAACAAGCACAATACTATCATAAACCGAGACGAGGAAACATAGCTCTGCTGCCAGTGTGGGGAGTGAAAAGGGACAGCGAAGAGATGGGAGTCACCTGAGCTGAGAAATCCTGCAGACGCGGTCCACCACCAGCAATCAGCCCGTACCGCATGCACATGTGCAGGTGTTGTGCTCAACCCCCGTGGAAAAATGTGGCATTTGTAGCGGGCAGTTACAAACCACCCACACGCTACGTTGCCTCCCCTCCTGTCAACACGTGCTCCTCCCTCCCGGAATCCCTAACTGATCCTTCCCTTGCAGTGCTCTTTATATCAGGTCATTCACACCCTCACCCTTAATTTAACCCTTAATCTAGTCGGGGCAAGTCACTCGCACACTCACCGACATGTACACACATGTACACACACACACACCGAAAATGTGTTTGGGTCATAATAGCAATGACAAACTCCTGTTTCGACCTTTAAGATATCTTCCAGTCTGGTACAACTACACTTTGATCAAAGGGAAGCGTCTTGACACCTGCAGTGCGAGTTCTTTGCCTCGGTGAGGACAAAGAATTCTGACGTGTTACGAGAAAACAACTGAAACTGGTGTCAAATGTACATAGACACACACAAAGATACACATTTTGGAGTATAACATGCTTGGGGTACAGGGATTTATTCAACATTTTAAACACGGAAAAAGGGTGAAAATTCCATCACGTATGCTCTGTAAGAGCTCTGTAAGAGCATACGTGATGAAATGTGTTGATAACGCTTGAACGACCCCTTTAGTGAACGCTAATATTAAAGTTGGGACGACACATTTGGAGATTGTGGTGCCAACGGCCATGCATTTCCACCTTGTCTCTCTCCCATACTATGCTAGTGACGACAACGCACACAGCTAGTAATGTTAGACTGAGAGTTTGTCGAGGGGAAGCTCAGGCCAAGCTTCAGATTCCAATTGCCACTCACGCTGGTGCATGGTGAGGAATTCAAATGCGGCTCCACACATGCACTTCTGCAGTGCCCTTAACCGTCGCACCATCGCTCCCCACACAAACACATGTCCACACACAGAATCGCAAACATGTGTGCACAAAGCACACATACAAGCCACGTACACAGTCACAGTATATATTTTTTATAAATCTATCCCTGCTTGCTGTCATGGTAAGCCTTTTGGCCTCAAGATAGACTTTGAATAACCGAGTTGGTATTCTGTACCACAGCAGCAACTGCTGCTCAATAAGCCATTTTCCCTTTAATTAACGCGTGTGGTCAGCTTTACCTTTCCTGCTCACCTGTGGAATTCCTTTTATACTTTTACTGCAAGTGTCTTGAAAGCCTAGTTATTACCGGGTAATATGACCAGTTTCCAAATAACACGCTGTTAACAATCGTTCATCTGTTGTAAAAAAAAAAACTACATTGTTTGGAAAGGCCCATGCAAGGCGAGTTGGATAAAGGGGGAAAGTCCAGCTGTCAATAAGCTCTGTAAAGATGACTTAATGCTAAACACAGTTGTAGCCATACCTTTACTGAGCTGGGAAGGCCATTCGAAAAAAAGTAGGCGTGTCACTCAAAGGGGGGGGGGGGGTGCTTTTTTCTTACAGGTCAAAAAAAACCCAAACCCCGTGTGAAGATGTACCGAACTGTATCTTGGCGTTCGTGAATGCGCTTGCCGCTTGTGATGTTTCGGCGCACTCAACGTCTGCACTTAATTACTGGGCATTAACAGTTCATTACACGCTATTGTTATCCGTTAACAAACACATCTTCACGGGCACTAAAAATAAACCATTAGGGGGGCTTTATGCGAGCATGTGTACATGACCTCCAATGCCCCTTGGAGGTATGCGTGCAATAAAAGGCACCAACAAACCCAGCCCTTGGGGAACCGTCGCACATTCCACTCGCACAACCAGGAGGGCATGGCTCTACTGGCTGTGGACTACCCACCCCACACAGAGTCTCTACTGGTAGCCTCCGTAACTCGTCACAATGTACGTGCCGTATTCCAACCAGCGCACACACCGTGACTGCGAGGAAGATGGCTTCTGGCGAGCCACACCGAACCGTAGGAGCGAATCTTGCTCGATGGGCGGCTAATTAAGGACAGCGCAGCACATGTTACAATCAGGGTCTTTCCAGCCCTGATTGTAACACCCTGACATTTACTCATTTAAAGATCAGTTTACCTAAAGGGTGGTCCATGACACAGTGAGAAACCACCCGTGTAATCCATCATCAGGAGTCCAACCCAGGTTGCTGGGATTGTACCTCTCTGAAACTATTTGCTAACACGCAGCGGTTACTCTTCATCCACGTACACATGTATATACATAGATATATGAGACATATATTGTACATAAATACTCGTCGAAATATTCATTAAAATAATACTTGCGATCTGTAAAGGCACACAAAACAAAAGTCCATGTTGGCAGTGGTACAGAAAATGCTTCACCACAATCGTCATAAATTAGTCAAAAGCTGAGAAAAAGAAACATTAAGCTGACATTTTGGGAAATTGTTGGTATCATATTTCAAGTTTTGTTTATTGCCAATTTTTTCCCACTTTATATAAAGTTTTTTTTTTACATTCTCTTCAAAGCTCTCTGCTGCATGAACTCTTTTCTGTTACAATATCATACACCATATTTAGCTTAGCCTTGAATTTATTTTGTATTGTTCTTTATACGGTAGCATTTATTAAAAAGCAACCAAAGTGGAAAAGGAATATTTTATCGCACATAACACGTGATCTACCCGAGAACAACAATAGCTCAGCTTTTTGGCCAAACGAATTTTCCATTAGAAAGTTGGCAGCATTGGGGGAGACATTGACACGAAGATCACCCCCGACCGGGCAACGTCTTCAAAGGCAATGGCGGTGTGACCATCAACCGCATCAGAACAAAAATTATCATCAAAAAAGGCCGGACGCGCACATCTCCTTCATGAATGGAATATTAAAGACGAGCCGCGATGGTGCGACTGTGGCTATTTTCCCCCAAACTATGGACCGTAAACTCATAGAGACACACATAGAACTGCTTTTTGGGTTCAAAGTGTTATCCTTTTTAATACGTACGAGGCTTGCTCGACCAATATTATCCACAATCGAGGTTTTTCGGTTAAATAACGTGAATATAAATGTGTCGTCAAACCTGCCACCACCCGACACAGCCAATTAGTAAAGGTTTGTCACGTAAACAAAACATGCCAATTCGTTACTAGTTCAGCTCACCTTACTAATTGGCTGTGTCAGTTGGTGGCGGATTTAATGACACATTTATATTTCCGCGATCGAACCGAGAAACCTCTATTACGAAATTGTTGTCCTACCGCACCTCCGATTAGCACGGTTGGCTACGCACGGTGCGAAAGAAGTTCAACATACATACACAGAGACTCATAGAGATACACAGAGACCCACAAAGTCACGTCTAAGACAATCCACAGGAGTGCGATTAAAGCCATACAACCCAAACTATGGGCCACATAGCAAACCGCTGTAGTCTGCGCTTCTTCATCGGAAGCGTAACAGCAAAACTACACAAGCTCCCCTGAAGCCCTCTCGTCATGACTGGCAGAACCCCATTAGCTCCTGAACAAATTGCCATCATGCGCAAGAATAGAATCTGTGAGTTGTATCCATCAGTGGACTGGCAATGAACGTCCTGCATTGTATGTAGGCAAGGAAACCTGGACAACTGTACCTGATACTTCCCCAGAAAACCTGCCAGATGATGTGTTCGCTGTGCTCGTCGCGGTACCTAAAGTGCACCTTCTTTTTGATCGTTTATGTAACAATTTCTAAAAAAACAAAAAATGATCGTCACCCTCGCTGAAGCATAATTCATGCACCTTACTACAAAAGCAGGGGTGCACACGCCTGTGCAGACTACAAAGGCCCCTCGCACGGGGCGTGTGAGCGGGGACTTGGTCTGTACAAGCTGCAGGTAAGTACACAAGAGGCCGCACATTCCACATGTGCAGACCGTGTGCCACACACGGTGACACGCACGGAGTCATCGCGCTGCCAAGGAATGCGTGGGAAGGCTGTCACCTCGCGAGCATTCATTTGGGAAATCCCTGCTTGTTGCGTTCTTTGAAACAAAAACAAAAATCTCTGCTGTATATTGTTTATATTTCTCCAAGATTAGAATTTTTGTTAAACAAAATGTACGCACGTGATCTCGTTTCACGAACCCATAAAGTCACATTCTCAAAACAGGGTGACCTTTTTTCTCACTTACAAATCAGTCACCGCCTTTCGGGTATAACTAACGCAGCGCGCTTTCGCAAGTAAACAACATCAGTACGTTCAGACAAGTTTCCACCACTTACCTTCTTAGCCTTCTTTCCCTCTGTCGCCCATAATCGTGATCTCTCTCTTCCTCTCTTGTGTCGTGTCACTCTTTTCGTCAGTCCCTATTTCTCCTGCTCCCCTGTCGCCCCCCCCCCCCCCCCACCTCTCTGTCTCTCTGTATGTATATATTGTTTTTCTGTACCTCCGTCCCTCTCAACCCGTCAACACACCACCAGCACTGGAAGTGAAGCTGCTGAGGAAAGAAACTGAGGCCAACTCCCTGAACCCACCTCCTCACCACCCCCCGCTCTCACACAACGACACGCATGGGGCCTGGGGGCGTGGAAGCCGGGATGTGTGGGTGTGTGTTTGCTCGCCTGTGTGTGTGTGGGTTGGTTGTGTGTGAATGTACATGTGTATTTTCCTAAATACACAAGTGTGTTTATACATCTGTGTGTACACACATAACTGCTTGTTTCTGCATGTCAGTGAATGACGTTTTATTTGGTCCTACATATGAATGATATGAATGTAGGTATGTCTGGTTGTACGTTGCTTTACTTGTGTGTATAGTTCTGCACGTGTGTATGGATTTTGTAATGGTTGCCTTCCCATAGAGGTATGCATGAGCTATATGTGGAAACTGTTTTGAGAATGGTAATAATTTTTGCACTGGCTTGAGGTGGCAGTACTTGTGGTGCCGAATGTACGTGGGTGATGGACATCTGTGAAAAGAGCTTTATAGCTCATCGGATTCCTCCACTATAAATAAAGATTCTGATTCGTGTGTCACGTGGGGAACAGTGGCGCAATGGTTAGCGTGCTGCCCTATGAATCTGGCGACCCAAGTTCGATTCCCGCTCACGGCCAACACAAGTGACGATTATCTTAACCGGTCCAGGGCCTCATCTAGATCGACTCAGCTTCAAACGAGTACCTAGTGTGGTGTGTAAATCATCACAAAGGCGGTCGGGCGTGGTGTTGGACCACCCACCCCCTCGTGTACCGTTCCGGCCTTCATAGGTCCTCGCTAAGAGCGCTTGCCCCAAAAGTCGTTTAAAGGCTATACGGGGATCTTTGTCTTTGTGTGTGTCCGTTACCAGATGTAGCCCATGGCACAGGTCCCAGATGCAACCCCCCCCCATACTTCCCCCACCGCTGAAACTACTCCTTCACTGGAAGATTCCACTGACATCATCCTCACTGCTGCCTCCCCTCCTCATCTCCATAGAAAACATTCACCACCCCGAGCCACTTCAACACAGCCCCGTGTCCCGAGAGCTCCTCCACACCCAAAAGCCAAAACAACCTCCTCTACACCGTGGACTTAAACCCCTCGGTCCGCTAAGATTACAGACACACACACACGTGTAACATTGGAGGGGGCAGTACACCTCATGGCAGAGAGACGCAAGGCCCCGGCGGCAACATGACGTGCTGGAGATGGATGAACACAATGCACGGCAAAGGAGTGTCATGCGGGACACAGCATACCACAGCTTTATGACAGAACAATGAGACAAATGAGTTCATGGCACGATAAGGAGATGCAAGGTCAAAGAACGTAATGGTGAGGCGTACGGACCTGTGTTAGCATTACATAAATGGCCTTATGCTCAAACGAAGACATGATACTCCAAATGGACAGCGGAAAAAATTATAATCCAATACAGACACGGTGTACATTCCACATACATTTGTACATATAATGTACACGTTATGAAACATGGCACATAATACAGCACAGTACATATAAACACCCAAGAGAAGCGCATGAGCATACACACAGAAACATTACCCTTCACACACACACTTAATCGTCACCAGATGCCGCCCACAAATATAGAACACACACACACACCACACACACAGTGCTCACACACACGCGCACGCACGCAAAAATAACTTTACAAACAATAACCGTGATAACATTAATCTCCTCCTGTCCCAACCCCATCACTTTAAACAATGTTAACACGTTCCATAGGGGCAGCAGGGGCATCTCACTGCAGGCCACTACTGTTGCCCTGCTAGACCAGGCCGCCCACCCCTCCTCACCAGCTTGGTCGCCCTGCAAACATCTGGAGACACTCACTCACTCACGTCCCTCCCCCGCAAGCATCTGGGGCCCAGCCCAGCCAAAAACCACCACGCTCACTTTCTGCCGAAGCTGCTCAGTGTCGAGGCACCTACATTAGTTGAGGTGGGGGGGGGGGCATGATATTGTGGGAGGGGTGGGGCTCTTATATATGCACCAGATTTCACAGGTGACAAATATGCAGCTGCGTCAGACATCTCACTGCCTAGCATACATCTTCCAGTAGGATTTTCCGATAATAGCATTGCTGCCAATTGGGTAAATCGAATAAGGGTGAAGCACGTGACAATGGACGTTATAACGTTAAAAAATGGCTTCAAAGCGTTTCACTACAGCATGTAGATATTTCTTTCCAATTACTATGTTCGATACATGTCCTACTGTAACTGCAAGCATGCTTTTAGTTAATGAAACAGCTCCTTAAATTAAAGACACGGCCATCTCGAGCAATTTAAATTGAGGGTAACATGGGGTACATTAGCAATCAGAGGAGGAGAACTCAGCATCGACTTTGAAATAATGGGCAGCAAAATGCATGCATGCAGAGACTGGGTGTATTACATTGGCTGCTCTGGTTGCCATAGACAAACATCTGGCAAGGCCAGTGCCATTGCTTGAAAGTCCTCGTGGGATATATTTTGTTTAAGCCTCCCAACGGGGTGGATAAAAAATAAAGCGTCACGTCCCGCAACCTCCGATTAGCCCGGTTCGCTACGAACGGTGCGAAAGAAGTTTGACAAACGAAAGTACAAAACCACGCTCTGCTCGAAATCATAGTGAAGCGTACACACATATGGATTTAGTCAAACGAATGGATAATGGATGCTGCGAATAAGTTTAAATTCAACAAGCTACGTGTGATAAATTCCGTCCGATTCGAGACAGTAATAAGCAGGATGCTAACATAAAACCAGCATGTAAGCTGCTTTACATGGCGTCAATCGTGGCTACTAAAGAGTGGCAGTAATACTGTTCTAGCACACGGTATGTTTGTCAACATTCAGACAAATTTAGTTTCGAATTAGTTCACTTCTTCCTCCTTATTTATCAACGGAATCCTCGTGAATGAGCCTGTTAAGCTCTATGATTTAAAAAAATAACTGACAACTATTGCCTCTTGTTCTCCTTTCATCACTTCATGGTCACTCTACGGGTTATCAAAGGAAGATAAGCACATTCGTGAGGATGACACAGACTGAGAGAGTCCTAGATTCATTGACAATGGTGGAACCATTTCAGCCGTTGTTATGAAGCTTTTTGTGTCTGGGGGAGAATGAGATGAATGGGAACCAAAGGTGTAGATGGAAGTGATATGTAAGAAAGATAAGACGGACCAGGAGTTTCACATCTCAGCTCTACGACTTAACGGACAAAACCTCGCTGATGAACAACACACGGTATCCGTGTCGACATCACGGCGGTTACGATGGCACTAGCGGTTACAGCCCGCAACACCGACTAAAGTGGATATAGCGGCAATAGAGTTCACAGTGAGTCTGAAAGTCAAAGTGTTGTCTCGTCGGTGTGGAGCCGCCTTCTCAGAGGCCGATACCCGGGCGCGGGTGGGTGGAGATGGCTACCATGGCAATGGAAAACACATCCCACAAACAGCACGGGAATCCAGCGCCATGTGTATGTGCGTGCCTGCGCGCGTGCCCCGGGCGCACGCGTGCCCAGCAAGCACGTGCGCGCTTCGAGGTGTCCACACGTGACAGCGTGTGCACGCACGTGCGTGCGGACTTGTGCTCGCGTCCACTACTCCTGGTCCGCCTTGCAAAGGACACTGATTGTCTTATTGGCAACAAAAAAACTAAAAACCTCACGTGGATCTGAATAAGGGCCCATCGATCGACTGATTGATTTGTAAGTATGGATGTCGGCGGTTAGCTGCGCGCGCACACTTTGCGAACAATGAACCAGTTGTGCGTCTACCGCCTTGAGCGAACAATGCGTGGGTTTATAAACGTGCACATGCATTCAGCGCGGTAGTGATCCTGGCGCCACCGAACTGGTAAGCTGAGAGTGTGTGCACGCTGTAAGCTATAAGGTGTAAGTCGATGTGAGTGTGCTCACCATTAGTGAGCTGAGCATGAAGGTCCCCGTATGAGACCCAGCGGAGGATAGGGTCACTGGAACTGCAGTCCACCGTAATGCCCGGGGGTACATCTCCTTTCCCTGAGCATGCGTGTGGGATACATCATCAGTGCACATGGCCACATGCGAGTTTACACGTGGAAACGCTGGCACACACACACGCACGCATACACCCACCCACTTAACAGCCACACCCTACAGATGCACACATCCGCACCATTCGCCACTTGTTATATTCTGCTGATATACATTGTGTCAAAATTTAATATTAGATTTTGGGATGATTATGGGCTGATTTTTTGTTTTACAAATCAGAGCTAATTTCAAAGGTTTCGGTTTAATAAAAAATATACCCCCCGAGTGTCTTGATGCAATCTAATCCTGACGAACAACAATCCTGAGACACTTTTCAGGCAGAGTAATTTTGATGTCTTGAAATTTAAATCACTAAGCTAGTGACCATAACTTGAGTGTAAGGATATACTAAATTGGGGTTAATCCATTCACAAGCCTAGTAACATGAACATCACTCTAAACCTGTGTGATTACTGCAAAGCATCTTAGAACTAAACTAACAAAACTCAACGCATCTGTTAATAGTAATGCCATAAACAGGAAAAATATATAATAGGTGACGTCAGTTTAACACGTTAGCTTTCGCGACCAATGTTATTCACGATAAAAAGTATTTTGGGTTAGATCGCCTAAATATAAATGTTTTGTTAACCCACCACCACCCGACACAGCCAGTCAGTAAGGTTGTCACGTAAACAAAACGTGCCGATTCGTTACTACTTCAGCACACCGCTTGTGTGTTGGAGAGTAAACTCACAACATTTACAATTTCAAAAACTTTGATTATGAATATGTGACGTTTTGGGCAATGGCCCTTTAGCAGGTAGGAAGGGGGCATTGTCAGAAATATGAAACATTATATATGTATTTAACTTCAGGGCAGTGTGATGTTTGCTGATGAATGTGTTGAGTCTTTGTTATTTGCGCTTATGTCCATCATTGCTCGTGCAGTGACCATAGCGTTTTTGCTGGACAACTGAAAGTACCGCGGGTGTAGTTTGCCCGCAACTCTGGCGATTCTGAATCTGCTGCAAGTGGACGGTGATGTCCCTTTAGGGGCGTGTGCGTGTGTGTGCTAGTGCCATCGCGGACTTGCCACCGGCGGCTATAAGGAGTGGCCGTCAGGGTTCACATCTGTGGAGGAGGCTCGTGAGAGTGACACTGTTTGGGCAGCTGGCGGCAGCAGCCGCCCTCCAGAATTAGCGCGAGGTGGAGGGGTGACGCTCACAGCAGCGAGCGTGACTCAAACGCAGCAAGTGTCTGCAGAAATGGGCACGGTCGATTTGAATTCCAGCCATTTATATTTCTCGTCCCAATCTGCTCAAATGTGTCACGTGATTTCCTGTAAATTGACAGTTTCCACTTCATGGAACCGTACTGTGCACCATGACGGGCACAGATGCTGTCATGTCATCAGTAATATTTCGTGTTGAATTACAAATGTACTGTCCATTCTGTGCCGCTACAATGAACATGAACCGATTCAGTTCATGTGCAGCTGCAGGGTGGATTATTAAATCGTCGGAGCATGAGAGATGGAAGCTGCTTTTGAGGTCCTTCATCCAGCAGTGGATTGAATATGGATGATGATTATGAGCAGCCCAGCACATAGTGTGAGCTTTGTCCAGCACTTTGTAATGTCACGACATGAATTTGCGAATTAACTTCATGACATACTACACCACCGGTTAATGTTTTGACTCAGGGTAGAGGCACACCAGGTACATCAAGATAATTTTTATTACTGATGCCGACTGATTGTACTCAAGCCTGGGTGGTGGGGATTGCATCTCAGAGCACTAACCGCCATAACGCAGCTCACTTTAATAGTTGCCCAAAACAGGACTTGCCTCAACAGTGCAATGAAGCTAGGAGATGATCGTTATCTTCATGTGCATGTGTGTGTGTGTGTTTGCATGCGTGGAGAGCAGTAGTGTAGCTCACGGTCAACACCAGTGACCATTATCTGAACCGGTCGCGGGCCTCCCTTAGATCGAATCAGCCTTAAATGAGTACCTGGTGTGGTGTGTAAACATCACGCCTGGAAAGACAAAGCGGGCCGGGTGTGGTGTTGGCCATCCACCCCCTCGTGTGCCATGCCAACGTTCATAGGTGCTCGCTAACAACACTTGCCCCGACAGTCCGTTCAGGCTATATGGGAGATCTTTGTCTTTGCATGTGTGCGTGTGTGTATGTTGCTTCCTTACCAACATCATGGACTGGGCCAGAGGAAAAGAGCAACTCGACCTGGCCAGAGTCTGGGAAGCCAGGATCTGAGGTGCCACATACAAACACAGAACAATAAATATATCGTCAACATAATTTATTATTTACATCGGTGCCTCCCATGCAGCACATCTGGAGGTACCAAGACAATTCGTCGCTCAGACCAGCGCAAGGCAATAACCTCACCAAGCATCATCGGGAAGCGAGGAATCATGAGGCAATCAAGGCCCCATGATTCTTGGTGAGGTCATGACCTTGGCAGGCAGTTTCGTTCATCTCCTTCACTATCCTTTGAACCGCATTGTTGTTCACTTGATAAACACAAGTAAGTTCGAAACCATGTTTCACGTAAACGATATTCGAGGTGTCTCGTCTGTCACATCCACTTAAATTGTCTCCATACCACACATTCTGATGAGTGAACAATGTTCTAAAACCCCCCAGAAACGTTAACCATAAACAGACCCACAGTGTAATTTATAAGACACCACAAAGGACTTCAACCGGGGTATAATGAGTGCACAATAACATGTGGAGTTAGAAGGAAAAACACGTGATGAGCAGGGCATCTGGTTGTACAGAGCTCTAAAGATTAAGACTTTAGTGAGTTTTTTCATTTCATACATTTTAATTGTTCTCCGTATGCTTTTCACAAACAGTAAAACCTCGTTATTTCTGCATTTGATCATTCGTAATTGGGGATCATTCGGCACGGGTGCACTTTCGGCATACATACAGCATATTAGTCATTCGCCGTGAGCCGAATCGCCGTACCGAATGGTACAATTTCGGCATGCACGTGGAGTGACATCGCGCGGTCAGCGTTCGTGCCGCAGTGAAGTGCCACATCAGCTGATGTCGCCTGACAGCGTGTAATGTGGTGTAAAAGTGTCAAATAATTTAATTGTTAAGTGAAAAAATGGGAAGTTTAAGTTAGTGTAATTTGGTGTTTAAGTTATCAATTAGTGATAAAGTGAACATACAGTACATTAAGTGCATTAAGCCTTCTCCACGACCTACTCTTGCCACCTACCACATGGAGCCAATCACATCCTCCTCCTTTGCCTGCAGTGCTGGTTACTGATGATAGGGGTAACTTTGTTTGGAAAATACATTTTGGAAAACAAATTTGGAAGTTTTTTTCATTGGGTCAGGAGGCACTGGGGAGTACGATTGTACATAATTCAGAATATTGGATAATTCGGCAAGGCCAGAGCCGAAATAACAAGGGTTTACTGTATAATTAATATAAAACATAACACTATAAAACATACCGACTTAAAATAAGTAGAATTGATTGATTGGCCGTGGAGAAAATGTATTGGCAGATCCAACTGTAACTAAAAAAATCGCAAGTTGAAGAGAGAGGAAAATAAAAACACCGAAACATTAATTATTTAGAGGAAAATATGTATTTACAGATCCAACTGTAACTAATCAAGATTGAAAATATTTAAGTTAAGTAAATTTGCAAAAGATAATGCCCTAGTCCAAGCATAACAATATTATTGACTAATCAACACGCAAATTAAGTAATTATAAAAATTAACATACGCTTTAACATATGGTATAACGTGATGAGCAGCACACTGCACATGTAACATGCAACTAATAAACAATAACTACTGTGATGTACAGCTCTTTGTCAATCCACTACCAAATGAAGCCCCGTCCCATGCCGCATCAATCACGGATGTTGTCTGACCACACTTGACCACGCTGGTCCGTGCGTGCTGCTGAAGGTGGTGAGTGGGGGGGGGGGTGGTGCAGGACCAGTCCTGAAACCACTCTCTGCCGATGTTAGCCGTGGCCAGGAAATCAAACCTACGTCGCTGGGTTCAACATAGCAGTGCACTAACCACTGCGCCACCGCTCCACCCCTCCACTTTGCACCACCCGCAGGTGAACACATGTGTACGAATGTGCGCGTGCACGCACGCGCTCGTATGCGTACAGCGCACTCACACCATGAAGCGTGCGCGTATCAGGCTGCGGCTAAAAGTGGCGGTGAGGTGCTGTTTACTCGTAGCGCTCGCTCGGCTAGGAATGTAGCGCTACTTCATCTCCTGGCATTCCAACTCAAGGGCTATGCAGTGTTTGGACTGTGCAATCAGCTGTTTACGCAGTGGACATTACAGAAGCAGCAGCAGCAGAAGCGTTGCCAATAAGTACAGGGGGGGGGGGGGGGGGAGAAATAATGCGGACATAAATAGCATCTGTCCCCTGTCACTTCTGATGGGTTGTCAGAGCGGAGACCAAGAGGCACCCCCTGCCGGCAAGAGGCCCCATGGGGGCAAATCCCATTTTAAAAGATGTAGTTACTGGTGGGAAAGTGTATTGTCTCAGCGGGGATAAACAGCGAGCTGTCACGCAAGACGTCTGAGTGAGCAGAATGGATGCATTCCTTTATTTGTAACCAAGTGTGATCATGTTTAGTGACAAGGTTGCCAACCAATTTAAGATATCTGTTGGGAGGAACACAACGGGCTGAGCACAGCGAAGTGTGTATACCCAAGGCAGTTACTGAAGGCGAGCTGGGATCAAGGTGAGCAAATAAAGAGGTGGGTGAGAGAAGGTTTGATGAATTACTGAGATTAATCACAAAAAGAAAGATATGCACCTGAAGAATTAAGCTGTAACGCAGTTACGTGTTCCCTGCGTTGGCATGTTGGCAGAGAATGTAATGACACATAATACAAAACAAGCGTGGAGAGGTTTGCGCCTGGATTTGAGGAACGTAAGGAGGAACACGTGGATCAGAGAACGTAAACAAATTAGAGACATCGTGTTGACTGTTAGGCACAGAGAGGTTGGGCAGGCCACGTAACTATGAGGGATGATGATGATGGCCAGGAGTCGTGACTAATAGCATACTGGCAGCCAAAGCAGGGAACACACCCAGAGGATGTACACCACAAAGGGGAAACGTTAGATCAGCTGTTGTGCCGGAGCTATATGGATTGTTGTGAGTCACGGTGACAGCTTGGGGGAGGCCTTCATCCAGCAGTACATAGATAATGGCTGATACATGATGATAAGCTTGTTCAAATTAATGTTAACGTGCTAAACAGACATCTTTAAAATAAAATTTCGATTTAAAGCTTTCGTGACTGCAGGGATTCGTATTCTTGGTTCTTTCGGTAAAGTCACGTAGAAGGGAAATAATGAAATAATACAAATTAAACATAATAAAATACAATTCTCACGACGTTTCGGCCACGGCGGATGCTTGCGTTGTGGCCGAAATGTCGTGAGAATTTTATGGTATTATGTAAACATTTTATTATTATATTATTTCCCTTCTACGTGACTTTACCGAAAGAACCAAGAATATCTTTAAAGTTACACGTGGAGGGAACGATAAGGGAAGGAGGTGTAGGTTCCATTTTTTTTTCATTTTGCGAATAAGTTCTCCTTAAAAAAAAAGTGGTCTAAACGCAACATATTCGAATGTAATGCACAAATGCGTGCTTTGCCACCAATGTTGAGGTACCATGAGCTGACGCTCAGCTTGGAGCGGTGTGTATAAGGAAAAGGGGGTGGTGGTTTCACAGATCCAAGAGGAACTAATCGTGAGACCCCGATTCACCTTTGATCAGTTATCAAAACCACACAGCACAGTTAAATAATGTGATGCTGCTTCAGCGAAAAATACTTAAGTTAAAGATTGTTTTTTTTTTAAATGAACTACCTATTAGTTAATCCAGCCTTGTTTTTTTTCTCTCTCTGTGATGCCCTAGAGGCCTAGACAGACAATGGGGGGGTCACGCTGCTCACCACAACTTTCGCTCATATACGGTAGAGGTGGGGGGAGTGGGGGGGGGGAGTTGGTGTCTGTAGCATTCGCCAAGGTCTGGTCTACGTTTCGCCCTGGGTTTCCTTCTCAAATTTGATGATTTTTTTTCCCCCCTCACTCATGAAAAGTCAGGATATGCCAGCATGACGACGCTAGTGGCTGGGTTGCGGTGAGCGGGACATAACATCCTGCACTGTCGGGAATTTAAAGCCCTCGTGAGTCACGGGAAAATGTTTACGCCTCACTCTGGCTTGTTTTCGGTGGGATCTGTGCTGGTGTTGGTTTACGGTTTGACCCTTGGGGTTTTTTTTTTCACAAATAAGATTTTATGTTATACATTAAATCCTGCAGCGTTATTAGCAAGAATGTGAAGGATAAGGGGGGGGGGGAAAGGCACGATTAAATCTCTGGATTTTAAAAGCTCTGTGATTTATGGTCATGACGCATTGGGTTAATATTATAATGGATTTCTATGGCTTAAGTATTTGTCCGTCTGGGTATGAGCCATAAGGGGACATACATAGTTACAACAGAAAATTAATGTTTAATGCACGTTGCCCTATAGGAAGCCTCTATAAATCTTAATTCGCGTGCGTTTAATTTATGACAGTTAAATTTCGTGACTGCAGGAAACTCTTTTTTTTATTCCTGATGACGAACGCTTGTGTTGCGATCGAAACGTCGTAGTTTTTTGTTATTTTAGTTATTTTCCTTGAACCTATCTACGTGACCTTACCGAAAGACACAAAGAATATAGTTAAATACCTCGTTTAATAGTTGTGAAATATCCTTCAGGAGTCTGTACTCCTCTGCAATGTTGATGTTTTATATCTTTGGTTTGTTGTAGCTAGCAAACTGGATTAATGGATAAGCAGTGATGAAAATAAAATAAACTCAAACTATGTGAAATAAAATCATAATAATAATTATTGTTTTATTCCCAACACATTTCAATATAGATAATGGTAATTTTAGCCATCTGAAATAACCTCATACAACTTTAATCTGCCAGTGTCTATTTACAATCGTGTGTAAAATTACTCCGACCATTATTAAATGCATTGGCGGTAGACGTTGCGCCAGTATTATTTCTATTTGTAACAGCAATAGCGGAGCATTAGCAGCAAGAGCTGCAAAGTTTATGCTTTGAAAATCACTTACAAAAGTGGCCAGATAAAGATCACGCATTGAAAAGGAATGGACAAGAGAAAGATAGCAGAGAGAGAGAGAGAGGGTCGCATTACAAGGGAGATGTGGAGGACCTTAATAATTCACATGTTGAGAGAAAAATTGATTCAGGGTGGTTGAGATAAAGCTAGAGTCTGGCATAGCCTGGGAGACGAGGGGCAGCTGTTACGAAGCGTGAAGAGCGGCTGTCTGCCTGCGATATATAGAGATTGTCGAAGGGCACTTGGATTGGGAGAAAGAGCGCACAGGAATGTCCGTAGGCGGTTTGTGGTTCCCACAAGAGGTGAAATAAATTCGGCTTTCAAAAAAAAGAAGAGAGGAGCACGAGGAAGAATCCACCGCGGTGAAAAACTAACGTGTGTTCGCCGCTCACTGCAGAATGTGCCGCGCGTGTGACGGCGAGCGTGGCGAGCATAGTCAACAGCCCAGTCCCTACAAGCTGTGCGGTGGTGATTTTTTTTAGGGGAAATCATCAATGTCCAGGCTGTCTGAAGAGTAGATGTTAAAGACCCTTTGCGGTCTTCATTCACGAAGTACGCTACTGGGTGCTGTTGGTACCATACACAAAATGTGAGCTCTTACTTGCAAACACTTTTTTTTTACTGTATTTATTTAACTCGGGTTAACCAATTTTTACCTTGAAAATAGATAAAGAATTTCAACAACCTCCCTCCTGGATAAGTTGAAGGACACTGACTCAAATGGAGATAGATATTGATGGTTGTGTTGTGTGCATGGTTAAGAGCATTGTACACATCTGTGATGTTCAGAGTGTATGTGGTGTGGTGTGTGAGTTGGAGGCAGTCGCCCTCCAACAACAACGGAGGGCGGAGGAGCGACGCTCACAACAACGAGCAGAGCGCAGGGTGGCTAAAGTACAGCAAGTTGGCACAATAGGGGGCACAGGTGGTGCGTCAGCCAGTCATCTCGGTCATCTCAGTCAGTCGACCCGTGGCACCTGGGTCTGCTCCGTGACCTCCTGCCAGCGGGCGTTCGACACTTCACGTGGCCTCAAGGTGCACATGGCCTGGCACAAGCGTTATGGTGATGTCACCGCCACTTAGTGGCGAATGGCGGTTGTGTATGCGCGACTCTTTTGTGTTATGCATGCTGTGTCCCGCGTGTACAACGGGATCTAGACGTGCGTTCGCTATGTATGCTGTGAGCGCTGTGTGATGCAAGGCCGTAGTTATAATATATATTGAGGGGGACACATCCCCCCCAATATTCAAATATGCTCAAAATGTCCCCCCCCCCAATATATGGCTATGAAATAGATTTCTGTTTATATGATTGTGGTTATGGTTGTACTTTATTAATCCCAAATCTCTGCCATTACATACAATGAAACAAGAAAAGGTATAAAAGAAAAAAACAGAACAATGTAATACAATACACTATTAGACATTATTGTTAAAAATAAATAAAAGGTCCATCCTATGTTAGTGAATTTTTTTTATATTTTAGGCAGGAAATTCGTTTTCAAATTCAGATTTTTTTTTCTTCTGGGGGATGACCCACAGACCCCCTGGAAGATTTGGTCCCCCCCAATGTTGACTCCATGGCTACGGCCTTGGTGTGATGAGTGTAGTGAGTGCGGTGAGTGTGGGGTGAGCAGTCCTCACCAGCACAAGCTTCGTCCAGGTCGTGTTTGGTGAATTTCAGGCGGTTGCCCTGCAGCGTGCACGTGTGGAACTGCACGCGGAATACCACCTCCCGACCGTCCTCCGAGCTCCGGTAACATTTCACCTACAGCAGAGATGAGCACTCACTCACTTGCTCACTCACCCACAGACCCACCCACTCGCTCATTCGCTGATTCGCTCACTCATTCACTTGCTCACCCATTCAATAGGTCACTCACTCGCGCACTCACTTGCTTGTTTACCCACCCACTCACTCACCTATTACATCTATACACCCACCCAACCCAGACTCGCATACTCGCTCACTCCTTTTCATATCCTCAACGAGCCTGAAAAAGTAAAGACGTATCCGTGGCATAGGAGGGCAGGGGTCAGCTTGCGAAACAAGCGTACTCTAACCAGAGGTCAGGGCCCATTAATTATCTCAAGATGAGTCAAATTCAGCCATGCAAGAGATTAATGGAATCACTACTTATATCGGCATAATAATGCACGTGAATTTCCACCGCTGGTTCAGGGCTGCATAGGAGGAGATGGAGTGCTGTCCTTTGCTCAGTTGAGCAGGAAACCACTTTAACTTTTGACGTACCATGCAATAACTCTACAACCTCAATCTCCAACTGTTTAAGATAACAGTTTCCCACTGCAGGTGATCTGTAAGAAGTCACGGCGACCTTGATGGATTGGATTGAACAGTAGTAGATTTGTGTTGAGGTTTTTTTTTTGCACCCAGAATAACTCACATGAGCCGAAGTGGACTTACGGGCAGTGTCAGGGCTGGGTGTTTATAAGGGCACCCAAGTCACGTATGAGGCCACGTGCTTATTTGATTTAATAACGTACATAACTGTAACCGGAACATCACATCACACATAATTAGTTATTGCAGGTCCTCTAAATGTGGGCTATTAGCTGGTGTCACAGAAGTCACCAAATCTGCAAGAATCAAGAATATATAACACTCACCTACGATGTGTTTTTTTTTTTAAGAGTGAGTTCCTACCTGTTATCAAGCTGATGAATGTCGGGTAGGGGGTGAGGTATGATGAGAATGTGTGTCTTACGCTGTCAAATTTAATACCTCTGAGGAGTATGAGAACGTGTTCGTAGAGGTTTTTCTACCTTTCATGAATGTAGAAATAACAAACTACTTCTGGCTGATGGCCTCCTGACTCCATGGCAGTTATGAGGCTTGTTAGAACATACTTCACCACGCTGGTCAGTGTGGCTTGGTTATTGTAGCGAGGCCAGATAATAATTTACACTGTAAAACAAAACAGAAGGCAGTGGACCCGCTGCTCAAATAAGATTGGGGCAGTGCTAATATTTTTGGTCGCTCTGAGAAAGTAGCGGAAACTCCACGATCCTATGGCAAGGCCCAGTCTTTCTTATAGGACAGCCATACTATGAACTCTCCACAAAGTGGTGCTAATTTGTGTTGTTCTCAACCCGAGAGTGATAACGGGCAGCATCCGATACTCCGGTTCACAACCTTACAGTTGTGAGCGAAGCTTTCTGCTGCAGCACCACCCAGTGGAATAATCCTTCATAAATAAAAGTAATAAAGTGAGGAAAAATTAATTGAGTGAGGCATTATTATATCGACCCGCGGTTTGATTCATGAGGACTTCACTAGAGTTGTTTGCCGCGGGCTGGGCTGATCCTGGCCCCAGCACTGCGGCCAGATTAGCCTCTACCCAGGACCGACAACAGCCTTATTCTTCTTGTTTCGTACGGCTGCTGATGTAGATGGCAGAGCAACAACTGCAACTTCACATTCAGGTCGTCTAGCCGGATAACCTGCGTCAAGAGCAGCGGAGTGTAATCGCTGTGATGTCTCCTTCGTTTTTTTGTTTACGTAGATCTGGACATTGCGTCGTATACATGCTGCACAGGTCTGCCCTGGACAACGGCAGTCAGCACACTCCTACTGGAGAGGCGACGGCAGTGAGCCTGAGCCGCACGCACCAGGATGTCGCCCTTGAGCACCACTCCCGGGGAGAGGCTCATGCACAGCGGGGCTCCGTCGCGCACCTCCGCCCGGACCGTGCTGCCGGCGCCAGGGTTAAGGGAGGATGCACGGATGGGTAAGACAGAGTGGGGGGGGAGGAGAGGAGTGGGGGGGGGGGGGAAGGTGGTAAGAGTGAGGAGAGCGCACGTCAAGGCATGGCCGAGACGCACAGCACATGGCGGTGACATTCCGTCCCTCCGCTCGCACGCTGAAGATGTGTGGCTCCTTGTCGGCACTGGCAGTTGAAGGATGTCTTGCTGAGGCAAGCTGCAGATTGTTGACGGAGTCGGCACGATGTCGAGTGATTCTCCCAGGCCACGTAGGACTTGGTAAGGAGTGGAATTTCAACAGTTTGCCATCTATTGTAAAGTAGACACTCGAGGCCCAGTGCCACTTTTTAAGAATATTGCACAGTCATTCATTTTGGTTTTGTTTTCCAAATCTAATGCAATACTTTAAACTCATATAAAAATTCATATTGCTAATAATAGATGTTTAGATTGCCACTCAAGCATACCTTGAGAAAGAGATAAGATTATCTCAACGGGCTCTCGTATGAATGAAACTGAAAGACAGAATAATTATGTGCCGCATCGTTGGTGCTTAGTGCTCAGCCGTCACCTGTGTGTGGCTGCCTCTAACTGTGTGTGGCTATCTATGTCTGTGGCTGGCTGTCTTTGCCTGGCTGTCTGTGGCTGGCTGTCTGTGGCTGGCTGTCTTTGCCTGGCTGTCTGTGGCTGGCTGTCTGTGCCTGGCTGTCTGTGCTTGCCTGTCTGTGCCTGGCTGTCTGTGGCTGGCTGTCTGTGGCTGGCTGTCTGTGTGGGTTTACATGAAGGTACTCACTACACAGGTGAGGTGTAGTACAGGTGCAGCCCCTGGTACAAGCGCAGGAAAACGCGCCCACCTGCACACCGCACACGCAAGGGCAGTGCGTGCAGCACAAAACAGAAGAAACCTCGAACAATGCGTAGATACGGCACATGGCATTTTCCACATCACAAATCCAATTAGGTATGCAGGATGCGGCATATGTCCCATGGTGCGTGCTCGGCACACAATAAGGCACCGATTCATTGACTAGAATTGATTCTTATGCTCACGATACGTGCATTGTGTCGTGCGTGTATGAACTGATTGTTTTCGATTCGTTGCATGTAATGGGTTCACCTGACCCCTGCAATCACTAGAGGAGCTAAATTTGCCCCAACACAAAATAAACAACGAAGCTTTATTCATTCGAAAACGTGAGCCCGAATTATGGCAATTCATCACATCGCATTACATCACGCATCTCCTATTTCCACGTAGTTTAATTATGGCAAGTTTGTTTTCGTGATGTTGTTCTTATTTCTCTTTACCCACATTATGATGTGTTTTTGAGACTTTTGTTACTTTATACTTTTCATTTACACTAACTCAGGATTTATTTATTTTCGTTTTGAAATGTGGTCCACTAAATAGCTTTTTTTATCCAAATGTATTGCTTAATAGTTGGCAACGTCATGTTTTACTTTAATAATATCATTCAAGTTTCTTTCACAGTGGGCACCACGCTAAATGACGTTCACACAGCGTGCCACTCATTTGTATTTTATTAAGTATGTAATTGCTATAGACTATTATTAATATAAACAGCAATTAAGAAACAATATTGAATCTCCAAAGCTTGTATTCCACGAATTTTCTGCCATTAAAAACTGATTTTTCTAATCAACACATGCCATATACCCAGCGATTGGCAGTTTTTTTTTTCCAGCCAATTACTCACTGAAGGAAAATTATATTGCCATTCACGGGAACACGCACACACGAGACACGCACCAACACCCTTCCCAAGATAGACGGATTTTTTTTTATTGCAGGGAATTAATAAAAGAGATTGTTCTTTGTTTTACTCCCATATCCCTTCCTTGTGCACACTTATTTTCTTGCCGAGTATCCAATCTGGGCTTATAAACAATCACAGGTATTCAAAGTATAGGGCCCAGTTAGCCAAATACCGTTGGCAGAACAGCCTTACGTTTCCATCGCTGGCGATGATGAGTCTATAACTAGTACAAGATGCTAGGAAAAGCCTTTGCCATCGGGGCCTTCAGTACCACATCCAGAGAAGGCTGTTGTCTGTAAGTCCGTGTTGTTAACAAAGAGGAGGGTTGATGTAAGACCTAAAACCACGGGTGGTGACCCAAAATAAATGCTGTATTTACAATACAAAACAATTTGAATTTAAGCGTGTGAATAATTCATGCTTTCTAAATATTGAAGTGTGCCTAAAGGACTTACGGCATTGTAACACTGCTCGGAGATTAATTGAAATACTGTGCATTACATAAACATCATCTACTTAAGGCCCTTCATTGAAGTGGATGTGTGTTACATGAGCTGCCGCATTTCAATGAGCATTTTATTGGAGTGAGGCGATTTTAAATTGTGGCAACCAAAAACTTCAACTTGAACACCTGCACGTTCCATTGTTATGTAATTGTGAGGCCAATATTTGATAGTATTTAGTTGGTGCACTGTAAGGCTGGTATTAATCTTAATTTCCATTGCATCATCATTGCAATTCTAAGTGATATATTTTGCCTATATGAGACGCCATATAAAAATCCACGTTCATTCTCAAGTTTAGCTTTCCAGAAACACTCCAATCTGCTCTCGTGCAGCTCTTTACTCAATAATGTTTAGTCTCAGGTACCAACGTAACCAAACAATACCATTTAAATCAGTGAATATTCCCAATGATTGCACATGGTTCCGAAACATCGATATGCACAAAGAAAATAGAACAAAATCTGAAATGCTAACACAAAAAATGGAGAGATGCACATTGTTTTCTATTTAAGCTCAGCCACAGAAAGCAAAATAAGTGATTTCACATTATGGCCAAGAGGACATATTCAAATTAAGGCCATGATACTGATTCTTAAGGAAAGTAAGTGGGCTTGGGCAGGACACGTTTCTATAAGAGATGATTGCTCGTGGTCGAGACGAAATAAGGAACTGCAGCCATCGGCGTAAACAAGTCTGAGAGACCATCCATTGAGAATAGTGAAATCATCTTAATCGCAGTTGCTCGATGGACTATTATATCACAGATTTGGGGATGTTCAATCCAACAGTAGATTGATCACTATGACTAGTTAGATCACCGAATGATGATTGAGCATTATAAATGTGCTGAACCGATAGATGTAACACATGAAGCCACGTTGGCCCAAAAGGCGAACATCCAAGCAGCACTCCAGATCTCTACGCGGTTGCTATACCGGCACCACAAAACGATGGAATGCATGAATTCGTGAATCCGGTCACTCTTAGCTTCTCTCCAAAAGAATAAAAGCCGAGACAATTCCGGTGGGCAACAACGCCCAGCTCACAGTTCAGCACAGCTAACACAGACAAGTGGCGATGATCGTGAAGCGGTGGACACCTGTTTCCAATACAAGCTGGGCGAGGTCGACCACATCAATGCGCCTTCGCTTGAGCGTCACGAGTTTCTACAGCAGATGCCCACTGCAGCGATCACTGCACCCTTACGGTGTCTTCTGAGTTTTTTTTAAATGAAGTTACGCATTTTTATGGGGCACCAATAGTACTGCACACAATTTTGTCCACATTTGTTGCAATGCTCATAAGCAGGAGGCCAGCCTCACGCTTCAAAAGAAGTGCACGCATAAGGAGATAAACTTGGCTGTTGAGAGTTGTTGGTGTGTTCGCATGCAGGTGTTATACATGTGTACTTGTATATTCATGCGTGTAATTACATTCGCAGGTATATATGTGCTCCACTTTGTATGTGACACTGTATACATGATATGAGATATAGTAAATAACTACTTCTCTGTGCAACATGTGTATGCATGGGGGCACACATGACTGTGTGTACAAAATACGAATATTGTACGCATGTGTGTGCACGTGTGCGTAGATATGTATGTGCGTTTATGTGCACGTGTGAATGTCCGTGCATGTGTGCCTGCACATGTGGTTGTGGAGTGTGTGCGTGTGCGCGTGTGCACGTGTGTGTGTGCAGATGCGTGGATGTGTGTGTGTGCGCGTGTGTGTGTTCCAGACCTGGGGGACCCCATGCGCCATGAAGGAGGATGTGGGAGAGGTACACAGGGGCACTGTTCATCTTGATGGAACCTGACAGTAGGCCGTTGAAATAATACACGTACCTACACAGCAGCGACAGCAGCGTTAATTGCAAAGAGTGCCAAGGGGCCTTTAATGAGCAGCACAGAGAAAGGACCTCATATTAGGCTTAAAGCTATAGTGTCAAAATTGAGTTTCGGCTATGTGTGTTTTAAAGTCTTTCATTACGTTACACAGTGTGTGGTTAATGAAACCAAAAATGACAGCAGCTGTTAAATTATGAGTAGAAATATTACCAATGTGTAATCGCTAATTCTCACACATGTGAGTGAAATTTTACATTAATTGCAGCAGAATTGTGCCAAATGAAAGAGTCTAATGGCACCCTGATGTAGTCTACCCCTTATCATCTACAAGCCCGCATTTGACAATATCAGGCTCTGCGCCACTACATCCCTAGAGCTAATTAGGAAAATATTAAATGTGTGCATTCCAAGCAGGGTACCCCAATTCACTTGCATTCATTGTTTCTGATATGAGGTTGAGGAATGGAGTTTGGTGAGATGAATCGTCACAATAATGGGAACAACCGAACTTTGTTCGCGCGAATTGAATTGACGGCCCTGTCACGAAGGATGTTCACCACAACAAGGCCACGTGTGAAGCCTGCACGGTGTAGAAATCTCAGGGTGTCACATTCAGCCTACACCGATGCTACTTTTACAAAGTGCATATTTGTGAAAGTTTATTCGACTCTTTGCCTTTTATTAGGGATAGCAGTGCCATAAAATGATTATGTTTGATCACAGAGATAAGATTCGGTTTTTCTACAGAAGAAAAACAATAAAGTTTGCCACGGGTGTGCAGCAATGTAAAAGCGTCTTATATAAAGAAAATACAGTGACTGCTGGTAAAACTCAAATGTCGTATCTTGCTGTCCCCCTTTGCCTCAATAAATTAAGTGAACAG
The DNA here is from genome assembly GCF_015708825.2 of Lethenteron reissneri. Taxonomy (NCBI): domain Eukaryota; kingdom Metazoa; phylum Chordata; class Hyperoartia; order Petromyzontiformes; family Petromyzontidae; genus Lethenteron; species Lethenteron reissneri. Next base: position 20,012,865 of record NC_083801.1, read on the forward strand.
ATATCCTTATTTCATGTGAATATATCAGCGTGAATACAGATTAATGTGCTCATTCCTACAGCTGGACTCGATCTACCCCTGGATGCACATTCCAGTAGAGGGGCAGCTCCTACACGGAACGCCTTCAAAGTGACCCCAAGTGACCTCTTAAAGCTTTTTATGTGACCCCCAAGTGACCCCAGTCACCTGACGCTGACCTTGTCTTATAAAACCATGCAGTGGGCAGCATAACATTTCATTGTCACAGTTCCTCTGCGTTATAACTTGCGGTGGCTTAAAATCTCAGTGGTGATATTGACAACAGATCACTTCATATCATGGAACGTTGAAATGTTGCCGTGTTATTTCATGTACAGTATTTAAAATATGTTCCTGGTGAAGTACTCGAGATTAAATTCCTATTTAAATCTCCAAAAGATGTTATTTGAAAACCCGGAGACCATCATAATGATGTGTCAAATACAGTAATCTCTATTCATTCAGCACATAGTTTTGACATTTACATTTTGTAAAGTGCATGCTACGTGCCTGTATGCTATGTGCTGACTGTTGTCAATCATCGGCCGTGTGCTTTACCGTTGCTGTGAGGGTTGGGTGAGTGACGCAAACTTTTCCACGTAAAACCTCTTCATGGCAAATCTGTCCAGAGCCTGATCCGCACTGTGGTACACGCACACACGAAAACAAAAACAAAGATCCCCCGTATAGCCTTCACAGACTGTTGGAGCAAGTGTTGTTAGCGAGCACCTATGAAGGCCATCACGGCACACAAGGCGGTGGGTGGCCAGTACCACACCCAGCCGCCTTTGTCTCCCTTGTGATACATCACACCAGGTACTCATTTGCGGCTGAGTCGATCCGGGGGAGGCCCAGGACCGTTTCAGATTATTGTAACCGGTGTTAGCCATGAGCTCCCTATAAACGAACGCTTATACACACATACACACGTGATCATGAGTATTTTTAAATATACACTTGCGCATACACAAACCTACATACTAAATACTTGCATAAATATGCAATACCTACACGCTCACTCATCCATTGACATGTACACATCATTCATAGTCATAGCATGCACTGTGTGGCATGCACTCGCGTTACAATACACGTGTGCGACCAGTGTCGAATTGCTGAGATATATTAGGAGCTAACTACACAGACACAACGGGGTGAAGCAACATGAGTGTGACAAACATTTACTTCTGGATGCTTCGGAGAAATTAACTTCTGGCCTCAGACGATTTTTTGTGGGTGCGACTATTGACCCATCCACCTTTGTGAAAGAGTAGAGGGAATGTCATTCCTTGTTTCACTCATATATATTCGGATAGTTGTGTCCACCCATTATGAGCAAACAGCATCATATGCACGTATGTATGTTGAACTTCTTTCGCGCTAATCAGAGGTGTGGGTGGAAGGACAACAAACTCAACACAAAACCCAGTTCTAAAGAAATAAAGTTTTCAATCTACATTTCAAAGCGCCATAGCTCCCCCCAGTGGCTTCCTCATATCGGAAGGAAGAGCGTTCCAGACGGCCGCAGAAGCGCACCTGAAAGCGCCGTGCGATGCGGTGACTGTCACATGAAGAGCCAATGCAGTATGAGACAAAGAAGTGGTGGATCCTAATCAGTCACCCGTTGCCATTATTGAGGCAGTTAAAATTTGGGCAAAATATTAAATGAAAGCAGGTGATTTTTTTCCATAAAATTAATATACAAAAGAAAAGTATAGAATTGCCGGGATAATATGAAACATGTATGTCAACCGATAAGGTTGTGTATGGAGGTGTTCATCGCTGTTGTGATTCAAACTAGTCACCTGGCTAGACGTCAGTACTGCAAAATAGACTAAGCTGCACAATTAAAATTAATGCAGTACTTTCAAAGAATAACAATAATACTCTTAAGTTTTTTCGGTAAAGTCACGTAGGTAAAAATAATATTTTTATTTTATTATAATTTTTTACCTACGTGACTTTACCGAAAAAACCTAAGAGTATGAATCCTTGCAGTCCAGAAAGCTTCAAATCTAGAATAACAATAATACAATTAAATACCGAGCCATTGATGTTCTAGAGTAAAACGTCATAAATTTATAAGCTTCTTTAAAATCTGGTTAAATGTATGGACTTGTTGAAATTGAGATAAAATCTCTTGGTCACCCATGAATGATATAAGGATGTGTTTGACAAAACACGAGTGGATCTGACATTTGCTCTGGTGAGTGTTCATGTTTTCTAATAGCGTTCTGCTTGACACTGCAATAGGTTCTGAGAGGTTGGTCAGGGGTTGTGGGGAGGGTCTAAGAGTGACAGTAATTTTGTTACATTTTGTTACTTTGTAAATTGTCAGGAACCAATTCTACGAAGTGTCTACAAAGGCTTGACCTCTCATGTTATATGCTCTTTGCTCACAATTATTGGCCACCATTATCTGTCTACCCTATCACAAAGGTGACATGGTAATAAAAAAATCCCTTTTAACTGAAACTAGCTGGAAGAAGCAGGTCTGAGACCTTTTAAAAGCTATTTTTATGATTTAATTGTTATTTGTATCTATGTTTTAGGCCGGCTTGGCTGTTCAACCTCTTGGCCCTCTCCTGGCCTCCCCGACCTTACCTCTTCCATCGTGTCTCATTCTGAGAGGTAACTAGCAATGCTTGGGCACTCACTCAGCCTTGCTGCATTTCTGGGTTTTTCTGCTACGACATTTGTGGCTTGAGGTCTCCTCTGGGGCCTTGCATCTATGGAATTACAGTGTTATAACGTCTCTCAAGGGGCCTTGTCACTGCCTTGCCAAAGGTGGTGCGGTTTGGTGGTTTGTGGGGATCGGTGGTGTGCCAGAATGGTGGCCATTTTGTCCCATCGCTTTTCCAGACTTCCCCTTGCACTCTGCTGATTCTGGGATTCTCAGTGGCTGTGTGTACCCTTGTGGGCATGGGCCATTGTTTATCCCTGGGTCTCGGATGGCCTTGACTCGGTGTTCCTTTATGCCTCAGTGTTACTTGGCTTTATATTTTCCTAGTTTAGGATTGAAAAGGCACTTTGCAGTGTCGTAATATTTTAGCGCTAAATAAACAGGAAAAAAAACTAATCCTTTGTGTTTCTGAAGAGTTCAGAAGCACATTTAATTGTGTATTTTAAACATTTCTGATATTAAACATTCGTTAACGCACACAAACAGTCTCTTACATACATACGTCTCTTACATACATGCAGGCAGACACAATGTGGCGATGAACACCCAATATGTCAGTGCACACACCTGGCACAGATGGCACTGTAGTGCATAAAGGCAGCGATAACAACACCGGCACTCCCGCTGTTACCCTGAAGAGGGGCGAAGAGAAAAAGAACAATTTAGAGACAGCGGCCAGAGACCACAGAGGAGCCCAACATACCTAACATGTACTGCACATGTATGCCACACACATTCCACATCTGATTTATACAACGGCCGTGCATTATCCGATTTTTCAGTGTCAAACCCCAGAGAGAGAAAACGTGTGTAAGGGACAATATTCACGTGCTCTGGAGACGATCGCTAGCATGTGCCCGAGAGAAAGAATTACCAGCAAATTCGCTCCAGCTTAAAAAAAAACCTGGGGCTGTAAATGGTACGTGGCTCAAGGGTCGTAACTCAGAGGGCATCAACATTGTCACGGTGACCCATGAAAAGAGCACTGATTGGCAGATGTGCCAGGTTAGGGTTGTTTTTTTATAATGTGAAGGCGGCAACACCAGAATGGAATTTGTCAGTGATGCTGCCACCCTGAGTTCTGACTTCCAGACACACTACAGTGCTCCAAGGCTGCACGATCGCTGTAAAACTGACATAACAGAAGTTTATCAGCTTCTGTGCTTCTATGATTTACTAAGAGGTTCACTTTCCACTCCAAATCTGCACATTCCTCATCCAAAACACGCAGGGTGCAAAAAAAACGGTAAATGTCAAAATGACATTGTTAAACATTAAAATTTGTCAACGTTTAAATTTGTGAAACATTCGCGTTTTGAATGAGGCCTATTGCTTCAAGGTAACTACTTTAGATATGTCCAAGGAGTTATATGATTAAATAAGATGATATAATTTCCATCAATTAGGGCATAATCAGCCCAGACCTTGGAGAGTTGGCAACTTGAAGATGTGTGCTGCCAAGCATTTCCGGCTCAGTAAATTTCACCACTAAACTGGGCTTCTTGTAAATAAGAAAAACCTAATCCATAGGCCTGAAGTAACAACACCTTAAGTGACCCTGTGCTCTTAATGCCAACGCGAGCCCCTTCTAGGCTTGCAAATCCTGACGAGTGGGATTTTTTGAGTCATTACGGAACCACGAGTGCTGGAAGGCTGATGCCTCCATCAGCATTGGACGGTAATTATTTCCGTGTTCCTGTTTGTTTACGCAGCAATGTTCTAACATTCTGCAATTTCCTTTTTCCATTTTTTTCAGAAGCACTCTACATAAACAATTTGCACACGTGTGTGCCATTATTATTATTTATATGTTTCTTGTGTATAACTAAAAGTAACAAAAACTATGTTTTTAGGCCAGTTGGCCAAATACCGATATTTTTTGTTTGAATTAAAATTTCTACTCTTTACATCTCCATTTTTTACTAATAATACAATTTGCTGAAGCAGTAATGTGTGTGCTGATACAATGATATTACAGCTCCTGGTAACTATGCCTTTGATTGGTTTACATAGAGGTCTTCATAACCAATCCTGTCTTTGGTGAAATAGTTGTACAGGTCCCGATGACCGATTGTGCCTTTTATGGACTATCACAGATGCCATACTGACCGTTGACCAGGCTTGCTCACACAGCCATTGCACACCTGAAAACGCCCCTTTGTGAATATTGAATCGAGAGTCACCCCTGAACCCTATAAACCCTTTGCCCTGCTGACCGCACAGTGAAGCACAGTGACATGCAGGGGGTGTGAGTTGAGCCAGGAGTCGATGGCCTTGCAGATGCTACACAGCGTGTCCAGGTGAGGCGCGTGGCGCGAGGGCCAGCCAAAATCCAACACCTGCACGCCACGCCACATCGTTACTCCCCAGAAAACATGCGCAGCCCCCAGGCAGCTTTTACATCAAAAGTCAACCACTCATCTAAGCAGGCATATCATCTCAATCGTACCGAATAGCTGAAGGCAATGGTGCAGCCCTGCAATTACTTGCTCATGCCACTGCTAGTGGAAGGGTCTCTGGAGATCCACTCGAGATTATCTTTGGTGGGCTACTCTTCCACACTCGCCAGTTGCCTTGAAAAGAGTTGGTAGTTATCCACTCACTGTGGTTTCCCCATTTGTACAGACCAATTCATCAACGACATTGGAAACATTTATTTTCAACTCATTTTTCTTTGTCTCACTCGCACCTCATTGGGCACAACATGACTTGTTGTTTTTGCTTGTCAAGGTAACACGTGTGGTGCAATGCATGTTTACCTTTGCCCCGCTGCTTTTTTTTTACAGTGGTATCCTAACCACCTTGTCCTCGAGTGAGGCTTTTGTTTTTATATCATGTGGTGGTGATGATGATGGTGCATCAATAAGGTTGTGTGCGTTTGTTACAAATGTTTGTGGGAAGCAATGGCACAGTGGTTAGTGCACTGCACTACAAACCCGGTGACCTGCGTTCGATTCCCGCTCATGACCAATAACAGTGGCGAATATCTGAAACGGTGCTAGACCATCCCCTCATACGATGCAGCCTCAAATAAGTAGCTCGTGTGGCGTGTAAACATCAGCGCTGGGGAGAGAAACGCGGCCAAGCATTGTGATGGCCCTCATGTGCCATGGCGGCCTTCATAGGTGTTCGCTAACTGCACTTGCCCCAAAGGCTACTTGGTGGATCTTTGTCTCTGTACATGTGTACCGTTCCATTGCTTGGTCACAAACGCTATCAAAATAATAGTTTAACGTGAACTGCTGAAATACGTCTTCTGGTAATCCCCACAGCTAAACGCCACTGTGGATGGTTATGGAGGGCAATGGAAAACACACCGGGAAAGGTCCTGGAATGTCACATTCCAAGGCTGTTTCCCATCAGTGTCTCAAATGGGGTAAAGATGCATCTCCCCTTTGCCTCGTGGCATTATAGCATAATTAAGATATATTGAGAAAGTTAGGTTCGAGATGTGAATAAATCTATTTGTAGCAATGTATGTTAATAAATAAATGGAGAAGCTCCAATTCATGCTTGTTTAAGCACTTGTTTTTATGAATTTGGTGAGAGTGTATGCATGCGACTAATTGTATGCGTTTTTTGTGTGTGGCTATGAGGGGGTAGTGGTGCCACGTAGATTTGCACAATACGCTACAATCCCAGGCGACCTCGGTTTGTTTCATGGCCATGTACGACATCAGCGACAAGTAGCATCTCAACCTATCCCTACTTCTGAGTCTCCTCCAAATTAACTCGACCTGGTGTGGTGTGTACAGGTCACCACTGTGGAGGCAAAGCTGTTATTATTTTTATTATTACCACTTGTTTACCCAGCAGTCTCATGAATCTTCGCCAGGAGGGATCTGCAAAGTGTTCGCAGTAGGGACTAATGAATGATGTGTACAATCCCATTTGAGAAATATGCAGGTATTTTATTACATTTAGACAATGACACCCTTACCACGATTGCTTACTCGTGTGAATGACGCCACTGGATCTTTAACGTCCACTGTGAAGCAGATGGCGGGTAATTTTTTTTACGGTGAATACACCAGCAGTAATTATCACGATGTTGGTCTCACGGATCCTTTGTGCAATGCCACTCTTAGCCAGGGGCTTGCCAACAGCACTTTCCCCAACAGTCTGCGAGACTAAATGAGCCATCTTTGTGTTTAGTCGTATTCGCATCAATGTTGCTTTTCTTTTCCTTTGTATTTTGTTGGCACACGTTATTCACAGCATACGCATACAATGAGGAGAGTGTGCTTGTGAGCGCGTGACCACCTGTACACACCTGTGGGTTGAGTTGTAGCATCTCATTCCGCCTTCCGGAAAGATTAATGATCTGCAAATGCAAGACAAGCACCATTCGCATATTGTATACGCTTTTACATGTACAAGAATTTGTACACATATACACATATACCGCATGCTTTAGCATTGTTTGTGGATGTACACCAGTGAACACTCGCTGCTTGTGCAGAATGAATGTGGCATTTATATGTGGGCGCACCAAAACCTATGGAATGTGGACCACGGACTTTTACAGTATCCCCCATATACCAATAATTTATTTGTTCAACAGGGAAAAACACATTCAGTCTCAATACATTTTCATTACTCGTGCATGTGGGAGGAAATTGCAGTAACTAGCATAACACTCAAATATACAAACACATCGCCTTCGTGAGAAACCAACCTTGTTCGACTGCTTCCAAGAGGCATCTATTGCCCTGCAGGCTCCATCGGTGCATTATCCACCAATCTTTGGGATTACAGGCGTCTCTGTGTAAGTGTGCGGGGCTCTGCCTGTTGAATGCAAGTTGATTTATGCAAAAAATGCCAATCCTTCAGGAATGCCTCAATGAACCTCAGGACACTTTATCAAGAAGGTCGTGCATTGGTATGTTTCAGTCCTTCCGTTAGTGAGTGCTTTGCTTCTTGCTGGAGGGATCCAGAGTATGGACATATGCACATGTGCGGACCTACTGTCAATCCACTTTTGTCAAATCCACTGCTGGATAAGGCCTTCAACAGCCTACAACACCTGTTTTGTGCACAGTAGTCACCGATACGAGTACCATCCACACTCTAACCTTGCTTAACATCGGAGATGCGGCACAATTAAACAGTGTTGTCTTTGGTCACGTTTGAATTCGCTTGAGCGCGTGTGAGCATGCGGTAGTGTAGCGGTTCGCATGCTGCGCTACGAACCCGGTGATCCGAGTTCGATTCCCACACACGGCCAACACCAGCGACGATTATCTGAACCGGTCATGGGCCTCCCCTAGGTCGACTCAGCCTCAAATGAGTACATGGTGTGGTGTGTAAACATCGCCACTGGCGAGACAAAGGCGGCCGGGTATGGTGCTGGCCACCGAACCCCTCGTGCGCCGTGCCAGCCTTCATATATGCTCGCGAACTGCACTTGCCACAACAGTCTGTTCAGGCTATACGGGGGATCTTTGTAATCTGTACGACCGACCCACCAGGTATTTGTCGGCGTGCTTGGAGGTGAGCATGCCGGCGATGTCGCGGAGGCTGCTCTGGTGCGCGTGCTCCGGGATGCCGGGCGGGAGCGTGGTGGCGATGATACGCTCCGTGATGTACGTCAGGTCGAACTCGAAGGGGGCCTCCATCTCGGCCACGCGTGCCCTGCAGGACATATGCCTGTAGTCTATGTTATATGTGCGTATGTTGAACTTATTTCACACCATGCGAAGCCAAACGTGCTAATCGGAGGTGCGGGGGAAGAACAAAAAAATGTATATAAAAAGCAGTTGTAAATAAATTAGTTTTCAATCTAGATTTAGAAGTGCATAGCTCCAGTTGCTTTATAATATCGGAAGAATGTTCCAGACGGCCGTAGAAGCGCATCTGAAAGAGCTCCCGTTTGGGCTGATTGGTGTAGAAAAAACGCACCCGGAATCGTTATCCGACGTGGGAGGGTTTGATCGGTCACAAATTAATTCGATATTCTCAGCCAAAGGAAATCTCCATCAGTGTCAATCATAGGGGTATAACGATTCACATCCCCTGGTGATTTGATGCATTGTCGCAACTCAGGGTCACCACAATTCGGTTAAAGTCTCAACCATCTATTATTTCATTATTTACGTTTCAGTAAATGGTAGCATCACTTGTAGCTGTAATGTGAACCCATTAAATACAACATACAAAAATCTAAAATATTAATTTAAACACATGCAATGTGATGAGTGTATCGTGAGTTTAAGAATGAATATTGCAGGTTTGAGTCTCTGCATCATTAAACTCCTCAGTCACCAGGGCACAATTTGGGATTTTGAACTGCCAGAAAAAAATCCCTTTTGAATATTGTTGTACCTTGCATGTGAGAGCTCATCCCAAGAAAAAAAACGAAATCAATCGGATAAAACTCTAATTTCTCATGAATAGGTCAGCAACTTGCTTTCTGTCCAGCAAAACCCAGAGGAATGTCACTGCCTCACTTCTTAGTTTGCATTCATTGATGATTTGAGTCACTGCATATGGCATTTGTATACGTATCTTTGGCGCATGCTAAATTTACACTGCATAGTATTAATTCACTGGATGCTATGAGCGTATGCAGTGCATGTTGAGGAATATGAGAACACAGAGATGGTTGCCATTCTTGTAATTTTTTTTGCAGGCAATAGTGCAAAGGGCATACAGCAGGCAATGTAAGCAATATATAAACGAGCGAACAGACACTATTTTAGCTCATTTGAGGCCAAGGCAACCTGTAAAAATCCTCAATGAGCGCTGATTCTATGCCCTTAGCTGACCCCGAGGGATGCCTTTACCAAACTTTGAGACCGTATTTAAAGCATTTGCACAAACGAGCTTCTTTCTAAACGATGCCTCCCCTTGGCGGGGGCTTGTGCAGTATGAGCCAACAGGCCCCACTCACCCACAGCGTAGGCTGTACACTGCAAGCTTACTACTCTCTGCAATTAACGTGCCTTAAATGTTAACGGACGTGCAGTTTACTGAGAAAACAGGAAGAGGGGAGGTGGAGAGGGAGTGTGGGGAGCGAGTGGCAGTGGGGAGTGGGTGGCCTCACTCACGTCTTGGGCAGGTTCACCAGCTCGTAGGTCCCGGCGGCGCTTGCTGAAGCCTGGGGCGTCTGAATAAAATAAAAAACCCACAACCGTCACACTTTTACAATTTGACAAAATGCTGCCTGAGTCAAAGTCGAGCCATATTGACCATTTGCTTAAACAAGCGTGAGATAGTGCGATCCACTGGTAGAAAATCCCACAATGCTGATACGTGTCCCTCCTTCTCACTGTGGATTTCCTACAATATCATCCCTATTAAATTGAACAGCCAAACAACACATTTGCGCACTCGAAATAGCTTAAAAATACAATAGAAGAAACACGTGGTTTAGGGAAAACGTGAGTAGCTGGGACATCATAACCACTATGAATGAAAACAAATGGCACTTGTGAAAGATGCGTCAGTCGTGAGCATTGATGACAGCGGGTGGCGAAACTAGCGACAGAGTGACAAAGTCAAGGATGACCTTCAGCGTGCTTAGCAGTGAGATGAGATTCAGTACCACTGGGGCTTGTCAGCTAGGCATGTATCAATCCACTCCAACAATTAATTATGAAATCAAGTGTCACGATTCAGGGTCACAATGTTATTTAAGAATTGATGGCCAGGTGGCTCAGAGATCAGAGCACTGAGCTGGCATGGCTGAGATGCTGGGTTCAAATACAAGCAGTCAACCCTGATTAAACTGGGTTCAGACTGGCAACCAATAACTGCACGCAAGAAAATTCATCATACTAAATTTTTACTTAATTCCAGCTGTGAGAATTACATATATTGCTTTTGTAGGAAAACAAACACTCTCGTAACAGTGTGGGCATGTGGGACACCGCTTAGGAGGGTGTTTTGAGAGAAGTCCTGTGTGAAAAACCTCATAAACAATTTATTATGATTTATTTTTAAAACTAAACTATCTTTTATTTTAGCAGGTAAGGCCCACTGAGCTATACAGCTCGTTTTCAGAAGCGACCTGGCCACAAATCATAGCTCAACGAAGTGGCTTATCACGTGGAAATTTATAGCAGCCAAATACTCTAAGCGTGTGTTGATTCTAAATGTGGAGGGAAAAACCGGAGGACCCGGAAAAAATTCACGCAACCATGGGGAGAACATGCAAACTACAAATATACAGGCGTCAGGGTCGGGATCGAACCCACGACCTCCTGCATACCAGATGAGGCATGTAACATCTCACCACCACTGCAAAATGTTATCTGAATGACAAAACATATGTTTATATATTTGTTACAATCATGTTGTTGCTATCTTAATTTTTTATATTTTTGTGTATGCCCTTATTTGCCAATATTACTCAGGCAATCCATGGTTTAATCATTCATTTAGCATAGTAATACTTAGCACTATTGTTGTGATCGTTAGCAGTTACCCATTCAGGCGAAGGGTTCACTGTAGCACATTTATGGCTTGCGTTAAAAACAGAGACTTCTAAAACATGCAAATGCCAATTCCTGTAACCTTTGGTCCATGAGTAGGGGCATTTGTACACACTATGTGTACAGTGTACGAGGCAGGAGGCTTAGTTAATCCAGCGGTCAACTTCCAAGAACTGTTCATGATTAATCTAAAAAATGCAGCCCTCACTTTGTGTTACTGAGCAAGCGTTACCAGCTTTTGTGCTTTCGATTTGCTGCATATTTCTTCAAGGGTGATTAAGTATTATGTTAGTGGCGTGTTGGTCGTTAATATATTTTTGTAAAACAAACCAGTGGAGTTCCAAAACTCGCTATCTTAATTGCTTGCCCATTAAGATCAGGTCAGGATAGTTCACTTGAAAGAGCAACAGGCTAAAAATCACAGTCACTGATTCACAAATAAGTCACGCTCGGCTCAGCCAATCATTCTCCATGGTAAGTGAAAATTAGCACGACATGGCGAGCAACACGAATGAAAAATCAACATTGAACTTTGATAAACTAAACACAGCCGTAGGTATGCGGACTGTTCAACACTCGAAACAAGACCACAATGGAAATGAGTATTGGCTGGTGCACATTTGTGCATGAGAACACTTTGACAGAAGATAATCCAGAGCAGTGTACGTACGTTAATGCTAAAATTGTTTACACTGCAGTTGCACGACAGTTTAGATCTCTGATTCATGAGGTCTGTCTATATGTAATAACATTTAGGCTGTGGTATACGCAAAACAACTTGAAACGTACAGAGCGTGGTTCCTTGACACATAGTAAGCAGAGATACCCCTCACATGTGTGGCTCAAAGGCAACGAGAGCTATGTGAAAATCGCAAACGGTGTTGTGCAATTGGCCACAAGGAGATTGCGAAGGCAGCATTAGACGCGCAGCTTAAATACCTGGGCATGAAAGTCAACGTCAAAATACTGTAAACAAAAACAATGGTTGTCTCGGTCTCCTCTGAATATTCACTAATAACGCCTTATAACCACAGAATGCGACACTTCCATGAAAAGAATAGCGGTATAATTGTGGACTGTGCATGAGCGTGCATTGACGTATTTGATAGGGCACATTGCAAGGAAGAGCAAAGACAAAGTGTGAGGGATCCCAGTGGCATAAATTCAAAAGCAGCCGGATGAACGTTAATCAGGGGATTTTAAAGGTCCAACGCATACATCAGCAGGGGGACAGAAAAAAAAATGTAAAGCGTAGGAGAGTCTGGGAATGGTGTGGTTTAGACAAAATGCATGGTCAGGGGACAAGGTAGTTGGAAGGTTTTTTTTCTCAAATTCCACAAATTCTTGAGTCAACTTGGGTCCCTGATACAGTTCTTCTCCTGGGGTCAGTTGACAGACACGGCCCCAGGGCGAGCAGACCGGAACAGGGCAGGAAAAGTTTTATAGCCACCATTTTGCCCGTGCACTTTGTTGTTTTCCTTTGCGGCGTTTCGTGTCCGGCGTGAATTCGCGCCGTGCGATTCGGTCGATTGTGAACGTTGCCTCGCTTACACTTTTTCTAGGCGCCGCTGTTGCCTCATCGAGTTCCTTCCCGCTTTTAAATAGACCGGAATAAATATAACGAGCTATTAAAGCGAAAGAGGCCAGAGGAGAAGGGCAGGAGATAATGAGGGAGAGTTAGAAGCAGAAGGAAGGAAGGCTCAAGTGTCAAGTTGCCTTTGGCTCTGAACCACGGTTGAGTTCAAGGGCAGAATAGGCCCAATACACGCAGTGCATCAAAAACACATTGTTTGGCTCCCTTGCCTAATTTCATACGAAATATCTTGTTCGGCTATTCGGGATGCGTGGACTTTCCCGCAAAACAAGATATTTGAACGTCGCTCATTATATATGCGGAATAAAAAAAATGGTTCAGTCGGCAAACATCTCAACAAACATCGCAGGGAGACAAGAGCTGGACGTTGTCCGTGCGCATCCAGACTCATTCGGGGCTCGCTGAACCCATTGGCAGGATATTTACGCACAGATGAAAGGTGTTACTACAGGGAAAGAATGGGGACTGCAGTAAATCTGTCCAAATGGGAAAATCTCCTCTGTTCTTTAAAGGCCTGCCTTTCATTTCACTGAACGGCACTCTACTTTACTGCTGTGGTTTTATGCGGGGATGGCCTTACTGGGGGGTTATGTCCGAGATGAGGAATTAGCCTCCGAACGGTGCTGCAAAACATCATGCGAAGCCGTGACAGCGGTGTGGGAGTGGAACATCGACATAGCGGGGATATTGCTGTTTCTTGCCTCGTGCATGCCAGTTCTGAATGTGCGAGCGTTCTCTGCATACCCAAGAGAAACCTGTCAATGCTTACCGTCCTCTCTGGCTGTATCAGCGGCAGCTTGGCACTGCTCGGCTGGTTTTGGGTGAGATGGACAAACGGAGAGGGGGGGCAGGGTGTGGGGGGGATGTGGGTACAGAATATGGGAGAAGTAGGAGAAAATATATATTTCAAATTTAAAATACAGTCCGTATCCATTATCAAAGCCGAAGATGATATAAACCCATTGAGACCCACGATATAAAATATAACCGAGCAAGTGCTTTAGCGTTGTACACATCTCACGTGTATTCGGGGTCGTGTATGCAAGGGTTAATACGAGAATGCATCTCGCTAAATATAAAAATGTAAATGACTCAATCAAGCAATTAAAAAAAAATATCTAAAATAGAATGATATATAATTGTTCAGATGCATCGTCTTTTGGTCGATGTAGATGTACGATTTCCAGGAGAATCTGACAAAAGACGCGATTTATAGGAATAAAAAATATATCTTGAGAATACTCAACACAATAAAACAGCAAACAACAACAAAAAAATCCATAAACAATATCGATGGAGATATAACGGTCATTTATACATCAACGCTGGCACATAGCGCGTTCCTTCTCGCATCAAGCGTGGGCTCCCGCATCAAATGCACGCCGTGAACCACCACGGTCAGCCCCTGCATCGAGCTGTCGGCGCGCGTCCATCAACAAACGCGGCCTCGTGGCATTCTTGTAATCAGCAAGGGCACATGCTTGGCGAAGCAGGAGTGCCCTGGCCCATTGCAGTTGCTGCAATGGGGGAGTCTGTCCTGGGCCCTACGGTGTTTAGTGCGGTCTGCTGCTAATGATCCGTAAAGCGGCTCTCAGATGTGACACATCCCCGGGCGACGAGCCAGCAGCGAGCAACACGTGACATTTTGTTGTGGATTCATTCCCCGTGATTGGCAGACTCGAGTTGCATTCCCACCAGCGTGCCGTGCATGCCCTCGCGCAGAAACACCGTTATGCGTTGGTGCGCAGCGAAATGCGCGCAAATGAGTCGATCGCGACAACAAATGTTGAACAATGCAGGGTTTCAATTCTCACAGGTTTTATGTTCGGTGGGGGTTTTTTTTTCTCTCTCTCTCTCTCTCCGTCATGCCTCCGCTTTTGAAGGCATGGAAATAAGTGGAATGAAACAACATGACCTCGGCGCTATGACTAAAAAGCACCTTCTGCAGGGCAGGTAAGATAGGGTCACTGGCTGTGACAACACAATGGACATGAGACTGGGAGCAGCTCAGTAACTTCAAGACGATTTCATTTTTGTCTGCATTGAGGACCTGAACGTAACGGCAAGGTATGAGGCCCAGTAAACGGAATAGGAGGAAAAAACACCAAGATGTGCTTTTGAACATATCATTTCATCAAAAGTCTACAAGGTGTACCTGAAGAATCATGAAGGTTATACTCAAGTGAAATAAATCGTATCTCTCGTTATCCACGTGCTACCAGCTTGTCGCATCCACCTTCATTCACGTTTATTGATTCTGGTCATGTGATTTATAAATCCACACGCATCACGACTTCAATGCAGTCTAGACGCAGTCTTCCATTCAGCCTGGTGCTTTTATTATAAACGAGAGCCACTCTGTCCATCAATGCGACCTCTTAATGCATCCGCCATCAATACGGAAGGGCTCGAATGAATGAGTCACATCTTCCAAGACGTCTGCTCAGCGTGGAAGCGTTGGCCATCAGCAGGAGCTCTCGTGAACTATCTTAAACCCCCTTTCAGTGGAGACCCTTATGCCAAGCAGTGGTGTGAGCAAGCAATTGCAGGGCTGAACCTTTACGTTTCACACTGGTCAAGGTTTGCCTTGAAAGCATTTACGAAGATAATATCATAACGTTTGATCCGATTTAGTTACACAGGCCCTGCATTGAAACCCTGATTACACATCCCAAGCATCCTACGTCTTGGGCCAATACTAGATTTGGAGAATGTTCCTGCACCTTTTACACTCGACGGAACTGGAACAATTATTGCATCTCTTTACATTTAATGGCTAACCCATCTCAATCAGTTTTTTGTTATGATGCACTAGATTCATTGCTTGAACAACCTGAAAGTAAATGGTTTCAATCATTACGTTCTACCCTCATTTAGTGTGCATCTTAATTGTTAGTATAGATTTTGGTTTAAAAAATGTGTTTCCACTGTAAATGTTTAACTGATATTGCTTAGAATGTAAATACAATAAAAATTCGAATTAGGTTTTATTACAACAATTGTACTTTCTATTCTGTACACTCTTACTCTTAGAACTTGAGACTTCTCTTGAAAATAAAGAAACAACTTGAAGTCCCAATGTGCTCTCACGTGTTGGTAAATAATGATTTGACGTCTGAGTCGATATTCACGGTTGTGCTGTACGGCTCGCGGAACATTGCAGCCGGAGTTTTACCGCACGTTGTTGTTCGACAGGATGTCAATCGTTCCGCTCCACGTGCTTCTTCGGGAATTGATGGGCAATCTTTTTTTTTATTTGGTTACTGAAGATATTGCCAGCCAGCGGAGGGAAACATTGGACATCATACCGAGTGACGCGCGGTACAACCTGACAACACTTCAGAGAGCTAGTTTGCTTACTCGTAGATGCTTCGTGCAGGGAATTTGTCTGTGGGTTGCTCAGATTGACAGGTGCTTTCAAACATTTGTGGACATTTCAATGAATGCAGCAAAAACAAACTCTTTATGTAATATACGAGTTGTCCGTTGGACACGTAATAAAACAGGCTGTCCCTTAAATTTTGGGAGTAACAGCTCATGCAACTAAATTGTTTTACAAATAGGAAAGAACTAATAAATCAAAGAGAAAGAATAGAACAGCAAACATCCCTGTTGACAACACAGGCCCAACTTTATGGTGAAAAAAAAATGTGAGCCGTGTGACCTATTATAAGGTGGCCTTTCCAGTAATCGGTTAAACGTGTGTGCACATACATCTGAATGCATTAGGTTCAGTTATAACTCACCACACCCCACACACAGTGTAGCAGGGAGGGGCCTCGTGCTATTATTGCACGTGTCTTTGTGGACATTATGTTTTTTGTCCATGTGTGTGTGGCCTCCCCTCCACTAGTGATATCTAAACCTGTCATGTGCCTACCCTATATTGACTCACTCTTAAATGGGTACCTTGTGCGATGTGTCGACGTCGTGAGTAGTGGGGAGACAAAGGCAAACGCTGGTCACGCCGCACCCTTGTGCACAATTCTGGCCTAAATTGGTGCTCATGAACCGCATTTAACTTGTCCTCTGAGCATCCGAATCTAGCTTTGATTTTTGCCATGTTCGCCAGTGGCAAGTGGCATCTATATCTGTGCAGGGCTTCTGGGAATAGCCC
This sequence comes from Lethenteron reissneri, assembly GCF_015708825.2. Classification (NCBI taxonomy): domain Eukaryota; kingdom Metazoa; phylum Chordata; class Hyperoartia; order Petromyzontiformes; family Petromyzontidae; genus Lethenteron; species Lethenteron reissneri. Next base: position 20,029,712 of record NC_083801.1, read on the forward strand.
ATGAGTACCTGGCACACGGTGTAAATATTCACAAAGGAGGAGATGAAAGTGGCCAGTTGTGAGACACTCATTTGCTGTGCCGGTTTTCATCAAGGGCTCCCTAACAGCACTTACACCTCTTCCATAGGTTAGATTCAATGTGGAGATATTCGTGTGGCTGTGCACAACATGTGTATGAGTGCCCGGTGGGTGGTGTATAAATATCACCACTTGGGAGACAAAGGCAGCCAGGCATGGTTCTGGCCACCCACCCCCTCGGTGTGCCGTACCGGCCTTCATAGGTGCTCGCTAACAGCAGCATTTGCTCCGACAGTCTTTTAAGGCTATACGGGGGATCTTTGTTGTGTGGGGAGCGTTAGGTGTCGCGGTTAGCGCGCTCCGCTACAAACCCGGTGACCCTATTTTGATTCCCGCTCACGGACAACACCAGTGACAATTATCTAAGCCTGTCCTGGTCCTCCCCTCGGCCTCAGCCTTACATGAGTACCTGGTGCAGTGCATGAACAATGCCCCTAGGGAGACAACGGCGGCCGGTATAATAATTAATAATAATACTGCTTTGATTTACAAAAATCCCTCATCCAGCCCACTCTCAACGTTTCTGAAGGGCCACTTTCTCTTAAGATAATGCATCTTCAGGACCAGGGACGAATACAAACTGTTTCTTCCAAAGACAAAACCTGTGTAGCGTGGACGGCTCAGTGTTAGGTGAAGCCACATAACCGCACTCATGTTTTTCGCATTTTGTCATCGACTCCAAATTAATTTTTTAAACATTTTTCCAGGAAGCACAGCTGAAATGCAAAATTCTGCCCCAGCAGCGAGAGCCTGTATAGCATCACGTGCCTCTGCAAATATGCGTTACCATAGGTGACTCAAATTAAATAACATCTTAGTAGATAACATGTGTTGGGGAGAAAGGGTCTGACACAGAGCATTTCAGGTCAATTCTGCAATAATATCATGTTTATTTGTGTTCAAGCTCAGGTTACTTGTTAAAACACTCTGAAGGCGACTCTAGGAAGTAAACCCTTTGTCACTCGATGTCATAGGGCTGGGAAGGGCGTGGAAGCAAAGCGAAAATCTTGCATCAAAATGGATACATATTTTAGATATGCAGCTATGTAACTATGGCACTGGCAAAGCTGTTTTCACTAAAAAAACAGCAAGGAGCTTAAAGAGAGATTTGTTCAAGTTGATGCGGGCTTGACTATGGATCCACTGGCCCTCAAGGGACTGGTGTCTCTTTAGTCAAATCTAAAGGGGCTGTGGAGGAACGGTTTGGTGTTGAAGTGCAAAAGGCTCCATGTTTGGTAGGGAATTCAGAATCACCCCACTCCTCTCATGCTCCCCTCCCAGACCGACCACCTCTGGGCCAGTAAGACCCACTGGCAGATGTTGGGCTGTTAAGGGAATACACAGTGGAGAGCTTTTCATCTTTTTTTTCCTTTCTTCCTTTCTTTATACAGGGTAGCTCAGTTGCGCTCCGTGTGTCTCGTATGACAGATGGCCTTGCAGTGTCCGTACTGGACTAATATAGCAATAATTGGTGCATTTTTCCAGAGCGAACCATGGCCACGTGGCTGGCATGCAACGTGCATGGCTTAGGGCATAATGCGATGGATCTCTTATGTCCGTGGCTTGAGAGACCACAATGTTTACTGGTAGTTTTCCAACTGTGCTTTTTATTTCTGTAGGGAAAATTTATTTGTTTTAAATAATGTGTCAGTTTCAATTGTAATTTTGGTTTCTTTTTGCAGTTTTATATTCGTTTAATGTTTCAGTTTATAGTAATATTTATTTCGCAGCTTGTCAGTTTTATACAATAAAAAAAATACAATTCAATTCAATCAATCATTGGCAAGGTTGAAATGCATTCAGATGGATGTTTTTTTGCAATGGAGACCTATATGATGACACTGAGGCTTCCTTATCTCCTGCATCTAAAACCTGCTCCTAGAGACAACTTCTGGCTACAGAAACAAATCCTACCGTAGTAAAATGCATCACGTGGTACAAAACCATGTTTAGATTCACAGTGTTTAGATTTATCAGCCATTGATATTGCACGAAAGAATATGAGATTTAGTTTCAGAATGTTGAGTTTTGGCTTAATCGTCTTCATTTAATTTTAATTTCTGGTCTGGCTAATATAACGATTACGCATTTTAGAAGGAACCATGATTGTAGTCATAGCCAAGTAACACTATGATGAGGAATGAGAAAGTGATTGAAACTGGGATCACTGCCCTTAGTGTGTTAGCCTTGGCGGCTTGAATGATGAATGCCAAGCCACAAGGTTTTCAAACACTGCTGCCCCTGCCTCCAACATTCCATCTCTAGGTGTTTACTAAGGGCATGCATGCTTTGAGTTAGGTCTGTTCACAACACATATTCCATCCTGAGCTAATCAGCATCCACTCAAGATTTCATCAAATTTAACCACTTGACAGCAAAATATGATTGTACAATTTATATTTGAGCGTGTTCACTGTTATGCAACTACAACAAGAACAATTTGGGCACATTAAACGCTAACAAGCTCTGTAAAAACATTTAGAAATTAGGAAAGTCTAACAATATATTTTGTCAAGGTCTGTGTGTCTCATGTTATAATTCTGTTACTGTGGAATCACATATACTTAAAGGTAGCCCCTGATGGACAGCATCACTTATCACGTAGGGGGTAAGGCACCCCCACTCCCTGTTGAAACACAGTAAGTTTTTCTTCAGCAGTAAAACCTTTCTTTTTACATTTCGTAATTGATGCATATGAACGTATTGTATTTTTTACGTGTTTTTGACATTTATTTTCGTATTTAATATCGCTACATATTCATTACGATTTATTATTGATGTTTGGGTGAGGAAACATCATGATTTGACCAAATATGTGTCGTGAAACTCTCCACCATCTCGACGTGGCCAAACAAATTAAGCCATCACATGGTGCACATGCATATTCATTATTCTCCGATTATTTTTAGTATTGTTGTTGTTTTTCATCTCGCCGGCAAATTGGATGGCAATTCTCACAGGCAAAAATGTAGCAGTAAACACGATGACGTTTTGCTTGCAAATGTGCCAAACATCATCACGGACAAAAAAATATATTCAGGCTTCAAAACGAGAATCCAGGAAGTTAAAATGTGATGGTATTCATTACAGCACATGAGGATGGATTTAAAATATATATACTGCAAAAAAAAAACGTGAAAATTTTATTCCGACTTAATAATTATCAAACCAAAGCCCTCTAAATTCAACAGGGGGCGTCTCACCGCCTACGCTTTGGCGGTAGTTGCTGGCTGTTAAGTTAGTTTAAAAGTACTTCACAATCCTGTAAGCTGATCAACTGATAAGGATATGATATGATATTGATCCATTCACATTCCAATCCACGTGTTGTGGGTCTATCTGCACCCCTAGTGTTGACCACTCGCTGTCCATAAACATATCAAAATCCACAGGAATGACCCCGTGCAGTATCCCCTCTGTATTTCTGTGTCCAGCCACTCACAACTTCAGATCCTGCGAGCTAGGCAGGGCTGAGCACAGTTGTCACCGGGATGGGAGACTGCCTAGGATTATCAGGGGTTGGAGAATTGGGCTGCAAGGGTGGTCAGTACATCAAAGGATGCTTAAATATATCTGCGCAGAGCTTTGAGTGTTCCCCTCTTATATGTGTGGGTTTCTCTGGGTTCTCCGGTTTCCTCCCACATGCTAAACAGTCTGTGTGGGTTCTGGCTAAGCGTACAAATGCGGGACCCTCCGAACAAAGAGTTCTGAGACTCGGTGAGGCTTTGCTGGGTAAGGAGAATAATTTCTACAGTACGATATTTGAATGCGTTCCGAATGTTGACCATGAGAAATTCAACTATGCATTCATGAATGTCACTGTCCCACTGACAACCTAATATATAAAATGCAATAGCTGCTGTCGTTCGGCAGAGAATAATTCTCATAGGATACATATGAATAGTATTATGGAAATTAGTTGTTGTCCAGTATCATCTGGATACAATTTTTTACAATGAGCTGCTCGGGTCCATTTTGAATGAGCTCAGTTTTCATTGTGAACAGTGCGCATACTGCATATGAAGGATCAGCTGCATCTGAGAAACACAAACAACGGAAGAGTGGAAACCTGGAGAGGACACTCTGAATGAATATATATCGTATGTTTGTATGGTCAGGATTTTCGATAGATATACTCCCAGAGCTGCTTGCTGAGAAACAGTGTAGCATCTTGACTCCAGTAGTATCTCTGCATGGAATCTATCAGCCGTCACCAAAACTCTACGTACGGCCACCCTTGCCCTCGTGTACCCCAGTGCTAAGTATATCCGTATGTCAATTTGGGGATCATGCGCCCACACGAATAAATTGGACGTCCAGATCAACGGCGCCCTTCAAACAATAATGGGCACAATGAAACGCACTCCCACTGAGTGGCCACCCATTTCTGGCCAACGTTGTTGCCAGCAGACCTCCGGCGGGGATGCCGCGACATCTGAACCAAGTGAGAAAAATCCGAGCAAAGCATCGACTTCCTGGTGACACCAAGAACTGCTCGAAAACTCGTCTGAGATGCCACAAACTAATCTGGGATCGTGCCAAGCGAGACAACTGGATGAAGCGGGGCCAAAATGAGGACCGCTGGCGACGATGGTGGCATTCTGCCGAGGTTCCTCATGGAAGCCTCGTCGAGGGGACCCCACCGCCACTCCACGTGGCTTCGCTCTTGCCCAAGAAAAACTGTGGGGCGGCGACCGAGCTCGCTTGCTGCGCACGCCTTTTCCACAAGCGGAAAACATTAAAGATGATGACCCAGTGGACAATATCGGAAACAAACTACAAATAGCTTACAAACTTAAACCTGGACGTATAATTGACAAATGCTTGCCATACGCTAGAAGACTAGAAAAAAACACACAAATGCCAAACACATCCGTGCATATGTAGGTAAGAGTACAATCACAAACATACAAAAACTCCACCATATAGCCATATAAACTTCTGGGTCAAGTGTTGTTAGTGAACACATATTAAGGCCTATGTAGTGCAAGAGGAGGTGGTGTGGCCAGAACCAAGTATTGCCACCTTTGTCTCTCCTGTGCTGATTTATACAACACCACACCAGGTAGTTATTTAAAGTTGAGCCAATCTTCGGGAGGTCTACGACAGCTTCAGATACCACTGCTATTGATATTATCCATGTCTGGGAATCAAATCCAGATTGCCAGATTAGTGGCACAATGCACTGCTTCTCCCCCGCCCTAACCCCTACACACGGATACACTAAATGTATGCACATACATAAATACATATGATTAAATACAAAGACAAATATCCCCCTTATAGCCTCGACAGACTGTTGCGGCAAGTGCTGTTATCGAGCACCCATAAAGGCCGGCACGGCACACGATGGGATGAGTGGCCAGCACAATGCCTGACCGCCTTTGTCTCCCCAGTGGCGATGTTTACACATTGCACAAGGTACTTATTTGAGGCTGAGTCTACCTAGGGGAGGCCTATGACCGTTTCAGATAATTCACTATCACTGTTGTTGGTGGTGGCCGTGAGCGGGTTCGTAGTGCATACGTACAAAAGCTTACATACACAGACACTCCCGACGTGCCGTCATCCCTAATCCGAAAGGCTCCCTGCTTTTCCCTGTGAGTTCCTGAGTCTTGTGTTGTGGCACAAGTTCTATGAACGGAACCGGAGTGGAGAAGGCAGACGTGAGCCAAACAGGAAGGGACTGGCGGCTTCATGCAGCTCCAAGTGTTGTTTCAGCCTCACGAGGAATACGCCTACTCTCTAGCCCCCTTCCAAAACTCCCTACACCTTCCACCCTGAGCCCCCATCAAAATTCGCCCCAGCTCCAACGCCACCCATTTGTGGCCTTCACGTGGCCGGTATTCCCTCTCTCACACGCACGGCTCATTTGCTAAACAAACCGCCCCATGCGAACACGCACTGCGCTGGCAAAGACGTGCATGTTGCAAAAAATATTTGAAAAGTGATCGTTTACGGAGGATAGCGGGGGTGGTGGTGGTGGTGGGGAAAGTGAAGGGAGGGAAAGGAAAAAACGAAACAGTCGACCTAAAAGGCGGCCTTTTATGGGCACTGAGCGGCCAAATGGAACGGGGAGCGCGGACGGACCTTGCTCGTAACGAGAGGCCGACGTGACGCCACCAAATTGGGCTGCTTGCAGCGCCGCGCTAACAACGCGGCCGTGTGAACATAGTATAACGTCAGCCATTTACAATTGAAACTCGTTGAAGAGTTTACGGTCGCGCTCGAGAGGCCATTTAGAGTTAATGACAAGGGCGCAGATTACGGCACAGTCCCGCCGGAGCCTGAGATCACAGCACAGGCGACACACGAGTCACACACAGTCTTAATGGTACTTCATCCCTTTTCAAAAACGTAATTTACAGCATTACTTTTATTCCCGTTGAAAGTGCGCGCGCGCGTGTGTGGGGTATGTTTTGTGTGCGTCTGTGTCTGGTCCGTAGATGAATTACGTGCAACGGCTCTTATCGAATTTTCCGCTCGGGCGTAAATAACTACTTTGAACGTGCTCGGATGTCTTCCAGCTACCGAGGATTGCGGCCTGTTTGCCTGGGTCAATTTGTCGGAGACGTTCTTCTATACCAGCCAGTTTGCCTTTGGCCGACTTTTTTCAGAACCTGGATTGTCCAAGCCACTTTATTCCAGGTCGATTTCTCTGGCAAATCCATCGCGACTGGAAAACGGCACCACAGACACGTTCCATCCTGAGCTCCAATAGAAAATGCATCCTGTGACTCATGGAAAACGCCGGAGGAAAATCCCACACAGGCCTTTGGTGATGATCCCTGTCTGCTATCTGTTATATTTAAGATGATTCCTGTCTTGTGTGCACCATGGGTCATTTTACAGATGACCTCTACCCAATGTCTGTAGAGTTTCACCGATGGATGTCTATAGTGCTAGTAACTGTACTGATTCTCCGTGCATAGTTTGTCAACACATTGCAACACACATTTGCAAAGGTATTATTCTTTCTGTCTTAATCATTGTGATGAATTTATTTTCTACGAGCAAATTTAAAACATCTGGTTGCAAAAGAAAAAACATGTTAAAATATGTTTAACGTGCCCAATACTCAACGAGAGACTTTTAGATTTATTTATTTTAAAGTTAAACTCTTTGTCAATTCACTCAACTGGATCGAACACTCCCCATACCATGTCGGTCTTAAATATTGTTTCACCAAACTTCATTCACCATGCTCATCACTGTGAGTTTGTGAGGGGGCCCAGTACGGGTTTTTGCATAATACTTGCCACTTGCCGCCCAGTAATATAATAATTCATTTAATATCGCATCGTCGTTCATGCAAATTGCATCTCACAATCACTGAGAACCCATAGATAAGCTGCAAGGTTGCCAGGCAGGAAGTAGGCACCAATAATTGCTCTGCAGTTCTCTATATATTCAGATGTTTTCAGACAATTCGCGAGTGTTTGTACATGTGGTAGGAAACCGGAGCACCTAGAGAAAACCAGCATATGCGAGGGGGCAACATGCTATCCCAAACGGAAGGGACAGATGATATCAGTCCACACTTTCTGTACTGCATTCTGCTGGCAAGCCAGGGTATTGCGATTCGATGCGCCCTGACCCTTCACTTATTACATTTTTTTAAAAGAATGTTAAAAACTGCTGCACCACCTCTCCAAAAAGCTTAATGAATATATCATTGGACAAATGAATATACAGCAACCCATAAGTTGCCGATCCGATCCCCCGGTACAGCCGTTGAAATGGGCACATTTCTTAATCCCTCCACCTCTGTCCATCCAGCAGTATAAATCGTAAACCACGGTTAGTTCATCGGCAGCTTACACATGGTGGAGTAAAGTGTGGGTGTTCCCACCTCTTTTAAGATATCTCGCCTGTGTGGAAGAAAAGGCTAACATATAAATATACCCTCCAGAATGGCTCTCTGAAGCTCCCCCTTGTGAAGACCAAACTGCAAGCAGTAGCGAGTAAACAAACAAATTAAGGGCTGAACCATTTTTTACGTATCATAAAAGTGTGTAAATGAACAAGGAATAAAGCTCCTTACCTGGGTACGGCTCACAGGAGGCTCCACAGCAATCTGCCCCTGTGAGTGACAAAGCCAGGGCATCAACTGCTTGGAGTTTGGGTGGCACAAACAGGAAATTATATCACGTAGGTTTTTTTCCCGAGAAAAACAAAATTCTACCACTGGCAAAATAAAGCGGGCAAACACATAGCATGTGAGCAGAGGCATGCGGGTAACGGAATATGGCTTCCTCACTATAAACATGTGCTGTTGTGTTTAACATTTTGCAACGTTCACGAACTGCCAGTTTGCGTTTATGAATTGCACAAACCTCTGGGGGCACGCATGGGATTCTTAGAAGCAGGCCAACAGGGATGGTCTCAGGTTTATATACGGCATACTGCGTGCGCACATGCGTGTATAAATGTTGTGTACTCAAAGGGGAGACCTAAACAAACAGCTGCATTCGGAGGTCACGAGTGTGTGATGATAAATAAACAAGGACAGTCAAAAATCTCCAATCTTTTACACTTTTATAAAAAAAAATGTAAGTGTATAAAAATTTAATCGGAGGCAAGAATTACAACCTGCTGACTGCCCTTGCTAGGTTTCTGCGATGCTCCTGTAATGTGTGCAGATTGAGGCCCTTCTTACAAATGAGAGGATGTCTCGTCTCAACAGGCTCTCAGGTGGCTCTTAAGCAAGGAGGTGATTCATCGGTTAGTGACCAGTATATAGCCATGATGTTGCACACATCTCATTAACATGGATGTCCCGCTCCCACAAAAGAAGAATATATTTACTTAAACACATGTTTTTATTATTTGTTTGTGGTAGACGTATTATCATACAAAGATAGTTGTTTCCACCCCAGCGATACTCTTCAGCGATACCGGGATTGTATCTGGGAACGCAAGGTTCAGGTCCAGCGATCTTTAATGAAGAGCAACATGGGGTCTTCTGTGTCTTCAGGGCAGACAGGGGCCTTGGTTTAATGTATCGTCCGAGAGACGAAAATGGCACCTCCCGCTGCACGGTGTCCGGTAGTGCCATGCTGGGACGTTGATTGAACTCTGGCCCGGAGCAGAGAAGCGCATCTTACAGAGCATCCATTGCCCCTGAGCTCTAGGGCCGCTAGGAACAATACAGAGAAGCGGGGGGTCTGGCTAACGTGAGTCTGAGTGACGGGCGTAGATACGAGGCGAGGGCATTTCAAAAGGGGCCGTGGTCATGTGAGGTGCAATTGACGCCATCTCTGATTGTCAACGATCACGAGGCCCCATCTAAGAATGCTACTGAAAACACATCTGAGTGGGTTCTTAAAGGACAAAGATCCGAGCACGAGTATTAAGCCAATATTTATGACACCCACGTTAGTTCAATTCCTGGTTTGCGGTTGACTTACCCCACCATTTCCTCTGGTGGTTGATACAGTCAGTACCATTTAGTGGGTCATTCAGCAGTCTTCGTCCTATGGACATACTTGCCCCAGCCATAGGCACGTAGATTCCCACCACTGGTTTAGTGGCTTCAACAGATAAGCATTGCCCCAATGCTCATTTGAGCAGGAACTCACTTTTATCTTTGACTTGTAGCAAGACAATGTTATCCGAGCCACTGCTGTGATAGTCACAACAAATATGCCATCTTTAAATTTGCTCATAGTACTTAATTTGGTCATAACCATATCTGAGGATGTATATATGAATACATAATAAAACAACGCACGTATCAAATCATGGTTCTATCATAACTGGACTGCTCTGCTAATCCGTTAGGAGTTCCTGGTAGCTTGGAGATGAAATGTAACTGCCATTGGTGGCATAATTGATATAGAATTAGAAAAGAAAACACCCCAATAAATGCTTTTATCTGCTCCCAAGATGCACGTGTACCCCCCATAAGTATACCACTGTCTGATGTGGTTACAAATTGCATTGTAAACTTCCTAAACACCTGTGTGTCATCATAGTCTTGTACAGATAAGATTACGTAGGGACTTATTACATGTCAACAAAATAATAAATAATAAGGTTATCCAGATGACTACTTTAAGCTCAACACAGAGAAGAGAACCAGAGGCCATGGGTGGAAACCTGCACGCAGGAAAGTTCACAACGGAGGCTTAAGGTAGCTGATTGATTTTTTACGATGCAAAGTGTGGTGGGAGTCTGCAACAGTCTGCTCACAGATCCAAGATACTCCTCCATGATATTCTAGAATTGATCTGCTGATAACAACCCAACGAGCCAAACGGACTGAATGGCCCTCTCTCGTTTGTAACATTTCTTATGTTCTTTTGTTAAAGTGAAGTCACACTCAACAATAATAGGTTTGGCCTAATCGTGCTTGAGTATTTTTGTATGTGGGTTTAAAGCAGAGTATCTGGAGAAAGCTCTACATTGGGGGGGGGGGGGGGGGTAACTGCGTAGCTAAATCATCAGGATTCAGAACACCGTGCAACGAATAAGGACTCTAATGCATTAATCAGTTAATCTATTATCAAAATGCAAATGTGTCCCCTTATTCAAATGAGCATTGTCCTGCATTTATCTCTGTTTGAGGTCCTGAGCTCGTAGTGTAAATTACATATTATATTATAGCAACCAGCATCTCAAAAGAACAAACAGTTTACTTCTCAAAAATTGGGCCTCGTGTTATTTGTATGCTGGAGTGATCATGGAATCAGTCAATGCCCTACCGAGAAGTGTTTGAACTCACAACCTTTGGGCTGGATATATAGTTTTGAGTCATGTTATCAACTAAAGTGTTTCCATTAATTTTGTATATGCTGTGAATCCAGTGACCTGGGTTAGTTTCCCAGCCATGATTGACATCAGTGGCGAGTAAGATCTGAACCAGTTCTGGGCCCCCGCTTCACCAACCCGCACTGACCATCACGGTGAAGTGCTGTAAAACAACCCCCCATAACAGATAATGCATTGCATGGCTTTCATCCAGCGATAAATGACAAAGGGCTGTCATTTATTTTCCGTAAAATTAGCAATGCAACCAAGAGTTTAATTGCACATTTTAGAACTGCCAGGGCATTCTATTGATGACAATATAATGGGGAAGATCTTGAAGGGATTTGCGAAGACATGATATTTACCCCCGAGACAAATGATGGGGGAAATGTTTAGAATTCCAGAAAACAGTGGCTGTAAAGATGATGGACTTTAAGCTAGCGTTTACCTCCAAAGATGGAGCAATTGTTATGATGTTGTCCCTGTATGGCGTCCCTGGCAAGATAGCCTCAATACACGGACGGTTGCGAAACAAACACTTGGGCTCAGAAAGGAAATGTTCTGCAGGCAGTCACAAAGTTGCTGTGGAGGTCCCATTGGTAACGGCCGCTGTGGTTGCTATTAATCTCTGAACTGTTTAGACAAGCCTAATTAATTCCACGCTGCTTCTGCCACCACGGACAAGCGAGACGCTCACGCAGGGACCGCCGCCACTGGGTGGATGTGCTTGGTGAGGTGCCCGAGTGGCCGTGCATCAGCGTCACCTGATTTACACGGTTTGGGTGCATAAAGCAAAAAAAAACTTTGCCAGCATCTGCTTCACAGTGGACATTCAAGATCCCATGATGTCGTTTGACAAAATATCTGGTTATGTGTCACTTGGCGTCACGGTCCAAAGTTGTCAAACTTGCAAGGTTACTCGAAAATGACCTGATTATCCAATTGGTTAAAATTACATAGCAACATCACCCCCTACTGGCAGACCATACCCGTCTGTGAAACATCGAGCATTCGCGATAACATTCAGCTATGAGAATGGCACAAAGACCAAACGCGCTAGTTACTATCATTGCGCATTGTATATCTGACCAAGTGTGTAACTGCAGATACCCCCCAAATCAGAGGGTACCTCTTTTTCACAGTACCCAGCGACTAGGCAGATCAACGCGTACCCCTGTGGAACTGCGCAGGTTCCCAGCAAAGTTCTATAGATGGCCAGGTTCAAGTGTACCCCTCTCACGTGGCCACGGATCCCCATCATCGGAACGGCGACGCATTCGGCGTCGTGAAATTGGGAAGAAGAATAAGAAGAAAACACAGCCGAGTGGCGGCCGTCTCCGGGTGTGCCTGCCCAGCTGCAGCGTGGCACGCCTCGGGAGAGTGGGGCGCAGCACTCGTCCCACGCTGGCGAGTGTGCGAGGGAGAGCGAAACGGGTGCTCACGAACATTCGGAAGGCGTAAATGGGTGCGAGGTGAGAGAAAGTGAGTGAGTGGAAGCGGCAGGCTGGAGTGCGGAAGAACGAGAGTGCCGGGGAGGACAAGTTGGGTAGATGTCCATGGAGTTTGGGAGGGAAAGGGAGTTAGATGATGGGGATGGGGTAAAGTGGAAAGAATTGATATGGGGGACAATTGTTTTGTGCGCGTGTGTGTGTGCGTTTGTTCCGTATGGTCAAGGATTCGTGTGGGGAGCAAAAGTGTCGTGATTTGCACCCTGCTCGACGAATCCCAAGTTTGATTCCCGCTCGCAGCCAACGTCAGTGATGAATATCTGAACCGGTCCTGGGACAACCCTAGGTCGACTCGGCCCTAAATTAGTAGCTGGTACAGTTTGCAAACATTCGCATTGGGAAGACAAAGGCGGCCGGGTGTTGTGCTGGCGACCCACCCCCTCATGTGCTGTGCTGGACGTAATAGGTGCTTGCTAACAGCACTTGCCCGAACAGTCTTTTAAATGCTATACGGGGAATTGTTGTCTTTGTTCAGAATTGTATTCCATGATAGGTATAAAAACTACTTACACACCCCGTCGGTTCAACGAATTGTCACGATTCAGGGTTGCAAATTAAATTTTAACATCGATACCTTGTACAACGTTGCAGACGACCATAATTTGTTGTTTATATTGATCGATAAATCGACGCATCGTTTTACCTTGCATATGCGTTGAATGTGGTCATGGCTGTGTGAGTGTGTGCATATATATTTATGCATGGTCTCAATGCGCACCTTTCCTGGCACAAGTCCCATGGTTATGTGGACAGAAGTTTCTGTGTGTGTATTAGGGTGAGATTAAGTGTGCATACTTAAGTATTGGAGTACCACTGAGGTTGTGTTATTAAGCAAATATCAGCGTTGAAGATTCCTCACGTGTAAGATAGTTATACTTCAATACGATTTGAAAATATCAACGCTTCTATGGATCTATGCACAATGTCTAAAATTTGTATCATACAGACGGGGGGAACTATGACTAGATGTACCGGGATGATGACAAATAGAAGCGCGTGGAAATGCACGGATAAACTTAAGAGTGAAACGAGGGTATATTTGAATCAAGAGGAATTTTAATGACATAATCTGTGGCCAGCTATGACCCAAGCGTGGTGGGTGGGTAGCAAATCGAGCCGTCGTCTCATTACCGAAAAAAAAATGTTTTAGTGACAATCACGCCAGCCCCAATTTGACACGCGTTGTCTCGGTGGGATATGATCACGCGCGGTTCGCATAGCTACTCGCGATCATCACACAATGCTCCAGCACCCAGATTTATTTTTAATTCAAGAACATTAATTTTAACACGCAGATTGAGCGCGCGCACACACACACACACGCGCGCGCGCACATTCCTGTGAATGTATGACACATGGTCGCTGCCGAGAAAAAAAATTCGCTTGCACGCACGTGCTCGCGAATACGTACACATGCAGAAACCCGTTAACTTGCACTTTTAAGAAGAAAAGTCACGCGTACACGCACGCACATACGCACATCTATGCACGCGTAAAGAGTCATACGTACCTACATACTTGCTCACTCGTATACACATTTTATCAAACAAGATGCAAACGTAAACGGGTGAGCAAAGTGCTCTGGTGTGACAATCGACTACTTAGACTTCACCATACCTTTCAAACACGCGCGCACTCACACATGTGCACACACCTGCAGACGCATGCTCTTTGCCCGTCTGCCCGCCCGCCCGTCTGTCTCTTGCTCTCCCTTCTCCTCCTCGTCTAAGCCCCCGCGGTATAATGATTGACCAAATAAACCACGAGCCACCCACCCCTCCCACCCCTCTCCCCTCAAGCCTGAGTGTGGGTGGGTGGCTGGCTGGATGGCTGGGGGTGGGGTGTGGCTGCGTGCAGAGGGCCTCCCACTTCCTGTCTGCAAGTTCGGTCTGACGCCACCACCACCACCAGCGTGGCTTTGCTTGAAATGCTGAACCTCTGTCTCACAATGAGCTCCAACTTTTTTTTTCCCTGGATGTCCACCCCCACCTTGCCATGCTCTATAAATCTTTTACCCGTACACACACATCTTTCTCGGTAGTAAAAAAAACAAACTCATGGCCATCAGAGCCACCCGGCTGGCTCCTAGCTTCTCAAAAGTCTCCCGAAACACAACCACCATCATGAGGGCTCTCCATTGAGATGTTCCTAGAATGGACGCATGAAATAACATTCTTTCTGCCAGCCGAAGAAGAGGAACCCATCAAAGGAGAAATAACAAGTAGGGCCAAAGCCACAAAAATGATACACAAAGCACCATATGGCAGATTGAACGTCCCACGAATTTTGGAAATGGGCAAGTGATATTATTAAAGTAACATGACTCATATCTTCATTGGTAGCTCTGCCCCAAGGTGTAAATTCCATGTTGCTATGTCGGGGACAGGTTTATCCAGAGGACCACCATCCTGACTGGGTTAAAAGTGTTGCGCTTAGGATCCTAAACAAACATTGTTTGCACGAGCCTAAAGTGACACGCCCTGTAAAGTATTTAGTTAAGTTATTATTGAAGTGGATTTTGTTATGGATGTATTTAAAGAGGCATAATAAATGTAATAATTTACAGCCTATGGTCAATCGACTGTTGGATGAAGGCCTGCCCACACCGTGTCAGTCATGGGAATTGTTTGACCATACTTCACCACACTGGTCAGTACACATTAGCCATGGCCGGTAATGGAAATAAGGTCACCAAGGTTCATAATGCAATGCAGCACCGCTCCCTCAGAACCATAAATAACGAAAATTAATGTGAGTCTGTACATGCTTTTAAAGTTCTGTTTTACAACAAACTTCCCTCATTCATTGTTGATTTTATGGTGGGTTAGGCTATGTAACATTACATTACATGGCCTAACCCAAAAAACAAGTTTGAATAATAATATTGGCTATGAAAAAAAACTACGTGTTAAGTTTCCCTCGAACCTGCCTTTGCCTAAAACAACCCATCACTAGTACTGCTGCAAAGTGTTTCCCTTTATTATTTGCAACAATTTTGTAGCTGTATAATTAAAAGGGAAATAATTTCATTCCAGAGTTGTGCATCTCAAGTCTACTAATATTTATCACGAACAAAATTTTATTTGTGACTGAAATTTTCATTTCATTTATCCAAGAAAGCCTCATTCAATCTCAGGATTTTCTTTTCGAATGGTCCTGCATTGGGGTGTTTGGTCAATTCCTTTTTAAGGGTTATTTTGCTAAATATGAACACCTGGAGAATAATCAAACATATCCAGGGTAAAACAAAGGTCCGCACAGACATATCCATACGTCTATTTGTCGCACTACTAACCCCTGCCTCCAAACCGCTGGATTTCAGGCATGGATTTATCAGCGGCTGCATCGCTATACATTGACAGTGCCACTCTACATGTGCTAAAGCCAAAAGTGGGTTGTGTCATGCGTGACCGGAACTGAGGTGTATCTCGCTGTACGAGCCACTCAAATCCATTGACCCTAACGGAGATATAGGAGTTGTGCTCATGATGGATATCAGAAGGGAGTGCCAAGGAGTGACCCCCACTGGGCCCGTGCGTCACTGCGTGGACCTGCGTGATCCATTACCAGACCTGGGATCTGTTTTGTTTCAAAGGGCTCTCATAAGCTAATATGGCACACCCACACACAGATAAACACTGACAGATAAACAAGTGCACGCGCGCGCGCGTGCACACATACACTCACCCGCACATACTCGAGTCTGCTGTTTATACCGTTAAGGATTTTCTTTGATGAGTCATTCACAGATGTTGAAAATTGTTTTCTTTCTAAATGTCTGTTTCTGTCGTCACCCGTCTCACCCCGCCTCGCCCCACATCATTTGCTCTGCTCTCTCATCTCAATAATTTCTCCCACTTCCATCTCTGATCCCCACCTCGCTTTTGTCATTTAAATCAGCATCCTTACCTTCGCCTTTACAGCCCCTTTCTCTCCCCCCCCCCCCCATACCACCGCTGGGGCCATGCTGCTCTCACTGATTCTCTCTGCCCCATCCGTAGTATATCTCTAATGTAGTCATTTTATTAGTGACATTTCTCATTCTCTTCTGTTTATTGTACGTCTCTTTAGTATGTAGGTTGAACTTCTTTCACACCGTACGTAGCCAAACATGTTAATCGAAGATGCGGGGGAAGGACAACATCCACTCTTCTGGCCTCCAAATGTATTTTTTTTCCCCAAAAGTATTTTGATGAACACACGATTCAGGTACACACAGACGCCATATCAGGGGATTGACACCACTATAAACACAATGCGATGTACAATGATTATTACCAACGTTTTTTAATTTGAACTTGCCTATGCCATGTGTTTCAATAAACTCTACATCCATGGTGTCCACTTCACCCATTGTATATTTTACAACATTTCCAACTACCATCAAGTTTGACAGGTTGTCGCTCTCTCTGATCCTATCTGCCTCATTCTCTACATGTCCCATCTCCTTCACTCATTTATTGCATTCTGAATTCATAGAGACGTCATCATACACGGTCCCGTTTCACTAAGCCACAACTGCCTTTGCGACCACGTGTCTATCTGAGAAGTAAAATGCCAACATAAACTCTGCAAAAGAATGAGCTACTTTTGGCAAGAAAAAAACATTTTGTTGACATTTTAGTTTAAATTTAGGCAGAAGCACAATAAACACGTGGAATTTAGCACTCACTCTGGAATTGGTGTCTGCACCTGTGCTGTTTGGACAGGGATTTTGAGAAAGAGATGGGAAGAATGGACTGTGGGGTCCCTTGATACCAAATGTCTGGCACAGCAGGTGGTAGACATTTAGACACAAACACACGTGGGCGAATACAAGCACACACAGCATGCACATATACACGTGAAGACAAGATAAATTGTTGGGGCAATTTCTGATAGCGAGCATCTCTCACAGCTGACATGACACACCACTGGGTGATGTAACAAGCACCATATCCGACTGCCTTTGTCTCCCCAGTGCTAATGTTTATGCACAACACCAGCTACTTATTTAATGCCGAGCCAATCAATGGGAGCCCTTGGACAGGTTACGATACGACTCGCCACTGATATCTCGCGATGGTCGGAAGTCGTACTTGAATCACAGAGTTCATAGCAGAGTTCATGAACCATTGTGCCACTACTAACCAACACCAATATCCGCAATTCGCGACCAAGTGACGGTGACGTCACCACGTCGCCTGTGCCAGGCCAGGTGCACTTCGAGGCCACGTGAAGTGTCGAAGGCTCACTGACAGGAGGTCAGGAGGCAGACCCAGGTGCCATGCGTTGTCTGACTGAGATGACTTGTAGATGCACCAGCTGTACCTCCTACTGTGCCAACTTGCCACTACTCCTCACACACCTACATACAGAGGTAACGTTCATGTGTACGTGTGTACATGAACAGATGCGTACACATGGGGACGCGCAAGAGTGAACAGCCTCATGGACAAATGCATGTGCAAACTACACGTGGATGACTTATGCACACCATACTTAGTAATGCATTTACAAAAGACAAAACGATCCCTCCGTGTAGCTATTTGTACTGGTAGGGCAGGTCCCATTCCCTATTGTAGCCAGGACAGCACAGAAGGCGGTCGTGTCACTTGTACCGGGCTACCTCTACCCACCCCCCAACTCCCTGACTACACCCCTACATAGTTGATTAAATGTAAGCTAAATCAAACCTTAGTGGAGGACTGCATTAAGGGTGTTCATGGTACTGCAGTGGCGTATGCTCGCCGCTGCACTGCAGTGTTCATATACGAGTGGAGGAAAACACACAAAGACAAATGTCCTCCGTATAGCCTCAACAGACTGCTGTGGAAAGTGCTGTCAACGAGCACCTATGAAGGTAGGTGGCAACCACCATGCCTGGCTGCCTATGTCTGTCTGGTGGCGATGTTTACACATCACACGTGGAACCCATTTGAGGTTTAGTCGACCTAGGGGAGGGCCAGTACCGGATCAGATAATCGTCACCGTTGGTTTTTGGCCGCAAGCGGGAATCGAACTCGGGTAACTGGGTTCGTAGCACGGCGCTCTAACCGCTGCATCACCACTCCCCACATACCCCTCCACACACAAACACGTGCACGTACGCTTACATCTACACCATTAAGTTAATAGACGCATGCACACAAGAACTGAAGCACACGCACAAGCATAACACTTCCACCCCCTCTTCCCATGCCGCGCAGCCTTTGGTGGTGCCGGGACACGGAACAAAAGAGCCCTTGTTTGTGTATAATTTCTCCAGACTTACAAAAAAAAATTGTTGTAAACGTTGTAATGGGCAATACGTGAAAAAAATCCTCTTTTTACCACAAGGTCCCTGGTGGCGCCACGTGGCGGAATGCCACAAGAATGTGAAGGCTGCATCCCCACGGTGGTAGGTGTGTGTGTGTACAAAACAAGGAAAAGTATTCCGGATTCTGACCACAGGGTGACTTGCAAAGGAACCTGGCATCCCAAGGGGAAAGTGGGCACTTAACCAAGGTTTTGCAGATTATAGCGGGTGAATTGGGCATGGGACTGTGTTCGGGGATTGTATGTGAATTTGTGCACGAGATTGCACATGGGATTGAATGTGGGATTACATGCGGAATTGTGCGTGGCATTAACTATAGGATTGTAAATTTCGATTTAAAGCTTTCGTGACTGCAGGGATTCATCTTCTTGGTTCTTTCGGTAAAGTCACGTAGAAGGTAAATAATAAAATAATAAAAATAAAACATAATAAAATACAATTCTCACGACGTTTCGGCCACAATGCAAGCAGCCGTCCTCAGGTGAAGAACAGGTCGGCTGCTTGCGTTGTGGCCGAAACGTCGTGAGAATTGTATTTTATAATGTTTTATTTTTTTATTTTATTATTCCCTTCTACGTGACTTTACCGAAAGAACCAAGAAGATATAGGATTGTATTTGAGATTACGCGTGGAGTCGTGTATGGGACTGGGTATGGGGTTCGTGCGTAGAATTGTATATGGGACTGTACATGGGATTACGGGCACCACGTTAGCGTGATGTTAAGGAGTTCACCTGGTATACAAGAGGTTGTGGGTTCGATCCTGACCCTGACGATTGTATATTTGGAGTTTCGTCGCGTGGAATTTTCACCGGGTCCTCCAGTTTTTTTCCTCCACAATTACAAACACGGGTTTCAGGGTATTTGGCTGCAAAACATTTCCACGTGATAAGCCACTTCGTTGAGTTATCATTTGTGGCCAAGTCGCTTCTAAAAAAGAGCTATAAAGGTCAGTGGCCCTTACCTAGTTAAATAAAAAAAAGTTTAGTTTTTTAGTTTATTATGATGTAGAGTGGTGGCACAGTGGTGAATTTGATTCCTAGTGATGCCGTGATTTCTGAATCGGTCCTGGGCCTGCTCCCTCTTCAGCACGCGCATGGACCGGCATGGTGAAGTATGTACAAATAGCTCACGTGACTAACGTGGAAAGGGCTTCATCCAGTAGTGGATTGACAAAGGGCTGTATTTTAGTATATTATGAGACGTGAGATTTTTGTGTGAAATTGTACATAGGATGGTGTGAGTGGAATTGACGACTGTCAATGGAATTAGGTGTGGGATTTCTCATGAAACTACACGTGGCATTGTCCGTGAGAACTTGCAATTGTCCGTCAGACCGAGTTTGGGGATCATGCGTGGCAATGCGCATGAAATCGGGACCGCACCGTAGGATCGCACGCGACGATTGCGAATGGAATTTACGCAAGAGCAGCGGCGTAACGACGTGCGTGTCACGTTGTGCGCACGACGATGTGCAGGCCGTTGCAGTCACGGTCGAGTGTCAATGTGAAAACCGGTGGGCGAGCATCTGAAGTGTCCCACCGAGTATCCAGTACTGGCAATGAAATCACAGTGAACACCACTCTCCCTGGGGCCGGTTGTGTTAATGTACCGCAGCGCTAAGTAGACAGAGAGGGCACAGGCAGGGCGGGTGACCTGGGTCAGGAGAACACAAAGGGCCCTTTGAACAGAGACCGCACTCCCTAACCCACATACGTTTGCGTGCACGAAACGATATATGTAGCTATGTTTACGTTTACGCATTTTTCTGCCACCGGAAATCCTCTTGCTGACAGCAGAGAAACACTACCTGGCAGAGGACAACTCTGCACCCCTCAGCTCAGGCTGCCTGGATCGGTTTAAACGGAGGCTTTCGTGACCAATATTATCCATAATAAAAAAAATAACGTGGGTTAGATCGCATACAAATACATGCCTCGTTATCCCACCACCACCAGACACGGCCAATCAGTAATGTTTCTGACTTAAACAAAACGTGCCAATTAGTTACTACTTCAGCACACCAGTGTGTTGGAGAGTAAACCCAAAACATTTACAATTTGAGTGCGACGTCTCGCTGGTGTCTGGATCGATTGTCTTGCACGCGAATGACATCTATTTTGATTTCCCTCTAAACTGTACACGAACGAAGGACAACAACAAAAAAGAACTTGAATATGAAGTTTCTCGCGCCGTTAATGATGCCCGCACTGAGAAAGTAGCACACTTGTAAGACACGGCAACTGCCATTCGTTGTAATGCACCGCTTAGGACGAGAGCTTGAGATGCCGTGTGATGTGGGCTACAGGCCACTGACTGTAACAATTCTCCAAATCGACTATGCCAAACGAATTGCTTGAATAAAACAAACAAAACTAAAAAAATAACCATTCTGTTAATGAATGAACTGTACGTATAAATCGTTTAATTATATTCTTTGGGTTTTTCGTTTAATTATATAATACAATTATTATTAATAATGATTTCGTGTATTATTGAACATGTTTTAAAACAAATTCAAACGTGCCACACATGCAGGGAGTGCAGTAGCAGTGGAGCGCACACATAATCAAAGCAAGCTCACCACCCTCATCATCTTTATTATTTAGCGTGTGCTTGAGTAAGGGAGGGAATAATGATGCAGGTGAGTGGTTTGTTAAAAAAGACATTTAAATATAGGCATGCACACGCCAACCGTAAGTCAGTCAATGTATCTGCTGTAAATGAAGACCATTGTAAGTAACATTGGCCTCATGGATGTTTCTATGTTTTAAGAAAAGTGTTAATGATGGTTTTGACTTTTTAAATGCATTTGCCGATTATAACAAAGTCACTATGGCCACGACAAAGCATCGACCACAATTCACCCCACATGCACACGCCTCTGGTCGTGCATGCTGCAAGTCGCTGTGAGAATAACAGCACTTGCACCCCAGTTCCTCGCGCTCAGTGCGGTCCGAAATCGCATCGATTCGCCTCCACGTCAAATCACCTACACCGGTCCTGAGCTCCCTCCAGCTACAAGACCGAGGCGGCAGCATGGGGAAAGGGAAGGCAATATAATTACAAAGAGCAGAAAATGATGTACAGTTTCTCAATAAGTGGCACGGCTATAAAGGGAGACGAGTGGAGAGAGGAACCGGGGTTACGCTACATGGGCCAGCGGTCAGACCAGCTGCCCTGCATTCCCTGCACAGAGGGCGGAGTGTGGGTTGCTGGGCTCTCGTTAAACACAAGGAGGATGGTCGCTGAAGGTATGGTTGTTGAGGGAGAGGTGGGTTGGAGAGTTGGCATGGATTTTCAAATTGTTGGTTGTACGTTTAACTTTTTTCTCACCATACGTAGCCAACCGTGCTCATCGGAGGTGCGGAGGAAGGACAACAAACTAAACACAAAGAGGAATGTGTAAGAAATTAGTTTTCAATTTAGATTTAACAGTGCATAGCTCCTCCAGTGATTTCCTAATATCGAAAGGAAGAGCGTTCCAGACGGCCGCAAAAGCGCATCTGAAAGTGCGCGATGTTTTTGTTCTACGGCCAGCAGCCAAAAGCCGCCACTGCTGCAAGGATGACCGGAATTCGCGCGATGGTTTATGCTCCTTGCCGAGATCAGCAAAGGTATTGTGGTTCATCGTGGCAAGCAATTCGTGTGTAATGAGCACGACCTCTTCACGTATTCGTGGTTGGGGGGCAAATTGATGAAGAGAGAAGAAGGGAGCAATTGAGGTGCTCAAGTAAACACGAGGGATAAAGTGCCCAGTTTGGCTTCTTCAGCTCACGTAGGAGCAATAATGCGAATGTTTACATGATGAAACATTTTCTTCAGTTCACTTGGCAGCATTTGAATGTTTCGCTTGTACATTTTGCAATTGCGCTCA
The DNA here is from genome assembly GCF_015708825.2 of Lethenteron reissneri. Taxonomy (NCBI): domain Eukaryota; kingdom Metazoa; phylum Chordata; class Hyperoartia; order Petromyzontiformes; family Petromyzontidae; genus Lethenteron; species Lethenteron reissneri. The sequence continues at coordinate 20,052,224 of NC_083801.1, forward strand.
TGTTTAGTCTATTATTCATAACATAGTTCATATAATTGCAGCTTCGCAACTGATAACGTGAAAAATGTCACCACATGGACACACGCCACGCAAAAAAGTTTTTAGTTTCTCCATGATCTCGCTCACTGTTCATTTTCGCCAAAAAGTCTGGCTTTGTAGATCGCTCTGCTTGCCTCTGAGCTAATTCACATGGTGTAGACAGTTCAACTCACCCAATAACGGTACGAGGTATTACGCCAGCAAATTCCTGATGTGGAAATTCAAGACGCCGTGACACCATTAATCAAATTAGGCCATTACATACTGGTGCCAGAGAATTAAGTCACCAATTCTAAAGCAATCCACTACTAAACGTGGTAAAAATGTACACAATTTTTTTCCCTTCACTACATTGCTTTCCGAGTCTTCTTTGTAAAAAAATATTAGCATGGCATTCGATTCTGACCTGACCATGTATTGTATAAAGAAAATTAAATTAAAGAGTCAGAAGAATATATAAAGCAATTTATCTTAATTGATTGGGTTGTACAGAGGCAATCAGGTTGTCTGGGAGCATGAGTTAATTCAGATTCAATAATGACAGGCCTCACCGAACAGTGTGCTGAAAGACAAGGCTGTCATGGGGTGTTTTTTTTGGAAAAGCAGAGAGGAGAGGTATTGTGGTGGAAATAAAAGGCCCTCCATGATATGTCCTGAAGCCTGTATCCTCTAAAAAAGGTAGCATCACGTGTGTTCCAGCACATGCTGTAGCGAAATTGAAATGTTACATTTGGAGGGTGAGATTGAAGGTGGAAACCAAAACAATCTGGTTTAATTGGTCCTGCGGGACAGACTAAGTGGCTATAACCCAAGGGTCCCTGCAGCTGAGCCTGGCTCCTTAAAAGCTGTAAACACTGCCACTCCGAGGAGGCACGCACACTTGTCAGCTTGTAAACTATGCAAGGCATTCATACATGACCCAGGTCCCTTGCACATTTCACGTGAAAATAAATATATACGCAATGGGCAAAATGAGTTGAATGCCAAGTGTCGCAAGGGTGATAAGAATTCGGGCGATTCACTGGCGAAAAGCTGGTGCAGCTCGACTCAATGAAGTTGCAGTGAGATGAAAGAATCCGTGAGGAAGCAAACAGGTGAGGTAGAGGGTTATTAAGATAACACACAGGTCAGCTACTCAGAAAAGCACATGTTTAGATCAGACACCTATTTTTATGCAGTTTCAACTAGATTTCTTACAAGATTTTAACAGATCCACGCCATATCATATTTACAGCACATTTCAGTATGTGCCTCATGCAAAAAACTAATAGCCACGATGGCATGAAACTAACCTATATGAAGTAAACGTTTATATGTATGTATACATCAGAGTTGACAGGTACAGTCAACCCAATTTCCAATTAATTTGTTTAAAGTCACATGACATTCACTTAAAATTTGCTGCAACTTTTGGAAATGCTCTGTGAAAAATGTTGAACTATGCAGATTGTAGTTTATGATTTATTATAATGTAACGAGATATTTTGTCTTTAAGATAGACTTGTTCCTCATGATCTTTGCGATCTAAATGGTGTATCATAATGGGCTCTCAAATGGTTCAATTTAATTGGGATTTGTGAGCTCTTGTTGTGCTTCAATGCAAACCATCACCCGTTCGCCATTCCCCCCCCGGTCTGAGCCGACCATCCTCATTTCTCTCCCCGCCAACCCCTCCCCCAAGTCCCATATTCCAGCCGCTTGTGAAAGTAAATACCGAGGAGACGTGAAGCTGTGAGCTCTGCTCCCATCCCCGACGTCCAACTTTCCCCACGGATATAGCGGGAGGCAGGGACGCGAGGGCAAAAGTGTGCATGCAGCACTTTAATAAATGGACGCTTAATGAAAAGGACAAGCCAAGTCAGTTCCAAGGCCCGCCCCTTGCCCCAGCCCCCCAAGGAGCTAATGAGGCCATAAGGAGCTGTGCTCGGGGCTTCTCACAGAAGCCACGGCATTACGGGAGTGCCACTTGCTCTCAATGTGCTAACGCGCTGTTGTCGCTATGCGGTTGCACAGCCGTCTCGTTCGCGGGTAGAAAATATATGTCAAGTCACGGATGTAGAAATAAAATAAAATTTTAATAAATACAATTAAATTTCAATAAATCACGACGTTTCCAACGCAACACAAGCGCTCATTATCACCTGGTTTTATTTGTTTAAATTGTATTTTATTTCTACATACGTGACTTTACCGAACAAAAACAATGAGTATAATTTCTGCAGTGACGAAAGCTTCAATCCTAGATTATATCACGGTCATTAACAAACGGTGCCTGAGAAATGAAAGCTATGCAATGAGTTCACATGTCAGGATAATAACCCTTCTTCAAAGAGGGCAGACAAGGCAGGTTAGAGAATGGGACTTATCGTGTTCGACAATTGCACAATGTGTGGTGATCTAAAATAAAATAAAGTAGCGACATGCTGAAGAAGCAAAAACATTGAAGGTTTTCGGCAAGCAGATACTAGGATTAAAATGCATTCATACAAAAGCATTATCATCTTTATTTATTTTAGATTATTTAGTTTTATGATGATGGCAAAGTCTTTCCGTATGTCATTGTACTTGAAAATGAACTACAGGAAACATCTGGATCACTTCACAAAGAAGGTTGCAAAGTTAAGCTACAGTGACTATTAGTAAAACCAAAGCCATGTTACAACAAATTTGGACTTAAAACTTTCGTGACTGCAGGAACGAAATATTATATGATTCTTTCGGTACAGTCACATAGATAGAAGAAAAATAATAATTATAATAAAAACAAACATAAAGTGATTAAAAATATCACGACGTTTCGATCGCAACACAAGCGGTTGTCATTCTATCTACGTGACTTACAACAAGTGCATCGAACAAAGAAGAGTCATTGTTGGAGATACACAACTGGAAAGACACGAGTGAGTGCATCCCTGCAATTAGTTACAACTACATGGAGGTCTTCTTGAAGACAATTTAAAGCCATTTTTGCAGAACTTTTTTTTTCAATTGATAATTGCAGTGCCAAAATCAAACATTTCCAAGATGTACTCATCAAAACATTATCGACCTACTTAACAAAGATTTGTTATAAATGAAAAACAAAAAAAAACTTAAACAATAAAACCATTATATTCTTGGTTCTTTCGGTAAAGTCACGTAGAAGGGAAACAATAAAATGATAAAAATATAAAACCAATAACATTCTCATGACGTTTCGACTGCAACACAAGCAATCATCATCAGGTGTGACATATAAGTAGAGACAGATATCACGGAGATACATAGAGAGAGACAAACATAGGCACACAAAGAAACCACTGTGTCGAGGCCTGGTTGATTACGTAATCAACCAGGCATCGACACAGAGGCGTGGTTTCTCTGTGTGTCTCTACTTATATGTCTGTCTATATGTCTCTGGTTCTGAGTTTTATCTCTCTCTCAAATTTAGCATTCTCAGGAAGAACGTAATCAACCAGGTAGGGTGTTGACTGTTATGTTATCCGACTCTCTGTTGTATTACATTACATTTCTAAGTATACTAGATTTGTGTGTTCTATTTCATTTATACCTGATGATGATTGCTTGTGTTGCAATCGAAACGTCGTATGCTAGTATTTAATTTATTATTTTCTCTTTATACGTGACTTTACCGAAAGAACCATAGAGTAATTCCTGCAGTCACGAAAGCTCCAAATTAAGTATGTGCCAGGTGTCTTCAGCAACGGAACGTAACGGGGATTCCAGGATGCTTTCCATCTCAATTTGACACCAGCGTTCTTGTACATATTCTGCACACGGCCTTGTAATTGCCACGAGCTTAACGTAGCAGAGGGATCGTGGCATTTTTGAAAAAAATGGTTTTGATATATATTTTTGCTCCTTCTGAATTGCCTCGTCAGCTCCAGTTGCTTGCATCCTGCGTCATCAAAGTACGCCGCTAGATGAATAAATATTTATTGATGTTTTGTTCATATTTAACAAGCATCTGGATAAAATGTTGACGCTATATAAATGTTAATTGTTGCTGCTGGTCACGTTAATTCTTCCCCTTAGGGGCCGTCCATAAATGACGTCACGCGATTTTGGACGATTTTTTACCCCCCCCCCTCGTCACAGGGCGTCACAAAAAGTCAGACCCCCCCTCAAATATGACGTCACAAAGCTCTGCCCCCCCCCTAAAATAAAACATGCTTCAAATCACTTTTAACTATTGTCATTGTAGTGCGTATTTAATGTGGAGCTGCACTCTGATGTTGTAGGAGAAAACATTGATCAAACAGTCTATTTAGTTAAGTAGAACGTGTTGTCTATATTTATTTAAAGTTGCGCATTTTGATGTGACGTCACATTTCTCAACCCCCCCCCCCCCCCTCGTCACACATCGTCACAAATGTCTGACCCCCCCCCCCTAGGTGCGTGACGTCATTTATGGACGGCCCCTTACCTGGGTATACCATGGAATCTTTTACTTGTTCTTTCAAGATGCACAGGTGCATTCAACCTTGTGAGTGCTAAGATAACATTATTATGTTCTATGGCAAATAATTGTAGATGTAATACTTGTCTAAATATAACATTGGATCGCTAAGAGCTTGAAAAATATGGTGTGGGAGGTTCCCCACCTGCGATTAGCAGGGTTGGCTACGTACGGTGCTAAAGAAGTTCAACATACTACATCCTGAATGTTTGATGTTGCATGCACACACACACGAGGGGCACGATTAAGATGTGCATGAGGGATTAAATACATGAACAAATCAACTAACAAAATACTCACACGCATATTTCAGCAGTACTTGTGTAATACACAGTGATCCATTCATCGATACCCCACTAAAATATTGGGGACTACATTATCGGGAAAACAATATTTTACTTGCAAGTCCTCTCCGTGTCTCCCACCGATATCAACACACCTGGCAAATCGTTTATCACTCTCGCCTCGAATATACTGAAGTCATCACTTTCGCAATACACTATCTAATCACCTGTTGAGACGAAAGCAATAGGGGTTATTAGAATCCGTTGGGTATCTATAAGAGGATCACCCTGTATATTTACATTTTTTTTGTGCCTCAATTGACCACCTTGAGACGCGGGATCCCTCTCCTGGCTGAAGACTGGTAATGCATGCACGCGCACAGCCACGAACATGCATGCATGTGCCTATCGACTCATTCATGTGCACACTGGACACCACAGAGAACCAGTATATATTTCTAGATTTGAAGTTTTAGTGACTGCAAGGATCCATACTCTTTGGTTTTTTCGGCAAAGTCAAGTAGGTAAAAAATTAAACAAATGAAAAATGAAAACAACTAAATTAAATTTCGATTTAAAGCTTTCGTGATTGCAGGGATTCATCTTCTTGGTTCTTTCGGTAAAGTCACGTAGAAGGGAAATAATAAAATAATAAAAATTAAACATAATAAAATACAATTCTCACGACGTTTCGCCCACAATGCAAGCGTCTGTCTTCATGTGGGGATAACGTATAAAAAGCACAACCAATATATAGCCTTGAATAGACTTTAACACGTAGGCTTCCGTGACAAATATTATTCGTAATAAAGGATGTTGGGCTAGATCGCGTAACGACTGGGTATCTGTGCAAAAAGAGCTTCATAGCTCATCGGATTCCTCCAGCCTAAATAAAGATTCGGATTCTGAAATATAAATGTATCGTTAACCCCCCCCCCCCCCCCAGAAACCGACAATTAGTAAGGTTTGCCACGTGAACAAAAGGTGGCAATAAGTTATAAAACTTACGAATCGGCTATGTCGGGTGGAGGTGGGTTTACGACACATTAATAATTAATCACGCGATCTAACCCAAAAACCTTTACGATGAACATAGAATAGGCTGTTTGGGAAAGTGGCATTCGTGACCAGACAGACTTGTGCACAAGCAGCAAGTGTGAAAGCAAATATTTTCCGGCCGCCTTTGCAAAAACGTTTCCACACTCGGTGCTGACGTTTAAATCGCCCTAGGAGAGGCACAGAATCACTGATGATGCCACTCGTGTGACACCATCACTCCCCACAAACCCATACACACACACGTAGGCACGACACGTACAGCTACGCACAGGTGCACGCATGAGCGCGCACGTGTGCTCACGCGCGCAAGAACGAAGCGGCCCATGGGGGTGCACAGCTCATGAAATCTGCACAATAGTGCACTCACCCTGATTATGCCCCATCACTGCTGCCCCTCACCCCAGTTGCAGGCCCTCTCTCCGCCCACTGACAGCCTCCTTCATTCTGCTGTCACTTGTCGCGACTTTGATTTCAGCCGCGAGAATTGACCACGCAAGCGCTCCTGCGCTGCTCTGCCGTGGGCTCTTGTCTCTCGACTGAACGTCTAAAGATTTGGCACAATCGGTGAGGTCCTCGTCCTCCCCCCTCCGCATATCAAATAGCACTTCCCCAGGTCAGATCGGCCTTGCGCGGTGCAGTGTCAGCGAAAACTAACATTGGTGGGGGGGGGGGCAGGAGGGGGGGAGAGACAATAGTTGCTTGGTGTGCCCCTTGCTACCTCCACCACTCCCTCAGTGGTGCCGTGATGGGCCGTGAGAGGCCGTCGCGAACGATAGTGCGTGTCCCACTGATTTAAAGTGGGCTCAAAAGAAAGAGTTCCCTTGTATGTGCAGGCATATGTGAAGTAATTCCCAGCTGGTCAGCCAGCCCTACAGATTAGGAAGCATCTGTGACCATAGTCCCAAAGGGATTTCGTTTTTTTTATCAGGTAATCAATTACCCACTGAGATGGTCAATTATAGGGTCCTCATCTTTCCACCTCAGCACCCGTGATCTGACCCCCTTGAACCCTTGCCCGCTCCCACGCCCCCTTACTTGAGGACGGCTTGCCTTCGTGTGGCCGGCATACTTGCAAACTGAAAATATGGAGGAGATAATGTTAATGGTTTACACAGTTACCGAGGATAAGTGACACAGTTATGTTGTTGTGCAGGAATTGTGAATATGTCATAACATTCTAGCATAAGTCATTATTATTATCATCATCATCATTATAATTTGCCACTTGATATCACACCTCACACAATTGAGAAGCAAAATCGAGCAGAGCACCGCACATGAGGCTTAACTTACCTATGCATTCGTGTGGTGTTTGTGTGCGTGCCAAACATTTTCAAGTGCATTGTAATGTGCATTACTGTATGTGCCATATTTGGCCATGAATGCGGAGAACTGCATGTGAGCATGTGAAGTGATTACTAACAACTACTCACACACACAAAATATCATCATACACACGTAGCAGCACCACTATAACCAATACCCCAAGATGTATTATGCTCACAACAACGCACAAATCAACTGTCTTGTTTCCCCACTGTTCCCCACTGCCTAGCAGCAGTGTGTGTTCTTGTGAGCCATACCATGTGTCTTCATAGTCATAGCCTTATTCGCTCGCGCGCGTGTGTGCGTGCGTGTACGTGGATCTGTCCCGTGACCTTCTGTCAGCGAGCCTTCCGAAGCTTCACATGGCCTCGAAATGCACCTAGCCTGGCACAAGTGCAGTGGTCACGTCAGCACTGCTTCGTGGAGAATGGTGGCTGAGAGATTGCCTGCCACTCTGATCCAAGATTTGTCTTTATTGATTGATGTATCGAGTGTTTGACTAGTTGACTATCACATCCCGGCCTCCTAGAGTATCGGCTCGTGGTCTTAGTAAGGCGGTGGACTAGTTTTAAAGTAACGTTGAACAAATAAAGCAATGCACAAATACGGTAGCAACTCTCGAGATTAATCTGCTTTAAAACTGGTTTTTCTCAAGGTTCACAAACTCAGTCTCTTCAATACTCATTTTACATGTTGGCTCTGATTTGACTCAATCCAAGATAGTTGTATCGCTCTCACTCCTCACTGTTCACGTACAATTGCAATGAAATGTACACGATTGAGTGTTGTCATGAAGGGCATTTGGTCGACGACACGATGACATTCGTTGTGTTTTAATACCAAACAGAGAACACCACCAGAGGATTGTCATCTTCTTCCATCGAACGGTTTTCCAAACTTCACGTGTACGTTACAAATTCCTCCGCTGAGTTTCAAATGCCATTCGAGAGAAGAACGAGTGAGAACGTACGATCATACTCTGAGCGCATTCCCTAGGGCAGCGCGATCTCAAATGAGTACCGAGTGTGGTGTCTTCATCCACATTGGGGAGACAAAGGGGATTTGATGTGTGTCACGCAGTACCACTTTTGTGTGTCGTGCCAGCCTAAATAGGTGATTGCAAACACAACTTCCATAGACAGTCATTGAGGCTAAGGGGTGGAAATTCGTGGGGGTGTTTTTAAATCACGTTTTCATGTTAACATGAACAGGAATGATCATTTCCAATTGCTCTACACAGAGATCTGTCATCATTAGCAGTCTCGATTTAAAGCTTTCGTGGCTGCAGGGATTCATCTTCTTCGTTCTTTCGGTAAAGTCACGTAGAAGGGAAATAATAAAATAATAAAAATAAAACATTATCAAATAAAATTATCACGACGTTTCGGCCACAACACAAGCAGCCGTCCTCAGGTGAAGACAGAGCTGTCTGAAAGACAGCGCTCCAATCAAACGGTTCATTGGAGCGCTGTCTTTCAGACAGCTCTGTCTTCACCTGAGGACGGCTGCTTGTGTTGTGGCCGAAAAGTCGTGAGAATTTTATTTGATTATGTTGTATTATTTCCTTTCTACGTGACTTTACCGAAAGAACCAAGAAGATCATTAGCATTGTGTGTATCACGACAACACCGCCACAACGTTTGCATCACTACCAATGATGCATACCATCCCAGCCTGTGCTAATCCATACTCTCGCACTGTGCACAAGGTGAATACCCACGTGCGTGGCACGCACTTTGGAAGCGCTGGAATGCCGCCATTGCTACACATTTTTGTTACTCTCGCTGCATAGGTTGCCAGGAAGTTGTTTGCGTTTAGTCATTTACATTTCATAATCACTCAATCATTGATAATCGCCATGAAAAACTCAAAGCATTGCCACGTACTACTACGTGGCGTTGCCATGGCGCAGGCTCGGTGGAGGACGTGTGGTAAGCTGGATTGGCCCTTAAAGTTCAGTGCAATTATAAACGCTCAGGATTTATAACGCAAACATACTGCATGCTCACGCCGCTTAAATCGATATTCACTCACTGCTACGTTGCATTCAAGTGAATTGTATTCGTCTTCACGCACTCTTCCTGTTAAATGTATTTAGTGAACGTAAAACACGTTGTGTTAATTTTTCACGTATGTATCAGTGCGCGCACATTTTTTTGCTGCAATTTAATATCAATAGTAATCAATGCGCACTGCGCCGTTTGTGGAACACAGCGATGCTGTAGTCTCATGCTAACCATGCCAGAGTTTGTTATTTCTTGTCTGTCAAGCATACGTATACAATAACGTAACCCTGACAATGTTTTTTGTAAGGGTTATTAAAATGTGTGCGTATATGCATTTTTTTACTTTGTGTTTGTAGTATCATGTCTTAACAGTGTATATTTTCCTATATATTTTTTATTTCTACCGAGTTGCATTGTGAGTGTTTGTGCATGTGTCTCTGTAGTACAGTCGTTATATAACATGATATAGATTCACTCAATTAATCGCGATTATTATTAGCCGAAACATAGACCTGATGCAGGTAGTCATGAGATGGAACCTGGCACTATTTGGACACACGTGTAGGATGGGACATCAACATGTAAAATGCAAAGTGTGTTGTTCGGAAAAATGTGAGGAACCGGAAAGAGAGGAAGACCTCACAGAGAATGAATGGCTCGACAACGACATGCGAGTTCGGTGCCAGAAAGATGCGCGCACTACTTGAGCACATACGACAGAGGAAAGTGGAAACAACTGACGAAATGTGCAGGAGACACCTATAGGCTCTCTGCGCATGGATCGTGACAATGATGATGATCATGATGAAACATAAAATAATACGGTCATTCAAATTATCTGTGGCTTAATATGTGCAAATGGCGTTAGTAACTTGGAAAGTGCTCAGACTGCTGGTGCGATCATGCAAAACAGTGACATCCTGGCACGAAGTGGCAGTCTGGCAACAGCATGGGAGTTCATCGATCACCAGTGCTTATCTGTGTAAAGGAGTGTGCATCGGTCACCACCACAAATCTCAAGTATGTGGCATACAACTTCAACCAATAAAAAAAATATTGCGCTTTGTGAATCCATCGCTGGCCGGAGGCCTTCTCACGACGTGGCGGTCATGAGAGTTGTTTGACCATCATTCTCCACGATGGACTGAGTAGGTTGGCCAGATAAATAAGCCCACATGTAGCCTTATCTCGGAATACGAATCGCAACCCCCGAATCCCAATCTGGAGCGTGCCCGAATTTCGCCACTGCGCCGTTATTCAGCCGCGCGACGACGCCTGTGCCAGCAGCACGGCCGTGGCACTAACTCACCGACTCGTGTCCCACGGGCAACCCACCCCCCCCCCCAACTGAGCGAACGAACGGCGTCTCCTGCGAGCGCCGCTGCAGCGACAGATAGAGATGGTGGCATGCCACTGTCTTCATGGGCGGGCGAGCGAGCGAGCGAGTGGGCGGGCGCGTGTGCAGCCAGTCACACGAGCGGGTCGCGGAGGAGCTGGGGCAACGGCGGGTCCCTCAATGCATCACGACACAAAGGACGGAGAGTGACAGCTCGGGGGACGGGTGGGGGAGCCACATGCCCCCCACACACACACACCCCGCCAACCTCACACTGCCACTCTTTACTCCGAGCATTGTGGCAATGCACAAAAGGACACGGGTGAGGCTGGAGTGGTGGTGGTGGCGGTGATTGTAGGATGAGGTAGTGGGGGCGGGGGGGGTGGGCCTGGGGGATTTAAAAATGGGTTTAAGAAGGGAGAATTGACAAAGTTGTGGGGCCATAGAGTGGCGGCAGTATGTGGGGTTCAGTATATTTTTCAAAATAATGTGTAAATCTATTCAGAATGTATTTATAGTATCACTGGTGTCATCCATCGATGAGTAAGCGTGGATTGGGCAGAAGGCTGGCTTTGGCAAGGGTTCCTACATTTTTCATTTCACGTGTTTTAGACCTCGTACGTACGCATGTACGTGCGCACGCCCGTGTGTGCAAGTGTGGAACACAAGCAGGTGCGCTTTCTTCATGAGCTGGAGTGAGTGTGCACCACCACGTGCACACCACCATGTGCACCAAACGTGCGGAGCGTTAAACGCTCGTGCCGTGCATCAAAGTTGCCCGGTGTCTGCAGCCTCACCATGAGCCACCTTTGATCCCTCGTCGTTCGGCTGGCTCGGAACCAACGCACGCGCGGGGCTACGTGCGAGCGCACGCACACACACTACGGCCGTATCAGCATGTGCGCAGGATTTTGCTCGGGGGGCTCGTAAGCTTTTGGGAGGCGTAATTAATGTGTACGCATTCGCCGTGCATGGGAACCGAGAAAAGACGGCTAGAAAGAAAAGATGACAATAAGTGGGAGCTCCTTTTAATCTCGTGGTTCTGGTTAGAGAGGGCTAGGTCAGGGTGGAGTTCATGCGTGTGTGACATAACGAATGTATGCTAATTTTAAATCCGAAATCGCAGTGTGACTGCTATGTCCTTACACGAGCAGCTGTTCCGAGTTCCTTATTTTCTTTCCTTCACGCGCAAGCGATTTGCGCTGTGTGTGCCAAGCATGTAGGGGGCATGCACTTGTGAGTATACGACTTCGTGGTGTATTAGTTAATGGGTGCGCGTGTTGGAACAGTCGGGATCACGGGTCGTGCATCACCCAGTCATCTCAGCCAGTCAACCCACACCATCTGGGTCTGTCCTGTGAGCTGCCAGCGAGCCTTCGCCACTTTCAGGGGGTCTCAAAGTGCACGTAGCCTGGCACGAGCACTGTGGCAACATCACTGTGACCCAGTGGTGTGATGCTGTTTGTTAAGTGAGCACGTGCGTGCCTTTGTGCGTGTCAGCCATATGCATCCCACCTGGGCAGCGACTGCCTGGCTTGTGCAGAGGTCTGGAGCACACGCGACACCGATCTGTCGTGTGCGGGCGCGTGCGGGTCGCCTGCTCGCTAAGCAGCCCCTGTGAGCTGGTGTCCTCCTCTGTCTCTTCTGGCTGTGTGACACACACACACAAGCAACGACAGTCACTTTATGAAATCATATATGAATCATAATGAATTCACCCCTTTGTTAATCCAAAGGCCTCCCCTCACACACCCCTGTGGTGTGTTGGTCAGGGGTTGTTTGACCATGCTTTGTCACGCCGGTCAGTACGAGTTGCGAAGTGGGAAGCTGAATTAGGTAGGACTGGTTCAGATATCCCTCAGCGCTGATTTGGAAGGAATCCAATATGTGAAACATTTTTACTTTTTTTTGTTTATTATAACCAGGTTAAAGCCCGCTGATCTATATAGCTCGTTTTCAGATAGCTCAACGAAGTGGCTTATAACGTGGACGTCTCGAATGAGTGGCGCCCAAAAATCATATATCAAGTTGGTTTGATAGTTCGTATGGAATGAATGTGAAATTTTGAAACTATTTACAATTTGGATTTAAGTTGGCGGGCAGTGGCATGGGTGATCGGCTGTGATTGAGGATGGAGGATTGGTGGCTCGTGGTGTGGGCTTTGTAGGTGGCAGTTATCTCACGCGGGGTGACTGTGCGTTTGGTCGGTTAATGATGAGGATAGGAAGTGGTTGGTCAGACAGACAGGTGGGTGGTGGTGACACTCGGTAGTTGGTAGGGTTGATAGTTGGTGGCCAAGGCTTGTAGATGATGAGAAACGTCAATAAATGATAGTAAAACATGTTGCTGGTGGGTGACATTGGGAGGTGGCAGTTGAGGCCATTGAAATACGAGAGAGGTTGGTTGGTTATAAAAGTATTTTACTCATATTTCCTGAGAAACATTTTCTAACACCTACTTTCGATTTATTGGAACACACAACTTCACTAATAGTCCATGGGCCACAGCAGAAATGGAAATGGCTAAAACGAGTAAACGATTTGGTAGCCCACTCATTTCAAATGGTTATCACGTAAGTTACTGTCGTTGGCCACGTAAATAAATCAAACCACTAAAGTCATGCCGCCGCTGGTGGCGACAGGTGAAATATCTGCTTGGGGTTTGTCGGACTATAACGCACGCAAATCTATCATGAGAGATGCAAAATAAAGGTGTTTGGTTTAGATCGCGTACATATAAACGTATCATTAATGTTTCGATTTAAAGCTTTCGTGACTGCAGGGATTCATCTTCTTGGTTCTTTAGGTAAAGTCACGTAGAATGGAAATAATAAAATAATAAAAATAAAACATACTAAATTAATTCTCACGACGTTTCGGCCACAACGCAAGCAGCCGTCCTCAGGTGGAGAGCAGGTCTGTCGAGTAGACTATTTACAAGACAGACTCTGTCTACTCGACAGACCTGCTCTCCACCTGAGGACGGCTGCTTGCGTTGTGGCCGAAACGTCGTGAGAATGATTTTATTATGTTTTATTTTTATTATTTTATTATTTCCATTCTACGTGACTTTACCGAAAGAACCAAGAAGGTGTCATTAATGTACGATGCGTACGCACATTTACGCAAGCATCTTTAAGCACATGCACTGTCACAGTATACTTACCCGCGCTGCTCAGCTCACCCAACCACAGTTAATCCACACATGTAAGCACTGCAGAGTTCACCCCATGACTGTTGTTATCAATGGACTGTCAGCTGCAGTACATCAGCTATCAGTGCACAACAGACCCAGTGCAAGGCCAGAGGACCTCCAGCCATCGTAAAACAAAATATAAATCCGAGCAAATGTCGGTTCACAAATATATAAACCAAACACTCATTCAATACAAAACAGATGAGGATAATTCAATACAAAACAAATGCCGATTCAATCCAAACTAGCAGAACATCGGTTTTTTATTATCATAAACCAGATTACTGGTGAAATAATCTATTGAGTGTCGTTATAAATTACAGATCACTGATTTGTGGTTAAATCCTGCTTTGAAACAGGCTAATTGCGCGTGTGACTAGAACCCACAGTCTGTATCTGCCTAGTTGAAAAAATATACACTTTGACGTGATAAAAAAGCATTATTATTTTTGTTCCAGTCTCCCCACGACTTGATACATAAACGTTTCCTGATCACAAGCATGTCTTCCGCCTCTATGCCTTCCCATTGTTTTCATCAAGCTCTCCATGATACCATTCTTTTCCTGGCCAGTTTTCTTGAACCATATCCAGGAAGCGGTCATTCCCCATGGGGAAGAGGATAGTGGAGATCCTATCCAGAGTTGTTTGTTTGTAATGTTTCTAAATTCTGCATGTCTTCTCTCCCACCACTAAGTTTTTTTTACAAAAAACAACTGGAAAACTTGCAAGAACACATGGAAACAAACAAGTCAGCAAGACCCTTGTGGCTGCATGCATAAATAAACAATTAATTCCCTTCTTTACGTCAAAAAATTCCAACATTTATTTTAAAAAGGTGCAACCCTGCAATCTCTTGCTCATGCGACTGCTAGCCGAAGGGCTTTCACTGTGGCGAGCTCTAGAGAGCCCCTATATGAGGTATTTGGCCTACTCTTCCACGCTGGCTATATATATTTGAAGAAATTCACTGTTAAAGTATTCTATAATTTACCAGGTAAGGTCTACTGAGCTATACGACCTGACCACAAATGATAGCTCAACGAAGTGGCTTGTCACGTGGAAATTTATAGCAGCCAAATACTCGAAATGCGCGTTGATTCTAAATGTGGAGAGAAAATCCGTAAGGACCCGAAGAAAAATCCACACGGCCACGGGGAGAACATGCAAACTCCAAATATACATGCATCAGGGTCAGGATCGAACCCACGAACCTCCCTGCATACCAGCTGAGGGAGTTCACATCGCGCTACCTCAAACGACTTACCGATTGACTCACTGTGGGACACCTATTTATGCTGCTTGGTGGATGGAGGCTTGGGGATTTTAGACACCTGCCTCATTGTTTCCAACTGCCCTGCCAAGAGGCTGAACCAGCTAACCTCTGGATTGCAAGTCCAGTGTGCAAACCAATACGGAATATCACGGCAGCATACCTTTTCTAAATGAGATAGTTAAACAGACCTTTTCTTGCAATCGTTGAACTAGACAGGTTTTTATTTTATATAATTTCATCCAGAAAGGGCTACGTCCCACCACCCTGTCTTTTATTGTCTTGCAACAGCAAACGAACTCGTCAACGCTTGGCTCTCTGGTGCTGAGGCTTTGAGCTGTGTACTCGGACAATAAGCTGACACCCCGAACGTGAAATCTCTTAATTAAATTCCAACGCTTTAAAAAGCACAGCGAAACACTTTGAAGTCACCTACCCATGCCTCCCTGAAGGCAGAGTTAGGCCATCAGACCCGCATGAGCTGAGATTAGCCCTGCCTGACAGCAATTGATAGGATCATGGTAAGCGCAGTGGCAATTACTGATTACACACCACAGCCTGACGGATGGGCCTGGGGCTGGAGCATGTGTGTGCGGTTGTGTGTGGGTGTAGGTCAACTCAGCCTTAAGTGAGTACCTGGTGCGGTGTGTAAACATCACCACTGGGGAGACAAAGGCGGCCGGGCGTGTTGGTGGCCACCCACCCCCTCGTGTGCTGTGCTGGCCTTCATAGGTGCTCGCTAACACCACTTGCTTCAACAATCTGCTCAGGCTATACGGGGGATCTTTGTGTTTTTGTGTGTGTAGGTCAACTCAGCCTTAAGTGAGTACATGGTTCCGTGTGTAAACATCGGTAATGGGGAGACGAAGACGGCCGGGCGTGGTTGTACCCCTTTGTGTGCCGCGCCAGCCTTCAATAGATGCTCACTAACAGCACTTGTCCCAACAACTTGTCCAGGCTACGGGGGGGAGGGGGCTTTGTCTTTGTAAGTAGCATGCAAGGATTGGGTGTGAGGGGAAATGAGGGAGTTTGATTCAAACTAGATTTGTGGGTGAGGCCATGTCATTATCGGACCAAATTTGTGTCGTCAAACCCTCCTCCACCCGACACAGCCAAACAATTTCAACAGTCACGTGTAAGAGTATTTTAACGTGCCGATTATTATTGTTCGAGCTCAGCGCTAGTTGAAGAGAAATTCTCACAAACCAATTTCTCGAGCAATATATAAAAGTTTCATTTGGAAATAGCCAACATCAAGGGAAAGATCCATGGCCTCAAAATATGAATCCATTTGTGTTTTTTTTTTATAACTCCCTGCCTTAGCAGCGCTTCCGCTATATTTTCACCTGATGACGATTGCTCGTGTTGCGATCGAAACGTCGTGATATTGTTATTATTTTTATTTTTCTCATTTTTCTATCTACGTGGCTTTACAGAAAGACCCAATGAATAAACATATTGGATTTCTTGTGCCTTCATGGCTGTATATGTATTATTTGGGTGTAGCGTATATTGTTGTCCTGTGTTATTAGTGCCAGATTGATGTGCACTACTTGAACACACTGGCACAAGAGAGAAGGGGAAGCACATGACGGCATGTGCAGTGGACACTTACGGGCTATCTGCCCATGGATCGCGATGCTGATGATGGTGGCTGTAATTATAAGTAGTACATAATTTGTCATCCACTGCTGAGCAAAGGCCTCTCTGCACCATGTCCGCTGTGGGGATTGTTTGACCATACTTCACCACGCTGGTCAGTTAGGGTTGGTGAATAAAGGCTCCACGAATGGTCGGGATGGCACTCACCACTGACTTGAAGCTCAATATAACATTGGGAATTAAACTCAAGATCGTGGGTTTCATAGTGCAGTGCGCTAACCACTGCACCACCACTCTCCAGTTCCCAGCAACTGTCAATTTAATATCGCGTTTGTTTCGTCTCATTCATTTGTCTCGTATTTACAGTCTTTTGATGAGTTCCACGATCTCAATTCAACATAAATATATCATTGACACACAATGTAAAAAATCAATTATCGCAAACAGGATTTGATACAAGTACCATTAGTCTCAGAATGAATATTAACTGATGAATATATTTGCGACATGTCCCGTGCATAAATATCAGTGTAAGGGTGTACGTGTACTTGGTAAGTGTGGTAACATTACAATATCGTGAGCATGCATAGTTAGGTATGGGTATTTCCAGATGCTTACAATAAGTGTATTTAGTACAGTATAGTGTAGCTTATAAACAAGGAGTTGTGAATACATTCGTGGTTTAATGGTTAAATACACATATCAGCGTTTGCGTTTGCTATTCACAATTGTCAAACGAAGCAAAGACAGCTGCAATTATTTTTGTTTGTTTCCTTTATCACAGATCGAGCGGCTGCGGATGAACAACCCGAAGTTACATTCTGACATGAAGCATGGGACCAGTGGCCCCACTCCCACGCCCCCAAACAAACACAAAAAGAAGCAGCCCAAAGTTCTGGATCGCCTTCAAAAGGGCCATCGACCGTCCAGTGAAGCCCCGCCGAGGTCAGTCGCTCCACATGAATCTACATGCGGAGTGCGCCGAGTCGCACACGTGCCTCCTGGGACCATTGGCCCACACTGAGGCTTGTGAGAGCGAGCGGGGATAATAATAATACTACATACTTCCACTTTATAGACCGTCTTTCATGCTAACGGCATCCCAGATCTTTCACGGAGAAAAGGCGCATCGTGTGGCAGCGTGGGACAGAGGTTGTTCGCGTCCCGCAAGGGAGTCTCAGACCAGAGGTCGTAGATTTTTGCGAATGAGTCAGAAACGAGTCTTATCGGGCCACGCATAAGCTGAGCTTGGCACAATGATCATAGATCACACACGAATGCGAAACGAGTACCAAATATGCCGCGTGAGTTAGTGTCAAGCAAAGGGGTTATAGACCTCGCATTCGCGTGTGACAAGGATAACAGACATCGCGTGAGGGTGTTAATGCAATCGCAGATGTCACACGGATGCATGCGAAGGGACATCGTCCTCACACGAATGAGGGCATGTGGAACGAGGACTGCAGATATCATGGTACCGAGTGCGAGCCGAGGATTGTAGACCCCTGTGGAAGTCACACAGTCTCTCTTGCTCCGTAACTCTGAATAATGACTCAAAGAAGGATTGGCCAAGCACATTGCACACACGCCAAAGAGAAAAAAAGCCCAGAAAATGCCATTCTATGGCCTTAATTGGACACATTTTTGCGTTAAACCGCTACGACGGGCGAGGCTTGAACACGACGGCCAATCTCGCGGAGCCTGCAGAGTGGGCAAGCGTCCAAATCGGCGAGTAAAACCAAAAATGCGCATTTGAGAGTACGGGCAGGTGGATTGTGGGGCACTCGTTGCTGTGCTCAACGTGCAACGTAAGCCCCCCCCCCCCCCCCGCCTACAAAAAAGAGGATAACGTAGTGATGGTTTAGCACACGCGCCAGATGCCGTTTGAGAGTTGCAACGTGTCCTCTCCACGTGACTTTGCGTCTTAGCGGTCAGCTGAGCGAGCGAGCGGACGAGTCGCGCTCCTTGCGTTTGCGAGTGACCCACGTGGTTTTCTGCGCCCACAGGGTTCCGTTTGAATGAGCAACAATCACAGGCAACGAACGTGGTTGGCTTAACTTGGCGACGGAAGATGCATTGCGCATGAAGATTGCTCCTCCCTCCTCTCCGCTCGCTACCACGCGGTTGACATCGATATTACGTGTGCACTTGATGTGGTGGTGTGCACGCACGTGTGTGCACACCCACGTACGGCACACCCACACACACCGTGGCAATGCAGACTGGGGTGAGTGAGTGCCCAAGCACGTACACGTGCGCAAACACATACGCACGTATACAAATGTTATTCTGGGATGCAGAGAGAGAGATTGCACGCCCCCCCCCTCCCACGAGAGAAACCCAACCCCACGATTGTTGATGGGTGCAGCGCAACTACCCGGGGAGATAAAAGGCAAGGCCATAACACGCAACACGGTTCAAGGGAAAGTAATACGACGCAAATTGACAACATACAATGTCAGAGAAATGCAATGAGCTCTAATAGACTCCAACAAACGACGGTTGCAAACACCATTACGTTGACTGTGATCAAGCACAACACAGCGTCACTCAGCACAAGACACGCGCGCGATGCAACTTTGAACAAAATAAAGCAAAGCCATAAAAAAATACACACACACCTGAGCAACGCTAAATATATGAATAGAACAGCACATGCAACGCAAAAGCATATCACAGGGCAGCACAATGGCAAGAAAATATTCGTAAATGGCATACGATTACGCTCAGCAGCTTTGTTCGAAGCACATGGCTGATGTCAAAGTTAAACAAGAGGCATGAAGGCGCCTAGGGTCTGTCCAGGAACTTGACGATTGTCCACCAAGGCCCGCTCCATCTCGTGCCACGGCATTCATTCACAAACACGAACTTGGTCTCAGCTGAATTCCAAGGACGCGCTGAACGAGATGAATGCGGCGGTCAACCGATCAATCAGCCGTTTTATTTAGGGCCTTGTAAAGGAGATATTGAGATTGTATCCCGTGTTTAGAAATCTGCTGATGGTAAAACACAAAGTCCTGGTTGTGAAGTTGGACAGCACAATTCCCCAATTGAACCCGAGTGAAAAATAGTCTTGGGATTCTTTCTTGGCTAAATAAAGACCGTTGCTGTGTACAATAATAATAATCATGTTTTGACTTGACATCGTAATTTTTAACAGATATACAAAATGTGTTTTCAAGGGAAACCTGAGCCATTATAAGGAGAACAACAATTATAGGTGAGATTATTTTTTTAAATGTACGTGATGCACATTTTGCCATTGCGTTAAAATAGATATATCAACCAGGAATGAATGTTAACAAATCGTAAAGAATGCGGAATAAAACACCAGCATCGTTACACTTGTAAAGCAGTTTTAAGTTCAATTACAGCAGAATTACGCACTCTATCACCACCAGAATATAGAAGAAGAAGAAAACATAACATGCCCTTCCTGTACACGGTACGACAAAGCTGCTCAGCATTCGCATTGCAGTGTAAACACAATTTGGCTAGCGAGCAAAATGCGTGTGACAAACACATGCTGTGCCAATCGCAAGGAATCATTTCTGCAGCACCGTGTTCGCAGCCACCGAACGATCATCCCGCCCGCAATTTCGACGTCGTGAACATCGTGGGTGTCTGACTCGTGCGAGATGTGGCACACGCGCAACGCTTCCCCGCCGTGCGACCGGCGAGTCAAGAGATTGACCGTGCACTTGTTTACCCCCCCTCCCCGCCCCCCATGCGAGTCCGACCTAACGAGACTGGCCACACTCTCTCCTCGTGAACTTACCACGAGCCTGCAGGAGACGCACACCCAGGAGACGCGGCGGCCTCGACGCCGGCACGGCAGGCGCACAGAGACGGAGGGCATCCCGGCGAGGCGGCTGGCCACGCGGCGCGAGCACGGCGGAGGATAGGAAGGAGCGAGCCTCAGCGCCACTCTCAGTCACCCACCGCTTCCACGCCGCGGTAACGCCACGACGCAACGAGGGACACGCCGGACGACTCGAAAAGTGACGTGCGCTACGCCACGCACAGTTGCACCACACTAAAACGCTGCGTTGTCAGCAGGAGCAGCAGTAGTCGCAAGCCAGATTCAACACCACACCAAGACAGCAGCAACACCACTCGTTCCACACTGCACCATGCAGGGCTGCAACCACTAACTTGAGTACAGACCGCAGCGTTCTACACTATGACAGACCACAGCACATTGCACTTCCCATCACACATGTTCATCCCGAACGGTTGGCATCATCTCTCTCTCTCTGTATCTCTCTCTTCACCCCCCAAACTCCCGCCAGAGCAGCCGATACCAATGGGCCACATTTAGAGGGGTGCCACTCACAGCCCACCAAACAAGTGGCCACTGGGAGCCCTGTGGGGCTGTACCACTCATCCCACATGTGTGGGAAGGTGGGGGGACGGGGACCGATGGAGACAGAGGAGGGGGGAGTTGGAGAAAGAGGAGGAAGGATGAGAGAGGGAAAAGGTTGGGAGGGGGGGAGCAAAACATGAGGTGGGGGATAGGAGCAATGGGCTGGTCCCGACAATGCACAAGGCAGCCCTCAAGTTACCCATTCATTAGGGGAGCCCTGCCAATTATCAATGGCTGTCCTGCTCGTGATGCCCTTTGTTAACGAGCAGCATTTTGATCAACCGTCTGGTTAATTATAAACACCAATGTGAACTGTCACATTTTGCCCCCAACACTTTGCCCGCTTCTCACGGGTGGGATATTGTTTTTTTTTGTTCTAACGGTGGGACCTCAGAGTGGAGGCATTTCCAAAGCAGATCATTTGTATGTAGGATGTTCACACACATATACCAACACACGCGCGCACATGCACACACACAGACATCTCGTCTTGGCACGTGGAGTAGCGCACTCTGCTCCCCGTGCTGCTGCAAGCGCAATAGCTCTGTGCACGGTCATATAAAGAGATTACTTTGCTGCAAATATGTTTTTATTTTGCAAGGATTGTTTACTGGCGTTATGACGACGTGCCATAATAAGCGTCCGGTTGTAAAGGAGTTATGAGTCCAACGAGAAGCCCCGGGTGTGTAGGAATCCGCAACAACTTCCAAGTTCTGCCCTAACCCACCGCCCCCCTCGACCCCCCCCACCCTCCAAACATCACTCCCCGTGAGATCTTATTGCCCCAAGTTGAAAAACATAATGCCTTATTTTTGTCAGCCGTATTGGAAGAACAGATGAGGATTTATCTTTTTTTTGTCATGTTCTGTGGAATGGGCGTACGAGTCGTGCGTGACATAGCTCTGGGTAAAAGTGTTCAGCTTAGTACACGTACATACATACAAGCCGTATTTATAAGTGCGACCTATTTTTGTCCTGTAGCCCATATGTTAACAGGCGATTTCTCTCTGCAGAAACATCGTCGCGTAGGAAGAGGAAACATTCCCGGTACACATATTTGGTGTTGTGGGAAGTGCCGGCACGGAATATGTCCATATCGTATACCGGCCAATTTTAAACACCGCGTGAAATATGTAACATACGCTGAACAATTGTGTAGGTATGCAAGTTCGTACAGTATATATGTAGATCAGGGGTGTTGTTTGGATCACGGCGTATTAAAGAGGCACAATAACTCTCACTTCACACTGCATTTAAGAAAATACTGACCACTAACATTAATTTGCTTGTTTGTAAAAAAATAACATTCTTCAATGAGAATCATGAAGCCACAAAACAACTCCTGAATTCGATTTAATAAGCCTCTTATCTATACAAGGTTGAATACATTTTTAAATGTCCTGTCAAGAATGTTCTTCACGAGGCAAGTGAATCATAATTTAATTTTGTCATTTTGAAATCGTTTTATGCAATGGTAACAAAAAATATAAATCCGAGCAAAATGGTTGCTTCTTATTAAGCATGTCATTGTGGACTTTCTTGTCGTTGCTGCTTTTCAGTTATCTCCGTGTACTGCTATGTCTGCTGACATGTTTAATGTAAATACATACATGTATGTTCGGTGAATCGTAGGCATGGTATATCTCTGTGGATTTTTGTTTATTTTGGTGCATTTTGCTTAATTCGTGTACTCTCGATTCTAAGTCTTTGCTAGACATAGGACCTCCTTTTTTCCCCAAGATTATTTTGGAACACTCATGAGCAATAGTCATCTCTATTTTAAAATATAATTCCCTATTATTATGGCAGGGACCCGTTTAGCCCATTAGACACCCACTATTTACTTCTGACCCAGCAGAAAAGTCAAATTTTGCTCAAACCAAGAAGGATTATGGGCAAAATTGACCCTGACCAGGATTTGAACTCAGGAAGCCACAAATGGCAGCAAACAAACGAGATTGAGTGCATGTCTAAAGCACACCCACTGGAGCCCGTGTCTGTAATCATCGTGCATCAACCGCCTTAAAAGCCACCCTGTCACCATCACTCTCACTCCTCAGACTTTCTCTCCACACATCCCCATTGCTTCCTTTTCGACCCTTCACTCCACGTATTTCTCCATCTCAACTCATCTCTCCAGTGCCTCTTCAGGCCCATACTACACAGATGATTCTCAATCCAGCAATGCCGATTTGCTATTTTTTTAAAATGTGGTTGATATGGTTGTAAGTAACTCTGACTGCCAGGGCCTTTATTCACCTCCACTTAATTCCTCCACAATAGGCCAACGATGCAGCAAGATTGGTCAAAATTATCGTTGCAGTACTTGGTAATATGTTCGTAAGAATGTTTTATTGTGTGAGCCTCATCCCTCTTAGCCTCCACATGTTCTGCCATGCCGTTGGCAACACACATCGGATCGAGATTGATAAGTATCAGGTAATTGCAAGAATATCACATGTACATGTTGTGAATTGTTCTGAACTGTTAATGAATATGTTTCTGTTGAAGGTCACTCAAATGTTTAGTTTCATGGCATGCACTAAACATTTCACATAATCCGAGTATTTAAGCACGCGGTTGTAACTATTGTAAAATTATGATTCTTCCATAACAGACTTTGGCTTTACGGACATCCTGTCCAACACAGCCACCCACAATCGCAGGAACGTTAGATATGCAGCAGAAGGGTACGGCTTGTACAGAAATACGGAGGGCACACGTCTCTCCGAGAGCTCTTTCTTAGTCATGGTCGGTGAAGGAACCCCCTTTTCTCTGCTTTTGCTATTAAAGGAGCTCCTCACAAAGTGACTCGTAGCGGGGTGGCCGAGGAAGGCACCAATACCCTCAAAATGCCACATTCTTGATGCGGCATTGGAGTGTCAGCACACAAAGGCATCCCCAGCCCCAGTGGCATTTCTAAGAGTTTGGAAAAATGCTGTGAGAAACACAACCATCAACGGCATTCGTTCATTCATTTAAACAAGCGGCCGCCTGGGATGTCAGCATTGAGGTAGGAGTGCCTCATTTGTGAGGTGGCTCCCACTCGGACGCAAAATCAGGCAGCAAAAGCTGACACATGACAAGCGGTGGAAATGGCTCTGACAATCAAATAATTTGGATAATTACCTACATCTTCGTGATAGCAACATGACTGATTTCATGAAGCCTTCCTTCAACAATTCTCAACGCTCATTATGTCACTTGACAATTTTTCATTTTGTAACGGCATTTACATATCTGCGGATTGTATACAGCATGCGCTCGTATTTTTATCGTTTTTCCCCCACGTTTAAAAAAAATATAAATTACCGTTTGTTAACCATCACTGTTCATTGCAGCATCTAAATATGTGTGTTAGTTCATGCTATACAACATATAAAACACATTCACCGGTATCGCACACACCCTGAAATATAACACGGATTGGAGGGACAACTTGGTGGTGTCGGAGTCGTGCCATGATTCAAAACATCCATTCGGCATTTTCATAGTGAGCAGAGCACATACCCTGAGAACATCCCACAGAAGCAGACGCTACAGAGCTACTTCTGAGATCTCTGCAAGTAACCTCTGTTCTACACACTGAGGGCCAGCACTTTCCCATTGGCAATACGAGAGTGTAACGTCTGTTGCAAGACAAGCTGAATTTTGTTTTATTCTCAGAGATTAAATGTATTCATATTAAGTGCAGAACGACATTCAATATGATGTTTTTTTTTGTCGTTGTAAAGTCATTGGTAACCAGGCAACGGCCATCAACTCGCCATACTTGAGAATCCAGTTTAATCACAGGAGGCTACCAGGATTCAAACCTAGAATCTTAAACAGTGTCAGCTCGACAGTGTAGTCTTTGTGCCATTCAGCCACCTTAAACAGGATACATTCTTAAGCTTGCAATATGTGCATCGAATTGCATGTGTACGAAGCAACATGCTTTTCGATTCATATTAATTGCACGCTATGGGTTTACATCACCACTACAGCGAGAGGAGGTGCTATCATTAACTGCAATGTAAAAACAAAATAATCACCTCTTGCATAAAAATTTGACCCCTGCATTAATGACAATGTCTTGAATCAGCACGTGGGATTAATTGTTGCACTGCTAGTAAGGCAGAATGCTACGCTTGTGTACTTTATCGTGAATAGAAGTTCACAATATACCATTAATGTCAACGAAGAGTCACAATAGAATGATTGTGGCGTGTGCAATTTAGCATAGCGCAGTACTTCAATTCGTGGCATGTGGAATGAAGCAAAACTCAAAGACAGCGAGGAATTTAAAGTCATAGCAGAAGATGTGGAAGTGTCACACTCAGGCCATGGAGGGTATGCCTCTGTTAATGATGCAGCACAACAGCAGTTACTTACGAACTTTCCTCAATGTCACTGGTCAACCGCTCAAAGCACTGGCTATTGCCTGCATCCCTTACACAGTAGAGAGAAAGTGATGTTGAGTTTTCTTGATTCAGGGTGACCGATTTACATAAAAAATCACGTCTCTTCTTTAACAGTGGTGGTGAGAGGTAAAAGGGCCTGTGGTGGCGACAGGGGTGACATTAACATATCGAACACATGACATAGCCAAAGTCAATGTTATTTCCCGCTCAAATGATCAGTGGGGCAGTGAATGTCTCCCGTTTACTGCCCTGAGCTAGTGGTGGAAATTCCATGTTTCTATGGCAGAGGTGAATCCATCTATAAGGAGAAACAACGTTCACTTTTCCAAGAATGGGTACTAATGTTATGATGTGCTGAGACAAATGACATCACAAATATATATTTTTAAAATGTTGATTCATTTACACACACTTTGTTGCACGCATCATGAGCTGAAGAAGCAGTGCATCGTTCAATCCGCTATCACGCAGCAACAGCGCCAGCTTGCACCTGTGTATACACCTGTGCGTACACCTGTGCATACACCTGTGTGCCCGCATGCACGCCAATACATAAAACCAACGTGTTTCGTGCACCATGTCACCCTGTAACAACCTGGGAGGACAAATGTTTGAATAGATGACAGACACTCCAAAATAGCAGTGACCAACAATGGCACGAGATTGCATTAAAAAAAAGAGGTTACGCAACTTCAGGTTTTCACTGGGGCTTAGTCTTCAGTTTCAGTGTTGCTTCATTTCAGCTTCTGTCATTTCCCAGTTGAAGTCGCTGGGATTGTAAGGGAGTCCATTTCATTTCAGTTCACCTCAAGGACAGCCAAGTGCAACAAAAAAATCACAGAATGCAGCTAACTACTTTGCCAAAATGGAACACAGCGTAGGTCATATACCACCCACTTCCTTAGATAACATACATGTTAAAAAAATCTATTAAATGATCATACCACTATAAAACAAACAAGGTATCGTAAAACAGAAAATGTTGGAACATTCTAAAACACCACCTGCTCGTGTACACACGTGTAAATTATACAATTATTGTCGTACAAAGCTACTCTGAAACAAACAAAAAAAGGGGGGGTGAGGGTGGGGGGTGCCATTGTGCCTCGTCAAACTGTGGGGAGGCGCCCCTTGACGCTGCGTACCGACGCAGCGACAGCTCCAGCGCGGTGTTCGCGTGCCCAACCGCAAAGGCGAGTCGCTGCGCGTTCCGTGTGACTCCCAAGCTCATCGTTCACACGCCGTAACGTTTGCTGTCGAGAGCCACGAGGGCCAAAGGGTGTGTGCGAGCAGAAGAAACGACTTCGGTACCGCCGACGTCACTCGCACCTGGCCCTCGCCTGGAGGTGTCCCGCCACCAAACGCATTCCGAACCCGTGGCCGATTAAAGACTTCCACGGGGAATGAGCGAGTGAAGGTGCAGCCCTGACAACCGCTTGCTCGTGCCGCCGCCGCCGCCGCTGGAAGGGCCTGCACCGAAGGGGGCTCTGGGAGAGCCCCTTGAGAGTGGTGGCTCTCAGCGTGTGGTCCCCGGTACTGCCGGGGTCATCCGCCACGACCCTCCCAGGTGGTTCGCCGGGCTGCGATGCAAATGCAGGTTGATCCGCCGGACAACATTGACATTGTTTCGGACATTGATTTTTAAAAATTCAAATTTTCTTGCTGTGGTATTCACACTTGATGATTATTGCTTGTGTTGCAATCGAAACGTCGTGAGAATTTTA
This sequence comes from Lethenteron reissneri, assembly GCF_015708825.2. Classification (NCBI taxonomy): domain Eukaryota; kingdom Metazoa; phylum Chordata; class Hyperoartia; order Petromyzontiformes; family Petromyzontidae; genus Lethenteron; species Lethenteron reissneri. The sequence continues at coordinate 20,079,293 of NC_083801.1, forward strand.
TTATTTTATTGTTTCCCTTCTACGTGACTTTACCGAAAGAACCAAGAATATGAATCCCTGCAGTCAGGAAAGCTTTAAATCGAAATATTTTACTCATCGCGTTTTATTTATAAATTAAGTTTGGTAAACTAACTACCTTGATCCAAATACCCTCACTGGTATTCGGAGAGAGAAGTGAATGGGGATTTGGTTCGTTCGGTAAAGTCAAGTAGAAAATCAAATCAAATAATAATAATAGAATCCAACGTTTCGGTTGCAACACAAGCAACCATCGTCAGGCAATAATGAATGATACAACACAGACACGGGAACGGCACAGGCAGACACACATGCAGAGAGAAACACACACAAAGACACACAGAGCGATACACACACCAAGACAAACAGAAGGACAACAAATCTGTGCCGAGGCCTTAAATATGCCGTTCCCGTGTCTGTGTTGTATCATTCATTCTTACCTGACGATGGTTGCTTGTGTTGCAACCGAAACTTCGTATTCTATAAGTATTATTAGATTTAATTTTCTACGTGACTTTACCGAAAGAACCAAAGCAAAATTCCTGCAGTCACGAAAACGTTCGAATCTAGTTAGAAGTGAATGGGTTTTTTTTTGTCTCCAGGGGTGAGGGGCTGGGTGTTCCGCGAGAAAGATTTGCATCAGCTGAGTAGTACAGGGGCCAAACAAGTTGGAGAAACACCGCACTAAGAGGTTGTTTGGCCTGCTCGTGGAAAGAGGTGGGAGTTTCCCACGCTCTACCATGCAACGTGAAACCTACTGATCAACTTACTGTGGTGAAACAATTTAATATTCCTGCGTGGACAGAGGCTGGAGATCGAATCTGTATCGCAAGCCCAGTGCGCTAACCGGACAGCACAGCAGAATACTGATAGATGACTCGTAATATATTATTTAACTTGTCATCAATAGCCTTCAATGTTTGTATAAGGCATTATACAGTGTGGCAGAAAAATATATAATTCTACCTTTGCTCCCTTTCTCGCTGAATCGAGTTTGTGACTACAATAGTTCACGTAGCTTTACCAATATGCTGTTCACTGATTAAAGACATCCATCCTTTCTCGTCTACAGATGATCAACAGGCATCTTCCAAGCTAAATCTGACATTCTCTTCAGAATTTGTTTCATCAAGTCATTCTCGCTTATTCACTATTCATGGCTTAACATATTCGCGTTCCTTCTTCTACAAATTTTGAGCAGTCCAGCGAAAAGTGTAAAAAAAAGTTTTATTTTTATTAATTATATTGATTCTATTGGGGTACAAAGCACATTTAAGGTCGGGAAGTTGGCCACATATGATGGAACTGGGTTCCAAAGAGAAGATCAAATAATAAAATTATGATTTTTGTCTTCAGATCCCACACGCTGGTGTCGTGGATGACCCGGGGCACATGGCACCAGCGCTCTGCGTGGAAAATTCCTTTTTGGAGTGCGGAAGACAGTCATGGACATACGAACTTGATTTGGAACTTTCGTGACTGCAGGGATTACTATTTGGTTCTTTCGGTAAAGTCACGTAGAAAGAAAAAATGTGTGCCTATGTGTGTGTCTCTCTCTGTGTGTCTGTGTGTTATCTCTCTCTGCTTATGTGTCTGTCTGTGTGTTTCCGTGTCTGTGTTTTGTCTTTCTCTGAAATTTTGAAATCTTTGGAAGAACGTAATCAACCAGGTAGGGTGTTGACTGTTATGTTAGCCGACTCTCTGTGTTGAATTGCATTATATTTCTAAGTTTACTAGGTTTGTTTTCCTTTTCATTTATACTTGATGTTGATTGCTTGTGTTGCAATCGAAACGTCGTATGCTATTATTTAATTCATAGAGATACGCTTTCATTTCTTGCAAAGTCGGTGGTTGCATAACAGTAAGCCATGTACACCACTGACTTTACGAAGCCTTCAACTCACCAAATAAGGTAAAGCACAGCAGCCCACTCTGAATCTTCAACTTCATACACCCAACCACCCTCCTTCAACATTCCAGTGTGATTACCTTACTGCAGCTTTTACTAAAAACCAAAACTCGGGAGAGAAAAAATATTGAAAACAACTCAACATTTACTTTATTTATAGTGGGAAATATTTACTCTCTCTCCTCACTCTCTCCATCCCAAACTTTAATTCCACACTCTCCACTTTGGCCAATCACTCTCCCCTCCTTGTCTCTCACGATCTGCCTCCTGCCTCTCCCTCCCTCTGCTACACCATCTCTCTCCCTCTGCTACACCATCTCTCTCCCTCTGCTGCACAATCTCACTCTGCTGCTGCACCATCTCACTGCTGCACAATCTCACTCTCTCTGCTGCACAATCTCACTCCCTCTGCTTTTCAATCTCCCTCTCACTCGCTCATTCCCTCCCACTCTCCTTATTTATCTCAATTTCTCCGCGCTTTTGCAGTCTGTTCGCATCCCACACTGTCCTGCTGATTTAACTCGCGTGCTTAGATATATTCATCTCATTTGTAAATTGTACCACGAAAGTGTACATTTGGAAGATCTAATACAAACATGTTTGCCGTCTGCCCTTCATCACTGGCGAGTAAACTTGTCTGAAGAATGGCCATTGCCAGAAATATCATCTTTACATTTTTCTCTGTGCTCAATAATGCATTTTTTTGCTGCTGGACTCATTAATGCCATCAGTCATAAGTTTTGTAAACGCTACATTGCCAGAGAATGCAGCCAGAAACATCTTAGCGAGCAAAGAGTTTCTCAGTGCCAATTAAGCTTTCCGAGGAGCAGTGTGTTGTCAACTATGATCTGTGTGGTGTGGTGTAATTGTCCCACATAGGTTATTGTGTGGTGTGAGTGTTCTATAATGTGCAGCGCATCCGTTCTGTGCCGTGGGTGTGGCACTCTGTACTGTGACATATGTTTAGTGTGGTGTGATATGTGCTCTGGTGTGATGTGTCCTCTGTGTGGTGTGGCACGTGATCTGTGTTGTGTGGCATGTGCTCAGTGTGATGTTGTGCAGCATACTCTGTGGGGTGCAGGATGCATTCTGGGAGGTATTGCGAGCCACCAAGTGAAGTGGGCAGAGCTTCATTTTGATAGCTGCATGTCGACGCACACTGCGACATCACTCCAATAGGTCAACTTATAAAGTCTCTCCGTGCCAATACCTGGGCCACATCGAGGGAGGGTGGGGCATCTGAAATGACAGAAATTCGAGAGGGCCCACCCCTGCCTTTAATCCAGTGGTTCTTAACATTCACTGCAGCCTTGCACCGCTTTGGTTCTCAATCGTAAAAAAACCGTATGTTAATAAATACACAAGTTTGATGAAACAAAGTAAGTTGTACTTGCGTGCACGTGCTCAATTTGTATTTCGATGATTTACCTTCTATAAAAACAAATCTGGCCACATCTCGCACGCCCAGAAAGGGCATCGCGTACCCCCAGGGGATGCATGCACCCCAGGTTAAGAACCGCTGCTCTAAGCCCTCTCGCTCAGCCTCGTGTGCACCCCTGGAGAATCCTGCTCCCACCCACACTATATCTTCCACTCTCCCACAAAGCCCCATTCCACCCAGACCCTCTTCACCTCCCATCCATAGACGCCAAGCCCACCATGTAGCCTGGCCCCAGTATCGACCCTGCACTCGCCCTCCTCACGAAATCATCAGCTGCGATAACAACACACGCACACTCCGAGTTGGGTTATAAAGTAATTTTTGAGAGAGAAAAAATAAAAATCAATGCATTAAAGTGCTGCCCTGAACAACTGAAGTGCTGTCCATAACGGCAGAGTGGGTTTCGTACGAGCCAGCAGCTGTGGTCTCAAGAGAAGCAGGACATTGTGATAGAAGGGTATACATTGCAAAAAAGCGATGGCATCTGGGACAAATCATACATCCACGTTGTGACTGTACCTCCAAGACCAGAACTCTCCCCCCCCCCCCCCGCACCTCCGATCAGCACGGTTGGCTACGTACGGTGCGAAAGAAGTTCAACATACATACGTACATCAATAATGGTTCACTGGTGTTTCAAGACTTAGTAATGGGCTCTGTGAAGACGAGATGCACGAGTAAAGTGCGTACTATGTTCATGGGAGTTGAGACGAGTACGTGACAGCTGTGATGTGTGCAAGAGGATGGAGCCCTTTAAACATCTGATGAAGCAAAACATTGACCCCAAAAAGATCACTTGAAGATCAGGAGAAGAGAGAAATGGATTCATGAAATGAGATGACCGCGAACTTTTGGAGCTCGCTTTTGAGAGTCGTAGAGGATTCTACACATATGCACAGTTACTGAAACAATGGACCAACATTCTGCCTCTTTTATTCGCGAATAAAAAAAGACATTGTAAGAAAAAAAGTTTTTTTAAAGGCCCGTTTGTATCGGCACTGGCTCTTCTAGGGCATTCCAAATGAGGGAGGAGCAGATGGAGCTCCGTGTAGTTGATCCCACTCAACACGCCGAGTGCAGACGGGACAAACATAGGACACTCACGATTACATGGTGGGGAAATCACCGCGGGTCATTTAGAGCCAGCCTCGAATCGCATCCAAAGTGTCGATGAAATCCAACTCAGAGTGTCTACTCACAACCAGAGTAGCACATCGGCCACTGGGATACACTCGGCACGCTCTATCTCCTGGCATGTTGTTTTAAGCGATGTTGTTTCGTACTAAGCGCGGCTTTAGATTCATTAACTGTGATTTACATCTGTCAGGACACGGGCAACTGATTTTTCTGGGAAGCTAAAAAATGCACGTCGCGCGCCACTGTCAGTAGCACACGAGTACTTTACTCTTCCGTATCATGTGCGGGTTTGGAGGAAGTGGCGACACGTGGACACTTACGCGCGGTCACACTCGCGCTGAACAAACGAAGTTACAAACAAAAACAACAAAAAATGCTCAAAAAACGAAGAGCAACGTTGCTTTGTCGACCCCCGTAGGCGGCACTTTGGGGCGCATCGGAAATCAAATCCAACAGTTGCCCGCTGAATTGCAAGTGCGGAATCCAGAATAAGCACACAAAGGGAGATGCCAATGGGGGGCGGCACCCCCTGTAACTTGCGCCCCTTTCTTCTCGGGGGCTGTTTAGGGCCTACCTTCATGGCACTAGGGGTCAGGGTGAAGGGTCTGCCCCTGAATCTGATCCTAAGGGGTTATTGGAGGGGGGGGGGGGAACTGACTCGGCGGGCTGAGGGCTGGGGGTCGTGGGCCAAGGGCTGGCCTTTGCATGGGCTCCACCCTCGGTTAATCTGTAGCTTTTGCAGCCGCCAGCTCAGGTGTTGTTGTTATCGAGGTCGTTTATAACCTCAGATCTCCGTTGCGGAACAACAACAAAAAATACAACACTTTTCGAAATACAGTGTACCCTAACTTGTTTTCGAGCGGCTTTAAGTCATTGATTCTAGTTTTAGACTCACTTTTTACTTTCTTTAAAAAAAAAAACACACATTTACACTTCTTGCATAGGTCATGCATTCCCGTGGGCAGATTGTCAGAAACAAGATTTACAGGTGACAAGTGAATGATAGTCGTGGACTGTGTTACAGAATGACAGTGCGAAGCAGTGAGAAGTGACCCGGCTGACGAGAGACCTGGGAAGCTACTTTGTAGGTCATCAAAATAATAATTGACACTTGTCGATGGCTTGTTAATTCTCAGCACTCTGTCACTGCTCGATGAAAAGCCTCTCCCACGCGATGTTGGTCACCTTGATGGTCAGTGCGGGCCGGTGAATGGGCGGTTCCCAAAATTTAATTTAATTTCATTCATTCAGAAATCAGTTCAGAAACCACTCAGCGGTGATGTCAACTCCTCCGACCAGGAATCCAACTCGCGTCGCTAAAGTTTACGGCGCGGTGCGTCAACCACGACGCCGCCGCCACCGCTCCCCTCCGTGGCTTGTTGATAGAGATAACCCCGGGAGTATTTTTTTTTGTGTACTCTTGTGGACACGTAATCTTCGTTGACTTCGGCCACACACACACACGTGAGCTCAATTAACATTGTATGGAATGGGACTGGTAGTGAAAAGTGGAATTCAGCTGAAGCCCTATGGGCCTTTTACAAAGACAAAGATCCCCCGTACAGCCTTAACAAACTTTTGGGGCAAGTGCTGTTAGCGAGCAGAAATCTACGAAGGCCGTTACGGCACACGAGGAGGGGTGGGGTGGCCAGCAACCACTCCCGGCCGCCTTTGTCTCCCGAGTGGCGATGTTTTTACACACCGCACCAGATACTTATTTGAGGCTGAGTCGACCTAGGGGAGGCCCAGGACCGATTCAGATAATCGTCACTGGTGTTGGTGGCCGTGAGCGGGAATCGAACTCGGGTCGCTGGGTTTGGAGCGCAACGCGCCTTTTACAGCCACGAACACACACACACACGTGAAGATACATCCAAAAGCAAGACTAAAGGGATATCAAGCCCCAAGATGTGAAGACCACACTTTCAAATGATCTAACTGTGAATGCAATTTCAAGATTGGCCCAAGACAATAATAACGTCAGTCGGAAGCGAATGCAAATTCACTGCCATGAGAACGGTCAACATTGTAACTGTTGTGTATTTGTCAGACGTCAGTTCTATGGATTACTGTTCCTCTTACGATCGTTTAGTAGAGACATATATTTGTTTGTTTTTGCCATAACCATGTTATACCTCAGTTTCATACATGACTACCGCTACTCCAGTGCAATCTTAATTTATCAAGGGATTCTCAAATGGGTAAATAAAAGTTACGATAGGGGCTCCTTTGGAAATGAGCATTGAAGCAACAGAACACAGCAGTACTTCTTTATCGCAATTGAAGTCCGAAAACACTTAAATATCCTCGATAATTTATGAATATGTATTCTCTCGTCACATACACGTTTGCTAATTGCAACTTGGGTACACATATTAACAGAAACATTTGGACAGTAACATGGTGCTGAATTTTCAGGAAACCCTACCTAATGCCGATCCCTTCTGTCAAAGTTTGCAAATCTGCTTCCATGCGACTGTCTGGTTTAAAAAAAAGAAAACATCCACTCAATGTGAACCTGCAAAACTCCAGATCTCAGCACCACATGGGTCACACCTTAAAGGGCAAGTTTCAAAGTGCAGTTCAAAAGCGTAAAAGCGGCACCATTAGTCGGAGTCACGTGCAAAAAAACCTACCGAAAGGCAAAGCTCACCTAGGGCTTCAGGACCGAGGTGTACTGGTCATGTCCGGACGTTCAGCCACTTCATCAACAGGGCGCTTTATATCCGAGCCCTGCACATTTTGTAAATAGGACACGACACACACACACCCGCCACAGCATGAGAGCACAACGTTGGTTATGTGGCACACGCTTTAATAACCCAACGGATTAAACTCACATAAAAGATTCCTAATGTGCGGCTCAAGGAATGTCACCGTTCTTCAAGCTTCACCACCCCAAATGTTTGGTAATCTCTGATAATTGTAAAGGGCTCTTATCTCCCCTTGTTCTAAGGGCTCTGTTTATGAGCTCCTTTTCGCCTGTCCTCTTCTCGAAATTAAACATTTGTTTCAGTAATAAACCTGAGCTTTTGTTTACAACTTCGCCGTTGCGGCGATGGCACTGCGGTTTGTGTTACTGCGCTACGAACCTGACAACTCAAGTTCCACTCCCGCCATTCACCAACGTCAAGTGATACGTCAATATAGTCCTGCCAGAGCTCAAGGTCTTTCTGACGAATGTAAAATTGTGCACTGATGGTCACGGTTCAAGCGAATGAGGCCACGAGTGCAGCCAAAAAGCGTATTGCTTTTGTGGCGGTGAACTATTCACCAGGGCAACAGTTTCCACTCGTAATTCAATAAGGAATGTAGCACTCGTGAAACGCAACAGTCCGATGCTGTACACAGTCCAGTGTGTTTACAGCATTTATTTTAAAATAAAATATAGCGTTGTATATGTTTAGCCTTTACGGTATTTACAAATAACGATTTACTGCACTGGGCATACCGAGCCGACGTGGTGTGATGCGGACCTTCATCCAGCAATGGAGTGAATCAACAGTTACAAACTAGAGTAGTGCCTTTTTTATTATAATAATAATATATATTATAAATATATAATTCCGTACATTAAACTTAAGGGACTTGCCCTACCATGGGCGTACGAGAGGTTACAAAAACACACGCTCACCGCGATAATAATCATTCACGGTGTCTTTTTCCGCTATGAAAAATCCTCGATGAAGATGTTGGGGGAAGTGTTTATGGCAACTTATAGTGCATATAAAAGAGGGTACACAATTTAAAATCCATAGGCAAGACATTGACCACAACGACACCAATGTTGTGCAAGCCGGAGTGAAGTGAACACGTAAATTGGAAGAGGGCAGCCTGACCGTTTAGTCTCAGAAATTGTTTTCCTGTCAGCTGGAATTGCTCTGCTGTCAGTGAAATGGTTTACACTGTAGTGATGTTACTGGCTTCATTTTGGTAACTGACCAATGCATTGCAAATTAAACGTTAATAGGAGAAAACACGACATGAAAACTAATAATTGTTCGTTAAAATCCAGCACTAAAATCCAGAACTACATTTTCAGGAGGGGTCCTGCATTGGGCCCTTCATTTTAAGATGACGTCAGCCAATTCAATGAGTGTTCATACAAGTGGGAGCAGACCGAAGCACCCGGGGAAAACCGACGTAGGCAAGGGGGCAACGCTCTATCCCCAGAGAGGTGGAAACAGATGGCGATTAGTCCACTTGCTGTACTGCCTTCTCCTGACGAGCCAGGGTATGGCACCTCAGCGACGGCCACAGGGAGGGATCTTTTGTGGTCACAATATGCGTGTGACCCACCAACCCTCGCCTCAACAGTGCTGGATGACAGGCGCGTGCGTAGCCACCAATTTACAGGCATGTGTAGTCCACCACCACCCTCCGGTGACATGAAAGGAGTTTTATGACGCCACACATGAGCTTCTTTAGTGTTACGGCAAACACCACGTGACGCGTGAGCTTGCCTGCGTGTTCACACAGTGGCAGTGCCAACGCACCAGCACTTTGCTGGAGCACCGCCTGTATGTGCTAAGCAATGAGTTTGAGCACTGCGTCTGACTGTTTTGTTATTTTTAAATGGAACTGTGAAATACAATAGAAATGGAATTTGTATCAGCGTTATACATCCACCGGAATGTCACGACGCCGCACAGTAAAGATTGACAGATAGAGACGACCATCGGCAGGGCCTGGACTTGAACAGGGGGCAGAGAGCCAACGGCGCGTTTGGGTGAAACGCCGCACTTGTCCGGAGGACAGAACAGCAGCATGACTTTGTCAAGCGGTAAATAAACGTGCTTGTTCACCAACGCGAACAACAATGGAAGTAGCCAAATCTGCACTGCTGACGCAAACATCATCCGCAGCCATGATCTATCCAGTCCTGGATGAACACCTACCCAAGCCACCACCATCCTCGATTGTTGAAATTTTTTTATTGCGCATGACTTGTTTTGCACGTTCAGTATTTACCTTGAGCGCCGCTTTGCAACGGGATTTGATGCATTTATCCAAGCGCTCACAAGCCAAGGGCGAGATCACATTTAAAAAAACTTCACGTAAAATAGGAAACAGCTACACTAAGACTACACAATGAAAGTATCGATGTATACATATCAGAATGGGAGTCAGACGTGCTGTTGCCAAGGTTATTCAAACGTTTTCTGAAAAGTGATGAAATAGTCAGGAATATAAATGGATAAACTAATAACCAGTCTTAGATGTGACGATGGCATTTAATGATATTACGAGCAATGTAAATTAGAACGGTGGTAAATTATAAAAATAAGTGATACAAAATTTACGCATGGAATCATAACTTTGTGTGTTAGTCTTACAACAGCAAAGGCAAGGAAATGGATCGGGCTCTTTGAGTGTCATCAGCATGGACTAGTTTCGCGCTGCACAAGCGCATAATGGGATGCTTAAGACACATGGCTCTGCCCTAGCAGAGCGGTCACCAATAACATCACGGGCCACGTTTTCCAGATGCCATTCACAAAAGCAATATACGTGAAGGTGACCACACGTACATATGTCCACATATTTCACAATTCGTCTGGGAATTCGTGTATGCGGAAGAGTATACGTGTGAGGTTTCTCTGTGAATGTGTGTGAATGTGGACAAAGCATTGAGTCAACAAAGCCTTACCTTTGGCAGACACGTGAGCACTTTGGTCGAAAGGTAATCCAGCGCTTGGGTAGCTCAGTTGCAAAGCTTTCTCTACGGCTATCTCTCTCTCTCTTTTTAGACCTTCTGCTCTGTGTCCACTCGAGGCATATGGTACGTACGCGTACACAGAGGGCTACACGGGCACACCTGCATACGTCCCAACGCAAATACTTTCACTGAGCGAGCGCACCTGCCGAGTGTGAACCCGAACCAACGTGGCATCGCTCACACTCACGTACACGCACCGCCGAGCGCATACGTGATCAATGGGACAAACCCCCCTCCCTCTGCACACACACACACTCACTCGCTGAGGTCAGACGGCCACCCTACACCTTCCCCCTCCCACATAGGCCCCCACTCACGCCCAGTGACCTACCCCCCCTACCTTCTCTCCCCTATCGCTGCCTTTACTGCTCAACATCTCAACGCAAATGCACCTGCAGGCCGTACACACACACACACAATAAACGCAACGTCAGAAAATAACCGCGAAACCACGCGTGGATTTGTGCGTCAACACAGCAAACGGCGTGCGTTGAGTGGTCACGTCAAGAGATGTTGTCGCCGGAGAAACAAAGCGTGAATTTGAGTGAAATCACGAATAAAGCGCTTCCTTCGCTACAGAGGGGGAGAAACCACACTAACGGAATGGCACCTCAATCATTCTTCTATTCAGAAAGAAAGGGGAGATACAACTGACTTGAACTGCAGACGCATTATTCTCTTATCGCACACTGACAAACTGTTCACGAATATCACTGGAAAGAGAATAACAAGAGCTTGAGAGACCAACCAATCACGAGGGTAAGCAAGCGAAGCTTTACGAAAGGTTTCTCAACTCGAGACCTGGACATTCCATAAATCATATTCAAGATTAAAAAAAATACCAATGAATTTCAAATACCATTTTGACTACCATTTCTAGGCTACGAAAGAGGATTTGACTCGGTAGAAATTAACTCCGTTACCAGGTTCTCACAAATCAAGGCCTGAGTAAAAATATATTTAGAAAATATTTATTTTTTAATGGACCAGCCACATTACTGTGAAAGGGGAGTCAGACAAGGCACTGATGAAAAGTAAGAATAGATTTGTTCTGGACAATACATATATTCTCAGGGCATGTTTGTTTGCATGTTTTGCCACAAGCATGTGTGCTTAATGCAGACTTGATGCCTTGCAAAATGTATCTATTTTGGTGTTTAAACATCTTGACACCTGCTTGATTGCCAGAAAGGGTAAAACCTATTCTTATTTTTCATCATTTTGATACTGGCAAAAGGGTCCCGCAGAGACAAGGCACTATCACACACTTTTTGAAACATTCACGGCGACGTTCGAAGATGTTTAATGAAATACGATTTGGCCACACAAAAAAAAGAGAAAATCAAAAGCGAGAAGGCAGTCTCAGATTTGCTGATGGCACAGTCACTATAATATCCTATGAGAAATGAACTACAACAAATGTGTTCGAAGAAACGTAACGAAAAAAGGGCTGCGAGTTTCGACTCGGGATATATGAGCAAATAAAAAACCACTGACAACAGGTTCGCGAAACGAATCCGAAATATGCGCCGCAGGGAAACAACTGGAAAACACAGAGGTAAATGTCTACCGGTTATATAAAAGTGGACCAAGATCAAAATGATGAAAAAAACAGTAAGAGGCAGGTTGAAAATATTTTGGAAAGGCGAATGCAATGAAAAAAACATACCAATGTGTGTGTAAAGGAAAGTGTTTTCAATCAGTGGATATTACCTGCTAGGACAGAAACGTTGACACTGACGAAGAATATGACACAACAGCTCCAAAGTGTGCAACGACGCGTGAAGAGCTGCATTGTGGGAATGCACTGAGAAACAGCCGGAAGAACACGTGGATTACAGACAACGCGCAGGTCAAAGACACATTTGATACTTTTTAGGAAAGCGGACTTGGGCAGGACGCGCTGCTGGAGGAGATGACGGCCGATGGGCGAGAGTAGCGACTGAGCGGCAGCCCAACGAGGGAGGGCGACCCGAGAGGGCTTCTACGACAGAGACGGTGCGATGAGATCAGCTCGTGTGCAGGTTCTGGGTGGGTGTTTGCATCACATGATGTGTGAAGGCTAGTGGCTGACAACGGGGAGACTTTCATCCGGCAGTGGATTGGCTGATGATGATGATGAAGAGAACAGGGCTGTAAGTTGATTTACTTGTGTGAACGTGTATTTCATCCATAGCTTGACAACGGTACACAGAATCGGAATATTATATTATACTGGAGGAATTAAATGAGTTATAAAGCTTTTTTCACAGATGTCCAGGAAAGGCAGGTCAGAACATTACACAACCACACATATACCCGAGAAATGGCTCTGAACTAGACTCTGGGAAATGAGATGCAATTAGGTTTGACAATACAAATACGCAAATACTGTATTGCTGATTCATATTATGTGCAGAAAGTGTCGCATGGCACAAACGCACGTGCATGTGACAATAAGTGTTTAGGCATGTACATTACACACGCGCACAGAACTTGCATACACATGCAACCACCCCCACACACAGGCATACATTACACGCTTGTGCACACACACACACATTGCCTGCACGCACGTTGACTATGCTGCCTGTTTACCTCTGTCCGTGGCCTTGATTGGGAGCCATGGGCGGCCTGACTGTTGTCCTCACTAACGGCAAAAAAAATTGTTTGCATTGATAATCTGAGCCAGAACAAATGTCAGCTGAAAATGTCTCGCATGTACAGTTCTTTCTTTTTATATTAAATGTACTTGACTCTTTATTTACCGAGGAGAGCACAAGACTCGAGACTACTTTTGGAAGATCCTACATGAGGGTGTTTGGCCAATGCCACTAATGAGTGTTTGAAATGTGGGAGGAAACCAGATTCTCCGAAGTTATCCCATACGGACGCGCGGGCAACACTCAAAGCTCTGCCCTATGGTGACCTCACAGTCTACAGCGTGCCTGGCATTACCATACAAATGTTGTGTAGAAGAACGACGCGGAAACAAGTTGTATAGGGGCTAACGCCGAACTGTTGATTAGGGGCTTACGCCTAACTCATGGGAAAGGGTTAACGTAACTTGGTACTAACGAATCTCCCCAAGGGAAGGGTAATGGGAGTTCCCTACATCCTACCAGGCTATCGGGCTCTTCCTTCAGCACTGGCCGAGGGTTCAGCCAACTCGGCCAGCCGGGTAAAGTAGCCCTCTAGCCTGGCGCTAATTCCCCTTTTAACCGGGGTTCCTACTCCCCTACCACTCACTCCCCTGGCTCCCGGCGAAGACCCCCTCAACGTCACCGGTCCCCCCTCAAATACCCCGAGGGGACATGACGTCACTCCTCCTGAGGCGAGTGTGACATCTCGTCATCACTCATCCCGTCATCACTCTACTCCTCAACACAAATACTAGTCAGCTTCAACCACACTTAGTTCCCAAGAGTAGTGAACTGGTTGAGATTCCCATGCCTATCTTAAATCTTAAGGACCCAGATGAGGAAGCACATTCACTTGAGCATTGAGCCCTTGCTCACACCTGATGATGCTGGTTGTAATCTCCATCGAAACGTCGTCATCACATCGACAACATTTTGCTCGCTTTTCAATGCAACCGGTTTGCTGAAGAACACAATCACTGGCACGTTCGCCCACGTGACTTGATTTATTTGGCCTTGTCGGATGATGGGAAGGTTATGGCTCACGTTGACATTGCACCGACACGATCTAACCCAAAAGCAACCAATTATGCATATCTGTTCTGCATAATATATTCGCTGTGTTCCAGAAAAACACGGATTTTGTCAATTTCTGGCCACGTGAGTCTTTAATGTTCAGGTCGCCCTTTTAAGTTGAACAGTAACCAATAGCCGACTCCTGTTTAAACAGGCAACGTCGTCTCTGCGCTTTATTTGTGGCTTACATTTGGGTGTAACAAATGATGAAAGCGATACGTGTAATAAATTACGTCCTAATGTACCATCAATGAGCTACACCTGATGTTGGTAATGCATTTCATAACGACACACCAAGAACACAGGACTATATTCTCAACAAGAGTCTTGCTATATGTACGGCACCTTCTTTGTCTTAAGAGATCGTGAGTTTAAAGAGACCCTTGCCTGAGGCTAACTCGCAGAGGCCAAACCGAGGCATCTGGTTTAAAGTGGAATAACAATACATGGGGTTTCCCTGAGCCAAAAAGCCTCTTCAAGATGGCCATATATAGCCTGAGAAAAATGTATCTGCCCTCAGGAGGTACAGATGATAAGCATAATAATTTACATTTCCTGGCATTGCACCGCTGGATGGAGGCCTCCCCACACAATATCTGTTGTGGGGGTTGCTTTGCCACGCTTAACCAGCCTCGCCAGTGCTGAACGGTGAAGGGGTTCTGGAGTCGTGCTCAGATCGACCAAGTGATAGCGCGGTGTGCTTCAACACCTTTCTGACATTGTATCTCTCCGACGGATCGTCTCAAAAATTGCACATCCACCACTTTGGTACGACCACCGCACCGTCTTCACAGTGATCACTTTGTGAAATTTGGCCTAACTCAATGAGATATAATGTAATTAAATGTGTTTAGCTCTTTGTAAATCCACTGCTTGATGAAGGCCTCCCCGATGCCAAATCGGGTTAAAGGCAGGGCCCTGGACTAGTGCAGATATCACTCACCACCAACGCGAACAGTGAATCGAACTAATGTCGCAGGGTTTGAAACGCAGTGTGCTAACCGCCGTCCCGCCACTCCCCGAAGAGAGATACCATTTTATAAATATGAATAAAATCCAGAGTTTTGGGGTTTTTTTTTCTTTTCGCAACATTATACGCAACACATTGGATGCCTAAGCTTTACATTTCACCATAAACTTAAAAACCAACGCACTTAATGTGAATATATATTCACTATAACAATGCATGGGTAAATTTTTCATATACATTTATTTATGCTTATTAGTTACATGTAAGATTAGAATCTAAAGTTGGAAAGATATTTATTTATTAAGCTCGTTTACTCAGGAAAGACTCACCCAGTCTCATGACTCTTTGTCAGGAGGGTCCTGCCAAGTTTTGCAGTAGACGGCGATGATTGCGATGTATATTCCAATGACTTTTAGTCATTTGCAGATACGACATAATGGCAGCACAAAAACAGACAAAGATCCCCCATATAGCCTGAACTGAATGTTGGGGCAAGTGCTGTTAGCGAGCACCTATGAAGGCCGGCACGGCACACGAGGGGGTGGGTGACAATGACCACACCCGGGCCGCCTTTGTGTCCCCAGTAGTGATGTTTACACACCACACCAGGTACTCGTTTGAGGCTGAGTCGACCTAGGGGATGCCCACAACCGGTTGGCCTTGACTGTCACTGGTGTTGGCCATGAGCGGGAATCGAATTCGGGTCGCCGGGTTCGTACCGCAACGAGCTAACTACTACACTACCGCACGCCAGCACACACACGCACGCACGCTCTCGTGCGAGTGACACCACAGGATATTTAACGTCCACTGTAAAGCAGGCGCCGGGTTTTATAACGGTTTTTACACACCAGCAGTAATAACCAGGTTGACCTCTGGATTCGAACCGCGGAGCTCTGCAACAAGTGGCGAATGCGCTGCTGCTGCTGGTGCTGGGCTATATCACTGGCCCCATGAGGAAGGATAAATATGGAACGAGTAGCAGCCCACGCCGCATGCCAATGCCAGCGGACTCTGCCCCGTGTCAGATAGAAAAGAAAAGCATGGCCGATCGAAGTCCCTGCAGGGGCGAGGCATTCACGAGGCATGCACTAGGGCAGCTCCTAATAACCACGGTACTTGTGGACTTATTTATTTACTTGACTTTACAAGGATGACTGCTAGCACATAGCTGTACTCTCCGGCACAGTCTAACCATTGCAGGTTATTAATACAGTTGGACTTTAGTCCACGAGAACGCGTGTGTACGTGCGCATGTATGTGTTACTGACTAGGCGTGGTAACAAGGCACATGGCCTGACACCACCAGGTTGGATAAGCCACCTTCGGTACACAGCGAAGGGCAACCATAGAGTGCGGGTCAGAGTTCAGAGCTGTTGCTGCGGCGAATGTACCGGCCGTTGTGCCTTTCTGTCAAGTTTTTTGCTTGGAACACACGTGCACAAACGAAGTGAGCCGTAACTTATCTCTGTGAGAACTTCTCGACTTCAAATTATTTTACTTGTTCATGCCACGGTGTCGTTTGATACATGTACTGCACTCTTAACGGACCACAACGAGGCCCTTGGGATAACTTGTAATTAAGGCCGAGTTTAATAAGCACTCATTGCAACCCAGTAAGGCTAATTGAGGTTATGGACAGTCACCATAATTACATCTCCTAGAAGCCATCTGAACACAAATTACACATGCAAATCAGAGAGAACTGCCAGCAATGGCTGTGTGGGGGCATGGTTTGTTCAGAAGTAGATGCATTAGAGTTGTTAATTGTACGAATCGCAATTTTATAATGTACGACTCGGGCGCATTGATTAATGTGTGGACTGTTTGTACAGTTTGGTACAGTGTTCCCATTTTGATTATTTAATAACGTAGAATAAGAGTATTCGATTTTTTTATATCCACACCAAATAAATACAAAATAGCCACAATTACAGTTACATTCAGAGAGGCATTACTATTTTCCTTCACCTACTAAAATTCAGTTCCTGCTAAAGCATAAAAATCTAAAACATCTATAATTTGTTTCAATTTAATGTAACTGCGTAACCTAACCATATATGCATTATAGCACTTGATAGGTCGATAGGTAACTCTTTTTGCAGCCTTATCAACACAAACAAGCGCATGTGTATATATACACAATGACTTAAAAATGTGCCTTTAACCCAGATATGGGACCTTTGCTCAGCCAATTGCTTCCTTCATACCTTGGCTTTACTCGAATTAATATGTGGCGAGTGTTATCAGGAACGCCGTGGGGGGAGTTATTTGCGCACATTCATTTCGGCCTGCCCAGCGTTTTGCTGGCTTGTTCTTACGCCAGTCAAAGCAGCTCCTCGGGATGAATTGCGTGGGAAGTGGTGAGCGAATTGGCTGGGTGTCATCCGTGGTGACAATACCGTTGTGTCCATGGGTTGCCATGGTAATTTGCTCCGCTGGAAAAGTGAGAAAAATACAACTAAAATAAATGCCCTTTGATGAATATTCCACGCTTCACTTCTTTGCTCGGGGAAAACTTTACTCGTGTGCATTAACTATGTATGGGTTTTTTTTTTATTACAAACTCAATCCATTGAAAGCTTTCCTGCTTTGACAGACGCATCAGAACTATGGTCACTGACAAAGAATACAGCTGAAAAGTGCACAGCAGAGCACGGAAAGAGACATGTTCGGAGTTAAACTGAGAGACGGAAAGTGAGAACACGTGAATCAGAGATCGAATGGAAGTAAGGGACATTCTCTCGACTGGTGAATCGGCTTGGGCAGAACTTGTGGGGGCTGGACGGGATTGTTGGCTGATGGTCAGGACGGACGATGGCGTGACAACCAAAGGAAGAGGGAACACGCCCAGGAGGGTGGCCACTGTGCGCGATGAAGCGATGACATCAGCTCATGTGCAGGAGCCACGTGGGTTGTTGATGGCGACGACTTATCCAGCAGTGGAGAGATCGTGGTTGCTCGGGCTGCTGAGCAATTCGTATCACGATGTTTTCGTCCGCTCCTGTCCTCATGATCATTCTGGCAAGCAGAGTTGGAGATCCAAAGTCGAGTTGTAGCAGGCCCCTAAACCTAGTGTTATATAAGCTCTTCGTAATGCAGCACATTTGACCATATTAGAGGTGGCACAACAAATATGCCTGTTCAGACGGTAACAGATTCCCAACTTTGAAGTTATCCAAACAACCGTAAATATCTCAAATATTGATTTCATAAAGCGGACGTCTCAATCCCAAACACTGGGATCTGGGTAGGTCGCGATGCCTTCTCTCTCATTCGTAAGCTACGGCGAGGTGGTGGCAACCGTGAATCTGGCGAGGCTGCTGACATGGGCCACGATCGCCCTCTGCAGTCAGAGCCTGGGATAGTCGTGGACGAACCCAAATGTCCTGCCTCTGACATTTCCTTTCTACTCCTTGAAACCGCGTGCCCAAGAGGACAAAAAGGCCCTCACAAAACACAACGCCACCACCGAGGCTGAAATCACGGAAAATAGCAGAGGCCCTTTCGGATTCGGACGTCACTCCGGAGAAAAAGCGGCGGCATCGTTGGGGCAGGGTAGATGCCGACAAAAACATGAGCCTAATTGAAGATCATGGCTAACGTGGATATCTTATTGGCCGTCCATAAATGGCGTCATGCGATTTGGACGATTTTTGACCCCCCCCCCTCGTCTCACGGCGTCACAAAAAGTCAGACCCCCCCCTCAAATATGACGTCACAAAGCTCTGCCCACCCCCCAAAAAAAACCATGCTTCAAATCGCTTTAAACTATTGTCATTGTAGTGCGTATTTAATGTGCCGCTGCACTCTGAATGTTATAGGAGAAAATATGTATTAAAAAGTTTATTTAATTAAGTAGAACGTGTTGTCTATATTTATTTAAAGTTGCGCATTTTGATGTGACGTCATATTTCTCACCCCCCCCCCCCCCTCGTCACACATCGTCACAAATGTCTGACACCCCCCCCCTAGGTGCGTGACGTCATTTATGGACGGTCCCTTATGCGCAAGGGGCGATCAAAACACAATGCGGCACGAGAGAAGAAAGCCGTGCGGATTGTCAAGGCTGTTTGACTCTACTTCATCACGCATGTTACGACATGTACATTGTTATACAAACAAAAATATCCCTAAATCCTAAGTTTTTTTTTCTCGAAACTCATCCTCGCACCTCCGATTACCAAAGTTGGCTACGTACGGTGCGAAAGAAGTTCAACATTCACTACGTCCCTGGCATGTATAAAAATGCCGTAGTGTGTCCAGTAGATTCGCCCCGTACAATAAAGCGGCATCTTTATTGAATAACAATGCAATTTTAAATGTGCACAATATTTCACAGGCGAAAATGGCAGCGACTCGGAGGTGTTGAGCCAATTTCAGTGTCACTCGACAACCAGGGGAAAGACGTGGGGGCATTTAAGTGTCTCTTCACAGTTGGTGTCGATCGAACGCTGCGGACGTGCATCAGTGTGATGATGATGATGATCGGCTTCCAGACGGCCCGCGGTTGCCACGGAGAAACGACACCTGGCAGTGGCGGTCCCTGGCACTTGGTGTAGAGAAGGAGTTTCTGAATTGGGCTGCCACTGCTGCTGCTACTAATGCAGCGCAGGACAGCGGCAGCGAAGAGTGGCACGATTGATGACACAACAGGAGAGAAGGACAATGGGGCAGAGGCCGGCCCATCTCGTGGATGACCCAGCTGGCGACGGCGGGAAGCCAGTGGAGGGAGTGCAGGGAAGCGAGGGAACGTGGCCGAGTATGATGGGCCAAGGGCGATGTTCGGGCTTGGGCGGCGGCGGTGGTTTTGCAACCGTTGGGATTTTGAAGTGACTCGATCGAACAGGCGGAGTGGCAATTTGATTACATCGTGGATATAGTTTCAAGTGAGGTAATACAATAACAGTACAGACTGTCCCGTTTTTATTAACATTTTGGTGGACCAACAAATATGAGTTTGTTTTGGTTTTAAACGTGTACACAATTTGTTGGGTTGTTGCGACCCCAGTGATTATAAGCAGATGCCTCTGCAATACTGTACCGCCTGGCCCGATGTGTTTGCATTTCAGTGAAGTGTTGTGTATTATCGTGCCCCTCTACTTTACCAAAGATGTCAGGGCTAGCTTGGAAGAGCAGGTCAAAATTCCCTCTAGATTGTTAGCAATATCAAGAACTGGACATTATCATAGAGCTAATGGCATAACTTCCTATGAAATGATGCTAAGAGAATAGATGGCAATGCATGAGATATAGGGAAGATTTCAGTGTACGCTTGATGTTACAGTTAGGGATACACAGACACCTGTTAAGCGTACTAAAATACAAAAAATATCGATCTTTATAGTCCAAGGGTTAAAGTGAACAGTTTGTTTCATAACATGTGAGATACGCAAATGGAGTTTGGCTGGTTTAAGGCGCATTGCATAATGTATATTGCAGCAATTATAAGGATGGGCCAATAATATCTTAGTTCATGGGGCCTTGATTTGGAGCCGAAGATAAGCTATACAGAGGGCTGGATGGGTCCAGTGCTTAGCACACTTGCCACTGAACCAGTATGCATGTGGTCGATATTTCAAATCACAATCATCCTGTAATGTGTGGGACATCGTCGTCATCATGAGTCCATTGCTCCGTCTGCTTGGTGGATGTACCCTCGGATGCATACCATTCCTTGCCTGCCACTCCAATATTATTCTTGACCATCTGTCATCCTCCCTTCTAGGAACATGCCCTGTCCAAGCCTTATTAGATGAACGTTTTGCTGGCTGGCTTCCTGCCTGGATACCTGGTTGACTCGCAAACGAAGTGCGCGACAGTGACATCGCCGCGTGTGACGTCGCCCGCGTCCCACAGCGCTGAGCCGGGTTTGTGCCTCACGCTGAAGAGGGGACAGAGGAAGAGAGAGACAGAGCTAGACATAGTGACGTTGCGGGGTATTACAGTAGAGAAAAGGTAAGAGAAAGGTGGAGAGAGACAGGGCTCTATATATGATTTAAAAAAAAGTTTTGCTGGCTGGCTGGCTAGTCGGGATGGACGGACGGTGACTTTCAAAAGACTTGCCAGTGGATAGTCAC
This sequence comes from Lethenteron reissneri, assembly GCF_015708825.2. Taxonomy (NCBI): domain Eukaryota; kingdom Metazoa; phylum Chordata; class Hyperoartia; order Petromyzontiformes; family Petromyzontidae; genus Lethenteron; species Lethenteron reissneri. The sequence goes on from NC_083801.1 coordinate 20,100,262, forward strand.
GTCCAAAAAACAAAGGGAGTTGAAACATTTTGTATGCAACTGTTATATTGGCAAACTGAGCTTGTGGCTGGGCTTGCTGTGAAACAAATATGAAGCTTAAATTCATTATGAGAAAATGTCAATTTTAAAGCTACACCATGACCAATCATGAATTGCATTCCTTAATGTAAATGCATATGACTGTTCATAGTCAAATTCATAAATCAGAAACAGGGATGGTTGAGTGGCAATGAGAGTGGTTTTCATATGCATAGACTCTGCCCTGCCATAGGAATGTGGAATATCCACCACTGGATTCGGGCTGTAGAGTGGAGATGAGCTTCGCGTTGAGACTCAAAGCCACCATCATAAGCATGCACACTTACCCACACATATGCACATCCCCAAAGTGGCAAATGTTGCAACAAACACACAACCCCATAAATACACCCCGAGCCTCACAAACCTATTCACGTCTACACACTCACATGCACTGCGGTAAAGTCACGTGGGTAAAAAATTGCCTCCGAAACGTCGTGATTTTTATTTTACTTTTATTAATTTAAAATTTTTACCTACGTCACTTTACCGAAAAAACCTAAGAATATGAATCCTTGCAGTCACGAAAGCTTCAAATCTAGAATCTGGGTTACTGTTACAGTTGTTTTTATGCTGCAGAGTCACTATCATCAGTATGACGTACCTGATCATAACGAGAGACCCTAACATTGCATTTAAACAATTAAACGTGTATTTCTGTTATAATGGGAGACAATCATTCAAAAAGTGGGAGTAATACAATAATTTACTCTGCACCACCTTGTGCAGATTCATCTTGAAGGGGAGGCAGGTGGCTTGGGTGCTTTATTGTAGAATGCATATCAATGTTGCTATTGATGAGAATGGAATGCGAAAGCCCCGTAAATCCCCCCCCCGTGTGCCCATGTCCACCGAGCCAGTATAAATGGGTGCAACCCCTTCCCGTGATCCAACTGGCAGGTTGCGTGTGTTGGGGTAGCGTGTGGGGTAGGCCAACATTTCCCTCTCTCTCTCGAGAGAGAGGGAGATGTGGCTCTCGCTCTCTCTCCCTCGAGCTTGCCCTGGTGGGGTTAAGGCCCTTTCCGAGAGCAGTGGCTTGAATAAGCAATTACGGTACAGGGTGGTCCCAGATGTCTCCATTTAATTATCTCAAAAGTTTTTTTTGTACACCTATGGGTGTGAAAAGAGAAATGAATAAGCAAAGGGACAAAACATGTTTGGGGTCAATTAATTAGGGGGGGGGGCGGTTACGCGACATCTGGACCACTTTGTACTGTAATAGGGGTGTGCACGTTAACTTTAATTATTTTTCCCGAGTGGAGATAAAAGATTACATAGACTTACCGCCAGAGGGCAGCATTATGATCAAGTTGTGCGACTGCTGACGCTCAAGTTAATACTGGTAGGAACCTCCTGGTTACACCAGTCCACAGGGGATTATTGTGTCCGTCGTGCAGGGAGGGGCTGGGTGTGGAGGGAGGGGCTGGGTGGGGAGGGGAGGGTGGGGAGAGTGGGGAGGGGCTGGGTGGGGAGGGTTGGGAGGGGCTGGGTGGGGAGGGGCTGGGTGAGGAGGGTGGGAGGGGTGGGGCTGGGTGGAGAGGGGCTGGTCACCCCGCAGTGTCCTTATAAAACTCAACGTTTAACCTACTCACGCCGGCCTGTGCCCGCCCTTTTGTTCAACTAATGTATCTTTCTTTGCTCCTGTCACCCTGCACCACAGATCATAGTAGATATCTCACAGTGAGACTCACAATCTCTCCAATTTGGACCGAGACCATCACTGCCGGGCGACGTTTCTCCATGGCGGCCCCCAACATCTGGAAGCCCATCATCATCACCATCCGGCTGCTGCACCTTCGCAGCATTCAATCCACGCTGACTATTAAGAGACACTCACAGGCTCCACCTCGTTCGTCTGGATGTCAAATGACATTGAGCTTAGCTCTGCACCTCAGAGTCACGCTCAATCATGTCAGTGAAATATTGTGCGGCGTTACAAATTGCATTACTGTGTTAAAATGGGCAGATATTTTCTTATTTATTCAAGGCCAAAAGGCCAACACAATAATATGCCTAGCATTTAGATCCCTATTATGCATACACAATCCAAATGTTATGATGAAATTACCAAAACAAGTACTGCAGTGCAATGGTAATATAAAGGTCATTTACTTTGTACACAATATTGATTTATTACCTTTCTAAGTGAACTATCTTAAGATGTTGTACAAATTGGTGGGAACGTCCGTCTACTGAATATCAATGAGGACCTTTTTTAAGATTTTCATTTGAGCAGGGAAAGAGGTATGGAATGCTCAGAAGCAGATCCAAAATGGGGGGCGATGGGGGAAATTACACCTCCTCTTCCCCTGGAGACCCCGGAAATTGGTGTTTTATTGAATTTTACCAGAAAAAATACATTTAATGGTTTTATTTTATGTAAGGCCCTGTTTGAAATTGTGAAATGCTGGGACCTTCCTCGCCTTGGGACGTTTATGAGAGTGTTTGATGGGCGCCGAGGTAGGTAAGGAGTGCAAATGAAGATGCTTCGTAGGAACTGACAAGTCATGCCGAGTCTTGAGATTGGACTTGAACAGGGGAAGCGTCTCAGCAGTGCAGATGGTCAGTGGAAGGGAATTCCAGACAACAGAGCAGCAGTAACAGATTTTGTAGCATTTGAATATTCAGTTCACTTATCACTTGGAGCACCCAAATTGTACAGCTGCTGCAGCTGGTTAGTATTTACTAAAAGAACAGACTGTGCTCTGACCACCAGCACAAGATAACCAATCTAGTGTCGTATTGATCAGTGGAGAGAATAGTGACTGAGATTAACAATCCCATCACAAACCAAGCCTCAGAGAGCTGATCCTCAGCCAGCCTCGTGGTTTTACAGCCTCCACATTCCACTGGTTTAATATACGCTGACACAGCTTGTTACGATTGTCAACTTATTTTCGTAGACGGATATAAAATTGCCAATCATATAAGGGCATCAAGGAATAAACATCGTGCAAATGTATCCAAATGTGTTTTTGTGTGAAAGCACGCAGTGTAATTTTCGGTGTATGTGTCAGTCACAACCCAGTAGTCCCTCGATTAACGTTTTCAATCCGTTCCACAAAAACCACTGTTAACCGAAATAACCGTTTATGGAATTTCACTTATACGTTGAAAAACAAGTAAAAATCATTGCGTCTGCAAGAGAGCTGTTTCCACTCCCGAAACTTTCAAAACACGTTGTTAACGAAGCCAGTCGAGGTCTAAACCCTCATAAATGGGCGTCGCTGATTGGCCGAGGCACGCTCAGCCCACTTGCGAGCGCTCGAATTGGCCGAAATTGGCGCTCCGCGTGCAAAAACGTAAACACTTCCCGTTCGTCAGAAATGTAACGTTCGTCGAAACCATGGGGTCCTATGAGAGGCGAAACGTTAACCGCAAAAAAAACGTTAACCGATGTCGCTCTTAACCGAATGACTTAATATACACCGGGCGTTTTTTTGTGTTGATCGTGATGTATTATTACTCAGTCCTGACCACTTTGTTTATACACAGATGCCTCGTTTTTCCTCAACCTATAATATATGTAGCTTCAGAGATGATCAAACATAATGCATGCCTGAGATTCTGTGTTTGATTGCAAAACAGTCTTCTGTGATTAAAGTGCGTTCACAAATGTGGTCAGTTTATGGTCTCAGCCTGAACAACAAATGACTGGGAAAAAAAAGGCACAATGAGATTTAAGTTGTTCGCCTAATTTGCCGTATTCCAGCTCGGTCAATGGCCAGGGTCAACGGCGGCGTGGTGTATTCCGCAAATATGTCCGACTGTGAGGGCGGGCACATGCCGGCGTGAGTAGGTTAAACGTTGAGTTTTATAAGGGCACCACAGGGTGACCAGCCCCTCCCCACCCAACCCCACCCCTCCCTCCCACCCCCCACCCAGCCCCACCCTCCCCACCCAGCCCCTCCCCACCCTCCCCTCCCCACCCAGCCCCTCCCCACCCTCCTCTCTCCACCCAGCCCGACCCCTCTCATTTTTGGATGCACGACGGACGGACGAACACAATAATCCCCTGTGGGCTGGTGGAACCAGGTGGTTCCTACCAGTACAAATATTTGGATGTGAATGCATTTGCTGGAAATAAAAATGTGTGCCACTCATGTGACTAAAGAGGTATTTTGATGTAAGTTGAGAAGTACAGCAGACATCGAATAATCATCTGCGTTGACATGAGAGACGACATTATGGATCCTTTCAACCGCGGTGCACCGGGGAGGTTTAACCTTCAAATCCATTGGCGGCTCGTGACATGTCCACTAGGTGGGGCTGTTGTGGGTGACCTCTGAAAAATGCGGTGTTCTAATGAGGAAAAATCTCGTCATGTTATTGTCCTTCCCGTGAAAGTGATACAACCGTCTTATCTGCCGACGGTAGGCATTTATAAACACTACGACAACAAAGCCACAGAGCACTCAAATGTTGTCCCCATGCCCCTCAAGTCCACACTACACACCTGCTGCCACTTATTATTGGTCAAAATACCATAAATTCAACACCCAAATGAGTATGTTGCTCAATAAATGCTTTAGAATGCCACACGTGCCGTATTTTCATGCTCGTTGCAATTCTCATTAGAGCGTTAATTATGCTTAATGCACTTCTGAGTGCGTCTGTTTAGTTGGGAAGGCATGAGTACAAAAGTTTTCAGAGCGTTCGTATATAGGGCATACACGAGCGCATCCAGAGCCTTTAGCTTGATTATCAATCCATGGGTTTGGCTGGGAGAGGCGATTTGCATTTGTGTGTTAGGGCAATCGGTGCATTAATTGCACGTGAAAGCCCTTGGCATGGTGAACTTTAAAATTGAAACAAAAAAATAAGCAAATCTAAAATATTTACTTAGAAATTGTCATGACCCTTTGCATATTTTCATACCAAGGTTATATATATTATAGTTGGCATGCTTCTGCATATTTGTTTGTATGCGTACAGAGATGGCTGTGATCGATTGTACGAGTGGTGTCTGTCTGTGTGTGCTAAAGTTGAGTTTGGGGAATTGGGTGGGCTACACCCAGGTTTCTAGATGGGGCGGGGGGCTTGCCAGGCGGAGCAAGTTAGCCAGGCAGGCAGTCAAAGGCAGTGCGTGGCAAGGCAATCGAGACGGGGGGTGGGGAGAGGGGATGGGGGTAAGGAGACAGACTGCAAGAGAAAGACCAGTGTGTGTGTGTGTCAGTGTTGATGATCGAGACAGCAGTGAGTGTTAACAGTCGGAGAGAGAGCGCAAGAGGCAGAGGGAATCCGTGTAGTTGCAGGGAGCAGAGGGGTGGTGGGTGGGTCTGGTGTGCGTACAGGGTCGAGAGAGTCAAGACAATTCCTCGCGCGTCTCACCGCTTCCCACATGGCGTGTTCGGACGCACGTTGTCGACACATGTCAAGCGGCACCAGCCTGCCCGGCCTGCGCAACGGTGAGTGTCTCTGTCTCCATCGGGTTCCATCTGAACATCGTGTCAGAAATAAATCACCCTTCTGAATGACGCTCGCCTTGAGCAAGTTGAGACTGAATGAAACCAAACAGGAGTTTCAGTGAGACATTATTCAATGCTGCTGCTGCTGCTGCTGCAGGGGTTTATCAAAAGATGTTGTTTCGGTGTTTTTTTTCCTCTAAATTACCAATGAACACGAGTGTTTGGTGGTGCTACACTATACTGTTAGGTGTTTTCGGTAAAGTCACGTAGGTAAAAAATAAATAATACATAATAATAGAAATAAAATAATAAATCACGACGTTTCGGAGGCAACACAAGTCTCCGTCATCAGGTGGGACCGTCACAGCTAGATTTACTGTCTCAAGTGAGGCACATTTTCAAGAGTCAAGCTCTTAAATACAAGTTTAAGGGAGGTGCTACACTATTTAATGTTCAAAGTGAGAGCAATGGTACATGGTTAGATTTTGATCATCAGGAGGCATGTTAACAGAAGTTTGGAAGCTGCTGGAGAATTTAAAGTGGTTCTGCCACTCTTGTTACAGCTGAATAATTATCACCTGCTTGTAATTGATATTACCCTCATTAACATTGCAAGGAATTATTCCTGTTGGCTCAAGCGAAACTCTGCCGGAACAGGACAAATATTGAGTACGATGGGTGCAGTAGCACACTTCTGTAATCCAGTGCATGAAAATTGAAGTTGATGGATAATGCGAAGGTTTTAGTGTGTTGAACGCCAACCGTATAGTGACATCTGAAGTTGCTGTAGAAGGCAGTACAGCAAGTAGGATGTTGCTAATATGCATTACTGTTATTCCCTCGTACATATGGGGTTTTCTCCAGATATTACGCAATCTTTTCATTGCTAAAATTTACTGAAAAGGTATAGGCTAAGTGCTAAACATTCCACACCCCTCACGAGAATGAGTCTGAGGCTCAAGTGAGGCCTTTTGGGTAAATAAAGGATCAATCATGAGCAGGTTAGGTTTGCGTCACGTATGGTACTGGGTCAATCCATGGGGGAATTTCTTCTTGTGATGCTAGAGACAAGCATACAAAATGAAGAGTTTACTATCAGAATCCCTGGAAAGTGTTTGAGGGTTGTTAATCAACAACCAGTAAACTGGAAACCAATCGTGTTATCGATTACTGGTTTCAAATGTCAGGAACCGGCAACCATTTCTCCTGTTGAACTTTAGGACTAAAAATTTACCACGTAATGTCCGCTGAGCGAGATAGCTCTTTTTCAGAAGCACACAAATGACAGCTCGACGAAGGCACTTATCACGTGGAAATGTATAACTGCTAAATACTCTCAACGCATGTTTCTAAATGTGGAGGGGAAAACCGGAGGACCCGGAGAAAAATTCACGATGGAGAGAGACACGAAAACTCCAAATATACAGGCGTCAGGTTCGGGATCGAACCCACGAGCTATACCAGGCGAGGTAGTTAACATCTCGCACGCGCGAACGTACAAACGGCACGGCGGTAGTCATCTTACGGCAACTACAGATCACTGTAAAAGTGTTCATGGAGATTCACAAACCACTCGTGAAGAGTTAGGGTAAAACAAAAAACCTATAGGTCAGTCTGATGTCGTACAATGTGTAACTCCCTCATTTAAAATGGCATTCATAGACAGAAACAGACACACACACATGGTTGTATATTTCTGTTTATTGATGGGTATTGTTGTCATGTGCAGCGAACAGAAACAGGTTTTTTTTACATACCGGTTTTTTAAATATGTTTTCTGTTTATGAAAGAGAGACGGTTTTAACAGCCCTCGTCTGTATAGTTTCACATGATCGCATGGTTAGTCTAGTAAATGTTACTTAGCCAGATGAGCATTCAATAAACGAGGATGCGTTTCATTTGTTTGAGTGACCTGGAGAGGTAGTCTTCCAGTAGGTGGCGATGATTGCGATGTATATATCCAGGTGCTCTATGTATAATAACTCAAGAGGTGAGGATGAGCTCAAGTCTAACGTCATCAACTAGCCTTTTCAAGTTAACAGTGATGATTGTGGCTTTTAAGACATATCATGCGGTTATTTCTATACATTCAAGTGCAATAGTTATACTACAATTATGCCAAATTCAAGCATTCCTGACAATGATACTCATGCTCCGAGCATTTATGCATGCCACTGCTGCCATAATTGTGATTTCAGCAAACACTTGCCTACGAAGCAAACACTTTGCTTAGTCACGAAAGCAGATGATGGATGGTGTACTGTTCGACCGTGAATTTTTACTGAAGAAAAACACTGTTACGTTGGCACTTTGAAAGTATTGCACGGTAATTGTACATGAATTGCCATGCCTCATCCACAGGTTCAGTTTTCATTCCGCCGTGTTTTTTGCCCATTTGTTTGTAAACTGCTTCTTGCCAAACAATGGCTAAGTCTATACAGTCATTTGTCCAGAGCCAAGCCAGCCGTATCTTCAAAATAATTAACCCCTATACATGTCTCAGATAACTTTCCGAGATTACCTGCAGCACAGTTCAGTGGAACTGCTTTAAGGCCAGGGCATCATACACCTTTAATGCTGCACCTGAAGTGGAAATGTTCCGTCCCGATGTTGTCGTCAGCAGCCAGGTGTTTAAAGAGTGCGGGGCGTACAACGGCAGCGTACGCCACTATCCACGTGTGATTTCAAGACTGTGTGTCGGTGTTTGCCTGCGTGCGCAGGGGATGCGTGTGGCGTTGACGAGCACTTGAAGGATGCATGCAGAGGCCAGGTAACGTTCATAACCTGCACTGAGACCCCTGGCTTCTTATGATACTCCCAGGAGACATTTGCGATTTACAAATTTGTAATCGTGACATCACAAGACATGGGAAGCGTGAGAAAGATTGACAATTCTGAAGCAAACGAATTGGGTGGTAGGGTATTGAAAAGACACCACATTCACTCTATGCCCCGTTCTATCAAACTTATTTTAATTAATCTTGATTTTAAGCTTTCGTGACTGCAGGAATCCATACTCTTTGGTTCTTTCGGTAAAGTCACGTACTTAGAAATAAAATAAAACAAATCACGACGTTTCGATTGCAACACAAGCAATCATCATCAGGTGGGGAAACCACAGCAAGAAAAAAACATTTGAATTCGTTTTTGCTTTGCTGTATCACTGCGGATAAATAAAGAATGAGTCTGTGCACGTGACCATCCAAGATATGTGCGGCATGTTCCACAAACAAGCGAGGGAGTCCAAAAGGGCGAGTGTGTGGCTATTTTTTGGCATTGATGGGTAGAGTACAATTTCCGTATATTTATATCTCATATAGCTTTGTATCTGGACAGCTAATAAAAACTGGGGCTGAACCAATATGTTGTATACAACCATGTATAGTCATGTTACACTGATAGTGTCATGGTCCAAACCCAAACCTGTCCCTTTAAAGCAGCTGATGCCCTCCTCATCCGCTGATTGCTTAGGTCATTGCGAATGGGACTCATAAAGGTGTTCGTACGGCCCTGGGGTCATCAAATCAGTGAACAGTAAGACGCGCCTTAAGCAATGCCTTTTTAGGTAACATGGAGAACTAAAACAGCTGTATTGCGGTATTGCAAGCTCACAGAAATCTATATTTATCACCTGGTAAAAGGAATTGATCTTGACTATAATTCCAAACATAATCTCCCATTTGTCACGCCCCATTCGGCCCGGCGTCGGCTGTCACAGCCTGGGCTGGGAAGAGGCCTGCTCCACATCCAGGAGCCTAAGTCTCTCCTGCAAGGGTGGTTTCCCACTGAGTGATTCGAACCTTTGTGTCTTGGCCATTCTTGGGCAATCGGCTGGTTACATATCATTCAAATTTCCTAGGCTCTCACCTGGTTCAACAATCAGACTTTCACCTGATAAAACAGTCTATCGTCTGGATCCATAGAGTAAATGGCACTGATTGGAGCATCATAAATACCGTTTGATATGTATATTCTCCCTCATGTTTCTTTCATTTAACTTAAATGGTTGTTGCACTTGATGTGCACTTGTATAATTAGAGAAAATTAAGTACTATCGACTCAAAGTGAGAAATTCTAGAGAATTTATGAAGTTTTAAAATTCCATTTAAAAATGACAGTACAGCAGTAACTGTCAAACTATGCCTCCTCTTCTTGTAGTGTTGATGTCATTCATTTCGTGTTTATATTTTCCAACTCACTCTTTCCTACCTCTTTTGATACATAACAAATGCAGTCATGAAAGCCAGAACTATGTATGTAGATCAATGAAAACTGTTAAATCATAATAGTGAAGTAGTATAATAAATGATAAAATAGTGATTACTTTAATAAAGAAAATATTACCTAATAAACCAATACATTTTAACAATAAAACAGTTGCAGGTTTAGCATGTTGTGGGAAAAGTTGTCAGGGACTAATCATTAACATTGCAGTGTTTTTGTTCTATTTTGGTTTTTATGCAGCAGTTAGCCATGAAGTAAGCCCAGACCATGTCAACACAATATGAATTACTTATTCATGTATTGCAATGTTCTGAAATCAAAACAATGACATCAAAACAACCATTGGGCAACGTTCCTTTTTCAGAATATCATCCCTAAGACAATTACGTTTTCCCAATGAAATATTATACTGCGCTCTGCAACATTGGCATACAACTTTGCCTCTAGATACAGTTTTTAGACTTAAATGAAAAATTACATCAATAAATATACAATTCCCTACTGTGTCGGGTGGCGGCGGGTTTAACGACACATTTATATATTTACACGATCTAACCCAAAAACCTCTATTATGGATAATATTGGTCGTGAAAGCCTCCTACATGTTAAACGAATTGTAGGTACTCAATGCCTTCTATTAAGGTATGTTTACAAAAAAAATCAATAAATCAAATATTCTAAATTTGAAGTTTTCGTGACTGCAAGGATCCATACTCTTTGGTTCTTTCGGTAAAGTCATGTAGGTGAAAATAATAATAAAATATAATAAAAAAGTTAATTGAGTTGTTTTCACTTTTTTTTCTATTTTATCATTATTTTCACCTACGTGACTTTACCGAAAAAAAGCTAATGTTTTTTTAAAGTAGTTCAAAATTATCTTAACGTTCTTCCCTCCACTGGAGTTGCAAACCATAAAATATATGAGTCTATAAACAATAGCAATAAGAATGTGCGACTCTTTAACAATCCATTGCTGAATGGAGGCCTCCCCGTGCCGTGTCAGTAATGCACTTTCTTTGTCCATACTTCACCACGCTGATGATTGCGGGTTGGTGAAGGTGGCTCCAAGGACAAGTCCAGCTATCACTCATCACCGATGTTCAACTACAGCCAGGAATCGAAATCAGGTCGTTGGGTTCATCGCGCGGTGCGCAAACCAACGGTGGTTTTGTGAACGGGGTGAGCACAGGACTGGTTAATTATCACATGCCACCGATATGAGGTGTGGCTCGGAATGAAACTGAGGCTCCTGGGTGCACAGTTCAATGTACTAAACACTGAGCCACTGCTCAAACCTACTGTTGAATTAACAAAACAAAACACTTAATCATTAACATTAGCTTGTCAGAAGTTGGTCAGTGTGTTTGTGAACAGGGCAATGTGGTCTAGGTAGATATGCCTCCATATTGTTTTAAAATACACAATGAAGTCACACTGAAAGATATATGTAAAAAACTGATTTTTTTTATATGGTGTATTGTATGCATGTTGATCTTCTTTCGCTCTGTATGTAGCCAACCACGCTAATCGGAGGTGCGGGGGAAGGTATTACACATGTACAAGTCCTAAAAGTATCCGGTGCAGGTGCACATTAATGTATGCAATGTAATACCATGACTATATCATCTCATCCTCGTTGGTTCTTTCCGTAAAGTCACGGAGGTAGAACAAAGAAATAATTGTTTATTTTTCCTACCTACGTGACAATATGGAAATATAGAAAATTCGTCGTGATTTCGCTCCAACTGGTAATATATTTTTTTCTATCTAAAGAGCATGGATTCCTGCAGTCACGAAAACTTCAAATCAAACTTCAAATCAAGGTTATATCATCCCAGTGGCCAAAGAGAATGAATGTCCCTCCAAGCCAACAACATTCACAAGTGGGACTTCCTCAGGAGACAATGTGCAAATATAGAAAATTCGTCGTGATTTCGCCCCAACTGATACACACAGACAATGATTTTGCACCTCTTGGACCACAAACTTGACTTCAAATGTGCAATTTCTTTGGTAATGAAATCACAGAAATCCATACAGACTCAGAAACCCATTTTTTTTTATGCTACACGCACGCTGAGAAAAGCTGTGCAATGTTGACCTTTGAGTTATTCTTGTAGATTTGTTTTAGTCCCTTACGCAACTATCAATGTTGGCGACAGCGCAACTCTGTGTACAAAGCGTTTTATCAGAAGTGCACCACCCCAGAGACATCGGGCCTGTACGTGGTGTGCAGAGGCCAGAGTACACGCGGCTCCCGGCCAGGGTTGGTCAGTCCGCGGTGGTCACACTGTGTTCACACTCCGCCCAGGGCAAGGTCAAGGCAGATAGGTGCTATCCTCTTATCGGTCCTGTTAGGGGATGGACCATTATCCCAGGCATTGTTACATTATCTTGCGTGGGGATAGTTAAGCACATTTCATCATCATCATCATCATTATTATTTGATATTCGTTTATTCACCAGTGGATGAAGGAAGGCCACGCCGGTTGCCGGACGACGAATACATTATGAGTTAAATTTCGATTTAAAGCTTTCGTGACTGCAGGGATTCATCTTCTTGGTTCTTTCGGTAAAGTCACGTAGAAGGGAAATAATAAAATAAGAAAAATAAAACATAATAAAAAATTGATTACGTTTTATTTGTATTATTTTAAAACTAAAACATAATAAAATAATTTATTATGTTTTATTTATATTATTTTATTATTTCCCTTCTACGTGACTTTACCGAAAGAACCAAGAAGACATTATGAGTTGTGCACTCATTGCGCACAAAATGCTTGCCACAAATGAACCACAATTCCTTGCTGATCTCGCCAAGGAGCATAAACCATCACACACCACGGATCTCCCTCGTAAGATAGCCAAGCAAACGGGCTATACGGCACCATCCATATAACACATCAAATAGACTCAAACTCAAATGATCATCGCTTCCCGTTCTAGAGGGTCTCACTCGTCAAAGTGGCACGTGGTAAGTGTGGTAGAACAGCCCATATTCATATTACTATTCTGAATATAGCAACACATTATATCTATTTTTTTAAAGCAAGACTGTTACAAAGGTTTGACGCTGCAGAGGAAAAAAAGGTACCCACGAAGTTTTTCGTTTTTATAATCGGTGCAAATTTCCCAAAGAGCAAAGGTTGTGCAAAGAGTTCAGGGGTCACACAGGACGGCAGTAAAGAGGTGAATCTTACACGGATCCAGCTGCTCAAACATTTAACGATCTACAAGATAGAGCAGTCAAAATGACTTGTGCGCCAAATGCTGGCGTGTTCTCTTCATTTTTTATGTGCACGCAATGCACTTTGGCAGTCAAATATAATCATCTCGGTTTAATCGGCATATATTCCGTCGTACAAATAAACGTGTTGTGGCATATATATGGTGTATGTTAACACTGTACGGCGTATTAACATTTACTTGATGTGTGCATACATGTTAATGTAGAGGTAACTATTTCCTGAATGAACCAACACTCCTGATGTATTTTAAATATTTATGGCAGGACAGTAAAGTTGTATGGTCACCCACAAGACCTCAGCTCAGTTCATTCAGTAATAACTGCCGTTGTAATCACGGCATAATTAAAGTCACAAGCAAGGGCTTACCAGCTGTTAATGCATGCAGTGTGCCACTCATGATAACATTCCTATGGCCGGTTATCAGGCGCTGGACTTTTAAACCCATTGGCAATCTCTTACACATCACTGCTTTTCTGATACACATTAATGATCTTATCTCCGTTATAATTGATGCCGTGTTGTGTGCGTCCACGGGCCTCTTACTCCAATCAAAGCTTTGTTATATGAATGGCCGTCAAATATCAAGATTTGTTTAAGCGAGAGCGAATGTTCCTTCCAAGTCATTATAGCGCAACAAGTAACAGTAAGTTATACTCTGGGGGTCTAAGGGGCCGTCCATAAATGACGTCACGCGATTATATGACGATTTTTGACCCCCCCCCCCCCCTCGTTACACGGCGTCACAAAAAGTCAGACCCCCCCCTCAAATATGACGTCACAAAGCTCTGCCCCCCCCCCCCCACAAAAATAAAACATGCTTCAAATCGCTTTAAACTATTGTCATTGTAGTGCGTATTTAATGTGCCGCTGCACTCTGATGTTGTAGGATTTTTTTTATTAAGTAGAGCGTGTTGTCTATATTTATTGAAAGTCGCGTATTTTGATGTGACATCACATTTCACACCCCCCCCCCCCCTCGTCACACATCGTCACAAATGTCTGACCCCGCCCCCCCCCCCTAGGTGCGTGACGTCATTTATGGATGGCCCCTAAAAAGTGAACAAGAAAATTGTTCACGATGCCATCCGTAAAGCGAATAGGATCGTGGAGCACACATTAATCATCGTGGGACATGTTCATCACAAAAACACCTCGTCTCTATGTCCAGTGGGAACGGTGCTGGCACCGTGTTTGTGCTAAGCTCTGCCCTAGAGCCTGTTTGCCATGATAACCTTGCCTGAGTTGAGCAATCACGTGGAGTTCCATAACGAGGCCCCAGAGATCAATTTTGTACATCTTATGTTGAACTTCTTTAGCACCGTACATAGCCAACCGTGCTAATCTAACACCCCTTCTCCACTGGCAACGTGGGGCCCTTCTGGCATGGGTTGCTTTTCATTGGCTCTTTGTCAAACCGAATCAGAACCAAACTATCTATGGCCTCACAAAGGCATCTGAATCTGGCTCAGAGGCCAAGCAGGACCAGAGGGAAGGTTAATTATTTCCATCGTACGTTGTTGCCAGTCATAACACTTCAGCGTTACACGTTCATTGCATGACGTCGGCAGCACGGTATGGGTTCTGCAGTGGAAAAACCACCTACCGCCTCCCGTGCCATGCTGGCCTGGTTGTGCAGAGCTCCGGCATGGCTCAGTTGTATAGTGGGAAACAGGTATGAGAACAATACCAGAATAGGTTTTCCCCTTTTTCTGGCAACAAAACAGGTGTTAAGGTGTTAAAACACCAAACTGAAACCATGTCTGCATTAACCACAATACTTGTGGTCAGAAGGCAAACAAAAAACGTACTCTGATAATATATGCATTGTCTTTGAAAGTGATTGGTCCACACCAGAGACAGCTTTCTTTTGAGCTTAGTCTCAAAACGGTGTTAGACCAGAGGACGCCAAAAAGTGTAGGTCCCATAATGTACAACAATAGCAATTAAGAGAAGTAATAATGGTGTCACAGGATCAAAGTTTGAATTGAATCGCGCTTACTATGCCATCATATAACCTGCCGGTTGTGTTGTGTTCACGGTGCGTGATGGAAAATAACAAAAAGCAACATCAGCTTAAAAAAGTTTAACCCCATTATCACGGAGCTTAGGGAGGGCAAAGGTTAGAAAGTACGAAATGGAAGGGATGATGCAGGACCTCTGGCCCAAATACCGAATGGCTTAGACAATTCTAGGCCAAGATTTGTTCAGGATTTATGCTAGGAGATTGGGTACATTGTTGTGAAAGCATAAGATTAAGATCCCCCTTATCGCCTTAACAGACTGCTGTGGCAAGTGCTGTGAGCGAGTAGCAGCACCTTATGAAGGCCGTCACAGTGCACGAGGGGGAGCAGGGCCAGCACCACATCCGCCTTGGGTCTCCACGGTGCTGATGTTTTACACGCCGCACCAGCTACTTGTTTCAGGCTGAGTCTGACCTAGGGGCGAGGTTCAGGACTGGTTCAGATCCGCGTCTCTCGCAAAGACAAACACGGCGCACACAGCCACACACGCTCACAAACGCACACCCACGTAAAATGGTGTATAAATACTATCCCCACACTGACATGCACCATCACAAATCGACAAGGACCCCCCCCCCCTCCATATGCCTGAAACATACACAGAGCCATGCAGTGGGAAATGCCTGTAATTACACCGAAAGACGATCACATTGGTCAGGGAACAAAGACAAATTAGAGCTTTCATATTGACTGCAATGACATAAACAAATGTCCAGGTGCTCGGTGCATTTGTGTCATCATGAGACTATGAGGAACCCCACCAGCTTGGGGAGACCTTCCAGCAGTGAATATAATGCAGCTAACTTATTTGGGCAATGGCCATACTGTGTATGCACGTGTGTATGTATGTTGAACTTATTTCGCAATGTACGTAGGGCAACCGTGCTAATCGCACGTGCAGGGAAAGGACAAGAAACAAAACACAACAAGCAGTTCTAAAGCAATTCGTTTTCAATCTCGATTCAAAAGTGCATATCTCCAGTAGCTTCCTAATATCGGAATGAAGAATGCACGATCACAAGATGAAGCTGATAACGATGCTTAATGATCAAAAAAACATACTGCCAGGGATGTTTGGCGATGCTGATGATGAGAATGTTGCGATGAGGCAGGGGGCAAGGGGGAGGCTCACGGTGATGGGCGATTCTGTGATGTGTGCGTGCAGGGCCAAGCCACAGGGACCGCATCTCCTGGCGATCACAACCACTGCTCCGACCCTTCCACGGAATTCCCTTGTGGGCCCCACACTGCGTTGTCCAGCAATGGGGCCCCGTTGGAGAACGGGCTGCACGACAAACACAGGCAAGAGCGGCGGCTGCGGTCCAAGTCGGGACGGGGAAAACACCTGCGAGCCAAAATCCTACGTCCGCTAACAAATCTGGAAGCTGAGTCCAGAAATGTTGTGGCACTGGGGTTTGGTCGAATCTCAACAACGACAACAACAGCAGCAGCAAAAAAAATAGATCGCGTACATAGCCTGGAAATATCAAGCCACAGTAACGAGTAGACATGCGACGATTAATATCTCCAGCAGTTGAGTGAATTGTCACGATTCAAGTTTATAATTGGATTCAATTATCGATTCGATTGCAACATTTGGACTCACGGAGGCCAATCAGAATGTGGGCGCCTTCTCGGGTCTGCAGCAGTGTAAACCAAATAATTTTAAAAGCACACCTCAAACAATTCTCAAAATAATGTCATGGATGTTGATTTATGTACCAGGTTTTGTTCTCTAATATTTTTTTTTGTTACAAACAGCAACATGGTTTTACTTTACCCATTCTGAAATGTGAGGTATAGGTGAGTCATCATGAATATTGCTTTGAGCCAGAGACGACAGAGATACAGAGTGGCTGTGCATACCCTCAAAACGTTGCTTGTGGACACATACAGGATGTTTGTTCATTAATAATTTATAAATGCACATACACATGGGGCTTCGTTATTTACCTTGAAGTGCAGGGAGGCATAGCCGGCGCTGGCATCAAGGTTAGTCTGCCAAGTTATCTCCTTTTGGTGTTTACATTTGGCCCTGCTTATAAGATAGGAGTTGGAAACCAAAATAACAAGAATAGGCATTTTTGTTTTCGAATTCGGTGCAAAAAAAACTCAATATATATGAAGAGCCGCAATGCAATGTCAATACGAGACGGTGGTACTTGATAAATAACTTCACGAAGCAGTCCTTCAAGAGCCGCACGCTGTTTGCTGACCCCTGACCTACGAGGCCGGGTGCCATTATCATTTAGGAATACGTTCCTTGGTGGTCGTCATTAAAATTGTGGTTAAGCTGGATGCGGTGACGCGCCTTTAATCTCAATGTGGCATGGGTGCCTGGAGCGTGGTGAGTAGTCAAGGAGAGAGCCATTACTCTCTTCCCTTAGTCACTTCGGCGGTGTCTTACTCTATCCACTGGGGCTGTGCGTCCACGGGAAATAGATCGTGCACGCAGGGACTCGTGCTGCTTTTGTTTCTCAGATAAAAAAAAAACTGAACGATTGATAAACGTTGATTGAATACATCAGTGGCGAAAAAAATCTTGAATTTTGTCCATCCAATAATAGTTGTCTCGAGCGAATAATCACATCTGTCCAATTTCTCCATTAAACAATTATTGCCCGCTCTCCCGATCAAGTCACACCCGCTACAAAAGACGCAAACCTTGACATTTGAAAAGGGGGAAAAAACATTTGCTGGATGTCGGTGTTGTGCAATCTTGTACTACTTTTTGGTTGTGGAGTGATAATCAGAACAGCAAAGATTGAATTAAATCAAGAGAAGACACTGTTGGGTAGCTGGCTCGTTGTGGATCTAGGTACACGTGATAATGTCAGCTGTGCGAACATCCATAGAAGATGACAGTTGCACCATGCGAGCATTTCATTGACGGGGGCAGATATATGCGACGGGGTTGGATATGCGAGGTTCGGACACGCGACGCCATTGTTTCGTAAATTCTATCCCGCAGGAAGTCCGTGGAGGCGCACGAGCAACGAGGGAAGGTGTTCAGGCCCCGGTCGTCACTGCTCGAGTAGGCGGCACGAACGGAACGCGCGCACGTCCCGCACAGCACCTCACGCGCTTCCGGACTCTCGCAGCGTCACCTCCAGTTTACCCGTAAACGGTGGCGTTTTGATGAAAGCGAAGAAAAAAAAACGTTACTGCATCAGTGTGGGTTCTGATGTCAACGCGTGTCATGCAGTCGGAGTTAGTACTGCCAGATTTTATTTTTTCGGAGGCGTGGGGGGGGTAAACAGTACCCAACCTTCGTGAGAAAAGTGGCTAATTATCCCAGAGTAGAGCCTGCACACCTCCCCCCCCCCCCAAAACAAAAGCATAAATGTTTGGATTTGTTTTCTGAATCGTAAAAAAGTGCAATTAGGCACAAAATCACTCAGTCTGACAACTCTGCTGCGTGTGGAGTGTGTGCTGCTGTGGATTTCGTTTATCCGTTTTAAATTCTGTCACGATTTGCCTCTTTGGTTTACTTGTGCAAATGTTCAATCATTTATTGACTCGTTGGTCAACGTTATTAGCCGTTTCTCCTAGATGGCGGTGTTAGTTGTTGCCATACACAGGAATATAATCGACTTTATTTACTTACAAACAGGTGACAGCCCATTCAGGCTAAGAACCTCTTTTGCAAAAGAGACCTGGGTTAGCGTGCCAAAAATAATATGCAGATAAAACACGACACAAAGGTCTGAATATTATACAAAACAGAAACATCTCAAATTAACTTTACACATTAAGTAAAGCGGTTTAAATGTTACACAAGCTCAACAAATTTGTCAAGAAAACCTCCCTAAAACTAAAACGTGTGATAGGCAACTTTTCGGGAAATGGTCCTTCTATATCTCTCTGCTATGAATAGTTTTCGTTATTTGTACTTGCGCACCGCTGCTCATGGAAAAAAAAAACATCTTCAATTTACAATTCAGCCACGTAAGGCATATAAATAGAACTTAAAACGCACCTGTGAGACCTCGTGTTTATAATTGTGCATCATGAACAAAGGCGATTATAATTCTGATGATGAATATATAAGCACGTTGGCTTTTCCGTGCATTGTGGGATATTGTTCACAGTGAGATGCTGCTTGTCAACCACATCCGCACCATCTACCACATCTTCCTGGCGGTGCTGCTGCTCATGGCAGTCGCTTCCCTTATCCTGGACATCCTGCGCCACGACAGGTATATAATGATAAATAATTTTTAAAATATAAGTTTGCCAAAACCTCTTCGTTCGTGTATACTGCATCTCACAACGCTGAGGAAGCGCGAACACGCCGGAAGGCAGCAGCCAAGCGGTGAGCCGGTTCCAACAATTGCCCTAGCTCTGCGGTCCTCTGTGTATTAAGATGTTTTCAGCCAATGGATTACTGTTAATAAATGTGGGAGGAAGCCGGAGCAACCATGACAAACACCCACACGTGCAAGGGGACAACACTCGCTATAGCAAGCGGAAGCGCCTCATGAGCCCGGGTGTGGCACGTCGACGCCCACAGCAAGGGAGTTTTGCAGCACGTGTGGAGTTTCGCAGCACGTGTGGAGTTTCGCAGCACGTGTGCGGCCCACCAACCCTCGTCTCCACAGCGGTGGGTTACGGGCGTGCATAGCCACCTCCGCCCGGGGACACTAACCCCGCAGCGCGGAGCTTGGAGAGTGAGTACTGACACCACTGCCGGGCGATATCTGCAAGGATGGAATCCAATACCCACACCTCCGATTATCACGCTTGGCAACGTACGGTGCGAAAAAAGTTCATGCCCACAGAACCAGGGTCGGGGATTCAAGCATGCATAACGATTACAGATGGGCAAGTGATGTTGTGGCAATATGTAGGCATCGCCTGACAATTTCTGGTTTGTGATACCTTCACCATGTCTACATTTTAAAGTAATGCTCAATTTCGGCCATTATTTCTCCCGTCGTTCCACCGTTCCCACCGCCACCGTTCCCACCGCCACCGTCGTTCCCACCGCCACCGTTCCCACTGCCACCATTCCCACCGCCACCGTCGTTCCCACCGCCACCGTTCCTACCGCCACTGTTCCCACCGCCACCGTCGTTCCCATCTCCAGTCCTCGTCGCCCCCCATAATGCAGCACTCTGTGATTCCTCACCTAGTCCGTTCGTGGGAAAACGATGCCTCTACGCATTTAATTCACCGTCTGATAAGCTTTCACGCAATCTTAGCAACATCGCCATAATGCTCGTGGTGCAATCACTTTGCGTGGGACCTATGAAGGCCATCACAGTGCACAAGGGGGTGGTGTGACAAGCAACACACCCGGCCGCCTTTATCTTCCCAGTGCTGCTGTTGACGAACCATGCCGGGTACTCATTTGAGGCAGGGTTTGACCTCGGCGAGGCCCAGGGGAACCAGTTCAGGCAACCGCCGCTGTGGTTCGCCGTGGCCGGGAATTAAACTCGGATCGCCGTGTTCGTAGCGCAGCGCGCTAGCCGCAGCGCCACCACTCCCCACGCCAACACGCGCACACACAAACACAACGGGCGCCGCGCTCAGAACGATGTGCTTCCCTTCTCTCTCTCTCCCCACGCCGTGGCAGGTTGCTCCCCGACATCAGCTTCGTGATCTCCTGCTTCGGGAAGCTCCACCTGGTGGCGCTCACGTGGGGCGCGATGTTCGTGGCGACGCTGCTGGTGCCCTACGGGGCTCTGCACGCCTGGGCGCGCGCCTGGTCCCTGCTGCTGACGCGCCCTGGAGCGGAGCTCCGCGGCTGGGCCCTCGCGCGCTCCTCGCCGCTCCGCGCAGGGACCCTGAGCGCCGCGTGCGCCCTGCCGTACGTGGCCTTCGTGCTGCTCGTGCTGGGCGTGCTGCCCGTGTGGGTCTGCGTGGCCCACGTGCTCCCGCCCGCCTCGCGCTTCATCCTCATCCTCGAGCAGGTGTGTGCCGGGGATGCCGCCCGTTTGGGCTCGTCGTCGTTTTTCTCGATGTTGGGAAGCCGCTGGAGCTACGCAGCGTTTCAATCCGGATTGAAAAGTCGTTTCTTGAGAACTTGTTTTTTTGTGTGCTTGGTTTGTTGTCCTTCCCCCCCCCCCGCACCTCCAATTAGCACGGTTGGCTACGTACATACATATAAATCATACATACAAGCATACAGACAAATCATACAGACATAAAAATCGCGTGCAATAACAATGCAATGCCTGTGGAGCTGAGATTCACGGTTCGAATCGGTGCCCCCCCCCCCCCCTCCGATTAATGCCAGGGTGTATTCACCATAAAATACACGCCGTCTGCTGCTTCGCAGTGGTCGTTAAAGACCCCGTGTGCCCGTGTCATGGTCCCTGTTTGGAAAATCACTCGCAAATTGCTCAATTGGGATCATGCATAGCAATCATCTGCCAAAACTTGGCAAGGCCCTCCTTTATAAAGAGCAATGAGATTCGGTGAGGCCTTTCTGGGTAAACAAGGCAATTGTATAATACAGTGTAATAGAGTAAATAATGATCATGTGTGTTGAACTTCTTTCGCGCCACATATAGCCAAGCGTGCTCATGGGAAGTGCGGGCGAAGGACGACAAAGACGATAACGATGCCGCTGCTGCTTGTGCCGCCCGCAGGTGCGGTTCGTGATGAAGGCCCACGCGTTCGTGCGTGACAACGTCCCGCGCGTCGCACTCTCTGTGCACCCCCAGGGTCAGCGTGCACTCGGAGCACACTCCGGAAGTCGTGCCATTCCGATCACAAATAAAATACAGGTGGCCAGTGCCCACGGCCACTCAGGCGTCATCTTGAATAATGTCAGCTAGGCCAATGATCTTCATTCTTCATTGCAAGGCCCGTGGGCCATTGGCGGCCTGTAGTGCGGCCCCCTCACCTGCAACCTCCGACAATACACAAATCTGAAAACATTCCGCTCATCGTGCTGTCAAACCCTGACGGTTTCAAATGTGTCGCAACGCTCACACTGATGTCTTGTACGTAAAAGTTCCCCACCTCCTCCTCGGGAAATGAGCTGCACCAATTTAACCCTCACCAAAAGTCAACTCGCATCAATACGACTGTGACCCATGCCATGCACCAAAAAAATGACATAGCCATATACAGGGTGCTTAAAAAAATGTTTAACACTTATATGGGACTATCGTTTTTAATGGGAACAAAACGTATAATACACTTTAACACGCCTGGAATCTTCTCCAGGTGGTCTCCAGAGCCCGGAGGCACATTTCTCGTGGTCTTGTTGCAAATTCTCAGAAGTGTGAACATGTTTTTGAAGCACTCCGTATTAACACTATTCACAGCACCAAAGCTCACAACTCACATTGCTCTAATCCACGTCTTAAATTCCACTTCGATTTTTGGTTTGCCAGTAAGAGGTGACACAGACTCTGAATGCCTCTACTGGACATCTGTGAAAAAGAGCGTTGCAGCTCATGGGATTCCTCCCAAGGCCGTAATTATATTATACATTTGGGGACATCCCCCCCCCCAAATATATATTCAAATATGCTCAAAATGAACCCCCCAATATATTGCTATATAATAATTGCTATAAAATAGATTTATGTTCATATTATTGTGGTTATGGTTGTACTTTATTAATCCCTAATCTCTGCCATTACATACAATGAAACAAGAAAAGGTAAAAAAGATAAAAACAGAGCAATGTAATACAATACACTATTATGCATTATTATAAAGAAGAAAAAAAGTCCATCCTATGTGTTAGTGAATTTTTTAATATTTTAGGCAGGAAATTCTTTTCAAATTTAGATTTTTTTTCTGGGGGGGGGACCTCCAGACCCCCTGGAAGATTGGGTCCCCCCCAATGTTGACTCCATGGCTACGGCCTTGATTCCTCCAGTAAAAAAATATTCTGATTCTGTCTCTGTTCTTCCACATTCAATTGTTCCAGGCCCCAACTCATCGCTGCCCAGCATCTCCCAGTACCTCTACTATCTATTCTGCCCCTCACTCATCTACCGCGACAGCTACCCCAGGTGAGCTTTCGCTCGCCACTGAATTTAGCAAGCGAGAAGAGTCTCCCTGTCCAAACAGGAAACGTCCCGGACAGCCGGACAGCCAGACAGAGATTCGGAGGGACATCTCCGTGTTTGTTAGACATTAACTGAGCTGCGATAACACGGTCTACGCAACCGTGTGCTTTGGTGATGCAACAACAACGGATGCTCCTATGGCCGGATCTGATGTGACTTTGATGATGATGAACTTCCAGGCGAGTCCAAAACGATGGAAGGGAATGTGAATGTGTTTGTATTTGACCAATAGGACCGATCTTTGGCTTCACAGACTTTTTTTATGCTTTTGAACAACACGGACTCTGTGTGTGTGTGTGTCTCTATGAGTGAGTGTGTGTTTATTATCAGGCCCCGTGATATAAAGTGAAGTCTCCAACTGTTATCCACTCTACCTCTCTGGCCTCTCCTATGTACGTGCTATAAAAGAAGGGGCTTTGCCAAAACGTCACCTATTATATATTTTTCCTTTTACGGCAGTAATATTAACAAATTTGTTAATTTTTTTTTCGAATTGTGCATGTATCTCTATGATTCTGTATATTTGTATGAGTTTTATGTATATCTCTATGAGTTTGTGGCTATCTCTATGAGTTTGTGAATATCTTAATGAGTGCGTTTATATTTTGATGAGTGTCTGTATATCTCTGCGAGTGTGTGTATGACTCTATGAGAAACTGCATCGACACGGACTTGAGTTGCAACTTCAGTCCGGTGTTTTTCCCCCCCATATCTTCCGCTTGCTTTCCACCGTGCATTTGTTTTCAAAGGTGCCCACTCCAGCCCGCGCTGCGACTCTGTTGTGAATGACTTTTCTTTCCTTTCAATCCCTCAGAAACACGTCCATCCGCTGGGACTATGTGCGCACCAAGCTTGCCGAGGTGAGGCTCCGATCCCACAGCCTCTCGTCTCGTTCGCACCTGCACCCTCGCGGCCTGCAGCCTGGCTCGCACCCATCCCGAGGGCTCGTGGATTGAGCATAGATCATCAGGAATGTGAAATTCGCACACACACACCCAGAGGCAGCGAGATGCTCGCCCAGCAAGAATGGATGCTGATCTGCGTGTACGAATGTCCGCGTGTTATCCCATGCCATGCGGGGTTTCTCCAGGCACGCGAGTTTCCTCTCGCATGCAGGAAAGGCCACCCCCCCCCCCGGCCTTCGCACCTTAATGGCTCACAAGTGACGACATCACAATGATCTCCTCTATTTAAGACCGAAACCACAGGGTTTCTCCACAAATCTGGCTGTTGCCCTTATGAAGCTAGTTGGCATTCCTGGCAAAACGTCGTACTCGAATTGTAAATGTTGTGGGTTAACTCTCCAACACACCGGCGTGCTGTACTAGTAACTAATTGGCATGTTCTATTTACGTGACAATCCTTACTAATTGGCTGTGTCGGGTGGTGACGGGTTTAACGGCACATTTCTATTTACGTGATCTAACCCAAAAACCTCTATTATGGATACTATTGGTTGCGAAAACCTACGTGTTAAAGTGAGGAAAACCCATTTAGGTATTGACCAACCATGTCAAGCTTGACGCTTCTGAAGAAGAATGCTGAGACTGAGTTGAGGCTTTCCCGGGAAAATTTCGCAGGGAAATTATAGATTTTTACACAATACCGTTTCACGTAATGCAAATACACTGCGAATCATGTGCACTTGCACTTACAATATAATTTGTAGTCGTGTAGCGTATAAATGCGAGCGCATCTGGAGCTATGCCACAGCCATGCAACTTTGCAATCGTCTAGATTGACGAACTAATTTATTTAGAAATGCCTGTTGTGTTGAGTTTGCTGTCCTTCCCCCACGCCTCCGATTCGCTATGTACGGTGCAAAAGCAGTTCGACACACATTCAACCGCGCTAATTGAAGGTGCGGGAAATAGCAATACCACTGCTACTCCTGCACCCTGACCCCCCCTCCACTCGTGCCCCCCCCCTGCCCCCCCGCAGATGGCGTGCATCTTTGTGTACGGCCACTTCATCTTCCAGTGCCTGGTGGTGCCGCTCTTCCAGGACGTGCAGCACGAGCCGCTGACACTCGAGCGGCTCGTGCTCTACGTGTGCCACGCCATGGTGCCCGGTGATGGCCCAACCACGCACTGACACACACAACAACAACAACAACCACCGCCATTTGCCACTAAGTGGCGGTGACGTCACCACGACGCTTGTGCCAGGCCATGTGCACCTTGAGGCCACGTGAAGTGTCGAACGCCCGCTGGCAGGAGGTCACGGGGCAGACCCAGCAGGTGCCACGGGTCGACTGACCGAGATGATCGAAATGACTGGCTGATGCACCACCTGACACACACACACAGACAGACAGACAGACAAAGATCCCCCGTGTAGCCTTAACAGACTGTAGGGGCAAGTGCTGTTCGCGAGCACCTATGAAGGCCGGCACGGTACACGAGGGGGTGGTTGGCCAACACCACACCCGGCCGCCTTTGTCTCCCCAGTGGCAATGTTTACACATTGCGCCAGGTACTCATTTGAGGCTGAGTCAACCTAGGGGAGGCCCAGGGCCGGTGTTGGCCGTGACTGGGAATTGAACCCGGGTCGCAAGGTGCGTAACGCAGCGCGCTAACCGCTACGCTACCGCTCCCCTGTGACTGACACACACACACTCACACACACTTGCACACAGGCACCCTGCTGTTCATCATCACCTTCTTCGCCTTCCTGCACTGCTGGCTGAACCTGTTCGGAGAGCTGATGCGCTTCGCGGACCGCATGTTCTACAAGGTGAGCGTAGCGCGGGCGCGTGAAAGCCCCCGTGGGTTTGGCATTGGCAGAAACACACGCGGGAGCTAATGGGGGTGATTGGTGACGGTGCGTTATAGGAGCGCTGATGTAGTCACGAGGAAATAGCGAAGAGACGGAAAGTGTCGTCTCTCCACGTGAAGTAACGTGTACATTCTGTTGCTATCGGACTATTAAATTGGCAGTGGTGCACAAGCACAATCAACAGAAAAACACTCAACGCGTTCGTCAGCAACACCGCCTGAAAAGTAAACAATATATATGTGATGCAACGTTTTAGGACATTGATCCTTACCGACGTGCTCTGAAGAAGAGCCACTGCTAGAAACGCCGTCTATTACATATTTATTCTTTTAAGGCAGTGTTGCTGACAAAAGTGTTGAGTTATTTTCTTTCGCCCATAAAAGATCTGTACCGTAATAACATCTGTACCATTGCAGGATGCCTATAAAATACAGCTCAATGGGCCCTCCCTGTTGATATAAAACCAAATCTGCACAATGTGTCCCTCTATCTGTTCTCTCTAACACACACATTGGAGCGGTTTCAGTTAAGAAATCATTGGCACTGCCACAGTGTAGAGATGATAAGGCCTGGTCACGTGTGTGTGTTCGCGTGCGTGTTGCGGTTAGCACGCTGTGCTTCGAACCCCAGTGACCCGAATTCGAATTCCGCTCATGGCCAAAACCAGTAATGATTATCTTAATAGTTCCTGGGCCTCCCCTCGGTCGACTCAAACTCCAATGAGTACCCAGGGCGGTGTGTAAACATCGCCACTGGGGAGACAAAGGCGGCCGGGCGTGGTGTGCTGGCCACCAACCCCCTCATGTGTCGTGCCGGCCTTCATAGGTGCTGCTCGCTAACAGCACTTGCCCCAACAGTCTGTCGAGGCGATACGAGGGATCTCTGTGTCTTTGTGTGCAGGACTGGTGGAACTCGCGCTCGTTCGCCAATTACTACCGCACGTGGAACGTGGTTGTCCACGACTGGCTCTACACGTATTTCTACGGGGATCTCATCAGGGTACGTGCCCTGGCCGCCCTCCACCTCGCAGGCTGGGCAGCCCAAAGGCCGTGCCTCATTACCCCCCCCCCCCCGCCGCTACCCTCCATGGCACCTGGCTGGATCGTAATCGCTGCTCGCTAAAAGCACTTTTATTGAACGGACAATTTGATGAATTGTTACTACCCGGTTTGAGCTCGCTGGTTCGACAGTTCAAATGCTGGATTATTGCTTTTTCCGCCTGAGGACGACCGCTTGTGTCGCGATCGAAGCGTCGTGATATATTATTTTTTGTTTCATTTAATTTTTCTACCAACGTGACTTTACCGAAAGAACCAAAGAGTATGGATTCCTGCGGTCACGAAAGCTTCAAATCAAGATTGCTTCGTCTCCTTTGTGTTGTCTGTTTTGTTGTTTCTCTTTCGCTCCATTTGCCTGAATGTAACATTTATGTATCACTCGCACGTACATTTATAAACTACTACACCATTTTTAAACTCAACTATTTTCTATTTTACCAGGTAAGCCCCACTGAGTTATATTGCTCTTTTTCAGAAGTGACCTGGCCACAAATGATAGCTCAACTTATAGTGGCTTATCATGTGCAAAGGTATCCTAGCCAAATACTCTGCACGAATGTTTCTAAATGTGGATGGAAAAATCGGAGGACCCGGAGATAAATCCATGCCACCACAGGGAGAACACGCAAACTCATAATATAAAGCAGGCGTCAGGGTCGGGATTGAACCCACACCAGGCGAAGTATTTAACATCTCGCCGCCATAATAAGATGTTAAATATCAGAATAGGGGTTTTCCCCTTTTTTCTGGCAACAAAACTGAAACCGTTTTTACAAGGAATCATGTCTGCATTAACCACAATACTTGTGGTCAAAATGCAAACAAAAATACACTATATATGCATTGTCCTTGAGCTGTACATCTTTTGGCGTCCTCTGGTTTAGCACCAATTGAGACGAGGCTCAAAAGAAAGCCGTCTCTGGTGTGGACCAATCAGTTTCAAGGACAATGCATATATTATCAGAGTGTGTTTTTTGTTTGCATTTTGACCGCAAGTATTGTGCACATGATTCCTTGTAAAAAGGTTTCAGTTTTGTTGCCAGAAAAAAGGGGGAAAACCCATAATCTTATATTTTGGTACTGGCAAAGGAGGTCTCATGATGAAGCTGTTAAATAGTTGTACCGAATCCGTACGTGCACGATTCCATGAATGTATCGCGAGCATGACGATATATTTTACATGAGCGCGCCGCAACCTCGATGAATCATCCAGTGCCTCGTACAATGCACCTGCGTGGCCCAGGTGTTCTCACGGCGTCACCGCAGGGCTGCCATGCTGATTGTCTTCATCTTCTCGGCGATCGTGCACGAGTACGTCTTCACCGTCTGCTTCGGCTTGTTCTGCCCGGTGATGCTCTTCCTCTTCATATGCTTTGGCAGTGAGTGACGCCATCACACGTTTGCAGACGCGCGCGCACGCACGCACTCCGTGCACCCACGCCGTCACTCGCTGGTTCCCGTGCGATAAGCGGATCGATGGGATCGTGGTCAGCAGTCGACATGATAGCGTCAACGATCGGAGTTGCACAATGCCACTGCGGTTCCTCAGCCCACCTTCGTGTCGACATCGACTGCTTCCGCACTTGGCCGCCTAAAGGGTTTCCACCCGTAAAGGGTTGCCCGTTTACGGAGAAACAATGATTTTTTTTTCACACGTATATTAAATTCATTAGTTATACATTCATTTGTATGGCACGTTTGTACTGTTTGTTGGTGTGTAAATGACAAACGTTTGATTTAGATTTAGTTCAAAATAAGCTCATATTTTTCATACTGAAAACAATTGCTGCCCTATCTTTGCAAGATTGAACAAACAACAATAAAACACTTTTTTTTTAACACGTAAGCTTTCGAGACCAATATCATCCATTATAGAGGTGAAGCTGGCGAAACGTCGTACTCAGATTGTAAATGTCGTGGCTTTGCTCTCCAACAAACCGGCGTGCTGTACTAGTGAAACATTTAACATGTTCTGTCTACGTGACAACCCTTACTAGTTGGCTGTGTCGGGTGGTGGCGGGTTTTAACAACACATTTATATATTCACGCGATCTAACCCAAAAACACTTCTATTAAGTTTTTTTTTTAATAACGTCAAAATGAGGGTAATGCGTGCATTCCTGTTTGTGTCACTTCACATCCATGTGTGTGTGGACTTGGAGAGTAGCTTACAGAACCCAAACGTGGGTCCCATGACAAATGCATTCTCAACGTTGCTGATCGTGCAACCGCCCCTTGATCCCACCCCGTCTCTCTGCAGTGGTGCTGAACTTCCTGCTTCACGACGGGAGGAGCAATGACGTGTGGAACATCTTCATGTGGTTTGCACTGATCCTGGGCCAGGGTGTCCTGGTCACTCTCTACTCTCTGGAGTGGAGTGCCCTGCGACACTGCCCTTCGAAACCGGTGCGTGGAACTCAGCTTTTCCTCTGCCACATGTAGAACATGTGAAATTGGTCTCCTTGTTGCAGTAATTTAGTTTGTTCGTGTCACATAGCCTCATCTAACCCATGCCTGGGTGAGCTTAACCCACGCTAGAGGTGGCAAGAGCAGGAGTGCCACGCGTTGCTCGGCATGTCCCACATTTCACTCCACGAGTACATGAGAATCTTAGCCCACAGATCCCCATTGCTCAGGAACTAGAAGTGCCCTTTCTGGTAATGCAAAGCCGGGTTCCCCAGTGTTTGTGGACGTGATGCATCAGATACCCTGGTGCACAGTCCCATGTTGGGCCCCCTGGCAGTGGCTTAACTCGAAGCAGAAAGGTGGTTCATGTAACGGGCATTGCAGGGCCCCTAAACAAGCACACGTGGGCCCATATGGGACAGCAGGGCTCACCCATTCATTTTTCATTGGCATATCAGTCGGAAGCCCCCCCGCCCCCTTCTGGGATTTAGACCCTGGCATCTGCACCAACTAACACATGGTTGGTCCAGTGCTGTTCGTCTTACAAAGTGAAATGTGCCTCTGTCCTCTCTCATCTCTGTGGAATTTGGTTCTCTGTTCACATTTACTCCGGCAGCCACACGAAAGATGATTTACTACACATGTCCAGTAGAGGGCACAGGACCTCTTTCCAAACAGAGTTCCGTGCAATTTGCTTTTAGCAGAGCTGTATGCAATGAATAGTACGATGATGCTGATGACAGCAGTGCATCGTTGCTTTGTTGGGGGTGCACGCACATCTTCATATTGCTCATTTGTCCACGTGTTCCTTTCTGTTTTCGTTTTTTTTAGGAAACCGTCTGGGAATTCATCACCCCACAATTCTGGTCTTGTTATGCGTCGCGGTAAGGGGCTGGGAGCTGCGGCGGCGATGGCAGCGAGGATGGGGACCATGGGGGTTTGGGGAAATGGGGGGAGAGAGAGAGAGAATCTAATGCCGAGACAACGCCATGGGGTTGAGGCTTAACGAACATGAAGACTGAGAATGGAACATGAGGTCCAGTCTTGATGCCGACCGTGTTTTGCAGGGAAGCACAGCGACGCACACGCTCTTTAACAGCATTCACGCGCACAGCGTCAATGCCAGGGTTGCCGAGCCACAGTGTGCACTTTACACGAGGGCCTCTACAGGCACACATGGATCAATGCAGATGCCGACATGCCCGTTGCTTTGCCTTGACTTTCACGAGCACTAGGCCACTATCCCTGGCAGTTTGCGAGCTCATGAACACGCACACACTATTCACTTCCAAATGGTTAAACAACATCGGCAAAAAGCTGATATACAATCGACCGGCACATTCACCTACGCTTTAAGGTTTAAATTCTGTCGTGGCCTCTTACTTGTAACGTATCATTACGTCGTAGATGATAATCTGCTTCATGCTTGAGACCTTTGAATATATGTTTTTCACTTATTGCAAATCTGCAATGTTTTTTTGTTGTTATGCTGTCAAAGAATTTATGATTGAACTTTGAACTACAATGCACATTCAGGTGTTAAAATGCATCTTGGTTTTACAGGCCATGTGATGTGTCCTTTTGTCAGTGTGCATTACCAGCGAGAAAAATCTAAATGTCACGTAATAATGTATTTGTATTGAATAAATGGAATGAAAATTTTTTTAAAATATGCTTCACAAGCAGCCTATTGTATAATATCGATCACATGGTCCGCCCTGTATATTTCATCATCGCTTTTAACCTGGTCTTGCCTCTTTAACCTGGTAGTGCCTACACACAGAGTGCTTGATACAAATGAACGACAATACCTTGCTGATTTCGTCAAAGAGCATACATCACCACACAAACTCCGGTCATCCTCGCATTGGCTTTTGGCTAACCATCGAACAAAGACGGTCATTGCATAGCGCTTTCAGACGGGCTTCTGCAGCCGTCTGGAACGCTCTCCTTTTGATATTAGGAAGCCACTGAAGCCATGCACTTTTAAATGATCTAAATTGAAAACTTCTTACTTTAGAACTGCTATTTGTGTTTAGTTTGTTGTCCTTCGCCGCACTTCCGATTAGCACGGTTGGCTACGTACGGTGCGAAAGAAGTTCAACACTTTACCAAGTCAGTTCCTGGTAAAACCCACCGATTACGTTGGAAACTGCTGAATTTTCGTGTGACCCTTAGGAAGATATTTTTGGTTTTTAAATCGCCACCCATTTATTCCCAGAGGGCTGATTGAGATGGCAGTGGAAACATCGAGAAGTCTCAACGTGACGTGAAGAATATAATTAACGATTGCTTACAAATTTGCGTGTAGATTATTTGGCTACCCCCCATGAGTTCTGAGAAGTGATGATGATTATGACGATGATAAAGCCACTCCGATGAGCTATAATTGTGTAGCCAGGTCGCCTCTGGAAAAAGAGTTTATATCAGAGGCGGGCTGTTCCTGGAAAATTAAAGTTTAGTTTGCTTTTATATTTGTTTTGAATCTCAAGCATTCAAAAAGTTTAACAAATAAGTACAGGGAAAAAAAAACGCCACCGTTTTGGTTATTCCACACCACATTGCGTTTATTCACTTTTACAGGTTTAAGTGCTAAAATCGGTTTGGAATTTGAACGTAATTACGTGAACAATGTTACACATTTATCTGTAAATAGCCGATTTGGACGCAATAAACCTTGGGAGTTTGATTGTGTGCACCACGGAGGATTTTGCGTTGTGCATTCGACGTGGTCCTGTGCCACCGTTACGCGCGTGCAGAAGGACTCAGCTGTGCCCCAGAGTTCACACGGGGTGGGGGTGTGGGGGACATCTTTAAAGAGCTTACAACTTGACGTTCTCTGTACGATTGTGAAGAACGGGAAAAAATGCTTCCCGTTCTCTCGTTTCTGTTTCGTGCATAGTGCAGAGCTCCCGCTGAGGCAGATGCGCGTGGTGAGAGATTCACGTGTGCCGAGAGCCGGAGTGCACGCGTGTGTGTCTTTGTGGTGCAGTGTGTGTGGAGTGCAGTGTGGAGTGCAGCGGTTAGCGCTACGCTGCACTACGGACCCCGGCGACCCGAGTTGGATTCCCGCTCACGGCCAACACCAGTGACGGTTATCAGAACCGGTGCTGGGCCTCCCCTAGGTCAACTCCGCCTCAAATGAGTACCTGGTTGCGGTTTGTAAACATCGCCACTTGGGAGACAAAGACGGCCGGGAGTAATGTTGGCCACCACCCCCTCGTGTGCCGTGCCGGCCTTCATAGGTGCTCACTAACAGCACTTGCCCCAACAGTCTGTTAAGGCTATACGGGGGATCTGTGTCTTGTGGTGCCATGTGGAGTTGTATCTGCGTGTGTATTGAATGATATTAGCGTGTGCAATGTTGGCTGGGCACACAGAGTGCAGTGCGTAGCAAACGCTGTACGTGGTTGTATGTACGTTAAACTTATTTCGCACCATACGCAGGCAACCGTGCTTATCGCAGTGCTGTGTGTTGTAGTCACTAGAGGAATGGGAAGTACTGGAGTGACTTCTACCGATGTAGCGGCGAGTGCTGGTAGTTCATTAATTATGTGTTTTCAGTTGGTGCTACAAGTATTTAGTAAGTGAGTTTAACACGTAGGCTTTGGCGACAAAATATCCACAACAGAGGCTTTTTGAGTTAGATAGCGTTAAAAATAAGTGTCGTGAAACCCGCCACCTTAGTAAGTTGCGTGCAATAACAAAAGGTTAGTGCCACTCTGGAGAATGTGTACTGAGACTTTAGTTAGTAGCACTGCATGCAGTTATTTATACATACTACCTCGTGTGGGATATACAATTTTGTCCGTGTGCAGAAAGTGTTGTCTTAAGTACCCCTCAATGTATTAGTAAGTGCTCTAGAAGTAAAGTGAGGTTATTCGTCATCGTCGTCGGCATCTTCACTGCAGGATAAAGAGGGCCGCCGTAGGAATCCCTCACGATGCCACCACAACCCACATCGCTTCTTGTGCACGAGCTTCGTCGCATCGTTTCACCTCCGCCGTGGTCGTCCTTTTGGGACCACCTCCTCCTCTCGCTGCCATTCCACAGATTCCAATTCGATAATTGGTTTTTACCCTTCTATCTGGCAACAAAACTGACACTTTTTTACAAGGAGTCATGTTTGCATAGACCACAATACCTGCAGTCATAATGCAAACAAAAAACACACAACTCTGATAATGTATGCACTGTCCTTGAAGTTGATTGGTCCACACCCGAGACAGCTTTCCTTAGAGCCTAGTCTCACATGGTGTTGGACCAGATGACGCCAAAAGGCGCACAACTCAAAGATCAACTTCAAGGACAGTGCATACATTATCAGAGTTATGTTTTTTTTGTTTTCATTATGACTGCAGGTATTGTGGTCTATGCAAACATGACTCTTTTTAAAAAAGGTGTCAGTTTTGTTGGCAGATAGACGGGTAAATAACCAATTATCATATTTTTTACTGGCAAATGAGGTTCCAATGGAGATTCCAATTCGTCACCCTGCCACGAACGTCGCCCCTTTGGTCACTTTTCCTAACGGTCGTTACGATGTCTTTAAATGTGCACTTGCTTGCTAATCCACGTGTTCCTCTTCACACATCTATCCAAGCTGCTCTGTGTGTTATTCAACTTCCCTTCGATTTTCTTCGTCAACGTATCTGGTCCATTTGTCTCTCACCGATTAAAAATCTACTTTTTTCGGCACACTAGCATGTTACTTTTCATGATCAAGATGGGTCGTACTTTCTCCAATTATGTTTGTGCCTTAATTCCACCCATCAATTAAAAAAAACTGATATCTCTGCTCATCGCGCATCTCCGTACCCAACTCCTCCTCTTGTGCCTCGTGTTATTCGTATCGTCTCAGCGTTGTGGGATGCACATGATTACATCTTTGCGTGGTACTGAGTGTTGCGTGCGTGGTAGCGAGTGTTGAGGAGTGCTTCGTGTCTCGCTCTGCAGTGTGTGCGATGCGCAGTCGGTCGTTTACAAGTACCCCGTATCCTTGAAGTGAGCCATTGGTGTAAACTATGGTAAGGCCTACTGAGCTATGTAGCTCTTTTTCAGAAGCGACCTAGCCCAAAATGACAGCTCAGCGAAGCGGCTTACCGCGTGGAAATTTATAGCAGCCAAATACTCTAAACGCGCGTTGATTCTACA
This sequence comes from Lethenteron reissneri, assembly GCF_015708825.2. Classification (NCBI taxonomy): domain Eukaryota; kingdom Metazoa; phylum Chordata; class Hyperoartia; order Petromyzontiformes; family Petromyzontidae; genus Lethenteron; species Lethenteron reissneri. The sequence goes on from NC_083801.1 coordinate 20,134,676, forward strand.
TGTGGAGAGAAAACCGGAGGACCCAGAGAAAAGAACACGCACACTCCCAATATACAACAGGCGTCCGGCTCGGCATAAAACCCACGACCTCCTGTGTACCAGGGGAGGTAGTTAACATCTCGCCACCGTGACGCCACCGTGGTATGAAGCGACAGCAAATGCACCAGTGCCCGCTCTGCGAGTGACAACGGCCAGCTCCGAGCGACGGCTACATGGGCGTGGAGCCCCCCCTCCCCTCCTGCTTCTTCGCCTTCGAGCCTCCGCCGCCCCTGCGGAGAGAGCAGAGGCGCCACAGGAACGCGCCGCACGCCAGCGCGCCCGCCAGCGCCACGGCGAAGAGCGAGTACAGCGCGACCGCCGCGTCGTCTGCGCTCATCTCTGCACCCATGAAGAGCACGTGGCCGGGCTGCGGGATGCTCTCGAGAGTCGCGCCCGGCTTGGGAGACGACGTCGGACGTTCTGTGGTCGTCACTGCGGGAAGCGGACACGTCTCCGTGGTGTCATCGTTGACACATTGGACTTGCAATCCATAGGTCACCAATTCCATCTTCCAGTGCGGCAGTTGAAGTAATGGGGCAAGTTTCTTAAATCCCCCCCAACTCTGTCTACCCATGTAGTACCAATGGGTACATCACGGTAGTTTTAATCAGCACGTCACGTGCGCTGGAATAAAGCGTGGGTAATAGCACCTCATCCCGTGACATCTGGCCAACCCACACTCGAGTAGGCTAAATACTTTTCAGAGAGGCTGTCCAGAGCTCCCTCTAGCGGAAGCCCTTCGCCAGCAGTGGCAACAGCAAGCAATTTCAGCGCTGCACCTTTACCACAATATTAACCATCACAAATCGAAATGCAGTAAAAACATACATGATTGTAACCCGATAAATTACCTGAACATTGCATGAACTACAATTATGGTCAGGGTCAGGCTCATGAGAGGTCAGGTACTCTGGTAGGTTGGATTAGTTGGAATTACAGACCTACAATGGCCAGACATGTTACACGACCAGTCAGAAGGACTCCTACTGCCAGAGCTGATCTTAAGCGACTGAATGGATAGTTTTTTTTTTCTCCAGCGGACACTTAAATTAAAGAAGGTTCCCTCTCGTGCCCTTGCTGGGTCACCCTACACATCCCGTGTCGCCCCTACCTTGGGGCAGAGCGCAGGGAGGGAGCGGCTGGTCGGGGTCCGGGAATCCATTGCAGCTGATGAGCGAACGGAGGAAGGCGGCCGAGGCCTTGGGCACGCGCGTGCGCTCGGGCACTGTGGTGTCCACGTGGTAGAGGCCGAAGCGCTCCTGGTATCCTTCCGTCCACTCGAAGTTGTCCATCAGCGACCAGGCCGTGTACCCTCGTACGTCCACGCGGTCCAGCGTGACGGCTGCGCCAGCAGCGGCCGCAAGCGGTGGGTGCAGGTGTTGTAAATCAATTGCAGTGCACAATTCAGTCCAATAACGATGGGGTCTACCATTTGCTTGGTGTGTGTGTGTTGGGCTTCTTTTGCGCCGTGTGTAGCCAACCGCGTATATAGGATTTGGTTCTTATATATAATTAATGTACAGCGTTTTGAGATGCTGTTGGCACGAATGACGCTATATAATATGAAAGTTTTATTTTTTATTCACTGATTGGTGTACTTCCAACGAGAGGTAGTTTACGTATGAGTTCCACCATCTATCAACCGATATTGAAACACCAGATAACCAATACAATCATTTAGAAGTTCCCCAGTTGCTTTGAGGAATGCTGTGGTTCATTACCGGGGTTCAATTAACCCCATCGCTTGGGATCTCCACGATCTATAACACAGCCACAGACAAGTCCAGCTGTGGAGAGCACTCACGCAGAACAAGTTATAATTTAATTTATTTTATGATTACGCGTGTTTACCCAGGAAAGCCCAAGACTCTATTTCAGGAGGGTCCTGATAGGTTTTCGCAAGTAGGCCGCGCAACGTTGTGTGTGTATGTACGACATGTTGAACTTCTTTCGCACCGTACTGTAGCCAACCGTGGTAATCGGACTGTGCAGGTGAAGGACAACGAACTAAAGGGCAAAAATCGTCATCAGGTGGGACAACCACAGCAAGAAAAAACTACGTCAGCAGTTTTTTCTTGCTATTTTATGAAAACTACTTCAGCAGTTTTTTCTTGCTGTGGTTGTCCCACCTGATGACGATTGCTTGTGTTGCGATCGAAATGTCGTGATCTATTATTTTTCTACCTACGTGACTTAACTGAAATAACCAAAGAGTATAAAGACACAAAATCATGTTGCTGTGTGTAATCCCAAATTAGTTAATTTGCATTTAAAAAAATCCAGCAATGGAATATTTGGCCAATACCAGTTACGTTGTAAGTATTCTCAGCTATGGGAGGAAACTGGAGATCGTGGAGGAATCCCATGCGGACCAGGGAGAGAACACACAAAGTCCACACAAAAGGCACGCGATTTGGGACTCATACCCTGGCCCTTCTTGCTGCGAGTTATAAGTCTTCCCATTGAGCCAACTCAATCATCAACATCATCAGCAGTTGTGGCCATGGGCGATGCGCTACCTTTGAGCACCTCGTTGATGTAGGTGCGGTAGTATCGGATCCTCCACGTGTCGTTGAGATCCAGGCTCCCACGCTCGGAGACCCCGTTCTCCGTGATGTACACGGGCGGGTGTCCGTACTCGCTCCCGATGAACGCGAGCAGCCTCCGCAGACCCCACGGCACCACGCGTAACCAGCCCGAGCCGGACACTGGCCACGAGCGGTGTGACTCGACGCCCACCCCTCTGCACTGCACGGACGAGCAAAGCGCAGCGGTTATGTCTTTGGTGCACTTCGAGGTACACGCGGAGTCCACTCTGTGGCATTACCTTGCCTTAAAGGTGATGTCCTGCTGGTCACCTGTGGAAAAGAGCTTCATAGCTCGTCGGATTCCTCCAGTATAAATGGATATTCTCATTCTGATTAAAGTAGGTGGAAGAGTGCGAAACTCAGGAGCTACTACAGTGGTGTAATGGTCAGCACGCTTGAAGTACAATCCAGATATCCCTGGGGCGATGTGATCTCCCGGCATGGCAGTGGAGACAATGGGGCAAGTTTATTCAATCCCCCCCCGCCCCCACCACCGTCGCCTTATCCCTGACGTAGTAGCGCCCCTGCTGCACAGCCTGCTTGCCAGAGGTCGCAACCGGGTACCCGATACCCGTACCCTACCCGATACCCGGCTACCCGTACCCGGCCGGATACGGGTACCCATTTGCGACCCTGGTGTGGCCGGGTACGGGTATGGGTAAGGAATCAAAACCCGTTTGCGACCTCTGCTGCTTGCTCAGGGCTGCAACAACAGTCGCAGCCACCATTCACCGCTCAGCGGCGGCGACGTCACCGCAGCGCTTGTGCCAGGCTAGGTGCACTCCGAAAGCCACGCGAAGTGTGGGTGTTTTGGGTTAACTGCCCGAGGTGACCGACAGATGCGCCACCTGTGCTCCCCACTCTACCAACTTGCTGCCTCATTCTGGAGGGGTGCACGCACGCCGGCACGCACACCTGTCCGCGTCGTACGACTCCTCGGAGTCCGCGTAGGCGCGAGGGAAGGCCAACACCGACGTGTAGTGGTTTAGGCCGAAGAAGTCGTGAGTTCCACGCAGCGAGGCCTTCTGTTCATCCGTGAACTGTGGCAGCCTTTGGGGCGTGGGGACAAAAGGACACGGGTTGGGTGGCCACCTCAACGACACAAACAAAAGAGCAGCATGTATTACGGCGAAGAAGAATATCTGAGAAGGCCGAACACGGAAAGGACTGTAGGACCTGTACCTGTACATTACGCTTCTTTTAATGCCTCGGGAAGACTGAGAGATCCCATGAGAGATACTTCCTCGTAAAATCAGCACAAGGACAGTGGATTTACTGGAGAGTTTTGGGGTCTACGTGGGCTCAAAGCCAACGTCTTGTTTAATGTTCCGCTTGATTTCTTGTAAATTATGTTTTGATAATTTCATTAAGTGGACACTGCATTGATTTGTGGCCCAGGCCTCCTCTGAACAATGGACGTTCGGTCCAAGCAGCCTCTCACCAATTGTGAATAAAAGCTACGTACAAATATCGTACCGAACTTTTCCTAAGCATCGCGTCGATGAAGATGGACAATTATTGAGGCCGTTATTTTTTGACCAAGCTGACGACTGTTAATGTGTTGACAGGTGGTAGATGTTTTGTGTCGTGGTCCCATGAGTAAGATGCCACATGGTGGCATGTATTGCTTTGTAAAGATGTTGTGTTGTGGTGGATGTTCTATAGGAATATGGTATCGAGAAATTGTAATTTGCCACGTAGGGACCCAGCTAGAAAAGCAGTGGCCCCCTTCCTCACTATAACCGGTCCCATCTGTTGCCCCCACACCCTCACACATCGCCGCTACTTTCCGCTCAATCTGCTCCACGGCCATGCTGGTCGGGAAGGTGGTGTATGAGGCTGGGTGTGCAGGACAGACGTATGTAGTCTTCTCATCATCAACTATAATCTATTCACTTCCGCATGAAGACCCCATCGTGCCATCGAAATCCCTCATGGCACTGGGATACCGACTGTCCATCTTGCTCAAGATGGACAGTATGTTGAACTTCTTTCACACCGTACATAGCCAACCGTGCTAATCGGAGGTGCAAGTGACCTCCTTTGGCTGAATTTCCACTACCAGAGTCGTCCATTGGCAATCGTGCCTTCTAGCGACGTGCCCTCCTGCCCACACCCACTTCCTTTCCTTAACAGTCAATGCGATGCCTCTAATTCACTGTTGTTCTCTCAATTCGCATAGTCCAGTCGCACAGTCAACGGACGTTCATAGTTGATGCATCGTGCAATCGTGGGTGTTGATCGGAGACGTGGCACTCGGTGTTGACTGTCGATGTGTAGCGAGCGCCGTGTTGCAATGCGGAGAAGCCGGTGCGAGGATCCCTGACAGGGCTACCTCGACTCAGGGAGGCCCTGTTGCATGCTCCGGTTTGCAACCGCCCACTTCATCACGTCCGGGTAGTCGCCCGTCTTGAAGATCGGGTGCGCGAACCATCCCAGGAAAAACTGTGACAGGGCAACAGCGGGCAGCCGGTTTGTCCCACGCGGTACAATCTCGTGCGGTTTCACTCGACCAGAGGAAACTGTACAAGGGGCAATGAGTATACACCTGCGACAGGGAAGCTCACAGTAGTGCAACTCTTTAAACCACCACTGCAATAGACAGGAAGTATTAAAGGACTCTGTTGACGGTGGTGCAGTAACACGATTGTTTTAAAGCATCGAGATTGCCGGTCGAAGTTTTCTGTCCTGTTAAGCGAGTTACTCTGCCTTATTTTAGCTCTGAAGGAAGCCCGTTGCCCAGATTAAGTCCAAGTCTAAAATGCCCGTGTTGATGTGCAGTTCGTGACAAAAGTAAAACAAACAACATTCGGTTTTCAAATGTATGAAATGTAATGAAAAGAGCGATATTTTTTTTTACTCTGCACAATTTTCATAATTCTATTTTACCGCACGTAAGTGATTCAGAAGGTAAATGTTTTGTCTATTTAAAAAAAACACACCTTGTAACATCAAACGCCTGTTTCATGCGCCTCCAGAACATGTAGAACATTTGGAATCAACATCACACGTTGAGAGTTTTTGGCTGCAATACATTTCCACACGATTAGCTACATCGTTGGGCTACCATTTGTGGTCAAGTCGCTTCTAAAAAAGAGCTACATAGCTCAGTGGGCCTTTCCTGGTAAAATACAAAATATCTTAGTTTAGTTTTAGTTCATATACTTTGACATGTTCCAACCAGCGGCTCACAATGGAGGCTCTCTCCCCCATCTCTATCTCTCGCTCTTCCACTCTGCCTGCCTTATGTCCCCACCAGGACCCACCCACCCCGCGCCGAGCCCCCCGCAGCCTCGATCCTCCCGGGGGGGGGCCACGACTCACCTGCAGGTACGTGTTGGCGGCCTTGACGTCCGCGTGCGAGTTGGGGTTGCGCGGCTCGGCCCAGTCCGAGTTGAGGGTGATGGAGATGAGGCCTCCTTGCTGGGCGCGGAACTCGCGGTCGTACACGTGCCAGGCGGCCGCGTGGGCCAGCAGCAGCGTGTGGCCGGCGCGGTACTGCCCGCGGCCCGAGTCCGCCACGCCTGGCGCGTGTGTGAGTGGCCGCGCGCGAGAGAAGTTGGCATCGACAAGGCTCTGCTAGACGTTGCGTATCGCGGTTGCGCACGTACATGTGTAATGCATTGTGGGGGTTCGGTTGTTTTGCAAACTGCCACTGTATCCTCTCCGGTCGTCAAGAAACTTCAGCTGCAATAAGTGTATATATAGAAAGAGAGAGGCTGAGATGAGATATGAAATCACGAAGACCAATTGCACACCCACAGCGGCAGAATGTATGTATCAAGTACTCTTTACTTGATACAGCAAGCGTGCTGTGACGGTTCCACCTGAAGACGGAAGCTTGTGTTGCCTCTGAAACGTCGTGATTTTTTATTGTACTTTAATTAATTTTGTTTGTACCTACGTGACTTTACCGAAAAAACCTAAGAGTATGAATCCTTGCAGTCACGAAAGCTTCAAATCTAGAAAGAATGTATGTATGTTGAACTTCTTTCACACTGTATGTAGCCAACCATGCTAATCAGCTTCCCAGCAATGGCTGTAATTCGCAGGCTGGATCAAGGTTTGCCTGAGACCCTGTTGGACTTTCATCTTATCTTTACTAGATAGCAAAGGCAAAAAGCAAGCCATTACCCATTACCTGAGTCCATGAAGCAACAGGGTTCACAAATGGGTCAATTGTAACATTCCCAAAGGCTTGTCGGAGAGAGCTTGCAATGTGTAGATGGAATGAGGTCCAAAGTGGCCATCACCTTGATCCACACGAAAAGCCGCGACCAGGGGATGCCACCACAGTGCTTGCGGCAAGGCAAGGCACATTTTGAGGCCACGTGAAGTTTCAAATGCTCGCTGGCAAGACGCCACTGGGCAGACCCAGGTGTTTATGGGTTGACTGAGATGCATGGCAGATTCACCACCCAACCTTCTGTGGAATACAACTATGCTCACCTCCGATTAGCACGGTTGGCTGCGTACAGTGAGAAAGAAGTCCAACAGCGTAGATACAAACGCACGCACTCACCGGGAGGGTGGGACCCATACCCGTGACCAAGCAGGGCCACGATCCACGGCTCGTTGAAGGTGAGCCAGAATTGCACGCGCGAGCCGAACAGCTGGAAGCACTTCCGCGCGTAGTTGGCAAAGAGTTCGACCAAGCGCTCATCGCGCCAGCCGCCCATTGCCTGTAGCGCTGACGGCAGGTCCCAGTGGTACAGCGTCACCTGCAGGGGTGGCAGGGCCAAAAGGAGATGGCTCACACGAGCCTGGCGGGAAGTCTGAAGCCTCAAGCAACTTGCACTTTAATAAATACCTCAATTACTTTAGGTGGCCTCTCGAAAACTCTCTCTCGTGGAGGCCCTCCCATCAGCAGTGGTGTGAACAAGCAAGCGTCCTACTCGAATTGTAAACGGTGTGGGTTTACTCTCCAATGCACTGTGCTGAACTAGTAACCAATTGGCATGTTTTGTTTACGTGACAAGCCTTACTAATTAGCTGTGTCAGGTGGTGGTGAAAGCGGACGTGTTAAAGCAATTGAGGATTTGCACCTTTATTTTTTTTACTCTAATTATAGTAGTAAAAGACGTGCGAACAACACTCCAAGTAAAGCCAAGTTGTCTCCACGCTTACCAGAGCAATGGCAATTGTTTATCTCTGTTGGTGTTTCTAAGCATTTGTTTAGTCGGGACTGGTCTATGAGTAGCATGAACCACTGTTGATGAGCCACGCAAATTTTCCCATTTTATTGACCCCAGAAGAATAATGGTTCAAGGCATCCGCTGTCTGGGATTAAGCTCACAGCCTTCCCATTGTGAAAGACGTTCTTCAACCACAGCACCATCCTGGCGAAGCCATTTTGGGCCTGCAGTCAGATAATCAAATTAAACCTCTTACATTAGTCGCGTGAAACTGAAATAAAAACCCAATGCAGGGCTTGTCACCCTGTTTAACAAGGGCCCTGACTCTAAACTGGCATCACGGTGTTTTACATTCTTTCTCTTCGGCCTGTGCTGACACATTCGACAGACAACGAGCGAACGAGTGCTTCGCAGCAGTTCGTTTGCGTTGCGCGTGGCAAAACTGGCAGCACGCTCACCTGCGGCTTTATGCCCGCCCTGAGCAGGCCATCGATGAGGTCGCTGTAATACTGCACGGCGGCGGGGTTGACATAAGAGTCGGTGCCGTCGGGCAGCAGGCGTGGCCACGACAGCGAGAAGCGGTAGTGCGAGACGCCCAGGGCTCGCAGCGCCTCCACGTCCTGCGGCCACAGGCGGTAGCTGTCGCACGCCTCGTCGCCGGTGTCCCCGCCCGCCACCCGTCCGGGCGAGTGCGCAAACTCGTCCCAAATGCTCAGGCCCTTGCCGTCCGATTGCCAGGCCCCTTCGATCTGCCACAGGGACCGGGGGGGGGGGGGGAAAGCCCGGGCGAGCGGTCGGAGGAGAGGGACGCGGAGGCCATTGCCGCGAGCTGGCCCCGCAAGTGCACGAGTCCGGGAAAAAAAAAGAAAAAGGGAAAAAAAACCCGAGCGAGATCGAGAGCAGAGTGCCGCACCTGGTACGAGGAAGTGGCGGAGCTCCACGCAAATCCCTGGGGGAAGTGGCCGTAGAACGGCCGGTCTCGCTCCGGCATGGGGAAGCCGTTTGCGTGCAAGATGGCCGCGTACACGTGTGCCGAGCGCTTCGGGGTGCGCGGCCGAGACGGGTGCGAGAAGTCCACGTGGTGCATGCCAAACCGCATGCTGTAGCCGCTGGCCCACTCGAAGTTGTCCATGAGCGACCACGCGGTGTAGCCCCGCAGGTCCACGCCGTCCACCGTCGAAGCTGTGGTGTGGGCGGGTGCAGAGAGGTGCGCATTCGCGTGCGTGTAAGCGCAGACGTAGCGGGTGTTACTGACTTTAGAAAAAGTGGACTTTTAAAGCACGTGTCATCGGTACTTAAAAAATTAATTGCGGGCATTTCAGATGCACTGAAATGTTCTCGGTGGTACAACCACACAATTCGAGGGAGCTAATGAAAAGTATAGACAGATTGTGAATTCAAGTGACTGTTCGCAATTGAGATCTGAGAGTAGTAAGCAGTTGAAATTGACCTCGCACATGTTTTTGGGTTGTACTGCGTATTGTCCAGCATGATGTCTGACATTATGCTCCACGTGCTTAGTGCTTTTTCAGAAACAAAAATTTCAGAGCCTGAGCAAACCCAAAACAACGAGAGCTACAGCGCAACCACGAAAACCTACAAGTACAGGAGATTAAATTATACTGAAAAAATATTTATAATAGGAAAACAGAAGCAGGTAAGAGGTTCCAGTGTTCAGTGGCATGGAAAGTGAAGGGTGGGTGGAGCGGTTTGTGCACCGCTGCTGGCACCGGTGCGGCCTCACCCTTGAGCGCCTCGTTGATGTACGTCTCGTAAAACTGGATGCGGTCGGGGTCATCCTTGCCGGACAGGTACTCAGAGGCCACGCCGTTCTCGGTGATGTAGACGGGCAGGGGGCCGTACTCGGCGGCCACCCAACCCAGCAGGCGCCGCATGCCCCACGCCACCGGGCGCAGCCACTCGGCGGCCGAGCTGGGCCACGACGGGTCGGTCTCCTCGTGCGAGTCGCGGTCGTGCTCGTAGCTCGGCGGGTCAAAGGGGCGCATGGCGTGGCTCACGAGGCGCGTGGTGTAGCCGTTGATGCAGAAGACGTCGGCCGAGCCCTGGATGAGCCGCCGCTCGTCGTCGGTGAAGGAGGGCAGCCGCGACTCATTGAGGCCCAGCAGGGCGCTCTTGTTGCCCACCTGCCACCTGCGTGGTGCGTGCGTTGGTTGGGAAACACAACTAAATTAACAGCGCCTGTAGATAAGTATCTTGTGAATTATAAAAGCAAATAAATATTTTAAAATGAAAAAAAATATTGAAAGACCAGAGCTTAATTTCAGGGCTTTGGTTGCTCAATGGCCCTCGAAAAATATCCCATGGCAAATTATGGCCCTCGTAAAAGATCACGAGACAGAGAAACGCGTGGCGAGCGAGACGTGACGCGAATCTCACTTGAGGGAGTCTGGGTAGTCTCCGTTCTTGAAGATGGGGTGCGCGAACCACCCCACGATGGACTGCAGGAATCTGTCGGCGGCCGCGACGTCTCGAAGGTCCGCGGGATTCTTGGGCTCTGCCCACTCGGTGCTCAGCGTGATGGACACCACCCCCCGCTGCTCGCGCCGGTAGCGCGACTCGTAGTTGCGGTAGGCGCGGGCGTGCGCCTTGATGATGGTGTGCGCCACGCGGTAGGGCGCGTAGCCGGGGTCCCAGATGCCGGGCGCGAACGAGCCGACCCCGTAGCCCAGCCAGGAGACCACGTACGGCTCGTTGAAGGTGATCCAGAACTTTACGCGGTCCCCCCACTGCGCGAAGCAGAAGTCCGCGTAGTCGTGGAACAGCTCGACCAGGGACTCGTTCTGCCAGCCGCCGATGTCCTGCAGCGCTTGCGGCAGGTCCCAGTGGTAGAGGGTGACCACGGGCGAGATGCCGGCGTCCAGCAGGGCGTCGATGAGCTCGCCGTAGTAGCGAACGCCGGCCGAGTTGAGGCTGCCGAGCCGGCCCGTGGGGAAGACGCGGGGCCACGACACGGAGAAGCGGTAGTGCGTCACGCGCAGCGCCCGCAGCATGTACACGTCGGCGGCGATCTTGTGGTAGCTGTCGCATGCCACGTCGCCCGTGTCGCCGTTGTCAATGTTGCCCGGCCGGTGCGCGAAGTCGTCCCAGATGCTGGGGCCCTTGCCGTCCGCGTCCCAGGCGCCCTCCACCTGCGCGCGTGTCCGTGCGCAAAATCAAGTGTGGTGTTTGTTTGTTTTTCGACCGTGAATGTACTTTGGATAGACCCTCCTGAAAAAAAGAGGCCTACAACTCAGTGTGGCTCTCCCTGATAAATTAGTTAAAACCAAAATATATTATCATTATACATACCGGTGGAGAAGAGCAACTATGGTTTTATCTCGTTAGAGCAGACACGTTTTTAGTTTTGCCTTGACTCTGGTAGCAATTGTCCCACCCAACATCATTATCTGACTACATAGGTTTACGCAGTTGTGCTGTCTGGCTTTCTGATGTGTATTCAATTTGCAAATTTAACAGGTAGGATGTCGCGACCAATATTATTCATAATAAAGATTTTTTGGTTAGATCACGTAAATATAAAATGTGTCGTCAACCCACCTTCACCCGACACAGCCAATTTGTAAGGTTTGTCACGTGAACAAAACGTATCAATTTGCCATTACTTCATCACGTGGATCTGATGGAAAATAAACCCACAACATTTATAATCGAGTATGACGTGATTACAACCAGCTTCATCGGGCGATTTTCCATAATTCTAGATTTGAAGCTTTCGTGACTGCAAGGATTCATACGCTTTGGTTTTTTTGGTAAAGTGACGTAGGTACTAAGTTAAATAAATGAAGAAAATGAGTTGTTTTCATTTCATTTATTTTATTTTTTACCTACGTGATGTGCCATAACTCTGAATTCATAATTTTATATTTACGCAACCTAACCCATGATGAACTTGTAAAGTTATCCAGTGCGTTGCTCGGCGTTGATGTCAGATGATGTTGGTCTCTAGTTTTTAGTTTTTCTGGAGCTTCCTCGTGCCAAACAGCACGGCGGTACAACCGAAGCACACCCCCCCCCCCCCCTCTGTCGCACCTGGTAGGATGACGTGGCTGCACTCCAGGTAAATTCGGACGGGAACACTCCGTACACGAACTCGTCTCTCTCAGCCACGGTCTGGCCAGAGAAGCGGCTCCATATGTCCTCGCTGGCCTTGGAGGGGACGCGCGAGGCGGGCATGGGAGGGCGGCTCCTGTCCAGGCCACTTGGAGCTGAGAGTGAACCCTGTTCAGCCGCACCGGCAGCACCAGCGGTGACACTAGTCACTGGCGGAGAATCCGACGAGACATTTCCCCCAGACACTCACAGCCCTAGCCCTTCATGATAGAGACGTCCCCTAGATAATTAGTCCCTCTTATGCACGGAGACGTCCCCATACGGAGTGTCCTACCAATTCACTGAGACATGCTCAGATGATGATAGTCTGCCCTATTTGTAAGGAGTAATTCAAAATTGAAGTCTCTGCTACTCACAAAGAAAGATCGCGTAGATAATTATGATCCTCTTGATTCATGGAGACATCTTCAGGTATAAGCCCGCAACACCCATGCCACTCCTAATTAATGGAGACATTCCTTATTAATTAAATAGGAGACATCTCAGATACACCATTGGAACCTCATTTGCCAGAAGAAAAAATATGATAATTGGTTTTTTACCCTTTTATCTGGCAACAAAACCGACACCTTTTTGGCGTGCGCCTTTTGGCGTCATCTGGTCCAACACCATGTGAGACTAGGCTCTTAGGAAAGATGTCTCGGGTGTGGACCAATCAACTTCAAGGACAGTGCATACATTATCAGAGTTATGTTTTTTGTTTGCATTATGACTGCAAGTATTGTGGTCTATGCAAACATGACTCCTTGTAAAAAAAAAAGTGTCAGTTTTGTTGCCAGATAAAAGGGTAAAAAACCAATTATCACATCTCAGACACACTCAAATTCCTCCTTGTTCAGGTGAGAGTCGTCCCCCAGACAATTTTGGTTCCTCCACTTTCATGACGAGACAACCCTGGAGACAGTTACCTGTGCACTAAGACACTCACAATCCCACCTGTACACAAGGAGAGGAGACGTGCACTTCCACGCACCCACCCTGTGAAGAATGTGCCATGTTAACCAACAAGCCGCACTGCTGATGAGACTCGGAAAGTCAAAACCGATTCAGAATTTTCTGCGTCAATAAAAGTTCGTGGGAAACATCAGTCCCAAAGGCCCATAGGCTCGTAAAACACAACGTAATTTTATGTTTTACATGGTAAAACAGAGCCTTAGGTATTCAATATTTTAAACGTTTTTTTAAACATTATTTCAAGGTCAAAATGTAGATAGATACTATTTGATTAGATTAGATATCATGGTCATGTATATTTAGAGTGAACATAGCAATGAAATATACTTTTACAAGATAAGTGTGTGTCTAGTTCTCCTGGAACTGGCGTAAAACCATCGTGCACACACCTAGAACAAGGCCCCTTCTATTTCCTTGGCGAGCTCACTTTGTGCACAACTTGGTTCTGATAATGCAGACGATTGTCTTAAATGGGTAGCATTTACTTCAAAGAACAACCCTAAAAATAATGTTCGTGACCAAACAACGAATGTCTATCTGTACGTATTAAGTGATTGGTTTTGGCCAATCCATTACTGGGTGAAGGCCTCTCCCAAAGCCACCTGGCATCGGCCTTGGTCCCGCCACTCGGATGAGCAAGGACAGCTACGTACGGTGCCTAAATAAGTTCAACATGCAACGTAATCATCCACCCGGCACCAGCACACAATTACAATTAGCAAAGCACACAACGGTGGCTAGCATGCCAGTCGTGTAACCACAATATTGCATGCACAATTCTCTCAGCCTTGTATAAACCACCATCTCGGAAGAGCTGAACATGCAGCCACATTACTATTATTTAGGCCACGAGTTTAAAAAGAGTTGAAAAATGTGGCCGTTCCAACGGGCAGCAGTGAAACAGACACAACTGTAGTCCACTTTCACCCTCATTAGAACTCATCAATACAGTACAGTCATTAATGTCCATTGCTGCCCTATGGCTCTATGGAGTCCATGCATGGGGAGGGCTTTACCGTTATACAATGTACTGCATGCATGTGGAACTTCTTTCGCACCGTACATCGCCAACCTTGTTAATCGGAAGTACACTAAGGGGACATTCATTAGCAATTGCTAAAGCAACAATTATTCAAACCAAGAAATTGAATAAATGACCAGAAAACAATCAACACAATATCACACAAAAAAAACACCGAAAAAAATTTGATTAAAAGTTTAGCTGGTAAAATGTATTTAATCATTCGTAAAGTTCAAGCAGTTTGTTGATTTCAAGATAATTCATTTCTTTACAGCAACAATGACAATAACAACATTTAATTGCCTTACATTTCATTGATTTAAAGTTCATTACAATCATTGTAGAACCATCATATCCTCGATTCATTGTCAACAAAAACATTTGATTCGTTTATGTTTTTTTTATTCAGTCTATTGATCATTGTAGCCTTACATCCCACAGGGGATGAAGAGGAGAAAGTTTTAAGAATTAATTGATTTCAAGCAGAAGTAACACGCACTAACTTTAAAAAGCGACTTGATTATTTTTCCAACAGCATATTGTTTTACACAACAATGTCCTTACATCTTGACTTAAAGCTTTCGTGACTGCAGGAATTCATATTCTTTGGGTCTTTCGGTAAAGTCACGTCTTCAGGAAAGACGACCGCTTGTGTTGCGATCGAAACGTCGTAGTTTTTTGTTATTTTATTTGAACCTATCTACGCGACTTTACCGAAAGACCCAAAGAATGTAATGGCCTTACAATAACAACACACAATTTCTCCGCGACAATTACATCCGACTGGCAAAAATATACAACGGATTGCTCCTCAACTCCAACGTGTGAACAAGAGGCCCCATTGGCAAACATAAACTCGCATATAGCTTGACTCCGCGCGGCCAGGGGTGGTCAGTAGTTTGACTAAAATGTAGAACATGAATCTAAATCAACTCTTGAACTGAATCACAACTCATCAAATCACTCTGTCGGTAAATCATTCCACCCCGAACAGGAACAATAAAATATAATTTCACAGCGGTGGACGTCCCGGTGGCTGGGTCTCTGTGGCCAGGGGAGGTCCCAGCGTGTCGCCCCCACTCACCGTGCCCGTGCGCCCCCTGGTCCTCTCGCCCTCTGCAGGAAAGCCGTTGTCGCGGATGACGGCTGCGTAGAAGAGCGCCGACTCCTTGGGTGTTCTGGGCCGATCCAGGTCCTCAAAGTCCACGTGGTGAAGCCCGAAGCGATGGCTGTAGCCCTCCCGCCACTCGAAGTTGTCCATGAGCGACCAGGCGGTGTAGCCACCCAGAGCCACGCCATCCAACTTCACGGCTGCACGTGCCAGGGGTCGCACGTGGAATAAGAATGTCACGTCAATGCATGCACGATTTGTCAATCTGATCTAACCACAATGGTAGTGGAGACGCCAATGATGCCTTCGGCTGTCAAATCTCGCCATTCTTACCTGCCCTTCGCAGTCTTTGTCAAGTGTTGCACTGGATTGTCAGTCTGTATAAGATTAGATCTCATGTATCCAGTGTCGTTGAGTCAAAATCAAAAGTCTTTTCCTACTCGAAAGAGCATTGGTCAGTGATTATTTCCGTAGGAGACCCTGAACTAGCAGTGGAGATTCCACTATTCCACGGAAACGTCAAATCATGATTCATACTTGGCAAGGAATCTTGCGTTTACATGTCATATTAATCCAATGTGCTGGCTATGGTAGCACACACCTTTAACTTCGTGCTTTGAAACCAAACGTCGTTGTGTGGCAGATATTTGTGAAACTGCAACAGCTGAGCCTAGAGATGGCCAGTAGATGGCAGTATGGCAAATGCGTGCATGATTCAGTGATTGCGGATCATTGTTTTCTGACTTTTCAATCATGTCAGGGGTTTCTCTGGTGTTATCGTTTCTGCTCACTTGAGCTGAACAAAAGTCTGAACATTCAGTCAGGCTTTGCACGAAAAATGGCAATTAAATAACAGACCTGAGCGGAAATACCTGAGTTATCACAGTTCTACCAGTGCATTGAGTAATGGAGGTCTGCACACAATGGCGCAGTTGCATTGCGTCCTGATAAGGGCTCATTAGTGTGCACCTTTGAGCGCCTCGTTGATGTACGTGCGGTAGTAGTCGACGCGGTCCGTGTCGTTGACCATGTCGGCCGCGTAGTCGGTGGCCCAGCCGTTCTCGGTGACGATTATGGGCACGGTGGGCCCCACGCGAGCCGAGATGTAGGCGAGGAGACGGCGAAAACCCCAGGGCACGGCGTAAAGCCAAGGGGCGGCGGACTGTGGCCACGCCGGGTCGGTCAGAAGCTCGTAGTCGCCGTCGTTTTCGTAGTTCTCCTCGCAAGGCTTGACCACGTGCTTCACCTGGAATGTGGGATTTGGTCAACTCCTTTTAATACAAAGTCAATTACCGGGTTTGCCGATCACCCGAAGATTATCACGTGGCTTGCAAGCATGTGAAATTGCCAATAGGTGACTTCATTACAATGGGTTGAAATCCTAGTTGAACAAGTTTTAATTGTTTTTATCTGCTTAAATACTTAATGCTTCTTTCGGACGCACTCTTTTGTTGTCACATTCAATGATCGGCGAATCATTTGTTCAATAACGGTTGTTTAAAATTCTAAACGAACATGAAAACAAAAGTAGCGCCTGCCGGCTCAAATGATCAAGGAGTGATGTTGCTCGTCTCCATTGGTCGCGACTGTTTACTTCCCACAAAGCATTACTGATTGTATCAGCCACGAAGGAAATATGAACTGAGTTGACCCCTGACTGCGATTTGAACTCACAGTCTTCCCAGTGTGAGTGGAGACTTGTAACACGACTGGACTCGGGCCAGGTAAAAAACAAATTGGTGAAGAGGAGGAGGGGGGGGAAACGGCAGCGAGTCTCATTCGCAGGGGCACGTGGGCTGACGTGCTCACCAATCTGGTGGTGTAGTGATTGAGGCCGAAGAAGTCAGATGTCCCCTTGATGTACGCCTTCTCCTCGGCTGTGAAGGCCGGCAGGCGACTGGGGCCCTCGCGGCCGCATTCGATATCCTTCTGCTCCACCGCCTTCTTCATCACCTCGGGGTAGTCACCGCTGCCAAAGATGGGCTCCGCAAACCTGCAGTGGGCAAACATGAACCCGCGCCATCGCGTGCGGCCACAACTGGACTCGCCCTCCTGAGCTCACTTTCGCCACAATACCAAGGGCCAGTGGCCTTTAAGCTGCCTTGATGAGACTGGCCAAATTGTACTGGTGTCACAGCAGGACCCATTAAAAACTCGCACTGTGCAAGCTTTGTAACATGTACGACCTTGGACATGGTACAGCTCCGATACATGTGTCTCCAATTCTCATCCAGAGGCATGAACTGTTGAGGGAAATACTGTTAGCGAGCAGATTTGTTTAAGGCGGGACACGAGAGGCTAGTAAGGCTGACATTAACTATATAACATCAGATCAAATGTTTTATGCCATTGGTTGAGGGTATGCATTGTAGGCCCAGTTGGCCTAGCGACAGCCAGGGATATTTTTAGGCAAACTTAACCAGAGGGCAGCCATGGTCATTCAC
Organism: Lethenteron reissneri; assembly: GCF_015708825.2. Taxonomy (NCBI): domain Eukaryota; kingdom Metazoa; phylum Chordata; class Hyperoartia; order Petromyzontiformes; family Petromyzontidae; genus Lethenteron; species Lethenteron reissneri. The sequence continues at coordinate 20,152,099 of NC_083801.1, forward strand.
ACTGGTGATGTGCATGACCAGGGCATGCGTGATTGGGCAGTGACTGCCACAAACGCACATTCTGATCCAGAAGCAAGCACCACCACTACCAATATCACATTGCCACCACTCGCACAACCACCAGCAACACCAGCAATATCGCCACCACCATCACCAGTACCAAAAGCACCACTATCTCCCCCAGTATCACCACGACTACTGCTGGCAACATCATCAGTATCTCTACTATCAACACAACCACCCGGCACCATGACCCAACCAGCACCACCACTAAGCATCACCGTCACCAGGACCACACACACCTCGACAAACTCTCGACTCCCCTCACCAGCCGAGCAGAAATTCGAGGTAGCGTTCAGCAGCCTCCACATCGGCGGGCAGCGCGGGGTCACGGGGCTCGGCCCAGTCCGAGTTGAGGGTGATGCCCACTTGACCGCCCTGTGCCGCTCGGAAGTTCTTGTCGTAGTCGTGCCACGCGCGCGCGTGCGCTTTGATCATGGTGTGCGCCACGGCGTAGGGCGCCCGGCCCGGCTGCGCAGAGAGCCCGGGAGCATGGTACCTTGCGTGAACGACAACAATGAGAGACTGATTATTATTAGATAACAACAGCGACTGATTATTATTAGATAACAACAGCAACGACGTGATTACTCATACACCCCCCGCAACTTCTCTGGGAGTCAAACTCAGGTGGCCAGGTTTCGTAGCGCGGTGTGATAACCAATGTCACCCACACGCGTTCACACAGAGACGTAGGTTCCCCGCGTAGCCTTTAACAGTGTTGGTGCCAAGTGATGTCAGCGAGTACCTAATAGATACCAACAGGGCACGCGAGCGGGTGAGCGGGCATCACCAGGATTGTCTCGTGCGCTTCGGTTTGCGTTGAGAGCAATGCGTCCCGCACCTCCGATTAGCACGGTTGGCTGCGTACGTTGCAAACGAAGTTGAACACACACACACAATGTCTTCTTGGTTCTTTCGGTAAAGTCACGTAGAATGGAAATAATAAAATAATTCAAATAAAACATGAAATAATTCTCACGACGTTTCTGCCACAACACAAGTAGCCGTCCTCAGGTCTGTCCTCGACAGACCTGTTCTCCACCTGAGGACGGCTACTTGTGCTGTGGCCGAAACGTCGTGAGAATTATTTTATTATGTTTTATTTTTATTATTTTATTATTTCCATTCTACGTGACTTTACCGAAAGAACCAAGAAGATGAATCCCTGCAGTCACGAAAGCTTTAAATCGAAACACATACAATGTGTCTATCGGTCGCGCTTTCGGGCTTTCTTTATACATGGGGTGGTTTGTAAGCGGGAGGGAAGCAGAGAAACCGAGAAAACCCCGCGCTAAAATGAAAGGTGACGTTCAGCATCGCCTTCCCATGGCCACCTTCTCTGCCCCACGCCAACAACAGATGGATCGGGCCACTTGTGGTCGATTTAGCAACAACAAAAGCGAATGAAATTGGCACCTGTGATTGCTCATGGGCGCTTGGTACTGATTATTGTTTGAAGAGGCGGTCAAATAACCTAATGAGATGATGCGTCAATACAGGCAGTAATTACTTAAGCTTCCAGGGGTTCCCATATACTCGTGTGCTGATTGCGTCCAGCTGACATGTACAGTACTTAATCACAAACATCAATGACGATAACAATTCATGTCGAACTTACGTGGCAGGTAAAGCCACGCTGAGTCTCATGACTCCCTCGGAGGGGTTACTGACTCTAGATGTTTAGCCAATTCCCTTTCAATGCCGTATGTTTATTCAGCAGGGCCCGTTACAGTTACAACTTATATGTCGGTGACTCTGCTGCTGCTACGTTGGCAAGGATGCAAACTAAAATGTTATTTTTTTAAAACAAACTCAACACGTCCGTCAGTAACACGTGCAGGCAACGTTTCAAGCAATTCCCCTTTTTCATAGCACACATTATAGCAACAGGTTGGAGTAGCGGGGCAGTGGATTTGCTCGCTGGCTGAGTTCAATCCCCGATCACGGCTAACATCATTGGCGGGTGATATCTGAAGCAGTCCTACCCTATCCCTCGCTAACCCACAACAACCAGCGTGGCGAGGTATGGTCAAGTAACCACCACGGCCGACACGCTAGCAGAGGATTGCCAAAGAGCTGTGAAAGTAAATTTTGACTTAAAACTTTCGTGACCGCAGGAATTCATCATCTTCGGTTCTTTCGGTAAAGTCACGTAGATTAAAAAAAAATAAGCATTTATTTTCTTGACCTTTATTTTTATTATTATTTTTCTTCGATCTACGTGACTTTACCGCAAGAACCAAAGAGCTGTGAAAGTTACTTTATTATAGTTTGCAGTGCTTTAAAATGCAGTGCCCCTGACGTGCTCTTACGCGGCGCTGCTGTCACGTCGTGATGCACACACCCGCTTTCTTCCTGGACATTCCCTCCCTCTAGTGGCTCTCTAGTTGTTACTGTACGCATTCAAAACAACTCAAATCAACCGAGCACGTTGATTTTTGTTGGCAGCCGAACTTTCGCGCTGGCGGTGTTGATCGAAGTAGAAGAAATAAAAAAAAGACTCGATCAGACATGTCTCTGTGTAACGCAAACTAAACACGGCTCAACACTGTAACATCCTTACTCTTTGGTTCTTCGGGTAAATCACGTAGGTATGAAATAAAATAAATCACGACGTTTCGGGCGCAACACAAGCGTCCGTCATCAGGTGGGAAAGCATGGTCTGCTGCTGAGGCAGACTTTTTAAAAGGTTTGAAATGGTTGTAGCCCAAGGGTCATAAAGAAGTGGCCGGGGCTAGTGATGTTAATGTGAGAAATCAGCATGTAACTGTAAGATATGAGAGTGGCCTCCTGGACGAGGGCACGGAAGTGGCTATGTTAATGTGAGAGATTAGCATGTTAATGTAAAATCGAAGAGTGGTGCAATCCATAGGCATGATAGTGCAACCCAAAGGGCATGTGAGCATGAGAGATCTAAGAGATAGGCATAGAGAGAGACGCAGTCGGAAATAACAGCTGACATAGGCAGGTAGGATGGAAACATTACAGTCAGTTAAGACTTTACTTGGTTAATAACGTCAGTTTGTACCCATCCTCTCGGTTGAAGTTGTGTCTGTGTTTATATATCTGGATGGCTTCATGAACACATTTCTGAAGGTAGCCAGCAGGTTTGCAGAGTACCTCCATCTTGTAAAAAATCAATTTCGTGTGAGGCCACAGCTTTAAAACAATGATCAGCAACGGCAGAGGTATTGGTCCTACCGTTTGTGTTGCGACCGAAACGTCGTGATTTATTTTATTTTCCACCTACGTGACTTTACCGAAAGAACCAAAAGAGTATGGATTCCTGCAGTCACGAAAGCTTCAAATCAAGATTGTAACATCCATGACCCATTCAGCATTTTATACACGCAATGTGCTTGCCCAACCCGCGTTATCTACTCGCCGTACTGCAGCGGTTGACATTTTGACCAGTTCTGTTCAGTTCAATTCAGCTCGTTCCATCTGCGTTCGTGTTCATTACACAAACATCATGCTTCGATGGGGGCGGGGGGGGTGTAACGATTCAACTCGGGGGGCGATTCGATGCTATTGTCGAACCAGCCGGGGGGAGGAGGAGGGGTCACTCTCGATTCGATTATAAATAACACTGGTCAACAACAAAAAAACATTTTTTTCTGGCCTGGACTTTTGCAGCTGTTTTAGACTAATTTCAGGGTGCGGATTCCAAATCTGATCTCAGATTTTCTCTATCACATCTCATTTTTATGCTATCGGCATACTCCATTTTAATTTATTTTACCCGAAATTAACTCTGTCACTTATGATTGCAAGTTGTTGCGAGTCAGTGACTGCTTTAGTGTTCAAATATGGTGCTGTATTTTTAGGATAGTGTGTTTATAATATCATTTTATGTAGATATCCACAATTACTTAATATTTTTCTTCTGCAGTTTTTATTGAAAAAGCAATATTTGATATCTCAAAAACCTGATGTGATAGACAAAAACTGATGCCATATTTGGAATCAGCACCCCAAAATTACATTATAACCGTTGGAATACCTTATGCCAGAAAAAGTGTGTTGACCAGTGTAATCTATTCAGTGGTGATGGTCGTTGCACGTACGTATGCTGAACTTACATTACTTCGGCCACAAGTGGCTACAAGAGTCGAACGAGCCCGTGACACACACAGCCCATACGGACGAGAACGCATGAAGTCTATAACACACGCGGAGAATTGGCCTCCGAAGCCTCATCTAGATTCATGGACGCGCATCAAGCAGCATTAACCCAACCACTTCATCGGGATGCAAGACCACCACAGTACAGGTATACTGTATTCGTTTTTTTTGTTGTACCAGGTAAGGCTCACTGAGCTATGTAGATATTTTTTTGCAAAAGCGACCTGGCCATAAATGAATGCTCAACGAAGTGGCTTATCATCACCACGCGGACATTTATATCATCAGCAGCCAAATTCTCTATAAAACACATGATGTAATTCTAAATGTGGACGAGGGGGGGGGGGGAGGGGTAAAACCCCCCCAGAGGACCCGGGCAAAAAAAATCACGCGACCCACGGGGGAAACTCCAAACATCAATGAAGGTGACCCCCGATTCGCCTTAGCGATGACCCCCTTATCCAAACAAACGCAACGCGTCAAAACAACGTGAACCCTTCCATCAAACGACACACGACCGGACGAGCCTGCCACGAGACCACAGCAATCGCTGACCCATTGCCGTGACCGAGCCACGCCACCACCCAGGGCTCGTTGAACGTGATCCAGCGCTTGACGCGGCTGCCGAACTCCCTGAAGCAGAAGGACGCGTAGCCCGCGAACTCCTCCACCATGAGGCTCTCGTTCCTCCACCCGCCGAGCTCCTCCAGGGCCTGGGGCAGGTCCCAGTGGAAGAGCGTGACCACGGGCTCCACGCCGGAATCCAGCAGCGCGTCGATGAGCTCGTTGTAGTAGCGAACCCCAGCGCTGCTCGCCTCGTCCCACCTGGCGCTGCCCCCGCGGGGGAAGAGGCGCGACCATGAGATGGAGAAGCGGTAGGCGCTCAGCCCGAGCCCCCTCGCCAGGTACGCGTCGTAGGGCGCCTTGTGGTAGCTGTCGCACGCCACGTCGCCGCTCTCGTTGTTGTGGACGAAGCCGTCGTGGCTGAAGCGGTCCCAGATGCTCTCGCCTTTGCCGTCCGCGTCCCAGGCGCCCTCCACCTGGTAGGAGGCGGTGGCCGCGCTCCACGCGAAGCCCGCGGGGAAGGTTCCCGTGATGGGCGCGTCTCTCTGCACAGGCAGCTCGGCGTGGAAGCGGCGCCACAGGGGCTCGTAGAGTCCCGCCCGAGGGGACCCCTCTCGAGGGTCTTTGGACTCGAGCGGATCCGTCCCCGTTGGGGTCGGGAGCGACCCCCGAAAGGCAACTTCGACGACGATGATGATGACTGAGGCCGTGGAGAGAGCGCTCATTACGCACGCGAGCAGCAGAACGCGGGCGCTGGCTCGGCTGGCCATGGCCAAGTTCAAGTGGAAAACGGCGACCGAGCCGCCCCTGCTTCGTCGAGACAGCCCAAGGGAATCGCGCGACTTGAAGGAGGCACCTGGGCTCGGGAGGCAAAGCCGGGGCGCTCGCGGGCGCAGGGAGTAAGGGGGTTGCAGCACCGCGCGTGCGTGCGCGCGTTCGAGCAGAGACCGCGCGTAGAGTGGCGTGGCGCTTGCCGGACGAACGCCCAACTAGGGGTATTTTAGTGTCATGCAACCCTTGGCTTTTTCGAGCTCCCAAGACGATAGCGACAATGTTGTCTGAATGCGTTCAAACCAAATCCCAAGGTCAGCTCTTGTGATAATTTTCTGCAATAAAACTACGCCTATGGTTTATTACTGCGGATTATGCAACCCAATCGCCTAGACGAGTCAAACCAACGAATGCACCGTCATGCTTGTATCGTGCCGGCAAAATTATATTTAGCCCCGAGTACAATGTGTGCATATGAATATTCAGCGCTTTGCTCAAATATATTTTGTTAACGAACACACACGTAGGTGCATTGCGTGTGAGAAAGTCTCTCAGTCTTCAGGGTTATGCAAAACCACGAGTTTAGAAGAACTGCGTTTGTGGTGAATTTGCCTTAGACCACAATCAAATCATTGATAAAAAAACACATGGGACAATCTACAGGCAGCAATATGTGATTGTTATAATTGTACTGCTGGGCCCTAGGTGGTGTGTATGCAATGATGTTTGGATACCGATGGTAATTGGATTCTGCTATAGATTATCATAAATAATAATGACGATGTTACTGTTGACATTATAATGAAAATAAACGTAATGCAGGCGAAAGTAGTGATCCCAGGAACGCCTATTCGTCTTTAAAAGTACCCGGGAGGATTTGCCATGTTGAAGGAAACTCTGATGCACAGTACCCAAGAAGAAGCAGAAGGAAACATGCTTAGAGGGGATGACATTCAAATGTCCACACAGATGGGTTCAGTAACCCACTGTTGTAGTCTTCCCCTGGTCATCTCGTAGGCTCAGCCCGCGTGCCTTTAACTGTTGACAGATCGCAGGCATCATGAGCACAGACACCCACGCATTCACAGACACCCACGCATGCACATTTACACATGCATGCGCATTTACACATACATGCACATTTACACATGCATGCACATTTGCACACGCATGCACATTTACACATGCATGCGCATTTACACATGCATGCACATTTACACATGCATTCACATCTACACACGCATGCACACATACGGTTCCCCATGTAGTCTTATAGGGTCAACTCACACTGGCCAGAATGGTGAAGTACGGTCAAACAACACCCCACGACCGACACGACATGAGGAGGGGTTGTAACATCTTTGTTGTATACTTTTAGGATAAATACGTCGTGAACATCAGTATTTTTAATTTATTAACACGGTAATAGTTGCTGTTATAATGACTGGTTTTGAAACCACGAGGGACGTTTTCGTAGACGTGGACACCCTTACAGAATTTAAAGTGGTAGAGAGGTACCCTGTGATTGGAGATTGTGACATTTGAAGCATTCTTCTGCAATTTACATTTCTAGCATGCGCATACCTGTCAACCCCATATCAGTGCCCTACCTTATTACAAACCAATTGAGACCTTACTGGTCACCCCGTGCCCTTATGAACTCAACGTTCATCCTAAAAAGTCCCATCACAAAGGAGAAACACAAACAAATAGACACACACATGTGTTTTTTGCCCGTATTGAAACGGATGTACGCCATATGGACCTGGAAACTCATTTTCCCTGCACAAGATTAAAGGTAAACCGTACGGGTTGACAGGTATGCATGCGTCGTACGAGCCTACTGCAGCCCAAACAATAACATAAGTATAATTCAACAATTATTCGTATCATTAGCACCCACGTTTTATGACATTGTTGAGGAAATCCCAACGTCAACAGCTCCCAGTGCCTCATCAAATCTCCTTGCTTCTTCCATGTCCGCCCCATGCCGCTGGGCTGGGACCCTATATTCGTGACATATTTGTGTTGTATCCGTCGGCCTCCAAGATGTTTCTTTCCACATACCCTGTGCAATGTGTGCCTGCAGTCATAAAGAAACAAGTTAACAACACCAACCTCTCCTCCCCTCGCCATCCCTTTCTTGAGAATGTGTTTTATTTTCTTTCACAATTGTAGCAGAAACGACTTACATCTACGCTTTCTTTAAGGCTGCACTGTTTTCAGCTATTAAGTTGTGATAAGGCCCGGCGCCTTATCACGACTTAAAGAATGTATTGAAAACGTGAATCGTAAACGTGTTTATCACTGGGTCACTCATTAATCGGAGACACACACGTTGCTGAAAGTGCCCTTATGAAGAGACACACACGTTGCTGAAAGTGAGAGATCATCTTGCACTGATTTGCGTGGACTGGTGACCAAACTCGTGGCAGAGAACAGGCGGGGGGATGACGGTCATCAGTGCCAGTGGCTCCCCTCGCGTTTCATTATTGACTCCTCTCTGGTATGAGAAAGAACAAACACAGCACATGCTGAATAACGTATCCAGAGCGTTTTAATTTTAAAGCTCAATTCACGATTAGAAATTCGCGGGTTCATTTCCCGGTCAGGACTGCACTTGGCACACGATCCCCCCCCCCTGTGTAAATATAAAATGTACAGCTATTTCTTAATCCACTGTTGGATGAAGGCCTCCCCATGGCGTGTCGGCGATCGGTGTTGTTTGGCCATACTTCACCATGCCGAGCAGTGTGAAATTTGCGAAGGGAGTGTCCAGAAACGGCTCCGATAGCACTCGCCACTGATGTTAACTATGGCTGGGAATTATACTCAGGTCGTCAGATTCAATTAGGATTACACATAGCAATCATCGCCTCCTTCTGGCAGACAAATGCCCGTTTGCAGGCCTGAGTCACATTTTAACCACAGCGACAGCTGCCACTGGGGGTGCTCTTTCAAATGTTTGAGATGAGCGATGATGTAAGTCTCTAATTGTGTGTGAAGCGCCCTTGAGATGCTCCGTCGTAAAGGGCGCTATATCAGAGACATTTATAGTTCAGTGATCTAACCACTGCGCCACCGCTCCACCCCTGTTGAGATTACGATGCAATCAAAATAATTACATTAAAACAATCGTAACCAACATTCAGAGGTCCCCGCTGAAGTGACAATATCTCCGGATGAGAAATGCATTTAATCTGAGCTTGAGTTTGAAAACAACAGATTAACAACACGGTAAGACAATACGTGAACACAGTTTTACGAGCATCCATATTAGCTTGCTTGCTCTGCAAGCGGTTCACTTCACGTATGATCGTGACTCCGTATGCCTGGCCTGCTAGTGACCCCAGGCCTACTCTGGCAAATGAGACTCAAAATAAACTTGCCCCGCTGCTACACGAGGCCAAAACGTTGCGTGCTCATTCGGCCCAGCGTCGTATTCTCCCAGGTAACGTCTAAAGTGGCCTGACGTGACCCACGGCTATAGGATTACGATTCAGCCGCGTCACCTGACCACCACCCCCGGGCCCCATTCAGTCACTCGGTTTGAGGGATAAAACCGCCTAATTGGCCCCATCTGAAGTCTTAACGAACGAGAAGGTACGTTTAGAGTAAAGGGATGTAGGCGTGTAAACATGTGGTCGGGCTCGACGGAGCTGGGCACTTGTAAACATGCAACTCGAAGCCATATGGCGAGGCTTGTTAACGTGTAATCGGATTTCATAGGGTCACCTTCTTGTATTGGCCAAGGTCACTTTATTTGCCTTAAAACGAGCGCCCTTTGCTCGCATGCAATGGGATTCGGCCACGGGTGACTCTAAACACAGCCCCACCATGGGCTTGTGTTTCATGCATCTCTCGTCAAACATTCAGTAAGTATTGCAATTGGATGCATTCAAATATTTCATTTTAATTCACAAAACATGCGCTTTCAGTTAAACGAAGCTGCCCTGGTTGGTGGTTTCTAAGTTATTTCATGCACTTTCTTGTTATTGCCATGCGGTTTTTATTTATTTTATCTGTGTATACATGCCAAAGCACGTAACTTCAAAGGTACGGTGACAAAAGTATGAATTGTAAATGCTAACAATTTTGGCCAGGGGAACATATACGCATGCAGAAAACATAAGAAGGTTAATTATCCAATGAATTTCAAGTAATAGAATTAATAATCGCATACGTATACATTTAACCCGTTTATAAGGGCATCGCATTGGAAATATGGGTATGTTTAACTTTGGCTCTGTCGATGTGCATATACAATATATAAATGTACATATAAATGCACACATACCGTAATTTTCTTGAAATATCAAAGGTGTCATTCAATACACCAACAAATTGAGCAAAAACATTTCTGCTGAGTGTAAACCTTTTTAATGGAGTAATTTGTTTATTTTAGTTGCCTGCTAGAGACACCCGATTCTACATGGCTTTCATGCCATCATGCCATGGTTGATCATCATTATCATCAATAACTGTACAATAGATGCACTAAAATACGTGTGTCCATCATTCTGCTTCTAACTTGAGAACTACAAGTTGTGCACCGTAGCCCTCATTTTTTGTGATGGGTTTCCTTGTCATTTGCAGATTTAAATTATTGTTTGCCTTGAGACAACTTACGGGTCCCCACAGTGTAAACGTTACAGCCCTTTCTCTCTGTATGAGGCTTCCCGAGGCATATGGCGGCACCGGGCATCGATGACTGTATGCTGCCGATGAGTCCTAATGAGAATGAAACCCGTCTACAGATGTGTCTTTGTTTAACTACTGCCTGTTTCTTGGCCACATTTTCTCAACTCTTTCAATTGGTGGTCTACTTGGAAAAATGTCCACACATTCAGTTCTTTTGAACTGGTGATCTCGATAAGGCTTTTGTACGTGCAATTGTGCACACCATTGTGTGTCCTTAAACCAAGTTGCCTTCCTGTGGATATGCCTGTGGTGACCAGATACTCTCACAGATGTCACCAAAGTTGGTACACAAACGTATTGTGTTTGCAGCTTTGTTGGTAAGAGGAGCGGGGCTCACATTCATAATCATGAGTTAAAATCCCAGCCTGGAGTAACTCGGTTCATCATTATCGCTGTCATCATTTATCCAAGGTCAACTGAGCTGAATTCAGGTCTACAATGCACCAAGCTGCTGCTGACATCCTGGGCTATGCTTGACTTACGAAGTATCCAGGAGTGACAAGCATATCATTGTTGGTGACTTTTACGCTCGTTAGCAAGGATCGCCAGATCGTGAGAATGAGCTTGTTCTCGACGAAAGACGTAAAATTGCCATTATTCAGGACTGCCAATTGACATGAGCATGACCCAAAGTTAATTTATGCTTGGAGACTCTGCCTTTGAGCCACTCTTACAAATTCAACTTTTCTGGTGTCTTCAGTTCAGACCTGGTTAAACAAATAAACGTCAACTTGTTGCTTCATCGTTATGCTCCGGTAAAACCTCTGCTCTATCTCTGCCGATGTGGTCACCAATAGGTGCCTGAGATAAGATCCCTTCGTTATGGTGGTAAAGGGCAAAGTACAACAGGGTGTGGCGGTCAGCACTTTACCCGACCAGTAAATAACCTCTCCACGGGTCGAATAAAGGTTCCCGCAATACAACAACCCTCGTGTTGAGGGACTCCTCAGTATTGAGAAGGCCCCATGGGGCAAGCAGAAGATAGATTGGCTTACCGAAAACGTGGTTTCCATGTGTAAGCCTTCCAGTGTCAGCGAAGAGCTCTTGCCTGCATCGGGAAACCTAGCAGCGTTCATTTAACAGGCCGGACTGGAAGTCAAAAAGTTGAAACCCATCCAGAATTTGCCTGCCTAAGCAAATACTGCCAGAAAATATTGGTGTGGAAAGTCCGAAGGTCGTTGTACTCGAGCGTTGTTTTACTTTTATGTGGAGAGGAGACACAACACTGGTCTGTATATTTATCAATAGTTTTCCAATACCCTCGGGTATATATCACAAAATTACGTACAAACGAATCTGTAGACGCTGCGTTTGGGTCTTTATTCTGCAAAACTGTAGGCGACACGTTAATTATTGTGGTCACTAGGTTTTGCTTTTACAAACTTTTCCATGCAAAGGTGTTTTCATTAAGCTTAAATGAAGAATTTCTGATCGATTTAAGTAACGCTATTGCATCATGACTTTACGCGATCTAACCCAAAAAACATTATTATGATTACATTGGTCGCGAAAGCCTACGTGTTAAACTGACCTTAATAGGTCTTGACAACGGTGACTACTGGACGTCTGTGAAGCTGCTGAACATCTTTAAAAAGAGCTTCATAGCTCATCGGATTGCTCCAGTATAAATAAAGATTCTGATTCTGACTTGAAACTGCGGTACAAATTCCAAACAAAACTATTTCACCCTTATTTACCATTGTGCATAGGTTAGTGGAGAGGCTATAAAAAGAAAGGACATGTGAGTGGTGAAAGGAGTCGGGGGGGGAGGGAGGGGGCTGTCGTGAAGGTGGAGCAGAAAGAGGGTAGAAGAGGTGAGAGGCGAGGAGGGAGACTGACGGAGACGGGAGTAAGGAGATCGGTTTGGGGTGATATACAATGCTGGTCCCGAGGTGTTGGGGCTTCACTGAATCAGAGGCATGTAAACAGTTGCTTTTGACTAATATTTTAATAATCATCATTCAGTGAAGAGATGTACATAAGCTCTTAATTATTTTGTTCCTGTGTGCACGACGTGGCCAAAGTAACGTTTCGTTGCAAATTGAACCGCGTGGATGGTCAAAAGTCAACAACAGACTATACCCTCTCCGATTATTCGAACCAGACCAGCAGAGAGTTATGTTTGTGTTTTGCCAAGTTGCTTGTGATCAGGCGTTTTCAGGTTTTCGTTACAAAAAACCATTAATCAGTGAAGGGTCAGTGTAACACAATACAATTTAATTTGGTTTTATAGGGCACCAAAAATGCCAACGTCAAAGAAACTTTCGTGGAATGCATTGGCAACGGTTCAAAAGCACCTTCTTGGAATAGTTTACCACGATCGTCATTGGCAAGCGCTCTCTATACTCATAATTATTATTATTATTCCCCCTGTTCAGTTTGGGCATTTAAAAGAACGGTGAGTTTTAAGGTCACGTTGGCATTTTTTGAGAAATAAATGCGTTTTTTCCTTCAGTTCCTTCGGCCGCGAGTTCCAGGAAAATGGGTCCAGCGCCAGGCACGGCACACGTGGGTGACACGACGATAGAGAGAGAGGGCTCCCCAGTGCCGAGTGGACCGCAATGCTCACTGGCCTTCTTAGTGGGCCACTCGCACACAAAACCTCCAGCAGGCATGGCGGTGACAGGCAATGCACACGAGTATAGACGGGCAGGAATTGGATGTGACGCGCTCTGGTGTCCGCAGCCAGTGCGGGTAGTCACGTATCGGTTGGCGAAAGCCGTGGTCATTGGGTGAGAAAAGCTTGCGGCGGAATTCCGCAACCTCTCTCGTCCGTCTTGTCGGACGCCTGGGCACCGTCGCGAGTAGAACAGAAGCACTCGACAGGCTGGTGGCGGCCGCGTCGAAGTCGATTCCCACGCCGTCGTCTTTTCAGCTGAAACGGCGTGCGCGGCTGGCTGCGGAGACGCGCCAGGTGACGCCGCCGAGGTCCCGAGGTTTTGCCAACACTGCCCAATGGTTGACTCATGAGCGAGCACAACGTACAGCGTCGGGCCCGTTGTTGACGGGCGTTTCAATGCGAGCAGTCGACGCTTTACCGTCTTCGTGAGGAGCTTGGACGCGAATTGCAGGTTTCAAGTGTGTGGGGGGGACTTACACAGTTCCTGAGCTCCATCGCTTCGTGGTCGCTTTCTTAAGCAGTGGCAATTGCCCGGGTTCCGGTGACGGGATTCCCTCGAACTCACGTCGGTGCTGGATTTAGCTGACAGGTCTCGTTCATCGCTGCCGCCATAAGCTTGCATGTTGAACTTCTATCACACCGTACGGAGCCAACCGTGCCGTTCCAAGAGAAGGCAGCTTGTCGACTGCCTTGGTGACTGTGACGGGAGTCCGGGAGCCAGGTGTGTGCTGTGCGGTCAGCGGCGTGTTGTGACACGGCACATGCTAAGCTACCGCGGGGACCAGGTTGACCTTTCCTGGGAATAACTTTGTGACTGTCTGCAGTGCGCGGGCGGCTGGCCCCTCGTCTCTTCTGGCTGTCTCCGAGGACGCAAGAGAGTGAGTGTTGCCAGATAGAAGGGTAAAGAACCAATTACCCTCTCGTAGATGTTGATCATCGGCCAACTCGCTCGGTTGGTTCGCAGATGGCCAGGTATTCCAGACGTGTCGGACGAGCGTTCTCCGAACCAAGCAAGTGGAGATGGGGTTTTTTTCCCAGCTGAAGAGCGGAGAGCGAGGAGCACATTTCGGTCGCGTGGTGTACGGCCGGCACTTCGTTATTGCGCTTGGGCATGGGTGCGATCATTGCTGCAAACTGTCGTGTACATATTGCAATGTGTCTCCCGCCTTCGTGATTGTGGGTAGCGGTGGTGTAGCGGTTAGCACCACGCTGCCATACAAACTGGGCTCCCGAGTTCGATTCCCGCTCACGGCCAACACCGGTTACGATTATCTGAACCGGTCCTGGGCCTCCCCAAGGTAGACTCAGCCTCAATGAGTGCCTGGTGCGATGTATAGTAAACATCGCCACTGGGGAGACAAAGGCGGCCGGGCGTGGTGCTGGCCTTCATAGGTGCTCGCTAACAGCACTTGCCCCAACAATCTGTTAAGGCTATACGGGGGATTTTTGTCTTGTATGTATTTTAATGATTGGAATAAAATGTGTATGTACTGCTGTGCAATGAATGACACAAGACGGCACTCAATGTTTTGGTCATTGGCCTTCTTTGTTCAGAAAGAGGGCCATCGCCTAGAACGTTAGACAATGTCTTTTCAGTAACGGGGCAGCGTGCGTGACATGATGACGGTGCTAAAAAGATGTTCTGATTTACAGCAAAATATGATGGACGGCAAGTAACACACGCTGCGTGGAAGAGGTTGGTTCATAGGCTACTGCTGTCATCTGCTGCTGAAACGGTGCAATGCAGCAGCAGACCGGTGACAGAAGGCTCGGGGTTAGTACGCACTTGTCAGAGTATCTTTAGGTGCCATCGATGCGAGAGGGTAATATGTTGCACGTGATGTGTTTCAAGTCAGCGGTCAATAATAACAGCCCTTTGACAATCCACTGATGGGTGAAGGCCTCCGCGTGCTATGTTCGTCGTGGGCGCGTGACAAGGGGGGGGGGGGTTGTTTGCCGATACACTAGCACGCTGGCAAGTGCAGGTTGCATATGTGTATGTTGAACTTCTTTCACGCAGTACCTAGCAAACCGTGCTAATCGGAGGTGCAGGCAAAGAACAACAACAAACTAAACGGAACAAGCAGTTCTGAAGAAATAAGTTTTCAATCTAAATGTAAAAGTGACCAAAACTCCAGTGACTTCCTAATATCTCAGCTCCAGTCACTTCCTAATGTCACAACTCCAGTGACTTCCTAATATCTCAGCTCCACTCACTTCCTAATATCACAACTCCAGTCACTTACTAATATCTCAGCTCCAGTAGCTTCCTAATATCTCAGCTCCAGTGACTTCCTAATATCTCAGCTCCACTCACTTCCTAATATATCAGCTCCAGTCACTTCCTAATATTTCAGCTCCAGTCACTTCCTAATATCTCAGCTCCAGTCACTTCCTAATATCTCAGCTCCAGTCACTTCCTAATATCTCAGCTCCAGTCACTTCCTAATATCTCAGCTCCAGTCACTTCCTAATATCACAGCTCCACTCACTTTCTAATATGTCAGCTCCAGTCACTTCCTAATATCTCAGCTCCAGTGACTTCCTAATATCTCAGCTCCACTCACTTCCTAATATCTCAGCTCCACTGACTTCCTAATATCTCAGCTCCAGTCACTTCCTAATATCTCAGCTCCACTCACTTTCTAATATCTCAGCTCCAGTCACTTCCTAATATCTCAGCTCCAGTCACTTACTAATATCTCAGCTCCAGTCACTTCCTAATATCACAGCTCCAGTGACTTCCTAATATCTCAGCTCCAGTAACTTCCTAATATCTCAGCTCCAGTAACTTCCTAATATCTCAGCTCCAGTCACTTACTAATATCTCAGCTCCACTCACTTCCTAATATCTCAGCTCCAGTAACTTCCTAATATCTCAGCTCCAGTCACTTCCTAATATCACAGCTCCAGTGACTTCCTAATATCTCAGCTCCAGTAACTTCTTATTATCACAGCTCCACTCACTTTCTAATATCTCAGCTCCAGTCACTTCCTAATATCTCAGCTCCACTGACTTCCTAATATCTCAGCTCCAGTGACTTCTAATATCTCAGCTCCAGTCACTTCCTAATATCTCAGCTCCACTGACTTCCTAATATCTCAGCTCCAGTGACTTCCTAATATCTCAGCTCCAGTCACTTCCTAATATCTCAGCTCCAGTCACTTACTAATATCTCAGCTCCAGTAGCTTCCTAATATCTCAGCTCCACTCACTTCCTAATATCTCAGCTCCAGTCACTTCCTAATATCTCAGCTCCAGTAGCTTCCTAATATCTCAGCTCCAGTCACTTCCTAATATCTCAGCTCCAGTCACTTACTAATATCTCAGCTCCAGTAGCTTCCTAATATCTCAGCTCCAGTCACTTCTAATATCTCAGCTCCAGTCACTTCCTAATATCTCAGCTCCACTCACTTCCTAATATCTCAGCTCCAGTCACTTCCTAATATCTCAGCTCCAGTCACTTCCTAATATCTCAGCTCCACTCACTTCCTAATATCTCAGCTCCACTGACTTCCTAATATCTCAGCTCCAGTGACTTCCTAATATCTCAGCTCCAGTGACTTCCTAATATCTCAGCTCCACTCACTTCCTAATATCTCAGCTCCACTGACTTGATAATATCTCAGCTCCAGTGACTTCCTAATATCTCAGCTCCAGTGACTTCCTAATATCTCAGCTCCACTCACTTCCTAATATCTCAGCTCCACTGACTTCCTATTATCACAGCTCCAGTCACTTCCTAATATCTCAGCTCCACTGACTTCCTAATATCTCAGCTCCAGTGACTTCCTAATATCTCAGCTCCACTCACTTCCTATTATCACAGCTCCACTAACTTCCTAATATCTCAGCTCCAGTCACTTCCTAATATCTCAGCTCCACTGACTTCCTAATATCTCAGCTCCAGTGACTTCTAATATCTCAGCTCCAGTCACTTCCTAATATCTCAGCTCCACTGACTTCCTAATATCTCAGCTCCAGTCACTTCCTAATATCTCAGCTCCACTCACTTTCTAATATCTCAGCTCCAGTAACTTCCTAATATCACAGCTCCAGTCACTTACTAATATCTCAGCTCCAGTAGCTTCCTAATATCTCAGCTCCACTCACTTCCTAATATCTCAGCTCCAGTCACTTCCTAATATCTCAGCTCCAGTAGCTTCCTAATATCTCAGCTCCAGTCACTTCCTAATAACTCAGCTCCAGTCACTTACTAATATCTCAGCTCCAGTAGCTTCCTAATATCTCAGCTCCAGTCACTTCTAATATCTCAGCTCCAGTCACTTCCTAATATCTCAGCTCCACTCACTTCCTAATATCTCAGCTCCAGTCACTTCCTAATATCTCAGCTCCAGTCACTTCCTAATATCTCAGCTCCAGTCACTTCCTAATATCTCAGCTCCAGTCACTTCCTAATATCTCAGCTCCACTCACTTCCTAATATCTCAGCTCCACTGACTTCCTAATATCTCAGCTCCAGTGACTTCCTAATATCTCAGCTCCAGTGACTTCCTAATATCTCAGCTCCACTCACTTCCTAATATCTCAGCTCCACTGACTTCCTAATATCTCAGCTCCAGTGACTTCCTAATATCTCAGCTCCAGTCACTTCCTAATATCTCAGCTCCACTCACTTCCTAATATCTCAGCTCCAGTCACTTCCTAATATCTCAGCTCCAGTGACTTCCTAATATCTCAGCTCCACTCACTTCCTAATATCTCAGCTCCACTGACTTCCTAATATCTCAGCTCCAGTGACTCCCTAATATCTCAGCTCCAGTGACTTCCTAATATCTCAGCTCCACTCACTTCCTAATATCTCAGCTCCACTGACTTCCTATTATCACAGCTCCAGTCACTTCCTAATATCTCAGCTCCACTGACTTCCTAATATCTCAGCTCCAGTGACTTCCTAATTTCTCAGCTCCAGTGACTTCCTAATATCTCAGCTCCACTCACTTCCTAATATCTCAGCTCCACTGACTTCCTAATATCTCAGCTCCAGTGACTTCCTAATATCTCAGCTCCAGTGACTTCCTAATATCTCAGCTCCACTCACTTCCTAATATCTCAGCTCCACTGACTTCCTATTATCACAGCTCCAGTCACTTCCTAATATCTCAGCTCCACTGACTTCCTAATATCTCAGCTCCAGTGACTTGCTAATATCTCAGCTCCACTCACTTCCTATTATCACAGCTCCACTCACTTTCTAATATCTCAGCTCCAGTCACTTCCTAATATCTCAGCTCCACTGACTTCCTAATATCTCAGCTCCAGTGACTTCTAATATCTCAGCTCCAGTCACTTCCTAATATCTCAGCTCCACTGACTTCCTAATATCTCAGCTCCAGTGACTTCCTAATATCTCAGCTCCAGTCACTTCCTAATATCTCAGCTCCACTCACTTTCTAATATCTCAGCTCCAGTAACTTCCTAATATCACAGCTCCAGTCACTTACTAATATCTCAGCTCCAGTAGCTTCCTAATATCTCAGCTCCACTCACTTCCTAATATCTCAGCTCCAGTCACTTCCTAATATCTCAGCTCCAGTAGCTTCCTAATATCTCAGCTCCAGTCACTTCCTAATATCTCAGCTCCAGTCACTTACTAATATCTCAGCTCCAGTAGCTTCCTAATATCTCAGCTCCAGTCACTTCTAATATCTCAGCTCCAGTCACTTCCTAATATCTCAGCTCCACTCACTTCCTAATATCTCAGCTCCAGTCACTTCCTAATATCTCAGCTCCAGTCACTTCCTAATATCTCAGCTCCAGTCACTTCCTAATATCTCAGCTCCAGTCACTTCCTAATATCTCAGCTCCACTCACTTCCTAATATCTCAGCTCCACTGACTTCCTAATATCTCAGCTCCAGTCACTTCCTAATATCTCAGCTCCACTCACTTTCTAATATCTCAGCTCCAGTAACTTCCTAATATCACAGCTCCAGTCACTTACTAATATCTCAGCTCCAGTAGCTTCCTAATATCTCAGCTCCACTCACTTCCTAATATCTCAGCTCCAGTCACTTCCTAATATCTCAGCTCCAGTAGCTTCCTAATATCTCAGCTCCAGTCACTTCCTAATAACTCAGCTCCAGTCACTTACTAATATCTCAGCTCCAGTAGCTTCCTAATATCTCAGCTCCAGTCACTTCTAATATCTCAGCTCCAGTCACTTCCTAATATCTCAGCTCCACTCACTTCCTAATATCTCAGCTCCAGTCACTTCCTAATATCTCAGCTCCAGTCACTTCCTAATATCTCAGCTCCAGTCACTTCCTAATATCTCAGCTCCAGTCACTTCCTAATATCTCAGCTCCACTCACTTCCTAATATCTCAGCTCCACTGACTTCCTAATATCTCAGCTCCAGTGACTTCCTAATATCTCAGCTCCAGTGACTTCCTAATATCTCAGCTCCACTCACTTCCTAATATCTCAGCTCCACTGACTTCCTAATATCTCAGCTCCAGTGACTTCCTAATATCTCAGCTCCAGTCACTTCCTAATATCTCAGCTCCACTCACTTCCTAATATCTCAGCTCCAGTCACTTCCTAATATCTCAGCTCCAGTGACTTCCTAATATCTCAGCTCCACTCACTTCCTAATATCTCAGCTCCACTGACTTCCTAATATCTCAGCTCCAGTGACTTCCCTAATATCTCAGCTCCAGTGACTTCCTAATATCTCAGCTCCACTCACTTCCTAATATCTCAGCTCCACTGACTTCCTATTATCACAGCTCCAGTCACTTCCTAATATCTCAGCTCCACTGACTTCCTAATATCTCAGCTCCAGTGACTTCCTAATATCTCAGCTCCAGTGACTTCCTAATATCTCAGCTCCACTCACTTCCTAATATCTCAGCTCCACTGACTTCCTAATATCTCAGCTCCAGTGACTTCCTAATATCTCAGCTCCAGTGACTTCCTAATATCTCAGCTCCACTCACTTCCTAATATCTCAGCTCCACTGACTTCCTATTATCATCAGCTCCAGTGACTTCCTAATATCTCAGCTCCACTGACTTCCTAATATCTCAGCTCCAGTGACTTGCTAATATCTCAGCTCCACTCACTTCCTATTATCACAGCTCCACTCACTTTCTAATATCTCAGCTCCAGTCACTTCCTAATATCTCAGCTCCACTGACTTCCTAATATCTCAGCTCCAGTGACTTCTAATATCTCAGCTCCAGTCACTTCCTAATATCTCAGCTCCACTGACTTCCTAATATCTCAGCTCCAGTGACTTCCTAATATCTCAGCTCCAGTCACTTCCTAATATCTCAGCTCCACTCACTTTCTAATATCTCAGCTCCAGTAACTTCCTAATATCACAGCTCCAGTCACTTACTAATATCTCAGCTCCAGTAGCTTCCTAATATCTCAGCTCCACTCACTTCCTAATATCTCAGCTCCAGTCACTTCCTAATATCTCAGCTCCAGTAGCTTCCTAATATCTCAGCTCCAGTCACTTCCTAATATCTCAGCTCCAGTCACTTACTAATATCTCAGCTCCAGTAGCTTCCTAATATCTCAGCTCCAGTCACTTCTAATATCTCAGCTCCAGTCACTTCCTAATATCTCAGCTCCACTCACTTCCTAATATCTCAGCTCCAGTCACTTCCTAATATCTCAGCTCCAGTCACTTCCTAATATCTCAGCTCCAGTCACTTCCTAATATCTCAGCTCCAGTCACTTCCTAATATCTCAGCTCCACTCACTTCCTAATATCTCAGCTCCACTGACTTCCTAATATCTCAGCTCCAGTGACTTCCTAATATCTCAGCTCCAGTGACTTCCTAATATCTCAGCTCCACTCACTTCCTAATATCTCAGCTCCACTGACTTCCTAATATCTCAGCTCCAGTGACTCCCTAATATCTCAGCTCCAGTGACTTCCTAATATCTCAGCTCCACTCACTTCCTAATATCTCAGCTCCACTGACTTCCTATTATCACAGCTCCAGTCACTTCCTAATATCTCAGCTCCACTGACTTCCTAATATCTCAGCTCCAGTGACTTCCTAATTTCTCAGCTCCAGTGACTTCCTAATATCTCAGCTCCACTCACTTCCTAATATCTCAGCTCCACTCACTTCCTAATATCTCAGCTCCACTGACTTCCTATTATCACAGCTCCAGTCACTTCCTAATATCTCAGCTCCACTGACTTCCTAATATCTCAGCTCCAGTGACTTCCTAATATCTCAGCTCCACTCACTTCCTATTATCACAGCTCCACTCACTTTCTAATATCTCAGCTCCAGTCACTTCCTAATATCTCAGCTCCACTGACTTCCTAATATCTCAGCTCCAGTGACTTCTAATATCTCAGCTCCAGTCACTTCCTAATATCTCAGCTCCACTGACTTCCTAATATCTCAGCTCCAGTCACTTCCTAATATCTCAGCTCCACTCACTTTCTAATATCTCAGCTCCAGTAACTTCCTAATATCACAGCTCCAGTCACTTACTAATATCTCAGCTCCAGTAGCTTCCTAATATCTCAGCTCCACTCACTTCCTAATATCTCAGCTCCAGTCACTTCCTAATATCTCAGCTCCAGTAGCTTCCTAATATCTCAGCTCCAGTCACTTCCTAATAACTCAGCTCCAGTCCTTACTAATATCTCAGCTCCAGTAGCTTCCTAATATCTCAGCTCCAGTCACTTCTAATATCTCAGCTCCAGTCACTTCCTAATATCTCAGCTCCACTCACTTCCTAATATCTCAGCTCCAGTCACTTCCTAATATCTCAGCTCCAGTCACTTCCTAATATCTCAGCTCCAGTCACTTCCTAATATCTCAGCTCCAGTCACTTCCTAATATCTCAGCTCCACTCACTTCCTAATATCTCAGCTCCACTGACTTCCTAATATCTCAGCTCCAGTGACTTCCTAATATCTCAGCTCCAGTGACTTCCTAATATCTCAGCTCCACTCACTTCCTAATATCTCAGCTCCACTGACTTCCTAATATCTCAGCTCCAGTGACTTCCTAATATCTCAGCTCCAGTCACTTCCTAATATCTCAGCTCCACTCACTTCCTAATATCTCAGCTCCAGTCACTTCCTAATATCTCAGCTCCAGTGACTTCCTAATATCTCAGCTCCACTCACTTCCTAATATCTCAGCTCCACTGACTTCCTAATATCTCAGCTCCAGTGACTCCCTAATATCTCAGCTCCAGTGACTTCCTAATATCTCAGCTCCACTCACTTCCTAATATCTCAGCTCCACTGACTTCCTATTATCACAGCTCCAGTCACTTCCTAATATCTCAGCTCCACTGACTTCCTAATATCTCAGCTCCAGTGACTTCCTAATTTCTCAGCTCCAGTGACTTCCTAATATCTCAGCTCCACTCACTTCCTAATATCTCAGCTCCACTGACTTCCTAATATCTCAGCTCCAGTGACTTCCTAATATCTCAGCTCCAGTGACTTCCTAATATCTCAGCTCCACTCACTTCCTAATATCTCAGCTCCACTGACTTCCTATTATCACAGCTCCAGTCACTTCCTAATATCTCAGCTCCACTGACTTCCTAATATCTCAGCTCCAGTGACTTGCTAATATCATCAGCTCCACTCACTTCCTATTATCACAGCTCCACTCACTTTCTAATATCTCAGCTCCAGTCACTTCCTAATATCTCAGCTCCACTGACTTCCTAATATCTCAGCTCCATGGACTTCTAATATCTCAGCTCCAGTCACTTCCTAATATCTCAGCTCCACTGACTTCCTAATATCTCAGCTCCAGTGACTTCCTAATATCTCAGCTCCAGTCACTTCCTAATATCTCAGCTCCCACTCACTTTCTAAGATCTCAGCTCAGTAACTTCCTAATATCACAGCTCCAGTCACTTACTAATATCTCAGCTCCAGTAGCTTCCCTATATCTCAGCTCCACTCACTTCCTAATATCTCAGCTCAGTCACTTCCTAATATCTCAGCTCCAGTAGCTTCCTAATATCTCAGCTCCAGTCACTTCCTAATATCTCAGCTCCAGTCACTTACTAATATCTCAGCTCCAGTAGCTTCCTAATATCCTCCAGTCAGCTAGCTCCCAGTCACTTCCTAATATCTCAGCTCCACTCACTTCCTAATATCTCAGCTCCAGTCACTTCCTAATATCTCAGCTCCAGTCACTTCCTAATATCTCAGCTCCAGTCACTTCCTAATATCTCAGCTCCAGTCACTTCCTAATATCTCAGGCTCCACTCACTTCCTAATATCTCAGCTCCACTGACTTCCTAATATCTCAGCTCCAGTCACTTCCTAATATCTCAGCTCCACTCACTTTCTAATATCTCAGCTCCAGTAACTTCCTAATATCACAGCTCCAGTCACTTACTAATATCTCAGCTCCAGTAGCTTCCTAATATCTCAGCTCCACTCACTTCCTAATATCTCAGCTCCAGTCACTTCCTAATATCTCAGCTCCAGTAGCTTCCTAATATCTCAGCTCCAGTCACTTCCTAATAACTCAGCTCCAGTCACTTACTAATATCTCAGCTCCAGTAGCTTCCTAATATCTCAGCTCCACTCACTTCCTAATATCTCAGCTCCAGTCACTTCCTAATATCTCAGCTCCACTCACTTCCTAATATCTCAGCTCCAGTCACTTCCTAATATCTCAGCTCCAGTCACTTCTAATATCTCAGCTCCAGTCACTTCCTAATATCTCAGCTCCACTCACTTCCTAATATCTCAGCTCCAGTCACTTCCTAATATCTCAGCTCCAGTCACTTCCTAATATCTCAGCTCCAGTCACTTCCTAATATCTCAGCTCCAGTCACTTCCTAATATCTCAGCTCCACTCACTTCCTAATATCTCAGCTCCACTGACTTCCTAATATCTCAGCTCCAGTGACTTCCTAATATCTCAGCTCCAGTGACTTCCTAATATCTCAGCTCCACTCACTTCCTAATATCTCAGCTCCACTGACTTCCTAATATCTCAGCTCCAGTGACTTCCTAATATCTCAGCTCCAGTCACTTCCTAATATCTCAGCTCCACTCACTTCCTAATATCTTCAGCTCCAGTCACTTCCTAATATCTCAGCTCCAGTGACTTCCTAATATCTCAGCTCCAGTCACTTCCTAATATCTCAGCTCCACTGACTTCCTAATATCTCAGCTCCAGTCACTTCCTAATATCTCAGCTCCAGTGACTTCCTAATATCTCAGCTCCACTCACTTCCTAATAGCTCAGCTCCAGCTGACTTCCTAATATCTCAGCTCCAGTCACTTCCTAATATCTCAGCTCCACTGACTTCCTAATAGCACAGCTCCAGTCACTTCCTAATATTCTCAGCTCCACTGACTTCCTAATATCTCAGCTCCAGTCACTTCCTAATATCTCAGCTCCAGTGACTTCCTAATATCTCAGCTCCAGTCACTTCCTAATATCTCAGCTCCATGACTTCCTATATCTCAGCTCCAGTCACTTCCTAATATCTCAGCTCCAGTGACTTCCTATATCACAGCTCCACTCACTTCCTAATATCTCAGCTCCACTGACTTCCTATTATCACAGCTCCAGTCACTTCCTAATATCTCAGCTCCACTGACTTCCTATATCTCAGCTCCAGTGACAGCTCCAGACTTCCTATATCACAGCTCCACTCACTTCCTAATATCTCAGCTCCAGTCACTTCCTAATATCTCAGCTCCACGACCTAATATCTCAGCTCCAGTGACTTCCTAATATCTAGCTCCAGTCACTTCCTAATATCTCAGCTCCACTGACTTCCTAATATCTCAGCTCCAGTGACTTCCTAATATCTCAGCTCCAGTCACTTCCTAATATCTCAGCTCCACTCACTTTCTAATATCTCAGCTCCAGTAACTTCCTAATATCACAGCTCCAGTCACTTCCTAATATCTCAGCTCCAGAGCTTCCTAATATCTCAGCTCCTCACTTCCTAATATCTCAGCTCCAGTCACTTCCTAATATCTCAGCTCCAGTACTTCCTATATCTCAGCTCCAGTCACTTCCTAATATCTCAGCTCCAGTCCACTTCCTAATATCTCAGCTCCAGTACTTCCTAATATCTCAGCTCCAGTCACTTCTAATATCTCAGCTCCAGTCACTTCCTAATATCTCAGCTCCACTCACTTCCTAATATCTCAGCTCCAGTCACTTCCTAATATCTCAGCTCCAGTCACTTCCTAATATCTCAGCTCCAGTCACTTCCTAATATCTCACTCCAGTCACTTCCTAAGATCTCAGCTCCACTCACTTCCTAATATCTCAGCTCCACTGACTTCCTAATATCTCAGCTCCATGACTCCTAATATCTCAGCTCCAGTGACTTCCTAATATCTCAGCTCCACTCACTTCCTAAATATCTCAGCTCCACTGACTTCCTAATATCTCAGCTCCAGTGACTCCCTAATATCTCAGCTCCAGTGACTTCCTAATATCTCAGCTCCACTCACTTCCTATATCTCAGCTCCACTGACTTCCTATTATCACAGCTCCAGTCACTTCCTAATATCTCAGCTCCACTGACTTCCTAATATCTCAGCTCCAGTGACTTCCTAATTTCTCAGCTCCAGTGACTTCCTAAGATCTCAGCTCCACTCACTTCCTAATATCTTCCCTAATATCTCAGCTCCAGTGACTTCCTAATATCTCAGCTCCAGTGACTTCCTAATATCTCAGCTCCACTCACTATTCCTAATATCTCAGCTCCACTGACTTCCTATTATCACAGCTCCAGTCACTTCCTAATATCTCAGCTCCACTGACTTCCTAATATCTCAGCTCCAGTGACTTGCTAATATCTCAGCTCCACTCACTTCCTATTATCACAGCTCCACTCACTTTCTAATATCTCAGCTCCAGTCACTTCCTAATACTCAGCTCCACTGACTTCCTAATATCTCAGCTCCAGTGACTTCTAATATCTCAGCTCCAGTCACTTCCTAATATCTCAGCTCCACTGACTTCCTAATATCTCAGCTCCAGTGACTTCCTAATATCTCAGCTCCAGTCACTTCCTAATATCTCAGCTCCACTCACTTTCTAATATCTCAGCTCCAGTAACTTCCTAATATCACAGCTCCAGTCACTTACTAATATCTCAGCTCCAGTAGCTTCCTAATATCTCAGCTCCACTCACTTCCTAATATCTCAGCTCCAGTCACTTCCTAATATCTCAGCTCCAGTAGCTTCCTAATATCTCAGCTCCAGTCACTTCCTAATATCTCAGCTCCAGTCACTTCCTAATATCTCAGCTCCAGTAGCTTCCTAATATCTCAGCTCCAGTCACTTCTAATATCTCAGCTCCAGTCACTTCTAATATCTCAGCTCCACTCACTTCCTAATATCTCAGCTCCAGTCACTTCCTAATATCTCAGCTCCAGTCACTTCCTAATATCTCAGCTCCAGTCACTTCCTAATATCTCAGCTCCAGTCACTTCCTAATATCTCAGCTCCACTCACTTCCTAATATCTCAGCTCCACTGACTTCCTAATATCTCAGCTCCAGTGACTTCCTAATATCTCAGCTCCAGTGACTTCCTAATATCTCAGCTCCATACTTCCTAATCTCAGCTCCAGTGACTTCCTAATATCTCAGCTCCACTGACTTCCTAATATCTCAGCTCCAGTCGACTTCCTAATATCTCAGCTCCAGTCACTTCCTAATATCTCAGCTCCAGTCACTTCCTAATATCTCAGCTCCAGTCACTTCCTAATATCTCAGCTCCAGTCACTTCCTAATATCTCAGCTCCAGTGACTTCCTAATATCTCAGCTCCAGTAGCTTCCTAATATCTCAGCTCCAGTCACTTCCTAATATCTCAGCTCCAGGCACTGTCCTAATATCTCAGCTCCAGTCACTTGCCTAATATCTCAGCCCAGTCACTTCGTCTAATATCTCGCTCCAGTCACTTGCTAATATCCAGCTCCAGTCACTTCCTAATATCTCAGCTCCAGTCAGTTCCTAATATCTCAGCTCCAGTCACTTCCTAATTCTCAGCTCCAGTCACTTCCTAATATCTCAGCTCCAGTCAGCTTCCTAATATCTCAGCTCCAGTCACTTCCTAATATCTCAGCTCCAGTACACTTCCTAATATCTCAGCTCCAGTCACTTCTAATATCTCAGCTCCAGTCACTTCCTAATATCTCAGCTCCAGCTCACTTCCTAATATCTCAGCTCCAGTCACTTCCTAATATCTCAGCTCCAGTCACTTCCTAATATCTCAGCTCCAGTCACTTCCTAATATCTCAGCTCCAGTCACTTCCTAATATCTCAGCTCCACTCACTTCCTAATATCTCAGCTCCACTGACTTCCTAATATCTCAGCTCCAGTGACTTCCTAATATCTCAGCTCCAGTGACTTCCTAATATCTCAGCTCCACTCACTTCCTAATATCTCAGCTCCAGTCACTTCCTAATATCTCAGCTCCAGTCACTTCCTAATATCTCAGCTCCAGTCACTTCCTAATATCTCAGCTCCACTCACTTCCTAATATCTCAGCTCCACTGACTTCCTAATATCTCAGCTCCAGTGACTTCCTAATATCTCAGCTCCAGTGACTTCCTAATATCTCAGCTCCACTCACTTCCTAATATCTCAGCTCCACTGACTTCCTAATATCTCAGCTCCAGTGACTTCCTAATATCTCAGCTCCAGTCACTTCCTAATATCTCAGCTCCACTCACTTCCTAATATCTCAGCTCCAGTCACTTCCTAATATCTCAGCTCCAGTGACTTCCTAATATCTCAGCTCCACTCACTTCCTAATATCTCAGCTCCACTGACTTCCTAATATCTCAGCTCCAGTGACTCCCTAATATCTCAGCTCCAGTGACTTCCTAATATCTCAGCTCCACTCACTTCCTAATATCTCAGCTCCACTGACTTCCTATTATCACAGCTCCAGTCACTTCCTAATATCTCAGCTCCACTGACTTCCTAATATCTCAGCTCCAGTGACTTCCTAATTTCTCAGCTCCAGTGACTTCCTAATATCTCAGCTCCACTCACTTCCTAATATCTCAGCTCCACTGACTTCCTAATATCTCAGCTCCAGTGACTTCCTAATATCTCAGCTCCAGTGACTTCCTAATATCTCAGCTCCACTCACTTCCTAATATCTCAGCTCCACTGACTTCCTATTATCACAGCTCCAGTCACTTCCTAATATCTCAGCTCCACTGACTTCCTAATATCTCAGCTCCAGTGACTTGCTAATATCTCAGCTCCACTCACTTCCTATTATCACAGCTCCACTCACTTTCTAATATCTCAGCTCCAGTCACTTCCTAATATCTCAGCTCCACTGACTTCCTAATATCTCAGCTCCAGTGACTTATAATATCTCAGCTCCAGTCACTTCCTAATATCTCAGCTCCACTGACTTCCTAATATCTCAGCTCCAGTGACTTCCTAATATCTCAGCTCCAGTCACTTCCTAATATCTCAGCTCCACTCACTTTCTAATATCTCAGCTCCAGTAACTTCCTAATATCACAGCTCCAGTCACTTACTAATATCTCAGCTCCAGTAGCTTCCTAATATCTCAGCTCCACTCACTTCCTAATATCTCAGCTCCAGTCACTTCCTAATATCTCAGCTCCAGTAGCTTCCTAATATCTCAGCTCCAGTCACTTCCTAATATCTCAGCTCCAGTCACTTACTAATATCTCAGCTCCAGTAGCTTCCTAATATCTCAGCTCCAGTCACTTCTAATATCTCAGCTCCAGTCACTTCCTAATATCTCAGCTCCACTCACTTCCTAATATCTCAGCTCCAGTCACTTCCTAATATCTCAGCTCCAGTCACTTCCTAATATCTCAGCTCCAGTCACTTCCTAATATCTCAGCTCCAGTCACTTCCTAATATCTCAGCTCCACTCACTTCCTAATATCTCAGCTCCACTGACTTCCTAATATCTCAGCTCCAGTGACTTCCTAATATCTCAGCTCCAGTGACTTCCTAATATCTCAGCTCCACTCACTTCCTAATATCTCAGCTCCACTGACTTCCTAATATCTCAGCTCCAGTGACTCCCTAATATCTCAGCTCCAGTGACTTCCTAATATCTCAGCTCCACTCACTTCCTAATATCTCAGCTCCACTGACTTCCTATTATCACAGCTCCAGTCACTTCCTAATATCTCAGCTCCACTGACTTCCTAATATCTCAGCTCCAGTGACTTCCTAATTTCTCAGCTCCAGTGACTTCCTAATATCTCAGCTCCACTCACTTCCTAATATCTCAGCTCCACTGACTTCCTAATATCTCAGCTCCAGTGACTTCCTAATATCTCAGCTCCAGTGACTTCCTAATATCTCAGCTCCACTCACTTCCTAATATCTCAGCTCCACTGACTTCCTATTATCACAGCTCCAGTCACTTCCTAATATCTCAGCTCCACTGACTTCCTAATATCTCAGCTCCAGTGACTTGCTAATATCTCAGCTCCACTCACTTCCTATTATCACAGCTCCACTCACTTTCTAATATCTCAGCTCCAGTCACTTCCTAATATCTCAGCTCCACTGACTTCCTAATATCTCAGCTCCAGTGACTTCTAATATCTCAGCTCCAGTCACTTCCTAATATCTCAGCTCCACTGACTTCCTAATATCTCAGCTCCAGTGACTTCCTAATATCTCAGCTCCAGTCACTTCCTAATATCTCAGCTCCACTCACTTTCTAATATCTCAGCTCCAGTAACTTCCTAATATCACAGCTCCAGTCACTTACTAATATCTCAGCTCCAGTAGCTTCCTAATATCTCAGCTCCACTCACTTCCTAATATCTCAGCTCCAGTCACTTCCTAATATCTCAGCTCCAGTAGCTTCCTAATATCTCAGCTCCAGTCACTTCCTAATATCTCAGCTCCAGTCACTTACTAATATCTCAGCTCCAGTAGCTTCCTAATATCTCAGCTCCAGTCACTTCTAATATCTCAGCTCCAGTCACTTCCTAATATCTCAGCTCCACTCACTTCCTAATATCTCAGCTCCAGTCACTTCCTAATATCTCAGCTCCAGTCACTTCCTAATATCTCAGCTCCAGTCACTTCCTAATATCTCAGCTCCAGTCACTTCCTAATATCTCAGCTCCACTCACTTCCTAATATCTCAGCTCCACTGACTTCCTAATATCTCAGCTCCAGTGACTTCCTAATATCTCAGCTCCAGTGACTTCCTAATATCTCAGCTCCACTCACTTCCTAATATCTCAGCTCCACTGACTTCCTAATATCTCAGCTCCAGTGACTTCCTAATATCTCAGCTCCAGTCACTTCCTAATATCTCAGCTCCACTCACTTCCTAATATCTCAGCTCCAGTCACTTCCTAATATCTCAGCTCCAGTGACTTCCTAATATCTCAGCTCCAGTAGCTTCCTAATATCTCAGCTCCAGTCACTTCCTAATATCTCAGCTCCAGTGACTTCCTAATATCTCAGCTCCAGTCACTTCCTAATATCTCAGCTCCACTCACTTTCTAATATCTCAGCTCCAGTAACTTCCTAATATCACAGCTCCAGTCACTTACTAATATCTCAGCTCCAGTAGCTTCCTAATATCTCAGCTCCACTCACTTCCTAATATCTCAGCTCCAGTCACTTCCTAATATCTCAGCTCCAGTAGCTTCCTAATATCTCAGCTCCAGTCACTTCCTAATATCTCAGCTCCAGTCACTTACTAATATCTCAGCTCCAGTAGCTTCCTAATATCTCAGCTCCAGTCACTTCTAATATCTCAGCTCCAGTCACTTCCTAATATCTCAGCTCCACTCACTTCCTAATATCTCAGCTCCAGTCACTTCCTAATATCTCAGCTCCAGTCACTTCCTAATATCTCAGCTCCAGTCACTTCCTAATATCTCAGCTCCAGTCACTTCCTAATATCTCAGCTCCACTCACTTCCTAATATCTCAGCTCCACTGACTTCCTAATATCTCAGCTCCAGTGACTTCCTAATATCTCAGCTCCAGTGACTTCCTAATATCTCAGCTCCACTCACTTCCTAATATCTCAGCTCCACTGACTTCCTAATATCTCAGCTCCAGTGACTTCCTAATATCTCAGCTCCAGTCACTTCCTAATATCTCAGCTCCACTCACTTCCTAATATCTCAGCTCCAGTCACTTCCTAATATCTCAGCTCCAGTGACTTCCTAATATCTCAGCTCCAGTAGCTTCCTAATATCTCAGCTCCAGTCACTTCCTAATATCTCAGCTCCAGTAGCTTCCTAATATCTCGGCTCCAGTCACTTACTAATATCTCAGCTCCAGTCACTTACTAATATCTCAGCTCCAGTAGCTTCCTAATATCACAGCTCCAGTCACTTACTAATATCTCAGCTCCAGTAGCTTCCTAATATCTCAGCTCCACTCACTTCCTAATATCTCAGCTCCAGTCACTTCCTAATATCTCAGCTCCAGTAGCTTCCTAATATCTCAGCTCCAGTCACTTCCTAATATCTCAGCTCCAGTCACTTACTAATATCTCAGCTCCAGTAGCTTCCTAATATCTCAGCTCCAGTCACTTCTAATATCTCAGCTCCAGTCACTTCCTAATATCTCAGCTCCACTCACTTCCTAATATCTCAGCTCCAGTCACTTCCTAATATCTCAGCTCCAGTCACTTCCTAATATCTCAGCTCCAGTCACTTCCTAATATCTCAGCTCCAGTCACTTCCTAATATCTCAGCTCCACTCACTTCCTAATATCTCAGCTCCACTGACTTCCTAATATCTCAGCTCCAGTGACTTCCTAATATCTCAGCTCCAGTGACTTCCTAATATCTCAGCTCCACTCACTTCCTAATATCTCAGCTCCACTGACTTCCTAATATCTCAGCTCCAGTGACTTCCTAATATCTCAGCTCCAGTCACTTCCTAATATCTCAGCTCCACTCACTTCCTAATATCTCAGCTCCAGTCACTTCCTAATATCTCAGCTCCAGTGACTTCCTAATATCTCAGCTCCACTCACTTCCTAATATCTCAGCTCCACTGACTTCCTAATATCTCAGCTCCAGTGACTTCCTAATATCTCAGCTCCAGTGACTTCCTAATATCTCAGCTCCACTCACTTCCTAATATCTCAGCTCCACTGACTTCCTATTATCACAGCTCCAGTCACTTCCTAATATCTCAGCTCCACTGACTTCCTAATATCTCAGCTCCAGTGACTTCCTAATATCTCAGCTCCAGTGACTTCCTAATATCTCAGCTCCACTCACTTCCTAATATCTCAGCTCCACTGACTTCCTAATATCTCAGCTCCAGTGACTTCCTAATATCTCAGCTCCAGTGACTTCCTAATATCTCAGCTCCACTCACTTCCTAATATCTCAGCTCCACTGACTTCCTATTATCACAGCTCCAGTCACTTCCTAATATCTCAGCTCCACTGACTTCCTAATATCTCAGCTCCAGTGACTTGCTAATATCTCAGCTCCACTCACTTCCTATTATCACAGCTCCACTCACTTTCTAATATCTCAGCTCCAGTCACTTCCTAATATCTCAGCTCCACTGACTTCCTAATATCTCAGCTCCAGTGACTTCTAATATCTCAGCTCCAGTCACTTCCTAATATCTCAGCTCCACTGACTTCCTAATATCTCAGCTCCAGTGACTTCCTAATATCTCAGCTCCAGTCACTTCCTAATATCTCAGCTCCACTCACTTTCTAATATCTCAGCTCCAGTAACTTCCTAATATCACAGCTCCAGTCACTTACTAATATCTCAGCTCCAGTAGCTTCCTAATATCTCAGCTCCACTCACTTCCTAATATCTCAGCTCCAGTCACTTCCTAATATCTCAGCTCCAGTAGCTTCCTAATATCTCAGCTCCAGTCACTTCCTAATATCTCAGCTCCAGTCACTTACTAATATCTCAGCTCCAGTAGCTTCCTAATATCTCAGCTCCAGTCACTTCTAATATCTCAGCTCCAGTCACTTCCTAATATCTCAGCTCCACTCACTTCCTAAGCTCTCAGCTCCAGTCACTTCCTAATATCTCAGCTCCAGTCACTTCCTAATATCTCAGCTCCAGTCACTTCCTAATATCTCAGCTCCAGTCACTTCCTAATATCTCAGCTCCACTCACTTCCTAATATCTCAGCTCCACTGACTTCCTAATATCTCAGCTCCAGTGACTTCCTAATATATCAGCTCCAGTGACTTCCTAATATCTCAGCTCCACTCACTTCCTAATATCTCAGCTCCACTGACTTCCTA
Source organism: Lethenteron reissneri (assembly GCF_015708825.2). Taxonomy (NCBI): domain Eukaryota; kingdom Metazoa; phylum Chordata; class Hyperoartia; order Petromyzontiformes; family Petromyzontidae; genus Lethenteron; species Lethenteron reissneri. The sequence continues at coordinate 20,185,186 of NC_083801.1, forward strand.
ATATCTCAGCTCCAGTGACTTCCTAATATCTCAGCTCCAGTCACTTCCTAATATCTCAGCTCCACTCACTTCCTAATATCTCAGCTCCAGTCACTTCCTAATATCTCAGCTCCAGTGACTTCCTAATATCTCAGCTCCAGTAGCTTCCTAATATCTCAGCTCCAGTCACTTCCTAATATCTCAGCTCCAGTAGCTTCCTAATATCTCAGCTCCAGTCACTTCCTAATATCTCAGCTCTAGTCACTTACTAATATCTCAGCTCCAGTAGCTTCCTAATATCTCAGCTCCAGTCACTTCTAATATCTCAGCTCCAGTCACTTCCTAATATCTCAGCTCCACTCACTTCCTAATATCTCAGCTCCAGTCACTTCCTAATATCTCAGGTCCAGTCACTTCCTAATATCTCAGCTCCAGTCACTTCCTAATATCTCAGCTCCAGTCACTTCCTAATATCTCAGCTCCACTCACTTCCTAATATCTCAGCTCCACTGACTTCCTAATATCTCAGCTCCAGTGACTTCCTAATATCTCAGCTCCAGTGACTTCCTAATATCTCAGCTCCACTCACTTCCTAATATCTCAGCTCCACTGACTTCCTAATATCTCAGCTCCAGTGACTTCCTAATATCTCAGCTCCACTCACTTCCTAATATCTCAGCTCCAGTGACTTCCTAATATCTCAGCTCCACTCACTTCCTAATATCTCAGCTCCACTGACTTCCTAATATCTCAGCTCCAGTGACTTCCTAATATCTCAGCTCCAGTGACTTCCTAATATCTCAGCTCCACTCACTTCCTAATATCTCAGCTCCACTGACTTCCTATTATCACAGCTCCAGTCACTTCCTAATATCTCAGCTCCACTGACTTCCTAATATCTCAGCTCCAGTGACTTGCTAATATCTCAGCTCCACTCACTTCCTATTATCACAGCTCCACTCACTTTCTAATATCTCAGCTCCAGTCACTTCCTAATATCTCAGCTCCACTGACTTCCTAATATCTCAGCTCCAGTGACTTCTAATATCTCAGCTCCAGTCACTTCCTAATATCTCAGCTCCACTGACTTCCTAATATCTCAGCTCCAGTGACTTCCTAATATCTCAGCTCCAGTCACTTCCTAATATCTCAGCTCCACTCACTTTCTAATATCTCAGCTCCAGTAACTTCCTAATATCACAGCTCCAGTCACTTACTAATATCTCAGCTCCAGTAGCTTCCTAATATCTCAGCTCCACTCACTTCCTAATATCTCAGCTCCAGTCACTTCCTAATATCTCAGCTCCAGTAGCTTCCTAATATCTCAGCTCCAGTCACTTCCTAATATCTCAGCTCCAGTCACTTACTAATATCTCAGCTCCAGTAGCTTCCTAATATCTCAGCTCCAGTCACTTCTAATATCTCAGCTCCAGTCACTTCCTAATATCTCAGCTCCACTCACTTCCTAATATCTCAGCTCCAGTCACTTCCTAATATCTCAGCTCCAGTCACTTCCTAATATCTCAGCTCCAGTCACTTCCTAATATCTCAGCTCCAGTCACTTCCTAATATCTCAGCTCCACTCACTTCCTAATATCTCAGCTCCACTGACTTCCTAATATCTCAGCTCCAGTGACTTCCTAATATCTCAGCTCCAGTGACTTCCTAATATCTCAGCTCCACTCACTTCCTAATATCTCAGCTCCACTGACTTCCTAATATCTCAGCTCCAGTGACTTCCTAATATCTCAGCTCCAGTCACTTCCTAATATCTCAGCTCCACTCACTTCCTAATATCTCAGCTCCAGTCACTTCCTAATATCTCAGCTCCAGTGACTTCCTAATATCTCAGCTCCAGTAGCTTCCTAATATCTCAGCTCCAGTCACTTCCTAATATCTCAGCTCCAGTAGCTTCCTAATATCTCGGCTCCAGTCACTTACTAATATCTCAGCTCCAGTCACTTACTAATATCTCAGCTCCAGTAGCTTCCTAATATCACAGCTCCAGTCACTTACTAATATCTCAGCTCCAGTAGCTTCCTAATATCTCAGCTCCACTCACTTCCTAATATCTCAGCTCCAGTCACTTCCTAATATCTCAGCTCCAGTAGCTTCCTAATATCTCAGCTCCAGTCACTTCCTAATATCTCAGCTCCAGTCACTTACTAATATCTCAGCTCCAGTAGCTTCCTAATATCTCAGCTCCAGTCACTTCTAATATCTCAGCTCCAGTCACTTCCTAATATCTCAGCTCCACTCACTTCCTAATATCTCAGCTCCAGTCACTTCCTAATATCTCAGCTCCAGTCACTCTTCCTACATATCTCAGCTCCAGGTCACTTCCTAATATCTCAGCTCCAGTCACTTCCTAATATCTCAGCTCCACTCACTTCCTAATATCTCAGCTCCATGACATTCCTAATATCTCAGCTCCAGTGCACTTCCTAATATCTCAGCTCCAGTGACTTCCTAATATCTCCGCTCCACTCACTTCCTAATATCTCAGCTCCACTGACTTCTAATATCTCAGCTCCAGTGACTTCCTAATATCTCAGCTCCAGTACTTCCTATATCTCAGCTCCAGGCTTCCTATATCTCTAGCTCCACTCACTTCCTAATATCTCAGCTCCAGTACTTCCTAATATCTCAGCTCCACGTGACATTCCTAATATCTCAGCTCCACTCACTTCCTAACTATCTCAGCTCCACTGACTTCCTAATATCTCAGCTCCAGTGACTTCCTAATATCTCAGGCTCCAGTGACTTCCTAATATCTCAGCTCCACTCACTTCCTAATATCTCAGCTCCACTGACTTCCTAATATCTCAGCTCCAGTGACTTCCTAATATCTCAGCTCCAGTGACTTCCTAATATCTCAGCTCCACTCACTTCCTAATATCTCAGCTCCACTGACTCCTATTATCACAGCTCCAGTCACCTTCCTAATATCTCAGCTCCACTGACTTCCTAATATCTCAGCTCCAGTGACTTCCTAATATCTCAGCTCCACTCACTTCCTAATATCTCAGCTCCACTGACTTCCTAATATCTCAGCTCCAGTGACTTCCTAATATCTCAGCTCCACTCACTTCCTAATATCTCAGCTCCAGTGACTTCCTAATATCTCAGCTCCACTCACTTCCTAATATCTCAGCTCCACTGACTTCCTAATATCTCAGCTCCAGTGACTTCCTAATATCTCAGCTCCAGTGACTTCCTAATATCTCAGCTCCACTCACTTCCTAATATCTCAGCTCCACTGACTTCCTATTATCACAGCTCCAGTCACTTCCTAATATCTCAGCTCCAGTAGCTTCCTAATATCTCAGCTCCAGTCACTTCCTAATATCTCAGCTCCAGTAGCTTCCTAATATCTCAGCTCCAGTCACTTCCTAATATCTCAGCTCTAGTCACTTACTAATATCTCAGCTCCAGTAGCTTCCTAATATCTCAGCTCCAGTCACTTCTAATATCTCAGCTCCAGTCACTTCCTAATATCTCAGCTCCACTCACTTCCTAATATCTCAGCTCCAGTCACTTCCTAATATCTAAGGTCCAGTCACTTCCTAATATCTCAGCTCCAGTCACTTCCTAATATCTCAGCTCCAGTCACTTCCTAATATCTCAGCTCCACTCACTTCCTAATATCTCAGCTCCACTGACTTCCTAATATCTCAGCTCCAGTGACTTCCTAATATCTCAGCTCCAGTGACTTCCTAATATCTCAGCTCCACTCACTTCCTAATATCTCAGCTCCACTGACTTCCTAATATCTCAGCTCCAGTGACTTCCTAATATCTCAGCTCCACTCACTTCCTAATATCTCAGCTCCAGTGACTTCCTAATATCTCAGCTCCACTCACTTCCTAATATCTCAGCTCCACTGACTTCCTAATATCTCAGCTCCAGTGACTTCCTAATATCTCAGCTCCAGTGACTTCCTAATATCTCAGCTCCACTCACTTCCTAATATCTCAGCTCCACTGACTTCCTATTATCACAGCTCCAGTCACTTCCTAATATCTCAGCTCCACTGACTTCCTAATATCTCAGCTCCAGTGACTTGCTAATATCTCAGCTCCACTCACTTCCTATTATCACAGCTCCACTCACTTTCTAATATCTCAGCTCCAGTCACTTCCTAATATCTCAGCTCCACTGACTTCCTAATATCTCAGCTCCAGTGACTTCTAATATCTCAGCTCCAGTCACTTCCTAATATCTCAGCTCCACTGACTTCCTAATATCTCAGCTCCAGTGACTTCCTAATATCTCAGCTCCAGTCACTTCCTAATATCTCAGCTCCACTCACTTTCTAATATCTCAGCTCCAGTAACTTCCTAATATCACAGCTCCAGTCACTTACTAATATCTCAGCTCCAGTAGCTTCCTAATATCTCAGCTCCACTCACTTCCTAATATCTCAGCTCCAGTCACTTCCTAATATCTCAGCTCCAGTAGCTTCCTAATATCTCAGCTCCAGTCACTTCCTAATATCTCAGCTCCAGTCACTTACTAATATCTCAGCTCCAGTAGCTTCCTAATATCTCAGCTCCAGTCACTTCTAATATCTCAGCTCCAGTCACTTCCTAATATCTCAGCTCCACTCACTTCCTAATATCTCAGCTCCAGTCACTTCCTAATATCTCAGCTCCAGTCACTTCCTAATATCTCAGCTCCAGTCACTTCCTAATATCTCAGCTCCAGTCACTTCCTAATATCTCAGCTCCACTCACTTCCTAATATCTCAGCTCCACTGACTTCCTAATATCTCAGCTCCAGTGACTTCCTAATATCTCAGCTCCAGTGACTTCCTAATATCTCAGCTCCACTCACTTCCTAATATCTCAGCTCCACTGACTTCCTAATATCTCAGCTCCAGTGACTTCCTAATATCTCAGCTCCAGTCACTTCCTAATATCTCAGCTCACTCACTTCCTAATATCTCAGCTCCAGTCACTTCCTAATATCTCAGCTCCAGTGACTTCCTAATATCTCAGCTCCAGTAGCTTCCTAATATCTCAGCTCCAGTCACTTCCTAATATCTCAGCTCCAGTAGCTTCCTAATATCTCGGCTCCAGTCACTTACTAATATCTCAGCTCCAGTCACTTACTAATATCTCAGCTCCAGTAGCTTCCTAATATCACAGCTCCAGTCACTTACTAATATCTCAGCTCCAGTAGCTTCCTAATATCTCAGCTCCACTCACTTCCTAATATCTCAGCTCCAGTCACTTCCTAATATCTCAGCTCCAGTAGCTTCCTAATATCTCAGCTCCAGTCACTTCCTAATATCTCAGCTCCAGTCACTTACTAATATCTCAGCTCCAGTAGCTTCCTAATATCTCAGCTCCAGTCACTTCTAATATCTCAGCTCCAGTCACTTCCTAATATCTCAGCTCCACTCACTTCCTAATATCTCAGCTCCAGTCACTTCCTAATATCTCAGCTCCAGTCACTTCCTAATATCTCAGCTCCAGTCACTTCCTAATATCTCAGCTCCAGTCACTTCCTAATATCTCAGCTCCACTCACTTCCTAATATCTCAGCTCCACTGACTTCCTAATATCTCAGCTCCAGTGACTTCCTAATATCTCAGCTCCAGTGACTTCCTAATATCTCAGCTCCACTCACTTCCTAATATCTCAGCTCCACTGACTTCCTAATATCTCAGCTCCAGTGACTTCCTAATATCTCAGCTCCAGTCACTTCCTAATATCTCAGCTCCACTCACTTCCTAATATCTCAGCTCCAGTCACTTCCTAATATCTCAGCTCCAGTGACTTCCTAATATCTCAGCTCACTCACTTCCTAATATCTCAGCTCCACTGACTCCTAATATCTCAGCTCCAGTGACTTCCTAATATCTCAGCTCCAGTGACTTCCTAATATCTCAGCTCCACTCACTTCCTAATATCTCAGCTCCACTGACTTCCTATTATCACAGCTCCAGTCACTTCCTAATATCTCAGCTCCACTGACTTCCTATATCTCAGCTCCAGTGACTTCCTAATATCTCAGCTCCAGTGACTTCCTAATATCTCAGCTCCACTCACTTCCTAATATCTCAGCTCCACTGACTTCCTAATATCTCAGCTCCAGTGACTTCCTAATATCTCAGCTCCAGTGACTTCCTAATATCTCAGCTCCACTCACTTCCTAATATCTCAGCTCCACTGACTTCCTATTATCACAGCTCCAGTCACTTCCTAATATCTCAGCTCCACTGACTTCCTAATATCTCAGCTCCAGTGACTTGCTAATATCTCAGCTCCACTCACTTCCTATTATCACAGCTCCACTCACTTTCTAATATCTCAGCTCCAGTCACTTCCTAATATCTCAGCTCCACTGACTTCCTAATATCTCAGCTCCAGTGACTTCTAATATCTCAGCTCCAGTCACTTCCTAATATCTCAGCTCCACTGACTTCCTAATATCTCAGCTCCAGTGACTTCCTAATATCTCAGCTCCAGTCACTTCCTAATATCTCAGCTCCACTCACTTTCTAATATCTCAGCTCCAGTAACTTCCTAATATCACAGCTCCAGTCACTTACTAATATCTCAGCTCCAGTAGCTTCCTAATATCTCAGCTCCACTCACTTCCTAATATCTCAGCTCCAGTCACTTCCTAATATCTCAGCTCCAGTAGCTTCCTAATATCTCAGCTCCAGTCACTTCCTAATATCTCAGCTCCAGTCACTTACTAATATCTCAGCTCCAGTAGCTTCCTAATATCTCAGCTCCAGTCACTTCTAATATCTCAGCTCCAGTCACTTCCTAATATCTCAGCTCCACTCACTTCCTAATATCTCAGCTCCAGTCACTTCCTAATATCTCAGCTCCAGTCACTTCCTAATATCTCAGCTCCAGTCACTTCCTAGCTCACTTCCTAATATCTCAGCTCCAGTCACTTCCTAATATCTCAGCTCCAGTCACTTCCTAATATCTCAGCTCTCACTCACTTCCTAATATCTCAGCTCCACTGACTTCCTAATATCTCAGCTCCAGTGACTTCCTAATATATCAGCTCCAGTGACTTCCTAATATCTCAGCTCCACTCACTTCCTAATATCTCAGCTCCACTGACTTCCTAATATCTCAGCTCCAGTGACTTCCTAATATCTCAGCTCCAGTCACTTCCTAATATCTCAGCTCCACTCACTTCCTAATATCTCAGCTCCAGTCACTTCCTAATATCTCAGCTCCAGTGACTTCCTAATATCTCAGCTCCAGTAGCTTCCTAATATCTCAGCTCCAGTCACTTCCTAATATCTCAGCTCCAGTAGCTTCCTAATATCTCAGCTCCAGTCACTTCCTAATATCTCAGCTCTAGTCACTTACTAATATCTCAGCTCCAGTAGCTTCCTAATATCTCAGCTCCAGTCACTTCTAATATCTCAGCTCCAGTCACTTCCTAATATCTCAGCTCCACTCACTTCCTAATATCTCAGCTCCAGTCACTTCCTAATATCTCAGGTCCAGTCACTTCCTAATATCTCAGCTCCAGTCACTTCCTAATATCTCAGCTCCAGTCACTTCCTAATATCTCAGCTCCACTCACTTCCTAATATCTCAGCTCCACTGACTTCCTAATATCTCAGCTCCAGTGACTTCCTAATATCTCAGCTCCAGTGACTTCCTAATATCTCAGCTCCACTCACTTCCTAATATCTCAGCTCCACTGACTTCCTAATATCTCAGCTCCAGTGACTTCTAATATCTCAGCTCCAGTCACTTCCAAATATCTCAGCTCCACTCACTTCCTAATATCTCAGCTCCAGTCACTTCCTAATATCTCAGCTCCAGTGACTTCCTAATATCTCAGCTCCACTCACTTCCTAATATCTCAGCTCCACTGACTTCCTAATATCTCAGCTCGAGTGACTTCCTAATATCTCAGCTCCAGTGACTTCCTAATATCTCAGCTCCACTCACTTCCTAATATCTCAGCTCCACTGACTTCCTATTATCACAGCTCCAGTCACTTCCTAATATCTCAGCTCCACTGACTTCCTAATATCTCAGCTCCAGTGACTTCCTAATATCTCAGCTCCACTCACTTCCTATTATCACAGCTCCACTCACTTTCTAATATCTCAGCTCCAGTCACTTCCTAATATCTCAGCTCCACTCACTTTCTAATATCTCAGCTCCAGTAACTTCCTAATATCACAGCTCCAGTCACTTACTAATATCTCAGCTCCAGTAGCTTCCTAATATCTCAGCTCCACTCACTTCCTAATATCTCAGCTCCAGTCACTTCCTAATATCTCAGCTCCAGTCACTTCCTAATATCTCAGCTCCACTCACTTCCTAATATCTCAGCTCCACTCACTTCCTAATATCTCAGCTCCAGTCACTTCCTAATATCTCAGCTCCAGTCACTTCCTAATATCTCAGCTCCAGTAGCTTCCTAATATCTCAGCTCCACTCACTTCCTAATATCTCAGCTCCAGTCACTTCCTAATATCTCAGCTCCACTGACTTCCTAATATCTCAGCTCCAGTAGCTTCCTAATATCTCAGCTCCAGTCACTTCCTAATATCTCAGCTCCAGTCACTTACTAATATCTCAGCTCCAGTAGCTTCCTAATATCTCAGTTCCAGTCACTTCTAATATCTCAGCTCCAGTCACTTCCTAATATCTCAGCTCCAGTCACTTCCTAATATCTCAGCTCCAGTCACTTCCTAATATCTCAGCTCCAGTCACTTCCTAATATCTCAGCTCCACTGACTTCCTAATATCTCAGCTCCAGTAGCTTCCTAATATCTCAGCTCCACTGACTTCCTAATATCTCAGCTCCAGTGACTTCTAATATCTCAGCTCCAGTCACTTCCTAATATCTCAGCTCCACTCACTTCCTAATATCTCAGCTCCAGTCACTTCTAATATCTCAGCTCCAGTCACTTCCTAATATCTCAGCTGCAGTCACTTCCTAATATCTCAGCTCCACTCACTTCCTAATATCTCAGCTCCAGTAGCTTCCTAATATCTCAGCTCCAGTCACTTCCTAATATCTCAGCTCCAGTCACTTCCTAATATCTCAGCTCCAGTAGCTTCCTAATATCTCAGCTCTAGTGGATTGGTGAGAGGAGAGACTCATGACTGGTTCAGATGTCACCACTGTATCGAGCTGTGGCCCAAGAAACTTTGGGTCGCTGGGTTCAGAGCACAGTCTAATGACAGAGGATACCAGTGACACACCCCCCCCCCCCCCACCGGGCCACCTCTGTCCAACCAGCAGTGGCATTTTAAAAAGCACCGTTAGTCGATCGGCATTTCACTTGTGGTGGGGTAAAGTGTTGGGTTTGCTCAACCTCTTTCATGAGGTCTTGTCAGCGGAGGGAGGCTCTCTAAGATCCCCCTCTAGTGGAGGTCATTCTGCCAACATTGGCGTGAGCAATCAATTTACTGGGTTGCACCTTTACATTTTCCCCTTAGAAATCAGGGCAAATGTACCACGCTGTGACTCGGGCCGCCGCCGTGTGAGTTGCTAAGTTCACGCGTGCCGATCAGTGCATTCATTACTCACATTCCATTGAAGTCAGTCACCGGTTCCCGAACTTCCAGAGGCAGTAAACAATTCTGAAAACGGATGACCGTTTCAACCGCTTATCATTTAACAACGCTACTCAGTTTACTGCGTGCAATTTTATGACCATCACGTGGCATATGCGGGATGATTGTTCTTTGTGATAACACTTATTAAAACATTCTAAAGTTATTAAAAACTTACAGTGTGAATGATCTTGTCTGCAACTTGGGTTAATACAATGACAGCAGCCGCCAAAATGTGCGATATTTTTGCATCCGCCAAACAAAGCCTGTAATCTTACTACTGTCCAGTATATTAAAATAAAATGTAGCCTTTTTCAATCGACTACTGGATGAATTCCTCCCCATGCCATGTTGGCCATGGCGGGGTTGTTGACCATACTTCACCAGTCTGATCAGTCTTGCAGATTGGTAAAGGTGACTCCCAGGCCCGATTCAGATCTAACCTACCAATGGTGTTAGCCATGGCGAGGACTCATGCTGTTGCCAGGTCCACAGTGCTTTTGTGCTAACTACTGCACCACCACTCCATCCCAAACTTAGTACAGTATATTGTATAGGACTTTTAACACGCACCGTTACTTTGAAGTACGTCATCTTTTATTGTTTAAGTCCTGTTCTAAAGATGACAGTACACTAATTATATCAACCCAAACACGGACTTGTGTTACATTGCTTTAAAGACCTCAAGTAATTCCTAATCTTAGACAGATTACTTTTCAAAAATAACTCCCCCAACCGTCCTCAACACTTATTTCCATTATACAAATAGTGGCACAAGTCATCTTTAAAGCAATGCTGAACCTCATGGCACTGTGAGCATCGACATTATAAAGCCAGCGAGATATCTAAACGTTCCTTGCTGAAGCGTTTGGGGTAGTCTGTGGATATGGTCATTGGAAAGAGGCCTTTACTCGTGGTTGACTGGTTGGTTAAGAATAATTCAGTGGGAGGGATAGTTTTGGCTTCCACCATTCCCTACTCTAGACCAAACCCGCACATATTTCCCAGTTAATACCAGGTGTATCCCAACTGTGCAGTGTACTGTGATAAAGTTCAACACGATGCTGGCATCAGATATCGGTACAAATAAATCCCTGCCAATCCAAACATGGATGCCAATTCCCGGAACGTTCCGGTCAATACCGGACAGGCGACAACACGAGGGATTGTGCTTAGTGGCCGATTGGCGAGTTCATTAGCAATCGTTTCAAAGATGGGGCTCGTACCAGTGACCGTTTATCTCGCTGTTGCTGAGGGTTTAGGTCAGTGAGAGTGGTGGTACTGGCGGTTGGCAAGTTGGTCAGGATTAGGGTCATTGTGGGCGGCTAGTAGTAGCGGTGAATTGTCTCCTCAGCGTTAGGGTCGTTGGAATGGTTCGCAGTGAGTCGTAGCAGCTGGTTATCTCGCGGATTAAAGGGCCAGTGTCGGCGCTGAGCACTCGTGGGCTAGTTGGCCAGATTGTTGGAGTTTGTGGGGCAGGGCGAGAGAGCGTTTGGTTGGCTCGTGTGGCTAATACCGCCGACCTGCTGTGCCCTTGCTCCCTCATTGTTGACGGCGTATGGCCTTTTTTGTAAGTGTGTGCGCTTGGGGGCTTTTTTCTTTCTCTCCTCCCCTCTCTCCCTTTTCTTGCCGCGTCGTCGTCTCTGTGCTTATAGCGCCATTCAATAGCGCAGGGGTCAAGCCGAGTCGAGGAATTCCCAAGGAGCGATGACATCATTTTTCGTGACGCTTCAAGGAATCGGCTCAGAGGGGGGGGGGGGGTGCGCTGGGGGGTAGGGGTGCTGAGGGGGGTGCTGGGAGAGGGGGGGTGCTGGGAAGTGGGGTGCGCTGGGGGGTAGGGGGTGCTGAGGGGGGTGCTGGGAGGGGGTGCTGGAGAGGGGGAGTGCTGGGAGGGGGGGGTGCTGGGGGGGAGGGGGGTACTGGGAGTGGGGGGTGCTGAGGGGAGGGGGGTGCTGGGAGAAGGGGGGGGGGTGCTGGGAGGTGGGGTGCGCTGGGGGGAGGGGGGTGCTGAGAGGGGGGGGGTGCGCTGGGGGTAGGGGGCGCTGGGAGTGGGGGGTGCTGAGGGGAGGGGGGTGATGGGGGGAGGGGGGGGTGCTTGGAGGTGGGGTGCGCTGGGGGGAAGGGGTGCTGGGAGAGAGAGGGGGGGGTGTTAAAAGTTTAAGAAAACGAGACACGTCAACGAGGAACGTTTACACTCAATTACCTAGGCCCTGCGCGACTGACGTCACCTCTGCGCCAGTAACACGAGCAGGAGTAAGTCGTAGTCGTAGTAGAAGGAGCAGGAGTAAGGAGTAAGTGGTTGCTGCTACACGTAATTGCGTTCAGAATGTGGAACGTTGCGCCGTGGTGGAGTTTGGGGGGTGTGGGGTGGGTGGCGTGTACAGGAATCCCTGCACTGTAGAGCAAAATAGAATAAAACGTGGCAACAATCGCCAGGGCAAATGACGTCCGGAGAGGCAGGCGCCTCTCCACGCGAGTCCAATTTGCACGCGCGACGCCGCACGGAACTTTCGAGAAAGAGCCGCGTGCGGTCTCGAGACGTCCCGCAAGCTGCCAACGCCTCGAGCGGCAGTCGCTGCGTCCACGTGCCGTGCAGGCAGGCACGGCGCGGTTCGAGTCTAGCCCACGGTGGACACCAACCACACTCATCACCCACCTTGCTCTTTGACTGCTGGTCCGGGTGAGGTGGAGTAGTCTGGGGGGGGGGTGCTGAACCCCCTCCCCTCCCCCCACCCCGCTGAAAGCTCGGCCCCCCACCTTCTAAACTCTAATAACGTCTCTAAAAGTGCATCTTCTTGGTTCTTTCGGTAAAGTCACGTAGAATGGAAATAATAAAATAATAAAAATAAAACAGGTCTGTCGAGAAGACAGAGTCTGAATGACACACTCCAGGCTTGGAGCGACTAAAATAAAAATCTCTAAAAGTTGTGAGGATATTTCACGCCAGTGGCAATTAAAGCGTGAGAGAGGAGGGCAGAAACGCAGCGCCGACGCAGCGTCGATAGGAGCGGTCCTCGTTCTGTGTAAGCGTTCAAAGTGTGTCGTCAGCACCCCCCTCCATCACTCCCAGAGTCTTTTTGTTTGTGAGCCCCCCCCCCCACCACCAATTTCAATAAGGTCACGCTCAAGGGTTGGGAGCGGTATCATCGTTGCCCCCTGTGTGCGAGCCAAGCGTGCGAGAGAGTAACGTGTCGAGACCGTCGCATTCGCTTCGGGTGAAGATTTCATCCACACTTGCTGCTCTGTTTAACACGAAGTAGTAGTAGTAGGGGGCTTTCATGACCAATATTATCCACAATAGAGGTTTTTTGAGAGTTAGAGCGGGTAAATATGAATGTGCCGTTAAACCCGCCACCACCCGACACAGCCAATTGGTAAGGTTTGTCACGTGAACAAAACTAGTACAGCACTCCAACACCGGTGTGCTGGACTAGTAACGAATTTGCATGTTTTGTTTAGAATTGGCATGTTCTTGTTTATAACAAAACCTTACTCATTGGCTGTGTCGGGTGGTGGCGGGTTTAACGACACATTTATATTTACGCGATCTAACCCCAAAAAAGCCTCTCTTATGGACCTGCTGCTCCGCTACCGTGAGGGATGATGAAGATGAAGTTTATGATGCCGTGGCTTCTACTCCTTATGTAGATGGTGATGCACGCTCCTGCTGCTACTGATGATGCCACTGTTGATAGTCGTAATAATCATGATGCTGCCACTGCTGCCGTTACTGCTCCTATAATTATGAATGCTGCTGAGTCTGTTATTTATGACGGTGCCATTGCTGCTACTAATGGTGATCGTGCAACTGATGATGAATCGGCGTGCCAGAGTGCGTGCAGGCTGACATGTCGGCCTACTATAGAAATAAACTGTGCAGTGTGTAGGTTGCAGACACGACACCACGGATGACGACAGAGTGAGTCTTCCTGGCAGCAATCACATACGTGCATGCGTCTCCGATGGCATTATTAATACAAAACCGTGAAAAAGCGTGACTTTAAAAAGTCAACTGTTGTACAGGTTTTTTTTATTCAACGTCAGCATCTGTACCAAGGTCCCCCTCGCGTTTCTGGTGAGTGCGTCCTATTTCAACGTGATTTTGCCGACTCTGTGGAACGGCGGGGTGGGGGGGTCTATGGTGGGTGGGATAGGAGTGAAGAAGATCGGAGTGAAGTCGCGGTCGGAGCAGAGCGGGGAACGAGGGGGGGGGGGTGTCAAGCGAGCGGACAGGAACGAGCCCAAATGACGCTACTTTCGAATTCCCAGCAAAAAAGCCCAACAGGCGAAGCCGCTGACTCAGCGAACCTGCGATGCAGTGCACGGGAGGTGGAACGGACTTTGTGACACTTACGCGCCGGGAGGGAGCGAAGCTGAGTTTGCGGGCATGGACGACAGCGGAGAGCGAGAGAGGGGAGAGAGTGCGTGTGTGTGTGGGGGGCGGGTGGTGTGTGGCGAGGGGCGTGGGTCGTACTCAAAGTGCCTCGCCTCCCCACCATCCAACCCCACCACCACCACAATCACCACCGCCACTACTACTACCAGCAGCAGCAGCAGCAGCACCCCCCATCGGCACACCCCCCACCCTCTCCAACTTCCACTCGCTCCTCCTAGGGCACCGCCCAAAACCTCGTTCGCTCACTCTCACTGGGTAGCTCCCGCCTCACTCCTGCGCGCGTAGGGTCGCGTCACACTCCGATCATTACCTGTGTTGCGCAGGTAAGAGAGACATCGCCTCGCCAGTGTTTGGGTGCCCGGACACTTTCGGAACCCGTCCGTCCATCCGCGCGACGCGCACGCGAACTCACGAAGGCATCGGACCGAGGAGGAGAAGTCGCGGTCTTTGTTGTGTGACCAGCGCGGTGTTGGATTCTTTTTTTTTTGTTTAAAGCGAGTTATGTGCATAGCCAAGGTGCGAGACACAACGACGTTGTGACGGTGTGATCTTCCGTGCGTGCGTGCGTGGGTGTGTGAGTGAGTGTGTGTGAGTGAGTGTGTGTGAGTGCGCGATCGTTGTTCCTTGAGTGCGTGCCCTGCGTACGCGTGTACAATCAAGTGCGCGCTCTCTCTGCGGGCGTGTGCGCAATTGGGTCCGCGTGCGCGCGTGCGTGTGTGTGAGAGTGTGTGTGTGCTCCCCTCGAGTCCGCAATTAAGAAGAGCTTTGTGTGGCTGAGCTGTGTGCGCCGCGCATCGCACGCTACCGCCGCCGCTCCGCTTTGTGTGCATTGCGCGGGCGTGGAGCGAGTGCGGGACGTGTGCGTGCGTGCGCGCGCCGAAGCAACTCCAAACCGCACACACGCCTAGTCCCGTGACTCAGTCTCTCATCCTCTGAGCTCGATCTCCCCGTCTCGCCTACTCGCTTCGCTTCCGAGCCGCGCTGCGGACTCATTCCCGAGCTGCGCTGGGCCCGCATGGCGCTGTTGGCCATGCGCTCCTGCTGGGTGCTGCTGCTCGCTCTAGCCGCCCTGGCCGCATGGAGGCCCGGCCCTGGGGTTCGGGCCGACGGGGCATTCCGCTGCCCGACCTGCACCCAGGAGCGAATATCCCGGTGCCCGCCGGCGCCTCCGACCTCCGAGTGCGTTGAGTTGGTTCGGGAGCCGGGCTGCGGATGCTGCCCCGCGTGCGCGCTGGTCGAGGGAGCGCCGTGCGGAGTCTACACGGCGCGCTGCGGGTTCGGCCTTCGCTGCGTGCCACGGGGCGGCACCGAGAGGCCCCTGCACGAGCTCATCGAGGGGCTGGGCCACTGCGTTCGCGCCGGAGACGCAGGGGGCCCCACCGCTGAGGCCGACACGGCAGGTGTGTGCTGAGACCGCACGGCCACGAGCCAAACCCACCATCCGTTGTGAGCACGATTTAAATGGACGCGTGAGCGTGTTGAGTAATAATGCCTCCCGAATGTATCCAACAATGCCTCAATGAGTCAAAAGCGTTTTCGGGAGGGTCCTTCTTTGAAGTGTCTGGCCAGCTAGTCCCATTGATGACTGTGTTGCCATTAATTAGCGCTTCCATGATGATTGTTGACGCTATTTTCTAAGACCGTATTCACCCTTGAAGTTGAGCCTCGTTAACTATTTGGATTGGAGATTGAACGGGGGATACCAGGTGTTGTACGATTTGGCTTCGAGGTGGGTAGTAGATGGCAGCACAATGATGGATTCGTGTGTCCATCTGTGCAAAGTGAAGTTTTTTCGTATGCCTGGGTTTTCTCTGGGTGCCCTGGCTCCTTCCCCACATGCCAATTACTCATTAGGCCGAATGAAATTAGCCCAACGTCCCAATGTAGGCACATCCTCAAAATAACTCGGTGAACTTATTCTGGATAGATACAGGGCATTATTAGCATCGCAATTGTCTTCCACATTTATGATAATCACTGTCCCAGCCAAAGGAGGTTTCCTTTTGACAGAATGAGTCTGGGTATTATGCTTGGGCCTGCCTGTGACACAAGGAGCCGTGACACTAAGAAGGCACATCGCAAGATACATCCTCGTTATGTCGGGATCAAGACGTGCTCATTGCGTACTCATCGTTAACCACGGCCATGGGGAACAGTTTGTGAGCATCAGTAGTCGAGGCTTCAGTTCAGCATACACCCCCCTTCGTGTCTTTTGTGTCACTTTGTTGTCTCCACGAGCCCTGGGCTTTGTACGCTGCCTTTTCCAAGGAGCGACTCGACGTCGCTACTTTATTAAAATTAGCCCGCTTGCTTTCTATCCTAGCTACGAGTTGGTCGTGACGCGTTTCAGTTGTTGGGTTCTTTTTTCTTTTACCCGGCTGCCCATGACTGAGCTCCCATCTGAACTCCCCACGGACGGATTGTTCATGGTCGGGTGCCGTTTACTGCGAGTTTCGTATAGACGAACTTCCCGGCCACAAAGGCACATCCATCCATCCCCAACAACACCCACCCCACCCCCCCTGGTCACCGAAGCGCGCCCACCCCATGCGCACCGCGAAAGCCGCAACAACGCAACCGTGCGACTTCGCGCGTCTCACTCCGAGACCGCCGACAGCTTCCCCAACAACAACTAAAAAGCCAGCGCTGCATGACCGCTTTAGCGAATGGACAATTCGCCCCTTAATATAGCGCGGTTGTCCAGACAACGTCGGATGACTTGGATGATAACAACGCCCCTTTGGTGAGTGAGCGAGTCAGCGGGCAGAGAGCGCTGGGCCACGTTCCTGTGCGTGTCGCGGCGCGCTCTGCACGTGCACGGGGAGAGGAGTTGTGGGGGGTGGTGGTGGTGGTGGCGCGCGGGGATTGGGGTCGCTGGCTGGGTGGGTGGGTGAGCAGGCCGAGTCAAAACTCCAAAGTCGAATTATGAAATAGAATACAGTATGCAAAGAAAGGCACACGCTGCTGCTGCTGCTGCCGCTGCTGCCGCTGCTGCTGATGCTTGTTGCTGCTACTTCTCGCTAAGATTAACTGGCGTTCATTGGCCGGAGATGCCTGTCAATGTCACTTTGCCACGAGGTCAGTAACCCTACATGCCTAATACCCGGAGGCCCCATCCCTTTAAGTCACTAGAAAATACCCCCCCCACCCCACTCCTCCTCACCCCTCCTCACCCCCGCCCCTCCTAATCCATAACCCCTCTGAGTAGGTCACGAACATCACCCCACAGCGGCCGTGTTATACGCGCCGCTATGGGACCGTGTATAGGGTCACCATCGTAGCCATGTGACACGGCGCCGTGGGCCTGGTTGGTAATAACGATGATCACGTTGACGATGTTAACTATCCAACACGGGCTCAATTGCATGTTAAAAAAAATTTGTGGAAACAGAATGTATTGGATCTAAAACATGCCCCGAGAAGCCGCTGGCATCAGTTGTCGGTGTGTACGTTCTGCCAGATATGTTCGTTTCACCGAATCTCAATACTCGGAAAGATAACTCGCTCGGCCGATTTGTGCAGCAAACGCTCAGTGATCTCTGGCACGGCGCTTTGCACTGCTTCTTTATCAGCGATGGTGCTTGATGCGGGGAGGGGGAGGGAGGGAGGGAGGTGTAAAGTGCACGACTGTGTTCCACTGAGATTTTTCTCTTTTTTAAAAGGCACAGCTACCTTTATCATTTCCCTTGCGGAAAGACTTGGGCAAGAACAACGGCACGCATTCAGTTGCGAATGCAATGACGACTCTGGGGGGCCTGTGGTTAGCTGCACTGTGATACGAACTTGGCAACCCGAGTTCAATGAATTGCCGGCAACAGTCGGCAACACTGAAGACGAGTGATATCTTAATTGTCCCTGGGTCTAACCCAAACCTTCTTCACCAACCTTAGCACTGGTTAGTGTGGTGAAGTATGGTCAAACAATGCCCCCCCCCCCTCCCCGTAACCCATGTGAGGAGGCCTTCTTGCAATCATTGATTTATTAATGGTTGTAAAAAATTAGCAAGGCTCAGGCTAAAATGCAGGTCATTCTACAGTATAATGTAATCCCCTTCTATGAGTTAATTCCTTCAACATAGCATCTGGCTCCTGTTTTAGTTGCACGCACCTGGCTAAAACTATCGAGATAATAGAAAAAATAACTACAATTAACTGTCGGATAATGAATGATTTAAGCACATTGCCATTACATATGATTCTGTATATTCATACTAATGCACCATATTTCTCATTCGACTGAATTCATATATTATAATGTATCATCAACGGGCGCTTGTGCAGTTCATTGCTCACGTTTGCCACTCGCTATTCACGCGAAGTTTGCGGATCACACTTTGAAAACCCGACATTGTAGACCTCCGTGAGAGTTCGGTTCCAATGCCTCCGTGGCTGCACTCCCAACGGGGGGGCCTCACATGCCAATAACGATCTCCAGCACAGGCCAGCCAAGCAAACACGAAACTGGCCCAAGTATGGAGATATTTCTAAATGTGAATTTTGTCTGTAATTGTTTTAGTTTGTTTGTTTTTAACATGCATAAAAAAACACACACATACTGAAAATGGACTTGTCTCAACAATTAATTTGAAACGGGGAACATCCGGAAGGAGAACATCCGGAAGGAGAGGAGAATAGCGCTGTAAAAGCTGCGCAGGCACGGGCAGGTAGAGGCAGTGCTTCATTTCAACCCGAACAGTTTTGAACGCTTTTACAGGGGGGGGGGGGGGGGTTCTATTGGCTACTTCCACGTCCATCTCGCCTTATTTTCACCTCGCCGTAACCTATATTCGTAGAAACATGTCCACGCGATTCTAGGAATATACAATACAATAATATAGATGTGTAATCATAATAAGCATTGTACTCTAGTGACAGTGCTGGACTCCACGTAAACTCCACTCCAAGCCAGCAGGAGCAGCGTTCCGTAAAATATCGAGTGACAAATGAATCCCCTGGGTATGGGTATCTCCACAGTGGTGGGGGATGGGTTAAGGAGGAGGAGGAGGATGCTGGGTTGCCAGCTGGCAGGGCTGTGATGCGGGTGTCACTCAGGCGAGGGGACGTTAACCCCCTCCAGCACTCGTGAAGGCTGCCAGCCCCCGCATGCATGGCCACGCTGCCTACGTGACTGAGAGGGCACTCCCCGTTCGGGCACATCCCCCCACCACACACCGCAGCCGCCCCGCCCCTCGCTCGCTCGGATCCGTGTCAATCACACATCATCGTCCTCCAGCCACTGCTCGATCAAGGTCCCACAAAGCACTCGACGGCGCGTGCCCTTTCGCACGTGACTCCGTCTCGGGCTTCGCTTCAGTCGGCGCCGTCCACGCGTGCACCACCAACACCAAAACTGCTCTGCATGCAGTTATGAGCTACCGATCGGAGGCCGTTGGACTGCGAGAAGGGCTGCGTGCAGAATGAGAGAGAGCGAGAGAGAGTGACCGAGAGAGTGAGCGAGAGAGAGAGCGAGAGAGAGAGCGAGAGAGTGACCGAGAGAGTGACCGAGAGAGTGACCGAGAGAGTGACCGAGAGAGTGACCGAGAGAGTGAGCGAGAGAGTGAGCGAGAGGTGGGGGTTTACATAAACCAAAGTAAAAAAAATACGAAATGATGAACGAAGCAAAGTGCCGACTACACCGAGCATCTTCTTGTTTCCACTGATCGTAAAAAAAAGAGAGATGGAAACAAATGAAAAGAGGGGAGAGGGGGGGGGGTGCCCTAGCGAAATGCCGGAGGTGGGGATAGCAGTCGCATCAATGGTCATTGTTGGTCGCTCGTACGAGTCTCTGGTTAGTTGGTTAGGGCCACTGTTCGGGACGATGCAGTAAGCCAGCGTACGCTGAGCTCGTTGGTCAGGGGCAGAGTGGGAAGTCGATCAGGGGTTGTTGCTTTGTCAAGGTTTGTGTCGATGGGAGGGCTGGTGCTAGTGGCTGGTTTAGGATCACGTTTATGATCAGTGCTAGGACTAACACTCGCGGTTTGCCGGCTGGTTAGAGTAATATCATGAAGATTTTATTTCCCGGAAAATCCTGATTATCGTGACTCTTTTTTTAGGAAGTCCCTGCCACTGTTTCACGACTGGGGGGAGGGAGGCGATGGCTGCTGTGTTGAATCCCCATTGAGGTATTGGTTAGGGTCAGAGTGCGCGTTAGCGCGAGTATGAGTGGCTAGTTGGATGGTTCGGGGTAGTGTTTGTTTGGCTAGCATGTACCTCGCCAGGAGCAAAGTTACGGCCCCTCCAACGTTCAACGTCTGGAGCTTCAATCTACGGCTTCTACGCCATCGCTAGTGTTTTTTTTATGCCTGATCATACCAACTCGTTTGCTGCCCTCACCTCTCCGTTGAGTGTGGGAATAAGGGGGTGGCTGGGTCAGTGCGGTAGATATAGGGTGGCACTCGTTTTCATGCGACGACAGAGTGATTGCGGCGATGTGATTTGCGTTAAGGATGAGGAGGAGGCAGCAACAGCAGCAACACGTGCGGCGAACTCGGCCACGCTTTCCGCACTCCAGAAGCGACGAAATTCGAGTTGTTCCCGATAAACAACGCGTTGCATTTCAGCGCGCGAGCGACGCATGCACGGCGCAGTGATAACGCGATGCTGACGTTCGCACAAATGGCTCTCAACTCGTGAAAAGCTCACAGGGAAGGAAGGGCACGTGGAGGTGGGGGGGGACCAGTGGTCTTGATTTGGGGGATTCGCCAAAGCAAAAGTCTTGAGGTTCCGCTGCATGATCAGAATATGTATTTATACTCGAGGAATCATATGAGCTAGAATGTTCTTTTTCACAGATGTCCAGTCGATTGGGCCGTGGTGCGCGCCTGTAACATTGGGGTTTTGCGGAGGTACAATCGGGTTTTTGTTGTTGTTGTTGCGGGAGTTGGACACTTTCGCAGAGTTTCTAATTGTTATATTCTACTGCGCTGCCAATGGTGCAACAAGCACGACACTTTGATTATTGAAGTTTTTGTCGATTACTCAATAGCTACTATTAGGTGACTATCGCCATGCCAAATTACAAACTTGCCATCAGGATGCATTTAAAAAATGTAATTCTCATCAGGCCCCGTGGTCTAAAATATCCCACTCGTATTATCCACGCTTGTATCTGACCTCTCTGTGTGCTATGTAGAGGGGTCATTGTCCGAAACGATCCTTATTTTTTTTATTTTAAGGCCTCATAGTCGTAGCTTTTGACCTATGTTGAGTTTTTTTGTAGAGTTACGAGTTCACCGGCAGATGGCAGTATGGAAAGTAGATTGGTAACACCAGAGAATTCGAGTTAACCAATGACACACGTGGTGGACTCTGCTTGTCCTCCAATTTCCTGGCACACTCATGCCTGCGGCATTAGCCAAACATCCCCAACGTAACCTTTTACGAGACCAAGTCTCGATTCGAAGAGGTTTTCTTTGATATATAAGACGAATAAAAGTGTGTCCATGCTCTACACGATTGGGGGCAGTGCTTATCCCGTTCACGGCCCCGAAACAATGGCGGGAATTCCACATTCCTTTGACCAGTCGGTCATTCCATATGATGAAACAAAGATTACGACGTAAATAATTGCTAGTCAAATTTTAGTTACTCGGGTAACTTGTTGTACATGACGTTTATGTTGTGCTGCACCTTCCAGCCTTATTTATCAAACTATCCCATCGTGACCTGTAGTTTATTTCAATTGGTGAGAATAATAATGACTCTCGTAAAATCTGCATGGCCACGAGGAATGGCGATGACCTTCACCCAGCAGCGGAGTGATTATGGCTGATGATGATAATGCGAGTCGGAAGTCTGAAAGCCATACAAGTCGCTCGTTGTTGTATTGTTGTTGTCTAGCCAGTGTCGTGTCGTCTCGGCGCGTGACCGACCATGTGCAGTGGGAGTTGTGACTTTTGGGTCGGGTGCGTGACCGCGCTGCGCGATTCGTGACCGCGCGCACGTGAGGTCATTCCGTGCGTGCGCATCTCCCCTCGAAGGGTCGCGCAAGGCCCCGAATCCTTGACGAGCCCCTCCGCAGAGACGCGACGAGAGCGTGGTGAGCGTGAGGGCTGGAGCGATGGGGAGAGTTGAGACGAGAGCGGAGGCCAGGCCGCTGCGTGTTTGATCAGAGATATTTGTTGACGTTGCTGCCTTGAACACTAACTGGTTATTCATTGACAATTCCGAGTTATTCATTCATTCACATTCCTGCCACTCACAATAGCAACTTGTAACCCCCCCCCCCACGTTAAATCGCACTATATAGCAATAATGATGACGAACTGTGAATAGCCCAGTGATGGGATCTAACGATGATGATCATCAACACCATCTTGATTAATAATAAACTAATGTCATTTATGTATCCATGCAAGCCCCCCCCCCCCCCCCCCCCCCCCCCCCACGTGTTGTCAGTGGGATAGCGTGGGTATCGTGGACCTTTGGTGCAAGGAATAAAGTGGAGATCTCCGTTGAATCACCGCCCCCCTGGCCCACCACTCTTCATATCGTGGTGCTGCTTCCCATCGGCCCGTGGGCCCTGTGCACTCTGGGTAGCTACGTCACAGTCACTGGTCCTCTGCCGGCTGACCCATCACCCTCCTTCCAGTAAGGTCCAGCATGCAGGATGTTTTGGCCAATTTCCCCGTTGAAACTGCACGTGTTTTATTGTTGTTGCTTAATGTTAAGTTTTTGTCTCTTGTTTTGATGCCTTTCAACTTGTTTTCTTCTAATTCTTGGTTTCTACCCGTGCATTTGGTTTTTTGGGACACGGCCAGGTCTCTTGCGAGGAGTGGGGGGGGTGGGAATGAAGACACGTGTCTCTGATTGGGTTCGCACGCGGTTAAAAATAAAGGCGCTCTGTCTATTTTAACTTCCACGTGAGGGGGGAGGAAACGGCAGTAACCTGAGAAACCTCACCTCGCATACTAAAGAAATAACAGTGACATGGGGGGGGGGGGGGCTGCACAGACGCTGATTCACGAACCCACTGGCTAAACTTCCAGCCTTCAGCTCAGTGGTTCTTAACCTGGGGTGCTCCCCCTGGGGGTGTGAGATGCCCTTTTATGGGGGGAGGGGGGGGGTGCGAGACGTGGCCAGATTTTATTCGAAGGTAAATCATCGAAAAAATTAAGCACGCGGCAACGTAAGTACAACGAGTACTTTGTTTCATCAAACCCGCTATGTATTTGTTAACATAAAAAAAACAACACTGGTCAACACACTTTTTCTGGCATAAGGTATTCCAACGGTTTTAATGTAATTTTGGGGTGCTGATTCCAAATCTGGCATCAGTTTTTATCTATCACATAAGGTTTTTGAGATATCAAATATTGCATTTTCAATAAAAACTGCAAAAGAAAAATATGAAATAGATGTGGATATCTACATAAAATGATATTATAAACACTCTATCCTAAAAATACAGCACCATATTTTAACATTAAAGCAGTCACTGACTCGCAACAACTTGCAATCATAAGTGACGGAGTTAATTTCGGGTAAAATCAATGAAAATGGGGTATGCCGATAGCATAAAATGAGATATGATATAGCAAATCTGAGATCAGATTTGGAATCAGCACCCTGAAATTAGTCTAAAACAGCTGCAAAAGTCCAGGCCAGAAAAAAATGTTTTTTTTTTGTTGACCAGTGCAATTTACGATTAAGAACCACCGACCCTCGCCTCTACACAGCTCTACGGCTTTGGGAGTTCCACACATCTGTGATCCACCAGCAATTGGCGACAAAGCGTCGCGTGCTTTGCACAACGATGCCGGTAATTACCATGATTACACAGGATTACTGTGATCAAGTCACTTTATAATTGTTATGAAACACTATTATCATCACGTTACGATTAGCGAGGTATCATCATCATTAACATACAACTGGCCCTGTTCTCAAATGACAGTTTGGTGATTCTCACCTCGGGTTAAGAAATGAAGAAATAGCATACGTTCAATATCTAGAAGAAGAGGAAGAGGAAACAAGGCCAATGACGAACCTTTTGCCGGAGTGGGAAGGTACAGCCTCATATTGATTGATGGATGTCATCCAGTGGTGAAAATGCCACGTTCCTGTGGCAGGGACCAATCCCTGCCTGGGCTGACCTCTGCTGACCTCCTACCCAGGCGTTGTAGCCTCACAGATGGCGCTCGTTTGACCCACCCAGGGGACGTCGTATAATGTGAGTTTTGAACAACAATCAGCAGAGTAAACCTTAGGTACTCCTGTGTTTCCACTGGTGGTGTAGGGTGTTCGTGTGGCAGGGGTGTAGTGCACACACACACGCACAACTAATTATGCCTGCTTTATGTGAACATTAAATTGCCTTGTGCCTGCGTGGTTTTAACCTCGTGTCAAGGCGGCTGCATTCTGTCCGATTCTGAAGTTCATTCCTGTGCCGTTGCCTGTATTTTAAAACTGCGTACATAGTGCAGTTCTTAATATCTTATCTTGCCAGCGTCTCTATGTCATGTCTATGTATTTCTAATACGTTAGCAAAATACATCGTTGTTTTGGGGGAGAGTTTTACTGTGGTGTTTGAGTTGCACTGCATTGTCTGGGTTTACCTTTAGGTCTGAACTTTACAAGGTTATAGCTCAAACTCGACGCTGCCTGTGTTTGCTATGCCAGTGGGGTCATCGTTACCTGAACATCAGTGGTGCTATCACGCTCGGAAAATTCACGAACGAATTCATGACAAGTTACCAAGGCCATAGCCGTGGAATCAACATTGGGGGGGGGCAAAATGTTCCAGGGGGTCGGGGGCCCCCCACAGAAAAAAATCTAAATTTGGAAAAATTTCCTGCCATTTCCTGCCTAAAATATTTTAAATTTCACTAACACATGGGATGGACTTTTTTTGTAATAATATCGAATAGTGTTTTGTATTACATTGCTCTGTTTTATTTGTTTACCTTTCTTGTTTCATCGTATGCAATGGCAGAGATTAGGGTTGAATAAAGTACAACCATAACCACAATCATATGAACAGAAATCTATGCATTGTTATATGAAGACAAGTCCAGGTATTGTGGCCAAGGTTTAGCAAATTGCTGTTTTTATTTACATATTTACAAGTAAACTTGGGTGTGCAGCAGGGGCGTTTGCTCTGCTCTCCTCTCCTATCTTGTCCTCTTCAGCTGGTGCTATATTCTCCTCTCTTCTCCAGTCTTCTCTTTTCCTCTCCTCTGCTTTGCAGTCATTTCTGCTCCTTTCCTCTCCTCTCCTATCCTCTCATCTCCTCTCAAAGGCAATGACAAGTGTTTTGACTTGCCATTCTTCAAGCAAAAGGATCCAAAGGCATTTTTGCGCTTATCGTTGACACCGATGAAAGACCGGCATATTCCTTCAATGTCCAGTCTGTCCAGTTTTTCCTGGTGCACGTGACACATGGCCACATGATTTCAGCCTTGTTTGACTCATCGAAGATCTAAACCATGTCTTAAGCCTCCTCGTGGCACTAAAACTCCTCCCAGCCTCTACAGAGGAGGCAGGGATGACCAGCAGAAGCCTTACTAAAGCTTCCACCTGACTGAAGAGACCTCTCACCTCTGGCACCCTAATAATGCTAGCAACATCTGAGCTCGTTTGATATGCGTAATTAGCCCCAAACATGGCCAGCTGCACCTGCAGTCATCTTGAATTCAATTCAGTAGACTCGTCTACCACCTTGTCCATGTCTCCACGTAGCAGCACATTTTCAACCTGCTGCAACTTGTGGAAGCCAGTTTGATCAAACCTCTCCATGAATTGAGTATTCACTGTGTCCAAGGCATTGGAGAATTGGGCTCTGATTTAGCGATTTCCTGTAAAATCACCTTTAACTTGCCAGATTGATTAAAGAAGCCCCCCAATTCATGCTACAGACCCATTGATTATCTTACTAGTGGTGTGGACCACAGTGATAGTACATAGCCAGCGGTTGTTCTTTCCTTAAAATGGCTTGCACCCCCTGCAATCGTCCAGCCATATTTGCGACACCGTCATAGGTTTGTCCTCGAAGTTGGGACAGAGGAAGGCCTAGACGCATCATCACATCACTTGCCATCTTGGCTATATTTTGCCCTGTCATTGATGACACTTTGTAGAGGCATATCTACAACCAAAGGAACAATTCCTGGGACTCTACGAAGTGGAAACATATTGACTCCTGCTCAACTCCTAATATATCCTGGATGCCATCAATGATAAGTGCGAAGTGGACCACTGGCATTGATGTTATTTCCGACGCAATTTCTTCGACGATTGTATTGCCCACCAGCTTCAAGATTTCGTTTAGCACTTGGGGACTGGTGAAATCAAAGTGACCTTTTAGCCAGGTGGTCAGCTCTGCATCGCCCTCTGCCTTGTACTTTAGAAGCTGCCTGAAATTCCCACTCTCCTTATCAACGCCTCGAAAAGCCAGACCTTGCCGTTCCAAGTACTTCACACCCCCAACAATCTTCATAAGATTTCTTCTCGCTTGTTGCTGCTGTCTTTGAAGCTCACGTGAAAGTTTCACATTAACAGGTTTTGGCTCCTGAATCCGAATCATCACAGCTAATTTGTGACACTGGCTGTCTTTTTATGCACACTACATTTCTCCAGTGCCTTCTTCCTGCAATTTTGAAAGCCAGTCTTGACAAAAGCTGAATCTGCTTTTGACGTACGCTTATAGACTTTTGTGTTGCAAAGTGTATAGCACAATAGAAACAGAGGACCCCTTTAAGAAGGGGCTGTAATGGAGCCAAGTATAATCTTTAAACCATTTCTCCTGAAAGTAGAGTGTCCTATTTGATAGGGTTTGGCTAGGTTATGACATTAACATTTGGCTGATTTGGGCGAGGTCCAAGCTCCACCTCTCCTGCAGCTTCATCTTCGCTTGCTTGTCTGCTCTCTCTCTCTCTCTGTCATTGTCTCAAACTCACTCTCCCTGCTTGATTGTATTAGTTGAAATACACGTGAGAAACCATACTTAGAGGAATATCTCAGCTTAAATTAACATTAGGTTTAGACTGTTGTGATGTCATTATTCGGTTTTAACCATCAACGTTTGCTCCTTTTCTCACTCACCTCCATGTCACCTGCTCTCCCTGCCCTGTCGGCATCCTCATGCTCTCTCTCTCCTTACTCTGAATGTACCAGAGTGATCATGAATGAAATAGTATCAGTAAACAAGTGGTGTTTCTTGTAATGATGTTCAGGAATGGGTTAATAACAATTTCTGATCTGAATGACAATTATTATATCGAGAAACATTGACTCATCTCTTGTACTACTGTATACTTCTATCATCTGACTGGTACTCATTTTCTCACTGCTCTCAACTTACTTTTATTCTTTTCTGCGGCTGCCCAAAAAACTGACGAATGTCACTGCCACCCTTCCTCTTGCTCACGATGACACTGACTGTGAATGAAAGCTGACTGTAATACAATTGCTTGCACTTTAATCAAAGAAACACTAATAATACCCTTTGTTTTTTTCGGTAAATTCACGGAGATAGAAAATTAATAGATCACGACGTTTCTATCTACGTGACTTTACCGAAATAACCAAAGAGTATGGATTCCTGCAGTCACCAAAGCTTCAAATCAAGACTAATAATACTATTTATAATAAGCAAGTGCAGCTATACACTATACTAAACAAATATGCAATAATTGACAGCTACTACTGTCGACAAATATTACACATGCAGCGCAACATAAATGATTGACACTTTACTCAGACTTCACGTGGGCTTTCTGACAAATATAATGTGTGTAAGTCGATGTGTGTGTGTGTAAATCGATGTGTGTGTGTGAGTGTGAGTTGATGTCTGTGTGTAAGTCGATGTGTGTGTGTGCGTGTGAGTTTATGTCTGTGTGTAAGTCGATGTGTGTGTGTTAGTGTGAGTTGATGTCTGTGTGTAAGTCGATGTGTGTGTGTGAGTGTGAGTTGATGTCTGTGTGTAAGTCGATGTGTGTGTGAGTGTCTTTTTCGCCTGGGCAACGCCGGGTACTTCCCGCTAGTATATTATAATTACGGCCTTGCAAGTTACAATTCACTGGATCCTGAATTCCCCCCACCCCTATACATTTAATAAATTGTCACGATTCGGGGTCATAATTAAATCCAAATAGTTTTTGGCCCACATTTTCTGTCTCATTTGTAATCTTTTTAACTTGTTCTATATAGTTTGTACAGTTTTGGCTTGCTCCATTCGCCTAAGTGCAAATTGTAAACGTGCATTCCCACGTGGATGATTTAATGCATGTTTCTTGGGATAAAGAATCAGTTTTCATTGATTAACAGATGTAGTCTTGCATGCCTAGTGAGTATACATTTATTATTTAATTTGCAGACTTGTGTTAATCCACTGCTGATTCAAGGCCCTCATGGCGTGTTGGTTCGTGAGGGTTTTTAACCATACTTTACCAAACTTGTCAGTGTGGTTTGGTGATTTGGGTTGGGGGGGTTGCAAGAACAGCTCGGATATTACTCACCGCAGCCGCCACCACCGATGTTAACCGTGTCTGGGGAACTCAGGTCGCCGGGTTCATTGCGCGATGCACAAAGCTATGCGCCCACAGCTGCAACTCCCCAGTGAGTTCCAGAAAAGTTTTTTTTTTGTTTCTTGTATTTCACTGCTGCAATTTAAAAGTCACTCTTCTACATGCAAATGAGACACGTGAACCTCCGTGGTCAAATCTCCATGCAAGTCAAATTTTGTGTGTGGGCCGTGGCACTTTTGTTTTGTTGCTTTCAAAGGGCAATTGTGGCACAAAGTTTCACACAATGCCCACCCCTGTCATCAAAACCCATGTCGTCATTTCTCCCCGATCAATTCAAACATTGCAGCTTGTTTGACGGAAGTAAATTTCGTTGAAGTTGGTTCTTCTCCCACGCGTGTTGTATGCGGTAGTTCAGTGCCCATTATTTGAGGACGGTGAGCACCGATTGAGGTTCCCACACACTGGTTTGAGAACTCTGATGATGACACAGGTACCATTTGTTTTTCGCTATTTAGTTGTGGCCGTTTTTTTTTTCTTTCAAACTTGCTATATGTGCGTATTACGTGCACGGGTCTTTAACGTTCCACAGTGCAGCGGACGACGCGCTTTGGTGGTCTCCGGCATGAATCACAGGGCATCTGCAGAAGGAATGAGAACGTTTGACCGCATGCGAAGCTGGCTCGGAGATGGTCCCGCTGAACGGCCAGGCTCCAGAGCCACCACCGGTGTGATATATTGCACTCTTTAGAGGGAATCCAAAAAGCAAGAGCAAGGACCCCCTTTGGTAAACACAGTAAAATGTTGCAGTTGAGGAACTGACGCCAGCACCAATGACGCAGAGCCGTTAAGAATTGATGTACCCCAAATCGTCTGTTTGTCGGCCGCGTATCCATGTGAAACTGTGTCGTGTGTTTAACCCGCACAGGCGGCGTTATTGGAAATGGCACGAAAGTAGGTCAGTGTCTTTTTTTATATCAGTTAGGCCAAATGGGTTGGCAACCAAAAGAACAAAAATAGCCAAAAATAAATTTAATTCGGGAAAAAAACCCCGCAATACTTCAAGAGCCGCGATGCATGTGAATACGGAGATGCAGATTGCCAACTCCTGCCCATGGTAAACTGGACTCCCATGGTAAAACTGTACTCCCATGGTAAACTGGACTCCCATGGTAAACTGGAATCCCATGGTAAACTGGACTCCCATGATATATTGGACTCCCATGGAAGCTGGTTTCCCATGGCAAACTGAACTTCAATGGTAAACTGGACTTCCATGATCAACTAGACTCCCATGGTAAACTGGACTCCCATCGACGCGAGGGCAACAAAAACACTGCCCGAAATTGATTAATGAAATAAAAAAGTGCCGTTTTTTTCAAACGGAGTGGCTTCAGATGCCCCTAGGGTCGGTGGAATGGCCCAAATGAATCCACCCACGAGGGGGGGGGAGGGCATCCTCGTGGGCAGCCAAAGTTTAGAAAGGTAGGTTTATTGGTAGAGATAATAGGCATTGCATTAGAGGGACCAGCCTAATGAGGGTTTGGGAAGTAAGTTTTACGTGGCAAGGGGAGACGGAGGGAGAGGGGCAAGAAGCAGGCATGCAACGGACCCATCAATTTTCTGATCAAAAATGTTTTCCACCGGACAACAGTGGATTATAATTGACCACGAATGTAAATGCTTTGCTCTCCTGCGACGTTTAGGCTAGCGGCTGCAAACTAAAATTGTCGAGGCGGGACAGAAAGAAATGAGCGAAATGTCGGGGGAGGGTGAAATGTTGCTCGTCCAGGAGGCGAGAGGGCTGGAGACACACTGCGTGTGAGGAGACGCACTGCGTGTCAGGAGAGACTGCTCGCTAGGGAAGCTATCAGTGGCGAAGCGAGAGTCTGCGGTACTCAAATATCGCCGTCAGCACTTTCCCACGGTAATCGCGCAGCAATGTGCACGGTGTCGTCTGGATTGCACCAATCTGCGTATACAATTTTTTTAAATATATATTGAATTCTTCCGCCAAGATGATGTATTACGAACCCAGTGATGGGTCAGCGGCTAATATCAAACGAAAGGTCGTGTGTGGAGCAGTCACGCAACCCTGTTCCACCGACCGTTACTGAGCGGCTTGGTGAGGTATGGTCAGACCACACACCCCTGTAACCGACATCTAAAACACTGTGCATGAAGTTGGGGGGCCCACCAAGGCAGCAGAGAAAACCTTTCAGTTTTGGAGATTGGCTGCCTTAAGCCAAAATACCTTGGTTGAGTCGAGTGTGCAAACAAGGGAGCTTAGAGAAATGAGAGTGGTGAGGTAGACTGGCGCATGACTATCTCGTGTCTTAAAAGCAGCGATCTTGTAACCGGCAATAGACCATCGACGTATTAGACTTCAGGGTCTTGTTAAAGCATAGGCAACCACCAGAACCATCTCTCTTCTTCCGTCCAGCCCCTTGACAAGATGATGCTGGATCCACAGACTTCACGTAGCAGCAGTCCTCTACCGTGAGCGATCATCGCATCCCATCTGCTGCTGCTGCTGTTATTTCCACGTCGTTTCTTTACATTCTAGTGCCTCCTCCACTCCCTTCAGTCCATCTTTTTATCAGTTGCCCTCTGCCTCCGTGACCTTCCACGAGCATTGCCATTGCTTTCGTTAGACTCCTGTTTCGTATGCAGACCCAAGACCGATCCTAATCAGCTCCCCCCCCCCCACCTGTGTGCGTGCGTGTGCGCGTAGACGCGGTGGTATATCGGTGAGCTCGCTGTGCTACGAACCCCGCGACACGAGTTCTATTTCTGCTCACGGCAAACACCAGTGGACGATTATTATATCTGAACTGATTCTGGGCCTCCCCTAGATCGACTCAGTCTCAATAGATACCCTGGTGCGGTGTGTAAACATCACCACTTGGGAGACAAAGGCGGCCCGGGCGTGTTGCTTCGTTGTGGCCCCCCCCGCCTCCTGTCGTGTGCCGTGCCGGTCTTTGTAGGCGCTACTCGCTTCCGGCGCTTGCCCCACACTCTGGTTGAGGCTCCATTGTGACGCGCCGCAGGTGCCGAGCGGGGCGACTTGGGCGAGCACGACGAGGCGGAGGAGTCGCACGAGGTGAGCGCCCACGGGTGGCACGGGGGCCGCGGGAGGGCACCGCCGGCGTCGCCGGTAGTGGCGGCAATGGCGCCGCCGCCGCCACGCACCAAGCCCTTGCAGAGCGCCAAGGCCGACGCGGTGGAGCGCAGCCTCCACAAGGCCCAGGAGAACGCGCGCTTCCTGGGCCGGCCCAACGGGATGAAGGAGGACCCGTTCGGAATGCGAGTACACAACAAGCACACCCCGGTGAGCCGCGCGCCGCGGTGTGCGTTTGACGTTGCTGTTGAGGCTACAACAAAATAAAGATATATATACACATTACCATACTTTGATAGATTCACAAAAATTTAATAATACTTTTTTTTTACTTGTTTTTAAAGGTAATCGCGTCGTACAATGTATGCCTGGAGAGTATACAAGTTCTATGATGTCAGGTTGCCCGTACCACCTCTAAGGCCTTCTTTGTTCAGGGACCGTGTTAGTTAATAGTGTATATGTTCGATATTACGTTTCGCATCTACAATTAGTACGGTTGACTACGTACGGTGTGAAAGACGTTCGACATGCATACAACACGCTACACCTGCCCGGTTGCTGTTGCGTAAAATACCGTCACGAAATCTCCACAAATATTAATAAATAAACACCTGCATGAAATTACATTTAACGGGTCTTATGGAGGTAATGTCTGCACGAGCGAGGCAAAATTTGAGCCAGTTTCGACTTCATTGAGTCTTACCAGGATTGTTTAAGGAATTGAACTTGGAAGTGTTGGAGGGCCATTCTACAGCGATTAAACGTCTGTAAATGCAGCAGCAATTACGTACATAATAATTTCACGCAATTAATTCTGGCTTTTGTGCAGATGTTGCCGCTAACATAAAATTCGATGACTATTTGGTACGATAGAGATTTGCCTACTTGTCGAGACCATTGCAGCTATTGCATCAGGTTTAATCCCTTCGGTGTTGCCCTGAATTGAAAATCACTTCCGTAGCTGTGTATGAGAAGCATTGTGCTGTAGTTTGTTGTGTGCAGGAGTGCTTGCGTGTGTATCCTTGCTATGTGTGTTCCTGTGCTCACGCGCGTATGGGTGTGCGTGTGTGCTTGGCAGTAGTGCAGCGGTAGCTCCAGTGCCGGATTAAGCTCGTGCAGGGTCTTTAGCATATGTTATAAAGGGGCCCTAAATAAAAAACACACAAATAAGAAAAATGTACTTGCATAGTAAAGTAATTGTATTTATTCACTTGCTATACAGCCACATATTACGACAAATCGCGAACCTTATAAAAGTTGAAGGCAGTATAGTACTATAGTAATAGAGCAAGTGCAGAATCACTGAACCGGAATTGATAGCGAGAAAGCATTTAGCGCGGGCCCCTTGAAAGTGCGGGGCCCGTAGCATATGCTACTTTTGCTGCTAAGATAATATAATCTGCCACTGATTAGCTCACAGCACCACAAACTCAGCGACACGAGTTCGATTCCCGCTCTCGGCCAACGCCAGTGACAATCATCTAAACCAGTCCTAGGCCTCGCCTAGATCGACTCAACCTCAAATGAGTACCCGGTGCGGTGTGCAAATGATGCCTCTGTGGAGACAAAAGGCCGTCGTGCATGGTGCTGGCCACCCATACCCTAATGTGCCATGCTGGCCTTCATTGGTGCTCCGTTGACAGCGTTTTGCCCCAACAGTCTGTTCAGGCTATAAGGGAGATCTTCGTTTGTCGTTTGTCGGCCTACAGTCCCAGTGCCAAACGGAGCTGGAGCAGGTGCTCACCAGGCTGGGGATGCTGCAGCTTTCTGACCGTGACAAGTCCCCCGAAGGCCTCTACCCAATGCGCATTCCCAACTGCGACCGCCGAGGCCTCTACATCTCCAAACAGGCAAGTCTGTCGAGAACAATAATAATACACATTTTAATATATAAAGTTCCTGTTTGTCTTACTGTGCGTCTGCCCATCATTCGCCTGTCAAACCGTCTGTGTCTCCGTTTTGCATCTTTGGTTTTCTGTCGTTCTCTCGGTGTTTCCGCCCGTCTTTTCCTTCCATTAATCCCTCCGTCAATCTCGATGCCCATCCGTCCATACTTATTGTTTGTCCCTCT
The DNA here is from genome assembly GCF_015708825.2 of Lethenteron reissneri. Taxonomy (NCBI): domain Eukaryota; kingdom Metazoa; phylum Chordata; class Hyperoartia; order Petromyzontiformes; family Petromyzontidae; genus Lethenteron; species Lethenteron reissneri. The sequence continues at coordinate 20,218,777 of NC_083801.1, forward strand.
TATCTATCCGACCGTCCAATCCGTCCACTTTAAAAACTTCACCCAATCTAGTTTGAGTGCCGAGTGTCATGTCGTGTCGAGCAGGAGGCCGACCTCGATCCCTGACCTACGACCTCCCGCCGTCTTGACCGACACGCCCCGTTGTTTCTCTGCCCGCCAGTGCAAGCCGTCGCTGGACGGGCGGCGCGGCGAGTGCTGGTGCTGTGGACCCCTACACGGGCCGGCAAGTGACGGGCTCGCCGGTGCTGCGCGGCGACCCGGACTGCCAGCGCTTCCTGACGCCGACGCGAGCCGGGCGCGACGACCTGGCCGGCGGTGCCGCCGCAAAAACCAAACCCCCGCCAACCCGGCCCCCTCCCGCATAATCCCATAAGCTCCGCTCCTTAACCCCAAACACTCACGGAAGAAGAAAAGAAAAAAGGAAGATGCGGTAGAACACAAACCTAATAAAAAAAAAAGCTCTTATCACAGAGGTACTGTGGCTAGGCTGTGCTGTGCCGCTTCTTGAGCTGTCTGAAGCTCTCTGATGATGAGGAAATAGAACCGTGATCGCCATCGGGCATGCTGACATAGCACACGTTGGTGTCATCACCGCCCTGATGTTGCATAAGCGATGCCATTAGAATGCCCGTGATTTTCAATTCTGTTTAAATGTCAACGAGGCTTGCGATTCGTGTCGGACCGCCCAAAACACGTGGCCTAGGGAGGAGGTATCTATAACATAAGCGGTCTTTGTATGTTTGGGTTCTTGCTTTCTTTTTCTCCACTTACCGTACATATAACTTGACTGCATATTCTTCCAGAAAAGTCTCCTACCTTCACTTCCTATACAAACAAATAATGAACTCCAAATCCTCTCCTAATAGCCCATGAACTCATATTCACTCGCTCTGCCTCCTCAACACACAATACCAAACAATCCTTAAACAAGCCCTCCCCGGAAATCAGAAATCACCACAATCCCATCTCATTCAGGATCGTCCCAGCTATGCAGATTACAATCGTACAGCCTCATCTCCTGCACCACATCCTAAACATTCCTCGTAAAATCCCCACTTTCTTACCTAAAACTAACCATCGCCACTCCTTACCCTTCAAATCCTTCAGAGTGCATCGCCAGCACAGAACCCCCAAATATTCCTGGTTCTTGGCTCCTGAATCCCATTGAGGTGCAATCGCAGCTGCATTGCGCATGGCAACGTGGGATAAATAAAAACCCGAGCAGGCGCCACTGTCTCCCCACCTGGGACTCGCTATAAACTATTTAGCTGTTATACATTTCCACGTGATAAGCCACTTCGTTGAGCTATCACTTGTGGCCAGGTCGCTTCTGAAAAAGAGCTATATAGTAGCTCAGTGGGCCTTACCTGGTCAAATAAAAAATAGTAATAAAATAATGATTATCTCCCGGCCTCTTAGCCACCCCCCGCTACCTAACACGCACGACACCCACACACACACACCAGGGGAGCCCTCGGCAACCGCTGAATTGGCGGGACCTAACTTGCTGTCGACGACAACTTTGCACACTGATCTCCAGGGCCACAGCGCCATCCCTTCTTCCCGTGAGCGCGTGCGTCTCCCCCCCCCTCCCGCCCACCTCCTGAATTCGGGTGCTGCGTTCGTGCGGTGGAGGGGGGGGGTCCTTGCATGCGTTAGGAAGGTTGCGCAGCGACGTCGCAGAAGCACGTCCGGGATTGTTGTCGGCAGCGGCGTGAATCTCACCGCTTGTCCCAGCGCAGCAAACAGCTACATCCAAGATGCATTGCTGCCCTCGCCTGAGCAATGCACCATTTCATTTTTTTGAGCTCAACCGCCTTAGCGAGGGCTACGCACAGACGCGATGGTTCGGTGAACCACTCACGGGATGCCGTTCTGCGCTTGCCAATGTTCTTAGAGTAAAAATTACGTCGTTGATTGGTAAGTACAATCTTCATTCGAATCGGCACCCTTTTGCATGTTTACCGATCATCAGGTGTGTGCAGCCTGCAATGATAATTTGCATTTGAAAGATAAAACAAAAATGCCAGGTGACCGTGGTGGATCGTAAGGACTGCCATTTGTGGACTGCCCTGCTCTAAACCATAGAATGACAGCTCGTGATATCATCGGGGATTCATTTCTCGATTAATGTTTGCCTCGTTGGTAGACCGGAGTAGGCCTGTGACTAGAAATCACAGCAATAGCGGGGGGTATATACTGGATGTGGGTGTGCCGGTGAGCGGAATAAATATTTTCTGGGTCTTTCACCCGGACATGGCCAAAAACGAGAACCCCTGGACTAGAACATTCACGACGGGGAAATGAAGTGCACGACACACGCGGTGCAAGGTCACAACTACTCGGACCAGCTCGCGCGGGAGAAACATGTCACCACCACCACCACACAGGACTGATGACCCCTTCGCCATGGATCGTGGCTTCACCTCAGCTCCTGTGCACGAGTGTGAGCATCGGAAAAGCCGCTCGGTGCAAATGTGTGAAAACCCCCGCGTGATCTCGGTATTTTATGGTAACTTAGGTCACACAAAGCCATTGGTAATTGAAAAGACGAGGTAAGCATGCAGAGGGTCACCCACATTTGAGATGCTGATTGAAGTAGTTTTTGCTTCCGCTTGTAACGAGCAAGGGTGTAGCTTCAACACATGGATTCATATTAATTCCTAAGCTTGCAATACATGCCTCAAATCGCGCGTGTAAGAATGCGGTGTTCCTCGATTAATACGAGTTGTATGTGATGGGTTCACATGACCCCTCCAGATACTAGAGGCCGCTCCGTTCACAGAAAAAAATATTTTTAAAGGAAGAAACGATTCTTGAATTGTGACCCTGCATCGTTGACAATTCGTTGAATCGCGAAGGAGTGAATCGTTGCATCCCTAGTCTCTGGAGAATCTGTCCCTTGCCAGTTTAGTAACCACAATACAGTCCTCGTAGAATAATGATGGAATGTATAATGGGGGGCAGCCTTTTCTCTTAATGGGGGTGGGCGGAATTCAATATTTTTGCATTTTTTGCAGCCGTGTCAAAAAAAAAGTCTGCAGACTTTTTACGCAACCCGCAGACTTCACCATGGTCAATTAAAAACGAAAGTGAAAAGTACAACTTTGACACGACCCCACTTGCTTGTTTGTTTTATTCAACAACAATCACACTGTAAGATAACAGTCTTACCATGGACTCTGATGGTATTAACATTATTCTTATCAATAGCATTATTAATATTATATATGCGTTTTCTAGGTATCGATATACAACCACGTATAATTGTTAAGCGTGCGGTAACTAGAGGATAGTACACGGTAGGAGCTATGGTAAGAGGCTGGCTCGCGCGGCCAGACGATGTGCCATCGTTAGCGCTAATTGGTCCAAAAGTTAACGACAAAACACAAATACGCGACGCGTGGTTAACTGTTCAAGAACGTTTAAGTCAGTATAATGACGTGTGTTACGATTAGGAACCTACTATATTAAATAGCTTGCTAAGATTATACTTTAATTTATAGATCTTAATAAATACCTAAGTAACATCTGGTGGTGGTGTGAAGTGTGTTCTCAAAGACAAAGAGTGGGGTGCTCCCTTAGGCCTCGTAGTCCGTGTCGCGGTGCCAACATCCCGCCCGGACCTGGCAGGGATTCGCTGCTTGTGCGCCGCTCTCAGTCAAAAATCGTCATCGTCAAAAAGGGTCCATTTCCCCTGCTTCAACTGACCCTGTCCCACCCCCGCCAGCTCCCACGACCCCACAACGCTCTTCCCCTCGCCAAACCTCTCTCTTTTGCCTCCCGTGCAAACGCTCCCCCCCACCAAACCCCCTTCTTTCCTTCCCCTGCCGCCCCCTCTTCCTCCTTTCAAGTGAAGGGCTCCGCTTCTGGAGCGAAATTTTCGCCACACATCGCTCGTCTTCCATTATGGAATGGTTAAGGCTCGACCCCGGTGGGGGTGAGAACCCCGTAGGCCCGTCTCGCCGAGATTGCTCTGCAGCAGCTCACGCCTCTCTCAGAAGCCACGGCGGGGAGTTAGGAGTAGGGGGGGGGGCGATGGAGAGGGACAGCGGTGGGTGGGTGTGGGGGTAAAGATGGCAATTCTTAGGGAAGCTCCCCATCAGGGGGGCCCCTCCTCCTCCATCCCAGTTCTTCCTTTTTCTCGCTCTCCCCACGCGCTCTTCCCACAGCCCCCCCCCCCCACCCCCGAGTCCCTCCCCCGGTGCGGTGCTTCAGTCGCGCTCCATGAGGGACTGACAGCGAGCTCCACCGCCCATGTGCTCGGAGCCGGGCACCCGGGCCCCGTACTTGTCCACGCACCAGCAGAGGCCACGCTTGCGGCCCTTGGACGGGTTGCACTGCCCAGGGAGGAGGCACGGGGAAGCGGGGAAGGAGGCAAAGAGATGAGGGCGGTTAGAGGGAAGCAGAGGATTTGAGTCGAGATCCACCGCAATCGACAGCGCGGATCGCTGAAATCCTCGACGCGTTAAACATCCTTGGCACGATCGATGGCTGGAGATTTAGCCACAACTTGGATTTCATGGAAAAATTGCTTTTTTTTTCCCCACCCCTCAACATCCGATTTGGGGTTTGTGTTGGCCGGAGCTGTTTGTTGGCTCGTGCAAAAGATTGCGGTTTGCACTGAGACGTGGCGAGTGCTGCGCTCGGGATGAGACTTGTGGAGACCGGCCTTACAGTGGGGAGGGCCTGCCTGCCTAGCAGTGTCAACCCGTTCTGAAAGTTGGGGAGGGGTGGCTGATGTGGTTATAGTGAGCAAAGGGTCACACTCGTTTTTTTGACACCGCTATCCATAAATTAACATCAATTCCCACGCCTCCCCGTACAAAGGAGATCTGTATCTCAATGGGTACTTATCTGGTGAATTAACGATATCTGTGTACTGCAGTAGATAAATAAGCGGCTTTCGGTTATGTGTAACGATTAAATCAGCGTGGCTTTTTTTGGTTCCAATCTCACTCCCAAATAATTACCACTACCATTCTCAACATTGAAACGTTCTGTTGCAAATATACACAGGGCCATGTACAATCCCTGTACTTCCTGAACAACTTTTACTCCTCTTCTTGGTTCTTTCGGTAAAGTCACGTAGAAGGGAAGTAATAAAATAATAAAAATATTATTTTATTATGTTTTATTTTTATTATTTTATTACTTCCCTTCTACTTGACTTTACCGAAAGAACCAAGAAGATGAATCCCTGCAGTCACGAAAGCTTTAAATCGAAACGTTTACTCCATCCTTAACGAACAATCTATTGTGACTACTGCAACCATATCATCTTTAATGGCAAAGGCAATGCATCAAGTTTCAACGGACAAAGTGCTCCTTTGGTGTGTTATGTCTCAAAAGGCCGCTGCAGTGCAGTGCCCTTTACCAGCAGAAACAACAAAGTGGATATAAACAATGCAATTGGGAAGAGGGGAAAACAGTGTAGGGTTGGAGCGCCGCGAGCCCTAACCACAACTATCACCAACCGGCGACAAGCACCGGCCCTATTACTGATCCCAACCACCTCATCAACCAGACAGCCACTGATACCATCCCTCCACTGGACAGCTATGACAAAGAGCTTCATAGCTCTTCGGATTCTTCCAGTCTAAAAAATAAAGTCTCATTCTAACCTCACGCGACTGGTAACCCCACCGCATCAGGTTATGTTTGCTCGTCAGCTTGCGGAGTTTTTGCTGGGATGAAGCTCACCTGCTTTTTCTTGTAGTATCCGCGGCGGTCGCAGTTAGGGATGTAGATGGCCTTGGGCACGAGGTTGGTGCTCTCCTTGAGGTATTTTATGGCCAGCTCCACGCTTCGCTTGCACGGACCCTGCGACGGCGACACAAGGAGGAGTGGTGTTAAAAGCGACGCTCATTCACGTTCCCTTGATCGATGGGATCGTCGCTTTTGTATGTGTGTTGAACCTCTTTCGCACCGTACGTCGCCAAACGTGCTAATTTCGAGGTGCTTTTGAAATCAGCACAGGATAAGGAACGCTTGTAATGACCGAAGTTTGGGACACTTGATATTGGTGGTGGTGGTGGTGGGCATGAATTTATATGCAGAGGCTGTGATACCGCAGCTGCGCCACCAGAGGGCGCCAGAGCCTCACGCGTGCGCGTGTGTCTGGTGAGTGCGTGTGTAGTGTGTGTTGTGTGTCCACGTGGTGTGTATGTGTGTGTGGTGTGTGTGTGGTGTGCGTGTGTGGTGTTTGTGTGTGTGTTCTGAGCGCTCGCTCTCAAAGTAGCGATGAAACAAACCGAAGAGTCCGCAGAAAAAAAGCACACGCACACACGAGTAGGACATATGCGCTCATCACAGCATCGCTCGCGTTCATTTGAAACCCGTTTTATCGATGAGCTGCTGGTGCAGGCTCTAGCCAAGAGAATGTTGTTGGACGCCAGCTGCTGCTTGCAGCGGAATCACCATTGCAGAGCCTTTGAATTATGTACAACAACAAAAATACACTTTAAAAAAGGAGTGATCATTTAGAAGCGGACGTTAAAGTGTCCGCTGTGAATGGCATTACTTCGGCGTTGCCTTCACCTGTCTACCACAGATATTGTCGCCTCTTGTGGCCGAGGTGAACGGGCTATAACAGCTAAGCGGATCTCGGTGATGCTGGAACAGCGGACGCGAATGGGTGGGGGGTTGTGGCAAGCGCCACACGTTGGGCAGAATCAAACCTCGGGAGGGACACAGAAAGGGCAGCGGAGTGATCGTCACCGCTGCTCGTCAATTAATTCCATGCACCTACGCCAGGAGGCAACGCATTGTGACGCAGCAGCTCCCATCACAGCCACGCCACTCAGCTCTTTGCAACTCAGTCGCAGGGGCGCGTGCGAGTGTTGTGCTGTGTGTTGTGTGTCAATTGAGGGAGCGGTGGTGCAGCGGTTAGCGCAACGAATCCCGGGGACGCGAGTTCGATTCCCGCTTACGGCCAACACCGGTGACGATTGTCTGAACCGGTCCTGGGCCTCCCCTAGGTCGACTCGGCCTCATGTGAGTACCTGGTGCGTGGTGTTGACCACCCACCCCCTCGTGTGCCGTTACGGCCTTCATAGGTGCTCGCTAACAGCACTTGAACCAACAGTCTGTTAATGCTGCATGGGGTATCTTCGTCTTTTTTATTCTCTGTCTTTTGACAATTGCGCCCCGTGCCTCTGACCACATCGCCACTTAACGTGCCCAGCCCCACTGCAACTCAGAATCTCCTCGAGCTTAAGCCGAGTCAGCACTCGGACGAGGTGAACCACTGGAGCTTGGCGGCTGTTGTAGGCACGGGGCGGGGTTTTCTCCGGTTTCCTTCCCCGCGAAGACAAACACCGATTTAGCTCTCGGTCGTGGGTTGCAGGTTTGTACCCAGGGCTGGAAATGGGAAGGAATTGCTGGGGGGGAACTCTCGACCCACCCCCCTCCCCCCCCCCGCCACCTAAATGTAGACAGCACCAACTGAGCCTGAGCGCAAAGGATGGCGGCCCACGACACTTTCCATTTCCGATTCACATTTTCACTCCCACCACGACGTTACGGGTCGTGTCCGGCCCATGTCCGCCGCAGGTTGTGACCGCAACGGTTGTTCGTATCGGCACGGATGCCCGACGTTTGAGCTCCACTTGCCGGGAAGTAAGTTCCCCCAGAAGAGGTTCCCAGCACGCGGAGCGAAACTCAAGACATCGGCGCCGAACATGTACGCGTCAGCCGTACAGCCGGAAAAAGCGATTGGGGACAAGCCGCACGGCCCGCACGACCGCAAAAAAAATAACCCGACACACGAGTTAAAAGAACCCCGAATTTTGTGCAAGCGGACAAAGATCCCAACGTAGCCTGCAGGGACCCCTTAGGTTAGAGCAGTGGATGTTAACTTGGCCTGCACCCCCTGGGGGTGCAAGATGCCCTTCCTGGGGGTGCGAGACACGGCCATATTTTTGTTCGAAGGTAAATCATCGAAACGTAAATTAAGCACGGGCACGTAAGTAAAACTTACCTTGTGTCATCAAACCCGACGTATTTATTAACACGATACATTGCTTTTTTTTTTAAACGATTGAGAACCCAAGTGGGGCGCAAGGCCACGGCGAAGCTTTCAGAACCACTGGGTCAGAAAGTCCCCAGACTCGTCGTGCGGGCGCGGCTGCCCCATGTGTGACACGGGCCGACGGCTGTGCGGGCACTCACGGTCTCGCCCTCGTGTTTGTTGTCCAGCGCGTGTGCGCTGACCACCGTGTTGTCGCCCACCAGGCGCGAGCGCTCCTTCTTCCTCTTGTTGGAGTTGGCGACGTGGCGCGAGCGCGCCGGCGGGGCGACCTCGGGGCCCTCGGTCGGGGTCGAGTCCCCAAAGCTCGACTCTTCGCGAGGGTCCACCTCTGCGGGGGGGCGGGGGGGGGAGGACAATGGGGGGAGGGGAGACACCACGGGAGGATTGGACACGGTGGACGAGTGGGGGAGAGCAATTGGAGAAAGGGACAATGCGTGCCAGTGTATAGTGCTGCAGGGTGGACTTCTCGCAACTTCCAGGAAGGTCAATCTATCGGCCAATCACCGTGCTAATCGGAGGTGCGGGGCGGTAGGACAAAAAAAACACAAACAACGGTTCTAAAGATATGAATGTTCAATCTAGATGATTTAAAAGTGCATAGCTCCAGTGGCTTCCTCATATCGGAAGAAAGAGCGTTCCAGACGGCCGCAGAAGCGCACTGCATCGTCATCAACTTCATTGTCAGTTTCGAGTAGGTGGAAATTCATCGAGAAATCAGTTTTTTATAAGAGAGCTCAGTATTGTGAGATAAGAGTGGTGTAAGATAATTAAGGCAATCATGCATATTGAGGAAAACAATCAAGACACTCTCTTCAAAACGAAGTCTTTACAACTCTCCCTAACAGGTCTACACATCTTCACGAGTTATTGGCTAAACGAGACATTAGCTGGAGACTAAATGCAATGATTCATTGCTCACGCTGGGTACAACGTTTTGTCAACAAAGATGTGTGGGCCAGTACAGTTGGAGAGCCGTTTACATTGACTAAGGACCATTTCTGTGCATACTTTGTATAAAAAATACATTTACATATTGTTTTTTAAATATATTTTTTGGAGATTTAGAATGGAGGTGTGCATTGCCAGTCACGTGGACAGAGTGTCTCAAAGTCTACACCTCGTAACTTGCCGATGGCCTTTAATCCCACAATCGCCAATTAACAGATATAAAATTACATATTTCACATTTCAAAGGTTATATTGGGGGTTGTATGGTTACAAACCATAGATAATTATGGAGATGTAACGGCTGGAGCATGTGAGCTGGTGGGTGGCTTGGCTAATGGTTATATCTGGCCAGACATGGCAGGTACGCTCGCCTGTAATCCAGCGATCTGTAGGCAAGGTTGTATACGATACAGCAAGTATGTTTCTGATCTATTTGAGCCAAACTTGACTGCTTGGTTGCATGAGTTTTTCACTGGATATTCCGGCATCCCTCCCACGAAGCAAGGACTCACCCAAATGCCTTCACTTAGCAGGCCCCTATTTGAAAGTGGGTCTCAAGATTCATTGAAGCGTTCCTGTGCAAATGAATGCTGTTACAGTATTCCGCCGTTATTCACGAACTTGCTATCCGCGAATCGCATCTGGAACTCTACACGACTGCATCGCAAGAGAGTGTCGAGATAAAGCGATAAGGGAGAATGTTATGAGAGATAAAGTGACGAGATAAAGAGATGAGAGAGATAGCACCTGCAGACGTTGCCTTCACGCACGTACGATACACGCGCATGTATTCCACAACTTATTTACGTAATTATTTCAGGCAATTCGTTCCAAAGATAGGGTTTTCGCAAATGTTTTATTCGCGAGCTATCTCTGGAGCGTATCCCTCGCAAATAGCGAGGGGATGCTGTTATTTAATTACTGCCCACCTGGAATTCTAACCCCCCCCCCTCCTACCAGAGTCAAAATCCGAACCCTCACACCCACCAACACAGTGTTCTTTATTCATCTACAGAGGGGAGGGGGGGTGTCACTTTTGCTGATAAGACATCGGTGTGAGGACCGTCCACACATTTGAATCCATTGGGGTTCAACATCACGATGATGGGGAGGAGGGAGTTTTCACATTTGTGTATTGTCGGGGGGGGGGGGGGCGCCGCACTAAAGGCCACACAAAAGGGGGCCCGCGGGGGGGGGGCTTGCAAGTGGAGAATCAAGGCTCCAACGTCGTCGGATTTCGTAGCCGTCTCGCGCGAGAGACACCGCCTCGCGCTGTCCGCTAGGTGGCAGCCGACGAGACCCACGGAGCCGTAAGACCATCACCACCACCCACCCCCCGCTCAGCCGCCACGCGGGCACCGGACCGTCAACGAGCGTGGCGACATTAATTGGCCCCGCGAATTCAATTCGCGTTGGGGGTTTTTTTTTTTCATTTTTATTGGGTGGGCGCATGGCGATAAAGGGGAGCGATTGGCGCGAGGGGGAATGCACGTTATGTCGCTTAGAGCGTGAACTCTCTCGTCGCTCACGATGAACAACAATTTGCCGGTGGAGTCTGTTTATAAATAAATGACGATAACGGATCAGTGCTGGCCGCAACCCATGGGCGAGTGCTGCTCACACGAGGATGAGCAAGGCAACGTAAGGCTCTCTCGTTGACAAGCCTCCGGGTTCTGTACGCTCCATGGCAATGGCTGAATTATTGAGTTTGTCGTGTAGAGTTGGGGCATTTTCGTTGCGCTGCCGATTCTCCGTTCAGGCTGCGTCGCGTGTGCCGTCCTCGCAGTGACCTCTCCGGCTCGCCGTGACCTCTCCTATTGCGAGAGACGCAAGGAGACACCACGCACGCGCGTCTCCTCCACCCCCTGGGTCTATTTGGCGTCTTGCGGATGGGCTAAATGCTCGTCCGTGGCGCCGCGAGGTCATTTAATTCCGCCGCGCGCATCACTGTGCCCGCATACGATGTGCCTAAGCTCGGCTCAAGACCCCCAAGGTAAAAGCAGTGTGGTTATAATCTGACGCCCGGGGCTGGCTGCCTGCACACGTGACGGAACGTCCCCCCCCCCCACCCCCCCCATGGCATGGCTTCGTGAGATCTCCCACGCCTCGCCATCGTGTCCGACACTCCACCCGTCACCAAACCCCCAAACGCGAACCGGTCCGCCTTCGCAGGCGTGTGGCTCTCCCGTACCCATCACCCCACCCCCCGTAACGCCCCTCTTCCAAAACCAGAGGCGCACAGTGGTGGTGCCTTTGGACGAGACCTGTCGGACCACGCGGTAGCGACCGGACCGGGCATTCGGCTCGAACTTAAGAACTTCGTGTGTCAGCGGTTTGCGTGTGGGAGCGACGAACGACTTCTCGGATGTTCGTGCGGATTTTTTGCGGACGATGCTCGCGGTGAAATTCGAGGTTCGAATTTCACAAACAAACAAAAAAACGATTGCGGGGAAGCAGAACGTCTTTAAACACTGCACACGTTAACCTGCGTGTGCACACACAAAGACAAAGATCCCCCGTATAGCCTTAAGAGACTGGGGCAAGTGCTGTTAGCGAGCACCTATGAAGGTGCGACACGCCGCACGTGGGTGTGGGTGGACAGCACCACGCCAGACCGCCTTTGTCTCCCTATTGGCAATGTTTACACACCGCACCAGGTACTCATTTGAGGCTTAGTCGACCTAGGGGAGGGCCAGGACCGGTTCAGATAATCGTCACCGGTGTGGGGTAGCCGGGTTCGTAGCACAGCGCGCTAACCGCTACACCACCGCTCCCGACTGCACACACGCACACGGACTAGCGCTCACATACACGCGCACATTCTTGCGCAGGCCATGCGCACACAACGCGTGTCCGCTTCCACACACACACGTGGTGCACACACACACACACGAACACACACACACGTGGTGCACACACACACACGAACACACACACACGTGCGTACACACACACACGTGGTGCACACACACACACGTGGTGCACACACACACACACGAACACACACACACGTGGTGCACACACACACACACGAACACACGTGGTGCACACACACACGTGCGAACACACACACGTGGTGCACACACACACACGTGCGAACACACACATGCGGTGTTCACGGGCGCACTACCTCAATCAACCACTCCCGGTTACCATTCGCTCGCGTTCACGCGATTCTGCTCGCGACGAACGTGGCACTCGCTCACTCCCACACTCGTGCACACACATCGCACACACACACACGAACACACACACACGTGGTGCACACACATCGCACACACGCACAGACACGCGCAGATGCGCAAAAACTCACCCAACTCAACACACTGCCCACCGGCACACCTATCCCCCACGGAACCCCAAGTTAATTTTATCTCCAAACCCACCCCGTGATGAAACCCACATCCCGGTTACTTGTTTAGAAATGCGCTAACAAGTCGCCCCGGGGAAATCAGTCGAAGTGTCCCCTCCTGAACTTCGCCTCGCGCTCCCCATCCCCCCGGGACCCACCTTCGTAGTGGCGGCAGACGCCACGACCCTCGAGCATCGCCTGCAGCTGTCGCTCCTCGCCCGCCTGGGGCAGACACTTGAGGCCGAAGCCGCACCGCTCCGTGTAGATCCCGCACTGCGCGCCCTCTCGCAGCGCGCACGTCAGGCAGCAACCGCAGCCGGGTTCCCGCACCAGCTCGCAGCCCGTGGGCAGCTCGCACTGCGACAGGGCCCGGTCGTCGCACGGCTCGCAGCGAACCACGGGGCCCGCGCCGCCACCGCCCAGAGCGAGGCACGACCAGGGACCGCACGCGACCACCAGCGCCATCGCGAGTAGCGACCGAGCCGTGGACGCGCGCGTAGAAGAATTGGGGGAGCAGGATGATGATGAGGACGCGGCGGCGGCGGCGGTGTCGATGACTTGCCGAGGGCGCACTGAGCTCAGGCGTTGTCTCATGGTGACCGAGATGTCGTCCCTCTTCGTGCTAACGGGTGGCCCGCGGGTTAACTGCGAGACGCAAGGGGAGGGAGATGCGGACGAGAGCTGGCGCACGGGCGCTGCGCTTTTGCGCACGCGTTGGCCGCTAGTTAGTGCGCAATAACCACGGCGGCGACCGAGGACGGCGGTGGCGCGCCACGAAACTTCTGCTCGCGGAGAGAAGGAAGCCGAAGAGAGACGGGGGGGGGGCAAGGGTGGAGAATCCGAGAGTTAGCTATAGCCAGCAAGAGAGCACGGACAGAGAGACAGAGGAGAGACAAGAGGCGAGAAACTCGCTCGCGGTTGCTCTCGAACTCGCCGCCGTCTCCGCGATTTCAGTCCGTCACGCAGACAGCGCGCAATTTATTGCGAACAAAGTGCCGCGGCCCCTGCATATGTATGGGTGCAGCCCCCCGCACTGGGAGCACGTTGGGGTGGGGGGGTGTGGGGGGGTGTGGCGCCCTGTGCTGGGTCCGGGGCCCCGGTTGTAATTTAAGACGCCGCGGGTCTCTCTCTCGGCTGGCTCGCTCGCACTCTCTCTGTGCGCCGACAGAGAGAGAGAGCCAGCGGAGGGGGAGCGCAGAGGCACCCACCCGCCCGCCCGCGGTGTACAATGGCACCGGGAGGGGCATAGCAGCCGGAGGTGATCGCTGCTATGCATTACCGAGTGGGTCACCTCCATTGACTGTAAAATAAGAGATTGAACGCTTGTTGTCTGTGCATTTTGGACCGCGCACATGCATAGACATTGTAACGCACGAAGCGGTCACTCTGTGCTTTATAGAATGGTACACTTAAGATACTATAGCCGCGCAAGAGATGACCACTCCTTATACAGGTGGCCGCTCTATGCTTTATAGACTGAACGCCTCTACAGATCTAAGAGCAAGAGGTAACCACTCTACGCACTTTAGACCGGTCACCTAAATCGACTATCGAGCCAGAGGTGGCCACTCTATAAACTTTTAGAGAGGCCACCTCTGGCTATAGGCTGCATTCTATTTGAGCGCGGGGTATGATCCTTTTGCTCACAATTGTGGGCACGTGGGTTCACATCCCTGGCTCGGGACGACGTCTTCATCATCATCGTCGTCGTCATTTCGTTGGAGGGGGGGGGGGTCGGTAAAACAATCACCGAGACAGGCGAGGAAGAGCACCGCTTCATGCTCAGGAGTCCATCGTGGTTGTACCTCGGATAGACTTGTCCCCGCCATGTGAATGTGGAATATCCACACATGGCTCACGATCGCTGCCAAAGCCAGACGCAGCTGCCGCGACGCACGCGCAATGACAAATCGACGAGAACCCCTCGTTAACCGCGATGATACGGGCCGGCAAATGTCGCGAACAAGGGAGGGTATGTAGAAGTATCTATTTTGTTGTATGTGCACTGACCTTAACATTACAATAGAGAGCAGCCTGGCTATTCATAGCATTGCTGTATCGGGCAGATCCGTATGGTGCCAATATCCGTAAGTAATATAGAACACTATGTAACACGATTTTTGTTCTTGGGTACTAAGTGTTATTTTCTCATTGCTTATGCCTCAAAAGTATAGAAAATGCCTATTATTCACCACAAACTTTGCTTTTGTGACCAGGTATTTACGTGAAGGAATTACACAAATGTGCACGTTTTCTCATTGAAAATAGGTACATTTCAAAATATCACTGTCCTGGTCACAAAAGCAAAACTTATGGGGAATAATAGTAATTTTCTGTACTTTTGAGGCATACGCAATTAGGAAATAACACTTACTACCCAGGAACAAAAATATAAACATTTGTTACACAGTGTTATTAATGGAGTGGATTAGCTTAGCTTTTGTGTCCTGGTCACAAAAGCAAAACTTGTGGGGAATAAAAGCCATTTTCTGTACTTTTGAGGTATAAGCGATTAGAATATAACACTTACTAACCAGGAACAAAAAAAATTTGTTACACAGTGTACTCAACACAATGTACGACGCCATAGGTAACGAACTGCATCACATACGCATACAGCCGCGTGAGTGGCGATGAGTGGTGAGCGTGGGTGATGAGGGCGGGTGGTGAACTTGGGAGCGGTGGTGCAGCGGTTAGCGCGTTGCACTACGAACCTGGCGACCCAGGTTCGATTCCCGCTCACGGTTCAACACCAGTGACGATTATCTGAACCGGTCCTGGGCCTGCTTTAGGTCAACTCAGCCTCAAATGAGGAGCCGGTGTGGTGTGTAAACATCTCCACTAGGGAGATAAAGGCGGCCGGGCGTGGTGCTGGTCACCCACCCTCTCGTGCTGGCCTTCATAGGTGCTCGCTAACCGCACTTGCCCCAACGGTCTCTTCAGGCTATACGGGGGGGGGGGGGGGGGTCTTTATCTTTGTTTGGGGAGCGTGGGTGGTGAGTGCGAGTCGTGAGGGTGGGTGTTTAGGGTGAGTGTTGGTCACAGGTGCTGAGTGTATTGAGCATTGGTGGTGAAAGTGGTTTGTTGGTGACTGTGATTTTGAAAGTGGTGAATCTAATGAGGGTGTACGTGGCTAGGGGTGGGTGGTGAGTGTTTGAGTGTTGTGAGGATGAATGCAGTCCGAGGCCCGAGATTCAATTCCTATCCGTCCGCAGCAGTTAGTTTCCGAACCTGGTTTGAGTTCCCTAAGCAGACTTTAACAACAAAATAAATGTTGACATATCAGCAAATGTATGGCTATAACATTACATACAGCACAATACATTGTGCCGATACACACATTTACAGATGTATGCATAGAGCACATACGCACCTCTGATTAGCGCGGTTGGCTACGTACGGTGGGGAAGAAGTTCAATGTATATGAAGCATTAATTAAATTATATATTAAATTATAAAAAATAATAATTTCTCATTCTGATAATCTCTAGGCCAGCAGAGAAGGCCTTTCTGGCCCTGACGGCACGCATACAGTTACGCACTCACTGTTGCGTACGGTACACAATGAATTGCGTAGCATTAGCCTGGAGTTGCATGTTGTGCCTCGTGTGATTCAGCAGAACCTTCGCTCCCTTGAGCCGGTCTGCTTCGAGAGCAGCATCGGAAACACTTTTCCAGCCGTCGCCAGATTTGGTTGATGGCAGCAATGTTTCCGACACGAAGCAAGTTGGACTCGCGCAACAATGAATTGGCGCTATTTGGACACATATTTAGGATGGACAACAGGGGAATAAAAGGTGTGTTCTTCAAGAAAAACGGAAGCAACCGGAAAGAGAGGAAGACCTAACAGAGAATGGCTTGACAACGACAAAAACAATCGATTGGTGCCAGTTGGATGTGGCACTGCTTGAGCACATTGGCACAAGACAGAGGAAAGTGGACACCTACAGGGCTATCTGCCCATAGAACGTGATGATGATGACGACAATGCACGTGGGAGGACTTGAATTCGCTGCAAGGATTTGCAACAGCATCTTGACCCGATCCTTTTTTGTTGTAGAAGTGGCCCTTGATGCCGGTGACGTCCAATGACAGCTGGATTCAAAGGAAACAATGCAGATCAGAAGGTACTCCTCTCAATGGGTTGCACTTAATACGTTCAAGTCAAGCGCATATATATGTAACACAAAACACGTTTGCGTATGTTTATGATTTACCATTAATCCTTACACGTGTGAGTGATGGTCAACGAGTGTTGAGAATGTAAAAAAAACGTTTGTACCAAGTAAGGCCCACTAAGCTAAAAGCTCTTTTTAAGAAGCATCCTGGCCACAAATGATAGTGGCTTATCATGTGGAAATGTATAGCAGCCAAATACTCTAAACGCATGTTGATTTTAAATGTGGAGGGACCCTGAGAAATATTCACGCAACCACGGGGAAAACATGCAAACTCCAAATATGCGGGCATCAGGGTCGGTATCGCAGCCACGACCTCTTGCCTACCAGGCGAGGGAGTTAACATCTCGCCACCGCGGCGCCCCAAATAAAGGTCATGGCATTGAATGTTATTCTAAACAAACGCACAGCAATGCAATAAAGAGGACATATGTGGCAAGGCTGAAAGGGATGTGGTACCATATTTTAAGCGTCCCGCGGGTGTCTTTAAATGTCAAGTTTTCTCAAAGCTTGTTCACAACTTTTAAATAAAGCACATAAAAGCCTCACTGGTCAATACTGTTGTTGAGTATTTTGTTCATTGCCTGCGTTAGCAAACCAAAGTGCCCAGAGGAAACCTAAATATGTGATTGCATGCCTACCCTTCCGCGTAAATACCCGGTCTCAAACATCCTCGCCGTACTGTCTCTCAATAACACCAACTTGCCTTACAGGTGAGCGTCTCACAGAGGTGCCATTTCTTCCCAGCCCCATTCGCATTCGTGATTATATCCACCTTGCTTGAGGAACGTCATGTAATGTGCAAGGATTAGGCGTAAACGTGGGTGAAGTTGACTGTACAGCTAATTCATTTTCTCTCCTGGCTTTGCGTGCACAGGTTATCATCGCCATGTAAAGTGGATTGCATTCCACGTGGTTATGAACGAGAGTTAATCCACCGCCATATGCCACGATCCAGTCAAAACAAATACTGTATAATCATGCACAATTATTTTCATCAGCGTGTCAGTGATATAAGTGACCCTGAGCCAACGGTGGTAATTCCACATTATTATGACGGGAACAGTATTATTCTTCTAAAGGAAAAACAATGTTGATTTGCCACAGAGTGGTACTCACTTTATCGACCCTCGAAGTAAGATGGACAGAGTTGACCACCCAACTAGGATATTGACCCCCAACTTTCCAGTTGTGAGTCAATCGTTGAAATTACATTGCCACCTTTAATTTTGCTGACAATTAAGTGGTATCCAAAACTGTTCCAATATGTTTCCGGTGAGGGGCCTACATGTTTTGTAATGTCGAATGCCAACTGGTCCAAATTTTGGCAAATTTGAAAAAATGTTCACAACTTACTCAACTGGCATTCATCTCCCGCGAAAACTTGGTGGCACCCTTCTGAAAAAGGGACACGACACTCAGTGAGACTTCCCTGTGTGAACGAGTGCAATAATAGCTGCGTATTGAAAGAGGCAA
Organism: Lethenteron reissneri; assembly: GCF_015708825.2. Lineage (NCBI taxonomy): Eukaryota > Metazoa > Chordata > Hyperoartia > Petromyzontiformes > Petromyzontidae > Lethenteron > Lethenteron reissneri. Next base: position 20,236,763 of record NC_083801.1, read on the forward strand.
CGCTTGGCACTGCAACTCAGGGCTTCCTCTAGGTCAGGGGTCGGCAACCAAAATAACAAGAAGAGCCATTTCTTTCCAATTCGGTACAAAATTCAGTATTTCAAGAGCCGCAATGCATCTGAGTACATACGTACTCATCGTCAAGAAGCAGCCCGTAAAGAGCCGCATGTGGCTCCGGAGCCGTAGGTTGCCGACCCCTGCTCTAGGTGAACTCGGTCTAAAATGAAACAGCCTCTATCTCCAAACGCGATTGTGACGAGACAATAAGTTCAAACGCGATAACATTAATTAATTGTGCTATATACTCAAGGGGTGGAGCAGTGACGCACTAAACTTGGCGACCTGAGGAAGCGATGTCTGAAACTGGTCCTGTGCCCTCACAGTCAACAACCCACACTGATCAAGGTGCGGTCAAGCAACCACCGTGGTCGATATGGTGTGAGGAGTCCTTGATCTAGCAGTGGATTAACAAAGGGCTGTAAGTTAATATTGTGTACTCACGTTTTCCATCCCTCCGTGCAAAAGGGACATGCCGTGTAACAAAAAAGGTGAAGATCCCCCGTGTAGCCTTAACAGACTGCTGGGGCAAGTGCTGTTAGCGAGCACCTATGAAGTCCAGCACGGCACACAAGAGGGTGGGTGGCCAGAACCACGCCCGGACGCCTTTGTCTCCCCAGTGGCGTTGTTTACACACACACACCAAGTACTCATTGAAGGCTGAATCCACCTAGGGGAGGCCCAGGACCGGTTCAAATAATCGTCACCGGTGTTGGCCGTGAGCGGGAATCGAACCCCGAGTCGCCAGGTTCATAGCGCGGCGCGCTAACTACTACACTACCGCTCCCCACTACATACCGTATATATACACACGCACGCACAATATTGTTTAATTTTAGTCATACTTTGCACTGTAATTTTACAAACCGCATATAAAACCCACGATTGAAAATGTGCCTCCTTTGCATGCCTTCAAGTTTCTCACCTTGGCTTATTCCGTGCAATAATCATGTTATAGATTTTACACAGCAGAATGCTTTAGTTGTGGAGAGGTTCACGGTCATTTTACACCGCTGGGTAAATGGCTTTATTTATGCTCATCCTCAGGGATTTTAGATTTCAAAAACATACAGAGGCAAACATTCCCCTATAGCCTTAACATACTTTTTAGGGCAAGTGCTGTCAGCGAGCATGGTACATAAGGGAGAAGGTGGCCAACACCAGAGTGGCGATTTTTGCACACTACATCAGGCACTCAGTTGTAGCCGAATAGACGAGAAGGACCAGGACTGCTTCAGATAATCGTCAATGGTGTTGGCCGTGAGTGGGAATCAAACTCCGGTAGGCGGTTCATAGCACAGCGCACTGACCGTTACACTACCGCTCCTCCATAGACACACACACATTTAACACTACATTCACTTTTATACAATGAGTCCGTCCACCCACAAATGGAAACGTCTGGATATATATAATCCCACTCCGCTGCTGTTCTCTTGCTGCTTAAATGTGCTAACAATAGGATTTATAGAGAAGGTGACCTTTGAAAATGAGCGGGTCATAACCCCACATGCACGCTGCAGTGCAGCCATAACCCATTCAGCTCCCACACACACACACACCATGCAAGCATGAAGTGTGACAGCCACCACCACCACCACACCACTAAATACCTACCAAACTTCTTTCTTAATAGAAACCATGTCACTTGTGCCTACAGCTACAGTACCAACACCAAATCCTTTATATCAACCACCACCTTCAACAATACCGCCACCATATCCGCCATCACCGCCACTACTACTACGATGACAGACAACTCCACTTGCAAAACCACATTCCCACCAGCACCGGATTACCAACGTGCCCAGCAGAAGTAGCCATCACTACCTTTACCAATAACGACACCACCATGAATTTACTAGAAGCCCTCTGTCTTCCTTTGGGGCTTGTGAAACCCTCAACCCATTGCCTTCTTTAACCTGAGAGTGCAGTCCAAATTATTCCGTGGTCTTACATGACACATGGGCATGGCATCGCGAGCAAAACCACAGAACACTTGTAAACTGTGGTTTTATATATATATTGGTTACTCTAATTGAGCGACATTTTCAATGCGTATGTCAAGATATTATTCGTCATTACCCTAACAGTCGGTTTTGCCCTTGCCGTAATACATTCTCATTATTTCTACCTAATTCACTGTTCATTCGAGAAATTTTTATTGGAATTTCTATCATCATCATCATGAACTGAGTCATTATTTTACTTGGACTCAATTAAAATATGGTTCACAGTGCATAAATATTAATTAAAATATTAAATATTTCCACCGCCCCAGGTGAATTCTCAAAAGTGAGGTGACAATATCTGTACAGTATATTATTACCAGAGGCACAATACCTGTAAAATAATGAAAACATAAACTCGAGTAAAATGCCTTCGCGTACCTCAGCCAATAACAAGACTGCATGTTGGAAAGATACTTTATTGCCAGCATCATCGTCATTCCTTTATCCCCTTTGGTTTATCACATTATCGCATCACCATCATGAGATGCAGAGCTCATTGCGGTCACTGTCGAGGCTGCAGGGTGCAGTTTTTATAACTGTCTGGCTACAGCTTGTGCAGTTCTATACAGGTGGGGTCAGAATGACATTATATTACCGCTGCCAAAGGTGACATCATATTGGGTGTCATCAAATATTATCGAAAAATAATAGCAACTTTGGCCAGGCTATAAGAACACGGGCCATTATGAATGCACTATTTCATATATGAGGTTTATTTTTACGATGGTCTTACAAGAATATATGCCACCTAACCAAGTGAGCCATTGTACCTGGTCGTGTAGAAACTCATTTGCAATAGAAGTATCATCCATCATTTGGTCCCCAAATGTATGAACTGTTGGATTTTATTTATTTTTGTTGTAAGAGTCCAGATGGTGCAATTTAGGTGTTGTAATGGAATAGTGAACGAAAGAAGAATACACACGTAGGTCATGCTTTTGCGTCTATCCCTCATGACCCCTTTCCATATTCTGACGACGTGCTAAAACAATGACATGGTAATGGGAACCCAGTTGTATATGGTAGTTGTCGTGAAAGTGCTCTCTATGACATCAGGAGGTGTATGTCAAAGCAACATTCTGAGTTGTCCTGTTGAGTCCACTGAGGGTGTCAAGAATTGATCGTCTCCTATTTGTAGACAAGAACAAAAATAATGCGTTGAAGCTTTCTGCACATGGATGGAATCCCTAAAAAACCCTCCTGTTTTATCTGCACTTCATGGACAACACTTGCCAGTGGCCAATAAAACGTGCAATGGACGAGTCTCCACAAGGTGTATTCACGCCATATTACTGCTTTCAAATGACCGTGAGATACTGTTTTTTTTTAAAGGTTTACTTTTACGTGGGGAATTTTGTATAAATAGCAGGTTCATGACCGCAGTCCCCTCGTTGCAAGTGAACCGCAGTTGGTAATTAATCGCTACTGCTCTCAGATGTGCCCACTATTGTGCGTGCACGGCTATCAGGCAGTGCTTGTCTCGCTCATGAATAGACACACACGAGCCTTTGAGCAACAGCAGGTCTCCACGGTGAAATTCACTGTTGCATTTTCTCCCAAGACACCACAAGTTGAACAAAATTTGTGTACGGACTGGAAACATTGGCAAAGAATAAACTGCGTCAAATTCCATAACGGTGCCTTTTATCAAAGTGCCATAGAGTAACCGAGCATTTTTTTTTACTCGGCAACGTGTACTAGGCTAGTTGCCCACAACAACATAAATGCTTGTGCCCTAAAGCAAAGACACGAGCAAGACAGCAGTGTATGATTTGGAAAGCAGTACGATGCACATTGTTTTCATGAACTCGAAGGTTTTCTCATAGATGAGTGGAAAATGCTTTAATGGAAGTTAGTGAGACACAATTGCACCGTCTAGTTGGGGAAGGAATTCGAGAGAAGCCATAATCCGTACTGCAAAGAGGTACTGAGATTTGAGTATAGTTTCTTTGGGACAGTTTGCCTTTGGTGAGACAGTTCTGTCTATATTATGCTTTATTGTATACTTAACATCAGATTTGGCTTATAGAGTCCAGATGACAGCAGGATCTTTTATATTGTCTTCAGCCATACAAAATTCACACTTAGCATGAGGCATAGAAAACATTGCAGACAGCAGTCTCAAACCCTGGACTCATGTGTCAGTGGGTTTCTAAATCGTTGTCAATTTTAGGCTTGCTGTTACTAGTATTATTAGTATCGTCAGCACCACATCAACAGTTGCCACAAAAACATATGGTAGTGTGGTTCGGGTGCATTAGAAGTTAGGAGCAATATTGTGGTCATAATGTTCTACAGTATTACGGTTGTGCTGCATTATAATGACATACAGTATTACTACTGTCATGTGTTTTATATATGTGTAATGGGTTAGATTGAGGCGCACACTCAACTTGGAGGCAACACTATTTATTAACGCATAACAACCAACTCGAACATTAAACACGGGGTGGTGACCACCGTTCCTAATCTCACTAACACTCGGGGAATACTACACAGCGTGACCAGGGCAGGTGACGGGCTGCCTGGTCATGGACGAAGGTCAGAGACTTCCAAGACCGTTGATGGCGTCTTCATCCCGGGGTTGAACAGCCCCACTCTCTGTTCACGTCCCGCTTACAACCGCTGCGGCGTGGCCGGCTCTACCCCAGGCCACGCCCCCCGTCTCGATCCTTCGAGAAGGTCCTGGTCCCCAACCATGTGACCCCCAAGCTCCCTCCTGGGGCCCCTAGCCCCCCTTTATCGGGTCACGTGTCCTGTTGGGTTCACGCAGTGTCACGACCTGGCACGATCCCCGTGACACCCGCCTGCAGCACCCATATCGAGCCAACACAGTCGTGACGTCGTATGTCACTTCATATGTATATACATATTCATGCGTTAATATAAATAGAATACAAAATGTAGGTTTTACGAGTAGTTGTGTGATTGCATCATGATAATGTGGTTATCCTATAGCTGCGTTTTAATGCTGGTATAGCTATAATGCTGTTATAGTGTCATTACAGTACTGCTACAGTGATTTAATATTTTGACGAAGCAATGAAATATGGAGCCATGGCATCAGATGGAGATGGAGCGACTAAGCCAGCTCGTGTGCAGGAGCTTTGCATACCGTTACATCGCAGGAGCGAGTTCGATAACGACGGATTTTGGAGGCCTTCATCCAGCAGTGGGATAATCATGTGTTTCCTCCTTTGGCTGCCAGTGCCGTGAGTCTTGACAAAAGTATATTTTAGCAATGCCCCATAACCCTTAGTTCACTTAACGTCTTAATTGTCAATATGATGTTTCTAACGTGTTTGTTCTCTTAATCTCGAGTAATTCCAAACACGCATCTCTCCATGTTAGTTTTCAGAGCTTATGAACAATATGGAATGGTGTTATAAATATTATGTTAAAACTTGAGTGTGAGAATGAGTGTTCAGGTATTTTAACTGTAGAGGGTTAGTTTGTTAGACTGTGATGTTCTAACTCACTCCGAATGTTTGAACCCAGTGTTCTAACTCAATGGGGTTAGAACAATTCCAATGTTGTAACACTAGTATTAGAACTCTGGTGTTAGAATTCGTGTCCTGATGTTTTCGCTGGAGAGGGTGAGATTAGACTTTGTTCTAACCCTTGAGCGTGTTTGAACAACTGCACCGTTATACCACTCGTGTTTTAGAACTGAGTGTACGTTCCAGTGTTCTCTTAACTAAAGAGGGTTATTGCATTGATCTCTCTCACTCGAGGCGTTATCATTTATTTCCAATTTTAATCTGTCTCTGTGTTCTTACTCGACAGAGTTAGATCGCTACACAGTGCCGTTCTAACTCAACCCTTTTGCGTTGGAACAATCCCGCGGTGCGTAAACGTTCTTATTAATATCGCCGCAGGGTTTGGTGGTACATGTTGTTTATGTCGTTTATTTGGAAAATTCGGTCACAGTTCCTATGATCACTGTTACATTGCTTTAATGGCTTTATTTTGGTGATTTCGAAAAGTTGTTTTGGTTTGGCCATGTTTGTTTGTTGTAGTACGGAGTTAGACTGATGGCTTTAATCTAAGTTGTCTTGTTGTTGTTTGACTTGCATCCCACTGCGATTTTTGCACACAGCGTTGGTGTACGGTGCTTTTTTTGCAATATTTTGCTGTCTTTTCCTGGATTTTCAGTTTGCACTTAGTCACATAGTAACTTTAAGATGTTTTCTTTTGTTCATGTTTTTGTTTGTTGCCGTTGCACCCGATTCAAGAGCCGAATGGCTCACAGGGCTATACCTAATATAAATGAAACTGAAAAAAAAACTGCAATGTCAGAACAGCGGCGTGAGAACTCGCGATGAAAAAAAAAACCTCTTAAACAGCGTTTCGGATCATTCCGCCCTGCGGCGTTAAAACTCGTTCACTCGACCGTTGTTATAATAAAGCCGGATTGTTTATCACGCCATCGATTCATCGTGATCTCGCGAAGAGAGTCGCTCCTATCGCCCGGGTACCACCTCCTCCTCTTCCTCCCCCACAACCACCTCCACCTCCCCCCACCACCACTTCCTCCCCTCACCTCCCCCCACCATCTCCTCCCCCCCACCACCACCTCCTCCTCCTCCCCCCACCACCTCCTCCCCCCACCACCTCCTCCTCCCCCCACCACCTCCTCCTCCTTCCACCATCACCACCTCCCCCCACCACCACCCCCCCCCACCACCACCACCTCCCCCCACCACCCCCTCCTCCTCCCCCCACCACCTCCTCCCCCCACTACCTCCTCCTCCCCCACCACCACTCCCCCCCCCACCACCTCCTCCCCCCACCAACTCCCTCACCTCCTCCCCCCACCTCCCACCACCTCCTCCCCCCACCTCCCACCTCCTCCTCCCCCCACCACCACCCCCCCACCTCCTCCCCCCACCTCCTCCCCCCACCACCCCCCCCCCCACCTCCTCCTCCCCCCACCACCTCCGGGTCTCCCCCCACCACCACCACCTCCCCCCTACCACCTCCTCCCCCCACCACCACCTCCTCCGGGTCTCCCCCCACCACCACCTCCCCCCCACCACCTCCCCCCCCCCCCCCCCACCACCCCACCAGGTCGAGGCGGCGCCGGGAGCAACGAAGGCGGCGTGAGGACGCCGGGACGACTTCTACCTCCCTCCCTCCTTCCCTATCCCCCCCACCTCACACACAGTGAGTCGCTTGCATCGCCACAATCACTGCCGTCGTCGTCGTCACCACCATCATCATCATCGTGGTCGTCACGATCATTCATCGCCACTGTAATTCATCACAATTGTACAACAGCAGCGTGGGTCGGGAGAGGGGGGGGGGGGTCTGGGGCAGGGTCGGCTACCGGGGATTCCCCGGCTTCGGCTTCTATCCGAGGTCGGGCGGCCTTGTGTAAAGGCCTACCTCGCTACGCAACCCGCGTCGGTTGTGTGAAATAACAATGCCGTCACGCGGCGACTTAAATTAAAAGTGGCACCCCTGGTAGGTGCGCTAATGATGACAATGTCAGGGCGAACATTATTGACGTAAGGCGATAAAAGCGCCGAGTTTCGTGTCTGTATCCAAGTGCACGGGCCTAGTTATGGTACTGTACTCTTACAGTACGGTACGAACGACGCTTCTTGTTTGTATTTAACAAACTCGTTGAACGTGTCAAGTTTGACTGCTTGAGTTTGTGTTCAAGCCGCCTTATTTACAATGTCGTGAGAGAAAACAAACACGATAACCCACGTATATGTTTATTTGAGCGACCGATGATCGATCCACCACTTCTCATAGTTGCTAATCCTGAGAGGTGTCCAAGCTCCAGTGCTAATCTGTAGAACGTGTGGGGCTCTAGAGCAAAATAAATGAGTGGGGATGTTTGCCTGAGGTTATAACTGTTAGTTAGGTTGCTCACGGCGAGGTTGTCTGGGCCAGGGGTTTATGGGTTCGCATAGCCGGCAACCCATTCGGTTTACCCCGTATTCTTATACAAGGAAATTGAGTTTTCAGGTCCATACGGCGGCATACAGCCGTTTCAATAGGGGCAACAACAATGTTTTGTCTATTTGTTCGTGTTTCTCCTTTGTGATGGGACTTTGTAGGATGAACGTTGAGATGTATAAGGGCACGGGGTAATGAATAAGGTCTGAATTGGTCTGTAATATTGTAGGGCATCGATAAGGGCAGTCGACATGTGTGGGTTAGTTGTGTTGGGTTGTTTCGGCCAACGTGAGTCATTTTCGCACTCGTACCCTAAAACGAATTTAACATGATGATGATGATGTGCCGGAGAAGCACCTTCAAGAGATGAGGAGCAGAAGCTTTAGTAGATTACACTAATTATTTGGTGACACTGCATTGGTTGTCAGTCGTGCACAAGTACTTTACCAGGAATAAATAAAACCTCAACATATTCATCAATAACACTGCCTCGAAACCAAAACGTTAAACCATGTGACGTTTTGGGCAGTGACCCTTCAAAGCACTTGACAAGATAGTGGGCAGGGAGTTGGGGGGCAGCGCCTACTTAAGACGAGGGCAGAACCTTCAATAAATGGGGGGAGGGAGGGGGGACAGTAACAGCAAAATATAATTTTGTCCGGTTCCGTTCAGGATATGAGGACCAATACTTACAGATGATAGTTGGTGGTTTATAGCTCCAAAATTAAGGTGGTTTATAGCTCCAAAATTAAGGTGGTTATAATGTTTCAGGCATTGTCGGTAGAACCTGCAGCAGGATACAATGGGGGGTCGTACCAACTGGAGGTAAAGACAGGGCCTGTAGAAAGAGATGGGGGGGGGCAGAAGCTGCAGGACAAAATAGGGACACCAATGGACAGCACTTGTAGGCAATAATAGGGGGGAGGCACCGGTAGAAAACAACGAGGCAGGAGATGAAGCAGAACTTGGCGGTTAGGGATTTTGCCTTCAGCAGGGCAGGGGTCAGCACTTCCAGTGATGGATGTATGAGCATAATTGAGCATCATATTGATTTAATATATCACACTTGCGGTGTGTACCTCCAACAAGAGTGTGTTTGTATCAGCTCCCATGCAAACACAAAATCAAATTGTGGGAATTTATGACTCTGAGACTAGCCAGAATATGCCATGTGACTGGAGGGCAGTCTAAACAAGGGTGAGTGTGGCAATGTATTTCTTATATATTTTTAAACAAGCACCTGACTGCACTTAACACTAAATCTAGCCCTTACCCCTTGCCCTAACATCTAACCCCCGGTGATTCCTATAAATAACAACCCTTTTAGTTGAAGTATAGCTGGTTCAAATACACGCGAGGCATGGGTGCCACCTGGGGCCAGTTTTTGAACTTATGGAATGAATTTATTTAGTTATGTGTCTTCACAGTCACATACATTGTAACAGCAGTAGTGTATATACAGTCGTTTTGCACTCTTTTGTAATTATACATACGGTAGTCTGTGTGGAATCAAGATTCAATCAACTTCAAATCTGCTCTTATTTGGTTACCTTACACTGTTTATTGCCATATTTAAGTGAGAGCATGGTGCACATTTATGGTTAAAGTTTATGTACATAAAATAGATGTAAGAGTTTGATGAAGGATTACATGGCAAAAGTTAATGTATAATCTTGTAGAATGTGGTGAAATGTTTTAATCTAAAAATATATATATTTAGGTGTTTTTACTTTTCTGTTAAAGTACTGGAGAATGTAGCTTATATTTTAAGAGTGGTGGATTAAGTTTTATTTAGTGTGGTATGATGTCATAAAATGCTGTTGTTTTCCTTAAGTTTAAACATACCAACATTATGAGAGTTCAAACTTTTATATTTTGTCTTGATGGTGGCACTTCAGCAGCCTACTCTTTACGAAATATGTCGTGGTATTTTAATGTTTACAACAGACGACGTGCTTTGGTGACGCGTCGCAGTATCACCGGATGGCTGTGGGATTCAAACCTTTGACCCCGTACAAACTGTGGCTGAGTGTCGAGTGTGCTGACCACTTGTTCGTCCTGTCTGCGTGCTATGGAATATGGCCACGGACTATCCCAAAGCCTCTATCAATAGCCCTTTTCCCCGTACCCAAGAAATCTGACACCTGGCCTTTTCAGTGCACACACGGATGCCGCAACAGCTCTCGAAGGGAGCCAGCGGATGCCGCCGGATACTCCCAAATGGATTTTTTTCACTTTTTTTTAGCCCCTTTTAATGGTTGTGCCAATGTGCTTACTTTACTGTGTGCAGAGCAAAGCTTTTTATTTTTCTGGGCCTGGCACACCTGCAAAAGCTTACCTGGAGATGCATCTCTGCTTAAGTTCTTTTGTGTCAGCAGCATGCACAGCAGTGGCTATTGACTTTTAAGTGCTGATGGACCTGCCACATTCCAGGATATCACTGTGGGCCATATCCTCAATATGAATCCAGGGTATCAACTGTGTAAGTACACTAAAGACAGTCCACATGGCACAAGTATATTCATTTCTTTTGGATGGAAAATTTGGCGATTCGAGGTTTATGGGAGCTGGAGGTTCAGAAGCACTGATTTTAAGAAAAACAAAAAGTATGAATTTAAGCTATGTGACTGGGCAGATGTGTCAGTGTTTTGTTAAAATTCTCATATCTCACATTCGCCCATTGATATTGTTTCTCAGGATTGGCAATGAAATACCAAGGTTTACAAATGTCTTTATTTCTTCTCATTATAACTACTTTCTGGTATGTTGGATTAAATGTCAAAACTCCTAAACTCATGGCTAGCAGTTAACTTCCAAAGCTGTGTCTTGACTTCATAGGGGTCTCTAAATTATAGTATGCAGCTTTTTGTTGTCACAAGATGAATATCTGTCCAGCGCAACATACAGCATACCAGGTACACAATACCCTTCATTGACCACAGCATTATATGATATTATACAGATTATATCTTAAATAGAGGTTGCACACTAAACTTCATGTATATTCACGTGTAAAAACACCCTGCTTTTTGTAGAAATTATCGGGCAGGATTCTGCTCGTTCGTTCAAATCCCACCATAGCGGCTCTTGGCATTTCCATTTTGGTCATGGATCTGACAAAAAAGACGATTCTTATTTAATCTTAATTTTGGAGCTTTCGTGACTGCAGGAATTATTCTTTGGTTCTTTCGGTAAAGTCAGTGAACCTAATTTAGTTTATTGGTATCTGCTGAAGATGTAATCATTGGTTTGGGGACCTCAAAAGCATCCACTGTTTTCGTATTTTCTCTTGCATTGGATATGAATACAATTACTAACTCTAAACCTTTTACAACATATGTGGTGGCTATATCCTCAGGCATTGGATAACTATCGTGTTTACAGATGTTCTTGAACCTAATGGGAAGTCGGCGCCACAGAATGCTCTAGTAAGACATATCTATGTGTCTGTGCAACCCCTCCCCCCCCCACCCCGCTGGTCCCATTTGGCAGGCATGTGTGCGCGAACGTGAGAGAGTACGTGCGTGCATGTGTACGCGTATATCGGGTGGGATGGATGACTTGGGACTGGGCGAGCGAGGGCTCTTGGCAAGTCTGCGTGGGGGTCGGGGACGCGCCGGCCTCTGGGAACCCCTGCCACCGCGCTTCCGTGCGCGCTTTGAGCACATTCAGGTGGATGGTGACATCCTAAGGTGGGTTTGTGTGGGCTTTAATGTGCAAGATTAACATGGTGAATCCTTGTCAAAGTCGGTCATAATTTTCTGTTATCTCTACCTCTTCTGGGCTTGCCGTTCATCAACTTTGGTCTTTAGCAAGTTCACTTCTGGTTACATCCACACTGTAGCACACATTAGATGCGGGCGGCCTGGTGCGGTGCTGCTCATACCACCTTGTCATGTCCCCTGTCAACACTTGCTCTTGCAGTCTATATGGCTTGGTGATGATCATTGTCTTTTTGTTTAGTAGTTCCCTTTGTAAGTTCAGGTTATGCTTTGTATGCCCATTGCTCATATATGTGATTGTGTTACCGATACAAGTGATCATCTGAGTACACTAAACTTTCTGTAACAATTTTTTTTTTGTTCCTGGGTAGTAAGTGTTATTTCATAATTGCTTATCCCTCAAAAGTACAGAAAATTACTATTATTCCCCACAAACTTTGCTTTTGTGACCAGGACAGTGATATTTTGAAGTTTACCTATTTTTCCAGAACATTCCAGATAGATTCAGTGCTGAGTAAACTTGGAGTAACTTCTAGAACATTCCAGAACTTTCCAGTAATATAAATAGGAGTATACATAAGCCCACCAGTTCAGTAGAAATTTTTTTTATACAATTTTCAATGTTATTGAAAAAATATGTCATATATGAAAAATGTTGCGAGAATCTCTTACACATTAGTCATGGGTGAAATAAATGTATTTTTGTAGGATGGTACAGAGGGGAAAAGAGAGTCATGAAATTCGCTATCCCAAGAATTTGGCAGGAACCCACTGACTACTCAAGCAACTGCTACTTCTGCATGGTGGACCCTTCCAAACGTCGGACTGGCAAGAATGCACCTGCTATCACATATCCGGACCTTCCTTCATCCATCACCTCGGTGCCACACTGCCATGAGCTCCCCGTACCCACTCCTCTGGAGAGAGAGCAGCCGTCTTTAGAAGAGAGCAGCAAGTCAGAGAGCGAGGAAAACGTTGTAGATCCAGATGGCAATTTCAGAGGTAGAGTTGAGAGAAACCCCATACTACCCCAACCAAAAAGACATCAACGACTTGATCAGTGATATTGGTCTCACCAAGTCCAATGCCGAGCTTTTGACATCTAGGCTCAAGCAGTATAACTTGTTGGATAAAAGTGTGCAAGTTGCAGATCAGAGGAAGCGTAACCAACCTTTTGGCATCTTCTTCATTCGTCAAGATGGGCTCTGCTTCTGCCACAATGTGACCGGTCTGTTCAAGGCAATCGGAATCTCCTGTAACCAGAATGAGTTGCACCTCTTCATTGACAGCTCATCCAGGAGCCTCAAAGCCGTGCTGCTCCATAATGGTAACAAGTACCCGTCTCTTCCCCTGGCTCACTAAGTGCACCTCAAAGAGGATTACAACAGCATCAAGACCTTGCTGGATGCCTTGAAGTATGATGAGTACGGCTGGCAGGTCATCAGAGACTTCAAAATGGTCGCATTCCTGATGGGTCTCCAAGGCGGTTTTACCAAGTTTCCCTGCTATCTTTACCTTTGGGACAGCAGAGACACCAAGGCGCACTTCCACAGGCGGGACTGGCCACAGCATACCGAGTTATGTGTGGGGAGGAACAACGTCAAGTGGGAGCCACTGGTGGACCCCGGAAGGTGCTGATGCCACCACTACACATCAAATTTGGCCTTCTTGGTTGTTTCGTTAAAGTCACGTAGAAGGGAAATAATAAAATAATAAAAATAAAACATAATAAAATCAAATTATCACGACGTTTCGGCCACAACACAAGCAGCCGTCCTCAGGTGAAGAAACAGAGCTGTCGGAAAGACAGCGCTCCAATGGACACTGCTATGCTTGGCAGCGTATTTAACCTGGGTGGGAGGAGGAGAGCGCCTTGACAAAGGAGTTTAGATATCAACAGAGGAATTTAGCATAGAAGTAGCTATGATAATGTGAGAGATTAGCATGATGTTAAAGTGAGAAATTACCGAAAAAAACAAGAAGATGAATCCCTGCAGTCACGGAAGCTTTAAATCGAAATTTGCCCTCATGAAACAATTTATCAGAGCTGTAGATAAGGAGTCTGCAACCCTTCAAGTACCTTCAAGATTTCTTCCCTAAGCTGTCTGAGCAAAGGTCAAAGCCGGTGTCTTCTTCGGACCACAGATAAAGAAGATCCTGGAGTGCAAGGAATTCCCCAAGAAGCTCACTAGTAAGGAGAAGGAGGCTTGGGACAGCTTTGTCGCAGTGGATTCGTGGCTTCCTGGGCAATCACAAGGTCGAAAACTATGTGGAGCTGGTTGAGACTCTGTTGAAGAACTACGGCACAATGGGTTGTAGGATGTTCCTCAAAGTCCATATCCTTGATGCTCATCTTGATAAATTCAAGGAGAACATGGGAGCGTACTCAGAAAAGAAAGGCGAGCGCTTCCACCGGGATATACTGGACTTTGAACGCCGCTTCCAAGGACAGTTTCACGAGAACATGATTGGAGATTACATTTGAGGGCTGATTCGTGAAAGTGATTCACAGTATAATCGTAAATCTCGACAAACTACTCACTTTTAAATATTTTGTAGTAATTGTTGTATTACTTTAGTGAAAATACATATTAATTTGGATTAATATGTATTTTCTTCTGACTTTATGTGAACGAAAGGACACAAATTCCCCCGTTTTCTCATTGAAAATAGGTAAATTTTAAAATATCACTGTCCTGGTCACAAAAGCAAAGTTTGTGGGTAATAATAGCCATTTTCTATGCTTTTTAGGCATTAGCAATTAAGAAATAACACTTACTACCCAGGAACAAAGATTGTGTTACATAGTGAATTATCACAGCTTCTTAGAAAAATCATAATCTAGGCATTGTATGGTAATACCTTTGGTTTCAATTGTGTAAATGGAAAGTATTCGGACACACAGATATATTAAAAAATAAAACACATTTTCAGATGCGTTTTTGCACATATAAATTAGTACAGTAGTGTAAAAATTACTAGATTCAGATAGAGATTAAACTTATCTTCGTAGTTTTTTTAAACATATCTTTTTGATGTTGCTCCATAGCTTCTGCATCTGAATGAAGCACAGGCGCTGATCTGTCATGATTGAATGGAGACCCATCTGCCGCCCATTTTACTTGATGGATTCCTGCACATGTTTTGCGGCGCGTGCAGTTACCACGGAAATTCGGACGACGTGGGATGCTACATTGCAGCGCAGCCACTTGGGAAGGACAACAGCTACTTCGAGGTATAGCAGGCCAGCGGAAAAGCTGGCGAGTCCGCAGTTATCCTTTGCTTACCGACATTGGGTATTTTTGAGCAAGGGACACACATGGCAGTGTTAGACGAAGACATGCATTTTTGAGGATGCACTGGGTTTTTATGCATTCTTGTCCATCATGTATTTTCTCTTGGATGTGTGCCAAAGCGTCTTGGCCTACAATGAGTACCTGGTGTGGTGCGTGAACGTCCGTCAATGGAAAGACAGGCAACATGGTGTCTTAACTGCAAATCCATGGTTTTTGTCTTTCCGTGTGAGTGTGTTAAAAGTTGGTGCATGTAATTTGTTTCTTTGGCTTCCATTTTAGCGTCAACTCTATGGTACAAATACCTTACGCTTATGTGAAGTTGGTTAACATGCTGGACATGTATAAGGCATTCAGACCATATGAAAAACTAAATCTGACCTAAGTTAACTGACATAGAGGTCTGCGCAGGAGTGCTTGCTTGTAACAAAAAATCCAGCCATTTTCCATCTGCCAATGGACAAAGGCCTCCCCATGCTTTGTCAGTCATAGGATTTTATTTCACATGCTTCATCACGCTTGTCAGTGCAGGTTCGTGAATGCGGGAGAAGGGCATGGTTGATATGATTTGCCACCGATGTTAGCTGTGACCGGGAATCGAACCTAGTAGGTCACTAGGTTTATAGCGCAGCTCGCTAACCACTGCACCAGTGCTACGCCCGCTTTATATATGTACCATAAAATAGTGTGTGCGTGCGTGCGTGCGTGCGCGTTCCAAAGGTGTGCATTATGGATGGTGGTGTACGGGGAAACATCTCAGTGGGACTGGTACCACGGCGGTACCGCCTTGACCTGCCGCCCGGCCTCCTTCCAGGATCTGTGGCATTCCACGCAGAGCACGGAGAGTATGGCACGCACACACACCATCCAATTTCGCACAGGCTGTAGGATCCTCGTACTTTGTTCTTGCTTGCGTTGTGTGAGAGTGATTTTTTTTTTATTGTGATTGAAGTAAATACAGTCTTTGAAAATAACACATTACCGATTTGCGCCGTTGCTGTAATCCCACTCCTAAACTCTGGTAAGCTGTAATCAAGTGAATTTAAGTTTGTGCCCATAATTGAATTAGAAATATATACTTAGGTGATAGATATGTTTGCAGTATTCAGGGAACTTAAATGTGTATCTTTATTTAGTCATATATGTAGTATGGTTAGCCTCTAGATGGTTATCTTGTCTCAAGCAAACAGGGAGAGTGATGCAGGGAGAAATCACAAGGTGGTTTATATAATGTCCAAACTGATACAAAAATCTATTACCTTGTCTATATTAATATTAAAGATTACATGATGCATTATTGAGCTTCATCATAACTAGCAATAGTAAAGGAATTGCATTTTAAGATAGTTCTCCTATGGCATCAGTCTGACAGACAGAAGGCCTCCTTTGCTGGGATGAAGGCTATGTGTCGTCGGCTTACACATCATTGTTTATGCATTCCATTAACTGAAGACTTTTGAATTAAAAAAACCCAGATAAATAAAACATATCAGTGGTAGATGCGCCTTCGTTGGCTGCGTGCCCGTATGGCTTGGTTTTGTTTAGCACTCGCTCTAGTCAGTTTGGCCTCCGGTTTATTTTCGTTCCGTTTATCGCGGGGCGAGAGCGACATTGAAATCCCGTCCGCCGCTTGCGGCATTTGCCTGTGTGGTAACTGGCCATCTCTAGGTCACATGCCCCACATGCTTTTAATTATCGACAGATAGTCTAGAGAAATGAATGTCTGACTTTGCAGAGAAAATCTCAGATTTTTTGTGAGGTGGCCTTGATGTGGGCGGAAGAGTGGCGCATGAAGCGACCTTCCCACAGCGAGCATAGGCAGCCGGGTGGCTTCCCACGTAATCGCGGCCGATAGGTCTTGGCAGAGAATATTTTTGGTTGTAGACATTACTGGCACCAGCCTTGGGGTTTATATTTAACAGACCATCTGGAATTGCAATGTTCAGACAAGTGTGGTATTGTGTTGGCAAGGTTTTTATTTAAATATGTGTGTGCACGAATGGATGAACTTTGTATATAAAGTGGTTGTGATGGGTGAAAAGTATGGAAACATTTGCTCTTTCATTTACATATTTGCATAAGTTAATTTGGAGTTTATGTTTGTTATGTTAAAGTAACATTTGAATGCTATGCAGATTTGGTGTGTTTATGAGATACAGGGGTCATATCTGTGGAATTTGTTCTACTTCCCTAGTCTTGCTGTGCTCAGTAAATGTGGTGAATGTATAATAGTGATCCCAAGTCCATGTTGAGGATGGGAAAAAAATAGGAAAAAAATAGTTGCTGTTATATGACAGTAATATTAACCTAAACTGGTAGTATTTGTTATTGCTGCCATAATAACCTTCTTTAAATGTGCCTCAATTTACAGGGGAAATAATATTTAACTTTAGATTCTCCGTTTCCTCAGGTTAAGGTTAAGTGGACCGTATTTTGGCAATGGGCTCTCACAATGCTTAGAATGCATGCTCATTTGACTGCAACTGCAAGCTACTAATCGGCATGCAATATGTGAAAAAAACCATTGTACACTAGGGGAACCTCATTTGCCAGTAAAACTATGATAATTGGTTTTTTACCCTTCTATCTGGCAACAAAACGGACAACTTTTTACAAGGAGTCATGTTTGCATAGACCGCAATACCTGCAGTCATAATACAAACAGAAGACATAACTCTGATAATGTGCACTGTCCTTGAAGTTGATTGGTCCACACCCGAGACAGCTTTCCTTAGAGCCTAGTCTCACATGGGTTGGACGTGCGCCTTTTGGCGTCATCTGGTCCAACCCATGTGAGACTAGGCTCTAAGGAAAGCTGTCTCGGGTGTGGACCAATCAACTTCAAGGACAGTGCACATTATCAGAGTTATGTCTTCTGTTTGTATTATGACTGCAGGTATTGCGGTCTATGCAAACATGACTCCTTGTAAAAAGGTGTCAGTTTTGTTGCCAGATAGAAGGGTTAAAAAACAATTATCAACCATTGTACAGTTAATCACGAACTGCAACATGTAATTTACTTATTGCACGCATTTCTATTCATTATCCAGTTTTTACTGTTGTGTATAGTGTATGTACATAATCTATGCAATAATATGTTTTTGTATATTTTTTATAATATACAGACCGTATGTGTTGTATATTTTGTGTATTTAAGCATGCACGTGGTGTATTTTCACGCTTGTAATTGTATACTGTATTCGTGTACGTGGGTTTGTGACATTTGAGAAGAAAAATTCAGGCCACGTGCACATTCGTTTTCCAAGGCCGTGAAAGTAATCTGCATTTATTCTTTGGGTCTTTCGGTAAAGTCACGTAGATAGGTAACATTTTTTTATTTACGATCGCAACACAAGCGGTCGTCATCAAGTGGAGAAAAACGAGACGTTAGCCTCTAAAGGCAAACTGTTTAGAAAGGTTTAAAATGGGCGTAGCCCAAGTGTCAGCAGCATGGGCGGAGGAGCTTATGTTAATGTTAGGAATGAAAAACGGTGGGCCTCCGCATGTAGGGCGGAGAAGGTTATGTTAATGTGAGGGGTTAAAACAACTGGTGAGCAACGGACACTGCTAAAGTGGAAACATTACAGCCAGTTATGACTTGAACTGGTTGATAAAGTCCTTCCAGTGATTGCTGAGTTTGTACCCATCGTCTCGGTTGAAATTGTGTCTATGTCTGTATATATGGATGGCTTCGTGAACGAATCTTTGTTGATAACCAGTGGGTTTGCAAAGTACCTTCGTCTTAGAGAAATCAATTTCGTGTGAGCTAACTGCATTAAAACAATGATCAGCCACGGCCGAAGTATTGGTCCTACCGTGTTTCAGATCTGGCTTATGCTCATGAACACGGTCCGAGACATGTTCCTTAGTTTCCCCAATATAACTACTGCTGCAGACACAGCTTAGTTTTTGGCCACCCAATAGTGGCTTGCCATCCTTTCCCACCTCCATGTGGGGATGTTCCTTTCCGAGCTCTCTCGAGCTTACATCTACAAGCAAATTTCTTACATTGACATGCTAATCTCTCAATACAATGGCCACCCCCACAGCTTCGTTTATCGAGATTTCTCCTATCTTACATTTACATGCAAATTTTATCTCTAGCCCCGCCCACTGACCCTTGGGCTACACCCATCTCAAACCTTTATAACTCCCTGCCTTAGAAGCGCTCCCGCCATATATTCTTTCCTGCTTCAGCAGCTCTCACCTGATGACGATTGCTTGTGTTGTGATCGAAACGTCGTGATATTGTGATTATTTTAATTTTTAGTATTTTTCTATCTACGTGGGTTTACCGAAAGACCCAAAGAATATGAATTCCTGGAGTCATGAAAGCTTTAAGTCAAGATTTATGTACTGTGTTAAATCGAACCTGGATCTTGTGTTTGTGATTTTGGAAATCTTTTTGGTGACCCCTGCTATGTATGTCAAGGTGATGGTTTTGATTGGGTCCTCAGATGGTTCTTTCCCAACGGTTGGGGTGATAGCTTTAACTGGCTGTAATGTTTACATTTTAGTACTGTCCATTGCTCACCAGTTGTTTTACTCCTCACATTAACATAACCTCCGCCCGATAAGTGGAGGCCCACCGTTTTTAATCCCTCACATTAACATAAGCTCCTCCGCCCATGCTGCTGACACTTGGGCTAAGCCCATTTTAAACCTTTTTTAAACAGTTTTCCTTTAGAGGCTAACCCCTCTTTTTCTTTACCTGATGACGACCGCTTGTTTTGCGATCGAACGTCGTAAACATTTTTTTACCTATCTACGTGACTTTACCGAAAGACCCAAAGAATATGAATTCCTGCAGTCACAAAAGCTTTAAGTCAAGATTCAATGTGCATATAATTGCGCAATGTTTCGCCAGTGCATTTCATTTACTTTTACGGTATTTTAATATGGCCTGTGTTTCAAGTAACCGTACTTCACATGTTCAAAATGCTTCCGTGTGGGTTATTTTCAATCTCCCATTTAACACTTCGCCTCTCCTCCTTCAACTTCACTGGCTTACCGTTTAATACACCGCTGACTTTTCAAATACCTTTACACTGTGTCTTTAAAAATCTACGATGGTCATACCCCAACGTCGTGATTTAATTTATTTTATTTTATTTTTTACCTACGTGACTTTACCGAAAAAAGAGTACGGTCATACCCCACCTTATCTTGACTCGCTCATCTCTTTTTATGCCCACTCTCGGACCTCTTCGTTCACAATCTTCTCTTGTCTCTCTTTCTCCCTCTCCTCCCTCCCTCCTCCCTCCTCCCTGTGCCCAATCTCGTTTTAGATCTTTATTTTTCCTTGCACCTCTCTACTGGAATAAACTTCCCCTATACATTAAGAAATCTGCCTCCTTAATCTCCTTTCGTTCCACTCTTCAAGCCTCACCTCTTCTCCATTGCCCATCGCCTTCCTCTTCCCTAGCCCCATCCCTTCCCTGCCCTTTCATGACACCTGTGTGCCTTCTCTTACAGTCACTCATTCCTAGGCCCTTGTACACCCTTGTCCATCAATATCACTCCTGTTTTTGTTACTGCTTTTAAACTATGTAAAGCGCTTTGAGCTAAGGATGCTCTATAAATATAAAGTAAGATATGATGCTTGGAATCGCACTGAGATAGAAAGAGGAAAGATGTATAGATGCCCAATATTTACTGTTAAGAAAAGTAAGTAGGCTTATGCAGGACACATCTTCAGAAGGGGTGATTGCCGATTTTTGAGACTAATGATGAAATGGCAGATAAAGGAGGGAACATGCCCGAGAGCATGTCGACAATGGAGATGGAAACAAATAGGCTTGTGTGCAGGAGCTAGTTGGTTTTTTATTAGGAGACTGTGAGGTATGGTAACCGCCTGGGGAGGCCTTCATCCAACAATGTATAACTCATGAATAATGATGTTTCTAGTGCCGAGTTTCATCTGTAAAAAAAAAAAACATTTTACAGGGAGAAAACTGCAAAATGTGATGAGCTCAATATCAAGCAGATTATCTAACCCCCTGTTCATTTCCCCTCTCATTGTCCTCCCTCATCCTTGCTAGGCTTTACCGTGGACAGGCCGTGGGCCAGCAGTTTGGGCCGCGCTGTGAGGCCGGCGACCGTATTGGCTGTGGTATTCGAACGACCACCGTTGACGGCCGGGGGGTGGCCTACGGGGTTGCACACATCTTCTTCACACGCAACGGCACGGAGGTGAGAGGGGCCCTCGACCGACGGTATCCTGATTGGGAATGGGTGGCATCATTTCTTGGCCAGGTTTATGCCAAGTGCTATAGCAATTGCATGATTGTTTTCCACACCTTGTTGCTTAGTAATAATTATATTTATCTAATGGTTTATTTTTTGTTTAGAATATTCTCAGTTTAAATATTTTTGGGGGGCAGACTTCATTGGGATGTTCGGCCAAGGTTTTATTAAGTTTTATTTTTATGTCAGAGGGAAACAAACCAGAAATACGAGGGGATAATGCTCACAAACCCATACATAAAAGTTAGATGGGCTAGGTATTTTAGGCACTTCAATTATGCATGTACCACCAATCCTGCCTCCAGACTGGTGAATTACAGGTCTCTGCCAGCATATCTGGCAAACTCTACAATGTTGAATGGTTATCTTTTGTGCGGTGCCTATCTCGTTCTCATGATTGAGTGAGCTTCATAATTAATGTACTGTTCTGAGATTGGATAATTAATCAAATCGTTATTTATGCACTCGCATATTGTGTCACTGTCACCATCTGATTACTCTTTTAACGTCTTCCTGCCTTTGGTCATATACTTTGTGACTCAACTCTTAAGGTGAGCTTTGCCCCCCCCCCCAACTCCTTCCTTCCAATTTGAAAGCCACTGAACTATTGAAAATGCATCTGGTGTGTAGGCTGGCCCATGTGCGTATGCGTCATCTGGGTGTCTTGCTGTAGAGGGATGGAATGCACAGGCCACCGACTGTGCTCACCGTGGGCAGCTCATAAAAGTGTTTTCTTTTTACATGAACGTAAATTCTCGTCCCCGCAGCTGCCTGGTAATATATGTCTTGCGGCATTCAGCAAACAGAAACTATGGGGCCAGTTTATATACTAACTAATTAAACCTCACTCTCCTCTCCCTATATGACCCAGGGTGGGTACCACGATACGTTTGAATGGCCAATTTTGTATTCGTAAATATGGAAGATCGTAGCATATTGCATAATGTAGTTCAGTATTATCCCGGTGACCCATTCCTAGCCATGATGCATAACAATCGTGACTTTTGTTATCTATACCTGGCCTCTCGTAAGTCAACTCGTCACATAATGAGTACTTAATGCAGTGTGAACAACGTCAGCTTTTGGGATACAAGGGTTGTTGGGTGTGGTGCTGACCCCACCACCCCCTTGTGTGTGATGCTGACCTCAAGTGCTCATGAACAGCTTAATCCCCTGCAGTGTCCCAGGCTCAAAGTGGAACTTTGTCTGTTTGTATATAAGTACATACGTGTTAAATATTTGGGTGGTGGCTATACATTTGGGATAACATACCAGCATTGCATGTTTGATTCCTGATCAAGGACATAATCAGCCCAGTCAAGCAATGTGAAGTTGTCATGGATTGTGAGCTCTCATTCTTTGCTCACATCCCCAACAACTTAGGACAACCTACTTTCACCTGTGCAACATCTCCTGTTTCTGTCACTTCCTTTCCCTAGCCACTGCTGAGGCTCTGGGACTCGACTACTGCATCTCCAAATTCCATTTGATTGAAAATGCTGTCGCCAGACTTCGCATCCACAAACGAGCTCCCAATCCAGTTTTAGATTAATTATAACTTCACCTTCACTTTATCAAGATCTTCCATGAACTTGCTCCTCCATTTCTTTGCCATCTCATCTCAATCTACTCCATTCCACCTGTCCTCTGTTCCCTTAACCACATTCGCTTGTCTAAAGTATCAGTCAGCCCCTTTTAACAATTATGGGTTGCTCCTCGGAAGATGATTTTGTAGTTCTTCTGGACATCTGCACTGCAGAGACCCTTCCCAAATCTATGCTTAAGACTCTCCTCTTCTGCCAAAAATTTACTTTAATATATCATATTTCTCTCTCTCTCTCTCTACCATGCTGCTCCGTACTGTCTCCAAAAATAATGTAAAAATACCCTCCTCAAGTTTTATATTTTGATTTGCTCTCTTTCTGTGTAGTTACACTTAGATGCTTACAATGTCTATATTATTGTACCAAATAGCATCAATTTTTGCCTGGGGAAACTCATCCTAACATGATAATCTTTTACAAGGATTTAACACCAGCACTGGTTGAGACTAAAACAGCTGTGAGTGAGTCTTGCTGTTGTATCTACCCACCTTTTAGTGTTATGTGCTGTCCACTGTCGGTGCTCACTAACAGTGGGTTGTGCAGCACATAACTTAAACCAACTACACACAAAAGTTGCCACAAATAAATCACAATAGCTTGCTGATCTCTTCAAGGAGCATAAATCATCGTACAAACTCCGGTCATCCTCGCATTGGATTTTGGCTAGCCATCGAATGAAGATGGTCTCTCCATAGTGCGCTTTCAGATGGGCTTCTGCGGCCATCTGGAACGCTCTTCCGTCTTATATTAGGAAGCCGCTGGAGCTATGCACTTTTAAATGTAGATTGACAATTAATTTCTTTAGAACTGTTTTTTGTATTTCTTGTCTTTCCCCCGCACCTCTGATTAGCACAGTTGGCTACGTATGGTGCGAAAGAGGTTCAACATACATACATTACCACCATCAAAGTGTTAAAACATCCTCTTGCACCACCAATATAAACCTACGTGGTAGGTGTGCAGTATATACTTACATGGCGCAGCTTGCATCGTACTGCATTTCGACATAGCGTAGTATGCTTGCATTGCAGTCTGTTTTCTCTTTTGCAGAACATTGTTATTTTAAATTGTCATTGCATGGCTTTTTAATTGATTGTTTACGTTTCGATAAACCCACAGTGTTTTCATTTCACAAGTAATACGAAAATAAAAACAGAACAGTTTGTAACTTCAGCATCCAAGCATGTTTGATATAATCATTTGGCTTTTGTTTATTCTTATATATCCCTCCCTGAACAAAATGCGGGCGCATAGAACACACAGGGGGTTCAAAGAAGTACGTGGGAGAGAAAAGTTTTTTCTTTTAAGAACCCAACCTTCATAACACACTCATTTTACACTCATCGTACAGGCTTTATAAAGACTAATTCTAGATTTGAAGCTTTCGTGACTGCAAGGATTCATATTCTTTGGTGTTTTCGGTAAAGTCACGTAGGTAAAAAAGACTATGCATTTTGTGCTATATAACTTCCAGCATATTTCATTTTTCCATCTCTTGTTCATTGCATGGCAGTGGTCCCACGGCCTGTTTTTGGCTACACGGTTTTGGCCGGCGCCTCAGTCATAGGCATTTTGACCGACGCCTGCACGAACCCTCCCTCTCGTCGGGTGGGCGTGCTCGATAATGTCCGTACTCTCGTGTTGTCCTTGTTTCCCTGGTAAACGGGCGCTCGCAAAATGGGCACATAACCCCCCCCCCCCCCCCCCCGTGCAAAGTAAATCATTTCCCTCCCGTGTTCCCACAAATGGTCCACATTCATGTCCGGGAAGACACATGAGTAGTCCAATGTCACGGGATCGAGCAGTCTCACAGAAGGAGGAAGTCCCTTACATTCGTGTGGGATGCCGACCCATTTTAATAACTTCCTGACCTTTCTGGCAACTGGCTTTTTTTATTTATCTAAATATAACTGAACTGAAAACAAACAAATGAAATAAAGCATGCCCTAAAATGTAATTTACTCTAAAATCTAGAGAACAATGAGCTAGCCAGCAGTTTGGCTAGTACCTCTATGGGATATAATTTGACGTTAGCTTCAACATTAGAGCCACTCAAAAAGGGGCCATTGTTTGATCAAATGCTGGTTTGGAAGGATGTACTAGAGTGCTTGGGAAATCCTGGCATGGCTGATTTTGCTTTTTCAACCTGTGACTTTAGCGTTGAGTGGTTTTGTAAGTTGTATTCATCATAAACCAATAACTTGTGGTTGTGTTCTTTGGTATAGATCCCAAACCTTTAAGTTTTATAGTTTCTTTAAACTTGTACCTAAAGTATTCTGTTCAGCTTTCGTGTTACTGTGTTGTATGGCATGGCTTAAGATGTGTGTTTTTTGTTCCTGTCACTTCCCATTACAACACTGTAACATGTGGCATGGCTTTGTGGCAATTTTCTTTATTTGTAATTCTGTTCAGCCCTCTAACACCACACCACGCAGTAGCTGTTATGCAGCGATGATGCTTCAAGGGTCTTTGCAGTCAATGTGTTTCTCCTACAATGATTATGTACGAATGCCAAAAAAGATTGGGCTGCACTTTTTTTTTCTCATGCAACAAAAACAAAAGATGTGAAATTGAGAAATCCCTTTTACTAAAAAAAATATATTGTCATTGTCTACGTAGCGCGTTTCCTATGAATGTGTTGAGTTGATGTTAAGTTAGTTTAACACGTAGGCTTATGTTAAGTTGTGGAAGATTGGCCAGGAGATGAGTGTTTGCCTTGCGGACAGGAAGAAAGCTCTGAGTTCCAATCCCACCACGTGTCCTGGGTTTTCCTTGTGAAACGGGGAGTGCAAGTGCAGCTCAATGGGCTCTTAGCTGGTTATAAATAACATTACAAGGTTAGTTGAAAAAGTGCATTGTTTTGTCAGTGTCTGCAAGCATCCAGAGCCATTCTTCATGTCTGAAAATGTTAAGGGTAGCAAAATTGTTGCTTAATGGAAGGCACAGTTCAGATTAACTGTTTGAGACATGATCATTGCATCCTTCCTGTTTGCCCTAAGGGTGTTCTTGTTGTGGACAGTCTTGAGGCAAGGTGCAATAAGTAACAAACCAATTGCACTTCATAACTTTGACATGCTATCACACCCCCATCACCATTCCACTTTTGCTCTGTCCACTTATTTGGCTATTACACAACTCGTAGCATTGACTTGATGCATTCACATACCCATACAACCTCTCCTGTATCCTTGTGTACAATGTACGCATGTATTTTGTTCAACCAGGTAAGAACTCAAGAGCAAAGGATAGTCTTAATTTGTAACCTCAGTGTGCTCTTGTGTCTTTGTTCAATATGCTGTGTCGTTCGCTTGCACCTGGCTTCCTCTGCATGGGGACTGTCCATTATGTAAGTAAATCCATTGGATGGAATGCCACCGTCCAGTTGTGAGGGCTGTGTGCAAAAAGATAGACTTATATTTACCCTTCTGCCACACTCGCCACCCCCAGTGTTGTCCACGTTACCCCTTCCTTCATCCAGCACAAATCGCAGTCTCGTCAACAGTGGTCCAGGTCCCCTCCTGGGAGGGTGGCAGATGGCATACGGGGCCCATTGTACTGCTAGCATAAGGGCAGTACGCTTGTGGGCAGCGCACTGGATTACACGATGTCCTTTGAGCTTAGCAGGGGGTAAAGAATGCCATTTTAACAATGGCAAAGGAAGCATTAACTTCAGCAGCTGGGTCCGTTTGGATAAAAATAATAATACAGTTCCCAGCAGCAGGCAGAAGCCATGCACTAAGACAGCAGAAACAAGGGTACATTTAAAATGTTTTTTGACAGTCGGTCGCATTAAAATTGGGTTCCAGGATCCAGTATGGAATCATAACCTGACCCAAACGTGCACTTGCAGATGAATCGAAGCACAGCAGAAACTGACCCCCAATGTGGCCATTGGCCTTTTCATTGCAGACACACTTAGAGCAGCACGTGCTGCGGCACACAGTGTCGCAAGTATCACACAAAGTATACGAGCACATGAGAGCTTTTGGTAAGGAGTTGCAACGGGGAAGCTGACACGGAGGGCAGCACACATGAGCTCTCGCCTTCCCACTTTTATAGGACATGTGCAAACACAGTGGCTGTGTTTAAAAAAATATTTATCCTATGTAAAATTACTGGTTGGGTTAAGAAGCCATCGTGGCCAAGGCTCTTGTCAGCACTCTTTCCCTTCACTTTGATCCTTCTGAGGGATCTCACAGTGCTTGCAAAGTTGACACTTCGCTTCCAAGGACCGCTTTTGTTGTATCCAACCGTATGGCTTCAGGTCTTTCCTTTGGTTACCAACCTCTGGATGCTCACCCGAGTGCCTTTCTCTGTTAGCTGCCCTCTTCCATACTGACTGATATACTTAAACGCCAACGTTTGGGTCAGGCTCCGTGGTATATTAAATGCCATTTTTAGAAAGAGGTAAAGAAAATAACTCAGGAAGTATACAATAAAAAAAAGTCCAATAAGCTATCAATCCATTGACTAAAACAGTGACACTACTAATGTCCTGCAGACCTCATTAAGTGTTACATATTCAGAAATGCAGAAGAAATGTACTGGTTTTAAGACTATACCGCCACCTAAAGCCCAGACCTTTGGTGGGTGAGGTGATAGATGGGTACTTTGTAAACCACAGATCCCTTGGCACTCTGTAGATGTCCTGCAGCTGCGTGTTTCCTACATCTTTTCAACCGCCCAATGATGGCTGCAGCCCCTCAAGGGCTCCTTAACCACATTTTACATCTCCTGGATGAAGCAATTAAATGTGTTGATTTCGGAATTTTTCACTGCTTTTTTTTTGCTCTTTCCCCCCTCCCTTCACTCTGGTTATATTCATATTGTGCTATTGAAGCCATCTTCTGAGTCGAAAGTGTTTCCATGCGAGACTCCTCACAGCTCAGAGTGTACCACCCTGTTGTGAGAGAACAGCATCGCAAAACGACTTCCGAAATCTTTTTAAAAGGCCTCTTCATCCATGCTAGGGACATACCTTTTATATTCCTAGCAAAGATTGTTCAGAATTTTTTGTTAATGAAACCAAAGTAAAAGATTCTCAGAGGTAAAATTTGCCAAAATATTTGAAAATATATTTTATATATATATTTGAAACTATCAATGAATGGGACTGAGACTGTCAAATCCAACCACTTGAGAAGCCAGTTTCATTGTGTGAGAATCCCAGGGGTGTCAGCCCAGTGCACTGACATGCTATTAGTCCGATGAGCCACCTCCTGTATGCATAGTTTTTACGACATCTGCCCCTAGGAGTCCCCAGGAGCCAGGATGTGGCTTTTTGCTGCAGCCGGTGGTGAATCTGTATGGGAGCCTTGCGATTGCTCAAATAACCAACCGTGCTGGCCTCACCTGACGCGCGGGATTTGACTCAGCGGTGCCAGACGATGGCTTGTCGCCCATCGGATGTTTGAGAGGCGCCTACGCCCGTCTGTGTTTGTTCCTGTTTGCGTATTTTCGTTCGCTTATATTGTGTGTTGAAGGTTTTTGGCAAAAAGTAATGGCGTGTGTTTTTTTGTGTTTATGCGAACGTGCCCACTTGCGTGCGTGTGCGTGCACGCCCGTGCACGTGTGGCCTTGATAGTGAGAGCAATACTCACCCATTGGACTGTTAGTACACTACTTACTAATAGTTTTGTCAATTAAACGTATTAATTAATGATTGACAAATCAGAACATGTATAACCCGTACATTTGTTTTGCGGCTGCTTATATTTGGATGCGTGCGTGCACATATTGTAAGCATGCATTTTCGGTAAGCAGTGGCAACGTATTTAACACACTACTATCGAGGCTATCCAGATTCGATTCCTGGTTATGCACTTAATTGTAAAATAGACTTCAAACAATATCTGGGGACACTGCCGAGTCAGCCCGGGCTAAAACTAGAACCCAGTGTGGTACTCATGGTCAAAGCCAGCCAGGTATACATACTAATCCCTCACATTAACATAGCCACTTCCGTGTCCTCTAATTTCTCACATTAACATCATGCTAATCTCTCACATTAACATAGCCACTTCCGTGCCCTCGTGATGGATGCTTATACCTACGTGACTTACCCAAAGAACCAAAGAGTATAGGTATAGACAGTATATGAAGGGAGGTCTCTTAACTGAGCCACTTTACCTGCCTGGCCGCTCTGTGAGCTGAAGGACAGCCATTGCCCGAAATGTTGCCCATTATATATATTTGTAAAACAGTGTTATTGATGAGTGTGTTTTTCAGGTATACATGGTGCTTGCTCCACCATTCCCTTTTTGTATTTCTTCTAATGAATGTGTGCTCGCCACGTATGTGCATTTGTATGCATTAACATGCTGTCGGCGTTTTATTTCCTTTGCTATTGCCTGTACGGTGTGCCATGGTCTCAGAAAAAAAACCCTCCCTACGCGTCTGGAGTGTTCCAGACGAGCTCATTAGCTAACTAATTGGAATTGTTGGAGTTGACATGCAACTTCTGGGCTGGGTGAGGGTCAGAGTGGCAGAGTAGGAGATGGCATGGCAGCTTGGGTTGCAAGGATTTTCAACAGTGAAGTATAGAAACCTTTATGGTTGTGGTTTCAGTCAACTGTTGTGGACCATGATGCATGTTTAGAGAGCCTTGTTATTGGGTTGCGCTTGTTAGCCGACTGGGTTCAATGGTAATTGTGCAGTGCTTAGTGGTAACAGGGTAGAGGGAAGGGAGAAGGGAAGATTGGGAACTGCTTATACAAAGGTTGAGTAGGATAACCTGCATGCAATTATATTCATAAAATGACATTAGTATGCACGCTTCAACAATAGTCATGAAAACTGATTTTGTCTACATTCTGTGTGCACGTTCTGGAAATTCAGTGTTGCTTTCAATATGAAGACTTCAAATTATTCGTTCGGCAGCAGCCAATCACAAGGCTGCAATTGCATTCCGAATTCGAATTTGTTTTGGTTCACAAACAAATAAATACAAGTGTGGCACACGGCTTTTTCTTTTGGCCTCCTGGTTACACATGTGACCACAATCAGTGGCACCACGGTCAGATATGTGGCCAGCGTCGTGAGCCTGTGTGCCAATTTGGCCTCCAGGGCTACAGCTGGGAGGTGGTGGTGAACTGGTTCGTTTGCTGTGGATGGGTTCAGAGAGTGGATGTCGTTTGCAGCAGCAGCATCTAGGCCAGGGGTCGGCAACCTACAGCTCTGGAGCCGCATGCGGCTCTTTACGGGCTGCTTCTTGACGATATGTACGTATGTACAGTATGTACTCAGATGCATTGCGGCTCTTTAAATACTGAATTTTGTACCGAATTGGAAAGAAATGGCTCTTCTTGTTATTTTGGTTGCCGACCCCTGATCTAGGCTGATTAATGTGGGATTGCCAGAGGGAGAGGGCTGGAGGGGGGTGGGTAACATGGGGGAATGGGGTGTGGTCGATGTTCCAAAATGAACGCTCTCGTTATTGGCTCTCTTTGCAATTACAAGTAACGAGCGAGGACCTGCTGACCTGTGCGTTGCACTCAAACCAACTGTGCGTTGGTGGCTGCTGTTGAACCCTGTTTTTTTTTTTAAATGCACCCAGTGCCCATTAAAAAGTAATCAAGTAGAATTCAGGAGGTGCCCAAATGAATTTTTCAAGTTGTCGATTACACCCATTTGAATTGTAAAATCAATCTGGCCATTTAATCATGAACACTCAAAAACGTACATTGAAGGCAGTTTAGGATAATGAGCATAATTTGGAAATAAACACAAAGGGAGGAGAGATATTACAAAAAGTAGGTATCTTGTCATGGCCTCGTCTGCATATCTGCTAATTAAGATGAAAGTGGTGGACAAAAGGCTGCTGTCTCCTCGCTCTGACTCCCATGGCTCCCTATGGAATCTGGCTGGGGTCACTGGCATCAAAATATTTACCTTTTGCGGGCTTGCGATTTCAAGGGGTGCTATGCAAGCAGGCTTTGAAGTGCGGGAGTATTTGTACCGGCCGGAATGCGCGGATGC
Organism: Lethenteron reissneri; assembly: GCF_015708825.2. Classification (NCBI taxonomy): domain Eukaryota; kingdom Metazoa; phylum Chordata; class Hyperoartia; order Petromyzontiformes; family Petromyzontidae; genus Lethenteron; species Lethenteron reissneri. The sequence goes on from NC_083801.1 coordinate 20,267,584, forward strand.
TTTGAGCCTCCCAGGAGAGGTAGTGAAGCTGCGTGGCTCAGAGACTTGTTGGCTGACGGATATGGATAAGCGCATGTTAACAACGCTGTGCTAATTAAGGCAGTGTCACGATTGAACAACGGTGTATATTTTGGTCCCTTGATGAACTTCTTGATCTGCCTCGCCATCTTGGGCCTGCTCATCAATTTTTTTCCCCTTTTTCAACGTTCTTGTTGCACAGGGAAGTGTGAGAGAATTGTTTTCATATATATACGTGATTTGTTTATAGAATGAGTGCAATTAATGACCACTGCTCAGAATAAATCGCATTGGCATTTATTTCCATCCTTGAAAAAGATGACGTCCTCTTAAAACACACGGCACACGTTTGTAAAAGAAATTGCCACGGCACATTACTACAGCGGACTTGCAGTCCAGACCAATTGCTAGAATTAAGGTTACCAAATCTGAACCGGAGGATGAGAAATGGACCATGAGACCACCCAATCATGTCTCGATTGCATCTGCTTGGGTTAGGGTGAAGGGTGAAGGTGGAAGGTGAGGATTGGGGTCAGTGTAGGGTGTTGTGTTTTCTGTTGTGTTTTTATTGCTCTGCAGAGCACGTTTAGGGGAGATCTGAAAGGCCAGAAGGTTGTGACCGCCTCAGGGAGCCTGATTTTCTTCTGATAGACCATCAAACCCCACCAATAAGTGGACCCCTGGCTCCCGAGTCCCATGTGCGACTTGAGCAGCGCTCAGGGATTTATTTATTTTATTTTTCTGACCGGGCCCCAGCTGATAAAGTTTGCTGCTGTTGTAAAAAAGAGCATTCCTTACCTCCTGCTTAGCTCCCAAAGACCCCCTTGTAATGCCCAAAAAAACCCCCAGTGTCCTGCTATGCTGTATGCTGCTTTTGTGAGTCCTGACCTTCCTGGTAACCATCCTGGGTACCAATCGTCTTCTTGCCCACCAATGCTGAACCCCTCATTGTATCTACAACGTACATTGTAGATACAATGATTTTGAGCAATTTTGATCGTGAAATATTAGTTTTACTGTGCATGGTGGTCCACGCATCCAGAAAGGTTTGGAACCACTGCTGTACCCCGTATGATGCCATCCAGTTGCGGGATGTCGGAAGTTGTCGATGGGGCTGGATCCGGGTGGTGGCTGACACGAGTTATGGGGGGGGGGAGGTGGTGCGTAGGGGTAGCGCGATACTTGGAGCCATCACAAAAAAGCGTATATATCGTCTGTCGGAGATGTGTGCGGCGCCATGTGTCTGCGTACACAAACGCCGTGCAAGGAGAGTTGGGCTTCGAAGGCTGGAGGAGTGTGTGGTGGACGTCTTGCCCCCTTGTTCTGTCAATGCAATAGGGCCAAATGTTGTTTTATTTTGGTTGGAGGGGCTGAGGTGGGGGAAAATGATTATCGTGTCCAAAACTGCAAGGCACATACCAAAACACGAGACACACAATTATCGTTAAGGCTGCCTTGTGGTTAATGGCATCAATGCTGTCTCAATGTAATAAACACAGGCTCAAACATTTTAATGATGGCTTTTTAGGAAGTACGTTCGTTGACAGAATTGTACTTACTGCTGCTTCTGCTCGGAACAATATTATGTAACCTTTATTTTCTTATCTTATGTAGCTTTATATAGTGCCCTATTCAATTCGTTATCTAGTTCCCATTCATCTCAGTTGAAGTTATTTTTCTAAAACTGATTTGATGTTGCCAAACAACCCAAATTGTACCCAGAGTTAGTATAAATTGTATGTTCCATTTACATTGTCTTCTGTCCAATGGTTCATCATAACGTGTTTATGTTACTGCCACATTTCTCAACTGGCATGATGGACATTATATTCTGAGGTCGTTTCAACAAGGGTCAATCATTCACGGCATGTACCTATGTGTACATATACTATGCGACAAGTGTAAATGATATCCAAAATAGGCTAACATTTCCACATCATTTCTAGTGGGGTTAGTTATTTTAGAGGCTCCCTAATTATAACTTAGTACATTTTCAACTTAAAATACCACATTTCCTTGAGAAAGTGCCAGGTGCTCGGGTTTTGCCATCATGAAAAATAATAAGGAGTCAGGATGTAGTCAAGGAAGTATTAAATTCATAACCATGCCCAGGGTTTCACTGGAGAGGCGACGTGCGACTTCCACCGAAGGCACTTTACACCCGTGTTCCTCATCACATGATCAAGTGTAGTTCTTAAACGTAGTTAAAAATAAGCTTTTTTTTATAACTACTTGTACAGCTCTTTGTCAATCCACTACTGGATGAGGGCCAACGCAAGCTCCACAATGTCATGGGGGTTATTTTACCCGACTGTCTGCGCTGGTTTGTGCTGGTTGGTAAAGGCCGAGCATAGTAGCACAGTACAACAATGGATTCTGCTGCAGTGCCCTCTGCTGGTCACCAGATAGCCTTGCAGCAGCCTGTATTAACCTGCTGTGGATGGTGGTCATCCATCGTACAAGCACTCTCCAAGGTCAAATCCTGCTTAGCTTCTTAAGTCTTATGGGATTGGGCATCTTCCATGGGGATTGGGTCAGCGGCTTTTTATAATTTTACGAAATCGTTTTCACTCTTGCATTAAGTTTCAAGTGCGTTAAGAATTCCAAATGGAAATTAAATGGTTTTCTAACGATTGTTAAAATGATGATTAAATAAATCATGGTAAAATACATTTTACACTGCGCACAGAAGATGAGCAGTACGCATAGGTCTAGATGCTTCACAACAAGCTGCACATTTCATATTCACAATTCCAAGTCTGCAAAACATTTTACTGTGCAGCATTATGTACCAGGCCCTTCACAGATTTTTCCACTCATAGCTCAAAGTACTGCAGTATTCAAAGCCTCGATTACTATCTGCTTAACTATAGACACTGCTTCGAACCGTAATATAACTGTAATCATGACTGTGGCTGATGCCCGGTTTCTGCACTTAGTTTTGGGAATTACCTGGTGCCTCTTGCAAAAGAGACATGTACACTCTTCGTGGGCTCTGAATAGGAAGAATTAAGTAAAATAAAAGCTTTCGATGTTCATCTGAAATAGAACAACCCTCCAATTGCTGTCATTTGCAATTTTGTACTTTCATTTTTTTTGTTAACATTTTTTCCCATTTGATTCCGTCATTTTATCAGCATCCCCTGGGCTGTAACATCCCTCAACTCTATCGTTAGGTTTTCGATCATCGTTAAAATAACTGAACCAGAAGATTAATCCTTTCCTCACTTTATTATGGAAGAAAAGGTAAAGATAATAAAATTTTCACAATGACATGTTTATATCGATAGTTTTATCCATCTAGTGTTATCTGCCGTGACGTCATTGTCGTTTTGTTCATAAAGCGGCTTCACAAATGCCTCTAATGACGTGCGTTCTCATGCTGTCACTAGATGTTGCTTGAAATGAGATGCTTTGTCTCGGCTGTGTGTCTTAAACATTGCACACATGCAAGCAAGTCTACACCCACCCTCACAAAAACAACTGCATGTTTAGTTTTATACAGTGTTTCTGTTTGCGAGCACCTAAGATCAACAACATACCATATGACGTGATGGGGCCAATACCATGCCTGGCTGCTTTTTGGTCTCCTCGTGGCTGATGTTGCTGACACAGACTTTGCACCAGATTCATACTTTTAAGGCGGAGTTGACCGTTAGGATGCCCGGGGCAGAATTAGACTGCTATGTCTGACATATTAGGACAGTGTTTTACACACACATATATCCCCACACATGCGTATGTTTGTTTTTGACATTCTTTTGCTAAAATTTGTTTTTCTTAAATTGCCTTTTAATTTTGCCAAACATGACCTTTGTTATTTCCATTCTGCAATAGAGCAAATGCCCATTGTGCAATCAAATAAATAATGTGGCTCATTCATTTACCACTTTCTGGAGGATTTAGCTGTTTTTTTTCCTGGATTTTTCTGTTTGCTCATAGTTACTTTAATATGTTTTCTTGTTCATGTTATTGTTTTTGTTGTTGTTGTTGCGGTTGCACCCGATTCAAGAGCCAAATGGCTCACAGAGCTATACCAAATAAATGAAACTGAAACATACATGTCTATAAATACCTTTGCATTGCGGCATTAACGCTTCAATGGTAATGACCCCGTTGTAATACTGAAAATAAGTAAAACTTTAATTGAATGTTCTTTAACATAGCAATAAGTCTCAGCACTTTTAAGTTAAATGTTTTACCTTTTCTGTCCAATTTCATATGATGGAGACATTTAAATGGTTAATTTTTGACAATTGCTTACCTAAATTTTTCCCAGTTTTTGTACCTTTTGGAATCAATGCGGTGGAGTCTCTCGCGATGACTGACAACTTGCAAGAACATTCAACCTTATGAGATCACACCATGGAAAATGCCAATAGCATATTTTAAGTTTCAATATTATCCAACAAACTTAACCTTGTCAATTTCCCACTGTTTTAACTCCACAATCAAGTTCTCACAGTTTCGGGTCATCATTATAAGTTATTTTCAACAATAATGTATGTACAACATTGCTTGGAATGCCTTCCTTTCTTCATTTCAGCTAAGTTGTGTCCCTTTAACTACCAGATTTATGTCATGTTTTGAGCCTGTAATGGTTGACAGATGTTATGGCTGTGGAGTATGAAACAGGCAAACATAACTTCACATTTCCTCATTGCTATTGTGAAGGTTTTTTGTGAAAAGATTTGCCCTGCGATGTGACTAATATTATTTTGTATAGTATTGGTATCTTCACACATGTCCAATGCCCGCACCTCCTATTAGCACGGTTGGCTATGTATGGTGTGAAAGAAGTTCAACATACATACATACATACAATGTAAACGATATTTTTTTAGTCCCAATTGGGTGCGACATAGTTTTAAGTGAACAAAAACTCAACATGTTCTAGAAAACATTTCCTTAGAAGGACAAATATTGAATAGGTGACGTTTGGATAAGGGCCCATTTTGATAGCATGTAAATGAATGATTTCACCAAATAATTAGTTTAGTTTTAAATTTTCAAAAATGTGTACATTTTATTTCAGTGTTTGACAAGAAAATGTTTCACTACATTGCATATGGGGCAGGCACACAGCATCCCCATAATGGGTTACCTGCGCTTGGCGCACAGCACATGGCCACTATCGAAGTGGGCATGCTGACACGTCATATCAGCGGAACTCCCTGGCACTGGCCTCTGGCTTGGCACTCACGTATTTCACAAACTGTCGTCTTCTGTTACTCACAGTGGATGGCTCTAACTCTGAAACTAAGCTTGATTGGGCCTAGTCACTGCCTGGATGGTGCTGATAGTCCAGTGGGGAGATCATACTCTCTTTCCACAGCTCAGCTTTTTTCCCATCGATGGAGCAAGTGGGGTCACATTTCTGCTGGAGGTGCTATCTTTCAGTTGAGGCATTAAACCGAGGTCTCGCTTGCTTCGCAGATGGGAAAAGTTACCGTTTTGATATAGAACAGTGTGTCTAATGCTGCTCTCCTGGCTTGAAGTATTCCAGCATTATATAGCAATAAAATCCGGTGCTTGGTCATACACCTTCATTTGCCGCATTAAATTCCTCATTAAAAATCTTAAATGCAAGGGAGGTATCTTGAATGCTCCTTGACCGAGCTTGTTCCGAGCTCGCTTAGTGACAGAAACGTAGATGGCAACCTCGTAGTTCTGCAGTCTTCAGTGTGCCCTATATAAATAAATAAGTACTAAAATTACGCTGAGCTAGAACGCTGTAATTAGCTGGGATTAAGATGCGGCCACCCCGTGAGCACTGTGAAGGCGGCACCCAGTTAGGATTAGGAAGTTGCTGGGCAGAGACTGCCTTATGCAGCCGACATCCTGCACAGCTTTACAGAGGAGGCATCAGCATTTCCCGTTAGGGGCAAAATGAACCGGTCATGATGGAAGCCAAAGGTTCCGCTACCCACAGCCAGTGAAAAGGTGCCCATGTAACAACGGATTCGGAAGTGTGTTTCTACAGCAGATTTTGTAAAGAAAAAACAATATTTAAGAAAAGATGACACAGGAGGGAGGGAAATCCTTATGGAAACATATTTAAAGAGGAAAAATATATATTGGACATTTTAAGTTGAGTAGTACACTTGGGATGTTTGTGCATGTTTTGCTGGGTGAGCCCACGATTACACAATGTTGCCTACGGTAGTGGATTTCACGTGTCGTAACGCTATCTTTATTAAGTGTGTGTAGCGTGCGAGCGCGCACAGTGACCGCCCGTTACGGCAGAAAAAAAAATCGCAGCTCCAGACTTGTCGTCTCTGCACTCGAGAATAAACAGGGCTGTTTCAGAGCCACGGTAATTCCAGACTCAACCCGAGTGTGAAGCGTGGGTGGCTGGACATTACCTGTGGTACAGTGCGTGTGCGTGCGTGCGTGGGTGTACGCATGGTGCTGGCTACCCAACCACTTCATGTGCCATGCTGGCCTTTCTCGGTGCTTGCTAACAGCACTTGCCCCTACAGCCTGTTAAGGCTATACAGGGGATTTTTGTATTTGTGTATGTGTGCATGCGGGCGGTAGTGTAGCAGTTAGCTCGCTGCGCTACGAACCCGGCGACCCGAGTTCGATTCCTGCTCACGGCCAACATCGGTGATGAATATTTGAGCCGGTCCTTGGCCTCCCCTAGGTCGACTCGGCCTCAAATGGGGCTGTGTGTAAACATCGCCACTATGGAACAAGGCGGCTGGGCGTGGTGCTGGCCACCCACCCCTTCGTGTGCCGTGCCAGCCTTCATAGGTGCTTACTAACAGCAGTTGCCCCAACAGCCTATTAAGGCTATATTGGCGTGTGCACGTTGGCGTGAGAGTCGTGTGCCTTGCTGGCCTTAATAGAGACTTCCTAACAGCTCTTATTCCCCAATAATGTTTTCAGATAAATAGTGGGATTTTTGCCTTTCATGTATGAATGGAGTAAGCACTGTGTATGTGCATGTAGATGGACATTGTGAGTCCATATGTGTGAGAGTGCATTTTAACTTCCCCCGTGTTAGTGTGCACACGTATATGGACAATTGTGTATGTGTGTGTGCGGGTGCATTTATGCGTGTGTCTGGGTGTGGTCCTGGCACAACTGTGTGTAGTGTCCTCTGCTGTCTGTGTGTGCACGTGCATACATAGGCGAGGACAGCCTCTGAATATGTATCAGCATCTACAGTATTTGTACCACATGATTGATAACTAGAATTCTCCGGGCTTGGTCAAATGCCCCATTTCCAGGCAGCCAAGCTTAGAACACAGGAAGAGATCACGTGAACTGTATCATCTTTGTGACAAAGCCTAACAGGCCCATTTCTGTCCTTGATGCTTGCCATCCTATTCGGCTAGTTGTGTGCTTAACTCGCATTCTGTTCACCTGTCTATTCATGGGGTGATTATTTAAATGACTTGCATGAGTACAGTCGTGTTGTGTGCTTGAAAAACCCAACTGAGCCTTTATTGAGAAATCCAGCCCCACCATGCTTTGGAGCAGGTTCATTTGAAAATATTGAAAATTAATCTGTTTTTATTTAGTAACTTATTTGATCTGCAGGCTTTTCTTTTTCTTGTGGGATTTTTTTGACACGTGCTTTTGATGTCACACGGAGTGTCTGCACTTGTATCTGATGTTGGCGTAATGCGTTTTCATAATCTCAACCACAATTTTTAGGGTTTAAGTTGGTTTCATTGGAAATTCCTTTGGCTCAAAGGCAATCTGAAGAACCTTGAGAAAAAAACAGAGGTGGTTTTATTACAGCATTGATGGAAGTTACACCATGCATCATTTGATAAACTTGGCTAGTTGATTTGTTTTTTAAATTGAACACATTTTTACTGTGCTCCAACCATTATATTCTCCAAAACTCAAAGTCTTATCATGAATAACTGTGTCAGTGTAAATCCTGGAACAGTTGCAATACAATTTTGTGCTGTTGTACACATTAACCAGTGTGGTATGACATTTAATGTATCCCTGATGCTGCATATCTACCAGTGGGTTATATTTTGACACTGTAATATAATAAACACGATGGGAATTTACTGCACCTCCCTGTTTATACATACATCCATCTACTCATTGTTCATTCATTCCAATACTTTATTGCATGGAACACATCCACTGAGGTGCAAGCAACTTGCTTCCAGGATTTTACTGCTGGGACTGCAAACAAGTGAGAGATGTTGTACATGTTAAGCAGCTGTTAAAATATTTTTGGTACAAACCAGCTGTGAATCACTGAAAGTGCACAATTTGTGTGTATAGCCTTAACTTATGACTAGGTGAGAGAGCATTGCAAATTTTTCTTTTGCCATGTAGCTTTTGAGGAAAATGCATTCGAACAATCGAACAAAGATGTCACTGCGTCGCACACTTTCAGATGCGCTTCTGTGGCCGTCTCGAACGCCCCTTTTTATATTAGGAAGCCACCCGAGCTATGTACTTTTAAATAATTTAGATTGAAAACGAATTTCATTAGAACTGATTTTTGGGTTTAGTTTTGTTGTCCTTCCCCCACACCTCTGGTTAGCACTGTTGGCTACGTACGAAAGAAGTCCAACATGTACAAATGAAAATAAATTAATTTGGGGAGAGTATAAAATTGTTATTGTAATACAAGCACATAAAGTGGACTTAAAGAGGTAGCATGTCAAGGTAGGACAACTATTTGTCGTGCAATTTCAAGACATTTTAATTTAAACATTTAACTCGGCAGTATTCATGTTAATTTGTGAAGGGGCCATATCACATCAGATACATGTCCACCACTCACTCGGGGCTCAGGTCCACCAGTGGTGATATGTACTGCCTCCTCCGGTGCATATCTGAGCATGGAGACATTTTCACCTTTACTTGAAAGATGATTTCACTTTGTGTAAAAAAAATGTAACCATACCAAGGCGAAAATAATGGCAATGGATGTAATGTTTATGCTGTACCGTTAAATCACGAGTAAGGGGGTGCCCTCCAAAAAGTTACATGAAGTTGTAGTCTGATAAGATTCCTCTGCCACATGTGCTCGATTATACTAAACAGAAAAACTTAAACTTTTTATTTTACCAGATTAAGCCCACTGAGTTATTAGCTTATTTTTCAGAAGTGACCTGGTCACAAATGATAGCGCGACAAAAAGTGGCTTATCACGTGGAAATTTATAGCAGCCAAATACTCGATTTAAAGCTTTCGTGACTGCCAAATACTATAAATGTACGTTTCTAAATGGAGAGGGAAAAACCAAAGGACCCGGAGAAAAATCCATGTGACCACGGGGAGAACCTGCAAACTCCAAACATATAGGCATCGGGGTCGGGATCGAATCCACGACCACCATGCATACCAGGTGAGGTAGTTAACATCTCGCTACCGTGGTGCCCCTACATCACAGTAATAACGGACGGGAACAATGCGAATGGAGCGGACTCCGCCTGAAACATTAAACCCTCTCAAGGGCTTCCAGTGGGGGCACGACCCTGGATTGTGTGTAGGCACACATCCTCTGGGTCATCAAAGCCACCCATCCTCGGGAATGCCGCACTTGGATGAAATCAAAACAAGTCGTTATTATCAAAGGAATGAAATACGCCATTCGTTTAAACTTGATCAAATTTGTAACTGAGGCTTGCTGGAATTCTAAACGCATTTTTTTTGGAAACAAATATTACATGTGTATTTATCCCTTTTGTGTTTAGCCCGTGCTCATTTTTCCTCACAACGTCACCGCAACAGCTCTTATTTCGCAGCGAGTTCCCACCTCCTCCACCTCAATTAAAATTAGATCATTCTGCCTCCCTTTAATTTTAAATGTTGAAAGGCTTTGTGAAGTCATCCCTTTCCCTCTTATGTTCAAAGAATATTTATTGTACATTCAAAAGCCACTGAACTCGACTATTCCAAAACACTTAAATACTACAGTACATATAACTTTTGGTAGACCATGAAGATTAAGTTATTATAGAGGTTTTTTTTTTACGTGAACCTCTGCTCTTTGTAATTACAATGCTTATCAAGTGTGTGCAAAATGCTTGCGTGGGCTTCTGTAACAAGACCTGCTTACGTGTGAGTCACCATTTGATACGGGGATAGTAGTAGCAGTCGACCTTTATAGCTTTGTAAGCCCATTGAGACCAGTTGTCTCTTTTTAAAGGGAGACCTGGATTTAAATAGGTTCATGTAATCACCTTATGGGTATGCATGTGGCACGGGGAGCAGTGGCATTGTGATTAGATCACGAAGCTGCGATCCTAGCAGCTCGGGTTTTATCTCTGCGCAGTGATGTGCAGTGAGGCATGTAACTGGGCATATATTGAGGTGTAAAATGAGACAATGCGTGCCTCCGCTCTCAGCGGAGCTCCCTCTGATGACATATGGATGTTCTTGTAACGAGGTGCAAAGCAAGCTGATTAATAATGTATGCTTATCTACCCCTGGACTCCCTGCGCTGCCTTTCAGCTGGGCTCCCTGTCGGTGCCAGTTCCAGAGGGGGGCCTCTTTCCAGCGGTGGGGCTGGGCTCGGCGGGCGAGGAGGTGATGCTGGAGCTCACAGCATCGTGGCCGGGCGAGGAGGATGACTCCATGCTGGTCGACAGTCTGGAGGATGAGTGGGGGCGGCTGCATGATGTGCGCATCGCTGGGCCGGTGGGTGATACGGACATGGGTGGAGAGCTCACCCGGCCATGTGCGGGCACACACGGGCACACTTCAACCGCATCTAAATGCACGTGTCCCATATACTTTACAAGCAAATTGGGACCACATATCCAAAAGGTGACGATTTCAGCTTAAGGAGAGTTTTTCCAAAATGTACTGACCAGCACCACACTGACCAGCACTATGCAGACCAGCACCATGCTGACCCACATCATGCTGACAAGCACCATGCTGGTCAGTGCAGGTTGGGCAACGGAGGAGCCGAGGACTAATTCAGGACTAATTCAGATATCAAATGCCACTGATGTCAGCCATGGCAGGGAATCGAATCCTGTTTGCCAGGTTCGTGGTGCAGTATGTGAACCATTGCTTCGCATCACCGCTCCGCAAGCCTGAAGATTGAAATACCCCAGGTGTAGGACCAATTGGTATCACTCGGAGCATCCCAAGGTCAGGCACGGTCTCTAGTAGATAAGGAAAAACAACGGCGGGAGAAATGTCTGACTTGTGGTGCGTTTCCATGAGCCGCGTTACCTGCGTTTGAGCTCGAGTTGCCATCTCATCAGCGATGCTGTCCCAAAAGGTACATTTTCATGAATATTTTCATCAGTTTGAGTTGTCCTTCAAGTGGAGTTCTGGGAGAAATCAGGCCAACTCAAGTTGACTAGAGTTGACTGTCCCATGAGAATAATGTATTCATGAAATCTAAGCTATTTCAGAGTTTACCTTATTTAAATATCCCACTGGGATATATGTATGCAGTTGGCCCATTGGACGTTGGGTTAAATATTATTTCACTTTTACCATTAAACCGCCTTACCTGTTTATTTATGCTATATGATCCAATGCTCATTATCGGCATACAATACTCAGTTTGGAGGGGGGGGGGGCGGGGTGGGGGAATAAATTAAACCCAGGACGAATATACATTTGTAAACACTTTAGAAAAAAAATATCTTGAGATGTTTCTTATCATTTTAAAACCTGTCAAGGCTGTGACAGCCAAAAATAAAGTGGCAGCAGATGCAGTAAATTCCAACAAGAATAGCCATCTCAGTAATCCACGAGCAGAATTGCAACGCAGCACAGTCCATGTAATCTTTTCATTATGGATTAAGCCATTCATTATTCTTAAGCCAAAAAATGCCTTTTAGCTAGCAAGGCAAGAGTAGCATAACTGAGGTTCTCTATTCTTAAATTGTTCCTGACAGCCCTTTTTCTGTTGTTGCAGGCCAGCATATTTGTTGAAAGTACATATTTAAAAGCACAAGTAACATCTAAAGAGTTCAACATTTTACACAAGTATATTCAGCACTAAAATCGTTGGAATGAAACATTAATTGTATTCAGTTGTGAGTCTAATCAGTTCCACATATTCTTAAAAAAGAAAAATGTAGGCAAACTTTGAAGGCCAGCAGCAAAATAAGGCCAATGCAGAGCAGCAGCTCTAAACCCAGTGCACAGCCCACTTGATATGCCAAGGCTCTTAAATTCACAAAGACTTACATTTTGCTAACAATGTTCATGCACTTCCATGCATTCTTGAACAAACTTCAGCACTCATGAGATACACAGGATATTGAACATATTAACCTTATGGCGGTACCCCGGGATACCATAATACCCCCCGGCTCTCGCATAATGTCCGTGATGGAGTCATTTTTAGTCTGTTGATGGTCGGCGTTGCGGCAATCGACTCATCTCGACGAGCTGGACACGATGCACCACTACGGTGCGTACCGCGAGCGTTCAGGGTTTCAGCGCAATCGTCCTCGCTGCGTTTCGACATCTCGGAGTAGCACTGATTTCGGATTGATTGGTACCCCAGTCGCGGAGTGAAGTACACCCCTGGAAAAAATAGTGTCCCAGAAATAAAGTATTTAATTGCCTCGGCCATTTTGTATTATTTGGTACCCGGGGTACTGCCATATGGATCATATGGCATGAGAAACCCATATTAGCAGCCTCGCAACCTGATAAGCAGTGTAATGGGGCTATGATGAATAATTATTTGTGCTTTTTTTATTCATAAATTACATCAAATGTGTTACCGGGTTTCGGCATGTAAAGTTATAAGCAGTCTGGTCGATGTTGCATTTTTCTCCTGTGTCACTGCCACCTTTGATAATTAATAATATAATTCGAATAAATAATTATTGTATCAAGGATTATGTTTTTTTTAAGTACGCACTTTCTTTAACCCTTGCAGACCTAATTCAGCTTTAAACATAAACTCTAGTCTCAACATTGTGCACATATCATCGCCCTCTGACCAGTGTGAGTGTATTTTGTGTGTACAAGCTCAATCGCCATTGGTGCAGCCTCCCATCTCCTCTGTAGCCCTAAAGCCATACATGGTTATGACTGTTTTCTGGTGACCTCCAGAATAAACTTAAGAAATTTGATGCAGCAAAGAAGGAACAGCTGGCGGCTGGGAAGGGCACCGTTTTCACCAGCCAGGGAGGAAGAATATTCACCTTCCTGTAAGGGGCCTGACAACCAGTGTGGTAGATCAAAAGAAAAGGGCTTCAGAGTGCAGTGGAAGCAGGTTCGCTGCTTGTTGCAGAGGTTCTAAATTAGTATCCGGCAGGTCGCTCAGATTATTACTGTGGGGTGTATTTAACCATATAATACATGCATTCTGCTTCACAGTGGGCATTAAAGATCCCTTGATGTGTTTTAAAATTAGGAGGATGCCTACCGCCAGATTCCAATGGTGCCACCCCAAAGAAAGTTTTGGAAGTTTTGTGTGGGAAGTCGGCAATTTCATTCATTGGAAGTATCGTTGAGGGAGCAAGGAATTAGTGCCGTCCCGTATTTGGAAAATATTCTCATTGAAGCTCCCTCAAGGGCAGCTGGAGCTGTTTGTTGTGCGAGTCTCTTCGAGTTTCTGTCAGAATACAATTTGGTACTTTCATGTTGCAAAATGCCAGTTGGCTCCATCCTCCAGGCCTATTCACTCTCCATTTCCCATAATACCCCAGGTCTTGGCTGAGGAAGGTTCATGGTTCCCAGACCTTCTCGTTGCTGGTTGGTGATTCGTGGCCACTTCCTTGCTGCTGCGATTCCCTGTCTCAGGGAGGCGCCGTCTGAAAGAGGGTTGACTTGTATTACTTAAGTGTGTAGATATTCAAAGACGATTCACATTCTTGAATGTAATGTTCGGGCATACAGTACTTGCTTCTGAAGTCTGGACATTCGTCAACAACCAAGGTGTATGACAGCCACTAGCCTTTCTTCACCTGTTGGTGGGTCAGAGGTTCGGTGGACCGAATTGGTTGTTTGATTGGGAAGGTGGCACAGGCTTGAACGCAAATATCTTCCCTTCTAGGTAAGAGCTCTTTGAATGTTCTAATACGGAATTGGCTGGCTATGAAACAGTGGGAAAAATGTTTTTTTCCAGCACTAACATTTGTAAAAACTCGTATTTCACATTAGTCACTGCCACCCTTGTATTCTTACCACTTCTCTCGGGGGGGGGGGGGGGGGGGGGGGCAGGAGTGGGGAGGAGGGAGGGTTCTGGAGGCGCGAGACTGCACCATTTGTTAGTGGCCCCAAAGCAGTCAGGGTATATCTGAATGGTCGTGTGACTAGAATGTAGGTCCAAAAGTGAATTTTTTTCTACATTTATCCATGGAATTTGAACTCATCCAAATTGACCGAGAAGTCGTCTCTTGGAAGTGCATCATGAATGAAATTATCTCTGCTTCATTGCAGAACAAAGGAGTAACTCAGAAATGGTGGCATTCATCCTATTGCTCGCACTTATCTTTTAGATGTCACCTAACCAGAATTGACTGGGAAGTGGTTTCCCAGAAGTTTATCATTTTATTCTAATATCTGCACTCAATCGCAGATAAGAGGTGGAATTAAAGTAGCAGCAAATGCATCCCATTATCCGCATTTCTCCACACTTCTTCGAACATACAAGCAGTAAAATGGGCGGATAATACGGTCCACCATTATTAGCACCCCCGCACACCATCGTGAAGAAGAGACATTTTGCCGTGTTTAAATAATTGTGTTGATGAAACGAGATTTGCTGACAAACATACTGATACGCTTCGTTAAAAAAAGTCTCACAAGATTGGATAAATGACGAGGCTTTTAGGGTTAGATCGTGTAAATATAAATTTGACGTTAAACCCACCACTACTCAAAAAAACCTCTTATGGATAATATTGGTCGTGATAGCCTTGGATGTTAAGAATGGTAGTCATTGAAGGATGGTCAAAAAGTAAAGAATAAAAATCATGAATGATTGTAGTGGGTGGAATTAGTGGTTTAAATTAGGGTTGTTGAATATTTTTTAATGAAGACATACAGTCCATCTTAAAGCTTAAAAATTTCACAAGCATTGTCAAATACTAAGGCCATATTCTTTAAACAGTTACAAATTCTGTGGAGGAGCAATGGCAGACACGAAACAAAGAGCGTTACAGACATGACCTTATGAACATGTGAATAAGCTTTGAGTACATCCTTGGCTTGGCTGTTAAAGGGGAGATGGAAGAAATGAGATAGGAGTTCAGTCAAATGATTATTTCCAGAACATGGAAATTTTCTATTCAATAAAATGAGAATGAGAGTTAAATGAAGCTTGGCATGCCGATCTTTTTCCAATCTGTCAAAAGGCAATTGTCAGTGCATAATGAACACAATGAAATGGACACACGATACAATTGCAGAAAAAGTAAATTTTCTAGCACTTGCACGCTTGTAAAAATTCTGTTCCCACAGGTGTCACCACTACCCTCGCCAATCCCAGGACAGAACTCGGCCATTTTAATCGCCAGACCTCATGAATGTTTCTTTTTCGACATTACACACATAATCTTGCTCCCTCAAGACGAGGATGAATTTACATCAGCTTCTCTGGGTCACTTCTCTTGTCGACGCAAAAGCAGATACCTGGCGGAAGATATCTCGACCAATTTGTGGTTTAGATAACAGGAATAGCGAGTAAGAGGATGAGCATCGCACGAGTTGAATTTGTAACGAAACGGGGGTTGCTTGAGTCTAATTTCCGAAGCTGCTGAAACTACGGGAGCCATTGGGGGGCCTGGGGGCACTATAGTGTGCACGTGAAATTTTGGGGAAGCGTGGGGTGGTTTGTCGGGAGGCGACTCGACATTCAGGATGTTATCTGTGTTATCTCATGCCGAGGAAGGGGGGGGGGGTGATGGTGGGAACGACAAAAACACAGACGGCAGCCAAACACTTCTCTCCCTCTCCTCTGTCGAGTGCTGGGCGACGCGGCGTGACGCAGTGTCTGAGTGTGAGAATAAGTGACAAACACACACTCGTCAAATTACCCACTCCACAATTACACGCTCACGCGTGAGTTTACACTCTCATACGCCCGGCACGCTACATTGAGCTGCCAAAACAATTCTTTTTGGCAAACAAAAAAAATTATTGCGTGGAAAAGTACACTTTTTTCGACCTGTTTCCATAATATAATTATATAATTATGACATTTTATGAGCTTTATTGATTCCTGTGGCTTTTAGACGTTGAGCCTCTGCTGGCTCTGAGTTCACCATGGGTCTGTGGGGGAAGCTTTACAGAGTTCCACCACGTTAAGGTGAACCCTCGTTTGCTCTCTTAGTTTGCACAGGACACCTCTGGTTAATTTCAACGAGGGGCACCCAACTGACATGACGTGGCTGTGCCTTTTGATGAATTGCCTCTGTGTAACATTTTTAGTCTTCATCTTAGAAGCTGCAAAAAAAAGTCTCACTTTATAAATGTTGGCACGCACACGTACACTATGTATATATGGAATACTAGTAAAATGCTCATCTCCCTTCAATAGTTTTTCGCCCTTTGGCTTTTAAAATGCTAAACAGAAATTTCTACTGACATGCAAAGACAAAGACCCCCGTATAGCCTGATCAGACTGTTTGGGGTAGGTGCTGTTAGCGAGCACCTACGGAGGCCAGCATGGCACACGAGGGGATGGGTGGCCAGCACCGAGTCCGTCCTCCTTTGTCTGCATAGTGGCGATGTTTACACTTCGCCTTAGGTACTCTTTTAAGGCTGAGTTGACACACACTTTTTCTCTCTCACAAAATGTGTCCCATTGAACCTGACGTGTTTTGTTGAAGCAGTGTCTGTTAGTGAGTAACTTTTTGACTGACATAGCAAGTGAAGTGGTGACCACAATACCCAGTCACCTTTGTCTGCCCTGTGCTGATGTTGACCACACCACTGCTGCAGCACATGCCCCTGTTATTGCTGAGTTGACCCAAGTTCAGCCGTGCCTGGTTCTGGCTCGCATTTTTTTTTCTTTCATAAAAAACATTTTACCTGGGTAATGCCTTGAGATGGCATATCTCTGTTTGCCACATGGCCAGGAATTGAATTTGGATCTGAAGGGATTGTATAACAACTGCACCACGCACGCATGGTCGAGCATGTGCGTGAGGAAGCCCATCTTTTTTCCCGTGTCTTTCATCTGGCATTAGTTCTGTTGCACTCATCCCAAACGCCGATAACACTGGCGATTCACTTGAATAAAATAAAACACTGCTGCTGGTTTTCTCTTCATGAAAACCACATTGAATAAATAAATCAAACGAAAACAGATTGCGTGTCACCGCACCTACTCCTTGCCGAGCTGACTCGGCCACCACCACTACCGCCGTCTCCCCCACTGCCTCACAGCCTCCACCACAACCGAGATCCGAGCACCTGAC
The DNA here is from genome assembly GCF_015708825.2 of Lethenteron reissneri. Classification (NCBI taxonomy): domain Eukaryota; kingdom Metazoa; phylum Chordata; class Hyperoartia; order Petromyzontiformes; family Petromyzontidae; genus Lethenteron; species Lethenteron reissneri. The sequence continues at coordinate 20,284,944 of NC_083801.1, forward strand.
ATAACCCGGCGCCTAGTGTGCGCCCCATCCCTCATCTGCGCGATTGCCCCCGAGCGCAGGCAAGGTGATGCCAGCTGGCCGGGTGCCACGAGGTTGGCCGGCTTCGAGGTTTAGTGCAGGTACTGACACGACTTGTTGGCCTTGCGCCAGCCACTCCATTTTAGGACACCCGTGGCTCATGTCACACACGCTCCTACGCTTTAATACGTAAAGGCGCCCAGATCTCCCTTCGAAGAGCTAAAAGCCAAATCAAGGGCAACGCTCGCGGGAGTTTGCGTGCGAGAGGCAGTCGGACAGATCTAGTGGGTGCGTACGGTTATGTTACGCGGTCTGAGATTGAACAGTTTTGCTGCACATGCTACTGAACCAGTTGAGTGTGTGTACACATGCACACACACGTGTGTATGTATACCATGCACTTTTCTGACAGCCATTTTGTGTCCCCACTGGAACCATAGCCTAAGGGCCTTGCTCATTTAAATGTGGTACAGTTACAGGTTACAGAGTTACACCAAGACATGCTGAAATCAGATAGGCAGGGATGCAGCCGCAAAAGTCTGTGCGTAGGAAATATATTCTCACCGTATTTGACTCAACGTCTGTGCTTGTCTTTGTGTATGTGTGGGTTTTCCGTGTATCTACCATTTCTCTGTAATTTATCAAATTATACCTTGCTTAATTTTACTATGCTTTGTTCTATTTTGCAAATGTCAGTACATTTGCATGTCTCTGTGTACATATGTCTGTGGGTTGGCCTATGCTTATGTCCATAGATATTTGTGTATCTTATAATGTCCGTGTTGATTCTCTTATATTTAATATGTACATGAGTTAGTGCATGTATGTGTGTATGTATGATTGGCAACAGTAGCGCTGTGGTAGTGCATTGCACTATGAACTCAGCGACCTGAGTTGGATCGCCCGCTCAAACCAATAACAGTGGCGAATATTTGAACTAGTTTTGGGCCTCTGCTAGGTCGACTCAGCCTTAAATACATATCTGGTGGGGTGTCCTCAGCACTGGGGAGACAAAGGCGGCCAGAAATTGTTGATGGCCACCTACACCTTCGTGTGCCATGCTGGCCTGCATAGGTGCTCGCTAACAGCACTTTCCCTAACAGCATGTTAAAGGCTATACGAGGGATTTTCGTCTTTGTGCATGTAAGTCCATGTGTGTGCACACAAGTAAGGGTTGCCAGTGTGCTGGCACACAATCAAAAGTATACTTACTCATGTACATGTTAATGCAGTATGTGCATGCATACGTGCATACGTGTATGTGACAGGTTTGTAGTAACATGCGCAAGTTTGTGTGAGCATGCGAGTGTGTGCGCGTGTACGTGATGTTCCTATCAATGGTCTCAGTGTTCCGGTCATGGCTGGGTGACCGCTCTGCAGAGCTGCACGCTCATAATCTTGGCCACACAAGTGTGCTTTATTTGAAACCTGCAATTATATCCGCTTGTATCTGTAATATAGCATAGGCTGGGTTGCTCTTGCATGTTCTGTGTGTTTAATGAAGAGTCCTTTTATCTGTGAGTTGCTTGCGTACTTTAAAGGAGGAGGCAGCATTCAATGTTTTGAGAAAACCACTGACGCTTATTAGGCCCTTTTGCACTTTTCTCGCACCATTTGTATAAGTTATTTTGGAAATGTTTTCCAATAAAATATTTATTTTGAAAAAAGCAATGGTTTCCATATATTATAACATGTTGAACATTGGCACACAGTGGCAAATCGTGTCTCATACCGTGTCTCGTGCATGAACCCTGTGCCATGCCATGCCACGAAAATGTTGTGCTCTTTAATGTGCCACGTGTGTGTGCGTGTTCTCCATTCCTTGCGGTGCCACGAATTTTCCAGCTCGGCAATGTGGCACCATGCCAGTGGGATGGATCATGTTTTGTCACAGGCCTTCTTCCGGGCTTTGAACCTTTACTGTGGCTGGTATGATTCTTTTCCTCTGCCCACAGCCACACCATGGGGTCCTCCTTCCCTCCAAACTACCTTCCCTTTTTCCTAATTTCTTGGAATTTTCTTATCTGCACCTCCAACACTGAAGAGTAGCCCAGTGGTCAACTCACTTGCCACTGAGTTTTTTTTTTGTATTCAAAGTTGCTGCTGGTTAATTTCTTGCTGGGAATTACCAAAGTGAACTGGCTCCTCGAAAGGGGATATTTAAGACCCTGTGACATAATTAACGAGACAATCCACAGCTGAATTGTAACGGCAAAAAGTGTAATATTTTTTTATGTAACTTTTAATGTCCCTATTTTTTCTTAACGAGAATTTCGGCGGCCTACTTATTCTAGCTCCTGCGGAGGGCTTCTCGCGCCTCGCTCATTGCCCCCACTGATGTCCTCTTCTCCCCTCCCCCCCCCCCCAATGTGAGCAGATATTACTGACTCTATTGTATGTCGGCATATTTTCCAACAAAATACATTTCTTTTTTTTGGCGTTGGGAATGAAACTTTTTTTCTATAACCTTTTGATTCGGGCCTTCTTAAAGGCTCTCATAATTTAGTTGATGGACAAACGGAACGTGGGGCTTTTATCATAGAAAAGTGATCATCTCAAATAATAGTAGTTTAATGACTGCCATCTATTTATCCAGGATAGCTTTGCGGAGTATGAAGACTTTTTTTATGACTGCCTTGCATTTGGATATTTGGCCAGTTTAACTGTTTTATCTTGTTTTGCATATGAGAGGAAATTACAATACCTGATTAAATACCCACGCATACTTTGGAACCCATTCACTCATCTGCCATCTCGTCGTCACCTCGCAGCTTTGGAAGTTTCACAAAACTATATAATCCACCAGTTCATGTCTCCATGGTGCCGTTTTTACAACAATGCGCCACCACACCTGGGGCCCTTATCTGGTGAAATAATGAACAATGGGGTTTTTGTTCGTACTCATGAGCATGCATTCGCGTTCTTTAATTTACGTCTGGGTGCACGCTTTTGTATCTTTGTGCGTCCACCTGCGTGCGCATATATACTTGAGTTGCGTCAGTGCCGGCGTGCTAGTGTGTGTCTTTCTGCAGCCCCCTTGCGCCTGCAACAGGGTCAGGTTAAGCTCAGGTCCACCCTCTTGTCTACTCGCCCGTGAAATGGAAACTCACTGATGGAGCTTCTCAATTATCCCTCCCCCATGCTGGCCTTTGGTGCATAGCAAGACCCCCCCCCCCCCCCGCTTACTCACCCTAGGGGGGCCATTGCAGATAAACTCGCTATGGACACAACAAACACCTACCCCTATGCTACTGACCTTACAAGGCCTTCCCTTATCCTGTCCCCTGCCACTTGTGTTTTTATTTTAAAAGTTCGTATTTTTTAAACTTTTCACGGTGGAGGCAACACGGCAGGGGCATCATCGTGATAAGTAGAGCCACACGGTGCGACCATAGCCATCCCAGGGAGGCAGTAGTGAGTGGAGCACTGGATTGGATAACTTCAGAATATAGGAGTATCAGATCCAATCACTAAGCTTTCTCTATTTAGAAGCTAAGTATTCTGCATACTTGCCTTCTTAGTCGGCAAAATCGAGGTTTTCAGGGGGTTGTGACTCAGGTCTGTGGTTGATATATTGATGTCCCAGATCTTGTGTCATCGCTCACTAAATGAGTCGATTCAAATTCGCTAAATTTAAAGCTTCATGCCAATTTAGTTGTACATTTTTACCATGCAAATTGTGGCACTGTTTCATGTGCATTGATGGATTGTGTAGCTTACATTATCCTATTTTTGCCAAAAGTTTGCCAGGTACACTATAAATGTGATGGTGACTTTTTATTGTTATGGTTAATAAAATCAGTCGTGGAATTTTTCCACAACATGGGTTATGTGGGAAATCAGTTCCGTAGGATTGTCATTGTTAATGAATGCGGCTTCCAGGGCCACAAAGGCTACTCATGCTTTAATAGAGGTGTAACGATCCACTCCCGCAGAGGTTGAATGAATTGCTCCTATTCATGGGTTCAATTCGATGCGAGATTTTTTTTACTTAATGATGAATGGTAGCTCCTTTAGTGGCTGCAGGGGTCACAAGAACCAATTTCAACATGCACAAATAAAACATTTTATTGATTCTCACACGTGAAATTTGATGCATATGTTGTTAATGTTATGAATCTTTTTGATTGTTAAATCTCTTGGGTTTAATCACAGAACAACGAACATCAAGTCTTATGGGACCCAATGGGAATGGTTAAACTGGATGGAACTGTCATCTCGGTTTTTCCACAAACGAGAACAACTTATGGTGAAAGGTGACTGCAGCGAGTTATATTTGGTCCCTGTGATAGTTGAGCATTGTTTTGAAAACTCTAAATTAATGAGAGACAGAAAGGTCTGACAGCCGCACAAAGTTTTATCGTCTCCTTTAGCTGCAACTACACGACACGGCCTTGCTCCGAATGACACGCAGCGCATCCATCAGCAGTGCTCATCCGCACACTCTTGTCACCTCCCCATCAGCTGGCGCTGGAGATTGCGATCGATCGAATCACGCCCAACTAAACACACCGCTCTCATTTCCTCGCATCGTTTCCAATGATCCACCTTGGTGTGAGAGTGAAGGGTACATGTTATGGCGTGGCGCAGTTTCGTGTGCAACTTTGTCGTCCTGTAATTGTCCAGCACAGCTGCGCTAATGGGGCGGGGGTGGGTGCGTGCTGCAAGGCTGCAGCACAGCTGCATTCACGAGTGCGGCATTGGTGCAGTAGTCACACGCATCTGCCCAAGCGAGGACCTCTTGTGAATGGTGAAGTATGTTCATCGAGGCTAGTATGGCACGTCGTGAAGGTCTCTCTCAGCTCTGATAATGAGCGAGGCATACTGCAGGGATTTGGTAAAACCGTGTGGCCTGAACGCCTGTCTTGCAGCTGCGTAGGCAAGCGTGCCGCGCTGAAACAAGCAGGCATGGCAGTGCGGGTGGGTGAGTGTGACTGCGTGTGTGCGTGTGAGGAGCGGTAGTGTAACAGTTAGCGCGCTGTGCTACACACCCGGTGACTCGGGTTCAATTCCCGCTCACGGTCAACACCAGTGACGATTATCTGAACTGGTCCTGGACCTCCCCTAGGTCGACTCATCCTCAAGTGAGTACCTGGTGCGGTGTGTTTAAACATCGCCACTCAGGAGATAAAGGCAGCCAAGCGTAGTGCTGGCCACCCACCCCCTCGTGTGCCGTGCCGGCCTTCATAGGTGCTACTCGTCGACAGCACTTTCCCCAACGGTCTGTTAAGGCTACACGGGGATCTTTGTTTTGTGTGTGTGCATGAATACGCGTGCTGGCGACCGCGTGCCCGCCGGCCGGCTCCGTGGGATGTGGCCTCTCTCCCAGCGGGATGGCGACATGCTGTCCTCGTGCGTTGCCTAATGGACGGCGGACTGCTGTGATCCTTTCCATCGCGACAGAGGCGTTGGGGTGCATGCGCTATGTGAGGCTCAGGCGTTGTGACACGCACTGTCTGTTGTGATGGGGTCATTGTGCAGTGGTTTACTGTGTGTGCGTGTACGTGTGGGTCATGTGCTGTTGTGTGTGGTCTGTGGGTTGTGGTCTGTCTCGTGTATGCATGTTTACATAACCTCTCATGTTTATGTATTTCCAGCTATCATGACTGCGTTGATTTATCTGTGGTATGCTATTTGTGCAATGCTCTCAAATCCCCAATACCTCGGTTCAATTTCCAGTTGCACGTTTAAGTAGCAACTGATATCTATACTGGTATAAGTTTTCCTTCGGACAATAATCTAAAATATAACTATTCAGTACCAATATCATCTCAAGTACTAAGAAATGCATACGGACATCATGAGTGATGCTGGCCCCACAACCAATTGGTGTTTCGTGCTATACATATTCGGTGCTCGCTAACAACGCCTGCTCAACATTCTAACCATACTGTGAGAGTGTGTATGGTTGGACATGCTGGGTCCCAATTTTATTTTCTATGGTGTTTCTGCGTCGTGAAGGAGAAGTTGCTTCCACAAAACGTCATTCCATTGGTGGCTGTAACCTCAGCAAGGGCGGAAGGAGCTCGAAGGGCAGGAGATGAAACTTAGTTTCATGGGTTAAGAAGAAAGTGGCCAAGAAGAGATGGGAGCATTGCGTGCAAAGGCGTGTGCACGTTGTAACGAAGCATGCAGTTCTCCTGCTGCTTCCCTCCCAGGCCCGTCATCAAGATTTAAGTTTCAATTGAACAAAGTAAATAATTAAAACAGAGCCCGAACAAGTTTAAAGGGGTTACAGTGGGTTGAAGAAATCGGCACGGGGGGGGGGGGGGGGGATGAGTTGGGAAGGGCACGTGCATCATCCCGCTGTCGGGGGGCCGTGTTTAGAAGGGAACAGGGGGTTCACTTGTACCAGGACAACCCTCCTGGTGGGGCAGAGATGACCTCATTCCGCTGAGACAACTGGCTGGGCACTACACGTTTCGAGTTGTTCACCGCTGTGTGACTCTTTGATGCACATTTTGCACGCCAAGTTGTTGGCGTGCAATGTATGCATTGCCTGAGTTGTCGTGCGTTGCTTTGCATGTCGTATTTGCGCACTGAAGGTTGTACTTTGTGCATTGCATGCCGGGTGCTGGGTGTAAAGTGAGGGTTGGGGCACGTTGTTCTGTGATCGTGTGTTACACGCAGCATGTTGTATCGCACATTGCATGTTTCATGTTGGATGCTACTCGCTGTGCATTGCACATTTTTATTGCGTGTTGCATACATAATGCCTCATGCTGTGTTTGCAAGCTGTGCACTGCATGTCGAGTTCTGCTTGCCACGTATTGCACAGTGCGCGGCGCATGCCATCTTCTTCGTTATATGTGGCTTGTCGCATGTGGCGTGCTGCAGTGTTGTTACAAAGCGCAGTGCGTTGGCCGTGTGAAGTCCGCGTCTGAGCAGCCCAAGACCCACTGGCTGCACGGCCAAGTGTGACAATGACCGCTTGCCTGACCAGTACACATTGCCCTCTGTGCCCAGCACTGGCATGTCTTGCTGACTCTGAACAATGCAAGCCTGTGGGCTCAGTGGTTTAACTTTGGAAACAACAGTAACTGGGTCAGACTATTGCAACAAACTCGAAGGCTGCGGGATTCCCCAGTGGCTGCGAGGGACCTTTCGATGACCCGCAGAGTTGTATTTAACCATCAAGCCAAATGCTTGTTACACACATTATTTTATTGTACTTATTTTGTGGCAATTATTAATATATTGTTCATAAAGTCAAAGTATTGGTGGCCCTGAGTCGGTGGTGGAAATTCAACAAACCTGTGTTGGGCGACCGTTCTCCCTAGGATGACCACTGTGGAATTCCAACGAAGTGATACTCACTTTATCGACCTCTGGTGGATGGTGGCTTTAGTCGTGGGCCCGACTGATTTTAGCAATCATCTTATTGTGAATAAAGTGCCCTTTCTCACTGCCACTTCGCCAGATAGCGTTTGACTGGTAATGCCTATGTGGAGATTCCTTATAAATAAGACTTCAGTGTATTTTCAAATGAAACTTCTGCCATGCATAAAACTTTTTTTGGTGGGCGCTCATGCGTAACAAATACCGTTTCGCAGCAGAGTAGGCTTGGCTGTCACGAGGCTCGGATTGGTGTTTTGACAGTGGATGCAAGCAGTGTGAATGTGTGTGTGATTGTGAGTCCAATCAGTGTTTCACGGGAACTGTGCAACTCTTGAGCGCCAGCACTGCTTGTGACCTGTAAATTAGCCTCGTCGAGAGCTTAACTGCTGGATAAGCACTTTTGTCTTGCAGCAGCCGCGGACGCTTGCATGAATGTGCTGCTTTTTGCATCGTGAGCAAATGTACAAAAGAATGTAATCCGCTATGTTTATTTATTATAAAACATGCTTTTTGAAACTAAATCAAGTTGTGGGAAATGCCTCTAAAATGACTTTTTTTTTCATAAAAACGCTGTCCAAGTGCCAAAACCTCCCCAACCCTCCAAAATTTAACAATTTTTAAAAGGTAAACTTATGAATGGTATTAATGGGTGCAGGGTACTTGGGCTTGCTTGCTGCTGTCTCATTCTGCGTAAGATTGGAGTGCTGGGTGATACTTGAGCGTGTTCTGTGACTTGAAATTTCTGTAGTTTATATTTGAATCCATCGTGCCTTTGATGACGCTTCAGTCAGCAGCAGGGTCAAGGTAAAGAATTCATCTCAGCCAAAGGCGATGATATCACCACGATTTACCATTATTTTTAGCTTCATCATAAATCCCTCCGTTGTTACAGATTTCACACGTGACCTCCAAGTTCTCTCTTTCACTCCACCCTACAGTTTAAACACAAATATACAACTGTGTAATGCTATTTATTCCTTTCCATGGCTAACATTCATGGTGAGGAATACCTGACCAAGTGGTCCTGGACACTTCTCTTCACCAATCTGCAACTGACCACAATGGTGAAGTATCGTAAAATAGTCCACATGACTTTCGTTGCATTGGGGAATTTTGTTTATTGGCAAAGGGGTGTAACTAATTTCATTATTAATTAACACTGCTCACTATGATGATTAGGGCCGTGGGTTTCGTAGTGAATTTGATAGCAGCCGCATGTGGCCATCAGTTGATAAAATGTTGATAACCGCGTTCTGAGAGAACATCAAGCAATTGAGACATTGCACCCGTATTTAGCACAAAGCAGACTTTGAGAAAGCGTACAGCAAGAAAGGTTGACAACTGATAGACCAAACAAGCAATGCAATAGTTGGTGGAATCAATTGCATGCATGAAAGAAGGTCCATATAGTGATTACCTGTCGACACACACTTTATAAAATTAACACCATCAAGTGATCCTCTCCTTCAGCAATCTAAACACACACACACACTCACTCCCAGGGAGCAATATACATAGTTTTTTTTGTTATTTGTGCATTGTCCAAGCTCATCCGTTTAGTCACTTCTGGTCATCACTTTGATTCTTGGGGCCCGTTGGCCAGAAATACTCTTTAGTTCCAGTATCAGGAAAGAGATATTTGTGTCGTTTTCATCGGCAGGCCCTGATTTTTGAATGAGCAAGGTCTGTCAGTGCCCAAGTGCATTCCAGAGGATCGCTAGCATTCACTTGGCGTCCATCAAATGGAATAAGTTGGTTCAGCAAGGCTCGTGCGATCAGTTTGGCTGCAGGACGAACCTATGAGGACATTGGTCTTTACAACAGATGTTGGCCCGTATATTTTAAATCAGGAATCAAGGACCACCGGCACTGCGGATTGTCACGAGGCGGTCGCTCTGGCAGGATAAGTTCTGGATGCCTTCTTCTCTCAAGATGCCCTTTGAGTGTGGGTGTGGTTTGCATATTCACATGGTGGTCTCTGACATGCTCTGGCTAGACACATTAGAAGAACCATTCCAGTGACCAGCACTCGGGAAACTTAATTAATGTATTAAATCAATATTAATTGAAGTGATACATACGAGCAGGGCAGTTTGCTCTCCTCCCTCCTCTCCAGCTTGGAATTAGCCGAGCCGAGCAGAGCCAGGGGCAGTGCCCGGTCTCAGAGAAGGGCCTTGAACAGGATAAGCGCTGCTACAGAGCACAAACCGTCAGGTGAGGTGAGGACACCCGTCCCAGTTGGGAGAAAACACGTCAGGTGTGTGAGTTGAAGAAACGGTGGGGTATGGCTTCAGGCTGCAGTTGATAATTTTTATTTTTGAGGGTGTGGCATTCTTGAGGGTTCCCATGGAAGAGTGGGGGCTGAGATTTTTTTTCCTTTAGGTTTTTCATGAATCTAAATGTATTGGGATGCTTAAGAGCAGTACCAGATTTCACAGGCATGAACACATTTCTGCCCCGGAGAATATTCAAAATCAAGTCTCAACTATCTAATGTGGGTGCTGGAGAAAAATCGGACTGGAAAACTTCAGTTGACCTCGGACACCTATCTGTACATTCAAAACTTAGAAAGGCCATTATTGCCACACACACTTTGTATCTCACGTTAGGTGATCAGCACCTACAAATCCACGTCTCATGGGTTGTTGAATTCACGCATGCCCCTAGTCGGGGGGCCTGCAAATGCGGAGTTGACAGGGATGGTCTCGATGGTGGGTCATGTCTCAGCTGACCCAGCAATGGGCTATGCTCAACCTTCCCCGGCATCTCACCTGGGGCCGACCGAGAGGCTGAAGTTCTTGAGCATCTTCTTTGACACCGTGTGGTAGGATCGTTTTCTTTCTGCATGAGAAGGGACGGGGATGGAGATCATAAATTAGCAGGCAGAAAAGTGGTTGACTATCATTTGCCTGTTGTTCCTGGCATCGTTATGTGACTGAAGTGACGATGGGTGGAAGTAAAGTCGGGGGGCCTAGCCATGCTCATGCATAAGTATCACTCCGGTTAGCGTTGGTGTTTATGTTCTTGGAGTGGTGGGCCCCGCTTTATTGGTGGTGCTCCTATCGTGAGAAACATGTCGACAGCCGCCTCAGGAAGCCAAGCTTAATGTAAGTACTAAAGCCTAGTTTATGAGATCACGGTGCGTGCGGGAGACTTGGACTATGTCCAATATAGCCGCAGCGGGGTGGCTGTCTGCACTTCACATTCAAAATGCTGATATTAATATACAAATAGTGTACCATCATTTATGTACCCTGGAAAGCCTCACTTATTCTCAAGCCTCTTGCAGGATGCCTCTGCTGTTTTGGCAGTACATTGGGTTTCTGGGAGAAGACCCTAACACATAATGTTGTTGAACTTCTTTCGCACCGTACGTAGCCAACCAATGGTAATCGGAGGTGCGGGGGCAGGGACAACAAGAAACTGGCATGCAAATAGCCTGTTACTTTTTTTGTACTGCCTCCCGCAGGTAACTTGCTGACCAGCAGATGGGTTTCTCACTCGGTTCCATTGCTGGATTACAGAGGCATAGTGCACATCACAGTCACACACACTCAGGTGGTGTGATAATGGTGAAATAAAGGCAGAGTTGTGTAAAAGATGGGGAATTGGCGTCGAAAGGGACACTGCTGTGTGTGTGTGTTTGGTCGCTCTTTACTTGTGTAGTCGGGCGGTATGATTCGCGTGGACAAGCCACGTGGAGGTGATAAGTAATGTCTGGCGTGACGTGCACACAGTCCGCGCATTCCGTCTTGCATGCTGACACCTCTGCTCGTTAGTGTCCGATCGAAGCCACTGGTCGTTAGCTGCTGCCGGGACACATCTACTCAACAAGTGCAACGGTTCTCTCCTTAAAGCGTATTATTTTTACATTCAAACCTCTGTTTAATGCTGTCATATTATTGGGTAGCTTGTTAGCCACGCTTGCTGGTTTAGAAGGGTAACGTTTGCTGTCAAGTGCATTCACTATGATCAATATCGTCTTCATCCAGTCTTGATACGCTTCTTGATGAAGACTTTCCCTTGCTGACGCAGTCAATGATGCGTGGTTATGCCTCTCTGAATGTTGACTTTTGGTTTCTGGCTGGCCACTCATATGATGACATTCTATCATTCAGAATCTTTTATTTTACCAGGTGAGATTCCAAGTATACGACATTTTTTTCCCTTGCAGACCTTTGAAAAATGGATTGCAATGTAGCGTTCACCATATAATGCCGCCTAACACTTGTGCATAAACACATGTAAAAGCCAAACAAATTGTGTACAGCCTTATGTGAAATAATTCTGAAAATGTTGTTAGTGAGCACCTATTAAGACCAGAATGGGCTGTAAAAGAGGTGGTGTGTTACCTTCATTCTGCTCATTCACACCCCCCCCCCCCCCAATAGTAATGTTGACTTTCAAAAGCAGGTATTTATTTTAGGCTGAGTCAACCTAGAAGAAGCTCAGGTCAGGTTCCGATAACACGAACAGCTGGTCTTGTGCATGGCCAGCAATTGAACCTAGAATTCCAGGAATTCTCCATAATGTGTGAACTACTCCACTACTGCTCCCCAAACAAAGACAAAGATCCCCCGTATAGCCTTTAACATACTTTTGGGGCAAGAACTGTTGGTGATCACCTATGAAGGCCGAAACAGCACACGAGGGGGTGGCCAACACCACGCCTGGCCGCATTATGTCTTCCCAGTGGCGATATTTTTTAAAGACCGCACCAGGTAATCAATTGAGGCTGAGTCGACCTAGGGGAGGCCCAGGACCTATTCCGATAATCATCACCGGTGTTAACCGTGAGTGGAAACTCGGGTCGCCGGGTTCGTAGCGCAGCACGCTAACCGCCTAGACCACTGCTCCCAAACACACGCAAAAAAGCACGCGGGCTCGCGCTCGTTCACTCCATAGTCCTCCTGGGGGGTGCTGAGCAAGCCACCTATGACTAATTACATAACGCAGTGACCGGCCCGCACTGCACCTATTCTTTTACATTGTACGGAGCCAGCGGCCTGTGTTTATATTTCACATTTTTACAACAACAGTTGGGAACTATTTTTGGGCGCAGCGCATTCCAGAGTGAACCGCTAAACACTTGGTGCTTTTGGAGGAGGCTGAGAAATGTTTTATTGCTCCCTCCTGTGTGACCAGGCTACCGGGTGAAACGTTACACTGCAATGCCTGCGCCTGTGAAAATCACGCCGTGATTAATTTGATTAATTTGCCAAATTAATATGATTTAGAAAGCACTCACTTCTGAGCGTGTTGAGGCTTTCTCTTCTGAGGGAACTATGTGCGTGCTCGTGTGCGTGCTTGTGCGTACGCACACTCACGCGGACGCAGGGGTTCAGGGCTGCATGTGACGTTTCGAGTGTCCGCTGATGCCTCTGTGGTTATCCGTCTTGCTGAGTGCAACGCAGTCAATACTGGGGGGGGCGGGGGCGTGGTTGTGTATATGCACAAAACCACTGCGTACATGATTTTGCATGTACGTACGTGCCATAGTATAGGTGTGTTCTTGAAACATGAATACCTAGATGTAATGGTCAATGTGCTTATTTGGATGTGTTCGTATTTGTTTGTATACTCATGCGCGTGTTGTAGGTGTGTGTGTGTGTTCAGTGTATGGGTGTGGAGGTGTGTGCATTGACGAGCATTCCATCATCTTTGGATAGCCTCATAATAATAACAATACAGAATATGTAACGCACACGGGTTTCGTTCACTGTCAGAGAGAGAGAGAATGATACAGAGGTGCGAAAAATCACAGACATGAAGAGAAGGCAGCCAGAACATTCAGCAATGATTGTGAAAGCTCCGTGGTCCGATTTCGGGAATGCGGCCAATTCACCGCTGACTTATATGCGGTGAGTTATTTTCGAACCCCTGTCCAGCTCGTATTCATGGTTGTGCACAACACAACCAGCCACCGGTGTTGTTGAACTTGACCTTGACCTTTGTGCAAATCATCCTTAAATGAATATTTGGTGCAGTGTTCCGCATTTGATACTGGTGAGAGACAGTGACAACTTTGTCGAATGTGCTCCATAATTTCCTGATATGTTACGCTGACCGCAATGGATGTTTTTTAATAGCTTTGTGATGCTAGTAGGGAATATGTTTGTCTTATGTGTGTGTGCATGTGTGTACATAGTTGTGCATACACGTCTGCAGGAAATGTATGCTCGTATTTTTTTTTTATGGACAAACATAAACCCCCTGTTAATGAAGGTTAAACAAATAGCATGTTTAATCACATGGGGGGAAGAATGCATTTGTATGATTCACATTAACACTTGACATAGTGGGTGTGTGTGTTCGTATGTACGTGTGCACGTATGTGTAACACCTAATGGAGCCAGAAGCTTCCCGGTATTTTTACTCCGCTCGGCACGGACTGTACACGGCTGCAGACTGTAAACTAAATATTGGAGTGGGTCTTGTTATTTTTGGACCGCATTGTGCATCCTTGTTTAACTTTTTGCTTAAGAACCTGAGCGGCCGTGTTTGTGTCTGAGACCTCTCGGCTCAGGAATGCCTCGGAATGTGCAGCGGGCAGGGCGCACAGCACAGGGCTTGAGCGGAGCCACACAGTCATGCCATAGCTGGGCGGCACAGCAAGGAGGTGACAGCACAGGGTGATCCAGCAAGACTCAGCATTTGCTGGGGGGCAGCAAGACATAGGCAAAGCAGAATGTCACGAGGCGTGGAAGTGCGCCACGACTGCGGGACACTGCAGCAGGCTTGTACAACAAGGGTGCACCTTCGATTAATAAGTTGTTGGCTACGTACGGTGCGAAAGAAGTTCAACATATATACATGTAGGGTGGTGGCTCGTGCTGGTGATTGAAAAAAATTAAAGAGTCTGAATTTCCTGTGGTACTCATGACAATTATTGAAGGCCACCCACAACAGTGCAGAAAGTTTATCAGAAGAACACTAACGACACAGGGAGCTTGGTAGTCTGTGTTCGTCGCCGAGCCACTTTGTGCAGTTGCTGGTTTTGATTTCCACAGTTGTGCAGGAACTGCTGGGATTGATCATTGCACAAATGACTGTAATATTGTTTTCATACGGCAGCCGTCGGCAAGGTACCTTACCCTTCTGCACAGTCTGTTGCCTGGACGGCTCTCAGAAACTTGAAAATTGTAGATTGTGTCCCAGCGTGCTTTACTCGCCATACAGAGCTGAGTCTCAGGATCCTGAGTCATTATTCTCCGAAGCAGGTCATTTTATATCAGAGCCACAGCCAACATTCGTAAAAAAATAATTATATTTAAAATGCTAAATTCTATTATTTCCATCGCCATTAACTGAGGTCACTCCTACACAAGCAATTTGTAAAATATAACTTTTTCTTTGGAAAGTGGAAAATGTTGTACTTGCATACCACTTTTCTATTCCCCCCCCCCCCTCTTTAATATATCTATTGTAATAAGCACTGAGGGTCTCCTGAGAACGGCACTTTAGGTGTTGGTCCTGTCACGATGATGTATTTAATGAATATTGATGCTGCAGTTGACGAGTGTTGATGCTGTGTTTATGTCTAGCCCGAGGCGCGATTATGGTTTCAACTTTATGTGATGTATGAGGCAACCATCAGCAGGCATCCGCAAGATATTTTAATGTTAATTTATCCACATCTAGGCTTGTAGAAAGTGGTTTAAGTCTGCCAACGTTGTCCGATACATGAACCTAATAACGATACTTGTCTGGTCATATCTTCTCGTGCTGTCATCAGCTAGATGTCAGAATACTTTGGAGTGATTCAATAAATAAATAATGAGCTGAAGGAACAGACTACTATCCCCAGGACATGCTCAGAAATGTGCCACTCTCCCTTAGCAGTCCTTAATGCTGGAAAAGCACAGGGCTTTTTTTATGTCGTGCCATATTTGCAAGTGGTACTTCTTGAGTACGCTGGTGTAGCATGTGCTTGTATGTGTGTGTGTATCTGTACCCTTGTGTGAGTGGCTGCCTTATTGTTTCTTTTCAACTATTTCGTTTTTCTTGTCTTGTATGCGGTATAGTTGCATGGCATCGAGTGCACCACAAATCCACTGGAGCAAGTTTTATAACTTATTGTGCATGCCAGAGACGATTAGTCATTGTGCAAAACAAATATTTTTCTTCGTGGTTATCTCAGCCTGCATTGTGTACCTGATGCGGGTTTTGGAATAGTGATCATTTGGAGGTGCCTTTGGGCATGTGTACTGCTGGCCAATATAAGCACTCATTGACAACTCTGTCCCCAACAGTCGAGCTTAAGAGAGTGCTCAGTGCAGAGGCGATTATTGGCCTCTTGGGGGTAAGAGATGCGTATGTGCACGCTTCTTTGTGTGCCGGCGTCTATGCGTGCAAATGTTGCCGTGTGTGTGTCTGTGCGAGCGCAAACGTACGCACGAAGTGCTGAGCCCATGCCGTGCTTTCTTTGGCCTCTGCAGGATACAACTGGCACAGCATCGCCTTGCCCCGCCTCACATCACGCCCCCCCCCCCCCCCCCCACCTTCTGCAATAATGGCTTTTTCTGCACTTCCCACACTCTCCCGCTCGCCGTCTTATTTCTTTTTCTTCATTTCTCAGTCTGTTTCATACTTTCCCTTGGCTCACAACAGTTGAATTTGTATCGTTGCAAAATTCAGGAAAGCCTCACTAAGGTTAAGAATTACTTTCATTGTGATGTTTTTGGCAATTCGGATGTTTGGCCAATTCCTTAAATGAATGTTTGGTATGTGGGAGGAAACTGGAGAACCTGGAGAAATCCCACGCACACGAGGAAGATGAGGCTCAATACTCTGCACAACCAGAGGTTCAATTCACAACTCAAATCAGTGAGCGGACCAAACCATTTATGGACTGCATCCATTGCTGTACTGCCACCTCCTGGTACCTTGCAGTGCTTGTAGTCTTCTGCGTACAACACTTGCCTCATACTCTTTGTTTTTTTCAGTAAAGTCACGTAGGTGAAAACAAAATAAAATTAAAATAAAACAACTAAATTAAATCACGACGTTTCGGAAGCAACACAAGCATCCGTCATCAGGTGTGACTGCTCCAGCAAAATTACTGTAGCGTATGAAGAGAGCTATTTAGAGACACGTGTTTATATACACGTGTTTATACATATAAACACGTGTATATACACATGTTTATATATATAAACATTTATATATATATATAAACATGTGTCTCTAAATAGCTCTCTTCATACGCTACAGTAATTTTGCTGGAGCAGTCACACCTGCTGACGGATGCTTGTGTTGCTTCCGAAACGTCGCGATTTAATTTAGTTGTTTTATTTTTATTATATTTTATTTTGTTTTCCCCTACGTGACATTACTGAAAAGAACAAAGTATGGATCCTTGCAGTCACGAACACTTGCCTTACCGGGTTTTTTTAATCCTCCATAACTTCTGAGATCCGATGGTTATCAGGCACATTCAGGGTTATTTTATCGTAGGTATAAATATATTGGGATGCTGTACAGGAGAGGGAATGTGAATGGCATTCCAGGTGAGGGAGGTATTATAGGGAGATAAATATGGGCACTCGAAGTCATGACGATGACATGGCATCAAGCACATTCATCGGGGAGGAGAAGGATACAATAGGCTGGAATGAATAGTAAAACTAAACCAGAGGCAAAGTGTCATTTGCTAAACAAATATTTGCTTTCTCCAGTTTCCTCGCTTTGCTGCCCAGGTTCATGAAGTTGTTTGCATGGCCGTCATTAGGTGTTTACCAATTACGAGTCAATAAACTCCCTTCACACCCTTGAAGAAAGAGATATTCAATTTCAAGCGATTTTCCAGGTGAAGTATTGAAAGGTGTGCCCTTATAATAATTCGGAATAAATCATACATTTCAAGTCAGACCCTCCTCATGACTACTATTAAGTGGCAGCACTGCATAGTGATGTGAGCCTGCTGTCACCAGCCTTTTGGGTTTTGAAAATATCACATTAAACAGAATTAATTGTTGAATTACTTGATAGGAATGCAAGATATTAAAAGTCACAATATCGCCCTCTCTAGCCATCGCACACGAGAGTCCATGTCTGGTGCCGATTGTAATTACGTTTTTGTGCGCATCGCAAGGAAGGCTCGCAAGCGTGAAATTTTCCATACTGTGCATATTGGAATGGTATCTTGAATAAAAATCTAAGTAAACAAAACTACATCATGGGACATACTCTTAGGTTTTTTCGGTAAAGTCACGTAGGAAAAAAATAAAAAATAATAATAATAGAAATATTTTATTTCTATTATATTTTCTATGTAATTTTTTTTTACCTACGTGACTTTACCGGAAAAAACCTAAGAGTATGAATTATTGCAGTCACGAAAGCTTCAAATCTAGAATACATCATGGGACCTCCTTTGCCAGTACCAAAATATAAGAATAGGTTTTCCCATTTTTTCTGGCAACAAAACAGGTGTTAAGATGTTAAAACACCAAACTGAAACCTTTTACAAGGAATCATGTCTGCATTCACCACAATACTTGTGGTCAGAATGCAAACCAAAAACATACTCTGATAATATGCGCATTGTCAAAAGGCGTCCTCTGGTCTAACACCATTTGATACGAGGTTCCAAAGAAAGCTGTCTCTGGTGTGGACCAATCAGTTTCAAAGACAATGCATATATTATCAGAGTATGTTTTTGTTTGCATTCTGACCACAAGTATTGTGCACATGATTCCTTGTAAAAAGGTTTCAGTTTGGTGTTTTAACACCTTAACACCTGTTTTGTTGCCAGAAAAAAGGGGAAAACCTATTCTCATAAACTAAACAATTTTTATTTTACCAGATAAGGCCCACTGAGCTATATAGCTCTTTTTCAGCAGCGACACTGCCACAAATGATAGCCCAACGAAGTGGCTGATCATACGGATGTTGATTCTAAATGTGGAGGGAAAAACCGGATTTCCTGCAGATAAATCCACGTGACCACGGGAAGAACATGCAAACTCCAAGTATACAGACATCACGGTTGGGATCGCATCCACAACCTCCTCCATACCCGGTGAGGGAGTTAACATCTCGCCACATTTAATAAGGTTCCATGGACAAAGCAGACTAAATTGATTGATGACCCTGAAGGCAGCCTTGTTTTATGAGGTTGCAGTCACTTGCTCCAGGCTTTAGCAGGGAGAAGGAATAACGGAGCTTGCTACCAATACAGTTTCTATCCAGTGTATGTTTAACGAGCACTAACTCTCTCTGAGCTCTCTTGTCCCAGGCTGCCATGCCACCAACTCGAACGTCTGACTCAGCACTAACAGATACCCTTGGGGGTTTTTTTTTAGCAACTTCAGGTGTCTGGTGATATGATCCCTTCGTGTTTCGCCTGCTGATGCTGTTGTTGTTTTGAGTAAAGGGGTGTGGCGATGTGTGTTTTTTGTGGGGCTTAAGTGCGTGCATGTGTAGCGAGGTGGTATGGGGTTTTTGTTTGTCTCGTGAGGAGTATGACATTGTTTATGTGTGTTTTTGTAAGTGGTGGCATCGTATTTAGCATACTGTGCTATGGCCACCTGAGTTAAATTCTTGGCTATGCATATCAGTGGTAAAATTGTATTTCGACCTCGTCTGAGTCTCCCCTTGGTTAACTTAAGCTAAAATGAGCCCTTGTTTTGCCATCAACATCCGTAAACAGAGGAAAAAGTAGCTGGCCGTCCATGATACACGCCTCTTAACCAATGTTTGTGCTCGCCTTTACAGACATTTTGTAATAGCCCAACACCAACAACCTGAAATATTATAGGGCATCTTTTGTCTTCGTGTGGGTGGAGTGGAGGTATAGGTTAAAAAAATGAGTGTATGCAGAGGTATGCGTGCATTGCCGTGCGAATGCTGAGCATGCAACAAATCACCACCTCACACAAATTGTTGAACTGTCACGAATTGTATTCAATCATCCATTTTCTTTGTTCCACGTGGACTCTCCTCTTTGTATCGTATCTCTCATACGTTCTGCCACGTTCATTCAATTCGCCGAAAGGTAACATCGTCATATAATTGTGATAGATATTTTTTTGCAACGTAAATAACTGCTGTGCCACGAATCTTGAGAATGCTTGCATGCGTAGTGGTGCGAGGCATCCTTGGTGTCTCGTGTGCACACGAGTGGCGGGTGGGTGCGTGCCGAGAGCCTGTTTGTCAGGAAAGGAGGACCCTGGGATTGCCGGCGTCGGCTGCCTGCCGGGTTACCTAGTTCCCATCTCCAGCTGCCGCACTTCCATTCTGGCTGGCCTGCAAGTCGCTTTCGTTGCTGATTGTGGTCGCCATTGGGTCTTCATTCACACACCCCTGGCTTGGAGCCTGGTGCTCTTAATCTGTCCATGACCTGCCCAAGTGACTATTGGGCTAAAGGTCAAGCACAAATGAACTGGATGTTTGAGCAATAATCGTATAGCTGTGATAAATGGACATTTGACTGGTGTGTATTCATAGGTTGGCAGTACAAGTATCTTGAGTGTTTGAATCATCCGGTGGATAGCAACATGTAGTGGTTGGTTGCAATGCACTATTATCTCAACGGCCTAGGTTTGATTCCTGGCCATGCGCATGAGTGGCTGGATCTCAACCTGGGTGGCATCCTTCATTAGTCATTTGCGTATATGACTGGAGGTCATCGAGTGGCACAACATGGAAAGAGCAGCAAAAGTATAATCAGATTATAATTTCCCAACAATTGTATTCCGCCAAGGTGAACAATTAGATTTGGTAACGTTGCAAGAATGGAGGACGACACTGCAACATGCGGTGGCCTCCGACTGTCCATCTAGAAAAAGAGTGGATCAGGTCCGACTCGATCATGGCGCCGTTCAGTTGGCCATCCAAGGGGCTCGTGGTTTCGTCAGATCTGTCGTGATCCCGGCCTAACCTTGCAAGAAGCCTCCTTCTAGAGTGCGGTAAAACGTGGACACTCTGGATGGTGCTACGGGCCTTTGTTGCCTACGCGTTTATGATGATGATGATGGATGATTAAAACCAATACTATTGCAGCATGGTCGTCACGGGGTGCTGTGGTACTGGAAGCAAAAAAGTTAATTTTGGACGTGCTTACGTGTTGGGCAGTCATTTGTCCCCACAAATGTCCAACGCTTAACCCATTGACGCAAGTCTGTGGCGGCTAAGCGTCTACCGCTGCATGACCGCATAAAGGTTTTTGTTGCTGTTGGGTGTGCTGTACGGTACCATGCGGTGTGGCTTGACCTCGTGACGAACGAAAGGTTTGACCGACGGAACGATGACATCGTGCACCGCCCGTCCGGAGCACGGGTGGAGGGGACACATTTTGGCAGGGAATCCAATCCAAGCCCAAGTGATCCACTCCCCTCATCTGCCGATAACATTGTGGACCCACCGGCACTCCTTCCGCGTGTATGCTTTGGTGTGTGAGCACGTTCCTCATTTGACTGTGTCTTTTGGCGCACACTGCATTCTCTTTCCCAAGCGTATGATTGCACATGCGTCTTTGCTGGCGTGTTCACGTGTGTGTGTGTTACCCACACACGTGTTCAGAGTTTGCGCACGCAATGTACGTGACGCGTACGTGTGAGCTTTGCAGTTGTACGAGTACATGAGTGTGTATGCGTGCGTGTGTGTTCGCGCGTACGCACATACGCAGTACGCTCGTGTGTTTGAACTTTACCGGGTGCGCGTGTGCGCACACAGATGAGGTCTCGCATTGAATCTCGTCCCACGTTCTCTGGGAACGGTATCATTTCCTCCGACCGGTTCCCAAGGCAGGGGGCCCAGGCAGCCTGCTGACATTCTCGCTGAAAGGTGTTTAAACAATCGCTGGATAAATTGTCAGAAACTGGGAATAAATAAATAATTGCAAACACAGCCTCTTCCTTTTCCTGCTGGACTCCTCGGTGAGAAACTCTCCTCTCCCGTTTGCTTATTTATTTGTTTACTCGGGTATATTTTTTTCGACGTGCCATGGCTCACGCTGCGAGAGGAGGAAAAATACACATCGGCTTGCCAGTGATTGTGTTAATGAAGAGCAAGAGTGTCCTCCCTTCAGCACATGAAATCAGGCTGCGATCTAGACGTAGTCGACCCAGCATACCGTTGACCTAATGCAGTGGTTCTCAGAGTGTGCTCCCCGGACCACCGGGTGGTCCACGACTGTCCTCCAGGTGGTCAATGGGGCTACTGATGCAAATGCAGACTTATCCGGACAATAAAGACAATGTTTATTATACCTTTTGCCTCGGGCAGTAATGAATATTTTTTTTTAATGAAGTTAGGTAAACTATCTTCTTGGTTCTTTCGGTAAAGTCACGTAGAACGGAAGTAATAAAATAATAAAAATAAAACATAATAAAATAAAATAATTCTCACGACGTTTCGGCTACAACGCAAGCAGCCGTCTTCAGGTGAAGAATGATACACTGCCAAGCTAGAAGCTTATAAATAAGATGCGTTGGAGGTGGAAGAAGAGCGCCTTAACAAAGGAATGTGCATATGAAGAGGAATTTAGCATATTCATGGCAAATGCGTAGGAGGTGGGCGGGGGGGGTTCAAAGTCATATTATGCCCATGCATTATGCAGGATTAGGTAAACTACCCTGATTGAACTACCCTAACCCTAGGAAAAACCTTATAACTGCGTAAAAAAAAATGTTTCGGTAATATGAAAGATTTTGTACTACTGGTATTGAGAGAGATAAGTGAATGCGCTTTGTCACCAGGGGTGGGGGCTGAGTGGTCTTCTGGAAATGTTTGCATCGACTGAGAGGTCCGCGGGCCAAACAAGTTTGAGAAACACTGCATTAATGTTACGACAATTGAGTACATACCTACGCCACACCTTACCATCACCTGCACACAACCTTGGTTCTGTGGCAAAGTCCCATAGGAATTTTCCCTTAATTAAATTCTTTTAAAAAACATAACGTATTTTCAATTACTACCAGGCTTACAGTGCATCATCGTTTCCATAACCATGTGACTCATGCATGTTATAGGAAATGTGTTGCTGCTATTTCGGTAGTACATATATAAATTACAAAAACTACTAGATTTTTAACTCACCCCAACTGTGACAAAAGTCTCTTGGGGATTGCTTATTATAAATTCCACATTGGCAGTAAGACTTGGAAAACCCTTATTATGCTTATTGGTAAAGTAACAAAATAACATACCAATGTGCTTAAATAAGACAGTTTGTAATCAGTGCAATAGTTCCTGCTATGACACGTGGTTCAGAAATGTGGTCATTCACAAAAAATACGGAACAAAAATTTAAAAGTACGCACAGAAGCATGCAGATGCATGCTTGGAATTACATTGAGAGACAGGGTTGGAGAACACATGTAAATTTATGATATCATCCAAACTAATCAAGAAAATTCAGTGGGCTTGTACAGGACACACCGCTAGCTGGGGTGATGGCCGATGCATCCAGCAGCATCATTTACTGTGGCTGATGACAGGTGAGATCATAGTCACTTAGACACTGGGAGATGTCCTGTGCAGTATTGATTCTGGTTCCCCCGGAACAATGGGATGTTCGCTGTTGCTCGGAGATTCTCATACTGGAAATACGCTTTTTGTTCGATAAAAATAATAAGTTGTAAAATTGTCAAAAATGTGTACAAGGATAAAGAAAAGGAATGGGATCGTTCACCTCGAGTTAGTCCTGGTGACAAACTTTGCAACTTTTTTTGGCATGGCTGCATGTACATCCTGAAGACTTTTCATTGCGGGACAATGACCTCATGGATTTTACAGAACTAATGAAATTCAAAGTCATTTACTTGGACTGTTTCCAGATTCGCGTTACCAGTAGTTACGTTTCCCAAGTTTTCTCCCATGATGTAAAAAAGTAACAAAAAAACTGAAGGGATAAATGATGTCGATTACGGGGTAAAATGTTAAAGCAGGAAGTAGGGGAGAAACAAAGAGTGGAAATAAAGTGCCCAAGAGAGCCTTTGCGAGGTTCAAACCGGATCTAAAGTAGCTGCTACTGCCATGAGACTTGCCCTGGGGCCCAGCTGTTGTATGGGTTGCATGAAGCGGTCAAAATGTTCGTGACGGTGATGCTGGTGCTGCCAGGTGTGCTGCGTAAGTCACATTTGCAGTCTGTTCTGGGTCCTGCACGAGCCACTTGTGGGCCAAGCTCCTCCATGTGCGACACTTTGCCACAACCTCGGCGGTGTTCGATCGAAACAAAAGCTAGTCTTGCGTGTTGATGATTGACAAATGAAAAAATAATCTGGTCTGCATAGGGGAATTGGTAAAACGGCCAAGTTGAGAACCATTTCGGGGCATGATTAAGCAGAGCGAGGGTTTTTCGTCGAGGTTCATAGTCTCTTTGTTGAACGTTTTGGGACTTTAAAGGCACAGTGTTTTTGTTTTTAGCAATTGCACTATGTGGGGGAACTTTGGGTGGCATCATTCATCAGTCTATTCCATGGCTCGAGGGGAAAACAATAGCAATGACATCTGCCAAAGAACGCGCTGTTCTCTGTGAGTTGGGCACACGAAAAGAAACAAGGCACGAATGTCAGTTACCGCAAACTTGGACAGGGCCACGCTTGGCAAACCGGTCGAACACCTTTACACTACAGGGAACCGCACTCGAGGGTTATTCCTAGAAAAGCTCGAGATTTTGGCAAGTTTTGAAATATAGATGTTGAAGCAGAAGCACGGTCGTTTTAGGAGATTACAAGTTCTCACGACCCAGACAGTGGCGATTTTTAAGTGCCGAGAGGGTTAAAACGCAAGGACAGTTGCTGCCTTCAGACAGTGTCGGCTTTATTTCAAAGAAGACTGGGGCATGTTAGCCGCTGGTTGTTACGACACTGCTGTGCCAACGTGCCGCCATAAGCTGCAGCCGCTACTTCTCTTTGAAGGAAAATGTTTTCCCTTCATTCTTCTGGAATGCACAGCCGCCATCTAGATTGATGTGTTTTAAAGGAAAAATAATATTACAATAATAATAGAAGTTAAAATGCGCTTTATATAAGCCATTTCCTTCGTGTTTTATGATCTGTCAAATTGAAATACATGGACCATTGCCACACTGGGTTTGTGGGGGTGTGCAAGAGGTTATGTAACGCTGCACCTTATAGGAGGAAATCGGACACTTGTGTCGATCTAAACATGGTGGCTACATAACATGACCCGGTAATCGCCGGGGACTTGCGAGCCTCGTGCCACACAAACAAGTGTAGCCTCGTGTCAGATTTGGAGCCTTTTTGGCCATCGTCGTGGCCAAAAAAGCGAGCACCATCTGTAGATCTGTAAATGGCCTCGAGGGTACGGTGTGGCCACTGGTACACGCCAAGATGTTTTGTGATTGTTGTTTCTCAGCGCATCTTGTGAGCATTAAAGCCTCTAAAAATTGACCAAGCGTTGTTTCGGTCACATTGGCACGAGCACGTCCGATATGTTGTGTTTTGTCGCGAGTGCTTTGTTTCGCGTGCGAGTATTGTATTACCTGGAAGTGTGTTGTGTATTTCTCCCGTGAATGCATGCGATTGAGGGTCGACAGTGGTCGACTGCTTGAGGTGTGTAGAAAACCCCAGAGCTGTCTGCGTGTGAGGGTTTAGTGATTGTTATTACAGCGTGTGTGTGTGTACGTACCGCAAACATTTTCTTGTAAGCGAGTGACATTGTACGTTTCTGTATACGTGGGTAGAGCGACCAGAGTTCGATCTGTGGCGATTATCTGAACCGTTTCTGAGCCCTCCCCTAGGTCACCTAAGCCTTAAATGAGTACCTGAAGCAATATGTAACCATCAGAGCTGGCAAGTCAAAGGTGGCCATGTGTGGTGCTGGCCACACCACCCCCTCATGCTCCGTACATTCATTAATAAGTGCTTGCTAACAGAAACCTGCACCAAGAGTGGATATAGGGGATCTTTGTCTCTGTATGTATGCCTGTGAGCTTGTATGTCTGTGATTATGCTTATGACTGGGTCTGTTAATGCGTGTGTTAGCTTGTGTGTTTAGTGTGCGTTGGTATGTCTGTTCGCTTGTGTATGTTTGTATGTTGAACTTCCATTGCACCGTTCTAATCCGAGGTGTGTGTGCGTAGCGTGTGTGGGGGGGAGTGGTGGTGCAACAGTTAGCACTGCGCTACCAACCTGGCGACCAGAGCTCGATTCTGACTCACGGCCAATACCAGTGACGGTTATCTGAATTGCTCCTGGGCCTTCCCTGGGTCGACTCAGCCTCAGTTGAGTAACTGGTGCGGTGTGTAAATATCGCCACTGGGGAGACAAAGGCAGCCGGGAGTGGTGCTGGCCCCCCACTCCTTTGTGTGTCGTGCCAGCTTTCATAGGAGCTCGCAAACAGCACTTGCCCCGACAGTCTCGTAAGGCTATATGGAGGATCTTTGTCTTGTGTGTAGTCACTGCATCTTAATGCATTTGTGTTTAGGTCTGTGTGTGAGAGAAAGTGTGAATAGTAATGTTTGTTTGCATTTGTAAAAGTCCATGGGGAAAGCGTGAGGTTGGGGTGTGGGAAGTGTTTAGGTGAGTTTTCAATATCATTGCTAAGTGTTGCTTCTCAACATAATGAATATATTTGCATAAGCATACGCAATACAACAAATGTATGTAAATAACTATAGCTCTTAATAACCAATTGAAATAGAATATATTGCACGTAACATATGACTATACTAAGCTGTACAAATGCACAGTTTAACATTACTTCACCAATCGCACCTCCGATTAGCATGGTTGGCTACGTACAGTGTGAAAGAAGTTCAACTTACCAACGTACGAAGAACAATTTAAGGCATGCGGCTTGTTTACAAGACTAACAATTTTCGGTTTCAGTGACTTGTACTGATCTCGAATTTGTGCGGTTCAATTGGTTGCCGCACTATCACACAGTTGGCATGCCCTTACAAAGCGCGCGTCGGGCGATCTTTATCGCTGCTGATGGATGATGCACCCCAGTAAGGTTCCTCGAGTGAAGGGGGGGGGGGCATTGCGGGGTTAGGGTCCGGGACCCGCGGAGAGGAGAGGGGCCAGCGGGAGAGGAGGCGACGGACGAAGGGAAACCTGGGACCCGTGTAGACCTGCACGCACCGAGATTAAGATGCGGGATTGAATTTCCGTTTGTGCAGGCGCTCTCGTTTCTAATGAAACGGCCGGGGGAGGAAAATGACACCGGGGGGGGGGGGGGGGGTTAGACAAATGCAAGGTAGGCCACAGCCAAGCAGTCAGTGGCCCGAAGAATGTCCATAATGAGAACGTCGTGTTTTCCTGCTGTCACGTCGCGCATGCCAGCGAGATGCGAGCACATGCGTGTGCATCTGGCCCTGCTGCAAGGGCAAGTGGGTAAAAAAATCGGTCATCCCCCAACTCCCATTGTCAGCAGGACCTGCAGCTGCATGGGCCTTTGTGGCTCTAGGTTAGCCAGCATGTGATGGTTAACTTGTCTATGAAAGAGTCAAATGTCCTGATGCTTCTGAGCCTACATTGGAATTTCCACACATCCTCTAGTTTGGGCTCAATATCTGCATACGTACATGTGCAGCACTGTTATCAAGCCACTGCTGGATAAGGGTATCTCACACCCCGTGTATCTGTACATACACGTGTGCCAATGAGTGCATGCGTTACTAAAATACCACTCATTTATTACTGATTCCTGACTTTCAGAATCAGTCATCAATTTTGAAAATGGTTACCGGTCATCGTTTAACAGCACTTGTATTTGTCACTTTCATAATTATGTGCACAGACGTGTACACACAGTCAGGTACATGTTCAATCTGTTATAAACATGTATGGTGTGGCCATGGGACCCTTATTTGGTGCACTGTGCAAGCCCCCAAAGTCTTATATTCTATCCAGAGGTGTTAGCGGGTTCTCTGGTTTAGTTTAGGTTGATTTTGGCACAAGTTAGTGCCATTGGGAAATAAATGCTCATCTTCGATGATGGGAATGACATGGGATTTGGGTCTATGTATGTATACGGCTGTGGTGGTGTGATGGATCTCAAAGTAAGCCCTTGAGTTGAGCCTTGTTAAAAGTTCGCAGCAAATAAGTGGCCATGATTCAGGCTTCGGACAGAAAACGGTGTCATCCGTTTTTTCTTAGTTTTTTTTTCAAGTTATTATTTCAGCATTGTTATCGCCTGTTTAATAATTTTGTTGGCATAACAGTGTGACGTCGGCGCATTTGCCTACGCAGCAGGGAGAGAGAGAGAGAAAGTGTGGGCCCCAGTGGGGGGGGAGCTGGCCCATGGCTGGCGGGGGCCTGTGACCGTCAGGATGCCACAGGTGCAATGGGCCATCCCACAATTACAGCCATTAGGCCCTGAGGGCTTGACGAGCGACTGAGTCCCCCACCCCCAGCCCTGCTGAGGCTATTGTTTCAGGGTCTTGTCTAACGATTGTGGTGGAAGGTTAAGGGGGGTGCCGGGGTAAACATAGACACACGCACACACATTCACATACCTACACGCACGTATGCAAGAGCATTCGTGCGCCAGTCCATGCGCTGCACACATTCTCTTACGTAAGAAGCAAATATCTCCCCATTCAGAATTACGTACTGTTCGGTTAAGTGCTGTATTGTTGAGCTAGAAACGAGAGTGGTGTGGTCTGTGTCTATGTATGTTGAACTTATTTGGCACCGGATGTCGCCAACCGTGCAAATTGGAAGTGCGATGGAAGGACAACAAACTAACACACAACAAAAAGCAAGTTCTATGCTGGTGGTGACCACACTCTGAGTTGGGTTCAAATTTTAGGTTAAATCTACCTGGGGTAGGCTCAGGCCATATTCATATTACATGGCCACGGGTGGACATAATTAGGAATTGGGCCCACATCACCATGATCGTAGCGCAGTGGACCACGTCTTCTACACCGGGCTGATTTAGTCGCAACACCCCGTCGTAGACATGTAGGTGCAGGTGCACACACATGATGCACATCGACATGAATGCACCTACCCCTACACAACAATGTCACGAGTGTGCGTGTGTGGCAACAAGATGATGCACGTGATGCACGTGCAAATAAAAATACGGCCAAAAGCACATGCCAGTGCACAAATACGTTTCTTACGTTCCAAAGCACAAGTGCACGTGTCCGCACAACATCAGTCACAGATTTGTTTTGTCCATTTGCGTATCATCAGTGTGGTGCAGCTGTGCACTGGCCAAACGAATTATTCCATGACGTCCTTAGACGAAGTGTGACCCTTTAGACAATCAGACACAATGCTTTTCCCACAAGTATGAAAATCAGCATACCGTATTCATAGAGTAGACACGCTCGCACGAATACTGGGTTATGTAAACATACAAAGTGGTACAAAAGTGATTTAACAGCATTGTGCAAATGTACTTAGATACGATGTTTATTGATGTTCAATTAAAGAAGAGTTTATCAGTTATATAATATGCTGAACTTCATTACAAACTATATAGTAAGATGATTATAATTATGCACCCTTGTTGTTTGGTAGCTGCTGTGTGGCAGAAGTAGTTGCTTGTCAGTGTTTTCACAATCACCAGAGTTGTCAAACTAAGAGCCTGTGAGTGCTGTGACTAGAAAATAATGGGTGGCTTCACTAACTTGGCACTAATGTGACAGCGTCTCTGTTCGTGTGTGCCCTCATGTAAGATTTACAGGGTTGTGAGAAATGTAAGGTAGATTTTCTACAAAATAGATTGTTATATTAATTATGATGTAAAATGTGCACAAAGGTGTTTGGCATTTTTTTGGCGGTCGCCTGGGTTTATGTGCGGCTTTCGTGGATTTTCCCTTCAGTCGACCATTTTCTCTATCCTATGCTCTGAAGAAGGCCCAATGCCTGATACATTGCCTGTTGCCTGTTTTTCCTTTTTCAAGGCAGTGTTAATGATGAATGTGAGTTTTTTTTCTTTCACTTGTGCACCACTGCCATCGCAGTTTCACCAAATAACTGATGTCAAATGTGATGTTAATATCAATCTATTAGCTTCGGAGACAGACCCACAAATCTAATTGTCGGCCAAATGAGAAATGTTATGAATATCCAGTACTGATAATTTCTACTTTCTAAGTCTTGCCTTCAGATTATGGATGCCTGTATTTACAGATGGGCCTCCTCGAAATGTGTGAATGACAATGTATCAGTTGAAGGTCATTAACTGTTTCGTATTTTATATATTTATCAACCGTTTTATCATAGTATTCGTTGCCATGGGTTTTGTTATATATTTTTTACATCAAGCATTATTCTAAAATACAATTTTTTCCAACAAAGTTCCAATGATTATAACATGACATACTTGGTATAGGCATAATATATAAATATTCCAAGTGGCTTTCAAATTCCAAATGACTGCCGATTAATTCACAATTAATCTGTCTCCTACAAAGGAAGATAGACATGCTAACATATCAGAAAATGTGCTCCACGCTTAGCAAAATATAATCCATATAATCCAATATGGCTACCAAACATTATTTTGCAAAATATAGATGATTATTGGTGTAAAAGACCGGAAGCATTTACCAGAAAATGTTCACGAATGCTGATGCTCACACAATATCAGATGCCTCATGTAACAAGGGCAACGGGACAAAGACACCTGAGCATGGCGATAGCCAGCTCTTCCGCTTGTAATCCACGACAGATTTAATAGGTGCTCGTTAACACCACATAGAATGACAGTCTTATGTATGTTGAACTTATTTCGCACCGTACTTGGCCAACAATGCTAATTGGAGGTGCGGGGGGAAGGCGAACAAACCAAGCACAAAAAGCAACAAGATCTCGACGCTTTGACAGTCCAGAAGGGTGAATGGGAAACCCCTTCCCCTTTGTGCCCGTGCGCAGCTGCTGGAGTATGTGGGGCGAGGCCGGAGCATCATGGATGTGGGGCTGGCTCAGGCGAGGCATCCCCTCAACACCACCGGACACTACTTCGAGGTGGAGATTATCGACCCTGGCGAGAAGTGCTACATCGCCATCGGGGTCGCTCGCAAGGTATCCTAGTCACGTGCACATGTGCGCCTTCAAAGTACAACATGTGCATCACGATCGCCGATCGTGTACGTGCGTGCACGTGTGCGTGCGTGTGTCTTATGTTTTGGGGAACGGAAGTGCAGCGGTTGGCGCATTGTGCTATGAGCCCAGTGACCAGAGTTTGGATCCTGCTTACGACCAACATCTGTCCTGGGCCTCCCTCTAGGTCGACTCAGCCTTAAATGAATACCTGATGTGGTGTGTTATCTTCAACACAAATGCGGCTGGGCGAGGTGTTGGCAACCCACCTCCGCATGGGGCATGCTGGCCTTCATAGGCGCTGCTCGCGAACAGCACTTGCCCCGTCAGTCTGTTAAAGGCTATACGAGGGGATCTTTGTCTTTGTGTGTGTATGTTACCAGAAAGAACATATACATGTGATTGAAAATAAATAAATGTTGAAAATAACTAAATGTTGTAAATAAATAAATGTTGTTAATCTGAGAAGTAGATCTCAACGCTTGGACAAATGGCCTTTGTCAAGTGTGTATATATATGTGTGAGTATAATGAGCGGGTGTGTTAGTGAGATGAGAACCATAATGTCGGCTGGGTGGGAGGGAACCATTGCACGAGCCTCCCGGTGCTCGCTGCTAATTTGGGAAGGCGCCAGCGTTCTGCTTGTAACGGATTAATCAGCAGCAGGCCTTGCTGGGCGGCCTCGCTACCTTTGACCAAAATGTTCGTTGTATTTGGAGCGGGAGTCCATTCCCCGGGTGGTTTCTGGCCCAGGGAGAGGCGTGCACGCGCTTGTGCGCATTCATCCGCGCGTGTGCACGTGCCCGTGTGTCCATACACACCCCCCGACGTGCAGCCTTGATTTCACGGTCTCTGTGTAGGCCCATCACGGCAGCGTTGGAGAAATAAGTGTCGCCATTTGATGAAAGCAGATCCTACAATTATTTCCATTTATTCTCGTACGAGGACGTGTTTAGGGTCATGGGTGTAGTGGCACCAGGCTCTCTCACCTGCCAGTCCTCACCACATGTCCCGGGTACTCGGTGGCCTGACGAGGCCTGTTTGTTGCGGTTGCACCCGACTCAAGAGCCGCATGGCTCACAGGGCTATACCTAATAAATGAAACTTGAAACTTGAATACCCAAACCCGCTTGGCACTTTGGGAGGTTAATGGTACTGCGAGATGTCTTCACAATGTACGTGTGATAATGATGTTGTGTGCCTGCGTGATGTACAGCGCCGTGTGCTGGAATAAATTGTGACGTCACCCTGTGAGCATTGAGGGTGCAGTGGTTATCCTGGTTAACCCTCCAGAACTGCCGAAAGCATACTAACCTAATGGCGGGACCCAGGGATCCCATAAGCCCCCGGCTCTCGCATAAACTGCCTTGCGACGGCATTTTATGTCTGTTGAAGGCGAACGGTACGGCACTCTATTCCTCTCGACGAGCTCTACACGATGCGCTAATCAAAGTTTCAAAGTTTTGTCTCTTCTGCGCATTCGTCCTCGCTGCTGCGCTTGGACGACATGACAACAGAATGATCCTTGCCAGGTGGGTCGCAGTGTTTATGTGTGCGGTGGGACGGAGTCGCCAAAAGTAAATTATTTAATTACGACATTGACTTCCGTTTATTCGGGACCCCGGGATCCCGCCTTCAGGTTCATATGTAAGTAAAGTGCACATTGATGATAATAATATCCAGAAACACTGATGTGCTTGCGCTTGTACTTACTGTCGTGAGGAGTGAGCTTTTTTGCATTATGTGCACGTTGTAAACGTTCCTTGCATGAACCCAAAGACGCGTGTGAATTAGAGGGGCGTCGACCCGGTCTTTATAAATCCATGTCACCTCCACCCCCTAGCCCATAACTCTCAAACATGTGTGCACGGTGGGGAGAGGCTGCGCCCTAGACTGCCTGAGTCATCTCAAACGCAGGTGTCCCATCGGTGTTGCACAAGCCCTGTTTCATTTGGCTTGTGACGAATCTTCTGTCGGGAATGGCACAATCTGACCCGAGTTTTAACGGGATTGTGTTTCTCATCGTTTAAAAAAAAAAGCGACCTCTTTACGAGAAATGCGTGCTCGTGGAGAAGGCAAGGCAGGTGGCTCGTGCACAGCAGGTAGATCAACATTGTTTTTTGAGAGTCGGGATTCATTTATTTAACAAAAAGTTAAAGCAAAGGTCAAATACATTTGATGATGGTCACTGTGCAGATGGAGCTATGAAGTCAGCCCATGTGCAGGTGCTTGATAGATTATTACATCACAGGATCGTGAGAGGTGGCGACGGTTTAGGGAGGCCTTCCACCAGCAGTGGATTGATCATGGCTGATTATTGGAGGGTGTGGAGGGTGTTTTGTACAGCACTGCACTGGGTCTTGGGTGTATGGCACTTCGAAGAGTGCAGAGTACTGTGCAGGGTGCAGTACATCGTGTAGGGTGCTGTTCATGGTCTACGATGATATGTACAGGGTATGTGGTGATGCGTTGTATGGTGCTGTGCAGAGTACAGGATGTCAGGCAGGGTCTATGTTTCGATTTAAAGCTTTTTTTGACTGCAGGGATTCATATTCTTGGTTCTTTCGGTAAAGTCACGTAGAAGAGAAATAATACGTGACTTTACCGAAAGAACCAATGTTGTTGTAAAAGGTACATAGTGTTTTTGTAGGGCTTTATTTAGGATATGAAACTCATAGGTTCAGTGCAAGGTGTGGTATATTGTCGGCTGTCGGGTATTCTTTGGGGGCGCCACAGTGGTGAGATGTTAACTACCTCGCTTGGTATGCAGGAGGTCGTGGGTTCGATCCAGACCCTGACACCTGTGTATTTGGAGTTTGCATGTTTTCCCCGTAGTCGTCCTTTGGATTTTCCCACCACATTTACAAACGTGCGTTCAGAGTATTTGACTGCTAGAAATTTGCACGTGATTATAAGCCACTTCGTTGAGCTATCATTTTTGGCCAGGTCGCTTCTGAAAAAGTGCTATACAGCTCAGTGGGAATTTCCTGATTTAAAAAAAAAAGTTATTTTCTTATTTTTAGTTTATTGGGCAGAGTGCTGACTTGCATTTTTTTTGCCTATGTTAGAAGTTTGCTTTGGAGAGATTATACGCCCATGGTTTATTTTAACTTTGTTTACATATTTATATTTGTTTGTGAATTAATTAACATGTTTATTTCAAACTGGGTTTGTTGTTCCCGAAGGGAGTCTTAAAGTGTTGATATATATATAACTCGTGTCCGGCCAGTCAAGATGCAGAAAGCTGGTGTGCTAGCTACTTTTATTAGTTTGTTCAATAACCGATTTGATTAGCTGGCTTACAAAGACGGGGCTCTTCTGCTTAATATGCTGAAGGGACCTAAACAGAATTGATAACTTTCAGCATGATCGCAATCCTCCATTCTTTTATTTCCACTGTTGGATTAGACACTTCACATTTAGGCGGTCAGCCCCAGCTGCCGTGTGCAGCTCAAAACTGTCTCGCACTATTTTTTGTGTTCTGCCGGAATCGGTACGTCTCGTCTTCTCAGCTCCATCCTTCGGCTGCCTCACCGTTGCTTCCAGTGAGCGGATTCTGCCATGTTACTTTAACGCTGAAGAGATGCGTGTGTGCCCTCCAAGCCAGATTCATTTCCGAAGCATGCAGGATTGATGTGGAAAATGAGCACATTCATCTGAGCGTTAACGTAATAAATATTTATTTGTCCAATTTGTATTGATGTCCAAGGACAGTCATGAGCAATAATGTATGAGATGTGATGTGTAGACACAGTTGCATGAAAATAAACTGTATAATTTAGAATCCCAAACAGTTTAGTTGTCGCCTGTAATATTTCCACAAAACATCACCTTGATTAAATTACCATCACTTCATTATCCATGGGTAACTCTATTGAGCTGTATTTTCTCATTTTGTAAGTTGACTTGCGTCCCTCTACTGGGTAATTTTAGTAATTGCTTCATTTGGCCACGCTTCTTTGGCCATGACATCGGCACACAATTGGACACCGTACCATTGAAAAGTGTCCTTGCGGCTCTTATGTCCACAAGTCAGTGAATGGAAAACGCGCGCCGGAAAGCAGCATGACCCGACTTGGATAAAAAATTTCCTGCGGAACATTTTGTCAGCGGGAAAGAGATGGGGACACGTTGTGAAGAACTGGTATGGATGCGAGACCTCCAGACCACCTGTTCACGTTTCACACAGCTGGAGCACGTGTGAAACGAGCCTCACAGCGGCCAAGCATGGTTCTTTTGTGTAATGTTTCAAAGAATGACATTTCCCGCATGCTGGGCAGTATCTTCTGAAGGTCAGTGAAGAATTAGCGGATTAGTGAATAAGTGAATTATTTTCTCTCTAAGCGTGTGAGCTTGTCTCGCGTTATTATGTTTCCCTTTGTTAGGGAAACTCGGCTCGGAATATCAAAGGACTATAAGGTGTTAAAGCAGGACAAGATAGCTCAAGTCGCCTGTCTTCGAGACGGTTCTTGTTCCGTGCATAAAGTGTCGGCGTGTTGCGTATACCGAGCCTTTTAATAATGCAGCCGCAATGCCAGTAAAAGCCGGTGGTAATACGATGTCTTCCTGGCTTCACGAAGCGCTCATTAAAGCACCGTCCAAAAAAGTTTGAGGTTATTTGGGGTCGAGGGGAGATGAAGAGGCCCGAGGACATGTGCTCCTATATTTAATTAGACTCAAACCGCTGCACTGAGCTATGGCTAATGCCAAAAAAAAATCCTACAGTTAAGGAGGAAGCAGGACTTGGGACAAAGATTTGCACTTGGGCTAATATGTACACGTGTCCCTCCTGGAGAACTATGTTAAGTTGCAGCGGACAAGGGCAGGTGAATGTAGCCCATCAAGTGCGAGTCGGCCGCTGAGATGGAAAAGTTATTAAAACGGTGCAGGTGTCTCGTGGTTTTGAACCGACGGACACGCGGACTAGGTTTGGCAATGATCCTGCGTCGGTTTTCCATCGTTAGGCATGCAACAGATGCCTGCTCGTAAAACACACGGACACGTGCGCACGCGGCCTTGCACGCAAAAGCAGCGGACGCACTTGCACGCGAACAGCCGCGTGCGCACACACATCCACACGAGCGGCTTCGTGCGCGCACAAAATGTGAACAAAGAATCCCCAATTAGTGTCTTCTACTTCTGGGGGCCAAGTGAACTTGGGGCCAACTCGTTTACCTTGATCACGATGCGGGGTTCGAACATCTCGCCACTGCTTCCTACATATATGAACACTTGGCGCGTAATTCTACGCAGGCCTACAATGCTATTGGCGGCTATTTTTACATACGTGCGGCCACTCGTGTCAACTTATCAAATGTATAAAAAGTACCACAGTGATATTTATAAACACTGTTTTCACAACATTGCTGCATATTTGTGGCAATATAATCGGCACTTCATGACTTAAAGGACAGCGTTGGTGATTGATAGATCAACTTTGGCACCGCGCGACTCGGTGGTGACAGCTCACAAACAGGTCCCACGAGGCGTTTAATTCCCGATCGCCTACAATTCAGCACTGCGGTATGTGGCTTGAGTCAGAGTGTAAAGGTCATTTAAATGCCACGCTAGGAATGCCAGGTCAGAACCTCAAGTGCATTACATCATAATAGAATGCAGTGCCTGCTGGTAACGTGAGGTGCGGTGATGCCAGAAAAGAGGGATCGTTGGCTGGTCCAGACTGGATGGAGATGTGCATTACGATGTGGAGCCTGAAGTGCGATGTTGAAAAATTCCCCGGAATAGGTGACAGAGATTGAAAACGTTATAGGCTACGATGGAGGTGAACAAGTTGATTGAGAAGCTGTTAAAGAGATTACGTGTGGAGGTGATACAATTATGTGGTGGCTCATTTAATGCTGGAGTAGTTGATGGTGAAAATAATAGTGTGGAGGGAAGGCATTAGATACATCGATAGTGGAGGTTGTGATGAAGGAGCTGATGGCCGAGTTTGCTGGATGAGATAGGTGATGAAAATGGATCGGGTTATTTGTGAATGCTAAGGTAGAAGACTGCTGGATAATGAAAAGTGTGATGGAGATTGTCCAAGAAATGGGGATAGTATTGAAACAGCAAGAGTTAATAAAAATGTTTTACTTGATAAGAACAGTGAGATTAAAAAAAATACTTTATCTTGCACCTCTGTTCAAAAGATAATGTAATACGGCTGATGTCATCCAGCCGTGCTAAAGAACACTGCGAACAGAAAATCAGTGTCACGGACTCTGGTCATGTGTTTCTAAACTGATTCCCCCTTCTGATCCAAGGTACACATGGCTTCATAGCTGTGGATACCTGGCACACAGCTACTGTTTTCCTTCTCATAAAAGCCACTCTTCTTTGCGTCACCGTGGCGGGAGGGGGGCGGCCTCTGTCCCTCTTTTGCCCCCTTTCGGGCGGTGCCCTATGTCTGGTCGGGAGCCCGGCTGGCAGCTGCCCGGCGGATAGGGGTGCGTTTCCTTTTTTTCAGACGAACGCACATGGTTGTACGTGCGCGCGGGTGTCGCTCGTTAAATCTGGGTGTCGCTCGATAATCTGGGTGTGTGTCGCTCGATATTTTCCCCGAGATAAGCTCGCGTCTGTCATCGCCTCGCGGCCTCGCGGCCCGGTCCATGTGCCGCCCTCATCCGCCGCCGCCGCCGTCGCCCTTCACCAGCCGCGGCACGGTCACGCGCGGTGGAGCGCGCCGGTCTTGCCGTCCCACGCCTCGCGTCTCGCACCCCCGAGCCAAAAGTGCGCGAACTTGATGTTTTTTTTTCATATTATTCTTGAGACTTCAGACAACACCTCTGTGACGTGCGTCGGGGTGGGGAGGGTGGAATCAAGAGCGCTGCTGCCACCATTGTCATCGACCCCATCCTCACCCACTCCACCCCAAATTATCACTGACACATGCAACATCACCTCTGTGCTTCTATGCCTGATCCTGGCCCACCCTTTAATTTAGAGGTGTACCAAATATGCTATAATGCTGAACACTGTGAATGCCTTGTATGTGCGTATGTTGAACTTCTTTTGCACCGTGTGTAGCCAGGTACCTTGGTTAGGTATCTGGCTGGATACAAATGCTAAGCCAAATAGTTTTATTCCTGTAATTAGAGTTAAATGACAAACAAATATGGTGAGATAAGATGGCTTACATACGCATACAAATTAAGAGGGCCGTTAATATAGTGATGTAGTGGTAAGACACTTTCGCGAGAGATGCAGTAATAGCTCCGACGAGATGCAATTATGAGAAAGACGTCGTGGGTTTTAGAGATGAAGGCAAAAGAAGGAGATACTTCGATTTAAAGCTTTCGTGACTGCAGGGATTCATATTCTTGTTTCTTTCGGTAAAGTCACGTAGATGATGATTGCTTGTGTTGCAATCGAAACGTCGTGATATTTTTAATTGGTTTATTTTTATTATTTTATTATTTCCCTTATACGTGACTTTACCGAAAGAACCATGAAGAAGGAGATGCGTTGAGATGATATAAGAAATTAGTGGATGAGCCAGAAATGTAATGAGATGAGAAAGTCCAGCATACATTTATTCAGACAATAAAGAAGAAAGAGAATAGTAGCATTTCCGGATGAGATAGAAGGAGATGGCTGGTAGGAGATACACATATTCCTGCATGATAAGAGGTGATTGTAGATGTATCTAAATGGGACAGCAGAAATGCATTCGGATGAGACGGAGTAGCAGAACAAAAGAGGACGTCGTCATTAAAGGGTTCACGACCCCGTGTGCTCGCACATCGTGCGGCCACAAAGGCTACATGCTGAGAAAGTCAGTATAAAGGGTGTAGCAAGAAATACTGTGACAATTCAGTTTTTTTACCTTCACTACACATATGCATACCTTCTTGTAACATTTAAGATGTAGATATTTCTAAGTGTTCACTCATTTTGCTGAATCCAAATAGTGGAGAGAACAATTGTTTGCATGTCTACCAACATGATTCAAATTTCGTATTCTGTGCACGCATTTCATGCAGAGGTTGCGGGAAGAGCCATTGACAGATATTGATGGGGGGGGGGGGGGTAGTGACTCATGGTTGGAGAGTTTTTAAGGCGAGTCCCGAAGAAACTCGACCATCTGTCCCCAAACCCCTCCGGCCCTACCTGTCCAGTTAGAAAAATGGCTCTGTTTTCACGATGTTTTATTTACTACTCACGCCACGTGCGGCTAATTGAATGCAGGTGAAAACAGTAAAAGGTCCATTCTTCGCGAAGGTAGCATTTCAGTTTGAGGACAATCTGCACGGGGACAAGCAGTGGACGTCAAACGTTGATGCATAGTGACGGATAATCCGGTGTGCGGCTGACGAGCTTTTGGAGAAGATGGAGACCAAATATTTAAATTCTTTGAATTGATTAATACTTTTAGAAAATGCCCACTGTCAAAGTGTCTCAATGCTATGCTCTAATCCAGTGTTGGGAATTCCTTCCTCACGACAATGACGACCTATGCAGAACTGCCATGAGAAATTCGTCTCTTGAGCATCATTTATGGCTTACCTGAATAAACAAGATAATTCTAGTAACACCAGAACGATCGTGAGCGCACAGGCAGGTGTGTGAATACGGCGCAATGGTTAGATCGTTGCACCAATGTCTCAACAGTCAAAGTTCAATTCCTGTCCATGCGCACCAGTGTCGTCTCTCTGTCTGGAGTCCGAACTTGGCTTGGACCAATGTTAGGGTTACTTAGCTTAAAATGAGCATGTAATAATTATCATCATCAATGCTCCAGACACAAAGGCAGCCGGCTTGGTACTGGTCGCAATAACCAATCGCGCATCATGCCTGCCTGAATACATGTTCATCTAATGGCAGTTGTGCTCACAGTCTGAACAGCTTCGTGGAAACCTTTGTTTTTGTGAGTTTGTATGCACACATCTTTGCACCCATGTCTCATTACTCGTCCATTGTGACTGTGTTAGTTCTCCTCCCTTAATTTAATATGTGATGTGTCGGCATATTAAGCTAATGATCAGTGAGGGATTACGGAATCTTGGCTGCTTTTGTTGCAGACTCTGCATTTTTTTGTTGAACTCCTTCTCACTCACACTCCTCCCTCCCCCTCTTGCCTCTCTCTCTCTGTCTCTCTTGCCACTTCCACCAACCAACATACTCTCTCTCTCCCATCACATTTTCTGTTTCTTTAGCTGCCCTTTTTTCCTCTCCCTCCATCCTTCTCTCTTAATCATCCTCTCTGTCTCCATCACCATGCCCATCTCTCCCCAACTCTCCCTGTCTGTCTTCTCCCACTGTGCCCTTTGAAGTACAAGGATTATAATGTGATATTGAGGTGGGTTTAACCTTCCACCGTGGGGGTCACATAATCCTGCATTCCATGACTGGTCAGGGTTTCGGACAACCATGACCCAATGCACAGTGTCCTCTTTCGCTGCTATCGGCAGCGACACAGAAACTTGGCGCCCGCTTGAATAGGTCATTCCCTCTCCTGGGACAATGAGCACCATCCTATGGCAACCTGTAAACACTTGGCCCCACGATACCTTATGTTAAGTGGCAACATGATGCACCTCGCTCAATATTGATGGGTAGCCCATCTGAGCTGGGAAATGCTCGGCACTAAAGAGCAGTGTACATCCACACTGAGCATCAACCCCCCCTCCCCACCAGCACCCGGGCTTGCGTGCCCTCCTCCTCCTTCCCACCCACTCTACCTTCTCCTCCCCCCAACCCAAACCATTCCAGCCCCAGTGGGGGGGGGGGGGGGGTTGGGTTGCATTTTAGAGTGTCTCTTTATTAAAATCCCAGAGCGGGGCACTTGCTGGTTTTGACGGCCAAAGGGCAAGAGGGGGTGACCTAAATGCATAGGTACATTGTCCGTTCATGTGTCTGATCATCACCTGTCGCTGATAGGCATGCGGTATTGTCCGCAGGCGTCGATACCCCACCCTCCCCTTTTTTCCTCTCTCTACATTTCCCACTGGTCCAGCAGGCAGCCTATGATGGCAATGCGTGTTTTGTATTAGAGCCCAGATAACTCGTCCTGTTGCTATACTCTTCGGGGCATATGTTTTAGTTGCGGCTCGGCTGCTCTGCCTTGGCCTTTCACTGAAGCCCCAAGGCTTGAGCCGTTCATTTGCTTCCAAAGACGTACAATAGGCTCAGCCATGGTCTAGGCCAGGGGTCGGCAACCAAAATAACAAGAAGAGCCATTTCTTTCCAATTCGGTACAAAATTCAGTATTTCAAGAGCCGCAATGCATCTGAGTACATACTGTACATACGTACATATCGTCAAGAAGCAGCCCGTAAAGAGCCGCATGCGGCTCCGGAGCCGTAGGTTGCCGACCCCTGGTCTAGGCTCAGGCTCCGCTACAATAAAAATACTGAGCATGGCTCGGACCGTGTTCGGAGCCAGCTCAATTTAAGCGTGGCTTTGAGCTGGCTCACTTGAGAACGAGCCAAGCCTAAGCTGAGCCATGCCAGAGTACATGCCTCAGTACCGTGTCTTACTCTGGGTGTGCGTTACTGCACAGCATTCATTGCCATCAGGTGGAGATACCCTGCAATTAGTGCATGGCATGTAACGCATTCATATGTGCCCTGCCCTGTGCATAGTTTGGGCTGTGCCCTGCACTGTTTAGCCACATTTTGACTTGCTAACCTGAAAATTCCCCCAAGAGCAATACTGTTGCCCAGGTTAGCTGTACTGTGCCCAGTTTGTCTGTGCTCAGCCCAATTTAGCTGTACTTTTCCAGTTTTATCGGTGCCGCGTCCAAGGGTGCTAAAGGTAATATTACACTTGAAGCTTCCCACCCCTGCCTTCCACAACCATGCAGGCACTGTTTGCTATCAAATAACCATCACCCTCGATATAACCCTGTTCCCCAGAACCCTGTCATGCCACCGCTGTGTTGGCATAACTGCGGCTGCTTTAATTGCAGCGTGTGCTGGCCGGCCCGGAGCACTGTTACACAGGCGGCGGCCTTTACCACTCCTCCATTCAGTGGCACGCAAGGACAGGGCACCTGTGAGTGCAGCCATGTTAGCTCCCCAGGCCTTTTCAGAGTCCGAACTAAAACAGTTGCCTCCCGGCGCGCAATTCGCACGCGGATTTAATAAAGGCGTGGCCATGTAAAACTGATTGGTAAGCAAATGTGCAAATGCAAACAGTTATTTCCCGGCGGTAAGTATATGTGTAAATATATATTAAGGGCGAATAATGTGAGTTGTGGACAGCTTGATTTTTTTTGGGTCTTTTTTCCCCCCACCGCTCCATCAATAGGCTACCACGACCGCTGACCGAGAGCTCATCTGTTCAATCGATGGGGGGTCACCGCCACCAGCGGTGGTCAGACAAGCCACGGAGCGGTCCTTGGCCTTCGTGTCCGTGGCGGCACACGCCTTGGCCACGGCAGTCGCTGCTGGGTGTTTCTTACCAGCCCTGCAGAGGTCTCTTTTATTTACGGAGGAGGCCAGTGACCTTTTAACCCCACCTCTGTCGCCGAATTGGTGAGTCCCCTCTCGGCTGATTGCTGCCACATGAACTGTAAGGAGGCAGTTAAAATGTGTTTAAAGTTTCATCGCTGTCCTCGCTGAATGGGCTGTGGCTAAGGAGGTCACTGATGAACTCGTCCAGAGGCTCACCTTGCCAATAATTAGCGTACAGTTCTTCACCACTGAAAACACACTGTACCTCTGCTAAACAGCTGCCCTTTGGGAATGCTGATCACAACCCAGATGAAAGCTCTGCTTGCAGTGCCACTTGACACTGCAATTCAGGACCATTTAGAGGCGTCGCAGTGCAGCAGTGTAGAGATCATGTGGTGTAGCACTGTAGATGTGGCACTCTGGATATGGTTTGCATTGATGTATAAGTACGGCGCTGTCCATATATCACGCTGCAGAGATAGAGGGCTGTCTTATAAAGCTGTCATGATATAGACATGTCAGACTTAAGAGACGCACGGCTGCATATATGCCAGCTTTTAGAGATAACGAGCCTGTATGTTACTGTACGTAGGGGAGCTGTAGACACGGGGAGATGTGGCGCTGGGCGGGTGGGCGAATGGGGGGGGGGGGACGCGAAACTGCGGTGCCGTGGGAGCAGCGGCGGCTGCGTTAAAGGCGTCTCTTGTTGGTGCCACCCCGTGCCGCGTGGCCGGGGCCCTGTGAGGCAGCCTTTGTGCGGGCGCGCACGCGGTC
Source organism: Lethenteron reissneri (assembly GCF_015708825.2). NCBI lineage: Eukaryota > Metazoa > Chordata > Hyperoartia > Petromyzontiformes > Petromyzontidae > Lethenteron > Lethenteron reissneri. Next base: position 20,327,451 of record NC_083801.1, read on the forward strand.
GCATGCCTCCGCCGCCGACAAACTCGCCCTGTGTCTCGAGCTCTCGGCGCGCGCTCGGTGCCACGCCTCGCCCGCGACGGCCGACACAACGCAGGCAGCGCGCACTACGCTAATGGGACCTGACGTTCCCTTCGAGTGCGTGCGGGCGGGCTGGCGGGCGGGCGAGGGTGAACCGAACGAGCGTGTGCGCACACGGTGGCCATAATTACCGCGTTCAGCCGGCCGGCCGTGTATTTTAGCAGGCACCGCTCACTCCCTTGCTTGCCCGACGCTCATTCTTTCACACACGCTCGTGCCTTCTTGTCTCCGTATCTTTGTGCGTCTGTAGTTGCGTGCGTGTGTTTGCAGAGCATTTCTATGAGGTCTTGGGGGGAGGGGAATTTCTTCAGCCCAGATAACATAATTGGGCAAGGTGGGGACGTCCCTGCTGGGGCTGCGGTGCCTCAAATATTGTCAGAAGTTGCCACCCGTTGTGGGTTGCTGGCTGAGGAACCATCTGTGGAGGAAGTACGAGGGGTGATTCGGAATCTTGAAACAAGGAAAAGTGCCGGGCAGAGATGATCTCCCAAGCGAACTGTTGAGGGAGGGTGGTGTCTGTGTGCAGACTGCCATACATGACATCATCACAACTGTCTGGGCCACAGGACGGGTTCTGCAGGATTGGAAGGATGCCCTGGTGGTCCCCCTCTTAAAGAAGGGTGGCCGCACAGATTGTCACAACTACAGGGGTAATCCATCTCGATCCTCAATGTGCCGGGAAATGTGCTGAGAAGGATTATTCAATATCGCCTTGCCAGGAACGCAGAGGAGAAGCTTGCTGAGCCCCATTGTGGTTTCAGGGCAGGGCAGTTCTGCACAGATGCTATATTCTCAGCCTGCTACAGTAGAGCTGTAGTGAATTCCAACAGGACCTAAATCGCTGCTTTATTGACTTGGTCAAGGCCTATTATACTATCAATAGGGCAGGGTTCTGGGTTGATGTTCGTACTTTTGGAGTCCCTGTATGGAAGCTACCTGGTCTGTCACTCCACACGAAGCTTCGGGTCTTCTCGGCCACAGTCATGCCCTCTCTTCTATGTGCTTGTGAAACATGGACCCCTTTAATAGAACATCTGCACCAGTTAGAAACATTCAGGCTGGCCTGTCTATGATCAATTCTGGGTTTAACCAGGCTGTATTGTGTGAGCAGCTCACAGATCCTTGAGAGATCTGGACACATTCCCATCCATGAACTCCTCCGGCGGACAAGGCTATGGTAGTTCATTTAGCAGCTTCTGTTTGGTTGGATAGAGGGTGCTAAGCGGGCGTGGAAAGGGCTGGAGAAGAGATGGACGAATACGGTGCAGGAGGATGTGGATCTGAGTGGAAATGCCAAAGACTAGTACCAGCGGTGTCAAGATCGCCCTCTATGGAGGAGGCTCGTGCAGGATGCTACTGGTCAGTTGGAGGCAGTCGCCTTCCAGCAACAACGGAGGACAGAGGAGCGATGCTCACAACAACAAACAAAGTGCCAGGCCGATAAAATGCAGCAAGTTGTCACAGTAGGGGGCACAGGTGGTGCATCTTCCCGTCATCTCAGTCAGTCAACCCACAGCACCTGGGTCTGTCCCATGACCTGTCAGCGAGCTTTCGACACTTCACGTGGCTTCGGGAGTGCACCTGGCTTGGCACAAGCGCCGTGGTGACGTCACTGTCACTTAGTGGCGAATGGCGGCCGTTGTTGTGCGCCGCTGGCTTGCGCTGGTGTGACCCCTTCTAGGGGCATTCCGGGATAATGCCCCCTCCGCTACTGCCACGCACCACAGCAGCAACAGTCACAGTGGGAGCAGTGGCTGCAGCAATAGCGGCAGCAGCAGCAGCAGCAGAGCAAATTGCCTCTAAAAATAATGTTGGATAAATAAACCGAGCATTTCTGGTGCTGTTTATCGAGCTCACAGCCACAGGGTGGAAATCGCCCGCTAGCGTGGCCACTTATGCCAATTGGGCGAAACACATAATGGCAGCATTCACAAAAATAGCCTGTTGACAATTAAAACAAAAGCAACACTCTTATGGCCTGAATTTCTGTAGTTTAACATTCTGCTCTTGAAGAGCATCTGGCACGTAGCCATGGTTCTGCATTGCGGCTTAGCATGGCGCTTCTCTCTATCAGTTCGACATTGAATACATGTTTATGAAATAGATAAATTAAATACACAAATTAACGAAACTTCATATTCGATGCGCAAAGCTACTTTTCAAAGAATAATCAATATGCTTTTCAGGTGGAAGTGCTGGTATAGTGTCAGGAGTGCTGGCTTCATGGAGGGGTTGAGGTGTCGTGTTCTGTTGGGGGAGGTGCGTGGGGAGTGGTGATACTAACCACATGATATGCGGCTATATTTGCATTATCTGGACCACACGTATAAATACGCACCCTCTTGAATGTCTGCAGACTAATGCACACTGTCTAATTCATATACACCCACAGTGTAGATGTTCTGCATGCCTAGAAAAAATAGATATTGTGCCTCACTGGGCTATCGGTCGGATGGGTCACCCGTTCGCTATCCAGCTTGATGTTCACCCATACAGGCTTCTATACGCAGATGAGTTACCCCATGGCTATATCAACACACTCTCACCTGCTTATGCATGTAGGAAATTGATGCACACAAAAACAGACGCTCCACTTCAGCTGTGAATGGAGCTCGCATTTCTACGGCCACAACTTTTGACCAGTTAAACTCGAGGGAAGCTGAATAGCGGTAAAAAAAAATTATTTGGCTCGGCTTCCCTTCAGAAAAACCTGTCTCTGCAGAATGTGTTATTTTTTTTCATCAGACGCTTTGTGGTTTGCAATATGAAGCCTCGCCGATGGCTGCCCACCGAATTGAAAAGTCTCGAGAGGCTGAGAAGACCCTCCGTCCTTGCCTTGTAGTCGTGTAAGAGTGGACGAGAGACGCCTTTCCTTTCTCCCTGCCCCCACTGTGAGCACCCTCGCGGTGGCCTGCCCTTGCTTTGGGTGCCATAAACCTCATTTCCACGTGCCTGCCTTTGGCTGGATTTTGTGCCGGTTGTTATAACTTGGACTAAGCATGCTAGTGCCAGGCCCACAACATGGAATATCCATTGCTGTTTCAGGACCTATCGTGGTAGAAACGCATCGCCCAACACTCATTTTCATTTTGATAACTATTTACCATTAACCAGCATTGCTTTTCTTTGGAAAATCATATCTAAGCAACTTTGAAATTACCTTACAGATATTTCCAAAAAATATAACCTTTGGCTGGGTGCAGTTGGCAGAGGTTGACATGTTGGTTAACCTTGAACACAGCAAACAATAAATGGGAATTTTATACCATAAGTAGTAGGGATGAAGGAGGTGGTATCGGGAGGCCCTCTGAAAACGTTTAATCCCAGATGTCTGGTGGTTGGATTACAATTGCAGTGATTTCTAATTCTTGTCAGCCCAGGTCATGTCATCAGAAATCAAAATGTCCTGGCCCCACATTAATTATAACAGGTTGTGAGATACAAGTAAAACGGAACTGAAGATACATATTATAAAAGAAAAGTAATGCAATACAAGTTCGCTGAACAAATTTAAATTATTGTTTGAAAGACAGAACTGAAAACATAACAAGAGTATATATATCCAGGGCAATGAAGGTGGACCAGAATTAAAATGATGATATAAACATATGAGCAAGAATAGAATAAAGTGCTTTTGTAAAATTAACCTGAATGAAAAGTGACAACTCGACAAGATACTTAAAAAATAACATTCAGGTTTGGAAGCATGGACTCTGAGAATGTGCATGAAACAAAAAGATTCACACGAAGAGTTGCGTGCTGCGAATTACACTTGTAAAAAGAGGAGCATGGAACAAACGCGGATAAGATACATCGCCCTTGACCTTTGAATAAAGTGAGCATGCTTTGACTGGATATACATCGCCAGAGGGGGACGATGGCTGATAGATGAGACTGGTGACATAATGGCATGCCTAAGAGGGCGACCGCCAGTGGAGGTTGAGCGATGGAATCGGCTCAATGGCAGGGTGCGTGATAGCTTGTGGCATTGCAGTTTTTTTGCATGTTTAAAACTGTCCTTGATAATGGTATGGAATACCTATTTTACGTTGTCATTTTTAATCCTGTGCGCTGCAGGAGGTTCACTTCATAGTCTGACCCTGTGCGGTGCTGATTTGACCTTGCAGAACATGCACTGCTTTTGTGACTCGGGCCTTACCTTGAAAACGCGACTTTTGCTCTCAGTGAGCTCTTACCTGACTTCAAGGCAAGAAAATTCCTTGATGGATTTTATTGTATTCCTGTCATAAATGAGTTGATAATTTTGGGAAATTATGGACAATCACATCGGGCCCCAACTTGCTGAAACAGCCCCTTGTAGGCCCTTTAATCTACCCAGTGGAGGGTGCCCAGTGCTTGCGTGAGCCTCTGGCTATGTGCGCGTGAGTGTATACATCCGAGTGCGCGCGAGTGTGCTACAGATGAAGCCATTTCCGCTCACATCTGCCCCTTAGCCCATCTCCCTTCAGTGAGTGCTGCTGTGTTGAGGTCATCGCCCTTTGGTAGCTGAGTTGCTTGCTGGCAAGCTATACATCCATCACTCGCCTTAAGTGCCCGGACGTATGTGCACGCGCGTCCATCTCACCCTTACGGACGTGGGTACATGCGTCGGATCGCTCGCACAGTGAGTAGGTAGGTGTGTGTGCGCGCATATATCTGGTTTTACTTACGTGAATGTGTGTACGTGCATGCGTGTGCGACGGTGTCTCATGGGTGTGTGTGTGTGTGTGCGTGCGTTCGTGTGTCCTGTCTGGCTCGGATGTGCGCAGCTGTCCTGAGGGCAGGCATGAAAGTTGAGGTGGGGGAGAGGGGGTTGGGGGAAAAACTACAACTGTTGGGGGCTCAGACAGAGAAAAAAAAACCAAGTCACAGACTCTCTTACACCCTCCCTCTATCCCACCATCTTCCTTTCCTCCCACCACAGCCTGCAACAGTATATGTCACTATCGAGAAAGTATGTTATATTACCACTCAGTCAAACACGCAGGAATCTGAAAATGACGCAAAGGAATGAGCATCGCGCGCGCATGAGTCAACGTTTCGGCCTATAGGCTTTCATTGGGAAGTGGAAACGGGGACTATTTTTAGTCTTCTTTATTACCGGATCAGTCCCACTCCGTATTCATTGAACCCTACCACTTATTTCAAAAACATTCCTTAAAAAAAAATCCCCTTTCTTGTCGATGTGAGCACCTCTCGTTTTAGGTTGTTCCGTCACAAATGGCAAACATTTGATTGATGATCGAGGCCACCGGAGCCACATGTTTGGCGTTAGAGTTCTTGCTGTCATTTTGAGTTTATTTATGAAATTATTTGATGGTTGGGTTACGCGAGCCAGGCACAGGCGCAGGGCATCACGTTACGGCCAAAATAGCACGTGAGAGGGTACAATATGGGCAGCAGTGGCTGCCCCTCTGCAAAGAACACTCCTCCTCACCAGGAAGCATCTATAGATAGAGTATATATTGTTGGTTGCTTAGAGCCTGGCATAGCGTTCCATGTGTAAGTGTGCCAGCCCTTGCCACCTTTTGCCCGTGGTGCTACCTTTTTCGTGAACCTTGACTCATCCGTGACCTCACCTGGCATCTCCTGTCTCCCAGCTGACTTTCTCGTGTCGGGGATGATATATTGTTGTGTACCTCGACGAAGTCACATGCCTTGAGGAAACCCACATGAAATTCACAGCTTGGGCCATGGATTGCGCTTCTGAGATTAATGGTTTGAGTATCCAAAGCATGCAGCCGTTACTGGTGTTCTGGCACATGCCTGTAATTCAGTACCTGGGGTTGGTTGACCACATCGACATGATGTGCTTGAGACACCAAACCTTCTGTGCTGTGTGATGGTCCGTTGTATGGAGTGTAGCAAAGTAGGCTGTTAATATGTTTACACATTATTAATCACAACATCGTCGTACGGGAACATGTTTTTCTTTTCCAGGTTACTTGTGTTTCCTCCCATACTTAAGAGAAATGTTCATAAAAACAAGGGGTATGAAGCTATAGTTATGCCAATACTCATATATGGCTGATTGCTAGGTCATGAGAAATCTGTTAAACAAAAATGCCAACTGCGGGAATGAGATCGCTCAGAAAAATACTGAGCGTGTCTAGCCTACAGAATATAAGAAATGAAGCTAAAAAATAATGACTGGCGCAACGTCATGGTTTGGACATGAGTTTAGAATTTTAGAATGGATCCGGAAAGAATACAACACATTGTGTTACGTACAAAGGTACACGGAACAAAAAATAGAGGATGACCAAATGTGTGCTGGACTGACGCGATGAAACATTACCTCGAACCAAAAAGGGACGACAAGTGAAGGATGCCGTGAAGCTGGTGCAAGTCAGGAACAGGTAACAGCACCTCACATGTCCCCATTGTCTAAAATGAGACAGAATGGGACTCAAGAAGAAGAAGGAATCGTTTTTAGAGCCACTTGAGACTTTTCCTTGGTGAATAATAAATGTTGTTACAAAAGTGGTGACAACCAATTCACAAAACCCTTGACCGAACTGTTGATTTGTTCACGCTGTGCCCGACGAGACAGCGGGGAGATGGTGGCATGACGTTGTGGGATATACAGCAATAAATTGGAATGTAGCTGGTTGGAGCCAGACATGACGGTATGCATCATCACAATGAGGCCCTCAACCAGCAGTGCGCTGAACACGGCCAACATTGGCGATCGCTGATGATGGCAACGAGAATCTGCTGAGTGAAGTGCACAAGCGTGCAGGCTCCACAGGAAACAGTCTGAGCAAACGCACTCGAGATCTGAAGCTACGCTTGGTCCACTCGGAGGCCTGTCTTGCATCTATCGTCTTGGGTCTTGTTCAATGGAGAGGGCGGCGGGTGTGGAATAGAGCTGGGGAAGCGGGGGCGTCGTGAATTGAGGGCACGGGTTTACAAAGGAAATGGCTCATCTCAGTCCCAGCTGTGTTTACTGGGCGTTTACATGGGTTGTATGGGAATTATTTTTTATTTGCGGGAAGAAAAAAATGTGCCTTTTCAAAAGGGCTTTGGGGTTTTTTTGTTATGTCAGACTTAAAGTTTGCGTTTTTTATTCTTTGTCCAACAATGCCATGTCTTGCCAGGAAACTGACTGTGCCTTGTTATTGCCACCCGGGGCCAGAGGGACCAGGATGCACTGTGGGGTGACGTGAACTGTGCCTTTGTGCCGGACAGACGCCGTGGCTATTGTGTGCCCATTTCTCCCAGGTCACAGCACCCAACTGAGAGTTAAAAAAAAAATTGGAAGCAACCGGACATACACTGTCGAGGTGGATAAGGTCACCTCCTGCGTTAGAGTTTCTGTGCATGCTTGCCGCATGCACGCACCAGTGCTGGCCGGGTATGCGTGCGTGCGCTCCGCACAGTGTTTTGGAAACCCGGAGTGGCGCCAAGTCTTTAAATGGTGCTTACCATCTGGGCCAGAACAGAATCAAATTATTTCATTGCAGGACACCGCTCTGCATAATGCATAGGTGTACGCACGTACAATATTTTTCCGCTTCCAATCCAGATGGCGTGCAGCCTCCGCTGTCTCTTGTGAAGGTGAAGTTAGGAATAAGGTCTGCGTATCCCTTACCTGATTTCCCAAGAGCTGTAAAATTGTCATGAATGTTACGTGTTTAGAAATACCCAAAACTACCTTGTCTTCTCGTGTTTAAAATCGTGTTCTTTGGTGAAATAATATTGTATATTTGTTTTCTTTGTTGGTGTTGGTGTCCACATCAGCCCACATTTGTTGCTCTTATTATTTATTCCCCCGTAGCACCAGCTGCTTTGGGGGAATATGTTGCCTACTCCCGTGCTTACTCAGAAGCTTTACTTCTCTGCACCAGCCACACAGCCGCAGAAGGGCATTGTCCTTGCAGCTATAAATAATTTCTTCGTAATCTTTTCATATTTTCCTTCGCGTTTATCTCAATCAGATTTTTTTTTACGTGTGGTTTCGTAGAGCCTTGCTGGCTCACGCAAAGGCGCAGTGCTTGAAAGTAAAGGAACGCACTTTTTACAAGTTAACACACATGTAGCTTGTTTTTTTTATACATATATAAAAACCACATACCAGTTTTTATAACTGCGATATTTCTACCAATTATCTGTCCCCCTAGGTATTTTCCATCACTCAATCCAAAGGATAAATGATTGCTTTTTATCAGGCAGTGGTCTCCCTTTCAGTGGCTCAAAGCAGACTGGCTTGTCAGGCTTGCCAACACTCAGCAAGTTTTGCCCACTGGCCCAAGCAGTTACCGACAAAACAAAATCTAAACAAAGCAAACTTTTAATAGAGCCGAAAAGATGACGGGATGTTTGGTTATGGATTGAGCGAAGGCCACACACGTGGGTTCCGATCTGTTGGTTTCCAGGCCCGTGAGTGCCCGACCCACTGCTGTGAGTGTGCTTCTACGTCGTCAGTAGAGATGGAGATTGTTAAGAGTGGTTGGCTTGCATCTTGTTGTTGTAGTGGTTTGTGCTGTCCTGAGTATAGGCTATCTAAAATGTGTTTATTTTATTATTACGGAAGGCCTTGCTGAATCTCAATATTCTCTTTCAGGAGGGTCCTGCTTGGAATGTTTAACCAATACCTTTCGAGTATTTCTTATAAGGTTGAAGTGGCTGGAAATTGCATTAGTTCAGAGCAGTGTGAGGTGTGGCGAGGGTCATCCATTGGGCTTGGAGATATAATACATGCAACACATATAGTTGTGTGGTGGACATGTCATTGCAATACTGATATGATATCTGTGATGGGTAGCATTGGTAAGTTAGAGCATAGTATCTGCTGCATTTTAGTTCTCCGTGTGTTTGTGATTGTCCACGATTTTCTTCCATTAACGTTCAGTACCCATGCATCCATAATGAGCATATTCTCCCTGGCACTGCAGATAACCCAACATCTTTTCAGGCACTCCCTTGAAGTCGCCGGGCAGCTATCCAAACGGGAGTGTGTGCAGGACCCCGCGGAAAGGCTTCACTCATTTCTTGCACCGAGTCGCATGCAGGCGATCAGAAGTGCTGTTCCGGAGACACATCTTTTTTCTGGTGTGACGTTTATTCTTTGTTCGGCAGGCATCCAGCAGGGGGGACAATGTTAAATCGCAAGCCACACTGAACCCCACAGGCAGGGCTATCGCGGAAGAGTCCAAATGAAGTTTCACGAAGCCGCAGTCGCGATGAAAATCACCGCCTGCAGTGTCTGCGTGGCTCAAGAGACTTGACAGCTTCGGCTGGGGTTGACGGCTTGCACGCGCTGTCAGTAACTCGTGCCCACTGGCCAAGCTTTCACTCGACACGAGCCTAGGGCACCCTCTCTCGTTTTTGGCCATCGCACGGCGCCTGCGGTTGTCAGCCGGACAATTGTATGGCAGTTCTCGTCCAGCTCTTGTCCTTTCTCCGCATCTCCGATTAGCACGGTTGGCTACGCACGGTGCGAAAGAAGTTCAGCGTACATACAAAAGGTCACCACCCGTCAAGGGTTTCCTCAGAGGTATCTTCTTTTCGACAAGGACCTTCCCTGAGAGACTGAAGAATGTGGAGGAATGCCCTAAATGAGGGGAATAATTTTTTGTCGCCCGTTTTGCTCCGAATGTTGGGGTGGCCGCCATCAGCGCCACTCGCAGCAGTCAGGATCTTTCACAGATCTCCCCGACGAGAGGTTGCTCACGTGATGATAGGAGATGGCCGTCAATATCAACAATGCACGGTGCCAACCTCCCAGGACAAGCAATCACGATGAGGTTTCGGGTAGCAGTACCAACCACATATCTCTCAGTAATAGCTCTGGGGGTCCGTATATAAGACATTTTTCAGATGTCAGGCGTGCGACAACCATAGAGATGCCTGGGTTTTTTTCAGTGCAGGCGACAGGATACAGGCTCCACTTCCAACACCTCGCCGCAATAGTGGTCACAGGCTGCAATAGTGGTCACGCGCCTACATTCCGACCTGTCGCGGAGAGTGGTGCAACTGTGCAGCGCCCAGGGCAGTGGCCTGCTGTGTTGTATTGTCGAGAAGAAGCTATGAGGTCTCATTCCACTTGCGTGTTTATATCGCTACACGTCAAGCAAAGGGGGTGGAAGATACGTTATTAAAAAAGTGGCTCGCCAACGCGTGGGTCCCACACGCGACGGTTCGGATTGTTGTCTAGGAACCTCGGCGGAGTGCCTGGGAGACTTTGGATTCTCTGCAGTGTGGCAGCAAATGCCATGGAGATATGGGCCTACATATGTACCCGCATGGGTGACCACATTAATTCGGAAGCGCATCTATTAGGTGAATGAAAATCTTCCTTTCGTGCACGTGAGTGCTCACGAGTATCGTTTTTAGACCGGCTGCCCCCATCCGGCCTCTGGGCCACCCCCTCCAGTAAACACAGCCCTAATAATAGCCTCCCCTTAACTAGCCTGCGAACATGGGGGTGCTAGTGTGTGTGTGTGCTGTGGCATGCGAGTCAGCCATGGTGTCGCGGTTACCGTGCCACGCTACGAACCCAGCGAGCCGAGTTCAATTCCCGCTCTCGGCCAACACCAGTGACAATTATTTGAACTGGTTCTGGACGTCCCCTAGATTCACTCAACCTCCGGTTATTTGAGTACCTGTACGTTGTGTAAACATCGCGACTAGGGAGACAAAGGCGGTAAGGAATGGTGCTGGCCACCCACCCCCTTGTACGCCATGCCGGCCTTCTTAGGTGTTCGCAAACAGCACTTGGCCCAACAGTCTGTTAAGGCTACACGGGAGTTCTTTGTCTTTCCTGCGGCCTGTGCTTACAAGCTTTCTTGCATGCATGCTGCAACATGTGTGCACATGTAACCTGCATGCATTTGTGCAAATGCATTTTAACGCGTGTACTTGTGTATCTGCTCGTTTCTGCTGTATGAATGTGGGACATGTACGTTTTGTGTATGTGCACACATCGGCTGGTACATGCTTTTGCGCATGTGCGTTGGTCTTGAAGTGTAGATGTGTGTGCACAGGCATGTCCACTTTTACTGTGAGAGGGAACGGGGGGGGGGGGGGGGTGATAGGAGTTTATTTTGATATTCCCTGTTTATCAGTTGCACTTCTTGATAAGCCGAGCCAAAGGCACTCAAGAAAATTGGAATTGGTCTCATTGATAAACACATCACGTGCACATTTTCTCTTGCTGCCACAAACCAGTCTAACATGCTCACACTAATGCATACATAATGCACGCACACATACAACAACATGCATCCTCCTCTAGCTGTACACATTTTTTTAGGGCATGTGCTGTTTGTGAGCACCTATGAGAAGCTGGCATGGCGCACGTGGGTAATGTAGCCGGCATGACACCCGGCCACATTTGTCTCGCTAATACTGATGCTTACACATTGCATACGTTACTCGATTAAGGCTCAATCAAAATAGAGGATGCCTAGAAACAACCAGATGTTTGGTTGTGGCTCGAAATCGACCCCTTGACTGCTGGAATTTGTAGCGCATGGTGCCAACCACTGTGCCACACGCTAACACTCTCACACACACCGAAGGCTGGGGCAGTGTGCATCCCTCCTCCCACCCCCTTTGCTCCCATCTCTGTATCCACTGCTGGAAGAAAAAAATTAACTCGGCAGCCCAACCACGCTGTGAGAACGTCTCCCGTGTACGTGACCAGGAGCGAGTGCCATCTCTGGAAGCAATGGGATGGATCCCAGCATTTCCCAGAGGCTTTGTCTGGTGTTGTACAAACATTTACTGAAGCTGACAGATGTATTAAATACGGCAACTTGTGAATAATTTAATCTGTTTATGTGAATGAATATGGGCACGTATTGTACATTTCATACATGCTTATGCTTGCGGAAATAGAAAGTATGTGTTTGACTTTGCATCTAAGCTGAGAGGCCATTGCAATGCTCATCTCTTGTTATAGAGACCTGGTAGAGAAATCAAAGGAATCGAGGCACAACAGTACAAGGATTAAAAATGAAAGGCCCACAACAAAATCTGTAAAAAAAATATGTAAGTATTCAGGTACTAAAATACAAACATTGTAGGGGAAATATTACAAAAAACGTACAAATTATGCATATGTGCATGTGCGTCCAAATGAGCGGGCGAGTGGGTGGGAAAGCGGGTGGGTGAGCAGGCGGGTCAGCGAGTGGGATATCGGGTGGGAAAGCGGGTGGGCGAGGGGGTGGGCGAGCGGGCGCACGCAAACGCACGCCGTTGCGCATCTGCTCACAAAGTGTGCTCAGGAGCTGCCTGTCACCACAAATGACCTGCGCCAAGCATGGGGTCTCGGCGCGAGCACGCACGTGTGTCTCCGGGCTCCGCAGCTTCCTGTGCAGCACGCCCTGGCTGCGAGACATTTTAGAGACGAGCGTAGAGTGGGAATAACACTGAAAATATTTAATTAACCGCAGACCTTGCAGATAAAACACACGGACAGCGCGGGGGCTCGGGGAGAGCAGCGGGCTGCAGGTGGTCAGCCCCTCCGTCCGCCAAGCCCAGCGAGATTTTAAGAGATCGTGTTCCGACTTGGTTTGCTCAGCTGGGCCTGCCGACTGTCACGTGGAATTGATATATGTTCGCGTCAATTAGAGCATCATATGTTTCATTTATATAAAAGCTGTGCATTGCATATGTAGATGCTATTACATATACATAATGGGACCTCCTTTGCCGGTACCAAAATATGAGAATAGGTTTTTCCACTTTTATCTGGCAACAAAACAGCTGTGTTAAGTTGTTAAAATATCAAACTGAAACCTTTTACAAGGAATCATGTCAACATTAACCACAATACTTGTGGTCAAAATGCAAAAAAAAACACACCCTGATAATATATGCATTGTCTTTGAAACTGATTGGTCCACACCAGAGACAGCTTTCTTTCGAGCCTAGTCTCAAACGGTGTTCGATCAGAGACGAGACTCAAAAGAAAGCTGTCTCTGGTGTGGACCAATCAGTTTCAAAGACAATGCAACTGCAGCAGCAGCAGCAGAAACAGCAGCAGCAGCAACTGCAGCAGCAGCAGTAACTGCAGCTCCCTTTGATGCTGTTAATCCTGCATAATGCACATGCATATGCAGTACTAATCACATTCCTGCATTTCCCATAAATATGCTAAATTCCTTTTGATATGCAAATTCCTTTGTCAATGCGCCCAGCTTATATATATGCTCCAAGCTCGTGTGCTGTTTCATTCAGACTCTGTCGCCTCGACGGACCTGGTTTTCACCTGAGGACGGCTGCTTGCGTTGTGGCCGAAACGTCGTGAGAATTGTTTTATTATGTTTTATTTTTATTATTTTATTACTTCCCTTCTACGTGACTTTACCGAAAGAACCAAGAAGATGAATCCCTGCAGTCACGAAAGCTTTAAATCGAAATTTAAAATTGGGTGCATGTTTTAGCCGTGATGAAGATGACGCAAACGGGTTTCATTATTAAACCCATGGTCATGTCGTGGAAAAGCTCACCGCCATCATTGTCATCACTTTGGTATTAACAAAAAAAACGTCGCCACTGTATTCATGACTGTGGATTTCACACACAGTGCTGGGGAACAGGTTGACTAATGCATACAGACGGATAACATATCATTTTAAATACAAATGAAATTGCTACCCTAAAGCAAAAATGTACTTACGCGTGGCCCTTTATATGCTGCGTATAATTCGCCACACAATGGGCCCACAATTTAAAACAAATGTTCGGTTTATCCCATTTTTTCTTCTCGAATATGCTATCTCTCGAATGACAATCTGGTTTTGTCTCTGAGTGTACCACCGCTAACAAGCTCAGTAACTCCCTGCCATCAGTCTTTGCTGTGCGCAGGAATCTATTTCCACAGCACTCACTAGTGCCGTGGCATCTCTCAAACAGGCAAGCACTGCAGAACGACCACCATCAAAATCTCGACAATATTCAAGAAATACTTCCCCCATAACATCCGTACAGAAAAAAACACCATCACAGCCATGCGCAGCAGTCCGATGTGCTCTCCATGCGTTTCACGGAAACATAAATACGTCCAGTAAATGTTCAAATTTCATAGCTTCAGAAGCTATGAGATATAAAAATGAAATGAGAACATTGCTATTACTTTTTTTGTACGTTTTATATTTTACAAAGATCATTGCTTTTTCGGGGAATGTTCCATCTTGGAAAAATGTGTGGTTTACGAGGTTTTTTTACAGTAAAGTAGTAATCTTTTCCCGATCTTTTATTTATTTTGAAAATGATTTGTGTTTAACTTGTCCGCTGCATGTTGAAGTTATTTTTTATGGATATACATCCCCTGCAGCGGAAGAGTTTTCTTTTCTGTAATTGGTCTTTTATAGCAATATTTGTACAAGTATTTGAACGTTTTTCAGTCCATTCAATTGATACACAATGGACTATTATTTAAAATTTCATTACACAAAGCTCAACATTGAATTATTCATATGGTGGCCACGCTCCGGCTGAAATACAAATGTGTGGAGCGTGCCGGTGACCACCTTATGAAAAGTACTATAAATAAGAATGGGTTTTACCCTGCATGGCAATAAAACAGGTGTGTTAAGATGTCCAAACAGCAAATAGAAACCTTTTGCAAGAAATCAAGTACCGCATTAAACACACGTACTTGTGGTGAACATGCAAACAAACATGCTCTGATAATAAAATATGGCATTGTCTTTAAAACTGATTGGCTTACATCAGAGACAGCCTTCTTTATGGCCTTGTCTCACCAGTGTCAGACCAGAGAATGCCGAAAGGTGAGACAATGCCCGTATCAGACCATGTATAGCTGAGTGAGCAGCCATATCTATTATGTGTTTGAACAGCTAAAGCTCCTGTTTATTGTCAGAAATGGGCAAAATCTATTCTTATTTTTCATACTTTGATACTGGCAAAAAGAGTTCCCATGATAAGTACTAAAATCAATCTTGATTCGAGCTTTCGTGACTGCAGGAATTCATACTCTTTATTTCTTTCGGTAAAGTCACGTAGGTAGAAAAAATACAGAAATAACTAAGAGTACTAAAATCTAGTTTTGCTGTACTATGCTTTGTTTTTCAGCATAAACGGACAAATTCTGGAATTAAAACTATTGATACTTTGGAAGCTGACTCACTGGGGAATGCATTGACATTCTCTGACTGCCTTTCATTTGATGGGGATTGATCTTTTGAGAATGACCGTGATGCTGTGATTGTATGTGAACGGATTTACACATTTTCAGAAAAATGCAACGTGGCGGTACATGGAAGTTTGTGGTATAAGCTGGCCAGAAGTATAGAAATAAATATAGTATCGTGGATATTAGCGAGTTGCTATGACAACATCCTGTAGGCTAAATTCAAATTATAAATTAGAATTTCCCCACAATAGTTAATTTAAGAGGCTCCTACAAACCTTAAAAAACCTGTTCTCGCTTTTAATAGGGCACTGAATCAGCGACATTCTATTTTGTCTGGTTTGAAAGCCTGTAAAGCCTTGGGCTAAATTCTACTTTTGCATCAAATGGAAAAACCCACAGCTCATTACTTACTTACAGATATCTGAAAATGCTCATGAAAAAAATGGAATCTTGAGCTGCGGAGAGAAAAACCTCTGATCTGTTAATGCTGTGTGACCGACTTGCACTGGCAGGAGCCCGTGGTTTAATGAGAAGGTGGAGGGGACCGGAGGGCAGATTTATGTTCAGCGTGCAGCGTAATGAAGGCGCCATGTGTGTGCTGAGTGTGTGTGTGTGGGGTTTGTGTGTGTGTGTGGGGGGTTCGCGTGTGTGCTGAGTATAGGGTTTGTGTGCATGCTAGGGTTGTGTGTGAGTGCGTGCGTGAGATATTGCAGTCATGTCGACACAGCAGCAGCCAAGCAATAAAGCATGCCCGTTAGCGTGTGCGCATGGCCGGCGTTGGAATAATTCACTTTTACCACAGTATTTACATTACCATCTTAAATAATAAAGCCACGGCCGCAGCCAACACAGGAGCTCGCTGAACGAGGAGCTTTTGGTGAGGCAGCACGTGGCGGTCCCATCAATACGCGCAAAAGCAGCGGCAGGGCGTGGGCCAGCAGGTTGTGTTCAGGATGTTCTCTTCAGAACCTTGATGAATTTTCCATGCAGACTTCAGCTTCTGTTCAAGTTATTTAATTCCCCTTCTTTCACTCTGCCTTGCGTGCTCCCTCGCCATTTCTGACTTTTTCCTCTTTCCACCCTTCCCCTCTGTAAATCTTTGCATTACCCCCCTCCATCTCCCTACTCTTCCTTGTCCTGGTTTCTGTCTCCCTTGAGCTCATTTCCGTAATCTTCTTTTTTGGACAGGAAACCTTTAGATTTGTTTCAAGAGATCCCTGGTTGAAATTTATGACTAATTCATTTTGAAACCTCCGTGTAACGGGAGGAAACTAGATGCCCTGAAAACCCACGCTTTCAGGGAAGAACACTCAAACTCTCGACAGAATAGATCCGCTCTGCACTTGCTGTAATGTTTCCTGCAGTCGCTTGCTGTCCTACAGCTGGGTGTTCCTCGCACGTGATTATCCACCGACTACCATCTTCACAGCGGTGCATTGCAGGCCAGAATTGCCACCATACCCTTCGCACGTCCATCTACTGCTCATCTTCCTGTAAAGACAAGCGAATGAAATGGGCACAAATGTAGAAAGTGAGGAGGTGCCAGTGAGAGTGAGGAAGTATGAATGAGGAGTTAGCAAAGCTGCAAAGAGATGGAACAGTCAGGCTATTGGCCTTGATTTGGGGCTTGTCTTGTACTTTTAGTCATCGTGGCAACAGGGCCTCTGGCCTGGCCCAGACTTGCACTCCAACCGTGGCCACTGCTTCTCACTGGAGCTGTGTTCCACTACTGGGGGGGGGGGGGGGGGCGATGGAGAGGTTCTGCATTCTGCCGCCAAGGCAGCGTGTGTTTAATTAGCCGGGTTGAGGTGAAGAGCGCTTGCATTTTGAGGCGGTAGCCTGCACAGGGCCTATTTATTTAGTTGAGTTGAAAAGCTCTTGTGCCATCCGGATTTGCCCACAGATTTTAATTAAAGCTGCCTTTCCGGGGCCCGTCTGCCTGCCGCTATGGTAACCGCTGGGTTGTGGGCCGCGCCGTGCTGGAGCCTGTGGTAAATCTTAGTGTGGAGCCCACGGTAAATATGTCTTGAACTAATAGTAAATTTCTATCTAAAGCTCGTTGTAAATCTGTAACGAGCTAATTGTAAATTAGAGTGTGGAGCCCATAGTGTTTCTATTTCTGGCGTTTGTGGTAAATCTGGATCCAATTTCGTATTTATTTCCCTGAGGGGCAACATGCCAGGAATGCTTTGCCTCAAGAACCTGCCACATGAGCAGCTAATGCTCCAGGTCTGTTGCCCGGCTGTGGCGAATGCGCCATTCTCACTGCTCGTGCAGTCGGACGGAATGACAGGCAGGAGTGACGCAGTGGCTCTCTCTCTCGCCTTCTCAACAACCCCCATGCCTGGAAGAATGTTAATTTTTTAACTCAGACAGTGGAATTCATTATTCAGGGTTGTTGGGATTGGCGTGGGAAAAATGTATATTTGTGCGTTGTTTTTCTTTTGCCGTTTATCGCAACTTGCTCGTGTTAAAGAGAGTGTTTCATTTGATCTTGAGAAATCAATCGAAGGCACTGTCAAGACCGATAAGGCAAGGAGGAGGTGATGATGGTGTCTGAGCGCGATAGTCATGCTCACGAGTTGGAGGCTTGGTGTTGGGAGTGAGGAAGAAAGTGAGTGGATGGTGATTAGCTTGAGGGTGTGTAACCGATTGCACCGAGAGGGGGAGGGGAAAGTCAGCAATCCGTACATTTGCTCATAAACTTTCGAGATAAAAATGGCCACACATTTCGGTTTATCACCTCTGTTGCAAATTATGCTTCTCACGGGCAGATGCCTGCAGTCCGTGAGCGTGCGCATTGCTGCTTTAGCTTCACTCTTTAACCCTGCCGCTTTTACACGCTGCACAATTGTTTCTCCCCTCTTGCCCCAGCTCCTTTTTTAAGGGAGTCATTAGGCTGCTTATTTCTATGCCTGGGAAGTATTATGTCCCCATGTCCATCCAAGCACAGTTCATTTGTTTTCACGAAAACTACAAAAGCCTCTTAACCCCCGAACTAATTTGCAAAACCTCTAAGTAAAATAACTGCGAAAATTACCATTTTATCTTGTGCGATTCTCTGTGTAGTTGAAATGCTTTTGTGTGCATTAAAAACTTTTTAAATGCATTATTGCAAAATGTTTCATGTTTGGCTGTTTATCAGTGCACTCGGCATGTTATAATTGTGTGTGCATGCCTAACAAAGCCATTCAACAATAAAGACACCCTTCCGTGAGTGACTGGCATACTTAATTCTACGATTTACCCTCAGTTACCTCCTTCCCTTCCTACCCCCTGACTCTCATGTCAATGCTGCTGAACCAGGCTACCCCTTGTAAGATGTACGACTTTTTTCTCAATCCACTGCTGGAAGAGTGGCTCACCCACACCACGTGGGCCACGTGGCTTTTTTGACTGTACTGTACCATGATGGTCAGTGTGGGTTGGTTGTAAGCAGGGGGTATAGACGTGGGAGCATAGGAGAAGTACAGCGCAACAAAGGATTTCACAGCATTGCCCTTCGTTGCCCACCACAAAGCTCCCTGAAGCCTGTTGTGCATGGTGGTCACCCATTCAAGCACCATCCAAGCTCAAGCCTGCTGAGCTTATTACATCTGACAAGATTGGGCACTTGTCCGGCTGATTTCTTCTGAGGTATACCCCATGGCCTGGCCCAGGGGTTGGCAACCAAAATAACAAGAAGAGCCATTTTTTTGCGAATTCTGTAAATAACTCAATATTTTAAGAGCCGCAATGCGATGTGAATAATGTCAAGAAGCAGTCCTTAAAGAGCCGCATGCGACTTCGGAGCCGCAGGTTTGTGACCCCTGGCCTAGCCCTAAATAGGCTCTGCTGCATCCTGCTGTGGCCCCGCAGCTCACGAGATGCCTTTGTCCGTGGAAGGTGCGCACCACTGCGGCGTTGGGGGGGGGGATGGTGCGGAGCCATGGTGGTACTGAGTGGGATCGCACATAAGAGGCTGACCACTCTGCCCTTTGTTGTTGTTATTGTTGCTGTTGCAGGATTACCCCAAGCATCGGCACCCAGGCTGGAACCGGGGCTCCATAGCTTACCACGCAGGTACGCAGACACACACACACGGCGTGACACACGCTCCCGGCGCAATCGACTCGCAGCACGCTGTGCTCACAATTGCAAATGCACCGTTGCCGAGCATGGTGGCGGTTACACACCTGCAGTCGTGAAGTGTGTACAACATTCACGAATCGCGGTGGCGAATTGTTTCTAGATGTAGTATGGTGAGTCGGTTTCTGACCTGTTTATACAAAAGATTTGAGTGTTTTTGCCTCTCAGTTGAATGGGGGGATTGGTATCTCCACATATTCATTTTCATATCCACAAGCAAATTTGTTCTTTGAAGCAATTACCCAAACACCTTAAGCAGGATTCTTGTGAACATTTATTGACACTGCGTGAGGCTTACCTGCGTGAACAAAAATGAGCCTGACATTGTAAATAGGCATTGTGTTCCAGTGTTATACAGTACACTCACTGAATCTCTTTGATGTTGGACACAGCATGCAGTTGTTGAAGCATGTAGCGCTTTGTATATGCGCAAGCTACGGAGACACGTACACTGGAATTGCACAATTTACTCCATCTATCTTTAAGTTGACATTTTGGAGAAGAACACATGATCACAGATGCTTGAAAGTTATAACGTAAAAATGTGCCATGGAAATTACGAGTCGTAAGTGGGTACATAACGAAAAATCTAGGAAGTTGGCTTGAAGGGCCATTTCACTTTCCCTAAGATGTTTGTTTCCACATCACAGTATAATATTACTTACGTTTCTTTTCTGCACTGACATAAATAATATTGAGAGTCCGATTAGCCAAACATCATTGACGCCGTCACTTTATAGCTAACAATATTAACATCGAACATTACTATTTATGATTCTCCAGCAAATGCAATCCTTGCGACTAATGAAGTTCTACCATCGGAAAAAAAAACCAGACGTGTACACTCATCTTCCTTACCTCAGTTACTGTCCTTAACAACCAATTGTTGAGACCCCTAACCATCTGCGCTCTTTAAATGTGCCCTTTAAAAGCCGCCTTCGCGCACATACGGCCCCAGTGGGCTGTCCCTCCACATAGTCCCCAGTGATAAGGCAGGAGACGACGGGATGGCAGACGACGGTGCAGCCAGGGGAACTGACAAGGAGGTGGCTGCACGTGTCTGAGTTGCCCGGACCGCTGCATTCCCTTCTCGAAAGTGGCCAACGAGGCAGACGGAGTTTATTAATGGGCCGCTCGGCCTAATGTGGAAAAGTTAACGAGGTGGTCTGTGGCCCTCTTCCCAGCCGTGGCTGTTTGTTTGTGAATGGCTGCTGTTTATGGAAATGTGGAAAGCGAGTGGTTTTTGTTGCGGAGAAAGAGAGGAGGGAGGTGGTCGGCACAATCCACTGGGAACTGGTCTGCGGAGAGAGGCTGTCGTATCTGTGCTCCTTGTTAAATCCTAATGCTGTTTAGAAAAATGTCTCCAGTTCTCGGTTTTTTTTGTTGTTTACAAAATGCTTGGCGGCCATGTAGAAACGTGGCTATTTCAGGCTGCTGTTATGGTTAATGAGCACTGGTCAAGGTTAGTTAGACTTTGTTTGAAGTTTTGTCGCAGCGTAATTTATTCTCGTTTTGGCTATGTAAATGTTAAGTTTGTATAGTTGCTCAGTAATTACATTGAGTGTAATTAATTTGTGTCGGGATGACAGCGTGCCTTCGCAAACAAACGTACCAGAATATATATCTCCCCCCCCCCCCCCAACAGAGATAGCTGAATTGTACGCTGCCTGCTTGATTCGTACAGAAAGTTTAGTAGTGCGTGCATCAGTCAGAAGGGAACTCTTTTATGTCCATAAGAAGACGGGAAGATAGAGACCACATTCTGTCTTTTTCACAAGATTATTTCATATTCTTTACTGAAAGAACCAAAGAATATGAATTCCTGCAGTCACGAAAGTTTAAAGTCAAAAATTTAAGATTATTTCAGCGGAAATGTTCAGTTTTGCCTCTTCATTTTGGACAAAATGTGTTTGTATGTATGTTGAACTTTTTTCGCACCGTACTTAGCCAACCGTGCTAATCGGAGGTGCAGTGAAATACTTTTCAACTTGATTTTAATCCAAAAAGCAACGCTTTAAAATCTACAAATATACGCAGTGTACATTTTACGCATCCTGTCTCTTTCGCAATGTATTCATCCCACTCGGCGGCACCATAAGCATCAGCCAGCAGCACATTATTCACTCCGACTCGTTGCTGGCGATTGAGATTCCTCTGTGAAGGTCGCCACATCCTCGTTTGTCTCAGCTCCACTGCACCCAAGCAAGCCATGTTTCAGCTCAACCTGAGTCCAATCCCCTGCTCAGCCGACCAAGGCACCCTTTGTGGGGAGGGTACCGTCTCTGCTGATAACAGGGTCTATTGTTCATGTCATAGTCTCGCCTTTAAAAAGAATAATCCCGAAAGGACAAGGCCGCTTAGTAATGTCCTTCGTTTTTTGCACGACTCTCTGCCACGTTCCAGCCACTGGCATAGCGAGTCATCGAAATGGCCTTGCCTATTGCCCCACTGACTCTGCGCACTGGGTGGGCCCTTTGGCCTTCACGAGCCCTTGTCCTTTCGTAAAATACACTTCGTTTTATAGATTTGTTTTCGTATATTTACAACAACAAAAATCGGTTTAGTTTATTTTCAATTACCTTGACTCTGGGAGAAACACCTTAATGTTTTATCTTGCCCGTAATTTAGTTTCTCTTCCACCCCCCCCCCCCCCCCCCGCTGTAATTTGTTGCGTCAACATTGGTGTTTCAGTGCTCGTAGTTCACAGGCTCCCCTCGCGGGTGTCCCTCTCGAACCTTCTACCCGACGTGCACGAGCGAGTGAGGAGGCCGTTTGAGTCTTGACGGGCAGACACTTGCCTGCGTTTACCACACGCACAAACCTCGCAATCGAGCAGAGATGCCTTCTAGCCTTTGTGGGTTCAACTGCAGCTTGGCAATAGTTGAGAATGATTATGATATCACGGTGTTCCCACTACACGTGTAAGTAGCAAAATGGTGCAATCCATCACATTAGGAACCATTAGGGCACCACCGTTAAAATAATGTATGCAGTCTCCTCTTCCATTAAAGTTTTCATGAAAGCACCTTTTTTACTCCAAAGAAAGGCCATTGCCTGAAACACGAGCTAATGATACATATATATGTTTCAGTTTGTTAATGAGGGTAGTTAAGTTTTATTTTTGTTTCTTAAATGTATACAGCTTATCGAATGTGGCATTACATCATTTATGCAGTGTATATATACATATTGTATTTCCTTGAAATGCAATGTAAATCGTTTGCAATAAATCCCATTTGAGTTTGTTATTAAGCAGTATAAACATTGCATTTGTCAGGGCTTAATTTCTGGGAAACTATGTTCCGGTGTATGAAGCTGGTGTGGGGAGGAGGGGGGAGGTGGGAAGTGGGCCTTGAGCCCTGGGGGCTGGGAGAGGTGTGGGAGGAGATGGGCTCAGCCGAGAATGGGGCTAAGATGCTCTGAGCCTCATCTGTGGGAAAATATTGGTCGTTTATGTGTTTACCTTATTGACATAAACACGCAACAACGAAAAAGTCCCTCCCGCCCCCCTATAGCCTTAACAGACTGTTGGGGAAAGTGCTGTTATCGAGCACCCATTAAGGCCGACATGGAAACACAAGGGGGTGGGTGACCAGCACCACGCCCGGCCACCTTTGTCTCCGTAAGTGGCGATGTTTACACACCGCGCCAGGTACTCATTTGAGGCTGAGTCGACCTCGGGGGAGGCCGAGGACCGGTTCAGATAATCGTCACTTGGTGTTGGCCGTGAGCGGGAACAAAACTCGGGTCGCTGGGTTCATAGCGCAGAGCGCTAACCACTAGACCACCACTCCCCACTAAACACACAACAAAGACAACACCACACACGCACAGTGGGTTTATAAGGGTGTGGTGGGGCATGCCTCTAATCCAGCAACTTGGAGGGCAGGTTTGGTGGAGTGGGCTACGGTAAGCCTGAGACTCTGGGCAGCAGTGAAGTGATAACTGTAGATGCAGTACAGAAAGTAGATTTCAGACTCGTCTTTACCTAATTTGAGTGTTCCATGTAGGATTTTGTTTTCTCTAGGTGCTCTTGTTTCCGCTTACTCATAAAAACATCTATATTTTAGTTGTATTTTTTAATATCTCTAGCAGGACTCGTTACGATTGTCTTCATACTCGGGCATTTCTATGTAAATAATTCAGTTTATAAGCGTTAATGTACCCTGCATGCTGTCCTTATATTACTTCAAGGCCCCCATCTGTCAATATGCATGTCGGCTAATCTTCTTCGCGAGCCAGATGTGTTGAAAGAGCAGTTCCCCCATCCAAGCAAAATGTGATAAGGTGGGGAGTTGAAGGTGGCTAGGCGTGGCATTAGCCCTCCCAGCTCATAATAGGCGCTCATTCACGGCACTTATCCCAATGCTCTAACCCAACGAACAAAAGGATCTTTGTGTTCACGCATGTGGGTGGGTGTGTTGTGGGTGTGTTTTGAATTGTGTTTTGCATGATATGGTGGCTTGGTACCACTGCATTACATTATCAACTACGTATGCTCCATTCCTTGCTTCGAACATCATCGCCAAATGCTGTGTTTACTTTGTGCGGTCATCTCCTATACGGATCACTTACCTGGTGCGGTGTACGGCTTACCTGCGGTGGGAACGCTGACCTGCCACCCACCAATGCGCTGACCTGGCCATAACATTTGCTTAAATAAACCACGTGGGTATGTAAGCTCAGTGTCACCTGAAAGCCAGGCCAACGAGGTGGGACCTCTAAGTGACTCTTAAAACCTGGTGTAGATTGAACGTTGCTGCTGCTGCGAATGTGCAACAGTGCGACGACGATGATGACGATGGGTTCCAGATGACGGGGTCTGCCACGAAGAAACAACGCCCGACAGTGACGGCAGTCTTGGTCCTTGGTGTAGAGAGAGGAGGTTGTGAGTGCCAATGATTGCCGAGAGTTCTGCCGTGGGCTGCATGAGTGCAGGCTGACGGGAGCGGAGAAACATACGTTGGACGACCAAAAGTACAGGCGCGGTGGCACAGGCAGGAGATCTTCTGACTGACCCTGCTGACGATGGTGGGAAGCCAGTAGAGGGAGTGGAGGCATGAGATCTTGGAGCTGACCCTACTTGCGATGGTGGAAAGCCTGGAGAGGGAGCGGCAGGAGGCGAGGGAATCTAGCCGGGATGACAGGCGTCGTGAAGGCAACCATTGATTGAATGTAATCCTCACGCTTCTGACAACTTCTTCAAATTGGGTGTGTGTGAACCGTTGAGTTTCGACTCGCACGCTATTCCTCATTTAATTCACATGCCCTTGCAGCTACCGAAAAAGATTAGTTAATTAAATCACCGGCCCAGATTGTGACATTGCATCGAACCGCAAAGGGGCCGAAACAATACACACGTGCATTTCGCGCACACTTGACCCATCGACGTGCGTAGCGCTGCATTATTTAGGCGTGCAGCAGCAGTGGTGGTAACGATAACCCGCGCGGGTAACACGAACCCGCGCGCCCGCATGTCCCAGCCTCGTGCCCCGGCCTGGTGGCATCTCGACAGTTTTACTGAAAACAAAGGCGGTCGCGAGACTGTGCTCGGGCCACAATGCATCTCACCCCCACTCCCCTGTCCGCTCCATCACCTCATCCCCCCTGTAACCCCACCTTCCACCACCACCCTTACAATCAAGCGCACCGCCCAGCCCCCGCCCACGTACCTGGTGCGAGGAGCTACAGCTGCATAAACCACTAAACTGCAGTCCTTTGAAACGTCATCCGTGTGCTCAGCGCTGCGAACGGAGGCGCTGTCTCTTCCCACTAAAACAATATTGGTGTAAAGGTGCCGGGGACGTGGGCCCGGCGCCTGCACCGCGCTCGAGGAGACGACGACCTCGTGCTTGCTTGCTCTCCCGTGACAAAATGATATTAGCATGGCGCCACATCGGGCTGAGCTGCGTTATTGTGAAATGTTAAAACGACGATTCCCCCGCCCCGCCCCGCCCCCTTCCCTCACCTCCGATTAGCACGGTTGGCAACGTATGGTGCGAAAGAAGTTCACACGGACGTACATCTCCCCCCCCCCCCCCCCCCCCCCCATAAAAAATACGGCGTTTCCGAACGTTGCCCTGACGTGAATAGGGCGGTGAGCCTAACCAGCTTCCCTCTGCATTGCACCGCGGGCACCTGGCCTCGGGCTTGCCGTCCGCGGAACAACTGCACCCAACTCTCCCCGGTCGCTCACACTCTTTACCAGGCTCTTGTTTAATAAATAAATAAAGCCGGACCAAAACAATCTTAATTCTTCCCCTACCTCTGAATGGAAGGAGAAGAATGCAATTGCTACTGCGGGGAAATTTGAAATATTTAAAAGTCAAATCCACAGAGACCACTCGCAATCCTGCGCAGCATAAAAAGCACCACTGACATTCCTGGTCTTAAATTTCGACTTAAAGAGTGAATTCCTGGTCTTAAATCTCAACTTAAAGAGTGAATTCCTGGTCTTAAATCTCGACTTGAAGAGTGAATTCCTGGTATTAAATCTCGACTTGAAGAGTGAATTCCTGGTCTTAAATCTCGACTTAAAGAGTGAATTCCTGGCCTTAAATCTCGACTTAAAGAGTGAATTCCTGGTCTTAAATCTCGACTTGAAGAGTGAATTCCTGGTCTTAAATCTCGACTTGAAGAGTGAATTCCTGGTCTTAAATCTCGACTTGAAGAGTGAATTCCTGGTCTTAAATCTCGACTTGAAGAGTGAATTCCTGGTCTTAAATCTCAACTTAAATAGTGAATTCCTGGTCTTAAATCTCAATTTAAAGAGTGAATTCCTGGTCTTAAATCTCGACTTAAAGAGTGAATTCCTGGTCTTAAATCTCAACTTAAAGAGGGAATTCCTGGTCTTAAATCTCAACTTAAAGAGTGAATTCCTGGTCTTAAATCTCGACTTAAAGAGTGAATTCCTGGTCTTAAATCTCGACTTAAAGAGTGAATTCCTGGTCTTAAATCTCGACTTAAAGAGTGAATTCCTGGTCTTAAATCTCGACTTGAAGAGTGAATTCCTGGTCTTAAATCTCAACTTAAAGAGTGAATTTCTGGTCTTAAATCTCGACTTAAAGAGTGAATTCCTGGTCTTGACGTCTGCTCTCGCAAGTCGTGCAATTCTGCATTAATTGCAGAGCTTAGTGATGTCTGCTACAGATGGTTAGCAGGCGTGTTAAGATGCATTAATTCAAAGTTTACAATCAATCAATGCTCTCACAATACCTGCAAAAATTCATGCTTGTGTGAACACACGTTTTGTTTATGTCACGTGTAATTAGTTGTGTGATCACACAGCCCACAAGTATTCACTATAATGCACCATAGTATGAAACAAACAAAAGTCTCGAATAATATCACAACCCCGAATCATGACAAATTGACAAATCATCGAATCGCGATTTTTGGTCGGGGGGGGGGGTGTTTAGTTAGCTTGCCTGTCTGTCTGTACGGATGTGTTGCATCATGCTTGTCTGTGGTGTTGCACCATCATCTGTCTGAGCCTCAAGCATAAAGATTGTTCAAGACTGAATTTGAATTAGGTCAGGAAAAGTCTTAAGCCACCAGTGAGGAGCTTTATTGGTCAGAATTTTATCAGTCATTGGCCCACGTATATGTCGCATCTTTGTATGCGTCACAATGTTGTTGGGTGGTGTAGGGTTATTGACCACAATTTGTGTACAAAACTACTATGTGGCCTAGCCCAAAACAAATGTGGGTCATTGTATTGGTGAATAAAACCTACATTTTTAAGTTATACGTGTATGCTTTTTAGAGTGTATATCTGCATAGATGTGGATAATATTGATTGCCCATTCCTTTACTATTTAAATGAAATCTTTTCATGATGGGCGATCTGAAGTAATTTTTATTTGGGGTCGAATGATCCACCTTCCTGGCAATTTAGGAAAATGAATCATGCCCACAAATAATGTTCTCTGTGTTAAGATATTGAGGTGGGCCTGGCTACGAACCATCCTGGGCTTAAGGAGATTGGGTTGTGGGAGGATCTCACAATTAGATCTTTGAAAGTTGGGCTCCTGTTGCAATCAAGGACACATGAGCTAGAGAGGAGATGAATTAATGGGTTAAGGCAGTACTGGAGGACACGGAGCTGAGTGGACTTGCCGACAACTGGTGCCAGCGGTGTCAAGATTAGCCCCTGTGGAGCCGGCTTCTGAAGGAAACCGGGCAGGTGGCTTCCAGCAACATTGGAAGGTGGAGACTCACAACAAAGGGCAGAGCACTGGGTGGATGATACCTCGCAGCGTGGCACGCTGGTGCAGCACCTGCCAGCCATCTCAGCTAACCTATAATACCCGGGTCTGTCCCATGACCTCCTTCCAGAAAGCCTAAAAGTATACCTTGCCTGGCACAGGCACTGTGGTGACATCACTATTACTTAGTGACAAATTGCGGTTGTTTTTTTTATATATATGGTCACACACACAACCGTGTTCATACATGGGAACAATAAGCCACAAGTTTCCATAACATCCAAGTGCATGCACCAAACAACATTGAGCAATAATTGATTTCCATTCTATGGACCAGTGGCGCACTGATGGGAGAGAGAAATGTTATGTTTTATTAAATGTCTTTGTTTCTAACTTTCTCAATGTTCATGCCTAATTAGTGGAGGTTGTCTCGGCTCCGTTGCGTTGGGCACGCGGTGTTTATTAAAAGCAAGCGGACCGGGTCCGTGGCATGCAGGCTTTACTTATTCCTCCTTCTATAAATCAAATGGGATGTTGTTGTACTTTGTTCAGCCTTCGGGCCATTCAAGTTTAAATATATATTGAACGGAGAGAGATTCGTGCAAACACATGCGCACACTCGTTCGCAAACCCGCACTCGATGGAGCCGTTGACTCCCATGCAATTTAGTTCAGAGGCAAGTGCGCTGACAATTAGGCTACACAGCTGCCTCTCACACAAACTGAAACGTATTCAGGATTTATGTGAGGAAGCACCTATTAAGGCCAGTTTGGCTCACATGGGGGTAGAGTGGTTAGCACGGCACAATGGGGGGGGGGGGGGGTTGGTGTGGCCTGGGCGACACCTGGCCGCCTGCATCTCGCCAGTGCTGATGCTCACACCCCATACCAGGTACTCATTTCAGGCTGAGTCGACCTAGGACATTATCCTGGGCTGGCAATGAAACCCAGGTTGCTGGGTTGTTAGAAAGTGTGCAAAGCACTACCACCGCACCCTTACACTTAATTTGGCATCAACAATCATGTTTACAATGATACAAACCTCACATGCACAATGAGATAATGAAAGGCTACAATAGTTTTGGGAGTCGGAGAAAGAAACAGGAAGAACGAACTATGTCGAGGAGAGAAAATGATGGAGGAGGATGAGAGAGGAGACAGCGAGTTGTGAAGTAGAGCATCATGGAATAGCCATGGCCACTGCGACTAACATTGCACTTTTTTCGATTTAAAGCTTTCGTGACTGCAGGGATTCATCTTCTTGGTTCTTTCGGTAAAGTCACGTCTCTGTCGGAAAGACAGCGTCTCATTCAGACGCTGTCTTTCCGACAGACTTGTTCTTCACCTGAGGATGGCTGCTTGTGTTGTGGCCGAAACGTCGTGATAATTATTTGATCATGTTTTATTTGTATTATTTTATTATTTCCAGTTTACGTGACTTTACCGAAAGAACCAAGAAGATGAACATCGCACTCACGCACTCACCCTCGGCGGAGGTTACGGCGCAGCTCTGCGAATCTGAAATCGAGCAACGCAGTTCGGAGGCAAAGTGCGCTGGCCACTATGCTACCCAGTTGCCCTACTCTATCGTCCTCTATCAATTAGTATTTTAACTCGTGTGACCAGTGCCCCAGGGGCTAGGTTGACGTGGCCTGCTGGTAGTGCAGTGTCTTTTTGGTGCAAATCTCTCCACAAATGTAAAGCCTGCATGGCGGAACAATGGGTCGCAAAGGAAAAGACAACTGTCTTTACTATTTCGTGTTTAAATAATTTTACATCTGTCTCAAAGTGTCAGCTGTTGGTGCTGGGCCAGTGCATGCATATATGCATGCGTGTGTGTATGTATAATTGTTTGTATGTGTCTTTGTTTCTGTACATACAAGTGCGCAGTGCCCATCTGTGAATGCAACAGCGTGCTTCTAAATACTGCAGGTATCTTTGGGGTTTGTTTCTGCTGTGTGTGCATCTCTGCCATTGTATATTCAGACACCTTTTGAGAAAATGACAACTGATGAATATCTGTCGATAAAGTCCCATGAATCACAGCAAGAAACCTGGGAGTTTTCCAGCACGCTGGAATGATGGATTTATATGAACCTTAACGCCACTGACCTATAGCATTGTGTGACCCGTAATATCCTGGCGAGTATCAACTGACCCTCATCGCCATTCCCCCAGTGTCACTAACATGAGCACCACGTGGTGAGCGTGCACCACTTGTTGAAGACAACGAGAACTGTTCTGTGCAGAGACTTGTCCGTGTTGCGTCGGACTTCCACAACATGCTTAGGGCCCCTGTTGGCAAACAGTGCCCATACATAACTCATTAAAGATTGGGGATGTTGACATTTTCCACATGCCCATTATTGTTAATGATCTATCCACTGCTGGACGACGGCTTTCCCAAGGCCTCGCCATCTCTGACGGTCTAAGATGAGCTGATGTGAATGCTGCACATCTCCGTGGATGGTGATCTCTTGTGCACGTTTTGCGTCCTCTGGATCCCATTCCATTGTTGATTCCGACCACCGGCCAACATCCCTTCCTGTGACGTGTCCTGCCCAAGCCCACTTTCTTTTCTCAGCATTTAAGCATGATGGTTTATATCTCGAGTGTTTTCTGTCTTCATGTTCCTCTTCGTAACGTTGTCTGGCTCACAACCTATGACTTATAGACGTGGGTCATTCGCGTGGATGCTCTGCTAAGTGTGACACCTCGTATAGAGGAATAAGTAAAAGCGCAACGAACCTACCGAAAGGAATTTCAGACTAAGGATGTTATTTGCGGTCATATATCTGTGTCTGTCATGTAGGAAGCTTAGGAGTATCTTTCACAATATGTCCAATTTGCTGCACGGATGGAGCAGCTGTAGAGAGAGCATGGTAGGGGGGCCACTTGCATTGGGCTGCGTGTGGAGTTGCTTGGGGCTCCTTGTCGTCTGCAAAGAAAAAGACAAAGATCCCCCATATAGCCTTAACAGACTCTAGGAGCAAGTGCTGGTAGCGAGCACCCAATGAAGGCACATGAGGGGGTGGGTGGCCAGCACCACGCCCGGCCACATTTGTCTCCCTAGTGGCGATGTTTACACACCGCACCAGGTACTCATTTGAGGCTGAGTCGACCTAGGGGAGCCCCAGGACCGGCTCAGATAATCGTCACTGGTGTTGGCCATGAGCGGGAATCGAACTCGGGTCGCCGGGTTCATAGCTGCAGCACGCTAACCACTAGACGACCGCTCCCCACACACGTGCGCACACAATCGCGGTGTGGGAGCTTGGCGCATAGGGTCTATGGCAGCATGGTGTTGAGGCATCCGGCCCCAGGAAAGCGTGCTTGTGGTGGGACATGAACTCGTACCCTCCTAACGTGATGTGATTAATATCTGTATACACACACATGCTTGCCGACGGTAAAATTTTTCCAGAAACTTTGCCTGCCACGAGTTTTTATATACATAAAAAAGTTTGTACCGCCATGAAGAAAATTGAAGGATTTGTCTGACTTTGAAAGAGGTATTTTACTCGAAATATTGTTGGGGCCCCAATGACAGGAGTCTCTGTAGTGAATGAAGGTAATGGAACTCGACCTGGAAATTGAATGTTTATACAGCAAAACCTGATGATATTGCAGCAGAATATATTTCCAATGGGATTTTTTTTTAGATGGGAGGAGATTGATGCCACGGGACAGGGATGGGCTGTGATGGGTGAGGGCTGTGTGGACAAATGGTGCGTGAGCAATGGATGCATGAACATTGTCAATTCACCAAGGGCATTCAATTCAACGTAAAAAATGTTTTTTTTACCAAGTAAGGTCCACTGAGCCATACAGCTCTTTTTCAGAAGCGACCTGGCTAACACAAATGATAGCTCAACAAAGGGCCTTATCATGTGGAAATTCTATCAGCCATATACTCTTAAGACGCATGTTTCTAAATGTGGACGGATAAACTGGAGGACCCGGAGACAAATCCATGTGACTACAGCGAGAACTCCAAATATACAGCCAGTATCAGTGTCGGGATCGAACCCACGACTTCCTGTATACTAAACGAGGTAGTTAACATCTCTCCGCCACCCTGGCACCCAGCCGTGCATAGGGAACTGCGAGACATAAGATGAGACTGGGATCCCAAGATTATCGGCCAGTCCTTTGTGTGACTGCGTCTGTGTGCATATACATTCGTGTGCAGAGTTGTATAGATGATAGACTCAAGAAATGTGTTGGCAAACGGTTCTTTGTTTTTTTTTTTATGAATACATGCCACTGTTTCCATTTCCAACATTGAAGCTAATTGCCAAGGCAATGTGTTGGGCATTTTGTCAACATGAGACTCTAGTGCTAAGTACATGTGACTTGTATTTCATGTATATATAAATAACTCGGAATGTTACAAAATGTGAAAAAATATATGCATATAAAAACTTGTCAATGAGAGACGTGTTGTCACGTCAGTCTTTGGGCCAGTTTTAACGAGTTTCATTTATTCATAGATCAACAGTGTGCTGTAAAAGAAATATCTAAAACAAACAAATATAACGATAAGCTCACGTTGCCCTGTGAAGGCTCGTTTGCAACGTCAGTAAGTGATCGGTCGGGTCCCACGTTCGTCCCAGCGTGGTGTGGGGGTACCTCCATTCCCTCACTTGTGCCGAGACGTCTGCTGGCATCAGCACCTGCCAGGGAGGGAGATCTCTTATCGTGGTCAGGGTGCGCGTGGGACAGCCCCGGGGGCGATCAGATTCTTATCTCCATCTGCCTGTCTCGGTAGGGTCGTCACTGCCCGCCACCTCCTCCCCACAAATACCCCCCCCCCTTCACCACTCACCCTTCCCCATGTGAAACTTTAGCCCAAGTAGGCTGTCGTGGTAAAAATGCAAGTCAGCGAGCGCCTATCAGAGCTCGTGTGGCACGCCAGCGGCTCGCGGGGCAAGCACCACAGTGCCGGTTTTGTTAACCGCAGCGTGCCAGGTACTCAATTTTGGCTGAGTTAAACTAGGGAAGGCCCGGGCCAGGTTTGAATACCAAATGCACCGGTGTTGTTCTTGGCCATGAATCAAATCCATATTGCCAGTGTCATAACGGAACACTCACATAAAATATATTATGTGTGCGCACACATTTTACTCGTACTATAAATAATATTTTAGCCTTTTGGCGTTTATATTTGGTACGATTTAATGTCGCGTTCACGTCGACATACTCGGATAGACCTCAAACCTCATGTCAAAGAAAATTATACGTGTGCTACTCAATTCTGCGGAATTTCTAAACAGCTCAACGGAAACAGTACCGTGCATATAACAAATGGAAGCCATATACATTCAATATATATTATTTAAATGTGAGTTTCAAATATAACTATAATATTACCAGCAGTTATGGGGGTTCCACATGCTATGAACATACCTGGATAGAGCTATCTGCTCCCACAGCCTGCAGGAGATGCTGGCATAAAGTCAAAAAGTGTTGCGGTTTTAATATCTTTAGTCGTTTTTGAGTCATCTATCAAAAGTTATCATGTTAAGAGTGGCTGAGATTGGTGCCCGCCAATTCCCTCTCTCCCATATCGCTGTCCCTGCTGATAACGTAGCTTAGAGCCAGCCACCCTGTGCCAGTCTTATTTTAGGGCAGGACCGCGGTGTGCGTCGAGAGGAGGCGCTTTATGAAAAATATTCCCTGTCACACGTTTGGCCCGCAGAGAGGTTTGCCGAACGCACACGCTGGTGTGTGCGTGCGCGGCGTGACAGCTTGCTGGCTTGTGCAGAACGTGCCAAACTGCCCCCAGGTTCCCACCCTCCCTTTCTCTCCCGCTTCTCATTCCCCAGATCCTTCCCTTACCAATGACAACGAGCGTGTCGCTCGCTCGTAAAATCCTCCTCGCCCCTAATGAATGAACTCTGACTTCATGTTTTGGCTTCCATCGACAAGAAAAAAAACCAGTAAAACTGTGAAATGTGCATAAATCCACGCGCACGTGCGTACGAGCAGATGTGACCACTGCTGGGTCATTAGCGCCCCCCTCTAAACCCCGGCCTCGCTGTAGTACACTCACTACTTACCGCCTGTGCCCATGGCCAGGGCTGAGCCAGGCTGGGCTCCCATATTTTCGGGCCGCCGAGACCTCTGAGGGCTCTCGGCGCGCACATGCCTCTCGGCGCGGTGTAACCAGGACGGAATGCCGATGGGCAGGTGTTGAGCACATGTTCTTAGCATGCTTAGCGTGGTGTGCGTGCTGGGAGAGAAGCGGGGATGAGGGAGATGGGAACACCGGGCGGGTGGGTGGTTGGGTGAGTGGGTGGGCGCTGAAGGAATGGTCGCACACGGAGGCCCCCCCTGAATATTGGGCATCGTGCGCGCGGGGTATATAAGGCGGCAGCGCGTGACACTCGTAAACGCTGCATGCAAATGTTTGCGCCTGCCCCGTGAGCTCTCAACTTCGCCTCTGTTGCGGCATGCCCTTCTTTCAATAATCTTCCCACCCGAGGGTTGAACCTTCATGTCACTAAAGATATAAGTCAAAATTGTGTCGTAGTGTAAATCACTCGCACTAAAAAAAACAAACGTCGCTTTTTCTCCCCCGCTCCCGATTCTTGTCGAACACATTCCAAAATCGATTCTTTATTTATATCGAACCCAGTGTGCTGACTTATATTATTGCTCAATTGAGTGCAGTCGCGTATTTATTTACACAGGATGTGTTTACCTTTGTGGTGGTGGTATTCGCGCGAAGAAAATACCTTGAATGCCACTCAGGTTGTTTTGAAGAACTAGAAATTAAATCCATTTGTGTTGGAAGTGGCTCAACAGACATTTTGTTATTGCACATTTTTCACGCCGCAAGCCCGAGACCAACTTGACTTTTTCTTTTAAATATTGAAAATATTTTAGTCTTATTTTTTCCGCATAGAGATTTAAGAACTATTTATTTATTTACGATCACTGAATAGATCTTCTGAGACACCTTTGTGACTCTTACAGTAATGCCCATTACTCATCATACAAGTGCTGATGTTTATATATTTTAAGCAAGGACGTGTCCTTTGCAGGTAATTGTTCAAGATAATGAGATATACACACTCGTTTAATACAAAAAAAAACCTGAACACAGCACTTATAGTTTAGGCAAAAATGTCAGTTTGACATCTCATTCATATCTCGGTTTCCTATTGCCCTGAAAACTAAGCCAGGGATATCAATTGACCGGGAGCGGAGTGCCTGCTCGTGATCCGTCTGGCCACGAACACGTGTTACGTTTTAATGTGCATTACACGTGAGTGGGGAAAGGTTGGTTGTGTGTGGAACAATTGACTTGCGGCTTGCGTGGGTCCCGATGGCCTGGAGTTGCTCAAGCTTGAAAACAGGCAGCGGTCACGGACATTGGAGCGACGAGACAAATTGATTGCCCGCGTTTCCTAATACAAACCCTGCGCCAAGTTGTGTCACACTTGTATCGCATGGGGCTTTTACTTACCTTAAATACGATATGGCCCTCAAGCCGCCGGACACCTGACGTATTTAACTCGGTTGTGGAAATGATATTGGAACGATAACAAACGTAATACATGATGTAAAATTCACCAAGGCCCCCACCCCGCTTGATAAAGCACTTTCGCACGTCCTCCGATGTAATTTTCTCCACCGGCTCACATCAACACCGCCATTCACGATGAGCCAACAGGTGTCGGTGGTGATCACTTGCTATAAATTCAATTGTATGGGCAGAGTACATCATCATCATCATCGCCGTCTACAGTTACAATCCCCGCCCCCCCCCCCCAATCTCATCTCACGGAATGCCGTGCGATTGCCAACGGGAAGCCGGTGCGTTGGGATGCAAAGGCGTCTTGTCCTGCGCTCGGGATGTGGACCAAAGAGCTCATTTTGCGGCTTTGGGAAATGTCGCGGCCTGGGAGAGCGTGTGGTGTGAAGGTGAGGCAAGGTGGTTGGTGTATGTGGCGTTATAACTTGAGGAAGGGGCTTGTTTGTGCTTGCACGCATGTCTTTTGTGCACG
Source organism: Lethenteron reissneri (assembly GCF_015708825.2). Lineage (NCBI taxonomy): Eukaryota > Metazoa > Chordata > Hyperoartia > Petromyzontiformes > Petromyzontidae > Lethenteron > Lethenteron reissneri. The sequence continues at coordinate 20,362,987 of NC_083801.1, forward strand.
CACGCAAGGAGTGTGTGTTTGGTGCATGTCCTGAGGGATCGATAAATAATGCTCGCCTGAAAGGTTCTAGGAATCTAGGACATTTCTTAGAAAGAGGGTGGGATGAAGAGCAGATAAATTGTCGAGCCCGAGAGGGTGAACCCAAGTAACCCACATCCAGTGCCCCCCCCCGCCCCATGCCACCGATGTGTAGCGATAGCCTCGGCAGGGCTTTAAATACATTTTCCATGTTTACCTTGGCCTCATTTCATACATCCTCATTCCTTGACACTTTTTTTTTATTTGGTAAACTTTCTTGTGTTTATGTTTTTTCAGCTCTTACTTTAAAACGAACCATCTCTTTAATGTCAAGATCAATTTTCCGTGCGTGTGCAAGCTCACCTTCTATGTGGCCCCTTGCTTTGTGAACAGCCAAGTCTGGTACACATATTTGCCGTTTCTCTCCTTCAAAAGGCACTTTTATCTTCCCCAGCCCTGTTCCAATAAAATACGAATGTCCCAATGCTTAAGCAAATGCTGCGCAGTATTAATTTTCATCAGTGGTCTTGAGCCAGCGGTATAAATTCCACATTTCCATTATGGGAGCCAGCCTCTGAAAAGACTTCCCAAAAACCAGCCGTGCTCATTTTGGTGACCCAGCAAGAATGATGACCTGAGTCAACGCTGGCGATGATTTTTTTCACCGACTTTTATTATTTGTAGCCGTGTTGGATCAGTCATCTGAGCTAAATCTAGCTCTGACATATGTATAAATGCATAGCAATAAAGAGAAAAAGCAGCCACAACTGCTTAAACCTCCCATGGTGTTCATCGCGATGTATTCTCTCCCAAATTTTGAGAACGCATGGTTTCTCTCACAAGTATGAATTTTTCGCTGCGTCCGCCCTACTGCAAGATGTGTTTGTGGCTTCCGAAATCCCTTCAATTGCATCCTGGAAGCTAGTTTATTTTCATGATTCGACTTGGGAGTCTGGTTGCATAAAACCACTGAAGTGATATTGTCCCCGAAGCAACCCACCACGATATACTTTGTAGATGTTTAGTAGCCATAATTGGTGCCATAGGTAAGCACGCGTCTGGTGGATGATGCATACAGTTTGCATCGACGTCACGTGAGACCGACAAGGATTGCACGTTAAACTTCAGGCAGGCTGCTGTGCTGAAATCACATGACTCTTGCTCATCAAATTTGCCTGCAAATTACTCACGTGGGACTATACAGAGCAATCATCGCCCCCTATCGACAGACTGATGCCCCAGGTCACTCTTGCAAACGAGACTGTCCTGGTTTCTTGCATTCTCACCTGGTTAAAAACAAAATAAACTGAACGGGATAACAATTATTTGCGTCGTTGTGGAAAATGCGAGTCGCAAAAAATGGATCGCTGCTAAAGGGAGTTGGGTTCAGGCTGAGAGATGGGAACGCGATCATGAAGGTGGTGGCCTGATGGAGAAGCTAAGCAGGACAACGAAACGACCAGGGCCTGGTGAGAGTGGCCCAGCGCCTGGAGAGGGCATTGGTCTGAGGGTCGCTGCATGAAGGGGAGGGGTGTGGGAGCATGTGGCAGGACAGAGAAAGGAGGTGGAGGGAATGCAAGGGCTGTAAACTGAATGCAGAAGGCCACCGTGTGGTGAATGGTGTTTCTGCCAGATCACCACGTTTTACATGAAGGTTAAAGGCAAACATTTAAGAGGTTTTCATCCCCAGTACTCGTGGCTCTTACTCTGCCCACAACTGTGGTGGTGTCGTCTGCCTGCAGACCAGGCAGTGGCTGATGTACGCAAATCATTCCATATGCATTCCTAATATATATGTGTAATATATGTAGGGCATGCATCATGTTTAGAATTAATGAATACATTATTTATGGTACGCATATGAATGCTTTTATCGATTGCATGGATATATATGTGTTTGTGTGCACAGCTGTAATAAACATACGAATTACATATGACTGAATCTGTAAAAATATGAAGTGAACGTGCAAAGCACATTTAAATAAGCATCAACAATTAACGTGCAAACATGACATGTACACACGCATGCACATTGCTACTGGCATGTTAGATTGTTTCTCCGTTATATTTGATGTTAGTCCTAATTGTATTGTGTGTGAACTTCATTTCATGGCCATGCACACTGATGAATCACTTGATTGCGAACGCCTGCATTCATCTTAACATTCCACTGCTCTGCAACTGGTCAAATGCTTGGCTTTCAGTTCTATTCATGTACAACTGCACTGATGCATGTGCATGCAAACAAAGAACCATCACTGACCAATAAGTGGTGGTCTTGTCACCACGGCGCTTGTGCCAGGCTAGGTTCACTTTAAGGCTCGCTGGCAACAGGCCCGGGTGTTGCAGGTTAAATGAATAAGATGATATGTACAAAGACAAAGATCCACCCATATCCTTAATACACTTTTGGGGCAAGTGCTGTCAGCGAGCATGGATGAAGGCTGCCACAGCACACGAGGGGGTGGGTGTCCGGCACCACACGTGACTGCCTTTGTCTCCCCACTGGCGATGTTTACACACTGCACCAGGTACTCATTTTAGGCCGAGTCGACCCAGGGAAGGCCCTGGACCGGTTCAAATAATCGTCACTGGCGTTGCCGTGAGCGGGAATTGAACTCGGGTTGCGGTGTTCGGAGCGTAGCGTGCTAAACGCTGCTCCACCGCTCCCCTGATCAGATATACAGCTACACACACGGAGGCATATCTTTTTAGATTATTGGGGAAAGTTATTTATGGGACCAGATCCGTGCATTTGCAGTCGTGGCTCCTGTTCACAAGCCACACCGGATACTCATATACAGCAGTCAACACAAATACAACTCGCGCAGCACATGCTTGTATACACTCAGAGATACAGATGCGGAGTAATCTGGATGAAGGTTGCCTGGGAGGCGTTTAGCCAAACCGACGGACAGCCGACTCGTTGCACGCGGTAAGAACGATGCTGTGTGCTCAGCAGAATGGGTGCGGGCAGATGCCACTTGGGGGGCGAGACAAGTAGGGCAGCTCCCACGAAGGCGACACTCCTGCAGTCCTTGCACAAAACCGTGTTTCTTTTTTTTAAGGCTTCAAGAGCCCTCCTCTGTCTTTCTGCTGCGCAGCAGCAACTTCCAAGCGTTTTATTTTATTTGAAAGCTAATTCAAATTATATCGGCTGGCTTCCCTTGAAATTGCCCACTCCACCACAAATTCTCGTGACGTGCATCGGCCGTAAAAGTTGCTTACTCACCACGCTCGTCTTGCTCTCTTCAGGCTACGAGTGGGAGATCATTTAGTCTTTTTGTATGAATCATCGTTATCCTACGCAAGTGCCACACTTGCTCATCCCAAGTGACTCACCTTTTCACAGCTGCATTAAAGAGAGGGGCAATTGAGTGTGTGAGGCACTGAAGAGTCGATGTCTTTGTTGTAAGGAAAATGAGTGATGCGCGCAAGTCAAGTGAGGTTTGTGGGACCACGGTGGGTCACTGGGAGAGGCGTCACAGTGAACTCACGCTCGTGACTAAGAACTTGTGCGTCAATTGTGGCAGTCTTTTGAGACATTAACAGGAGTCACTCTCCCACAGCGAGTAGCTTCTCGACAACAAATCAACACGTGAAACTTTATTCAGTGGAGACCTTTGCGGTGTGCACAGACGAAGGCAAAGTAAACCCCGTTCATCAGGTACGGATTGTTGGCCTCTTTGCTTTTGTCTCCAGTTAATCCTCTGGCATTGTGCATTTAGCATGGGGCGGAGACGTTGCTTAATCATGGCAATGGATCGGAGCGACTGGGAAAGGATGCCCTTTGTTGAGTCGCCTCCTGTTACGGAAAGAACTCCGCTGGACGCATTGGTGCCCATTGCGTGGTTGGATCGAGCACATTTCACGCCAGCGTGCAGCTGTTTCTTGCAGCTGGCTTGTTAAAGAGAGAGAGAGAGAGAGAGCGAGATGAGCCAATGGCCCCCTTAAGCTTCCTGCAGACTCGCTCTTGTTGCTCGCTTGCTGGATAGTCCAGCAGGTTGCGGACAGCTGCTCGTTCCCCAGCCACGGGCCATCCGGCGAAGAAGCGTGGCCAGGCGGAGCCGGGGCACTTACGGGCCGTCAACGTCGGCGAGGGCCAACTTAATCTCGGCGCAATTGCTGCAGGACCAGTTTAGACATGACGTTATTATGAACCTATGTTAACTGCAGGAAGGTCTTCAGAATTATGTTGGCCACTTGCATGATTGCAGCAATGGCACGCTTTGCTTGACATACAACAGAAGGGGCATTTCTCTAAACGGCCAACGGAGTTGCATGCCATTGTGAAAAGCTGCCTTGACTGTGCTTCCATCTCTGCAGAAATCTTTTTTAAAAGTCTCCCAGTTATTTGGCATCACGTGATTAAAACAGCCAATAAGGGCACAGGGACATCCTGTACCACACCCCAGGTTTCCACATCTGCTTCTCTTCTTGTGGGTGAACTTGCTATTTATCAGCCAAATTATATATACATGTTTTATTACATTTATTCCGGTATTACATTTATTCCGACTGGAAAGCTGGGCAATGGAGCATCTCTAAGATTGCAGCGAAGAATAATTTTCCAGGATAATCACGAGGCATGTAACAACGCACACATTTTGTCAAAAAACCGTGGCGACAGTGGATGTTTGGTTTAATGGTATCGTGAACCCAAATTGTGACGTTTCTGAAAATTGTTGCGGGAAGGAATGGAGCAGTGAGTACGTGCCTTGTGAAGAACTTGCAACCTTTTGGATGTTTCCGTGCATGTATTGATGGATGGTTATATTGAGTGCCAGATAGACGGTGAGCACAATGACAGACAAGCAGATAGGTAGACAGACAGACACCTGAACGTAGGGGTAAGTGGAGATTGTTACGTTGCATCCGGTCAGTGTGATCACCACACACACCACCACCCGTCTCAAGTTGTAAGACATGCCACACAAAGGGTACCATTTGTCTTCCCAGCACTTTCTGTGAGCCTGCAAACGCGATTACCTAAACACGTGTCGTAAATCTGAAAATGACCGTGATTTATGGATTAGCAGCTCGCGCAGGTGCTGGGTTTTCTTCACGTCTCCCCGCACATCTCCCAGCCGCCTCTCTTCTCCACGTGCCACACCCTCGCTCGACTGCCCACGTTCGGCATGCCCAGCATACATTTTCTCGGATACTCATCAAACTTTTGGATAGCCATCTAACAACGATGGTCACTGCATCGCGCGCTTCCAGATGCTCTTCTGCAGCCGTCTGAAATCGTTTTCCTTCCAATATTACGAAGCCACTGAAGCTATGCACTTTAAATCGAGATGGAAAACTAGAGATGTTTGTGTTTAGTTTGTTGTCCTTCCCCTGCACCTCCGATTAGCACTGTTGGTTATGTACGGTACAAAGGAAGTTCAACATACATACATCACCTTAACAAATGTTCTGCTGATGAGGCAGATTCCTGGTTGATGATTCGAGGTTGATGAATTACATAGATGAGTGAAACTCCGAAATCCACTGGGCTACGAGTGGTCAGGAAATGAAAGTACAGCAAGTGGGTTCCTGAACCCATCAGTGCTGACCTTTGAGTGAGTGGTATGACGCCCGATGGATGTTAAGGATCCCGTGATGGCATTCGCAAGAGTAGGCCATTGTGTGCCTGCGTTTATGGTCCACATTTTCTGCATATGAAATATCATCCACATATGAAATATCACCCGCATATTACTCAATTTGGATTATACAAGTCACTGCCTACTGCAAATATTTGGCAGGACCCTCCCTAACAGAGTCATGAGACTCAGTAAGGCTTTCCTGAGCAAAGAAACATAATCATAAATTGTAATATAAGTTGCATACGCCTTCCATGTACCCCGAGCTTCTCCCAAATGCACAACACTCCTTAAAATTAATGGGCTAAACATTCGAATGCAGGATGCTTCTGAGTGTTCGGATTCAGCGAGTATTAACCTGGGTAAATAAATTACAATTTGTCATGATCGCAACAGGGATGGGAACATTCGCAGCTTTTACGAGCCAGACGGTAATATTCTTCCGGTTGAACAGTCAACAGATGCTTGCAGTTATGCTTTTTGCCCTACCTATAGGCAAGGAGAGATGGATCGGTAAACAGAGACAGATGGCCTGTGTTTGACCCACGATGTCTGGAGTTGCCCATCTTGGATTTATATCAGGGATGATTGGCAGGGAGTATGTTCTGCTTTATAGACAGTTTTGTCAGCTCTTTGTTTCATATAATACTCATCCCAGGTGCAGGTAATTGAATCCTGCTGGAAAGAGTGATTTTTCTTTTTTTATACATTTGCAGTTGTTTCATTCAGCCACATGTGGGCTAATGTGTGCAGCCTTACCTGCTCGGAATCGATTGGGTTCAAGTGCCAGGGATTCACAACACCTGTTTTTTACAGAGGCCGTTGTTACGCCTTGCACGACATCAACTTGATGCTGCAAAATTGAAGGTCATCGGGTCGGGGGTTTGTGTGCGGTGTACATGTGCGTACGCACGCACGTACTTACGTGAGGAGCAGTGGCGTGCAGTATTTTTTCCCATGTCACGATTGTCTGGGTTCGTGGACTGCTTCGTACATAAGTAACAATTCATAATTGAACCTTGCCTGGTCCTTTCCAAGGCTGACTCGGTCTGAAAGAAATCGCTTCAACAGTCTATAAGGCTAAGACAGATAATCGTCCATGTTTGTGTGCGTCTGTGTGCTGCACGTGTGTCTTGCATGTGTCAAGACGATGGTAAAATATTCCACGGGAGTGGTATCGGCGACGCATTTGGGCCCCGCTGCTCCAAGGGCGACATCATGGGCTGTGGCATCACCTTCCCGCGCGACTACCAGCTGGACAGTGAGGGTAAGCGGTGTTCCCTGACCCTCGCCCCCAAGCAGCTGACCAACGGCGCCACGACGCCATGGACATTGAAACTCTCTCATGAAGGTGGAAAACTGACCAAAGAAGAGGGAGCAATAGAGAAAGAGCAATGTAGGGATAGAGCACGCCATAGACAATAATGCGTGAGGCCAGCATTTTTCAAATTGTTTTTCCAGTTGTTTTTGTGTGTTTTAGGTCCTCTCCCTACATTAATAACTAGTATGAGTATAAATAACTACTTCACGTAGTATTTTCTTGATAGCTACATATTTCTCACTTTTATTTTTGTACACGCACACACACACAATTTTGGTGTCTTTAACCATTCCAGGTCGCTGGAGTCAAGACAAATAGGCAGGCCAGACATGGCAGGGAAAAAGAGGGCACTGACATTTTTGGAGAGATGAGGCAGAGAAGGGCAATTTAAACGGGCCAATGTAAAGACCGGGACAGGAGGCTGACAGATGCATCTTTACAGCCAATGTTGCCTCACAGCAGCGCTGGCAGCTTTTGTTTGCGTCCGCACATCCAGCCCGACGACAGCGCAGGCGATGGCTCTAGCAGAGAGGCTGTGCATTCCTGCTGCCCCCTTCCCTACCCAACCCCCTTCTCTCTCTATAAAGAGGTACCCCCTTGTTTGCCCCGCCTGCACACAGCCCCAACCCCCTCACCCAGCCGCTCGCCCCGCCACCAGCGCTCCCCTATTATGTAGTACCTGATACAGCCGCGGCGCGGTAGCGTCTGCCCCCCATGCCCCGAGGGCCGGGCGGCCGGCGCGCGCTGCGGCCGCAATCGAGCGACTACAGAGCTCGCCTTCATCGCCGTGCCCTCTCGGGATCGTTTAATGGGACCTCGCAAACGGGACATGCCGCCCCCCCCTCACCCCCCCCCCCCCACAGCTCTCCCCTCGCCCTCTACACATCTCCCTCCTCCCCTCCACCCACACCAACCGCCCCCCTGTCCCTGGGGAGACTTTCCCAGTACGCCTGCACGTATGCGCGTGAAGTGACGCCAGTGAACGCACCTAATCGACGCGCGGCTGCCCCCTCTGGTTATTAGCCTTGATGCGAGTCGCACTTGGTGCCGGGAGGTATCCTGAGGGGGCCATTTGACTAAGGCTTGAGGGTTTTGGGGGATATGGGGAGGGGCGAATGGGGTGAGTACGAGGAGGGGTGGACCAAAGTGCTTAATTTTTACGGTAATTTTAGCAAAGCGTTCAGCCTAAAGGAATTTAAATCTGGCACAATGAGGCGCCGATCGCGCGCTGTGCTCGTTTTGCAGATAACATAATCTCACGCAATTATGGCCCAAGCGTCGTGCCCCCTTGGGGACCGGAGCCCGTCCAGCTTCTCGACCGAACTGGCTGAAGGGATGCTTGGGATCCAGCGTTCCCGCATGTGAGACGCCTCTTCACGGAGTGGAGGATGCTCCATTGTCTGCATTGCACTGAGAAAACATCCATATACAACACATTTATATAAATGATAAGGTCCCCCCCCCCCACCTTTCCTTGTGGTTCCGCATTTTTGCACGTGTGTGGCGAGACCATGCCACGTTCTTGCTCGTCGTGGCCCACTGTCAGTACAAGGGCATCTTGGTTTGTATCTGAGTCCTCACAATGTTCATTATTGTTTTATAACATTCCCAATAAATATTTGTGCATGCTTACGTATTTGTGCGCCTTTCCCAGGTGACAGCGATGGCACCCCGGAGTGGAACGTGAGTCCCGTGGACCCAGAACCCGAGGAAGCGGTCGACATCTGGCAGCCCCGACTCCCCCGAGACAACATGACCTTCGGCAGCGACACGGACGAGGAGGACGAGGAGGAGGAGGACGAGGAGGAGGAGCGAGACGGCAGGGACAGGCGGGTCGAGTGGCAGCAGGACGACAAAGGAGATGGAGATGACGGCGAGGGAGACCAGGACCCAGAGCCACCCGGCATTAAGGTCATGGTACGGAAACACAGCGCGGCATTGCTCACGGCTGGCTACGGACTTCAATGTTAAGTGCCACGTATGGAGATGATTCACACTCGGAAATAGTGACTTGAAGGTGGAGTTCAGAATCATAAGCAGAATATTTATTTGTTCTAGAATAATCCGATGAGCTGTGAAGTTATTTTTCACGGATGTCCAATAGGGGCGGGTGAGAGCGTTACAACAACAAACAATACAGCACTTGTCCCAAGAGTCTGTTGAGGCTATATGAGGGTGCGGGGGGGATCTTTGTCTTTTTGTTTGTGCGGCCAGGTATTCTTCACGCGGAACGGCAAGGTGGTGGGCAGGCGCGATGCCCGTGTGCCTCCCGGTGGTTTCTTCCCCACCGTGGGCATGCTCAGCTGCCACGAGAAGGTGCGGGTCGACTTGCGGCCGCTCAGCGGATAATCCTGTCGCCACCTCCAAGGCGCGCACTCAGCTTCTCCGCACCGCCACCCCCCACACCCCCTCCCGACTCGCCTCTGATCTCATGCACTCGCGCCGCCCTTGAGGTCACCGGCTCTCCCATTCCACCCATGTCAATGTTTTAGTTGAATCACTTCGGGCGCTATTCTCGGCGGTAGAGCTCACGTTGCGTGAACCCCTGATCGCGTCGGCTGTGCGCAGCTCCTCGCAGGAGTCGTGTATAAAGAGTTGTAATCCACGTGGTGGAAATTGACCAAAGGGAGGTCGTGAGAATGGTGGCACTTACCCGTTCTTGCATGAACACAGCATATACAGTACAACATATATATAAAGTATTGCTTTACAGTGAATAATAACACGATATTTTTTTTCTTCTGTATAGAGATATAGAGCAATATCTGAAAAAAATATTGTTGCAATTGTAAATGTGTGCATATATAAAATGAAAGTCAATCACTTGTGAGGCACTTCCAGGGAATTATTATATTGTTGATATCACATTGCGAACCTACGGAGGGCATGAGATCGCTCTGAATTAAAGAGGTATACAACCAGAGGCCCCGGGGTCACGTGCGCCAATCAGCGCATTTCTGTCGCATGGACGGGTGTGGTGACGTACTGCGTCCGCGGATATGTCGTTGCAAGTGGATGGGGCAGATTAGAAAAGGTAGACTGTGACCCATGCCATCTAAAGTTGCTAAACCCCACTTGTATCAGACCAAAACCACAGTGGTCCCTCAACTACTCTGCTCATAACTTCCCCTCGACCCTCAGCTCCACAGTCAAGCTTTGAAGCTACAGCCGTCATATTATATAAGACTTGCTGATGGCGTCGTCATTATATAGATCAAGGGCAGTGTACTCCAGAAAACGATTGAAGGACTTCATACGACGGCCGAAAAGTAGTGGGGCTCAAGATGAATGAGACGAAACAAAAGTCACGTGCGACAAGTTTCGTGGAACAAAGGGACAATAGTTGTTGCGGACGGCCACAATTGGAAAACGCAACAGAGCGTGTGTACCCAAGGCAATTATCGAAGAGAGGCTGGAATCACTGCACATCGCCTGTCACGGCATGGAATTGTAAACAAGGACTGTGACTAAGAAGATGGTACAAAAGCTGAAACATAAGTGAAGAGGAGGGATGGAAGGAGAAATGCATTCTGTGAATTATACTGATAGACGGGAAAATAGAACACGTGGATCCGAGAACAAGTGCAAATTAGGGACTGTTAAAAGAAAGTAAGATTGGGAAGGGCACGTTGCTCAAAGGGATGATAGCCGGTGGTCGAGACTAACAACTGAATCGCAGCCAAAGGAGGGGATACGCCCCCGGAGATGAGAACTGCGCACATGGGGTGATGAGTTGAGCTCAGCGTAGGAGCGGGACGGATCGTGGCATCACACAACCATGAGGTGTGGTGACAAATTGGGGGATGGTGGGGGTCCTTCATCCATCGGTGGAGAGAACATGGCTGATGATGAAATGTGATTAGTAGCTGTCTGGATGATGATGATGGGGTAGTGAAGTGCATAAGAATCTGCATAATGAATGTTATCCAAATCCGTGCTCCAGGTCACAGGGCTGAAGTGGTCCAGCCCAGTTATGAATATGTTAAACAAGTGATTCTCGTGAAAGAAATTACCATAAGTAAAGTAAAGACTTAATCTGCTCTTGTTTTCTACCATCATTTTCTTTATTCCTATCTACGGTTATAGCCTCCCATGCCTTGCCACTCACAATTTTCCACGGTGCAGGTTTGTTATTGGTTACCACGTGGCGTGGGCAACATGCATTGTAAACATCTTGTAGAAGGGAGGAGACAGTAAAAGCGAGGGCCATGGACCTCGGGCGGAGGTCTTGAGGATAGCAGTGAAGAGTCAGAGTCGTTAAGAATTTGCATGCTCTCATTTAGGTTGAATCCACGCAGGCTTGTGGCAACCTATGCAAGGGTTCAGATGATGTTACATGTTACGTGCACTTGCTCTGTGCATATAGACACATGTTTAATTAACAAACAATGTATATAAGGTACTTGTACGTGCGCGAACACTTGGTTTGGGAACTTCAAAAATCACGGGCACCACACAAGACCCACATTGATTTCCCTGCCCTTGCACAGAAGGTACGGTACAACGTTTTGTTTGTAACGAGCGTGCACATGTAATTGGGTTCTGATGTAGTCGGTTGAATTGGGAGGTGGATTGTTCGTGACCCCTGAAGGCCTGGAGGTCACGCTGTGGCACTGTTCTTTTGCACAGTGTGAATATAATTGTACTGTATATAAATTGCTCATTTGTTTACAATTGTACAAAACAATGCATTTGCGCACCCACCATCCCCTCCATCTCACGCGATGAAGCTTTACGTATTTCTTTTTTTATCAGCCGAGACATTTCCATGAATCGTGGAAATCTGAACGGCGAGGGATCACAGGTGGTTGTGGATATCTGCTCTAGTGTGCAGGACTCACGTGGAATGCTGGCCATACAACATGAGTGTGCAGCACAGATACGGCGCTCTCTGTGCATCTGGGGGGAAGGGGTGTGGTGAGGCTTTCCTCTCACCCTTGATCAGTTCCGTAAGTGCTCGGGACAAGACTGCCCCCTTATTGGCCAAAGGGCCAAACATTGTGTGCCCTATGCAAGACTAACTTTGTCAATGAACACGCATTTACATATTCAAGCTGTTAATAAAAACTTTGCTTTTGGTAGATTTGAAGAAGTTCAGACACGATTCATCTTGCCGCATCAGCCATTCTTATCTGCTTGTTAAGTGGATTGGAAATTACGATTCATTATTGTTTAGTTGTACATTCCATCGAATTGCAGAAGCATCTGGAAACTCTTTACTGTCCTATACAGGGTTACATATATAATGAGGGTGGCATTAATACGAAAATATTTACATGTACAATGACACGCAACATAAATAAAGAAATAAGTGTTAGAAGCAGGCTGGCCTAGAGAAGGAATGTGTAACGGGATCAATCGTAATGCAGAGTTCCAGATGGAAAGGATGTGTCTAGTCTTTATTGAACAGTGAGCAAGAGCAGTAAGTGTCACCAGGAAGGAGAAGGTGAACGAGTGCGATGATGTGGGGGGCTTGGAAAGGAATGCCCTGCAGAAGCAATATGATTAAAGAGTGTGCCGCAGTATCGCAAATGGACTCGTATGATGATTGACTCACGTGGCTGCTTCATCAGAACATGCCCCGCTTGGGGCCCTTTTGGAAATACATTTTGCTAACTCTAGGTCATGTAACAACAACAACAAAACAGCATACAAATGTTATGCGATTAAGTGAGGTGGAAATGTTGGCCTCACATGAATTTCAGCACTTAGTCTTTTAATGCAATTTTGACTTTGGACAAAAGTGGAACATGTTTGGCGCTTCAGGTCTCGAGTCAGCTGTTGCTTCTCATTCCCATTGATGAACTAACTCGTGAATGAATATGGACATAGTTTGGAGACAGTTCAATAATTTCAAGCGCTGGATTCAGATATAATTTGGTGAAATAAATCGGTGGTGTGGTGTGAAATTGCATGTGACTGTCAAAACTCCAATCTTTTTCTACTCGTGAAATTCATAAATTGTTAGGCTTTTATTACATTTGCAACCAGTTACTTTTAAGAATAAGCCATTTTTAATAGCCCAATATTGCTCCAAAGTGTCGGCGGGGGGGGAAGCAGCCTGCTGGTTCAGGCGAATGGATGGGCTGGTGGTGAATACATTCTCCATGGAACCCATCTGCACTGTGCCCATGGTCTTATTACGGCAACCACTGGCTAATGCCGGTTGTTGCCACTGCCAGACTGTGTCGTATATTGCACCATGCAACGTCGCCATGTGTAATCGTTTGGGCATTGTATGTAATGCCAACATACTGCAGTAAAAAAATAACTATTATATGCAGCTTAATCACAAAAATATAATTGCAGGACCGTGTGTGGTCTTTGTACGTTTGCTGAGGTCTTTTTTAAGAGGTGTTATATCTCAGCGGGATGTCAGATGGATTCAAAAGGGAAATTTGATGATTTCACCGTACAAACTTTATCGCAGCTGCAACAAAAAGTCATCGCCAATGCCAAAACCATGTATCAGTGTGTGCAGAGCTTAGAGGAATCTCTGGTGGGTGCGGCACGTGTCTTGTCCAGACTGAATTCACCCACTGGTCAACAATAGCCAGTGTTGCCAAATCAGATTTGTTTTTAGTCCTTCAGATATCAAAGGTTTTCATGTCATGTGCGGGGAATCTGCATTTCGGAATATTGGCACAGGGTTTGGTTTTCCAGAGGGCTCTCTGCTCGACCAGCGGAACATGATTGGGCCAGTGCCTTGGCTGCGTGAAGGGGTTGTTCTTAAAATAGTTTTTGGGCCACTGGCAGGAGCCACTGATGACACCCTCAGAGGCAAAACCTTGTAACAAACAAAACGCATCCCATTAAAGAGTTGTAGGCTCACATGTTCAACTTCCTCGACTTCGCAGCAGGAGAGCCCAGGATATTCCCGACGAAAGGCTATTCACATTTCTAATGTAAAGTTGTAATAATTGGGGGGGTGTGGGAGGGGGGGGGATGCTGATTGGAACACGAAGGGCGTTTTTGTTGTTAAACTGATTTGACAGCATCGGCAGACTGCAGTGAACTCGCACTTTGGATTTCCTGGACGTTTTGTGCACCGCTGACCCCTTTCACCCCACGCTCGCATTTTGGGCTCTTCAATGAATGTACTGTAAGTGCATTTGTCATGTACTGTAAGTACTGTAATGTATTTATGCTGGAGGGGGTGGGGGTTAATAAAGTGATGTATAACGCAGAAACCGCCGTTTCATGTCTTTCTTAAGCCCCTTGAAATCGTGACATGCACAAGTGGCTTTATGAATGGCATGGCAGTCGGTTTAATTCATGGTTGCATTTGCTGTGTGAGCCTCTCTCCCAGCTATCCTTCATTTTGTGAAGGCACTATAGTGTATTTAATCAAGCGTGGATGCCCATTTAATTGAAAGGGTTGATAATTGAATTCGTGCTTGTATGCACGTGAAATACATCAACGATAAACAACTTGGTACGTCCTCTTATTCACCAAGGGCTCTAAACTGCCTTCTTAACTATAATAAATTACCGTGCTTGGCTGATGTTCGTGGCCCACCACCAGAGCAAAATTAGAACTATAACCGTATATCCCTAGCCTCAAACACTTGAGGCGCTACATTTACATTTTGATGGAGTGACACAAAACAACTACTTGTCGATTTGCCCCTATTGCTACCATCGTGACAATTAGGTGGCTTTTGCCCATGCCTCTGAAATAAACGTCTTTTAAAAAGCCACGGTGTTCAGAAGCAGCAGAGGGCCCGAGACACGCAGATGGGGGAAGGATTGTCCAATGTTTTTTGTTTCCCAGGTACTGTGGGCACGTGTCATCCCCCCTACCAGTGGCGGCTCGTCAATAGAGGGCGCAGGGGCGCCGCCCCCATCAATATTCTAGAAATATACGTATACAAAATTTATATAAAAATACATAAATAAAATATTTTTTTCATACGATGTGCCGGCTGGTAGTAAGAAAAGCATCAGCATTTAATAAAACTGGCTTTAATCGGTCAACTATTTTCTATGTTTTTCAATGTGTTTCATGCGGGGCGCCGGACAAATGGATGTCTATGTGAGACTTTACATTTTCGGACAGCATGTGACCTGAAGCTGGTCTCTAATTGGTTTCTTAAAGATTCTCCTCGGGGCGCAAGTCGTTGCGTCCCTGGCCAATCAGAATTGGATACATGTTATTTTATCCAATCTGATTGGTTCTCGTCACCTGTCATTCAAATTTACGCTGTAGGCCACTACTGCGAGTGCGAAGGCGACACCACTTTGACACTTGCTAGGCTGATCAAATTTTTTTGTGTAAACAATGGCAGCAGTTCATCCAAATTCTGTAATTTATTTACAAAAAAACCCTTTCACAAGGCTTTCGCTGGAAGAAATAAAAAAGATAAAGGATCTCGGACCGGACCAACCCGATTTACAATCCAGCAGCAGGCCAGTGACAGAGGACGAAGCTACACACGAAGCTTCACCCGCGCTTGTTATGAGAAACGGAGGTGGCTGGCTGGATGTGATGTTAGCAATTCTCTTTTTTGTTTTCCCTGTCTTTTATTTCAAAGTGTCGGCACTGAAGTTTTGTGGACAACGACGGGGGTAAGAGACCTCAAACATCTCTCTGACAAATGCAAACGTCATGAAAGTAGCCGCAGCCATATTGATAATAGCATGAAACTAACGTTTTTATGTTCAAGTAGGAAACATGCTTTTTGGTACTTTGGTCTGAAATGTATATAAAAGAGAAACATTTATGTTCAAGTAGGAAACATGCTTTTTGGTACTTTGGTCTGAAATGTATATAAAAGAGAAACATTTATGTTCAAGTAGGAAACATGCTTTTTGGTACTTCTTTTGGTCTGAAATGTAAATAAAGATCATCAAAATTTATATTAAAGTAGTCAAAATGGTTTTTGGTACTGCTTTATATTTATTTGCCCCCCTCAATAAAATAAAAAAAATGCGCCCCCCCAAAAATAAATATCACCAGCCGCCACTGCCCCCTACGGTCCCTCTGCACGGGAATGCGCCATCCGTTGCTGGGCGCTGCATTTCTCTGTGAATCGCGCGCGCGCGCTGTGCGTACAGGAGGAATCCCGCACCACGTGTGAACACGCAGACGCCCTCTTATATAACGAGGCCCCGTTGGCTCGATGTCTCCCACAGAATGTAATATATGTAATAAGGGCCCAGAGTGCCGGCGAGTCTGCGGGCCGACACCCGACCCCTCGTGGGTGTTTGTAACTGGGCGAACCCATGATTTTCTGTGGAAAAAAAACGCACCCCAATGATGAAATCTTGTCGGGTTCGGGTTACCGCTGAGCCCGTGTGACCTTCGGTGCCCTCGGTGGTGAGGAGGGGGGTGGTTGGAGAGATGAAGGGAGGGTGTTGGGGGGTGAAGACTGGGGGGGGGGGGGACTTTAATGGTGCGTGTATGTGTATAGCGTCCTTTGTGAAGACATGTTATTGGGGCTTGGAGGAAGCTGCACGGCATGTGCTCGCTTCGGGAACCGTCATGACATTGCAGCGGAAAATTGCCGTGCGGAATAGCAAGAATAATAATGCACAATGGGGGTACAGGTTTTGTGATTGTGTGATATCCTTGGCAATGCATGTTGAATTAGTCGTCAAAAAAACTGATATGACAGTGTTTTATTGGCATGGTTCCAAACAGATCAGCAAAGGGTTTTGCTTGAGCGAACGAGAGCTAAAGATGGGTAGAGAGGGAAACTCGCATGCGGGTAGCTTGGCTCGGCATCATATCAACTGAGAGTTGTACATGGGAACTGACTTTGAAGACGCCCATGTTTTGGCCGTGAATGGAAAAGCGTGGAGGATCTTAATGCTTGTCCAGTGATGGAAGTGCCAAGGACATTATATGTTCACCCAGTGAGATCTGAGTGTGGATGGAAGTTAATAACACAAGGAACCTTTTTGATAAACTAACAAAAAATAAACACGACTCGGTTTTGCTAAAAGAAAATCTGCATGAGATGATTGCCACAAAAACACCAATATACAAAGAATGTGACGGAAAAATATGTATTATAGACTACCTAACACCGTATGATATACTCAACATAACGTATTTGCATAAGATAGTACTAAAATTATATAACCAAAAAATCTAATACACATTCAAAATAAAAAATGGGCATTTACAATAATGCAAAATTACAGTTCATTAAAACATCCCGCGTAAATATAATGTATTAGACCTTATTTGAAGTAGAAAAACTTTGCAATCAAAATATTACTCTAATAATAGTAATAATGGTTACATGAAAAATTCCAATGATAATAATAATAATAACGTCCCACTGCGCGTGGCCACGAGGTTAAGTGGTGTAGCAGGCCAGCCTGTTATTAGGCTAATAATGCATGGCGCCCCCCGTGAGGTTTCGCAGAGTGGATGGTTAGACTGACTCCCATGCTCGTACACACACATGGATCACGCTTACCGTGGGGGAGCTGAGGTATTCATAGAGCGCAATGCTTCTGAATCGTTACAAAACATGCACAATGTTCATACACACATAGGTGTGATGAAACAAAATAGTTGTACTTAGGTGCCCGTCCTTAATTTGGGGTTTTATTTACCTTCTAAAAAAAATGTGGCCATGTCTCGTATACCCACAAAAGGGCATCTCGCAGCCCCAGGGGGTGCGTGCACCCCAGGTGAAGAACCGCTGATATAGTGGAACAACAACTGTTTACAGCGATGATATTAACACAACACCAGAAACGTTGGATATATTATACGGTCGTATGTTGAATTTCTTTTGCACCGTACATAGCCAACTGCGCTAATTGTAGATGCGGGGGATGAACAACAAACTAAACACAAAAAGCAGTTCTAACGAGTTGAGTTTTCAATCTAGATTTAATAGTGCATATCTCCAGTGGCTTCTAAATATCGAAAGGAAGAGTGTTCCAGGTGGCCGCAGAAGCGCATCTGAAAGCACGCGATGCGGTGACCACCGTATTTGTTCGATGGTCAGCCAAAAGCCGCTGCGAGGATGACCAGAATTCGCGCGGTGGTTTATTCTTGACGAGTAAACGCTAAGACAGCACCACATCTCAAGTTGCTGCACATCTCTCAAGAACGTTGTGATATGCATACACCCAAGGAACAATCGTGGCCACTGCCCGAGATGGGGGGGGGGGGCATCTGTTGTCAAGAGGAGACACTGTACAGATATGGGGGCTTTTAAAACTGACTGCATCTACATTGAAAGAACTTCCACTTCCTTAGGGCTCCCTCCGCTTGTGCGAGGCCTGCAGTTAAAACTTGCGTCATCAGGACAACCGCCAGCATCTCCTAAACATCCATTGGAGAGCATTCAGCGCGTGGCGCATGAAGGTGTCCAAATTCATTGACGCAGTGGACTGGCACGCATCGCGAGCCACCTTCCACGGGAGTTTGACGTGGGCAGAGAACAATGTGGTCGGAGAAGGGGTCGGACTGTCGGATGTTGCACGCATTTCATGATCACATTGACCGGCTTGCCCGTCGGTTTTCTGCGGATAATTTCACCTCCAATTGGCGCTCCGAAAGTTTACCCAGTCTTGGTTCAACCCTATGGCTGCTTGTCTGAAAAGATTAAAGACTCCGTTTCTCGCCAGGTCTAGTGACTTGCAGACTGGAATTCGCAACCGTCACAGGGACTTCATGCAAGACCAACTAGTACGAAGGCCCACCCCCTCCCCACTTTCTGCCTAAGGTAGCCGCCAATTTATATTTAGAGCAGAAAGCCCATCTCCCCTCTTTCTATAACAACCCCCATTCGCCACTTAGTGGCGGTGACGTCACCACGACGCTTGTGCCAGGCTAGGTGCACTTTTAAGGCCGCGTGTCGAACGCCCCGATTGGCACGAGGTCACGGAACAGACCCAGGTGCCATGGGAAATGAGTGCCAGCGACCAAGATGTGTATTGCATCCTGGGTCAGAGTTTACGTCATCATGCTTTGCTACCAGACGTTCAGATGCCTGGTCGACCTCTTCTCCAGGTTATCAAGATGTGTTCGACACGAGCTGCAGCTCATTACCTCTTGGGCATCTGCTCATATTGTATCGCTCGACGGAATTGTCTCGATAATTTCTAGGGCTTTGACCTGCAAGTCTTCCAGCACTTTGGCGACGCATTTCAGGTTGCACGTCTCGGTGCCACGGTGACAAGATGTCAACTCCCTTCGCCTGGTATGCAGGAGGTCATGGATTCGATCTCGTGGCCGCGTGGTTTTTTCTCCAGGTGCCTTCGGTTATCCCCCCTCCACATTTCGGAGCACGCGTTTAGATTGCTCGGCTGCTGTAAATGTCCACACGATAAGCCACTTGGTTGAGCTATCATTTGTGACGGCCAGGTCGCTTCTGAAAAAAGGGCCATATAGATGCAGCTCAGCGGGCCTTACCTGGTAAGGTAAGGTAAAAACAAAAAGCAAGCAAGCTCTCGGGAACATACCGTGGGTTTTTGGGGGGGCAAATCGGTGTCATTGACATCCTAGATTTGAAGTTTTCGTGACTGCAAGGATCCATACTCTTTGGTTCTTTCGGTAAAGTCACGTAGGTAAAATAAATAGAAAGAAAAAATAAATAAATAAAATAGATTTTTATCACGACGTTTCGATTGCAACACAAGCAATCATCATCAGGTGTGAAAATCACAGCTAGAATTTTTTTAGAAAAATATTTTAAAAATTCTAGCTGTGATGTTCACACCTGATGATGATTGCTTGTGTTGCAATCGAAACGTCGTGATTTAATTAACTTTTTCTATATTTATTTATTTTACGTACGTGACTTTACCGAAAGAGTCATTGACATCGTTGGCACTCGCGCCGCTTGTCAGCTTGGGCGCACGTGCAGCTAAGACGTAAAAAAAAAGATGTTGTGCTCGCATAAACAAAACAAAATCGGGTTGTTAAATGAAACGCGTTCGGCGTGACCAATGTCATGATGAATCATTTATGCCTTTTTTTGTGTGTGGGTCAGATCGCGTAAGTAAAATGCGCGCCGTAAACTCGCCTTGAACCGACGCAGCCAACTAATGAAGTTGTCGCGTGCATTCATGGCAACTGCCTGATGATGCGAAACGTCGTGCTTCGACGACTACGACGACCCATTGTGTTGAAATGTCGCGAGATTGCTCTCCGACAACACACCGATGCGCCCAAGCAGGAGTACATTGGCACCTTTGTTCACGTGACAACTGCATTCATTGACTAACTACAAATCTAGACGCTGAGCAGAGCAACCGACGTCAACACAAAACCGCAAAAGCATCAACAACAAAAGCAATGTTAATCATTAAGATCTTTTTTTCTCGCAAGGATGATGGCTGAGTGCCGTGTTTGGTCAATTACATCTGCAGGTAGCGTTTCGTGTAAGGGGCCGTCCATAAATGACGTCACACGATTTTGGACGATTTTTGACTCCCCACCCCCCCTCGTCACACGGCGTCACAAAAAGTCAGACCCCCCCCTCAAATAGACGTCACAAAGCGCTGCACTCTGATGTAGGCGAAAACATGTATTAAAAAGTATATTTAATTAAGTAGAACGTGTCATCTATATTTATTTAAAGTTGCGCATTTTGATGTGACGTCACATTTCTCACCCCCCCCCCCCCCCACTCGTAACACATCATCACAAATGTCTGACCCCCCCCCCCCCAGGTGCTTGACGTCATTTATAGACGGCCCCTATTCAAAGTTCGCGCTGCGTTGTGACAGGGGACTCGCTGCCATCATCGCTGTTGGCTGCGCTCAGTCGCAAAAACGCCGCGACAGACTCCGGCAACGAAGCCCCCTTAGCCCCTGACCGCCTCCTCCTGGCCAAGCCATGTGGCAACGGCCATTGTCGTCATCGTGGTGGTGGACGGGCGAGCCCGGCCATCCTGCCTCGCGATTCACGACCGCGGACAAACAATCCGCCTCGCGAATATATATGTAGCGGTCCTGTGGCTCCTGCTAGGTCGACTCGGCCTTGAGGGGGGCCGCGGTGCTGGCCACACGCCCACGCTCTCTTTGCTTGTTCACAGCGCTCACCCCGACAGTCCGTGCAGGAGGCACCTACGATGTGCGCGGTCGGCTACGTACGGTGCGAAAGAAGTCCAACACAATGTACATAGGGGCCGTCCATAAATGACGTCACGCGATTTTGGACGAGTTTTGACCCCCCCCCCCTCGTCACACGGCGCCACAAAAAGTCAGAACCCCCCTCAATTATGACGTCACAAAGCTCTGCCCCCCCCCAAATAAAACATGCTTCAAATCGCTTTAAACTATTGTCATTGTAGTGCGTATTTAATGTGGCGCTGCTCTCTGTTGTTGTAGGAGAAAACATTTATTAAAACGTCTATTTAATTAAGTAGAACGTGTTGTCTATATTTATTTAAAGTTGCGCATTTTGACGTGACGTCACATTTCTCACCCCCCCCTCGTCACACATCGTCACAAATGTCTAAACCCCCCCCCCTAGGTGCGTGACGTCATTTATGGACGGCCCCATACACACAATAGAACGGATTTGTTAAGACGGTTGCTGAACACGTGGCCAACGTTTCAGGCAGCCACGTTCATTTGCTAACTTGAAGAATTCGTCAGACGAGTCGGCGCGTGGCTCATTCTATAGTGAGCTGGCGTAACAATTCAGTTTTTTTTCCCCTTTGTACAGCCTGGCAGCACGCACAGTCGCAACGAAAGCCATCGTGATCGTGAACAATTCATGCATTGGAATGAATAATGCATCGCGAACATGAATGAGTAACGAACAATAGCAAAGATGTCGATGAATAATGAATACAATTGTTCCATATGCAATCTATGAAACCAACGAATTTATCCTCACGACCATCCCTTCCTGCGTGCCGCGACACAGAGGGGAGATGTGACCAAGAGGACGAAGCCACCAAATACAAAGATCCCTCGTATAGTCTCATCAGACTTGGGGAAAGTGCTATTGGCGAACACCTATGAATGCCGGCATATTGCACGAGGGGATGGGTGGTCAGCACCACCACTCGCTACCGTCTTTGTCTACCCAGTGGCGATGTTTTACACATCCCCACCGGGTAGTCATTTGAGGCTGAGTTGACCTAGGGGAGGCCCCAGGATCGGTTCAGATAATTATCACTGGCGTTGTGCCGCGAACGGGAATCGAACTCGGGGTTTGCCTGGTTCCTACCGTTCCATCATCACCACCACCACCACCACATTTCCCACCCCTCCCTCCTCCCCTCTTCTCCATCTATCTCCATCCTCCACTCACGTTCACGCCCCGTGCACTCGACCACCTTAAGCCACGTCGAGCAGCCGTGCGAGTTCAAACGCCCCGGTGGGGCACACCTGCTACTTTACCCTGGGCGAGCGATGAGTGATGCAACGGACGATCCTTGAAAGGGGACTCAAAAGGCGAGGTGTCACTGATGACCACCTGGGTTTAGCCCTTCTGAAGTGACCTCCGAAATTATACAAAATCGTATGTTTTTCCAGCTGAACACTAAGAAATATATATATAAAGGATTGGTCCTAGCCCTCCCTGGGGGAGCAGGGAGAGAGAGAGAGGATGGGGCCTGAGCGGAATTGGAGTGGTGTGGGAGCCAGAGCCCTCGAGTTACTGAAGAAGTCTGCGAAGATGAATGCGGATCTTCACCCGCCATCATCATCGGCAGCAGCAGCAGCAGCAACATCATCATCATCAGCATGCCCACGGCGGTGGACAGGGACGATATCGTCATTCGTCGTGAGCAGAAAGCCGCCCAGGTCGCGTTTGCAAAAAAACGCGGCGCTGCTTCTTGCGTCTCGAATGGGTTTTACTTCATCTCCAGGTTCGATAAAGGATGTTATACTTTCGATTAGCACGGTTGACTGCGTACGTTGCGAAAGAAGGTCAACATACATACATCAACAACAAGCAGCGATTTCTAAAGTCTGATTAATGATTGCCTTCGTTAGTACGATCGCCTCTCGTCTTGGTTGTCATCCATACCTTGACGTGTACAGTCTATGCACGGCACGTTTTGTCAGTCCACCGCTGAATGAGGGCATCCACGCGTGAGGTTTATTTGACCATACTTCACCACGTTTAGTCAGTGCGGGTAGGTGGCGGTAGTTTTTTTTCTTCTGCACTGTCCTCAGCAGCCCACAACGCACCTATCCAAGCTCCAACCTGCTTAGCTTCCGTGGTCTGATGGCATCGGGGGCATTCTGGGTGATGTTGTTTAATGGTGTTAAGTTCCAAAATCTCCAGACCTCCAAACTCAGTGCGTACCAGCCAGTGCCAGATTATCCCAGTAGCAAAAGTAGCTACATATGCTACGGGCCGCGCTAAACGCTTTCAAGCTATCAATTCCGGTTCAGTGATTCTGCATTTGTTTTATTACTGTAGTACTATACTGCCTTCGACTTTTATGAACGACTGGGTGTTTTAAGGTTAGCGATTTGTCGTCTTATCTGGCTGCATAGAAAATAAAAAAATATAATTACTTTGCTATGCAATTTTTTTTAATGTTTTTAATATTTAGGTGTTTTTTTTATTCAGGCCCACTTTATAACATATGCTACAGGCCTCGCACTAGCTTAATCTTGTACTAGTACCAGCCACGCGTGATTGCCTGCGGGGCGACATTGTGAACAGCTGAGAACAGTCCCACAAATCCCTTCTTGAACTGTCCTGTGCCTTCACCAACCCGCACTGACCAACGCGTGGTGAAATATGGTCAAAGAACCCCCACGACACGGCAGGCTGGTGGCGAGGCCCCGCTCATCAAGAAGTGAATTAAGATTTTTTTGTTATGTCAATGCATTGTTCACACGATGCATATGTTTCTAGTTTTTTTTCCTCTCTGCAGGATCCTACTCGGAATATTCGGTCACTCTTCGGCGATTTTTTGTTTCGCATGTGAGAGGAAATGGCGTGCCAAGAGAAATTCAAAGCATGCGAGTAAAACACTCCAGAATCCGCACAGATGCGCGCCACAGCCTACTTGCTCTACTGGATCCCACCGGCGGTCGCATTGTCGGCCCCCAGTCGGGTATCTGGAACACATGCTCCCTCGACGTTATTCTCCAGCGCCCAGTCTCCAAATTGCTGAAATTGAAGGCATGCTCCGTCCACCATGCCAATGGTACATTCTTGTGGGCCACGTGACTCATTGTTCCACACTCCCCTTCGTTCGTCGCTCCAGAGCGGCTGTCATACCTTGGCTGCCAATCAGTCGCCATGGCTGGGCTCCTTGTTTACACACACAACCAGACACACACACACATAGTTTTAAATTTCAACATTGGGTTTTCACACCGTGGCATGATTAACATTCTTACCAACGCCCCAGGAACACTTGTTTTTTAAATTGCTCCTATTATCATTTTACGTATTAATAAATCATTGGCTACCATAACCCAATTCCAAAAGTCATATCGTGTTCGGAGTGTGGCTACCGGGGGCACACTTGGGGTGACATTCCATGACTCGGCCACTCAAACCGCCACACAACCACACACCGTATATATATCACGCATAGCTTATAAGCCGCAAATAGTTTTACTTTTTTACAGAAAACCGACACGGCGAAAAATAGACGCGTGTCTGGCACTGCTTTACGCAGTCGACCTGACGCAGGGATTTTTTTTCTTCAGACGGCGTAATAATGGGAAACGTGATGGGAGGCACTGAGGCAGTGATTTTTTCCCGAAGAAACGCTCTCGACGCCACTTAATTGTACCGCAAACACGTGGCGGCCTTGTTCAGTGTTCGTGCTCGTTTCGTGACATCGTGAAGACGCGACGCACAGACTGCACACACCAAAGACAAAGATACTCCCCCCCCCCCCCCCCCCCCCCGTATAGCACTCAACAGACTGTTGGGGCAAGTGCTGTTAGCGACCAACCTGTATGAAAGATCGGCACAGCACGCGAGGCTGTGAGTGGTCAGCACCACGCCCGGCCGCATTTGTCTCCCGAGTGGCGATGTAAACACATCGCACCAAGTACTCATTTGCCGCTGAGTCTACCTAGGGGAGGCCCAGGACCGGTTCAAATCATCGGTACAGGTGTTGGCATTCAACGGGAATCGAATTCGGAACCCCGGGTTCGTAGCGCAGCGTGCTAACCGCTGCACCTCCGATTAGCACGGTTGGCTAGGTACGGTGCGAAAGAAGGTCAACATACGTACACACCACCCGCTCCCCACAAAAACACGTACGCACGCACACACACTATGTTGGGCAGTGTGTAACTTGCTTAGGGGCCGTCCATAAATGACGTCACGCACCTGGGGGGGGGAGGTCAGACATTTGTGACGACGGGGGAGGGGGGGGGTTGAGAAATGTGACGTCACATCAAAATGCGCAACTTTAAATAAATATAGACAACACGTTCTACTTAATTATTTGCCGCTGAGTCTACCTAGGGGAGGCCCAGGACCGGTTCAAATCATCGGTACAGGTGTTGGCATTCAACGGGAATCGAATTCGGAACCCCGGGTTCGTAGCGCAGCGTGCTAACCGCTGCACCTCCGATTAGCACGGTTGGCTAGGTACGGTGCGAAAGAAGGTCAACATACGTACACACCACCCGCTCCCCACAAAAACACGTACGCACGCACACACACTATGTTGGGCAGTGTGTAACTTGCTTAGGGGCCGTCCATAAATGACGTCACGCACCTGGGGGGGGGAGGTCAGACATTTGTGACGACGGGGGAGGGGGGGGGTTGAGAAATGTGACGTTACATCAAAATGCGCAACTTTAAATAAATATAGACAACACGTTCTACTTAATTAAATAGACTTTTTAAAATGTTTTCTCCTAGAACATCAGAGTGCAGCGCCACATTAAATACGCACTACAATGACAATAGTTTAAAGCGATTTGAAGCATGTTCCTCTCAACAGGGGATTGAATGTGGAGAAAGGGATAGTTCAGTATCGTACACTGGCTAGTGTTAAACGCCGATTTGATAAGCGTTCATTGGGATCGTAAATACATGTCCTCTGTAATGTGCCCCCATTATTTTAGCCGGGAATTCTACGAATGGATCTTCCTATAGCGTTACATGTCTGCATAAAACTCCCATGCCAACGACGTATACACAGGGTTTACCGGGACAGACAAATCTGTTGTTCCACTTCGCTCCTATTCCACGACGTATGTGCTCCCTGCCTCCACCCAATCCCCGATGACCAGCGTGGTGAAGTATGGCCAAATGAATCCCCGCACGACCACGCAGTGGCGTGGGGAAGAATGCTTTCATCCAGCCATGGGGATTGACAGAGGCTGCGCGCACGTGTTCCGATTCGTTCCCACATTGCGTTCATTCATAGGAAGTGGTCAACCATCCCTATAGGTGAATGAATCGCTTATTGTTATGTAAGTGTTCCCGACATGCACGCGAGCACGTACATATCGTTCTTGTTCGTGGCTATGATGCAACTGTGAATGCCGTACATCTCGCTTCGCCAATATTGCAGAGTTACACGAATTCCACGCCATTCACACTGCCCTTTAAAACTACTCATAATTAAAAAAAATATTCATTAAGATTTGGACAACAAAGCCCTCTTCGGAGTAAGCAACAGAGGGTATGGATGCTTACTGCACTTACCAATTTAAAATTCGTTACTTCATGTACGGTATGTACGTCTTGACCTATGACCAATAAATGTTCCCTGCCTTCAGTAATCCGCAGTGACCAGCGTGGTGAAGTATGGTCAGGCAGCTGCCACGGTCCGCCACGTCACGGTTACAGCCGACATCCAGCAGAGCAGTGACACCGCAGGATGTGCGTGCGATTTAATGGTTCCACAAACGGATGGGCGAGGAGCGTCAAAGAATGGATTGGAAGTTCCACCACGGCTTAGGTTTTCACTCGACATTTCCCCTAGGACGTTCGTATTAAGACTAGCTTGGAGTGTGGATTACTGGCGTAAGGCACTACCACTAGAGTACAAGGTACGCATATACATAATCCAGTAATCTTACATTAATGTACAACATCTTTGGTGAAGCTGCGTTGGGGCAGTGGTGCACAAGCACAAATAGCACGAAAATGTGTGTGCTATGAAGAAGGGCCATTGCTCGAAACGTCGCCTGTTATATATATATTTTTAGGCAGTGTCATTGATGAATGTGTTGAGTTATATTATTGCACCGTATGTTCCTATAATCCTCAGAACAAGTTTACAAGGCGAGTTGGATGCGGCGTGCCAAAACAAGTCGGGGAACAACGTTCCCCCGGACTCTGCTCTGGCCGATTTCCACCCCTGCGTCACCACCCAGCGAAGAAAGACAAGAAGATACTGGAATGACGCCTCTTCTGGAAAATGTTGATGCGGTGAGATTTGGAGAGAGGGGGGGTGGGGGGCGGAACTGAGTGTGGTACCTCCGATTTTCAATGTACCCCCACCAACAAACCCTCGTTACCTGCAATCCCGTAGCGTGGGGTAATTAATTAAACGTGACCCCCCCCCCACCCACGCGCCTGCCCGCCCCCCCACAGCTTGATTAATTGCACGTGAACTCGGGGGAGCCGCAAGAGTGGGCCGGGCTTGCGGGGCTGGCGTGAGCCCCCTGTATGCACGAGGAAGCTATTATAGGCGCTCTACAGTTCTTCATGCGCACTCATTACCGTGGGGTATGCGCGCTATGCGAGAAACACGTGTGTGTTTACACGCGTGCGCGCGTGTGTGTGCGCGCGCCTGAGCGAGTGTGTGTGTGTGTATGTAGGAGTGTTGGTGTGATGGGGAGAACGTGGTAACGTGGTGATGTGGGTTTGGTGGTTGGCGCAACGTCTAACCCGTCGACCTGGGTTTGGGGTCCTGGCCACGGTCAACATCAGCGGCGAATATTTGAACCGGTCCTGGGCCCTCCTCCACTAGGTCGGCTCAGCCTTCAATGAGTACCTGGGTTGCGATGTGTAAACATTGTGGAGCCAAAAGCGGCCGGGCGTGGTGTTCATAGGTCCTGGCCAACAGTCTGTTAAATGCTGTACGGGGCACCTTTGTCTTTGTGCTCATGTGGGGAGACGTGGCGTAGTGGTTAGAGCATTGCGCTATACCGAACCTGAGTTGAATTCCCAGCGGCGAATATCTGACCCGGCCCTGGGTCCCCCCTCCTCCTCTCGGTCGACGACCTAAGCGTACATGGGCAAGTAGGCGCGATGTGTGTAACATCAACACCAGGAAGACAAAGGCGGTCCGATCGTGTTTCCGCTCACACCGCACTCGCATACATGCTCACCCCATCAGCCTATACGTGCTACACGGGTGAATCGTTGTCCTGTCTGACTGCGGGACTGTACTATGAAGACAGAAACCTGAGTTGGATTTCTGGCCATGGGCTAGAATGAGTGGCGAACCGATAGGGAGACGCTCTCCATCACCGACCCGTACTGACACAGTGGGGTGAAGTATGGATAACAGACAAACACGGTGTTGTCCAGCGGTTGATTGGCACCGGTGTATGTGAATGACAATGGTGTTAATGAAGGCGGTGTTGATTCTGACGGTGATGATGACGCCAATAACAGTACCAATAGCTTGTGATGATAACAACGGTGTTGAAGATGATTGGGGGCTGATTCGTGAAAGTGATTTACAGTATAATCGTAAATCTCGAAAAACTACTCATTTCTAAATCTTTTGTAGTCATTGTTGTATTACTTTTTCTGACTTTATGTGAACGAAAAGACACAAATTCGTCCGTTTTCACATTGAAAATAGGCACATTTCAAAATATCACTGTCCTGGTCACAAAAGCAAAGTTTGTGGGGAATAATAGCAATTTTCTATACTTTTTAGGCATAAGCAATTACGAAATAACACTTACTACCCAGGAACAAAAATTGTGTTATATAGTGCTATGATGTAGATGGTAATGATGATTAATATTCTGAAGTTCATGGTAATAATAATGCTTATGATGATGTTGATGATGGCATAGCTAAAGATGGTAATTATTTTGATGATGATGGTAACAATGGTGTTGATGGTAACGATGATGCTGATGGTAATACTGATGTAGATGGCAATGATGATTAAAATTATTCAGTTGATGGTAATATTCATGATTATGATGATGATGGGCAATGATGAAGATGATGCTATCGACGACGATGATGAAAGTGCTGACGGCTCAAGTCCACGCGGGGGCGCGCGCACGTGCTCGGCGCCAATGGCGACGTGCCGCCACCACGTGACGCTATCCCAACCAATCCCAGCCGAGTCCGCAACTTCTCTACGCCCCCCCCCCCTCCCCCCTTAGTTACGCCGTTGCCACGGGCAACGCGCGGCAACCTTAGCAACGACGCTGCACAGACCGAGCGAGAGGTAAAACTCCCAACTTCAAAAGAGACTTTTAAACCAACAAAAACAACTAATACGCGGTTTTTTAAAGAAACAAATACGTGCAACAGCGATTGTAATCGTGTTATAAACGATTTTGTGCTCGTTTAAATCTTTGCTGGCGGAGGTCTCGAACGCTTGTGGATGATGACGTGATTCTCGACATTTCCCCCATTCGCTGTGGGTGTCTTAACAAGTAATGGTTCTGATTGCTGCTGTTTGTTGTTGTTGTGGTTGTGATTGTTGAGGCTGATCCGTTTATGCATTCGTCGTCGTTGTTGTTGTTGTGCCTTGTGTTACGTGTGAGGATGTTTAATTAGCGAGTGCTGGCGAAACCAGAAACTCTCCATTGGGCCGAATGTCCAGAACACTTGAATTTTTGTGACCTTTTTTGGCAATATCAAAGTTTGATCAAATAGGAATAGGTTTTACCCTTCCTGGCAATAAAACAGGAGCCGGTATGATGTTCAAACGCCAAATGGAAACGTTTTGCAAGGCACCATGTGTGCATTTACCACACAAACAATTCACCGCAAAATGTTTAAATTTGGTGCTTGAACATCTAAACACCTCTTGATTTATTTCCAGATATGGTAAACCCTATGCTTGTTTTTTCATACTTAATTTAAACAAAAAATATTTCCCCCTTAACGTTTACGAAACAAATAAGACCCCTCCATGCCAGGCGTTGCGTGTTGGCAATAGCTGGCGTGGTGAAGTATTGTCAAAACAGCACCCACTCTTTCAGCTAGAATCCTGCTTTAACAACCAAAAGCAATCAGTAGACACGCTGCCTTATTAATTATAAAGCAACTGGAGATACAACCCAAAGAACACATCACCTCAGCTCTTATCTTGGGTATGTGGTTCCCAAACTGTGTGCTCCGGTCTGTCTAATACTAAAATAACCAAAATAGCAGTAAGAGACGTTTTTTAGAATTCGGTAAAATAAACTATTTTCAGGGCAGCAATGCATGTAATGGGTACTTAATAAATGAGGTTCACGGAAGCTTAGTTGATGAAAAAAATAGAGAAAGTATGTGTGCATTTATAACTACCATAACTACCACTTTTACATTTTTCGTCCCCTTTATACTTCTTGACAAATTAGGACAATATTTTTTTTCACAATTTCAGCATCAACCCAACGCGGTCTTTTTGCCAACCACGTAGCTAAAACATGGGATTAGCATTACAGACAGAGCAACGTTTGCAATTAATTTAACAGGAGAGTAGTCGAGTGAATACGAAACACAGAGAGGTTGGTGTAAGTTGAGTGCGACCGTGTGCAGATGTACGGGCCTTCGTGGGGAGCGGTGGCACAGTGGTTAGTGCACTCTGCTACATAACCCGATGATCCGAGTTCAATTCCCGCTCACGGCCAATAACAGTGGCGCATATATTATTCCTGTTCTGGGTCTCCCCGAGGTCGACTCAGCCTGAAATGAGTACCTCGTGCAGTTGTGTAGACATCAGCACTGGGAAGACAAAAGGCCACCGGGCGTGGTGTTGGCCACCCATGCCGGCCTTTCATGGGTGATCTCTATCAGAATCAGAATCTTTATTTAGACTAGAGGAATCCGATGAGCTATGAAGCTCATTTTCACAGATGCTCAATCGGGGCAGGTCAGCATTTGCTGACAGCACTTGTCCCAACAGTCTGTTAATGGCTATATACGGGGGGGAATTTTGTCTTTGTGTGGACCTTCAAGTGGAAAGCCTTAGCTCCCTCCCCCCCTCCCCATGACCATCTGTCTGGTATGTTTGAGGAGTCATCATCTTGAACAGGTGCTGCAGTGTGGTGGGGTGACGGACGAGAGGTGGCAGAGGGCCTGATGAGTGCCCCACTGCAGAAGCCCGGAGACACCGCCATGGGTCTGCTTGGCCCCTTCGACGAGGATGACGCAGAGATGCAGATGCTGCTATCAAAGCCACTTTGCTTGCTTGTCCTTGGAAAGCCGGTACCGATGGCCCTTGTCTGTATGTTGAGTCGTGAATAGTGGCGCGGCTCTGACGTGCAGGCAACGTCACTCTTAAGTCTCACATATTAATATCTGTCATGTGATTAGTTAAAGACACCACCAAAACAAGAATTATCTCATATTGGCACCTTCGTACCTAGGCTGTGTCCCAGGATGTCTCACGAGTTTGAAGTTTTTTGCATGAAAATTAACTCAGGTGCTCCATTTAGTTTACATCAGTTCAATGTGACTTCATACATTTCAAAATAGCAGTCAAAAGAGTGGCGTCGATAATATGCTACGATCGAGTGCCTGTGATTTAAAAATATTTTTGTTGATAGTCTGTCACAAATAGTCAAGGTACATCTGTAATATTGCACATAATAAAGGTTTTTGGGTTACATCGCGTAAGTATAAATGTGTCGTAACCCTCCACCACCCGACACAGCTAATTAGTAAGGGATTTGTCACGTAAAAAAACGCCAATTAGTTACTACTTCAGCCCACCGGTGTGTTGGAGAGTAAATCCACAACATTTACAATTTGAGTACACGACGTTTCGCTGGTAATTACATCCAGCATCATCGGGCGATTTGCCAGAATAGTATTGCAGTTACTCGATGTGTTTTTTGGATTGCATGATCACGTGGCTTTGCATGAATGGATGTGATTTGTGGACAAGATAGTTTGTAGGTTAGAGTGACTGCAATTATACCACTTATGATATTCAATTTCATTATAATCCTGCTGGTGCAAATGTTACACGGATAATGTGGCCAACATGTAATGAGATTGCAGCAACAAAGAGAGAATGCGTAATTATAGGGAGACCATAGGGAGAATGGAGCTATAGTATATAGTTTAGCTTGTACAGTGTTCATACCTGTCAACCCGTACTGATTTACCCGTATTCTTCTACAGGGAAATTGAGTTTACAGGTCCATATGGCGTCCAGCCGTTTCAATATGGGCAACATTTGTTCAATTTGTTTGTGTTTCTCCCTTGTGATGAGACTTTATGGATGAGCGTTGAGATTTATAATGGCACGGGCTGACCAATAAGGTCTGAATTGGTCTGTAAAAATGTAGGCACTCAAGAGGGGTTGACAGGTATTAGTGTCAAAATTATTTGTGTTGTGTTACAATAATGAAGCAACAGCGCCATCGCGCGTTCTGTTATGTGCAACATTGTTTTTCTCTTATTTTGTCCCGCTTGTACTTCCAGACATTTGACGAAAGTTGCATTGAGAATGCTTGTACAGTGGCGCTCGTCATGTTAGAGGACGGTTCCGCAGAAGCGGATATCACAAAACTATTTCTGAGATCACTTCAAGTGACTTAGAATCCACACTTTCACTCCCGTCATACAGATAAGCCGACATTTAGTCAATTTAGGTGCAGAACCAAGTGTAATGTTTTTTTTCTCAGTCA
Source organism: Lethenteron reissneri (assembly GCF_015708825.2). NCBI lineage: Eukaryota > Metazoa > Chordata > Hyperoartia > Petromyzontiformes > Petromyzontidae > Lethenteron > Lethenteron reissneri. The sequence continues at coordinate 20,395,618 of NC_083801.1, forward strand.
TTAGTTTCCATGCCTGAGACCATCAGCTCACTACACATGAGTTGCCAGTTTAATTACGAGTGCCTGCTCTAATTCGAACCCAAGATTTTGACTGTGCCAGCTGGACACGCTGACCTCTGAGCCACTCAGCTGACATGAAGTAGTTTTAACAATACCGTACCCGCTCTTAACATTACGAATACATGAACTTGAAGTAGCTCAAGGATTGATTCTATGAATTGGGATCAATATCTGGTATGTTATATTTACATTACATAAAAATTTTGGTCGTTTCGACGACATAATTTCCTTACTTAGACATTCTATTATGGAAGTGTTATTTTGTTTCATTCAGTAACAAAAGGAAGCCCTCCAATGCTTGCACCAAGTTCCAATATTTTGCAAAAACAGTAACGATTGGGTTGAATCTTTCATTAAAGAAAAATATTGGTGCAGGCATATTAAGGATCATTTTACTAAAATCACATGTGTACACCCAACCAATAGAAGAGCAAACCACTTTAATGTCAGAAGTTCTACAATGCTCCCAGAGGCCAGTAGAGGGAACACGCTTTCTTCTATATAAAGGAAGCTGAATGACAGTCTTTTAAAATTTAGCAGTTATCATCACGTGGCTGTCATGTGAGTGGGTATTCTTATTTTGCCAAACTTTATGACATTTCTTTGGGAAAACTTCTCATGTGATGTTCAGCAGTGTTACAGACAAAGTTAACTGTAATTAGAATATAAATGGCTGCATTTATACCTCCCATTACACGTATGGCGTGAAAGAAGTTCAACATGCATACAGACAAATGTAGTTCACTATTGCTCTTCCTTAGGAATTGTTATTTTACTTGATGATTGAGTTACAACTATTAATCTTGTATACCCCATTTTCTAGCATTTGTTTGTCTCACAATCTTAGTGTTGTGTTTATACCCAGTTTCCCTGACAAAAGATTCACTGTATCTCCACAGGCTCACATCTGGTTCTATTTACAGTGCATGACAAAATTGTATATTTTTTAGTCCTGTGCAATGTGCGCTTAGCATGTCTTGTTAGATTGTGCATGTGTTTGCAAAGTGCACCGAGCATGGCACGCGCGCCGTGGTGACATCACCGCCACTTAGTGATGAACGGCGGTTGTTGTGTCTGCATGCTTTTCATAGGGAGTGGGGAAGGCCACCCTGGCTAGGAGACTGGCCAAGGTGTGGAAATGTGTCCTGGTTGAAGGTATTGATTGTTTTTATTTTATCTGACCTTGACGTAATAAGTTCTAATTTAAAATGACCACGGTTAAACAGACATTGTGTACTTGCTGTCCCATACAGTTATTTATTAATATTGTATTACAGTATACAAAGTTTACATTATTTTATGACACCAGACAGTAGAATGAAAATACGTAACTATTGCATGTAAAACATTTTTTAATGAATGTAGCCATAATTGTGCGTGAAAATTGGCGTTGGTGCTTTATTTCCGTTTGCACCCCCCCTGTATTTTAAAATAATGAATTTGGTGCCACCCCATCACCATAATTGTACGTCAAATCTTACATTTCCATGAAAATCTCATCTCAATAAACACCCTGTTACATTATGATTATGATTCTGTTACACAATCAGCTTCACCCTGAGATCGGAGTATACCAGATTTAAGGATTTGGAATCATAGCAATTCTACATTCAGCCTACTGTATACTTTACTTATAAGTGAAAATATTTCTAAATCACACTTTAATGTGGAACTAAGAGGTGGTAATTAATATGTTTTGCAATGATGTATTGTGCAACTGTACATTAATAAAATAAATTTGCTGTGGTCATAAATAATATATGTGAAAGTACTTTGCTAATGTGCATGATGTAGTTAATGCATTTTTTAAAAGCAATAAAGTTGGTATATTCAACATGTCATGTTGCAGATAACATAAGATTGTAACACGGATTTGTATTCACAAGTAAAGGTGAACTTATTGATTGAGGGAAGGTCAACCTGGAAAGTCTGACGAGAGTATCTCTCTTCTCTTAGGTGTGGATGTAATTCAGCAACATATTGATGCACAAACGGAGACTGGAATCATGGTATTGTTGACGTTACATTTTGCTGTATAAATTGTTAATAGTAAAAAATAAATCACATACATATACAGAGCCCAGTATATATATTAGCGGTGAGTGTACCTACCTCTGAGTATACAGTTTTCCCGTCCTCATCTGTCATTTCTCTTTACAATGTTCAGAATGGCCCTCATCATTTGTTTGACTTCATAAGATCACGGACCATTTTTCCTTTGTCAATGTCATTTTATGCTGTGATCAATTATGTATTTTCATAATTATCCAATGTTTTTTATTTACTAGATGGTAGCTTCGTAATTCAATTGAGCTGAACTGGGAAATTGATCCTGTCGGGCCAAATTTATTTTATAAAGTGCTTGACTTTTAGTTTTTAGAATTGTTGATGATCATGTAAAGGTGAATTGAGTCAATAATAAAAAAGAAATAAAATATGACTCATGATGTATAAGGTGGCAATGTGGCACAGTGGTAAAACCTGTGCGTCACAGCAAGAAGGATCTTGGTTCGACTCCCGATTTCGGCGGTTTTATGTGTGGAGCTTCGATGTGCTTCTCTTGTTCTGCATGGATTTCCTCTGGGTTCTCCGGTTCTTTCCATAGCAAAAAAAAACATACAATGTAACTGATATTGGCAATACATCCCAATGATGAAATGTTGTCTGCAAATTGCTCAGTTGCGAATATACACATCAGCAACATCACCACCTACTGAACAAACTTTGCAGGACCCTCATGAAAAAAGTATTCAAACTCAGTGAGGCTTTCCTAAATGAAAATTTTTTGAAACAATAAATAACAATTATATACATTCAATTGTATAGTTTAGAATAATTTTCAATGTGTTAAAAAATATATTCGAAGTGTTTGCGAACATGTCTTAAGAATAACGGAGAGAAGTGGACAATAGAAATACGTGTTTCCATTAAAATTTCATAATATTAATGGTTCATTGTTATTTGTAAGTGATGTGGTCAAACATATAAGGTATATTTTCCTAGATTAGTGATGACATGATTGCAAACAGACTTTAATGGAATAATCTCTGGAGGGAAATTCAATAACAACAATTCCTGCCTGTAAATAACGTGTATGCAAATGAATCATGCTGTTTCACAAAGAGATGTCAAATAGAACAAACAAGCTTTCGTGGTTAACAAGATGCATACAGATGAATGGAACTGCCCTATGTTCAATAAAACAAATGGGGCATACTCGTAAACAAGCTGTATGCATCTCAATGGAGACACACTACATACAATACATTCAATAAATTCAATAGCCATTCTGGTTAGCAAGTTATATACAGCTCTGTGGAGCTTGTCGCAATGCACGTGCCCAGTAGCTCATTCAGAGCACCATTCTTGACTCGATACCCGATGGGCGGTTGCCGTGGGGCATTTGTCGGTGGTTAAAGCTGCAGGAACGGCTGGTGAAGGGGGAGATGATCTCGGAGGAGATGGTCACCCGCCTGCTGCTGGAGAAGTTGGCCTCTCCACAGGTGGCACACTACGGTGAGGCCCTCCCTCAATTCGCCCTTCTCTCTCTGCCTTCTTCTCTCTAAAATGTCATCACTCGCTCACACTTCATCTCTCCACTCCTTTGAGTGAAGTGTCAAGCATAAAAGTATTACGATTTCATTTAATTCTCAGTAACGTGTCTCTGCTGGTTGCAGGGGGCAGTTTCCACATTTCCAACAGTGTGTTAATGGAGTTATTTGAAACAGGCATTTAGATAGCACTTGGTGTTTCCAATCAATAGCACGCGCTACACCACCTGAATACCTGAGCTGGACTTGATCTCACATAATACCCTGTAGATGAAATTGTAAGCAATTTTATATTGCATTAATGAAGATTTGGTAAATTACGTGATAATGGTATTACACATTTTTTTGTTCCATGTAACTTTTAATGCCATAATAATATGATATAGTGCCTACTTAAAATTGGCAGCACATGTGGAGTTAATTACACACCACAATTTGCTTATGTTGTAATGATTCATTTTGTCTAGACTGTGTGTTGTAATTTTGTCGCTGTAAAAATTATTGTCATCATTGTGGTCTGAAAAACCTGTTTTTGTCTGCAGGATATGTGCTCTGTGGCTTTCCATCTCTTAGCGAAGAAAACCTCACAATTCCTCAGCAAATAGAGCTGATCAAAAGTTGGAGCTTGAAGCCTGATGTTATTATAAATATTAAGGTAAAATACACTTGTGGTCTTTGATCGAGAGTGAAAGGAGGTTGATTTTTGCCAGGAAATATCCTCAGAAGCACTAACCTACTTTAACATAATTGTGTTAATGCTCTTGAAAAAGTATCTTGGCAGATGAACACTCGGTTTAAATATGTAGTTTTTGTTTTCATTTCATGGCCACAATTGCAAAAACTAACAAAACTTTGTATATATACTTTATTAGTACCACATGTTAACTATGGCAAGGGATGCAAGGTGGTCCCATTTTTTTAAAGGGCTGCAGCGATGTTTATATCAATGACTTTGCATGAATAAATGCATGATCCGAATGCATGATGAACATCCGTAAAATTGTTGCGAGCTCGAGTTTGATGCTGTGCCGTTTCAAGATATGTGCATACATCCTTAGCTTTGAGGCTTGACCAATGATCATTACGCCGCAGTGTCCCAATGACGACCTGCACAAGCGGCGGACGCGGCAGCGTGAGGACCCACTCACGGGGCAGGTGTACGCGCTGGATGAACTGGGCCGGGAGGCAGCGCGCGACGGCAAGAATCCACAGGCGGACGATGCCACCGAGCGAGAGGAGGAGGGCGAGGAGATGGAAGAGAAAGAGGCAAGACTGCTTCGTCCTCTTAACAGTGGCGTTTAACCTTGTGTAAAAACAGCTCTAACCTTCTTGGTTCTTTCGGTAAAGTCACGTAGAATGGAAATAATAAAAATAAAACATAATAAAATAATTCTCATGACGTTTCGGCCACAACGCAAGCAGCCGTCCTCAGGTGAAGAACAGGTCTGTCGTGAGAATTATTTTATAATGTTTTATTTTTATTATTTTATTATTTCCATTCTACGTGACTTTACCGAAAGAACCAAGAAGATGAATCCCTGCAGTCACGAAAGCTTTAAATCGAAATTTAACAGCTCTAACGTTAAACACCACTCGTGGACTATCTGGGCAACAGTCTCCTCTGATGGGCTCAACTTTGACAGCGTTAGGCTGGTAAAAAAAAATAGAGTGGCATACTTTAGTTGAAAAATTATTTCAGCTGGTTTTATACGATTGAAAGATTGAATCACGTGCGCATGATTTTATCGTACGTTTATACTTTTGTGCATGCGGGCTGTGGTGTATGGTGTGGTGACATGTTGCGGTTATGTGATGGCAGGAAGAGGCAGAGGCTGGGCTGGATAAGGGGCTGCTATCCCGGCTTGTGCGGAGACCGGGTGACTCTCCAGAAGACGTCATGCGTGTCATTACGCTCTACAACGACACTCTATTGCGTCCACTGGAGGTGCTCACACCTATCAGGACACACATAATAAGATTGTTGGTTTTGATATCCAGTGAGACAATTTGGTTATCTGGTCTTAGCTTGCCACTAATGCATTGTTTTTTGCAGTGACACATCCGGAGGTCAGTTTATTATGAAACGTATGAGCCTAAATTATTATGTACTTGAGTTTGTTATGTTGTCAAACTTGAGAATGTTGTTGATTTTGTTCCACTGCTCCATATAACCACAGTATTGTTTTTTCGTTTACAGGATTTAATGGCAGATCATGACCCACGTTACTTGATTGAGCTGGATGGCAATGACAGCCCAAATGCACTCTTGGGTGTGAGTTTTTATTTTTGTTTATAATTTTCCACGTACTATTCTTCTGAAACTCTTTTTACGAAAGGGCAGATGCCCTTGTCACACAAAGTCATATTAAGAGTGCTCTGAGTTTTGATGCCAGACAGCATATCAGGCACATGCACATCCCCTGCTACCATTAATTCCTTTATATGGTTTCTGCATCACCCAGCCATGGTGGATGTGGCTCACTTGGATCTTTATCCAGTGCTCAACCGCGCGATCTTAGCGAGAAGTTTGAAACCTTTGGATCTTAGACATCAAAAGGTTTCAGCGAATATACAGAAACTTTCCACCATCATACGCAAACTTGTCATTCATGCTTTAGTGTGTACCTTGTATGGAAAGTCCTGAGGGCATAGTGGTCACCATCATTATTTTATCCATCTTTATACGATCATCATCACCATTATCATTACGGTTTTGTCATCAACCATTATAAAATAAATTATACCATCATAATCTTTAACTTCATCTACATCTTGTTTTAAGTGGTTAAGCCTGCTTTGTCTTCGAGCTACAAATCAGCACCTTGGCGAATATTGGAGCAACACTGGAACAACGAGCCCGACTGATTCAAGTGCAGAAGGACCTTTGCCTGAAATTTTGTCCATTATAAATGTTTCCTTTTAAGGCAGTGTTTTGGACGGAAGTGCTGCGGGTTTTTTTCTAATGGTGGTTATCTCGGTCCGTCTGAGAGTGCTGAAAACAACACGCCTAATTAACATTTTCGTTGACACTCCCCAGCCACTGATTGGCTGCGAGTTTTTATTGTTGTTGTGGAATGGACCTCCACCCATTCTACAGGTTGAATTGGGCCAAAAAACTGTTGTATGAATTTGGCAAAATTACTTTTGCATAATTTCCAACTGTCAATAGACAGCTGCGTGTGTGGTGGGGACAATGTCGTGACATATCATTTTAAATGTTCTTACAACATGAACAGTTGGTTGCAAATGATCCAAAACATGCAATGATTTTTATTTAGTGCGTTGTGAGTCTCACTCACCCGTGTGCACTGCTGATGATACCTGTACCTCAGTGAGCCCTCCCCACAGCTGGACTCTTAGGCATGGCATTGTGTTTAGCACCCCCAATTAGCACGGCTGGCTACGTATGGTGCGAAAGAAGTTCAACATACATACATACATTGCCAGTGTATTTAATCGGCAGGGGGTGCTTGCACGGCTGAAGATGCTGGGCCTGCAGGAAGCCGCCGTGCCTGTGCACCTCCAGGGAGAGGACGACCTGCCAAGTGACCTGGACCCGGTGAATTTTACTTTTAAACGTCCACTGCACGATTGTTTAATTCTATTTTTTTTTATATCATTTATAAGTCAAGCGTTAATTTGCTAACTATTATTATGTTCTTAAAAAATAATTTGAGATAGAAAACACTTACTTGACTTTGTGAATTTTAATTTTACATACATTTTTAATCATGCACATGTCATCATGAAATACATAATGGAACATCTGCGTTGAATAGAAACATTCAGACTGACCTGCCTACGATCCATCCTGGGTTTAACCAGGCTGGATTGTGTGAGGTGCTCACAAATCCTTAAAAGATCTGGACACATTCCTATCAGTGAGCTCCTCCAGCGGGCAAGGCTGCCATGGCTGGGTCATGTAGACTGCATACCCAGCCACCGCATGCCCAAAAGCTTCTGTTTGGCTGGATAGAGGGGGCTTAACAGGCATGACACAGGCTGAAAAAGAGATGGACTGATACGGTACAGGAGGATGTGGAGCTGAGTGGACTTGCCGAAGACTGGTACCAGCGGTGTCAAGTTTGGCCTCTATGGAGGAGGCTCGTGAAGGATGCTACTGGGCAGTCGGAGGCAGTCACCCTCCAACAGCTACGGATGGCAGAGGAGCGATGCTCACAACAACTTGCGGCTAAAATGCAGCAAGTTGGTACAATAGGGGGCACAGCTGGTGCATCTGCTAGTCATCTCAGTCAGACTTCCTGTTAGTGAACCTTCGACACTTCACGTGGCCTCAAAGTGTATCCGGCCTGGCACAAGCGCTGTTGTTGTATATGTGTGTGCTTGGCTCAGTCAGTGTGTATGCGTGGATCGTGATGGGTTGTGCTGTGGATTGATTGCACACGTCTCAATAGGATGAAGTTCTGCGTGCCGTGTCAGGCTGGCAGCGGCCCGGGGCTCGACACCGCTGGCGACGGAGCCGCTGGGGTGCTGTGTGCCTGGTGGCGCTGCAGCAGGGGAGTCTGAAAATCGGCAAGGCCGAGTTCGCTGTCAGGTGCTTTGTGATGAGGATGGTGTGGCAGGGGTGTTGTGATGAAAATGATGAGTCAACTATTATAATGAATGCTTTGGTCACTGGTTGGCATGTTAATTCATTAGTGAGCAGGCATTCTCAATGTTTGAATTTAGGGACAGAGCAAAGGCTAGTATGCTCAGGTTAGGGTAAGGGACCTTTACAGAATAATAAAAGCAGAGTCTGGTGGACCAGGTATACTTAACGTGACTGAATTTGTAGGGATGTGGTTAAATGTATACAGAATTCATGTACAGAAACATGTCAACCACTATACCTGCTGTTAACATATCGTGGTTTAGCAGCACAGTTGTCCTATGATAAAGTGTGTTTCAGCAGCAACTCGAGTCATGCTCAATGTCCGGGACTATACAGTTGTGGCTCTTTCTTGGATTAAAGCTATGTTATGGGTTTAAAAAAAACGACTTTTAAGAAAGATCTCTGATCAATTTTCCTTGACCTATTTATGGGTGCATTTGACCACTCTTATTCTTGTTAAACAGAAAAAGTTAACGACAGATATTTGATTGATCAATTCATTTTATATTGCTTTGAGCACAAGTCAATTCTCTTACGTTACTTTTGTGCACGTGTTTCAGTTTTCTCGACAAGATGTACCTGCTGTCATCCGAGGAAGCTCAGGCGAAATTCTGTGCCAACCCACGAAGTTATCTGATGCCCCCACAGCCAAAGCCACCGTGCCATGTGGTGGTGATGGGACCAGGCACTGCTGGAAAAACCACGCTGTGTCACCTGCTGGCAGACCACTACGGAGCTCGGGTACTGTGTGGGATCGCTCCGACCATTTAATACCTCCTATTAAGTGACCTCATATTATATTCCCTTAAAAGAACAGCAGCCAGGAACATAAGATTCATATACAAAAAAAAATCAGGCTAGACTTGGCACTTTCTCTTCACATATCATTTCAGTATGGTGTATCATAATCAAACAAAATCACACAAAACACGGGGCGGTTTATGTCCACTTCCTTGCAATTATTCTTTCTGTTTATTCTTTGCATCGTGATATTTTTTTTTCAAACACTGCTTTTGAATTAAGAAAACTTGGCACAACTGTCTTGAATTATAGTCTACTTTTTTCGTAAAAATGAAGTGTTTTTTTTGGTTACTTCCCTGGCTCTAACAAGAAACACAGTATCGGTGCCAACCAGCCCACGGGTCTACTGGAGTTTGTTGTGTAGATGTGTTTGTGTACAGCTCGTATGCGTGAACCATGTGGATGTTGGTTTGGTGGCATAAATGTGTTGGTAAAACGTCGGGGGTGCTCGCTTGCGCATCGTGTAGGTGGTTAACGTGGCAGAGCTAGTGCGGCCGGCAGTCGAGGAGGAGAAGCAACGTTCGGTGGAGTTGGCACGGGCAGAGGCGCTGGCTGTTGCGCTGGAAACAGTACGGAGTCGGAAGCAACAGGAGAAGCTAGAGAGGATGCAGGGTAAGTGAGGGTCCATGTTTAGTGAGGGTGGGAGGTGAGTGATATTCGGTGTTGCAAGAAATCACAAAATGAGGATGAACCACCTAGCAGTAAGCCCAAGGGAAATCCCAAATATCAACAGTTTACTTGATGCCGTACCATCTTTGTGGATTTAAACTGCTATAGTTTGATCATGCAAACTTGTGCCTTGTGCAGTAACAGTGCAGTATGGACAAGGTATGTTTTAATCTGGTTTTAGTAAAAAGGTTTTAAATATTGCAGTATACATAGCAAGTGTAAAATTTTTAACAATTTTGGAAGCAGTAGCAAAGATGGAGGGACCTTCTTGGGGTTGTGGATGTTGTGCTGAAACATTGTACAATCAGTACTCTACCCCCTGCAATTCTATCTCAGCACTCGCAGAAAAAGCTGAGCCAGAAGACGAGGTGGCTAAAGAGGGGCAGGCAGCAACCGAGGAAGAGGAGCATAAGCCTGGCGTAGCAGCCAAAGCGACAGAAGAAATGGAAATCTCTGGTGACGAAGTCGAGGAGGATTTCGTGGTCGCTGAGCCTGGAGACTCAGGTCTGACAGAGGCTGGCGAGAGAGAGGCTGGAGTGCTCGGTGAGGGTGTGGGAATGGGTAGTGAGTTGGAGGGTGGTGAGAAGGAGGACGGTGGTGAGGAGGAGGAGGCTGGTGACGAGGAGGAGGCTGGTGACGAGGAGGGTGACGTGACGGCCGAGCACCCCGAGGTGCAAGCACTTGTGGCGGAGGCGGCTCTCCGAGCGGAGCAGGCTGCTGAGGGTCTGCCTGCTGAGGCCTACGTGGACGTGCTGGTGAAAGCTCTGTCCGATGTGCGTACGCATCGCCATCATAATCATGCAATTCACAAACATGACAGTCCAACGGTGTTACGGATTAATTTGTTCACATGAATATTGGAATGAAACATTACTCTCATTATTGAGGAGTAGGTAATTGTATGTTTGTAACTCTTTAGCACACATGTTTTAAAATTACCAGTGTAACTGTACGTGATGTGAATGAATCATACTCTCAAGAGCATGCACTGAGAACAGTTCTCTCACATTGTATCATCCGCTACATATTTTATTCATCGCCCAAACCAGTTGCTGGTGTGTAATGGGTAACAGTTGAACTTTTACTGCACTAGTATTTCAAAGAACTATTGAATAGACCCTTTTCTGAAATATACAAAGTGGTACAAATGACATTCATTGCCTATCTAAGCTAGATTTACAACAAGCAGCTGTCTGAACTTAGCTGAGTTGTACTCACTATATCAATGTTGTGAGAGATGTGGTTACACTGACAGGCAATGCCAAAGTGTATTCAGCTCAACCGCAATGCAGTAAAATCAACGACAAGGTAACATAATACAACAGTTTTATGGTTAGGTGCAATATTTCAAGTTCATTACATTAGGGCCACATATAGCAATATCACGACATGAAATAACACCTAATCAGGAGACGCAAACAATTTGTTTCGTAAAAAACAACAACAACAACCTATGTGCGGTTTAGATGCGCAGGGAGACGGATGATGTGGAGGGTGCGGGAGTGGCGGCACAGGGCTGGGTGCTCGATGACTTCCCTGCTGACCAGGAGCTCTGGGCCACGCTGCTGGCAAAGGGGCCGTGCCCGGACGAAGTCTTCTGCCTCGTGGACCCCAGTGCAAAAAGCAAGTCAAGATTTTAAAACACACCCCTGCTTGACAACGTTTTTAAACATAATTTAAGTCACTAATTCATCATGTGTATGGCTGTATTGGCAAAAAGGGCCCTGTTCTCTAAGCACAGGGGATTTTCTTTCTTTGGCACCCACAATAGACTGAAATAAGGTACCACAACCGTGCCCCGTGTTTATCACCGGTCTTGCAACGAGGCCATAGAACAGGATAGCACAGGGATGTTCTGTGCTTTATCCTTAGTTTTTCTTGGCGAGCGCTCATTTGGGTGTTGCCCCTGAAAATAACTAAGTTTGTACTGTTCTCTGCTGACCATGATGCCCTGTGCCCTCTGTGGGTGCAGGTGAGTTGCTGCTCTCCAGGATGTACTCTAAGCACAAAGAGGAGGTGGATGCCAAGAGGAAGCAGAGGAGAGTGCAGCAGCTAGAGCAGGAGAGACAAGAAGCCAATGCAAGGCGGTGAGCCTGAGTGTGGAACACTTGCATGCAATCGTACTTGTAACTGAGTAAGCACATACATGGACCTGTACGCTTGCTCATACTTGCACTTGCAGATTAGGGAGCTCTGTGGCGCAAGATTTAATAACCATGCCTGTATGTTGACGATTGAATACACACATCTCCGATTCGTACAGTGCAAAAGAAGTTCAGCATACATACATTCAAATGCACATACTAATTCGCCCAGAATTGCAATTACCATGTCTTATGTACACCCTTAAATAAATCTTATATATTTTTGAATGTATGCCAACAAACACAGACACGATGATATTTCAACCTTTTGAATGTCTCGAGCATAGTGCAGTTGTGCTTGGGCCAAACTAAACATTCCATGCATGACACCTCTATATCAAGACGTGACCTGGTACATAATGAGAACCTGAGATTAAAATTATAATTGCTTTATCACCATTTTGGTGACTGAAAAACGATCTCATAACCACGCACACATAGCAAGGAGCAGCCCTGTAGAATAATAATATTACACAACAATACTCGATACTCTGGAAGCTCAGTTGACCTTTCTCGATAACATATGTTTCTAACTACGTGCGGGAGCTGACCTCATGACCTGTGCACTGCTGTAACCATTTGAAGGCAAGCAGAGTTGGAAGCTCTAAGGGAACGGCAGAAAGAGAAGTTGGAGCAGCCTGAGGGTATCCACGACAGCGGCAGAGGTAGCTACTCTGTGCTGTGTGACCTTTAAGTGTGACTTGCTGCTTATAATTAGAAAGAAGGTCCACTTAGTGAAATATCAGAGACTCAGAAGTTTTGGTAATGAAGAGATCACCCTGACATCTTTATACGATGTTGACATTGTCAAATTTTTTTGTTAACTTTTATGGTTTTTATCTCAAATATGTGTGCAAGTTTTGTAAAAATTTCCATGCTATTCCTTTAAACATTAATAGCTACGTTTTGACATATATTTCATGTTGGCATGCTGATTTAAAAAAAAAACCTGAAATATGTTTGCAGAAGAAAATGCTGACCAGAGCAGTGTTATTGAAACAATTTTGGAAGAACCGCTGGAGAGTAGTACTGACCTGATCATGAAGGTTGAACCAGGTATGACTGGAATAAAGCATTATTATGTCATCCCAACATTCTACTCCAGGTACTATGCTTGATTACCCACGATACCTTCACTGAGTCTCATGACCTTTGCAGGATGAGTGCCAAGTTTTGGCAATTTAAGATGAATGGTTGCTGTGTATATTTCAATTCAGTAACTCAGAATCAGAAGTTTATTATCCGAGTAAATTACCCATTGAGCTACGCAGCTCTTTTTCAAAGGTAACTCACCCTCTGTAGTCGCCACTGCCTGCTATGGCGATAATTTTGGACTGGAAATTTAAAGCTCGCACACGCAAGACAAAGACCCCCCATGCAGCCTGCACAGACTACTGGGGCAAGTGCTATTAACCAGCAGCTATGAAGGCCGGCACGGTACACGAGGGGATGGGTGGCCAGCACCATGCCCGACCGTCTTTGTCTCCCGAGTGGCGATGTTTACACACCACACCAGGTACTCATCTGAGGCTGAGTCGACCTAGGGGAGGCCCAGGACCGGTTAAAATATTCGTCACTGTTATTGGTTGTGAGCGGGAATCGAACTCGGGTCGCTGGGTTCGTAGCTCAGTACGCTAAACGCTGCGCCACCGCTCCCCACTGCACCACCACACATGCACACACATACATACATACTCATGCCCTTATCCCTACTTCACATGCTGTTGCTACTTTTGACAGATCCTGCCCTGGAGGATGTCCCTGAGGGCGGGTTCCCGGCGGGACCAGAGATGGAGCGGTATTACGAGGAAGTGGTGACTTTCAAATCCGCATGGCAGCACTGCTCGGCAATCATTGCTTCAAAGACTTCCTTGCAGCCACTCGTGATAAACATCACCGAGAAGGCTCCCCGAGAGATTCTGAAGCAAGCGACCACCACCATGGAGCGTGCGTGCAACGAGGAATGGAAGGGGGTGGCAGTGGTGTTGTTAGACGGAGCAGCTGTGAGGGCAGGCTCAATTTAGTCATTTTAAAGGGGGTGGCTGATGCAATTCTAAATTCAGCTGCGTGGTGGTAAATCAGCTTGCAAGTGCTATGGAGGCAGATTCAATTAGCTCATTGAGGAAGCAAAGGGGTTGTTTATTTGTTTTATATCTATTTCTGATGGACATATCCAGCTCATTTATAGACATGTCCAGCTCTCACAGGGAATAATGGCATGCATTATTATGGAGTGATGGTCCAAAGGAGTTTGTGGGATTTCCTGTAATTTAAAATTTGGCTCTCAACTCTTATGTCTCGATGACATACATTTAGTGGCTCCAAATACCAGTCCTTATGCTTTCCTGTTGGTCTTAGTTTCTCCTGTTTATAAACGCACTGTATAATTTATTAAGTATAATAATTAATTCGTATGCATATATGAATCGGTAAAAATCACAATCTTGGGCACACAGATTCGGGTTTAAGATCTTCGAACCTATTGTAATGACATTGGGGGATGATATTAAATAGGTGTTTCAGAACAAAATGAACAAAAAGAAAGTATTTCTAAATTTCACTAGTTATGATCTTCAGCAATTATAGCAATTGCTGGCTTATTGGTATAGAACAATAACCGTAAGGAAACATTTTGCAGGGAGGAATATTTTGCCCCATGGTGATAATGCTGATTCAACACTGTATTAATAATAATGTTGCTTTTCCAAGGCTGCTGCCAAAGCTTTGTTGTATTTGCAGGGCTGCTTTGGTACCGCGCAACAGAAGTGACAGGGGTGGACCTGGATGAGGAGGAGGAGGATGCTCGAGCAGAAATGGAGGAGGTTGAAGCAGAAGGTGAAGAGGAGGGAAAAGAAGAGGAGGAGCAGGTGCATAATCAGAGGGTTGTGTGATGTTGTAGTCTTTAAGGTGCGACAATCACACGAGAGATGTGGTGGTCTGTGGAAGGTAGGATGAATAGACAATCGGATGTAGTGGTCTTTCCATGGTGTATTCAGTTCAGTTTAATTTATTAGGGAGAACCCTGTGAGCCATGCGGCTTTTGACTCGGGTGCAACCGCAACAAACAAAAACGTGTACAAACCACATCTTAAAGTGACGACACGCAACAGAAACATCCAGGAAAAGCCATGGTGGTCTCACCGTGGGATCTGTAGTAATCTCTCATTGTGGTGTGCTGGCTTTACATTTTCATTATGATCGGCTAATATTTGTACGAACCACATAGCTCGCAGCCATCACTGTGCATCAACACATTTATTTGCTTTTCAACCATTCTGTTCACACAACTTTTTCAAGTGCTTAAAATGTTTAAATTATGAGGGGTAATTTATGGTAGTATGACACATCGATACATAAAAAAAAATAGATTGTGAATTGTCAAGAGTTCATCTCACCAGTGTGGTGGACCATACTTAAATATTTATCTCACTTGAGATGAAATCAATGGAATGTAGTTCCATTAGCCACAGAGTTGTGCCGTACTCATGTTCCCTTGCTTCAGGAGGAGCAGAACGACGACAAGCATGAATCTAAAAGGCAGCTGGGCGACAGCAGCCATTTCTGCCCCGTGGCACTGAAGCAGAGGTTTGTTCTGGCACCGGGGAACCCAGAGGTGGCTGCCAAATACCGCGAACGCGTTTACTACTTGACGAGCCCGGAGGCTCGCACTCAGTTCTGCGAAAGCCCAAAGGAGTTTGTCGCTCATTTGGAGCCTCTGCAGGTAAGAGTTGTTTATTTACCAATTTATTATATTTATACGAAAATGTTTCTCCAGGATGTTTGGCCAGAGGTAGAGAAACATAGTTTGCAGTGTGCTTGCCGCTGGATGACTTTGATTCAGACAAATCAAAGTTTACAATGTCCTCATTAGTTTAAAACAAACATTTGTAATATATTCCATTTTAATTCGAATTAGTAATGTTTCTTTGCTATTCGGATCTCATAATTGATGGTGATAGTAAACAAGAAAATAATTAGTGCAAGGAAAAGAAGAAGCGGATTTCTTAGAGCAGGGGTCGGCAACCAAAATAACAAGAAGAGCCATTTCTTTCCAATTCGGTACAAAATTCAGTATTTCAAGAGCCGCAATGCATCTGAGTACATACATACTCATCGTCAAGAAGCAGCCCGTAAAGAGCCGCATGCGGCTCCGGAGCCGTAGGTTGCCGACCCCTGTCTTAGAGGCTGAATAAGTTAGTGTAATAATTTCTGAGTGACTGAAAAGCTTCGAAAGGATGTTATAAAAGCCGTCAGTGTTGTGTACGGTATGGCCATATTTATGAAACTGGCCACCCATTGAGGTAAAAAGGCTTGGACCTCTTGTGTTGGCTTAGGGCCAGCTTGTTCATCAGCAAAACCTACGAATGCCAGGGACTACATAGCTGTGAGGTCCCTGGTGATGTCTATAAACTGATCAATTTGTTATTTCCTATACCACTTTTGAACTGTTATAATCATTAGGATTAGGGTTAGTATAATGGCTAGCCTTGTTAACATGAAACCTGATTCCTTCCATAAGATCATTTTTAACACCATATGTGCTTTTTTTTAGGGACCCGCAAACCGAAAGACCTTGCCAGCTATTTTTCAGAATTATCCCAGGAGTTTATAGAGGAATTTACGGTTATACTGTGCATTAACTCACTGCACAGTTTCACCATTTACTCTTTATTTGCACTGCAATTCCACTCGACTTTGCTCCGTGTTTTTGTAACCACGTTCTCCCTCAGGCTCCTCCACTCCGCATTGTGATGCTGGGACCTCGGGGTGCAGGAAAGAGCATGTGTGCACGCTGGCTGGCCGAGAAGCTGGAGATCTTCCACATCCAGTTCCGGGAAAGGCTGCGGGAGCTGGTGACAACTGGGGACAAGCAAGCTGTGCCACAAGAGCCCAGTTCCGACAAAAAGCCACCAGAGGACAACCAACCTCAACGGGTATGCTCACACTTGTATACGCACATGTATGTGTGTATGTTGAACTTCTTTGGCACCATACGTAGCCAACCGTGCTAATCGGAGGTGCAGGCTAAGGACAACAAACTGTATCTGCATGGTGAAATTTCACCATATATATGGATTAAAGTATACAACAGATGCCATTGGGGAGGGGTGTATATGGGGTTAATTAAAACTATCAAGTCTCAACAGATCCCCACTGGTTTGTAATTGTATACTTTGGACATTGAAACTAATAGATGAACAATTAAAATGGGTTAAAAATCCAAACCAAACATGGAACATTTAGAAACATTGCATATCAACTATTGCAAATTGAGAGTGTATCGTGATATATTCTGTTATACGCATCAATCTTTTTATTTTATGTAGCAATTGAGGTAAACTAAATTGTATTTTAAGTGAACTACAGTACATTGAAATGCAGTGCCTATTAAATGGTTAGTTAAACTGTTTATCCTTTGTAAACGTGACACATTTTTTTACTGTTTGGCCGTGTCGGGTGGTGGAGGGTTACGACACATTTATAAATAACGCGATCTAACCCCAAAATCTTTATTATGAATAATATTGTCCGCGAAAGCCTACATGTTCAACTAAACTCTGATGTTGGACACATGTTTAACTTTTTGATATAAATTCTCGGGACTCGAGAGGCTTAGGAAGTGCACCACTGCCTTGCAGCAGTGGTTCTGGGCCCGCGATCTCTCCTTGAATGCTTCCAAAATTCGAGGCCGTCATGATGAGCACCAGAAAGCAACTCGCCATGTTCATGTTGCCTTCTAGCATATTAACAGTTAGGCTCCACTATCCATGTTTCTGACCACATCAAGTGCCTCGATGTTCCTCTCGACTCCACATTGACCTTTGACAGCTCCACCAACCACATCATCATATCTTGCAACTTCCGTCAATTACGTTCACTCATCACCACTGAAGTCGCCAATACCTTTGCCTGCTGGATAGTTGGGTCTCACCTCACCTATTGCAACTCCATCCTTGTTCGATCTTCACCCAGTCACCTTAAAATAAACTCCCCATGTTTTCAAAACAATCTCACCCGCGTCATCCCTGATGCCTGTCATCCTCTGCTAGATTTACTCACCTCCTTCCACTCCCTCCACTGGCTTCCCATCACCAGCAGGGTCAGAATTGATATGGGCCTGCCTCTGCCACCGTGGTGCCTCTGCTTTTGGTTGTTCACCATGTTTTTATTCGCTCCTATCCCACCGCACTACAGCTCATGGTAGAGCTCTCCTCTTTATACCAGGAACAAGGACTGTCACTGTTACGCGTCGTTTCTCCATGGCAGCCCCCTCCATCTGGAACGCCATCCCACAGCACATTCGCAGCATTAAATCTACACCTACTTTAAGAAACACTGAAAGTTCCACCTCTCTCGTCTGGCTTTTGAGTGACACCAAGCTTGACTCCGTGCCTTAGATTCATTGTCATTTATGTATATGAAAATATTGCGCACAATATAAATGGCATTATTATGAGAATGAATAGGAAATGGATATACAGTGAGTAGCTGTAAACACGTGGCTTCTCTGAATAATGTCTTGTTTCCATGTGAGAGTAGCAGCAAGAGGTGGAGGGCGACTGGCAGAAGCATGCAGAGGCCGTGGAGGCGTACCTCTCAGACAGCGAGCCACTGCCAGCACAACTGCTCGATAAACTCCTCCTTTCCTGGTGGAACGAGGAGCCCTTCAGGTGCAAAATCATTCTTGCTGAAATGTGCTGAATGGTCCCAAGTTGTTCATGGATGACGATTGCCTCTAACACTAGGCAACCAAGCAGCATTTGTTTAAAGGGGCTACACCTTGCTTTTGAGAGTCAGAGATGTAGAAATTAAAAGAAGTTGAAATGTTAACAGAGCGTTACAGCTCTCGTGACATCTGTATTGGACATCCCAGGATACAGCTTAGTACAGATCATTGGCATCAGAACATTCGTCTTCTGGGTTGCATCTAAACATATGCCAATTGAAAACATTAGTCTCGAAGGTTCATTGGTCGATGACTTCAATGTTACTTATGAATTGTTTGCAATGAAAGAGAGCCTTTCCATGTATTAATTATTGTATTAGAATAACCGTATTCGATACAGAAATGTAATTAAGTGGGACATCTGTGTACTCGTAGAAGGCCGTACAGTACAGTATGCAGGAATCTCATTAATTCTAACCATCCTTTTACGATTGACAGGCATTCCATATTCAGCGTCCACTTGCAACAGTTGACCAGAATCGTGGCAGTGTGTGTGGCGCTGACCGCTTCCCCTCCCTCCGTTTTGCACAGGTCACGAGGTTTCCTTTTGGAGGGCTTCCCCAGCACCCCAGATGAAGTGCAGTACCTGGCTGAGAGGGCACTGTTCCCAGAGGTGGCTGTCCTCCTCAATGTGATGGAGGGAGATGTCATCAAGCGGCTGTTGCCTCCACAGCTCGACAAGTGGAGACTTGAGAATAATCGGAAGTTGGAGGAGCTCGCAAAAAAGAAGGCTCTCAAAAAGCAGCTGCAGGTGCGTTGCACCGAGTGCGGCAGCGATTCTTTATTGTACGCGGAATTTCCCTGCAGTTTACAAGTGGTATATGTTTAAAAGCTATGTAATTATGAGCAAAATTGAGTGACGTAGTTGATATGAACTTTTAATTGAAACGTATGGAGAACGTGGAGCAATCCTTGGATAACAGGCCTGAGCAATTATCTCGATTCACGATATAAACAATCTTAATGGATAGTTAAATATTGCCGCAATTAATTATTGTGATAATCAGTTATTTAAGTCTGGTTCGCTTGATCTATGGTTGTTGTGCTTACTGATAAGACATTCTACTGATGCGATTGCAGTCAGCTAGGTACTCTGATTATTTAACAAAAAATTTTACAGTATTTTTTAAAGTGGTCTTTTGTCAATAAAAAATAAAGCACTCTACGGTATTATCATATTTTAGAGACCTTGAATTGTATTCACATTTTTAAAGCCATGTTAATTTGCTCTGTGGCACAATATGCTTTGGACGGCTTTGGGCTTATTAAAATTTAAATGTGTTCTGTGTATAATTCTATCACAGGAGGAGAAGCTTTCTAAAAGGACAGCCAACCGTCTGGCCCGTCAAGCAGAGAGAAGAGCTGAAAGGCTTGTGAGTGCACGCTCTATTAAGTTGCTTTATAGACAAAGGCGTATACATTTGTGATTCATTACATTGTCACGATTGAGGGACGCAATTCAGTTTTTTTTTGTCGCTTAAACCTTCTTTGCTGTGTTTTCTGTCGTCTTTGTCGCATTAATCTAATTTTACAGAAGCATATAATTTTGATTAATCTTTAATTCTTCTTCTACATGTATGATTATATGCATATATTATGAATAACATAATAGATTGTAATCCATTGATAGATGCTTAATTACATCTCTAGTGCACATAGGTCGAACACAAGAAACACACACGACAATAACCGCAATTCGCAACTAAGTGGTGGTGATGTCACCACGGCGTTTGTGCCAGGCTATGTGCACTTTAAGGCCATGTGAAGTGTCGAACGGACGCTGCCAGGTCATGGGACAGACCCAGCAGGTGCCATGGGTTGACTCACTGAGATGACTGGCAGATGCACCACCTGTGCCCCCTACTGTGCCAACTTGCAGTGTTTTAGCCGGAACACATACATCATACATTCAGAAAACTATAACATTTAACACATGTACAGTACTCAATAGAAGAGACCTTAGCTGGGAAATATGTGCTTGTACAGGAGAGACGAAGAGCAAGAGAACGGGAAATGGAGATGAGCGATGAGGAGAGTCAGGGGAGCGATCCTGAGGAGGAGCCTGATGATGATGAGGAGGAGGAGAATGAAGAGGAGGGCGAGGAGGAAGAGGAACAGTTGGAAGAGGAATCGGATGTGGCAGAACGTATAAAAACTGAGCTCGGAGAAAAATTTGACGCTGATACGAATGCCTTGCAGAATTTGAAGGTTTGTCTGTATGCTTCTGGAAACATCTACGGTATATGCAGAAGAGTGCTTTATATCTTGTGTTCAGTGTGCACCACTCCACATGGCCGACTGTTTTGTAATTAAAACCGTTAATGGATATATAAATGTATATATATATATATACATACACACGCAATGCTAACATTGAGTGAGAGAAAACTGCTGGATATCAAACATGTGAAAATGACGACGCCGGTGTGAAATGAGAGCAAAGCGGGAACCCGTGTGACTGCGAATCAACAGGAGAGTTTGGAGAACGTGTTGGTGGACATCCTGGAGGTGGATGGGAGTCGCAGGCGTCACATTGTACAGCACAAGTTGTGGGAGCGGCTGGGACCTCATCTCCCCGCTAACCGAGGGTCCCTGCTCCAGTCGTGTATCCCCGTCTCGGCCCGCCTCGCTCAGCGGATGCTTCAGCTTTCCTACAAACAGCTGAGCTGCTTTGGGTACCGTGATCCTGTCAAGGTGCGGGCCTGTGCCACTGTGAAATGCCAACAATGGGGAGCAACGCTTCTCCCAACAGCGTTATAAAGTTCCCATTATTCACGGAATTGTCAGGCATGTGTAATGAGCCATTTATCAAATCGTTATCCCTGCCAATATTTACAATGCCCTGTCACTTGTACTGTTAAGCATGCACTGCATCCCATCAGCAGTGTGGTATGTTGTTGCAAGTGCGCATGCCGCAAATGAGACTAATGTAACATATTTAAAAGAAACCATGGTAATGTGAACGTAATTTTATATTCTGGGTAAATGGAGTAAATTGCATATTTTGACATGCATTCTTAATCACCAATGAGATATGATTTTTAATCTTAATTATATAGTAGACATTTTTCTGTGCCGCCAGATATTTTAGTTATGTCAAGTGGCATATCAGCTTGGAAACTGAAGTAAAAAACCCCGACTCATAATAACAAATTGTTTTTATTGTGTAATTTACGCAACTGCATCACAATGCTGCGCATTCCGCAACCACAGAGGTGCATAGATTGAGTTATTTTGAGCCCAAATAATGGGTGTTTACATATGTGGGAGGATGCCAGAGCACCCATAGAAAACCCACAGATGCGAAGGGGCAACACGCGATCTCATACAGGTAGGACAGGTGACATTAGTCCGCGTTTACTGTACCACCCTCTTCTGGTGAGCCACGGTACGGCACCTCAGTGTGTGCGATTCGCCAACCCTCGCGTGCACATGGATGATTACTGGCACACGCCACCACCCTCACCAGATTTAAAGTGTCACAGGGTAGACAGGTGCTTCCTATATACATTACCTCCTTAGTGCTGGGCAGGAAACTGGTTGAGCTTCACCTCAGAGAACCGAGTGCCTCCAACAAAGCAACCAACATGATTTCCTCCAGGAAGCCTAGATTTTCCTCAGTGGTCTGTAATATAAGTGCTGAACATGCCTAGTGCAGCTTTACTCTAAGATCTCCAGAACTGGGGCAGGTCCCCAGTGGTGAGGTTGGAAATGCCACACTCTTTTATTTATATGTAATGCTTAATATTTAAACGGTGCATGCATTTAACGTTGTGGTTTCTCATACAGATGTATGAAGGAGATGTCCTTTCAAAAAGCCGGAGCACTGCAGAAGTGTCATACCAAGTCATCTATCGGCAACACATCTACTTTTTCTCCAGCAAGGCTTCCCAAGACAACTTTACAGCAAATCCTGTGCTGTACACATTTCAGCCACCACCTAAGCCAGCCATTCCTATTAGGCTGGCTGTTTTGGGCCCTCCAAAATCTGGAAAAACCACAAGTAAGGTCAAGATATTGCTTTAGTCATGTTTAGGTTTTTGAAATACATTTTCCATGAAAAAATGAAGTGCATGGAAATGTAACGGGGAGCATGAAGAGCCTGGAATTCATGCTGTTCATGTCTGGAATTTGTCTCGATAAAATCTGGAAATGGTTCGGATTTGAACTCTAATTGTACTGCCGGAAGCATTCATTGCAACATAAGTTGTAGAAAAAAGTTCTAACCTAGCATCGTTGTTTATGGATCTTCATGGCTGAGAAGCTCACTTCCGCTCCAAGGCTATGTTTTTCGATGCAATCTACCCTCAAGCTTATGTCAGTTGTCATGTGACAGCATATAAAAGTGCACTTAATTTGTTTAATTTGTGATGATGTGTTGATGTCTGATTTAATGCTCCAACAGATTGGTGGCGTTATGGCATGCCTCCATTGGCTGCTCTAATTAGGGGTGCCACAGTGCCTAAGAGATGTTAACTGCCTCGCCTGGCATGCAGGAGGTCGTGGGTTTGACCCTGACGCCGATTTTTTTGAGTTATTTTTTATTTTCGCCCCATTATTGCGTGGATTTTTTTTATCAAAGCCCTCCAGATTTTCCCTCCACATTTAGAAACATGTGTTTAGAGTACTTGGCTGCTATAAATGTCTACATGATAAGCCACTTTTGTTGAACTATCAGTTGTGGCCACGTCACTTATAAAAAAAAGCTATATAACTCAATGGGCCTTACTTTTTTCCAAAATGTGAAGTTTTCCACATCAGATTTAGACACCCACTTTAGAACATTCCAGAACTTGCAATTTAAACATGTACAGATATTATTGAATCTTGGCTCATTGGTAAATGTATTTAAACCAATGTAATATTACATGAATGACACCTACCTGTACTCGTAACTTGACATCTATGACTGTATGAGCAAACATCTAAATCATCACAACCAGATATCACAGCCCTTTATACTCAGCCTTGGCTCTCAATTCAACCCAGAATGCTTAATGAGAATAATGATGAAGTATGGTGGAAAAATCATTATTTTACCCTCGTTCACAAACATGTAATGATGCATCATCACCCATCAGACAGCTGTCCCCTCATCCCCTCCTGCTTCCGCTCCTTGTCCATGCTATGCTCGTTAAAATACTGGTGATAATCACGGTTAACAGATGACATGGACACATTTGTATTAAATAGGCAAGGTTTTATGGGGTTTTTTTTCCCATAGAATTTAAGAGTTCTAAATAAAAAAACGCAATAAAAATGAAATCGAGATACACCTCTGCTAAGCATCCGTTTCAGGTTTAAAAAAAATAACATTTTGAATGAGATACACCTTGAAATAATTTTGCATAGCATCTTCACTCTGTTCTGCTCCTTACAGGAACTACGTTTACCTCCTGCTTCAAACAACTTCCAGCTGAGCCAAGCCTCCCCTAACAAATGCCAGCCCCGCTTCACGTTCTTCCTCTGTCCCCCATTAGGATTTCCTTCAGTTCATGCACGTTGCGTAATATTTGTTTCGAATTGCATTGCAGTTTGCCGTATTGGGGGGGGCGAGGGGGCAATCGGCTTCCTCCAAACCCGTGATGCTATGCGCCTGCTGCATGGCAATTGTGGAATGATGCATTGCATCAAGTTGCATTGCACTGTATACATCCTGTGGCGCTGACAGCATTCAAACGACCACAGTCATGAGCGGATCACTGGTTGCAGTTGCAGGCAGGCTGGCGCAGGAGTACGGGGTGCTGCGGCTGTCGGCAGGGGAGGCGGTGCGCACTGTGCTGGCTACCCAGCCTGGCACGGCCCTAGCAGCACAGCTCACGGCTGTGCTGCTATCTGGGCAGGCTGTGCCTGACGAGCTGACCACCCGGTGCTTGGACGTAGTACTCATGCAGCCAATCTGCCATACGCACGGGTACAATGCATTACAGCGCAGTTATATTAGGGCGCATGTTATACAACACACGATTACACTTATATGAGCACTTACGCAGAGCCGATAGGCACGCGTTTGGTCTCCTGCTTCGAGTGTGATTCACATTCAGGAGCTGATGTACATGTGCACATGAAGTGAACGCTGCCACACGTGTGTGTAGTTGTGTCCGAAGAGTCAACGATAAGATATTTCCTGTGCTTCATACTCATAGCATTTACAGTAAAACTATCCTTTCAGGTTCAAGACAATGTATGAAGGGAAATGCACGTGATTATAAAAATCACACAAAGCTCACGCATGGCTGCAAATTATACGTAATGACTCGCATACCTGCAGTCTAATGGCCACCTATTAATTCAGATAATCAAATTAATCACTACAAATTTAGCCAAAAGCGGCTGCAAATAGTAACACAGTGAGGTGTCCAGTCACATTGTTTCAGTGTTTTTCTGAAGTTAGTTCATAAGGTCACCTTGTCTGGCTGTCATTCAGGTTTGTGCTCGATGGCTATCCCTTGACGCAGAGGCAGGTACGCCTGCTGGATGCTCGCGGGATTGTGCCGGTGATCGTTGTCGCAATGCAGCTGGCGAGTTCGGAGGTGCTACAGAGAGGATTCCAAGATTGCAAGGGGCCTGGGAGGTAGATGTCCTTATTGCTGATAACATTTATTTTTGGACCCAGGTGTATGTTTTTCGTGGATTATACATGGTTAGTGTTCCTATAAGCTGGTGTTTGTCCAAGGACACGCAATTTTGTTGGTGATGGCTGTCAGATTTGTGCCTAAAGAGTCTAAATAACATGCACCGCAAATTACAGCCTTTGTGATGCAACTCAGATTTAATGTTATTGTCTGGGCAGGTCTTACCCACAGCTCGACAGCCCCCAGGCACTGGCTGTAAAGATGTCTCATCATCAGAGAGAAGTGGCTGCTGTGCAGGAGTTTTACAAGCGTCAACACCAGAATTGGATTCTCATGGATGGCACCCGGAGCAAGTGGTGGCTGTGGACTGAGGTGCTGCGCCATGTGGCAGTTAGTGTGCGGCAGATCCAGGACTATCTGCATGACATTGGCCGAGGTACGAAGCAATCGCACAAATACTTTTTGAATGTGCCGTTGCCCATCACAATACGTGCAGCACAGTACAACGTCACATGTACAACTCACTGGAGACCGAGCGGTAGATGGAATATGTGCAAAGGTAGAATAAGTGAACGTCTTTAGAAAATGTCAGTTCCCCTTGAACAAATACTGCACTGGGTGTGGACGTTAATTGGTTAGGGCAAATATGTAATGATCAGATATGGGACGCACTGGAATTTATTAAGCTTCAAAAGCAGACAGATTCGCACTTAGCTCATTCTTCCATCGTGTTCGTGTCTATGTTGGCCATTTGAAATGCTCAGGATGGGCGGCCCGGATTGAGGGTCTGTGCGTGACTCCGGAGGAGTGTGCAGTGCGGCTGGGTGAGTTCAAGGAGTACTGCCCAGTCAGCTTGGCACTCCGCGGGGAGTACGTCTGCTGTGATGATCCCTCCTTGCGGTGGACTGCAGAGTTCTGCGGACACTATTACAAAATGGCTTCAGAGACTGATCTGCAGGTGGGATTGTGCTTGTGTTGTCTATTCCCTCGATGTTGTCTTTTTTTAATATACAGCTCTTATAACCTTGCTCAATTCAAGAAATGTGTTAACTCGTTCCCATTACACGTTTCACAGTGCTGTCTGCTGCTGGCCCAATTACATTTTGGGCCATTGGGCCTGTGCTTAGAAATTGTAAAATAATGTTTTACAAGTCATTTGTATTATGGAAACACAACGTCAGTATCTGCTTGTCTCAAATGAGCATTGGTCAGTGCTTATCTGTTGGTGGCCTTGAGAAAATGATAAATATTTAACATGTTGAATTATTTACTGTATCTAAAACTTACCTTTCTCATGTGTTATATATGTGTATGCAATATACATAAAATGGCTGTGTAATAGCACAATAAAAAACAGTTATTAAATAATTGCACTTTGAATCAATCAAAACTTTAATTATAACTATGAGATTCCATCAAGAAAAGTCACTTGCAAGGCAAACATGGTAGGAAATTCAATAATGTTGTACATAGGTAAACAATTGCAGGGAATTGTGCAAAGTAAAATAATTTCAAAAATATTGTTTCAAATGTTGTGATAATAAAACTAAAATATGCCTTCTTGTTGTCATTCTCGGATGTATTGTTATCTTTTGCTCTCCATACTTAAGTGTGATGTTTGAACTATGTGTTACTTGTGCCTATTTCAACTAAATACTTATCTTGTGTCTTTTAAATGTACCTTTGCATTGGCATATTTGTTCTCTGCTCATGGACAAGGTGCATACAATCATGATCACTGCAACTCGGGCTACAGAATATGTGATGGGCTGAGCCAGGCAATTACATCCATACAAAAAATATATAATATATGTAAGTGCGACATTCGGCTGTGACTAAGCACTGGCACATTGCGCCCCCTGCCCAGATTTTCCTTAAAAGTCCCGAGCAGTTCATGGCTCCGCTGGCACCGCGTGCTCTGCCTCCAAGCGACGCACTGCCCCGTCCCCTCACACCGGCACAAGTAAAGCAGATGTTCCCCAAGCAGGTGGAGCTTCAGGGTTACTGCCCCGTCACCTACCTGGACGGTCAGCTCAGGTAAACCCACCTCATCCTCAATCTCAATTGTGTTTCTGTTCTATATTTCATCATGGGACCTCCTTTGCCAGTATCAAAATATGAGAATAGGGTTTCCCCTTTTTTCTGGCAACAAAACAGGTGTTAATATGTTAAAACACTAAACTGAAACCTTATACAAGGAATCATGTCTGCATTAACCACAATATTCGCCAAAAAGGCATCCTCCCTGTCGAACACTGTCTAACACCGTTTGAGACTAGGCTCAAAAGAAAGCTGTCTCTGGTGTGGACCAATCAGTTTCAAAGACAATGCATATACTATCAGAGTATGTTTTTTGTTTGCATTCTGACCACAAGTATTGTGGTTAATGCAGACATGATTCCTTGTAAAAGGTTTCAGTTTGGTGTTTTAACATCTGAACACAGCTGTTTTGTTGCCAGAAAAAAGGGGAAAACCTATTCTCACTATTCTATATTTGTTTTGTCTTGTTAAATGAGTTTGCCTTATTGCAGCCTAACGAGCATCGGGCACTGCACTTAATCTTAAGAATATGTAACAAAATTAACTAGCCTGTTAAATACATGTTGGCAGTGTTGTTTAATAACATTGAATGTGTGCAGAAAGTGTCATTTTTCACTTGCCACATCTCGTGTTGGTAATAATGATCCACTTAAAACGTGATACTGGTAGTGACTATTCGGCTGTGATGGTAAACACTTCTAGACAGGATGGGTATAGAGAAATGCACATCTTTAGATATGCCTAAATCATTCAAGGAGTCCATAAGGTAGATGTTTCCACTCCAATGGAAAGCCTCATTTATTTCAGCTATGACTGCTTGGTGAATGGGAGCATGGAATTTGCTGCAGAATACAGAGGAAAGGTTTACACTTGCCTGACGGAAGCTGCACGGCAATCATTTTTGAAGTAAGTGCCTTTTTAAATTTAATGTCCATCATATATTTTTTTCCCACATCATATGCGTATCATGTATATATGTATTACACTGGAATTGTAATGACGTGAAATAATTTGTGTTATGCTTTTTTCCTGTAGGTTGCCAGAAAAATATTCAGATATTAAACTCCCAAAAAAACTTCCACCAAAGAGAGTGCCGATATCACTGACCTCACTTCCAATGTTGGGCTACCTGGAGCAGGTATTGCTGTTCATACATTTTCCATCATAAAAACGCACATTTTCTACTGACTTGTATATGCAAAGAGCAGGCAGGGTATATTTAAGTAAAGGAATATAACCGGGTGTTTGTGTATCTTCTGAAGTACTGATTTAAAATGTATATATACAAAGGAACCTCGAGGCACATTGGTAAGAAGACTGTGTGGGTGGCTGTGGTTTTCTTTCCTGTTCAGGGCTTGTCAACTGCGTTGGTGAAAGCCTTGAGTGCAGTGGGGTGCCTCAAGCCTAAATACCCCTTCCTTTCTCTGCACCGCTCCGCCCTTCTGCTCGTCGCATTCCATCTCAAGAGTAAGTTCACTCACCGTTAAACCTTGGCCTTTCATTTTGAAACAGTGAACTGCGGGCAGGCAAGCGCAACTAAGCTTTGTTGTGGCTTTGCACAGCTATAAACTCATCACCATGGGTCTCCTTTAAAACTGAGTTACCGTGAGCAGTGTTTGGTGGGGGGGAGGTGCTTTGAATGCAGCAGATCCTGTATATTGAATGTGCATGTGGCAGCCTTGAACCCTAGGAGTTCTGAGCACGTGAAGACCGAGTACAAGCAGCGACTGCGGAGCTTTGAGGAGTGCTGTGAACTCCTGGTGCACCTGGGTTCCACCATGCCACGCGCCTTCCAGCCTATCGACCAGCGCCCACCTGCACTGGAGCACAGTATGCAGACCTTCCTGGCCATTGAGAAGTGTGGGTCAAAAGATCTAGACAAATCTGCAGGGATAACCCAGGTAGGGCTTGTATAACGGACAAGCGAATGTCAAATAATATTAATCAATCTGGAGTAAATGGCTATATATTCAACTTTGTAAAATTTTCATAACATATTGAAGAGTACTTAAAGTTGTGTGATGGATATATAAGCAGAACTCTCTTGTGTGACTCCACACATACATTAAATATGTTTAGTCTATTGGCCTATTGACTTTTTGTTAATTGAATTCTCTTGCACGTGTGCTGAACCAATTTTGCAAATAAAAAGCTTTAAACTATCCTGGTTTTTTCCTCAATGTTTTTTTTTTTTATTCTGGGATGCCTCTGGGAACCATTGCTCTATATCATTCGAGGGATTGCTTTAGAAATATATTATATGAATGCTCTTTGCAATGATGCAATTTCTGCTTGCCTAAGCCTGCCACCTGTCAATCCACTGCTGGATGAAGACCTTCAAATGCCATGTCAGTCTTGGGGATCGTTTTTTTAATGAAACTTAACCACAGTCGTCAGTGCGGGTTGGTGAAGGGGTTAGGAGGCCCAGAGCTGCTTTATATATCACTTGCCATGGATGTTAGCTGTTGTTGGGAATCTAAATCAGGTCGCTGGATTCATGGTACAACGCGATGATTACTATTTCACCACTTCGACTTATAAAAAGACAGGTTAAATATTACAAACAATTGAATTTCGTGTATTGAAATCGTATACATCAATATATTCCAGTGTATTCGAAAAAAGTTTTTCTGACTGGCGTCCTGGCTGGATGACTAGTGACGTCACCGCACACACCTACTTGATGACAACCCCTGCATCCCCACCCACCTTCCACCTCGGCCGCATCTTTTGATTGATTTTCTATGTTTATGCGGGTAAGAAACATTCAGCCTCAAGCTGATTTACAGGAACGACCCGCTGAGGACAATGGTAAAACAACAACAATTTGAAGTTACAGCAAATAACTCAGAAGCATTGCAGACATTTGAGAAGCAAACATTCGAGGAAGACAAAATGAAAGTGATGCACCATTTAAGTAATACCGTCAGATAAAATAAATAAATTGTAACATCAAATCACACTCCGCTCACCACCTGTGCAAGAAAAGGGATATCCTTCACTGTGCTATGATATAAAACAAATAAAGAAAATGATGCGTAAATGTTACATTAAGGTGAATACAAATAAATAAAGCAATATTTCATACTATGTTCGAAAAAAAGGTTTTGCTGGCTGACAGGACGTCACGTCTGCAGCGAGGTTAGGAACGGACGGTCACGTCCAAACGACGTGCGGTTTGCGAGTATTAATAATGAATACGTTTACCATACTCAAATGAAGATGGTGATCAATAATGACGTGGGCTCGGATAAAATAAATAGACATCAGATGAAAGTGGAGGAATTTCAGTTTTATTTTTGTGCACGGCACAGCCAGAGCACATTCATTGTTGACATATTGGTGAAGGGTGAGCGGGACGACAAACTTAAATTAAATGTAGATTACCGATTTATTATGATAGAGGCACATATTGTATTTATCTAGATCCACATACGAGTTAGATGATAATCTTAATGAACTGCCATAGAGGTGTATACTGGAATGCTACAGCCAATCTCGCAGATAATAACGATAGGTAGGCAGGAATGCAAATGACAAAACGCCAAGAGTAAATGATCTAACCCTATCAAAAATTGCAACCACAAAAAAGAGCACTCAAAGGGGCCTGGCACAGGAGACGTTAATAAGATGGGACAGAGGGCCTCAACGTGGCCGCAGAATCTGCTCAATGAAGGCGAATCCCATCGGTGCACCCCCGTGACCCGAAACCATCATCATCATCATCTCGATGGAGTCCCAAGCCGAGCAAAACGACGGGGGTGACATCACCCTCCGGAGAGAAAGAGATTTCCCCATCGCAGCCACACCGGGGCAGCACAGAGCAGGACAACGTGGATATATTTAAATAACGAAACGACGCTGAAGCTGCGCCCACACGTACCACGCACACACACCACACACACACGCGAAAAAAAAAATCAAAACCCAGAAGAAGAAGGAAAAAAAACCCCTCCCTGGTCAGGGATTCGGCAATCTCCGTCTCACCCCGCCCGGGCCGCTCGGCTCTTTCCGTTCATTCTCCTCTTCCCACCCCTACCCCTACCCCTCCATCGTCCGCAGCTCCGTTCTCCTTCACCGCCGCCGCTGCCGCTGCTCCTTCATCATCACCACCACCACCTCCTCCTCCTCCTCCATCATCTTCATCATCAGCGGCGGCGGCAACCTCGTTCAGGAGAACATGGAGGCCCTCCTCCTCCTTCTCGCCGCCGCCGTCTCCGATGCCTCCGATGCCGCCGTGGGGTCGCTCCATTGATTCCGCCGTTGCCCGGTCGGAGCTGCAGAGGAGACGAGGGGAGGGAGGCGACGGAGCGGATTTAATCGCAATATTTATTCGGTTTTATCTTATTTTAGTGTTTTTTTTAGGGGGGTGGTGGGTGGGCGGCGGCGGGGGGGGGGGGTGCCTGGGGGGGGTGGGGGGGGTTGTCGGCGGGTAATTAAAGCCGTGAGGGCGACGATATTAATTATTGTTACAGAAATTAAGACGACAACGGCGGCGGCGGTGGTGGTGGTGGTGGTGCGAGGCAAAGCGCCGCGGCTGGAAGAGGGGAAGGGTCTCGGAGGGTTCGGAGGAAGCCGATGTTTCGCGTCGGATTTCCTTTTGCCGTCAAGACGCCACTACGGCATCGGCAGCCGCAGCAGTAACAACAACGACGACGACATAATAATAATAATAACGGTGCAATCGCAACAGAAAACAACAGCGTCCGTGCGTCGACGATAGCGAAGGGAGCAAATCGGCGTCCGCTGCCTTGTCTCGCCGATCATGACAGCGGGGCCGTGGTGAGGTAGCGGTGGTGGTGCTGAGGTTGTGGTGGTGAGGTGGTGGTGGTGGTGCTGAGGTTGTAGTGGTGGTGGTGCTGAGATTGTGGTGGTGAGGTGGTGGTGGTGGTGCTGAGATTGTAGTGGTGGTGGTGCTGAGGTTGTGGTGGTGAGGTGGTGGTGGTGAGGTGGTGGTCAGGCCGTGGTGGTGGTGAGGCGGTGGTGGTGGTGCTGAGGTTGTGGTGGTGGTGAGGTGGTGGTCAGGCCGTGGTGGTGGTGGTGGTGCTGAGGTTGTAGCGACGCTTGACAATAGCGCGAATCAAACAACGACGTTTAAACGCCGCGTACCCGGCAAATCGTAAACGTCACGGACAATAACCAACGAGCAATAGTCCCCGGGCTCACGACGAGCCTCTCGCTTTAACAAACTAAAAAACCCACCGTGGTCCACGATTTTATCAACGCAAGAGAA
Source organism: Lethenteron reissneri (assembly GCF_015708825.2). NCBI lineage: Eukaryota > Metazoa > Chordata > Hyperoartia > Petromyzontiformes > Petromyzontidae > Lethenteron > Lethenteron reissneri. Next base: position 20,428,030 of record NC_083801.1, read on the forward strand.
GAAATGAATTCCACGGAGGTCGCCGACGACTCGTCCAACGACGCAGACATCGTGGCCTTCTTCAAATCAGGTGAGAAGGCGGCTCCTGAGATCAACCCCACGTCCACAGAGATCTCCACAGAGATCTCTCCCTTTGCGTGCGTGGAGAACCATGGGCCCCCCATGGGCCCCCCACCCAGATCTGATCTCACGTCACTCGGATCACAGGGTCGATCACCCTTCTTAATTGCTTTGATTTCCCAGGTCACCCAGATATTGTGGTCTCGTGTAGCCGCTTGATCACAGGGCCCAGGTAAAAGCCCTCAAGTTTCGTGAGCGCATGTCCTAGATTGAGTGGTTCTAGTGTCTCCTGGATGCGTTCCCAAGTTCTCGACTTTCAGGGCAATGCCCGTTTTGTAAATCTCCTGTTCCCAGATCCGAGTTCGTAGTTCTCTTGACCCTAGGCCCTCTGGTTGCGTTGCCAAATTCCTAAGGTTGTGTTTTCAGGTCTCCTCCTGACCCCAGGTCTCGGGGTGCGATTTAAGGTGCGATGTCGTTTGGGTCCATCTGATCCCAGGTTCCTGTTTGTGGTTTCAGATCTGCCGACCCCGTGTATGTAATCCTTGCCTTATTTCCTGGTCTTGGTGGAGGTTCTCACCTCTAAGATCTCAGGTTGTGTTGGGTTTTTATTTCGTCAGAATCCTGGTGCTAGGGTCCCTTATCCATTGGTAGTGGTCGCCAGAGTCCCTGATCTCAGGTCCCCTGTTAATTGGGTTCCACGATGGGCATTGGTGGGGAAGGTCTCGTTTTCCTCGTTTTTTCTTTGCAGGTTCCAACATTGTTGCACGGGTCATTCATTTATCACCAGGTTGTGGTCTCAGGTCCCATGGTGTCTTGATTTTTGCTCTGAAATCCCATGTTCAGGTCTAACCATGTATTTAAGTGGCAAATTGCATAAAATGTCTCTTGTGAATTTTTTTCCAACCGTAAGCAATACTTAAAATGGCAAACTACATTACGTGTAAATTTACACTTGAAATGTTTAATGAAACTGGCCACTCGTCCTTTACCTAGGCTCTGAGTCATTGGGCTTCTGGGAGCTCTGAAATGCTCAGGTTTCAGGTCTTGAACCCAGACTGCATTCCCTGAGTGTCATGCAACGTCCACCGTTCCACAAGTCTGGACATGTCTCGGGAGTTCCATGGTTTCTAGGCCTCAGGTTCCCAAATGTTCAGGTGCCAAATTTAATATCTGTACCATGGCCCCAGGTCCGGGTCCTATGCCTACATAAAGATCCTAGATTCGGGTCACTCGTCATCATGTAGTAACTAGCACGTTCAGATCGCAGGCTGCTGGAGGAGTGGTGATGTCATGACTCTTACAGGCAGAGAGAATGATGCTGCTGCCTCGTTCGCCCTGGGAAAATGAGATTTGCTGGAGGGTTCTGTTTCTTTGGATTTCGTGCGTTTAGTGCTTAAGCCGGTGTCCAATGTCCTGAAGTCCGCAGCGGTTCGTTTTAGTTCCTAACTGTTCAGTTTGATGTCATGTTCTTATTGGTGATGGTTGTATTCATTTAGGTTTGGCTCTGTGTATCTCCCTGTGGTGTGGTTCCTTTAGGGGCTTGCTTTGAATGCAGTGCGTGTTCGGCAGATATGGGTTCAATTACTATTGCAATTGTGCAATTCGTTATACATTGTAATCACATTGTAATTGTGATTTCAGCTAACGATGCTGCTATGCCTAATTATAATTGATCTCAGGCCTAGTGTTCAGAGCTTCCACTACTGTACTCTTTAATAAACCCTGCTGGTGAGGGACTGGGATGGAATCATGTAAGAGAGAGAGAGAAGGATGCCTGACGTGTGCGCTAACAGATATAACGGCACGGTGGGAAATGCAAGAATGATGTTGTGTATACCAGTATTGTCAGTGTGTTCAGACGTAACCAGGATGTTTACATTTATATTTTTGTCAATGAGAAAAATGTTGATGGGGGTGGTTATTACAATGGTGCTAGGCAGTGTTAGTGTTGGTGGTGCTGGCAGTGTTAGTGATGGTGGTGGTGTTAGTGATGGTGGTGCTGGCGGTGTTAGTGATGATGGCAGTGTTAGTGGTGGTGGTGCTGGTGGTGTTAGTGGTGGTGGTGCTGGTGGTGTTAGTGATGGTGGTGCTGGTGGTGTTAGTGATGGTGGTGCTGGTGGTGTTAGTGATGGTGGTGCTGGTGATGTTAGTGATGGTGGTGTTAGTGGTGGTGGTGTTGGTGGTGTTAGTGGTGGTGGTGTGGTGGTGCTGGTGGTGTTAGTGATGGTGGTGCTGGTGGTGTTAGTGGTGGTGGTGTTAGTGATGGTGGTGCTGGTGGTGTTAGTGGTGGTGGTGCTGGTGGTGTTAGTGGTGGTGGTGTTAGTGATGGTGGTGCTGGTGGTGTTAGTGGTGGTGGTGGTGTTAGTGATGGTGGTGCTGGTGGTGTTAGTGATGGTGGTGTTAGTGGTGTTAGTGGTGGTGGTGTTAGTGATGGTGGTGGTGTTAGTGATGGTGGTGCTGGTGGTGTTAGTGGTGGTGGTGCTGGCGGTGTTAGTGGTGGTGGTGCTGGTGGTGTTAGTGATGGTGATGCTGATAGTGTTAGTGATGGAGGTGCTGGTGGTGTTGGTGGTGCTGGCGGTGTTAGTGATGGTGGTGCTGGTGGTGTTAGTGATGGTGGTGCTGGTGGTGTTAGTGATGGTGGTGCTGGCGGTGTTAGTGATGGTGGTGCTGGTGGTGTTAGTGATGGTGGTGCTGGTGGTGTTAGTGATGGTGGTGCTGGTGGTGTTAGTGATGGTGGTGCTGGTGGTGTTAGTGATGGTGGTGCTGGTGGTGTTAGTGATGGTGGTGCTGGTGGTGTTAGTGATGGTGGTGCTGGCGGTGTTAGTGGTGGTGGTGCTGGCGGTGTTAGTGATGGTGGTGCTGGTGGTGTTAGTGATGGTGGTGTTAGTGATGGTGGTGCTGGCAGTGTTAGTGATGGTGGTGCTGGCGGTGTTAGTGATGGTGGTGCTGGCGGTGTTAGTGATGGTGGTGCTGGCGGTGTTAGTGATGGTGGTGCTGGTGGTGTTAGTGGTGGTGGTGCTGGCGGTGTTAGTGATGGTGGTGCTGGCGGTGTTAGTGGTGGTGGTGCTGGTGGTGTTAGTGATGGTGGTGCTGGCGGTGTTGGTGGTGCTGGCAGTGTTAGTGATGGTGGTGCTGGTGGTGTTAGTGGTGGTGATGCTGGCGGTGTTAGGTGATGGTGGTGCTGGCGGTGTTAGTGATGGTGGTGCTGGCGGTGTTAGTGATGGTGGTGCTGGCGGTGTTAGTGATGGTGGTGCTGGCGGTGTTAGTGATGGTGGTGCTGGTGGTGTTAGTGATGGTGGTGCTGGCGGTGTTAGTGATGATGGTGGTGTTAGTGATGGTGGTGCTGGTGGTGTTAGTGATGGTGGTGTTAGTGATGGTGGTGCTGGCAGTGTTAGTGATGGTGGTGCTGGTGGTGTTAGTGATGGTGGTGCTGGTGGTGTTAGTGATGGTGGTGCTGGTGGTGTTAGTGATGGTGGTGCTGGTGGTGTTAGTGATGGTGGTGCTGGCGGTGTTAGTGATGGTGGTGCTGGCGGTGTTAGTGATGGTGGTGCTGGTGGTGTTAGTGATGGTGGTGCTGGTGGTGTTAGTGATGGTGGTGCTGGTGGTGTTAGTGATGGTGGTGCTGGTGGTGTTAGTGATGGTGGTGATGGTGGTGTTAGTGATGGTGGTGCTGGTGGTGTTAGTGATGGTGGTGTTAATGATGGTGGTGCTAGTGGTGTTAGTGATGGTGGTGCTAGTAGTGTTAGTGATGGTGGTGCTGGCGGGTGTTAGTGATGGTGGTGCTGGCGGTGTTAGTGATGGTGGTGCTGGCGGTGTGGTGGTGCTGGTGGTGCTGGTGGTGTTAGTGATGGTGGTGCTGGCGGTGTTAGTGATGGTGGTGCTGGTGGTGTTAGTGATGGTGGTGCTGGCGGTGTTAGTGATGGTGGTGCTGGCGGTGTTAGTGATGGTGGCAGTGTTAGTGATGGTGATGGCTGGTGGTGTTAGTGATGGTGGTGCTGGTGGTGTTAGTGGTGGTGGTGCTGGCGGTGTTAGTGATGGTGGGTGCTGGCGGTGTTAGTGATGGTGGTGCTGGCAGTGTTAGTGATAGTGGTGCTGGCAGTGTTAGTGATGGTGGTGCTGGCGGTGTTAGTGATGGTGGTGCTGGCGGTGTTAGTGATGGTGGTGCTGGTGGTGTTAGTGATGGTGTGTGCTGGCTGTGTAGTGATGTGGTGCTGGGGTGTAGTGATGGTGGTGCTGGCGGTGTTAGTGATGGTGGTGCTGGTGGTGTTAGTGATGGTGGTGCTGGTGGTGTTAGTGGTGGGGGTGCTGGCGGTGTTAGTGATGGTGGTGCTGGTGGTGTTAGTGGTGGTGGTGCTGGCGGTGTTAGTGATGGTGGTGCTGGCAGTGTTAGTGATAGTGGTGCTGGTGGTGTTAGTGGTGGTGGTGCTGGTGGTGTTAGTGATGGTGGTGCTGGTGGTGTTAGTGTTGGTGGTGCTGGCGGTGTTAGTGATGGTGGTGCTGGCGGTGTTAGTGATGGTGGTGCTGGCGGTGTTAGTGATGGTGGTGCTGGCGGTGTTAGTGATGGTGGTGCTGGCGGTGTTAGTGATGGTGGTGCTGGTGGTGTTAGTGATGGTGGTGCTGGCGGTGTTAGTGTTGGTGGTGCTGGCGGTGTTGGTGATGGTCGAGCTGGCGGTGTTAGTGATGGTGGTGCTGGCGGTGTTAGTGATGGTGGTGCTGGCGGTGTTAGTGATGGTGGTGCTGGCGGTGTTAGTGATGGTGGTGCTGGCGGTGTTAGTATTGGTGGTGCTGGCGGTGTTAGTGATGGTGGTGCTGGCGGTGTTAGTGATGGTGGTGCTGGTGGTGTTAGTGATGGTGGTGCTGGCGGTGTTAGTGTTGGTGGTGCTGGCGGTGTTGGTGATGGTGGAGCTGGCGGTGTTAGTGATGGTGGAGCTGGCGGTGTTAGTGATGGTGGAGCTGGCGGTGTTAGTGATGGTGGTGCTGGCGGTGTTAGTGATGGTGATGCTGGCGGTGTTAGTGATGGTGGTGCTGGCGGTGTTAGTGATGGTGGAGCTGGCGGTGTTAGTGATGGTGGCAGTGTAGGTGATGGTGGCGCCAGCGGTGTCCACTGATCGTGGTTTTGGATGGTTAAATTTCAGGCTGAGCGCAAGCTCCAAGCGCATGCTGCGTGCCCGGTTTGTACAGTAACGCACCTCCCCATCACCCCCCTCTCCCACCCTCCTTTGTTACGGGATCTGCGAGACTGTGAGTGCGCGGCTTGTGCGCTGGGGTTGACGGTGCCCGTGATTCATGCACCAGAATTGCCACTAAGCGTGTGCGCGTGCGACGGCCTCTCTCGTGAGCGTGGACACTCCATGTAAGGGTGACTGAGGTTGGATGGTTTTGGTGGGGGCAGCGGGCCGTGACAGCTTTGCTCTCCCCTCTCCTCCTTCCAGGAGGGGGGCGGGAGGGGTGATGGAAATGCTGAGAGAGCGGGAAGGGGTGCGCACCAGCCGCATGCATCAGCTTGACCCCGTGACCCCCATGCACCCTGACCCCGAGGTGGTGGACGTCAGCCCGTGCCCTCCTGGGGGCTTCCCCGAGGGGATTGCGTGAGATGACGTCATCACGCTTGGCCGGTGCATGAAGAATGTATAATCCGCTTCCAATCGAGACGAGGAGGGATTTGTTATCACCCGTGATTGTTTTTTTTATAATTTTGGTTCAGGAATGCACAGTTAGTTGGAAGGCCACCGTGTGATTGTGTCGTGTAGGGTGGCGAGTCACCTCACTTGTTTGTGCATCAGCAATGTTGGTATTTTGGTCGGTCAACATTTATCTGTTAAATTGAGCCAAAGCAAATGGATTGCAGTATACACACGAATATATCTGGTCCTTCTTTTTGATTCCAGTGCCCTTGGTGCTCTTTTCAGACCCAACTTTCGTTTGTATATTTATTATCCATTGGATCCAAAATGTGAGTCAAAGGCCACCTTGATAGCTTAAGGTGTCGTAGATTTCAGCCCGAATGCTTCGTGCTCAGCACAAGTACCCCCAGTGATCTAGTCAAGACCCCAGTCTGTTCAACAAAAGACTGCCCTCTTTACAGCCCATACGCCTTCCTGCCCATCCCAAGGGCCTTTAATGTTTTGGCAATTGGACCTCCAAGGAACCAAAATTTCCCGCCCACCACCCCACCCTTTTCCTTTTACCCACATGTGGGTTTATGCTGAAGGTGTGTGAACAAGGCATAGACGGGCAACTGCTGGTACCGACCTGTGTGAGTACGAGAGAGTCCTTGCCTTCGGCATCTGCCAGTTCACCAACATTGCTAAAAGGGCAGCCCTAACTCCCTTGCCAAACCCGGGCCAGAGTCTTGCTTGTTCAGAATCAAGACTGCTGATATAATTTACTCTTTGAGAGCCGTATGGCCAATGGGTTGTGTAAAGAATACTTCTATATATTTTTTTTATTTGGTTGACAGATCTGACAGCCCATTTGTCATTCCACTGCTGGATGAGAGCCACCTTATTCCATGCAGACTGTGGGATTTGTTTTTACCACATTGGTCAGCATAGGCTGGTGGTGGGAGGAGGATTTTTTTCACAAATCTGGCTGTCGCCTGATGAAGCTAGTTGTAATTACTCGCGAAATGTCTTACTCTGATTGTAAATGTTGTGGCTTTGCTCTCCAACACACTGGTGTGCTGTACTAGTAATGAATTGGCATGTCTTGTTTACATGACAAACCTTACTAATTGGCTGTGTCGGGTGGTGCCGGATTTAACGAGCCATTTATATATTTATGCGATCTAACCCAAAAAAAACTTGTATTATGGATGATATTGGTCGTGAAAGCCTATGTGTTAAACTGGGAGGAGGATAGTACAATTAAGTCTGCTGCACTGCCCTCTGTTTTGTGTACAACACCTGCTAATAGGCATGGGGGTTGCCCATATAAGCACTATCCAGGCTCAAACTAGCTGAGCTTCTGTGGTCTGATAGGATCAGGTGCACTCCGGGTGAGTGGTCATAGGTCACACATCATTATTTAAATGTGATTGTCTGCTTTGGTTTGAATTTAATTGAACATACTCTTGATAGATCACCATTTAGAGTTGAGCCATTTATCACGCAAATGGCATACACTGTAAACAGCTGTACCCTTGTCACCGACATAACAGCAGCCGCGATAGGTCAACAAACTTGAGAGCATGGCCACAAGAAGGATAAGGATTGGAACAGTAAACATCGGTGACCCAGCTGTAAGCATCAAAACTGAGAGTTGTAATGAATCTGAGTGACAGTGTCATGATCCCATCAGTGAGCATCACGGATTTACAGCTATAGTATGATTTGTAGCCGTAAGCCCATGTGATGTGAGGACCGTTTGCCATTGATGTGGATAACACAACATTTCATATCCCTCGAGCTTTGTGTGTAATTACTGGATGGGACTCCACCAATCCCTTCCTTCTGGATGCCAATGTCCCTTAAGAGGATTCGGCAAGTCCACTGTTTTAAGTATGTCATTGTGTTTGATGCATTGTTTGCCATGGGACTTTGAAGGTCATTTGCAAACTCAAACCATCCTTGCAGAATGTCCTGCAGATTGTAAGGAAAAAAAATAAGGAAGATTGTTAGAGGCTATCCCTGTTTCAAATTCAACAGCACTTCCTACCCAATGTTGCAATCGGAGCTAGGCAAGCTGTGTTTTGTACGCTATTTTATTTTGATTGTTTTTGCAGAATTTATCTGTGGAGATGCATACATCTTGTTTACAAGGTTGTCAAAGCTTTCACCGGGGAACGCTTAATTTTATTATTCAAAATTCACCAAGTGCAAAAAATGTGGTCATACCAATAGTTTTATTGGCGTATGGTGGAATTTCTTACCAAGGACGCTGGGATTAACACTCCAGCTGCTGCTTATTCGAAGAGTATCCTGGGGTCTTTAATGTCCATATATTAAGGCCCTCCGATTGACACACTGTATGAAATACAGCGTCTTCTGCAGTCCACACGCTTGACAGCCCGGGCTGGAGCTTTGTCCTGTTTTGTGGCCCAACTAGAGGATTACCTATTCTGTTGAACAACCAACACCGATTTTCGTCGCACTTTCACCTCTCTAAGTGTGTCGCGGTGATTCGAATAGCTCTTTTTTCCACCGGACAACTGAGCCGCGCCAGGACCGATACGAGCCAGTGAGGGTCAGCAAGCACCCGGTTACTCTTCCACTGCAGGAGCCGAGCAGCGCCGCTGATGTCACATTCCTGTTGGCGATTCGAAACGCGTGTAGGTGACACGGGGACACTGTTGTTGGGTCGTACTGACGGAGGTCAGTGGACATGACTGAGGTCAGTGAATGCGTCATGAGACCTGACCCTAGCCCTGCATGGCCCGAACCAGAACTGAGAACACATTTCCTCTTGCCTCAGCAGTCCGCCTGCTGTATTGTTTCACCTGAGGACGATGACTTGTGTTGCTATCGAAACGTCGTGATCTATTATTTTTCTACCTACATGACTTTACCGAAAGACCCAAAGAGTATGGATTCCTGCGGTCACGAATGCTTCAAATCAAGACAGAACTGAGATGTTTTGTGAGGCATTTGTATTACGGTTTGGTTCTGGCAAGTAACCAGTGGATAACCCCCCCCCCCATACCATTCTGGCTCCGCTCAGATGTGCTAGTGGAAAAGGGGTAGTATTGACCAATCATTTCCCGGTGTTCTTCAAACGTCTGATGAGGTCGCTAGGTTTTTTAACTCCAGACCTGATGGTCTTTGAACCATCGACCCAAAAATGGCTTTTTGGTACGATCGAGAGTGGCAGATACATCCAATGATTTTATTGAAATATTTTATCTCTAGATCACAAATAGGCCTGAAAGCAAGTTAAACGCTGGTAAACTATTTTTTTACGAGAGTAAAAAAAAAAATGCATTTCAGTGTTTCATAGATTATATTGTTTTGTAAAATTTAGATGTGTTTCGATTTAAAGCTTTCGTGACTGCAGGGATTCATCTTCTTGGTTCTTTCGGTAAAGTCACGTAGAAGGGAAGTAATAAAATAATAAAAATAAAACATAATAAAACAATTCTCACGACGTTTCGACAGACCTGGTTTTCACCTGAGGACGGCTGCTTGCGTTGTGGCCAAAACGTCGTGAGAATTGTTTTATTATGTTTTATTTTTATTATTTTATTACTTCCCTTCTACGTGACTTTACCAAAAGAACCAAGAAGATTAGATGTGTTTGCCACCTCAGATGGTACCGATCGACCCCCCCCCTTAGCTGGGGGGTAACAAGTGTAGTGGTGGTTTGTGTGTTGTAGGCCATCGGCCTGTTGCTCACATTTCACAGACCACATTTTTCGCTTCCCATTAGCGTATCACGTTTCAAGTTTCACACCTGCAGAGTATTGGCTGTAATAAACCATATCACCCCTTTTAATCCGTCTGAAGTGTAATTTTATATGACACGGTTATGAAGTAATAGAAAAAGGCACTGGAAAGTAGATCATGCTCAGCAAAGATGACTTTGGCTATCATTGCCGTCGTAATTATCATCTTCGTCACCATCATCATCATATGGATTGCAATCAAAATAGTCTTTAGGCATATACTGGCTATCTTCCTTGGTACCACGATGAATTGTCATGCTTCATGGTTGTAATTTGATCAATAATTGCTTCATGTTTGAGTCTCCTATACTGTATTATTTGTATAGTCTCATTTCCTATCTCGTGTGTACAATTTTTTGTTCTTATATTCGGGTAAATGTAACATTAGCATGTCAAATTTCGATTTAAAGCTTTCGTGACTGCAGTAATTCATATTCTTGGTTCTTTCGGTAAAGTCATGTAGAAGGGAAATAAAATAATAAAAATAAAAGATAATAAAATAAAATTCTCTAGCATGTCACTTAGACGTAATTTTCATAAATCATAAATACAGTAAGCATATTTCACTTGCTCGATCCAATGCATGTATCATGGGGGTATGAATCGATGCTAATTTATGATTCTACATTTTGTTACATGTCAAAGACTAACATAATAGCCTTTGTTTACATGACGGTAAAGAAACACTGCAATTGTTTCGGTTTTATTTTCGCTCTGCACAACATCGACCGGACCCAAAATATTTAGGAAAGGGCGCACTCGTTCACCGTAAATTCTGCAAATGTGGCTATGACACCGGCGGTGGGTGCCCTCTGCTGTGAATGACACAGCAGCTCGCGCGTCCATGGCAATTAATGGTCTGTGTGCCCGTTCGGTAATGGCCCCCCCCCCCCGCCACCTTTTCCTGGTGGGCTTAACGTTGAAGTCGACCTTGCTGACCTTGACCTTAAATGCGCGCCGCGTGCTGACCACGAGTTACAATGGCCGTCCCAGCTGCAGACATTAAACCAACAAAATGGCAAATACGGAAACAAATGAAGCAAATGAAGTGAGGATAATGAAGTGACAGGTGGGGGGGGTGGCGGTGGCGAGGCGTGGGGCCGCATACTAAAGCGGCGCGGTGACCGGAGGCAGGGAGGTTACTGAGGGCGTGGGGTTCATTGTGGGGTCTGGGAGTCCCCGCTGTTTCACTTTTAGGAGGAGGAAATTAAAAATGCTGTGGGTCAGCTTCCCCCCCTCCTTGAGCATCCCCTGTCCCGTGGTGACCTCCGGCCCCCGCTAATGCCAAGCCTATGCGAGAAGAGGAAAGCAGCATTGGTAGGGGCTCTCTGCAAGGATTAAGTGAAGATCGTGTGTGGCAGCAGCGGAGGATGGAGCAAATTGAGGAGAGACACAGGCATATGGCCTTGAACACGACCGGAGTGGCCGTGGAGGTGAAAAAGTGCAGACGTTGACTGGACTGTAAAGAGAAGAGAGCCGAAGATATGCACGGTATTGGCATTAACAAAGATGGTTCATTCTTGACTTAAAGCTTTCGTGACTGCAGGAATTAATATTATTTGGGTCTTTCGGTAAAGTCAGGTAGATAGGTTCAAATTACTAAAAATAAATATAAAATAAACAAAAACTACGACGTTTCAATCACAACACATAGAGATGGTTAATGAATACACATGGCCAGGAATGCACACATTTTAAAGGACAATGGCATTGGGCAATTTCAGGCAAGAAATATAGATGAGAAGAATTTGGAGAAATGTACCAAACTACACAGTACACGAACAGGAATATGCATGGACAGGTACAGACATGTGCACGTCGACAAAAAAACACAGCAACGGCCGTGGGGACGACGGCATAGACAGAGACAATATGTAGGAAAACTGAAGAGAATTTTACAAAATACTGTACAACATATGCACTTGAAACATCCGAATGCACTAGTGGGAGGTGATGCGTTGTCATTCCCTGCCGTTATTTGACGTTCCACCGTTCGCTCGGCAGGAGTTCTGTCGTTATCACGCAGCTTCCACGAGCCTCTTCTGGACTTGCCATTAATGGAGCACCGCCTGACAGCCAGCCTTGTGCAAGGCTGACGGCATGACCACTAAACACTTTCGTTAATCGGCGCTGCGTGTGCATCTGCAAGGACACGCGCTGTGCGCGCGGTGTCATTTCCACGCTCGGGTCGCATCTCAGCGAGATTACTTTCTGCCGGAGCGTTGGGTGCCACTTCTTGGGTGGTAATGGCCGAATAATAAGATTGACGGGGACATTTTATGGCATATCCATGATGCCGAAGAACGACGCCGCGTGTGCCCGCGTGTGCCCGCGTGTGCCCGCGTGTGCCCGCGTGTGCCCGCGTGCGTGCATGCTGCAGCGACGTCACTTTTAACTCCCCGCTGCCCAGGTGGTGCCAGCCCTCGCCGTCATGCACGAGGGGCGCTGCAGCTAAATTGGCGGAGGAGAGGTTAAAGTGCGCGACGGAGGGGCGCGAGCAGTGCTGCTCTCATAAATAATGCAGGGGGCGGCACGCCAGCGCTGCCTCATCCATCCTGCGTGGCTTGCCTGCAGATTGGCTATTGATCATGGCCGGCCGCTGGCTTGCGTCTCTACGGCCCGCATCGCCGCTTTACTTCTCGTCATGGGGTTGCCGTGGTTTGGAGGCTGGGACGCCCGTGTGGCGAAGCCCGTACGCGCTGCGTTAAGATTTCTAAATCAAGGTTGTCGAATTAATTTCTTCATCCATGTTGTTTGTTCGCGCAGCGGTAACGTGGGTAATCTGATTAAAGTCGACTGGTGGAACCCTCTCATCATGGGGTAAAGATGGTAATGCTGTCCCTTGTAAAAGCAATCTGGCCAGCATGGCGGAGTAAGCACAATGCCCTTTACTAAGCACCCCGCTACCATCGGTTTGCATCAGCTTCACTCGTCATCTGGGTGCATGGTATTGCACAGGGTCGTAGCAGAAGAATATGTCAGTTTTTTTAAATGACATTTTTGAAAGAAAAACTATTCTTGCAATTTCTTCTCTTGACTGTAAAATTCTGTGGAATCTGCAGCGATGTACCCGCCGCCTTTTTGCCGTTCCACGAAGGCCCCCGCCTCCCGTGCCGTCCGTCAAGTCTTACAGATTGCCACTCTGCTTATTCGATCGCACATAAAAGGCTCGAGTTTTGGCGAAAAATATGATGGTGCAGCATTAGTAATACTGATGATGATCACAATGGTCGAACGAGCTCTTCGGAAACGATCAATTCCGGAGGGACTGCGTGCAGTTCGGCACATTCGCACCAGGCACGAACCATCGATGGCGCCAAAAGCGTGCGGTGACTTTTTGCACCCATGCAGTTTCCATGCCAATGCTCGTTGCTAAACCATAACTGCATCCAGATGCTTCCCGTACGAGCGAGCTTGTTTTCAAGGAGTACCGCGCACCGCGTGCGTTTCTGTGCCACTCTTGAGGTCGCATGTCCGTCCCTAATGCAAAACGAGGCCACCGTTGCTCGATTGGGAACCGTCGCCGAAAAATGACGACTTGGGTTAACGCGGTTGGAGCCGAGTCGATTTACCCATGGGTGCCCCAAGTTCAGTTGCCGCGGTGACACGCATCCGTTGCGAACAAGCGGTTGCGCCGACGGGCAGCACTTCACCACGTCGACGTGAATTCCGTATTACGATTGAAGTCGGCATAAGATGATTACCACCACCGAGAGATGGAGCAAACAGGGTCAGTTGATACACAGGAGTGGGAATAATCGTGGCGTTTGCAGGATCGCGAGGGATGACGATGGCGTGGGGAGGCCTTCTGCATCCAGAAGTACATAGCCAGTGCTTGTTGATGATACGGTTATAAGGCAGTGATAATGGCTTAGGGGCACGGTATCTGCAGCACATACTTTATTCACCACTGCCATCACAATCGCTCAAGATTTATTTAACTTTGGTTATGATGAAATCACCCTCAATGTGCCTGATCTAGTAAAAGCTTGGAAGCTAAGCGGGTGGGAGCATGATTAGTTCTTGGATGGGAGACTTGACAATACACAGTGGGAAAAATATGCCAGGACGGCAGTTTATTCTTCAATCTATCTTTGCAGAGCTTTGAGAGTTACCCCCTCACATGCATGGGTTTTCTCACGTTAATCTCGCTTCCTCTACATTCCAAACACGTTAATGGAATTTACCAAGACTCCCAAAGGAGGACCCTCCTGAAAGTTTATCTTCAGACACTGAGGATTTCCTGCGTAGATAAAGAGCATTGTCATTACATTGTTACCAATGAGTTCCGTCGGCCACAAAGTGAATGCTTCTGCGACATCACGAAATGATCCTGCGACATAATTCACAAGAGCGCACCATAACGTGCGGCGGAATAAAATTCCAGACTTTCGAATGCGCTAACAATCTGCCCTTGTAAAAGTAAATCACTGTCTCCTTGTGCTTGTTCGAAATATGACGTTAACGTCACCATTGTAAATAACATGTTGGTGATCTTGGTGGTCGCTCAGCCGGTTGGCGAGGACGTGCATTGATTGCGACGGCCCGATTTGGCGAGGGGAAGGCGTTGCGAGCGCGCTTCCTCCGAGTTGGCACCGAAGCCGCCGTGGCAGCGCCGGGGCTGTGGCGACACCGAGTCTCCCGGAAGCACAGCTGAGCGCCCGCCACCAGCTGCTAGAGCACCTGGAGATCTCCATCAAGCGAGCACGAGACCAGATCGTTTTCATTTCGCAACAGCGATACGTCCAAATGAGCAGCGCGCATTCACAGAAAGAGCGCCTCCGTTGACGTGTATCAACTGCTGCCAACGCTGGATATGATTAATCACAAACGGGTAGCGTATACGTACGAAGCTGTTCACTGTCGCACATGGTGTTGGGTACGGTCAAGGCTTTGTGATCGAAGTGTCTGTCTTATAGAGGTAAATACAGTCATCCCTGGGGTGTCTTGTTCTTCTAGGTCCACCCTGCAAGTGACCTGTGCGGTTGTGCTAGTGAAGTGAATTATTGAATGTATTGATAGAAAACATCATTGCACTTTCTCGTGTTATTTTGGGCCGTACCACGCGGTGTTTGGCGCGATGTCTGATGTCTCACTCCATGAGCTGGGAGCTTCTTCAGGGACTGAGCTGTGGATACAAATTTTTACAAATATATTTATTATTTTACGTTAGGTATATTTAAGCACCAATATTCATGCACATTTCTTTTTTTATGAAATGCATCGTTCATTATATAAGTAGCAAGATTTTTCTTTAAAGGATATTGATCAAATATTGAGGAATTTAGCATTGAGCCAAACATTGAAAATCATCCGATGAATGGAAATGTCGCACTTGAACGGGTGAAACAACATTCTGGTCTCGTCACTGAAATGCGACTGAGAATTCTGTGTTGCAGGCTTATAGTGGTTGCGGGTTGTGAGTGCGGGGGTGAAAGCTGTGTTCACCTTGGAAGTGCCTCTGCCGCACATTTGTCTAATGGATCCCACTGCAATTTGAATTTGCACTTCATACATTTTGTATATTTTGTACCCATCTTCATCTCTGTATGTCCGCTTGTATGATGATGCAATTCCCTTTTTGCGTCAAAGAATCTTCACTTAAAAGATTCATTTTTGCAAATTTGAAAATATGGAGCAATAAAACATGGGCTTATTTATCGTGTCTGCAAACTGGGATTGCAATGTCCACTGCATTATTCTGCCAAGCACAGTCTCGCTTATAAACATGACATGGCAATGCTGTGTGCATCTGTGTCGTCATTTCACCTTTGTGGGTAAAATTATCGTTAACATTTTAATCTGACAGTTTAACACGTAGGCTTTCACGACCAATATTATTCATTATAAGCGTTTTTGGGTTAGATCGCGTTATTTATAAGCGTGTCGTAACCCCTCCACCACCCGACACGGCCGAACATTCAAATTGTGTCACGTTTACAAAAGACAAATAGTTCACTACTTTAGCCCACGGGTGTGTTGAAGAGTGATTCAACATTATTTACAACTTTTGAGTACGACGCTTCGCTGGTAATTACATCCAGCATCATCGGGCAATTTGCCAGAATAGTGAAGCCGTCCACTTGCTCCCGGTCTTAAATAGAGCAGCAGCAGGGTGACGTCATCATTTAACCCAGTCTGGTGCAGTGATATGAGGCGGGGAGGGTATTGTAATTATATAATAGATTGATAATCATACAATTGTTATTATCATTTGTTTCCCCTATAAGGAATTGTAATTGTAATATATATTATTTAATAATACGCTTCCAGGCCGCACTAAGCCTGTAGCTGTCAGAGCGATTAAAGTTATTTGTATTTTTCGATTTAAAGCTTTGGTGACTGCAGGGATTCATCGTCTTGGTTCTTTCGGTAAAGTCACGTAGAAGGGAAGTAATAAAATAATTAGTCTTGGCCAATAATAATTAGTTTTACACAACACTTCAACGTTATCAAAATAAATTGAGTGTCCTTGTTGACAAGTATGTTCTGCCACTGCCGACAGTTGTGTTTGAGATAATTTCACATTTCTTTGATGTTCTTTTTACTGTTAACGCTTATTATGATTTTAATCTGACGTTTAATCACTCAGAATAAAAAATAAAGATATCGCACTGTGATTTTATTTTTCTTACCCAAATTGTTACATAGCCATTTGAAAGAAAAAAAATCCACCCAAATATATTTCACATTTTCATTGTCAACACTTTTTAGTGGAGCGCACATTTATTGCAATTAAAGTGGCGGCGACGCACACGCACCCAAGTTTGTTTTCAAATCAAAGCACAACGTGTAATGGGCAGTTTCCTAGACAAAGCTTTCGCACTACAGCTGGCGAGGGCTGCGCCAGTGTATTACAATGGACAATAACCAGGGATTCATTTCAGAAGAATCTGTCTGGCGATTGGCAGTGGTGAGGGGGGGATGGAGCTGACAGATGGTGAATCACTGTTGAGGGGGGGGGGGTGGGCAGGGTCTGGAAGGTTGGGGGACCCCAGAAAATAATCCATTGGATATTAAGCCCTGACAATAACCCTGCTACCTTTATTGTACTGTTTGAGACAAAGTTATTACTCCCTCCAGCCAGCGAAACTTTTTAATAATATCGTATGATACCATCGCAAGATGTGATAATCTCTGCACAGCCCAAAGGAGTTATTAGCCGTTTCTCTCCGCACAGAGTGTGTTCTGTTTTAAGCGACCACAGTACAATAGAGCACTCACCACGCCAGACTTTTGGTCTAATCAAAATCCCATTACAAATTACTAATAACCAAAACCTGGTGTCTGTGATGTGAGGCCAACACATGTAATGCGCATGTAGAGATGAACCACTTGAGTACCACGTGGAGCACCCTCGTGCGTGCGTGTCTTTGTATAACTGTGGAGCGGTAGTGTAGCGGCTAGCGCACTTCGCTACGAACCTGGCGACGCGGGTTCGATTCCCGTTCATGGCCAATAACAGTGACGATTATCTGAACTGGTCCTTGGCCTCCCCTAGGTCGACCTTGTGTGCCGTCCTGGCCTTCATAGGTTCTCGCTAACAGCACTTGCCCAAACAGTCCATTAAGGCTACACGGGGAGTCTTTGTCTTTGTTTATTTTTGTGAGCTGTTCCCAACCGGACTGTGTTTTCAAGAGTAACAGCATCCACCCTCCGGCACCTCCAACCCCGATGGTCCCTCCTCGAAAATCCCTTCCTATGCCCAAGTCTCGACAGTAACGGTCCATCTGACGCAGCCACAGAGCCTGTGGCTGATCCCTCCGCCTCCTTCCACCCACGAGGATTTCGGGGGCAGAGATTCACGGAGAATGGAGCCACGTGCCCTAGTTTCTATTCCCCATGTCATGCATCTAGCAAGCTTAATGATGGGTTAGACACAATGTCATCCCATCATGACCTCAAGTTTCAGCTCAATTGTGCCCACTTCTCAGCTCTGTATCTAGAGCAAAAACAGGAAGCACATGAACCTTGAATAAACGGGTGGCATTGCGGTTCTGACTGTCGCAACGCAACGCCTGCGCCTCCAGTTTGCTGGGACGATATCAAACTGCCGTACAGCACACACACACAACAGTATGTAATTTGTCAGTCATATCGCAGACTGCGGCAGCTTTCCCGTTCTTCCATCTGCACACCAACATTGGAGTTTACTCGATTGAGGGTGGGAGATCAATGATTGGCGGGTTATCAGTCAGAAAGGCAACATCATTGGCGTCCGGCCCCAGAAATAGGCGGCGCAGACGCAAGCAGCTGCTCGGAGAGCACTTGGCCCAACGGGTCCTGCAGGATCAGACCGCATTTGCGCTGCGAAGAGAGAAAATAAAAAAAAAAACCCTTACATTTTTAAACATGCATAGCTCGGCAGTATGTGAAAAAATGTGCATTTGCGTTGCAAAAATGTACAATTAGGAGCATGTGTTGCTTTTCTTTTAATGTTCTGTAGCCTTAGTGTAGTGTGCACAGATGAGACCCCTTGTGTTGCTTGGGTGAGCGGCAGCCGAATTGGATATTCAATTGTGCCGCGGGCTCCGCGCATGCATTGTGAATCTGGAACGGTCTTTGTTTTCCTTATTGAATCCAACAGATTTATTTCACCCCCTCCCTCACCCCCATATTACATTCCATTTGTGATATTGGTGTCGCGCCATGAGCAACGTTTCCATTCAGAACTCCCACAGCTAGCAGTGCATCACCCTGTGTAGGAGTGATGTCACTTGAGTGAGGCCTAATTTATCCATGCGAGGCATACTTCGTTCATATGCTTTTGCAAAGAGTGTTTGTTACAATGTAATCAACCATATTCTCTCGGCTCCTTTTTTGCCAAATTGACTGATAACAAAATTCTAATAGAATTGGTTTTCTTAAATTTCGATTTAAAGCTTTCGTGACTGCAGGGATTCATCTTCTTGGTTCTTTCGGTAAAGTCACGTAGGGAAATAATAACATAATAAAATAATTCTCACGACGTTTCGGCCACAACGCAAGCTGCCGTCCTCAGGTGAAGACCAGGTCATTCAGATGCTGTCTCCCCGGCAGACCTGGTCTTCACCTGAGGATGGCTGCTTGTGTTGTGGCCGAAACGTCGTGAGAATTATTTTATTATGTTTTATTATTTTATTATTTCCCTTCTACGTGACTTTACCGAAAGAACCAAGAAGATTGGTTTTCTTGTGCAGTTGTTGGCGATAGGGCTGAAACCATCAGCTCTCTCCACTCGAGAACCCTGTGGACATCGCAGGTGGCTGCTCGGCTCTGAACCCAGAAACTCTGTGCTCGCGTCTCATGCTCCGACCTCCGAGCCATCTGTGGCCACCTCATCGCAACCTCATTGTGAGCCCCGCCACGACAGTGACAGCGCCACGAGAGGACTTGCTCATGATTCGCTTCCCATTGACGGTGTCATCGGTTCCCTTTCAAAATCAAGGCGAGATGGACCTCGCCCTGCCGTTATATTATCACGCACATCGCCTTCATATCGAACGTCCCTTGGCGATGAGGGAAGGTGTCACGATTTATCATGTAAACCGATCAGCCAGTCAATCATGCAGGCGTTGTGGAAACGGGAGGGTTGACGGTTAAAGTATCTTTGGAATTTGCACAGAACTGGCTTCGTACAACAATGCATTGACTTGCATGGACTTGCGCACGAAGGTGACAATTAAAATCCCGTGTTCCTCGGAAGACACCCCCAATTTAAGTACAGTACGATAACATTTGGCAGGTACGGAAAAATATCCACGAGGATGAGGCTTTCATCATAAAATACTCGGGGGGGAGGGGGGGGGGATTTTTTTTTTTTCTGTGAACGGATGAGTGGTCTTGGGTTGTGGGGCGTGAGGAATGGCGTTGAAGTAAGTGCTGCTCATTAATTAATAAATGGGAGGCGAGTGTCCTCGCGTTCCATGGTGGCTTGGAGAGTATCGTGCACGGTGCTCGTGAATAGGAAGTGAATGACGAAGCTTGTGTTGGCTGCCCATCTGCACCATGTCCTGTCCTCTTGTCTCATCTGTCGGCTGGTTTAGTCGATGAGAATTGCGATCTCCCAGTTTGACCTCATTTTAGAGTCGTAATGCGCCAAAGCCTCTCGAATGAATAAAGCGGTCAACTTCGTGTTCGCTGCTCAATTGTGCTACGTTTCCACAGTCATTAGAAACCCGACCCCAGCCGTGCCCAGGGCATTCTTGGTATGGCTCGTCACGGATTCTCTCCTGTCCCAACACTTTTCTGCTCTGTGGGCTTGGGGCCCTCCCGTCCATTCCTCTCATCCCTCACCCTTTGCTCTGTGGTTGGAGGTAAGTGATCAAAATATGTTTTAACAAGGGGTTAACGCATGCTTCGTTCCACCATCCCAAGCAAAAGTTTCTTAGTTTTGTATTTTTCTGCCTTTTTTTTATTTCACGAAAAAACACGGTCCTCTAGTTGACTAACGCGAGAGACACCGTTGATGGCGCACCTCTCTCCTACGCTAACCCCATGACATTAAGAAATGTTTCCAAAGGCAGCCTTGGCTAAAAGGGTTTTAGTCCCCTTTGGGAAGCAAGCCACATGGCCCAGGAATAGTGATCTGAGTGGCCTGGTTACAGCTCATTTCTTTCCGATAAGGTTGCCTTTGGAATCCAAGATGAGCTTGCTTGCCCGGTACATGAACCGGGGCCGGCCTACTTTTAAGTGGTCATGGGAACGTGGCATCAAGTTTAAGTTTCAAGTTTATTTAGCTTAAGCAGGTGAGAATATCAGACCGTGAGTCTAAATTGTGACCTGGGGCATTCGTCTGTCATTAGGGGCCAATGATTGCTGTGTGTAATCCGAATAGAGTCATTTGTGGGTCATTTTCAAACTTTGCAAATTTGGGCCTGTAACGGCCGCACACAATGGTCTACTGTTGCGAAGAACGCCGGGGCAACTTGAATGTCCACCCCGAGCAAAGTGGACGAGGTGTTATTCTGGTTATTTCACGCCACAGTATTAATCGGGGTGGCCGTTGAATCGCAACCACGAACCTCTGCAATAAGCGGGCGAGCGCCCTCACGTCATGGCCATGTCGCTCCCCAGCCCTGAAGTGTTTTGGACGTAGACGTGGCTTTTGCCGTGGGGCAAAATCCTCATCACAAACTCTGTTGCGTGTCCGCTGGAGAGATGAACATGGGGCTCTGTGGCACTGTGGTGCTCTTGTGGTGCTCTGTGTGTGTCTGCAGAGGGGGTTGTGTGTGTCGTGGGTGTGCCTGTGTGCAGTGGCCACTCACCACCTGAGGTTTAAACAAGCAAAAAAAAACACGGGTTGCCGAGCAAAGGCCCTCTCCAGATGCCAAACGGCCAGCAACAAACAGCCCTATTAATGTTGTAATACAGCAGTTAAGAGTTAATCCATTTTTTTTATTTATTGAGCAAGGTCATAAGACATTTGGGTAAAGAGACGATGGAAGGGAATCCCAAGGTGTCGTGACGTGCGACGTGGTGGATGAACACAGTGTGGATGTGTCGAAACAGTCAGTCTGGTCGACCGAGCCCTGATCTTGGTTGGAGGAATCAATGTGTGATGCTTACAGGGAACAGTAACCATTGTAGTAGCGAAAGGCGAGTGACAAAGGAGGCGCCGGACTGCCGGTGAGCCGAGTGAGTCCGTGAGTGCTGGGTCATCAATCAACCTGTTTTACGCGGAGGTTGATCTGGGAGGACGTGGTGGGAGGGTGGCACCTGGCAGGTTTTTGAAAGGAGCTCCAATGTGGAATGTTGAGTTTTTGGTTTTTACTGCTATTTGTACAAAAGATTCCTCAGGAATATATAGTTTGGTATGTTTTTATTTTTTACATCAACTTTTATATGAAGATACTGCCTAGGTTTTGTGAGGATGTTGTAGTTTCATACCGATTTTGAAGGCGGTGTTTAACTTGCGTGTAAATGAAGCGTGTTCTTTGACAGCAACACAGGTAATCATTTGTGACCTGAAGGCCGTTGCTGATACCTCACCACGCTCGGTGTCTCAAGCCAGCGAGGAGGATGGGAAACTGCTGCAGCATCGCGGGCAGCAAGCGGTCCAGTCGGAATGCAGGGGCTCACCGTGTGTGGCTGCAGCCTCGGATCTCGTATCGATATGTCTATTGACTACACACGACTTGGGAATCCCTTCAGGGCTTACAAAATACCTCTGCCGCCGTCCTGCTGCAGGCTAAAAATACTGAACGTTGTTTTGTTTGAAATGTCAGGTGTTGACATGGGCAGGAGTGTCTGCAGTGTGTTTAGCGCCATGTCACGTGAACCCTGCACTGTGTGTTCAGAGGTATTTTGTTGCGTGCCGTGTCTTCGGCGCCCCCATATACCCGCTCACCTTTGCCATGTTGTACGGCATTCGTACGTGCGTGGTGATGTTGACTGCTGTAACGATAGGTAGTGTTTCAATGTGACCGCATCTGTGAGACGCTGTACAAAAACGATTAGGGTTTTATTCTTATTGAGAGGCAGAGGGGAAAAAAAGGAAAGTCTTGACCCTCCTCGACTTGAATAGGGTGCAGGGAGTCGACAGCACGGGTTGCTGGGGGAAGGGAGTTCCAGATTATGTCGTGCTATGATGAGCATAGTATTTGCAGCATCCTATACTGCTTTGGTAAACCCTGTGAAATCCATACTGTCTTTCACGAATGGTACCGTATATATTGCTGGGACAATTCGAGCCTCGCTTATGAGGACGACTAGATTTGTAGAATTGCATGCAATAATGGAACTGGGTCAGTGGTGTTGTGTTGAGGAATGTGCTGACAATTGGTAGATGATGGGAAATTCCCTGGATAGTGTAATGGTGCTGTGGGAATGCCTTAAAAATAGAAAAGTGTACAAATGGCTAACCTTTTGGGCAATGACCCTGCTCTGAAGAAAGGCTTTTTCTAAAGGCCGGTTGGCTGAATGAGAAGAGAGTTATTTCATTGAGTAATTTTCTTTCAGGAACTTTGTTGTCTTGCCACAGGCACGCAGTGCCCGTCGTTCCCCATGCAATGATTCACGCCGATGGGCCCTTTATCGGTAGGGTCGCCCCCTCTGAGCCATAAAACAATTGGGATGCATCATGGGAAGAACAATTTGGTATCTCACAATACCAGCAGTGGGGAGATCTACAATTAAATACATCGTCTTGGGTGGTGCTATTATTATTATTATTTAATAATTGTGCAACTGACAAGAATTGTGACTCTTAACGTCCCTTGGAAGACTTAAAGATTTCCCAGCCACAGCCACTTAAAAAAGCTGACCATTCTGGGAAAACCAGGGCAGGTGGCAACCCCAATTACAGGTGTGCGTGCCAGGCACACCGGCGTGGACATGGGCACCGCTCTCGGTATTGGTGGTGGTGGCGGTGGTGGCTGTGGCGCCGGCGGAGCCCCCCCCCTGCTTGTACAGCTGCTGCTTCGCCCCGGCCGCTCCCGCACACTGACCTCGCATTCCTGCGCGCGGCTGTGCTCCGTGATGGAGAGCGTATTGATGTGCGATCTCGTGGTGCGCCGCCTCGAGCCGGGCACGCCCCCCCCCACACACGCACCACGCACAGACGTACCACGGGCCATGGGGCATATCTTTTACTCCAGATAATAGGGCTTATTGTAGAGGGAGTGATGGAGGGTTAAAGGAGGCACTTGCGCACACACGTTAATACACAGAGCGGTGTACCACCCTCTTTGGATTAAATTACCGCACTGCCCTTTATCTCTGGAGAGGCAAACTGCATCAGTGAGCGCTCATTTAAAAGGCAGGCTACTCCAAAAAAAAGCATAAAGCATCTTCTGGTGAAAAAAACAAGAGCGCGTGATGCCCAACATAGAGGTGATGAAAATAAAAGATGGTAACGTTGCCCAGATATAGTCAATACGGACACTGTGCATGTGTAGCTCACGCAGTACAATTTGACAGACTGCACTGATTTGTCGATGCACACAGCAGACACTGTCAAAAGAGAGGGTGGCCGATTTTGGGCACAGCCCCCTATGTGTGTTGGCAGCTTTATAGTTCAAAACGATACTTGACTGCGGTCGAATGTCAGGGTGCCAAGCCAGCAGAACCCAGGATCTTGAGTTCAAGCCCTTGGGGGGGAGGGGAGCAGAGCAGAGAAGCAAATAATGAGTTTGGCTGCCTCGGAGAATGGCTTCGCGTGTGTTAGTCAGCTCAATGGCTCCGTGTTTGTGTTTACTATCGCCTTGTTGTTCTCACTTCCTAAAATGTACCAGAAAAAAATGCTGGCGGGGGGTAGGGGGGTGACAAGGAGTTAACAGTAACTTAGTTCTGCAGATAAAAATGTAACTTTGTTATAATGCATATAATGCCGACTTGAGCATTTTCTTGCTGTGGCTGTCCCACCTGATGAAGATCGCTTGTGTTGCGATCGAAACGTCGTGATTTTTTAAATTTTATTTCTACCTACGTGATTTTATCGAAAGAACCAAAGAGTATGGATTCCTGCAGTCACAAAAGCTTCAAATCAAGATTTATTATTATTGCTGCTGATTTTGCTGGAAACGTGTGTGCTGTCCTACTAACGAATTGGCATGTTCTGTTTACGTGACAAACCTTACTAATTGTCTGTGTTGGGTGGTGGCGGATTTAACGACACATATTTACACGATATAACCCAAAAAAACCTATATTATGGATAAAGAGGCTTTTTTCATTTACATTGTTTACAGAAGGGAAAAGACGTGTGCCTCAGAGGTAGGATTGAGACAATTAGCGTAAAGAAGCGCATTTGAAGACACTTCGTAGAGATAGTCGTATGCAGAAGTGACGTGGAGTATCTTGAGCCTGGATTTGAACTGGAGCATGCTCAGCAGGTTGGGCGTCCAGAGGAAAGGAATTCCACATGCAGCAGTAAAGAAAGAGTGACCTCTGCTAAATGTTACGTCACCTCTATTAACTTTAATTGTGAATATTGGTCATCATTAAAGGGTGGCGTAGCGAGGTGGATGTGTGAGGAATATGCTGCAGAATCCCAGTCCACACTCATTCTGCTTTGTTGGGTCAGGCATTATTTTTCTCAGTGCCACATCCTGGTTGGACCGTCCACTAACACCCCATTGGACAGAACCTCAGTAGTCAACTACACAAACCATGACACTGAACCCTGGAGTGTAAGACTCCCCACCAACGAAGTTGAGAATTAAGAACGGCACGGCAAATGCGCTGGTAATAATTGTGCGGCAACTGACAATTACGTGCGACATACGACACTAGACCACCAGCTGTAGAGCCATCAGCCACGGGCCTTTTCATAAAGGGTGGTGGTTCCTGTACGGCACACGCTTTGCAAACGACTTTGGTAATATGGCCATGACAGCGTTTACAAGGGAGTTTCGATGAGGGTATGAATGGGGGGCAGGGTTCACACACCATGTGTGCTTAGACCCCCCTTGATCGAGGCCCAGAGGGAGCCTCACACTCGCAGAGTAGTGTGGCCTGGGCCCCTCAACAGCACCCCCCCCCCCCCGCCCTTTGGTAAACTTTGGGTCCCTTCATTCAAGCCCGCTGGGCTCCTGAAAGAGGCAGGTTCTGGGACCACTTGTCAAGTTGTCATTATAGGCACCCCACTCAAATGCCCTGCTCAGTCTTCTTCTCGTGGCAATGTTTGTTTGCAGTGTGCAATGTTTGATCTTTTAGCGTTGAGCAGGTGCGCGTAAATGCGCACTTACGAAAGATGCATCGCAGAACTAATGTAGTCCTTGTACCGTATTCAGCGTGGTGCTTTGTGTGCACAACTACAAACGTTCATAAAACATTCCACTTAGGATGCCTGCGCGGCCCACTAAGGCCACTTGTGTGCGGTGTCTTTGCTTCACTGCACCCAACCACTGGCCGGTAATCTTGCCAGGAAATTAACAAAGCACTCTGCCTGCTGTAAAGCTAATGTTAACGACCGACCCCGTGACATCACTTGTAACCTTGAGTGGGCTCCTGTAATAAAGGTGCTCCGTGCACAGTGGTTTTGGAATTACACCGGTAGTGGTGGTGGCGTTATGGCCTGCTTGCCGAAATGAGGCCACAGCAATGCTTTTTATAACACATTTCTATATTTTTCAAACCCTTATCAGTGCCCTACGTTATTACAGACCAATTCAGACCATATTGGTCACCCCGTGCCCTTATAAATCTCAACGTTCATCCTGCAAAGTCACCAAGATGAAAACAAGGATCGATCTGGTCCAGAAACTAGCAAGTTGCAGAACATCGGCATTGTTGCTACAGACATCAGAGATGGCCCTTCTGTACTCCGCAGGCAAAGTACTGTGTGAGCACCGGTGCTGACCAGATTTCGCCACACTCGACTTGTTGATGTCCAACTGAACGATGCAATGTGGTGGCGCATCGCTCGAACCCTCAAGTCGACTCCAACTCCCTGACTTCCCGTGTCGTCGCGCATCGCTCCCCCATCCATTTCGCCGCAACGCTCCGGGAAGTCCGGCGAATCGTGGGAAACGTACGCCTCTCTCCCCAGCCACCAGGATCTCACTACCATTTGAAGTCACGCAAGCCCTTTCGGACCCATGTGTTTAACTTTCAAAAATGCATTTTCAACACGGATGGTGAAGCTTGGAAAGCTGAGTTCACAAGAACTCACAAACACGTCGTGAAAGACCCGCCGCAGAAGATCCCCGGCGTCGATCATCTGCAAAGCTTTACGGTGCCACAGCTCCTAACCGCATCTACTGCACAAACCATGGCAGCAGCAGATGCGGATAATTGATTATGATGCACCAACTGTGGTTACACAGAAGAACAGACCATTGAATATGTGTCGACTCAATGCCCGAATCACAAATACTAAGGGGGCATCATTGCGGAGATGCACTCTGATACTCGTGACACAGTTATCTGGCTAAACCACCTCTGTGTTAAATTACAGTTGATGCTCTACATCAACAGTAGCCATGCGAAGAATAATAATAAGAAGTGTGTTCATTTGCACGCTGTCCTTTAGGCTAAAGTTCCGCCATCTTAAGCTTTTGTGTCATTTAAAATTTTAACGGGCCTGAAACCACTCAAGGCAATCCTAATGTAGTACTTAAGAGTATTGATTATGTAATATTGTACTTGATTAATCAAAAACGTTCCATTATCCCAAAGTGTTAAATCCCCTCAAATGTTAATATACTATACAGTATTGTAACAGTGGCAACTGGTTGCAATGTATTAATAAGCAGGCTTATTGTAGTCTTTTCTTGTCTTGACAAAACTACAATGTGTTGATATTAAGCAGAACTCTAATTACGAGGCAGAATATATTTAGCACGACCTCAACTGAAGTACAGGATACTGAACAGTGCAGGCCTAGTGCAGCAATAGAGTGCAGCAATAGAGCATTGGTGGCATTTCAGTTGGTTACAGACTCCTCCGCCAATGCCCAAATTACCCAGGGTGCATCCAATCTGGTCGGATCACAGAAGCTAAGCGAGTTTGAGCCTGGATAGTACTTAGGTGACAAGCGTGGTTATTATAGGCGGCTCTGGGCTGTACCACATGGTGATCAACGGAGCGCATTGCAGCAAAATCCGTGGAACTGTTTTTCTCTGCTCCCATGTCTGCTCACCTCCTTCACCAACGTCACGCTGACCAGCATGGTGAAGTATGGTCAAATAATTCCCATGACCCACGTGGTACGGGGAGGCTGTCAACAAGCTGTGGAGTGCTACACAACGTGCACGTCATTGTACTCCAGCTGGGAAACTTTCTGCAGCTCGGGTCCAACGTGCACTGTTTATCCATCATATAGCTTCTCTGGGTTAGATCAGGTAAATATAAATGTGTCGTTAAACCTACCACCACCTGACACAGCCAATATTTACAACCTTGTAAATGTTGTGGATTTGCTCTCCAACACACCCGTGTGCTGTAGTAGTAATGGATTGGAATGTTCTGTTTACGTGACAAACCTTACTAATGGGCTGTGTCGGGTGGTGGCGGGTTTCACGACACATTCATATATTTACGCGATCTAACCCAAAAAAAACCTATATTATGGATTATATTGGTCACGAAAGTCTTCGTGTTAAACGTACACTTTAATTTCAGTTTCCAGAGCCTTCTTCAATGATGCGCTCCGACTTCAAAACATACTTTTTATTGCCACCAGAACTATGGATTCAATTAATATATATATTCTAGTACTGTACAATGACACACTGATCAAGTATCGATGTATATATTGGGGGCACTGTTGGTGAGTAGTGGTCTCATTCTGATTGCGGCCCTGCCCGCTACGACGGTATTCCTGCCTTTTGCCCATATGGCGTGTTGAGCATGACGCCCGGAAGTTTACATTTGGCATAAAATCAATATCTTTGCTAAATTGTTGGGGATGCTATCAACAAATTATGGTTGATACCTCAATAGGAGTGCTGCAAAAAACACATTTCATCATTAACACTGTGGCCTGAAAAGAAATAAATAATATTTAAAAAAACTTTTAAAAAAACATGCTTTAATGAAATATACCCTTCTAGAAATGGAAGAACTCCACGACTCCAGGAAGTGGCCCCGAAGCTTGTCATTTATTTAGGTAGAGCCTTGTGAGCCATTGGGCTCTTGAATCGGGTGCAACCGCAACAAACAAAAAACAAAAACATGAACAAAAAAACATGAACAAAAAAACATGAACAAAAAAAACATGAAAAAAATACGCAAGTTGGCCGTGGACAATTAGACCCAAGCCGAAACATAACATACAAAAAAAATGTAAAAAATAATATCTTTTTTATTATGCAATATAGTATTGTCATCAGTATGACATAAGTATACCGAGTTTGCAGTCGATACCACATTGGGAAGTGGCTAAAATTGAGTTACAATATTTGAGGATACAAC
This sequence comes from Lethenteron reissneri, assembly GCF_015708825.2. Taxonomy (NCBI): domain Eukaryota; kingdom Metazoa; phylum Chordata; class Hyperoartia; order Petromyzontiformes; family Petromyzontidae; genus Lethenteron; species Lethenteron reissneri. The sequence continues at coordinate 20,456,306 of NC_083801.1, forward strand.
AGACAGAGTAAGTTAATAAAAAGCATGTTAAAAAATATATATAAGCAACGTTTCGGGCAATGGCCCTACTTCATGGTGCTGTGCTTTGCGACACAGCCTTTCTGAATCAGGGATTGCGCTGGCCAAACTGGGGACGTTGTTGTAGCCTCGTACACTTTACGGCACCGTACGCCTACGGTACATTATGTAGCATGAATTAACCCCAATGTGTTTGTGTAAAACGCACAGTGCGTGGCAGTCCACCTCACAGTATATACGATGAAAGTAATTTTGGAGTAAATCGGCATACTATTATTGTATCACACTGGAGCAGCGATACAGTACAGCAAAAAACTTTTAATTAGAATCGACAAGAACTCTAAATGGCTGCATGTTGTTGTGGTTTTGTTTCTTAGCTTGTTCTATCGTGCACACGCTCTGCTCATACCGCTCACCCAGTTGGGCTAATCTCTCAAACTATTGTGGAAGTGGCATGAGAGTGAAAAGATCGCTTGTCAGATTACAAAGAAACATTTGCCTATTTTTCCAGTTTTCAACATGAGTTGTCGTCACATTCAAAATGTCATCGCTGACGTTTTCGTGGTTGTTCCAGTGGATATTTGCGTAAAATATTCGAAGGTGTTCATAATTGCACAATACAAACTCTTGGCGTGGGATTTTGTAATTATTATATTGGTGATGCCACCCACTTAACTTTCCTATGGCTTTTTAGTTGTGTCACAAACATTGGCAAAAATATTGATGCCCACGTACGCAATTGTAGCGTGGAATATTGACCACTTTACAGTATTTTAGTACGGTAGTATGGCATCGTATCACCGTCGTGAGGTATTTAGCTATCTTGCGGTTCTGTTTTTGTGCAGGATTATTACGTGGAATTTTTCAAAAGAGCTTGCGTATAATTTCGCTGTCAGTGGTGGGGACCTGCCCTTTGGCAATGGGGATCTCAAGACTTCAATCTTGTGTGCACGGCTCCATCTCCATCCCTTCGTGTTTACCAATCAATGTGCCGTGCATACGAAGCTTACCTACTTTACACGTGAAATAAAACAAAGTGAAGACCACGGGGAGAGTCGTGGCAGTCGTAAGGTCAAGAAATTCTGCTATTAAGTGTTGCGGGAGAGTAAACGCGCAAGAATGAACGCGTGAGAATAATGAATGCGACAAGCATTGCAAATTGTGTACATGCCGCTGGCACAAATGTATACAGTAGATGGGAAAGATTATAAATCCACCGAGCAAAGGGGTCGGTATTAGCGATATCTGACATATAAGCACGCACGCTATCGCATCCTACAATGTGGCCACATGCTTGCCTCTGCAAAGGAATATGGCGTGGTGGCTGTACATGACTGATATAAGCTCCAGGTGCACCCAGAGTTGTGGGATAGAGCTTTGCTTAAATGCACACGATGAGAGGTAGATTCATATTCTTGGTAGATTGTTATACCTTTTTATCAGCTATGGGCACAAAGTATACAAACTCTGGTGAAAAAAAAAGAAATTTTATTTCAAGGAATGGGTTTACAAACTTTATATTAATGGTACATTCTTTTTTTCTTTTTTTTCTAACATACTGTAGAAGAAAAGTGAAGTGAAAAAGAAATTGGGGACAAGTCGAATGGTGGAACAAAATTACAGTTTTTATCGCGATTTTTTGCCAAAATTGATATCCTGTTAAAAACCCAACGGTACAACAGATGGTTTATCGGTAGCGATTCGTGTGTGCGGTGGTGAAAGACGTTCACTGGAGAACAGATGACACTGCATGCTGTATTTGTTGTTGTTTATCAAACAGAAATTTCAGCGAAATGTTATTTTAATTGTCTCTTTTTGCCGAGACTTACTACTACTGGGTGAATGCCTCTCCACGCCACCGTGGTCATGGGGTTTTTTTGACCATACTTCACCAGGCTGTGTATTGCGGGTTGATGAATGTGGGCAGCATAAAACAGCGCAACAACAATTTGTGTTTCTGCTGCACTGGCCTCTGATGCCCACCCCGCGGCGGTTAGCCTGTGTCCGAATATTCTCATTTGTAGCCGGTGCACGTGTGGCCATACCCACGGCTCTACCGCATGGCTGATGATAAGCTGCATTGTGTGTTCCGGCACCGTACGGAAAGCCTGAGTACCTTAATGTGCCCCTGAGATAAGTAAAAACCACAGGCCGGAAGACACCTGCACAGGCACCGATATAGCGGTAGTCATCAGCACAGGATCTTGTTCATGCCTGCGTTCACAAAGGCCGTCATCATTAAGGTGAATTTGGTTATTGGTTTGCACCTACGGGAAGACAGTTTTGTGCTCCTGGCTCTGAATTAGTTTTGCAACACAAATGTTTTGTGTGCGGCGTGCGTGTGTGCATTTCTTAATGTCGCTCAACTGCGGTGCATGTTGCAATGTGGAACGTGTACAGCATAACTGCTGATAGTGTACTGTTTGTCACTAGGTTCATGTGGTTGCTGATGGCGCACTTTTTAAGCATGGTTTGTCTGGCCTTGGCAAAGCATCAGGAGCACATTTGTGCACGTTTCGCATTCTTAATGATCAACATTAATAAATCATACGTGACGTTTTGGTTTTTATTCCTTCTGCTATGCTTACGTTTTTATTACAGTCGACCATTATCAATCCACTGCTGGATGAAGGGCACCCTGAACCGCTATGATCTCATGATGTTACAATCCACTCACACAGCACCCGTGCTGATTTTAAACGCTCCATCTCCCAGTCCTTTTCTGCCAATCTGTCACTGCAGTTTTCTATTTATTGTAAAGAATTGCGTACAATTTTCAATTCCTGATTTTGTTTTTCAATTAATTCTCAAACTACATAATACAGAACACAGTATCATGTTCCATCAATGGATAGAGCATGGATGATGATGATGATGATGATCAAATATCATTGTAGAGTGTACGAGATGCAGCATATGGGCACGGTGATCTCTACACGTGGGCCACGTTTTATTCTTTATACCCATAAGCCACCGAATTGACTTTGATGTGCAACAGCACATTCGGAAGGTTTCAGTCCAATTAGTAATGGACCTGTTTGTATCCTGATCTTTTTGACCAACCCTTGACCCTGACAGACCAGAACGTTTCCGTCCAAGGCACCATTATTGTTTTGTTGGAAGCCAGGGAGGCATCTGTCCTCCTCCCAGTGGCCGTTGCCGGTATTGGATTTTTTTTCTTTACTATAACATTGAGAGACCTTCATCCAGAAGTGGAAGGACAAAAGTGCTCTACGTACGTGTACTGAAATGTTTTGGGTGCATTCATGGGCTGTCTTTATAACGGGTGTTCTATACAACGTTATTACAGTACAGTGTACTTAGCAGTAACTCTCTTGGGTTGTGGTATTTCTAGGATATTTTTTTTATGTTTCAGAATTCCAGGTGACGGTTTAATGGTGGTTTTACTAGGTACGATCATATTATGCATCAATCAAGTCCACTACTTCCTGTATACTGTGATAGTGCTCGCCTTTGCGATTTTTAAAATAATTGATTAAATGTGCATATTATCGGTTCAGTTATTAAATACGGGTAGTTTGGGAGAAAACAAAAGTTACTTGTGTACCCACGTGCGCTGCGGGATGAGAGGCAACTCTTGAAGATGTCATCATTGGCATCATGAGACGTGCCATGCTTGACCTGCCTTCTTTGGGGTTTCCCTCCTTCAGGAGGCAGGGCATGTGGCGGTGGCCACCATTATACAGGGTCCCAAATAATCAAATAAAAAATATGTCGCCGATTATCATTTGTGTTCTGTTTAGTAAATGACCGTCCCGGCCCAACGTAATGTCCCCTCGTGCTGTGTTGTACAAACCAATTTAAAGAGTTGCACATTTGTATTTATTAAACCCGATTTCAATGAAGGCATCTCCTTGCTATTGCAGGTTTAAAACGTCTACGAAATATGATTTAATTACTTTTATGTAACTTTTATGTTTAACCTTCACCCAGGTTTTTTTACTTTACATTTTACAATTTATCTCCGTGAAACGGAGTTTAAGACCTGAGAGTTGTTATTTCTACGTCTGCTATGAACGCGGAACTGTTATTTTAACTGCCTTGGTAATAGCCACATTCACCACCAATGGCAGTGTATATTAAAGCACACACATATTCATGTTGATACACATTCGTTGTACAATTTCAGTGCACATCAATGGTACTCTTAGGACAAAATGCTCTACCATTGACCCATCAACTATTCAGCCAAAAAAAGAAGCCATGCCCGAAGGGAAAAAAAAACACTCATCACCTGCTTTGTGCTTGGAGTCAACATTGATGCCACTTACTGGCAGACTAGTGCCCATTGCTCAGTTATCTTGTGCTGCACAGGGACAGCTGTCATTGGGCAGTAGGGCGGAAGGGGCTGCCGTTTGAATTGGTTGAGTTTCTGATCTAAGCCACTTTGAGATGCTGAATAATTTATGCTCCGTGTAAATGCAAAGACTTTGTTTTACATTTTCGCAGTTGTATGTCTTAATGAATTATTTCGTATCTTAAAACAGTAACCAGTGATTGCATATTTTTGTTTGACTTGTGAAGGTATTATTGTATTGTTAATCACAACCAAAACAAGACAGCACTGTGCTGTATCACACACTGTTTAATCACATGCTTTAATGTGTCCACTGTGCATGGCGTCAGTGTGCACTGATCCATGCAGACATGAACTGCATAATGATATATGCCAAATGCATAATTTGCATGGATGACATCCTACAGACGTCATTGCATTTCCCTTCCTGCAGCTAGTCACGTCACACATCACGACTGCTATTGCTAAGCACCCAGGAGATTGTCTACGTTAAAATATGTAATTCTAGTGTCGTGGAGTATTTACCTGTACAGTACACATCTTGGCTAGGCTATTGCACGTACAGTACTCTATTAATAGCTAGTCCAATGTGCACACATCAGGAAGCCTTTTTGTTATTTCCATGAGCATTTGCATCAAACACAAAATAGAGTGACAACTCCTTATCTGCGACCCTGCTGTCCGCAGAAACTGCAGTGACCGCTCAAACCCATATTATCCGTGGCCCTATTAATCCTATAATGGCCTATCTGCATTTATTTTTTCCTGCGGATCGGGTATGATCACGGATAATCCCATGCATAATAGGAGCGGCGATCATTATCCCCATCCGTACCCTCCTATAAGCACGGTTGGCTACGTACGGTGCGAAAGAAGTTCAACATACGTACATTGCCACGGATTAGGGCTAGTTCAGTACTTTATATGAAACGGTGAAAGCCAGTTAACGTGCAGCATATGCAAATTTTTTACATGTCTAGCACTTTTGGTAATCCGCTGCTGGATGAGGGCCTCCCCATGCGGTTTTGGTCCTGGCAGTGATTTGACTATACCTCACCGCGTGGGTTGATGAAGGTGCTGGACATGTATTTGTATATACGGTCCTGTAACTGGCCCTCGCTTTTTCGAATAAAGTGCAGAACTCCCCTTTTGTATTATTTGTTTGACATATTCATTGCTGCATAATTTACAATGGACTATTTTGACGATGACTCTGGGACAGTGTCTACCCCTGGATATCTGGAAATTCCCCTGCCAGAAATTAGCGGGTGAAGGAAGGCAATAAATGAATCAACCGCTCAATTCCGTGAAAAGTGGCTGGGTTGCGAGCACATGGACCACAAGACCACAACAACTACTGGACATCTGTGAAAAAGAGCTTCATGGCTCATAGATTTCCTCCAGTCTAAATCAATACAGATTATGAAGGCCAGAATCCAGCCTCTGGATATCTCAAGTAAGAGTTGTTTTTTTGTTAACGTACTTTACATTTGATAAAAGCACACACCGTGGGTGCACAGTTGCGTGTCCCTTCAGCGCGGTGCCCTAGCAGTGGCGCGCTCGCTCGTAGATTTTAGAATTCAGCAGCCGCCCTGAGAAATACTTGATGGCTCCTGCGGTTCTATTAACCTTGACAATACGCGCGGTCTACTTCTTCGCAGCGGAAGTTACGGATCCCGCGATGTCATTCGCAAGAGCTAGGCCATTGTGTGCCGGCGTCATGGTCCACGTTCGCCGACTTTGAACAATTTTGCAGCAAATGACCAAATTGTAATAAAAATACGGAGCAACTAACGCCCCCCCCCCCCCACCGACTGCGATAAGGTGGCAGGAACCTCCTGAAAAAGTCACGAGGCGACTTTGTGAGGCGTTCCCGGGTAAACAAGCAGTATTAATCTTCTTTCATATGGCTGATGTAGATGCAGAACAACTACAATTCTACATGCAGGTGGTCAAGCCAGACGACGGCGTAAGGTGTAGCGGCGTGCATCGCTGTGATTTCTCCTTCGTATTTGTGGATCGGGCATTGCGTCGTCATTATGTTGTACAGTCTGTCCTGGATGACCGCAGTCGTACACTGGAAAGTTTTTAACTTAACATTTGTGCATCAGGTATCCGCATCTGCCATGGTTTGTGCGGATGCGATTTAGGGGTGGACCATGAGCTTTGTGGAAGATCAATCCCAAGTGTTTTCTGTGTTGGTGTTTGTTCGTGAGTTCTTTTGAACTCCATTCAGCTCTCCGAGCTTCATCGTGGGTTGAATTGGCAAGCACAGTAATAACACCACGGAGCAAAGCATTCACTTTGACAAGACCCTCGCAATGCATCTTTGCACACCGTGCTGTGTATTCACCCACGTCCCTTGTGTATACCCCCACACACACACGCCATTGTACAGTTGTTCGTTCCTGTGTGTACACGTGTGAGAAGCTAGCGGGGCCTGAGGCTGCATGATCCCAAACAAAAGACTTCCTGCATCGCCAAACCACACACTGCACACACCTCTCAAATTCAATACATCTCCCGAGTAAATCAACCACACTGACTGGCCCTGCATACATTCACTGCGGAGGTAACAGGGCAGCACTGAGAGCCTCAGCACTCTACGTTTGCACTCCTATCGTGTTTTTGTATTGTTGTTGTGACGTTCTGCCCCCGTTCCCCGACTGGATATTTGTGAAGAGCTTTGCAGCTCATCGGATTCCTCCAGTATGAGTACAGATTCTGATGCTCTAGTACAGTAGTTGTTTGGACTACCCATCCACAACTTGTCAGATGTCTTGGCAAGAGGTGGAAACACCCACACTTTGCCCCACCATTACTCCCAAGGGTGGGGTGGTGTGGGTGGTTTGGGAATCAGATCGTGATGCCAGCACGTAGGAGCCCGGCCCAACACCGTGGGATGCGGACAATCAACGCAGACGCGCCAGCCAGCAAAACTTTTTTGTTGTCCAATCCTGTATATAACTTAGCATGAAAAGCAATACAGTAGTACGGCGTTCAAGTACGATGTTAGGGCACTATTATTATTCTCCCCCAGGACGATGACATCCAAAGGGGCGGGTGGGGGACTGGGTTGGAAAAGCATTCCCAAAGATGCGAGCGCTGCTGTGATTGCAGGCGCTGGGTGTCCCCCCAGGGCCCTGACGTGCGGCAGCAGCAGCAGCAGCAGCCACCAGCTGCAGCTGTTGCCCTTTAGGGCACCGCACAGCCCATTGTTGTCGCACACTTTTCGGCGTCGCCTCTGTCTGACGGAGGCCCGAAGCCTCCGTTTTGGTTTTTTTAAAGCTCCGTCCTTCGCCGTGTGGCCGAGCGTGCACGAAGGGCAAGTTGGTTCTTCATAGCGGCCGGTCTGACCGTGCGATTTTTCTGGCACGAGCGGCATTTTGCATTTCGAAGCAATTCATCTAAGTGTTTCATGTGTGCTGCCCACGGCTTCCTGAGTGGAGGGATGCCCCCTTGCCATCCCATCCCCTTCCTCCTCCCTCGGCTGCCCCCTTCCCACCTCCACGCCCTCCTTCCACTCTGCAGCACAAGCAACCACGGTGTTGTTGCCTTGATATTTCTCACGTTTCCTTGGGCTCCTGAATCTCTGGTGCAACGCAATAACATCCTCTCCAGTCGTTGAGAAACACCCCCCCCCCCGCCCCAAAAAAAATAAAGCAAATAGTGTACTGCATTTTGTCAAGGAGAGTAAACCATCACGCGAACTCTGGTCATCCCCGCAGCGGATTTTGGCTGCCCATCGCACAAAGACGGTCACCGCATCTCCCTCCGCGCTTTGTCAGATACACGTCTGTGGCCGCTCTTATGATGTTAGGAATCCGCTATGGCACTTTTATATCCATGTTTAAAACTCATTCATCTTCAACTCCGTTGTGTGTCGAGTTTGTTGTCCTTCCCCCCCCCCCCCCCCCCCCCGTCTGCACCTATGATGAGCGCGATGGGTCACATGGCGGTGCGAAAGAAGTTCAACGTTGTCAGGAAAGGACGCATCGAGACTCAATTTCTACAAGACTGGATGAAAAACTCCCCATTGAAATCCATGCTCGTAATCTTGAGAACCGTGACGGTTCTGTCACGGTATAAGCGACACGTGATATTAAAGTACGGTGATGGAGATACCCGTTCAGTACAATCAATGCCCTCTGTTGGTGTCCAAGGGAATAGCTTCCTCATCTGAGTTGAGCTTCATGTCGGATCTTTGGGACTTGATAACAATGCCCCTTTATGCATTTCGTGGCAAAAAGGCTGAGCAAAATCCCATATAACAAACCAAAAAAACAACGTGGGAATCTGGATTAAGTTTACAAGCCCCGTAACACACTGCTCCACTTTTTTTGTTACATGTAATTGCACACTCGCTGTTCCGTCATTGTTTTCGTTACGGCGTGAATTTGGACTCATTCACCCACACAGTAAAGCCCTGTTGGCCAATTAGTGCATACATTGTAAGCGTGTTTTCCCAGTAGAAGAAAAAAAACCCAAACCAATATTTCCTTGTCTCATGTCATAATCTGTTAAAAGATGGTCCCAATTTTTGTTTGCGTGTACAGTGGAGGTGTTCGGCATGGCCTGAGAGAGGGCTTTGTTTGTGTGGCCTCTACAGGGCCAGCTGTGTTGGCTGTGTCTGTGCTATATCTCTGTGTGGTCTGCAGTTTTCTCTCTGCCCGCCTGTATGTTGAACATACGTGTGTTTACGCGCATGGATGCGTGTTTACGCGTACTCGTACATGCGAGTGCCGGTGTGTTTGCCCGAGTTTCTGTGTGCGTTGTGTACGTGTGTGGGGGCTCAATTAGCCTTGGGTGTCTATCCACCAGCGAACATCTGTCGTTGGGATTATTGCATGCTAGACTGTTGGAGCCCCTAGTTCTTAGATAAATTATAGGATTACAGTTTCTAGCGCAGGGGTCGGGCAAGCAAAATAACAAGCAGAGACATTTTATTCGAATTCGGCAGGGAAAAACGAAATATGCCAGGAACCGCGGTGCATGTGATGAAAACGAGACGGTGGTCCTTCATAAATAACGTCACGAAGCGGTCCTTAAAGAGCCGCACGCGCCTCGCGGGGGGGGGGGGGGCCTCTGTGGGTGTTGTCCTTTCAGGCATGTTCCCTCCTTGTGCTGCCACTCCGTCGTCGGTCTTAACCAAGGGCCGTCATCCCTTTCAGCGATCTGTTCCACCAGAGCCCACGTAACATTCAATTTGATGCCTTCAATTTGCATTTGTTCTCCGATCCGTGTGTTCTTCTTTCGATCTATGTGGAATCCCAAGCATGTCTCTCCGTGCCTTTTTTTAACCTACTTTATGACATTCGTTGCAATTTCCTCATCGGTGTCCACGATTCCAATGCATCTTATTGCAAATAAGTAAGTGCATTTGGTATTGGCGCCATTTTTACAGCACAAAGGCTATCACGAAGGCATTCTATACTCTTTGGTTCTTTCGGTAAAGTCACGTAGGTATAAAATGAAATAGATCACAACGTTTCGGGCACAACACAAGCGTCCGTCATCATTGTGTTGCGCCCGAAACGTCGTGATCTATTTAATTGTATTTTATACCTACGTGACTTTACCGAAAGAACCAAAGAGTATGGATTCCTGCAGTCACGAAAGCTTCAAATCAAGATTGAAGGCATTATAGTTATCCTTTGTAAGCAGTGCCCTAAGGTAGCCGATTCTGCTTTAGAATATAATACGGTAATTGAGACAATGTAAAACGGACACTCAAGGCAACACGTGCAGCATAAATGTTAGAGGTGGGAGTGTTAGGAAGGCGGGTTATTGTGGGCCAGCGTATTGTGCTTAGAGGATGCATGTGGAATGGGAAACGTTGAGGTTGGGCCTCTGAATGAGTGATCAATGGAGTGGCCGTTGGAAAGTGTAGACATGTTGACATGCCGGACGGCAGTGTTTAATGGTTAGCACACTGGACTGACTGAGCAATAACCTGTAAACTGGTAATCGTTTTCAGAAGTCAGGAGTCGGTACTCTATTCCGATGTAATTTTAGTAATGAATGCACTAATTGGCGCGCGAAAGTGTAAACCACATGGCGATAGGCCTGGGTCACCGCATGATACATCTGCCTTCGTTTCTCAGTTAAAAGGTAAAGGTGCGGCCCTGCTATTGCTCTCTCACGCCACTGCTTGCGGTCATGAACTTCCTCGACTGGAGGACCTTCCACCTGTAGTGGTGTGTACGTATGTGTCTTGAACTTTCGCACCGTACGTAGCAAACCGTGCTAATCGGAGGTGCGTTGTGAGCAGGCAAATTGCAGGCTGAACCTTTCCCTTTTCTGCAGTAATAAAAGCAATTTAAAACAAGTCTCTTGAAAAAAAAATAGCCAACTTGTGGTTTAATTGTATGTGGGCCACAGTGTTGGAATTCGAGCAGATTTGAAACCTGTTTTACAATAATTTGATGCTTTTAATGTGTTTTTAATCTGCTTGAAATAAGCATAGAACTCCAACTGATTTGTGTAAAAAAAAAAATCAACATTTCCAAATTTCCTCTTGGGTACACAAACACGGAAAAGTCATTTACTGTATCGGCCTGCATTGGGCTTGTCACGTCGTATGTAAATGTGTTTATTTCCTGTTTGCATCTTAATGTCTTGAAGCTTTAGGAAAGCACAGAGTTGTAGTGTAGTATGTACAGCACTTGCAGCTATACTATATGTGCAATTCTGTTTTCAATTTTAATACAGAATATAATCTGTTTAGTTATTATCTAGTCTTATTTGATGCCACCCCAAATCTATATTTGCTAAATCTTTTTACCGACAATGAATCTCCATCATGGGACCTCCTTTGCCAGTACCACAATATGAGAATAGGGTTTTCTCCTTTTATCTGGCAACAAAAAAACACTTTTTACAAGGAATCATGTCTGCATTAACCACAATACTTGTGGTCAGAATGCAAAAAAAAAACATACTCTGATATTATATGCATTGACGAGGCTCAAAAGAAAGCTGTCTCTGGTGTGGGCCAATCAGTTTCAAAGACAATGCATATATCATCAGAGTGTTTTTTTGTTTGCATTCTGACCACAAGTATTGTGATTAATGCAGACATGATTCTTTGTAAAAGGTGTTTTTTGTTGCCAGATAAAAGGGGAAAACCCTATTCTCACAATATGCCTCCCTATTATCCTAGCCTTTACAACAATAAGAGGATTAACCAAGAAGTCTTGGCAAAACCATCCTATTCCAGCCATTATGCAGCAAATTCACCTGGAAGTGGTTTTCTGGAAGTGCTGAATTCAACCCATTGCTGTACTGCACTTCTATGCTTCCATATCTATGCTCCTCGCTTTCACCAACTGCACTGGCCAGCGCGATTAAAGAATTGTAAAATAAACCACCGTTACCTGCGGAGTGTGGGGAAGCCATAATCCAGCAGTGGATTAACGAAAAGGCTGTACGTGTGCACATTTGTGTACAATGCCGAGAACACTAATGTTCTAACGGACGACTTGTAATCTGCAGCATGAAGCCCAGAACAAATCTCTTTTAATACCACAGTCTACAGAGGTGAATTCCAAAGCGCCAAGGGCTAATACGCATTGTTTATAATGTCCATTTCTCTCCTGATAGAACGGTCAAGATGACCACATTTATAATGGCCTACATGGGGCCTGCTAACTAGCACCAAGAGGAAGGCATTCATCAACTAGCTGATGTTTGTTTAGTGCTGTAATTTTAAAACGAGACAAAAGCAAATGATTTACAAACTTTAACAAACTGCAGGCTCGCCCGCACGGGGAGTGCGACAGGCGATTCCGTCCGGTGCTTTACTGTTACATGTGGTCAACCTTCATAACGAGACTGCAGTAAGATGAATCACCACCACGTGTGTCAGCCACTTGTACATTCTCACCGAGGGGAGAGAGAGGCAGAGGGCAGGGAGAGTAGGGGGCGGGGGAGCAGGAGAGATTGAAACGCAAAGCAGTGGGTAGGGGGAGATACAGTGAATAAATCTTCTCTTATCTGCCACGACATTAAAAACACTCATTGATGGAACCGGCCAAAATTCCTAATGTATGACTTTTCGGAAAAAATGTTTTCAGACTCAGCGAGGCTTTTCTGGATAAATGGCACGATAATATATTGCCCTATTAACCGCTCTTCCTCTTGTTTATACGATCCCTTCCCTAAAACGCCTGTCATTAGTGTTCATATGTAGAACACGGAGAACGTTGAAGTGAAATTCCACACAATAGCGTTATGTTTCTTTTTGCAGAAATAATTATCACCCAGAAGCACAAAATGTATCCTGCTGTTGTATAATGTTGTGGAAAAGGGGAGTGAGTAACCTATCAAATGCATCATATTTATTATCTGCATTTATCCACACTGAATTATCTGCCGCTTCCCCACGGATAACAGGAGTAATCTGTAAGTGGCGGAAATGTAATTCTATTATGCACGCTTTTGTGCGGATTTGACCCAATGTCAATTGACCTGGAAGTTGTCTTTCAGAAAGTATGTCACTCATCCAATTAGCATGCAGTGACACGGATGTGGTGCCAGGATAATAGTTTTGTACCAAATTTAAACCACGCTTCATCACGCAGATAAGAGGAGGAATATACACAGATAAGCGCGAAAAATGGGATCTTTAAATCACAACCCCCCCCCCCCCCCCCCATCGGCAAGAGTGGATAAAGGGTTCTACTGTGTTGGGGAAAGTTTGGGGGCGAAAAAAGGAGAGAAGAAAGAGAGCATTGCTGTGTAAACACGAATGCATCATCCAACAGGTGGCGGGATTAGAGAATGGAAGGGATGTCTGGTGACGGTGGTGGGAGAAGCAACGGAGTGGAGCGAGCATTAGGGGGTAAGGGGAAATTACAGGCAAGAGGGGAGAACCCAGGTTGAGTCCTGTCATGTGATGTGAGGGGAAGGAGGGAGAAGCGTAAAGGCATAGGGGATGGAGCAGCATCACCACTGTGAAGGGGCAAGCGGAGGTCTCCTGGATGGAACTCGCAGTGCCTGGCGGGTGTCAGGTGACGCGACTTACATATTGCCTCCCGTGCACCATTGGCCTTTTTTTTTTAATTGGCTCTTGTAGAACTGTTAACCAAGTGAGAGAGAGCA